>NC_138579.1:19872918-21165456 GCF_964289735.1 Phaethon aethereus
GAGAGAGATCACTCATCAGTTACCATCATCGGCAAAACAGACTCAACTTGGGGAAATTAGTATAATTTATTGCCAGTCAAAATCAGAGTGGGATAATGAGAAATAAAACCAAACCTTAAAACACCTTTCCCTCACCTGTCCGTTCTTCCTGGTCTCAGTGTCACTCCTGATTTCTCTACCTCCCCTCCCAGCAGTGCAAGGGGATGGGGATGGGGGTTGTGGTCAGTTCATCACACGTTGTCTCTGCCGCTCCTTCCTCCTCAGAGGGAGGACTCCTCACACTCTGCCCCTGCTCCAGCCTGGGGTCCCTCCCACAGGAGATAGGCCTCCACAAACTTCTCCAACATGAGTCCTTCCCATGGGCTGTAGTTATTCACAAACTGCTCCAGCCTGGGTCCCTCCACAGGGTCACAAGTCCTGCCAGCAACCCTGCTCCACCATGGGCTTCTCTCTCCACAGGCCCTGCCAGGAGCCTGCTCCAGTGCAGGGTTCCCACGAGGTCACAGCCTCCTTTGGGTGCATCCCCCTGCTCCGGCGTGGGGCCCTCCCCGGGTGCAGGTGGAGACCTGCTCCCCCGTGGAGCTCCATGGCCGCAGGGGCACAGCCGGCCTCACCATGGGCTTCCCCAGGGACTTCCGGGGAACGTCTGCTCCAGCGCCTGGAGCCCCTCCTGCCCCTCCTGCTGCTCTGGGCTGGGGTCTGCAGGGCTGTTTTCACATATTCTCACTCTTCTCTCTGGCTGCAAATGCCACACACGGGGGTTTTGGCCCCATTTTAAATATGTTATCCCAGAGGTGCCACCACCGTTGCTGATTGGCTTGGCCTCGGCCAGCGGCGGGTCAGTATTGGACACAGGGGAAGCTTCTAGCAACTTCTTGCAGAAGCCACCCCTGCAACCCCCACCGCTACCAAAACCTTACCACACAAACCCAATACAGATGACAAGAAGGAGTGTAGCTTAAAATATTCATGGTCTTGATTTAAAAAAAAATAATCATGACTAAATACGCTGTCAGAAATTGTCTATCCATAGTACAGTTGCCATTAGATATTCTGTAGTTATAGCTTTTTCATTTCTAGTACTTTGGAAAGAGTAGCACTTGCCAGTGAGATTCCAATCTCACTTGTAAATGCTTCATTTTAAGAAAGTTACCCTTTACATATTTTGCTTTGGGAATGTTTCTTCATGACTTTTTGCCACAAGGCATTTTAACTCAGCCTTCTTGATTAGCTAAGGTTTACATTCAGTGCAGTTTAATTGTGTATTTGTGATGGGGTATGTTGTGATCATCTTGTATATTTTAGTTCTTCTTTTTCGTACTGTTATTAGTCTTAAAATAGGCCTCTAATTGCACTCTATGGAAAGCCATAGCAATTACTTACATCAAAGTGCATGCAGCAACCTGAAGGTTACAGTGTACGATACTATCAAAAACCTTTTTTTGGATCATACATTGCCAGAAAGGAGGTGTCGAGTTTAATAGAGCGTATTCATAGTAGCAACCCAAAAATGTGTCAGGTACAGTTCAGTGTGTTTTTTATGAAGTCTTTCAGACCAGTATAAAAGCTTTCACAACAAGGAAAATTAACCTGACATTTAAAAAGACTTTTCCAAGATGGTACATGTAAATTAAATCTAGAGGAGTTATGAAAAGGGTTACGGTTAAATGTTTTGTGCAATGTGTATGGCCTTCATTCTTTCTTTGATGGTAATTTTTTTTTATTACTTCTGCAGGTTCAGTCCATGCCACATCAATAGCAGCTTCCAGAGTGGAGCAAGCACTGTCTGAGGTTGCTTCATCTCTGCAAAGCAGTGCCCCTAAACAAGGTCCCCTGCACCCTTGGATGACTCTGGCTCAAATATGGCTTCATGCAGGTACTGTGAAAGTGAAATTCTTTCTTTCCCCTCCCCTTTCTTGCTAGCCTAAGGACTTGCAAAAATCTATTGGTTTCATTCAGAATCTGTTATCACTTATCAGATCAAACTCTTTTCCAGGTGTGTGTGTGTGGCACTGAAGCAAGTCAAGAAATAAAAAGCACATTAGAGTTGTTCATATGTAAGATCATTTATGTAAGACAAGGCAGTAGTTTTATAATGCAGCTGTTATCAGTGGAATCGTATCTTCTGTAGAACAAAGACAATACTCTCACCCTTATCTGTGAAGAATTTAGTTTCTTAAGTACCTTGAGTATCTTAGTATTTGGAAATTTAGATGCCCTAATTCCATGGGTTGGAAAAAGATGTTTGTAAGATTATTGAATAGAGTTCCTGCAACTAGAAAAGCTTTATCATTGAAAATAAGTAACTCTGCATATGTGGAAAAAAAGGGTAATAGTACTATTGAGCAACCTGTCCCTTGCAGCTGTGATAATGAGCTCTCATTCAGTTCTCTTCCTTTTAGCTTCATTAATGTGAAAGACCCAGGATTGTTTTTCTAAATGTAGAAGTAATCTTGAGTGGATTTAGTATTGTTATGCTGCTTCTTCAAGCCTCAAGCTAAATGGAATATCACAAGTAGCTGTTATATAAAATTTTAACCAGAAAATTATCATCCAGTGTATTTTTACACAGTTAAAAATGTATACCGTGCAATTGTTTTTATTGATACGTGCATCAGAAAGAAATCCATCAGCAATTGTTCTGCTTTGGTCTGCTCTCAGACTTGAGCATTTTTCAGTGATGTAATTATTTTTTTTCTTCCTGTTTACATTCAACAAAACAGTGCTGTATTTCTTAGTGTTTTACTTTACCTATTTTGCATTAACAGTTTTATTGTGTGAAAGTTACTACAGGGCAATGGCTCCCAGTTATTAATTAATGTTTTAGAGAAAAAGCCTAAAAGATCGGAAGGAAAGAGCAATGACGGAGATCACTATTATTGATCACTCTTGGGAGTGGAAGGACTCCTCAAAAGCAACACAGAGAAAAGAAGGCAAGGTCCACCAGGGCCTAGCGTAGTCACCTGCACTGCTTCCTGACATCGCTGATTTTAAATATTTAGAAACCATCTCAGATGGCCTTCTACAGTAACTCTCAGCATCTATAATGCTGATAATTTCTCAGCCTTCTGTGACAGCTTGTTCCACAGCTTATTTTCTGTTTTTTAGTTTTTGTTGGTCATGTCCTGTTGCTGCTTATGCAGTCCATGCAAGTGACTGTTACTGTTTTGCCCACAAAGAAAGGGTCTGGACACTCTTTGCTGATTCCTTTTTAGTTCACAACTTAGGTTTGCATCCACGTTGGTGGTCTGCTGCTGCAGTCTGCTGCACAGTCCACTTTCCACTCTTAGAAATATCTATCTTGGCAAGCATGGTCTGCAGGCCATATTCTTGATTCCCAGCAGGAGGAAGTATGGGTGGGAAGTAGGAGAGAGTTGGGTTGAATAATGGACTGAAGTGTTAAAGGTCCAGGGGAAGGACACAAAAAAGTATAAAGAGTGCTCTGACTCTTTGTGTATGGGGGGACCAATGAAAGAAAAAAAAAAAAAGAGATGAAAGGAGGGCTTCTATCTGCCTTTAGAGAAGGTACTGCAACCTGAAGTCTTCTTTCCCTCCGCTTTGGAATGATCCTGTTCTTGATACTTCAGGCTGGTGATCTGTACTGCATTTCAGAGTGTTTAGGTATCCTGCTATTCAGCTACTTGTCCTGCTACAGTAAATGCCCTGAGCCTTGAGAAAAGCTTTTTACTGTAGGAACATTCAGAATAAAATTTTCTCCCAGAAGCACAATACAAAGCAGATACTCTGGAAGGTATCGTCACCAGTATATATGGGTTACTTGCATACAAAACAGTGATAAAATTACTTAACGCAATACTTACAACGCATGTTCTTTAAATAAAAGTGAAGATTTACCATTGGGAAATTGCTTCCTTTTTGAGACTCGTGCCACATTTAACTGTTTGACTCCCTGTATGGTTGTGTGGTGTTTTACTTTGGGGGGGTGGGAGTGGGGGGGAAATCTTTAAGAAGCTTTAAATCTTAAAATAAAAACATTTATAATTATTCTTCCTGTTGTATTATAGACACATGGAAAAGTTATGTAAATAAGTTCTAATACATGCAAAACTTAGTGGAATATATTTACCCAAACTAGTATATGTGATGTGAAAAAGAGAAAATGCTTGTTCTTACCGATACACAGTGTCATTCCAGCTGTCATTAGTGCAAATGAGCATGGCACTTAGTCCAAAGAAGTTGATTTTGCGCACAGTAACTGGCTTTTAATTTTTCATCTTGTGTTTATTAATGGACTGTTTCAACCTTTCATTTCTGGGCATACAGTGTAAAGATGGAAAGTCAGGCTTATTTTAAACATGAAACAAAACGACTTCTGCAATTAGTACATTCTCCAGTAACTCACTATTAAAAACCAGGCCTGTCCCTAGATGATCAATGGCTGTGATGGTCCTTTGAGAAATTCATCAAGGCTGAGCTCAATATTGCTGTGCAGCTTGATTGGAAAATAGATTGATTTCTCAAAAAAATGCAAGTGTGAGCGTTGGAAGGGTTTGAGCCAGAGGGCATACTTGGTGTTCTCTAGGTGGACACATTGAGAAGAGCACATTGAACTTGGCACTTGGTTTCTCTTCAAAATGCTGCTCCTCTCTGAGATTTTCCTACAAAGTCTGCTGGCACTTGTTGGTTTTCCACAACTGATTTATTTGAATTTGCCATGTTGTTTTTTAACATTTTTATTCAGTTTGAAGTCATTATCTCAGAAAGAACAGCTCTCCTTCAATTTCAGAAATTTCTTGAATAAACTTTCATGCCTAACACTTAGCCACAAGTTCAACTTTCTATTCATTCTTTCATAGTTTTTCAAAAAGTCCACTGAATATTCTGTTGGGGTGGCATAACTGCTGCGAGAGAAAAGGAGAAGTTATTTTTAAAATAACTATGATAAAGTTAAACATAAAGGAACTATTTTGTTTAAATTTAATACTTTTAGGAAGGTCTGTTAATAGGTGTCAAGTTTCTCTGCTATAGTTAGTAAGCAGGACAGCAAGATTTTGTACCTCTTACAGTAATGTAAGACTAATTTATAAGCAGTATCGCAGCCTCTATTGGCTAGTGTTAAAAGCCATTGTTACCATACTCGTTTCCCCTCAAGGAATATAGAATTTCAACTGCAGTCTGTTAAATTAGCCAATCTCTGCTTATTTTTCAGTCTAGAATTATTGTGATAGCAGATAGTCACCTACTTAAGTAATTTTTAGTTTCTGCATATTATTTGCTAATAATTATAGCTATTACTTACTACATTTTACAGTCCATGTAAAATATATTTTTCATAACTGTCTTTTCACTGGGCAACTTGGGAGTGTGTATTTAAAACAATGTTTCAAGCCTGATGCTGGAGAAGAGACAATAAAACCAGGAGAGCTCAAATGGTTAGCACTTAAATAATGTAGTGTATTTTATGCTCACTAAAATCTTGTTTCTCACATAGTAATATTGACCACGTAGCTCTTAGAAAAGCACTCGAGAATGAAGTACCCACAGCTTTTCCAAAATATTTTAGCTTTTAAATAAAAACCAAAAACCTCTCACATTTTATGCTCTATGTCCAGCTCTTAAATTATGGCTACAATTTGGCCTTTGGATTGTACAGTTAGTAAAAGTAAAATTCTAGAAAGATTTAATCTCTCACAAATTAAGATTTTTATTTCAAAATTTTGTCCCTTCATTGTCTTCCAGGTTTGCTATTCTTTAGTTATATAGTACTATCTCTGACTAGGTGAGGTGGTTCTTTTAGGGTTAGGGGAAAAAAAAAGTGTTGCTGGATCTGCAATTTCATGTGTTAGTTCTTCATGTGGCTGAGACATTTTTCCATCAAAAAGCATTTCATTAGTTTCTAAAAATATATTTCTCAGAAGAAAGCTCCTTAAACATCAGTCCTATTCACAGTTTTAGGAATAACCTCAAACCAACCACTGTAGTGCGAGATCCTGATCTGACAGCCTTTAAACCAAGCTGGTGGCCTGTACTGTACAGTGAGAAGCATGTCTTGAACAGCGATAGATCACTTTGCTGTTTTGATGGAGCATTTTGATTTAAATCTTAATCTATAGACTCTTGTACAGTGTGATACAACAGAATGCAATTATCCAACTACTTTGACACTCAATTTTTCTAGGGTCTGTTCCAACATAAAAGAAAGAGATAACCCAGAACCTTTAGTATTTCATTCTTGCATTTAGTATCTGTTTATTTGTCGCTTCTCCCACTCTTACAGCAAGAGATTAAGGTAGTCCAGCAGGTTAGTGAAATAGCAGTGTTGAAGGGTGTCATAAGAGGTATTGAAGGCAAATACTTCTTCTACTGTTAGTTGTTAATCACTTACTGAATGAACCTTTTTTTTTCCTTTATGGTCAATCTGATCTAGACAAGTGTGTGTCAGGCTACTCAACTGCTTTCATCAGGAGTGATTTATATAAAATTAAATATAACTGCTTTTTTGTGTGTTTGTTTAAAGCTACGGAGTTAAATGTTCTTAGCTTCTGGAGGATATCTTAGATAAAATGCTTGGAAATATGAACAAATTTTGTCAAATCAGAATACTGATTAAGCATTTCACAAGTCCTGCGAATTTAACCAGGAAACTTTTCATATCAAATAACATGACTTTTCTTTTAAATTGCTCTGGAGGTAGGAAACCTAGAACAAGGCTTGCCATTTACTTATCGGTAGCTGGAGCAATTGCTACCGCTTCCTGAACAGCTGACATGTAAAATTCAGAAAACACTGTAATTAGTTGTGTTCTCTTACCTGCTGTAAGGATCTCTGTGTGCTGTTCTGTGTTGGATTTTCTGTTCTTAAATAGTACTGGAATACTGGCATGCTCACATCTTAAAAATAAAACTAAATTGAAAAAATCCCAGACTTCAGTTAAAAGTAACAAACTATAAAGAGTTTTCTGGTGTTTAAAACAGCCACTTAGAGGTTCAAACTCCTATTACATTTAGAAAAGCAACTTTCCTAAAAGAATAATTAATTTAAAATAATTTATGTAATAATTTCTCTTAAGATGCAACATTTTTTTAGGAAAATAGCCTTTGCCTAGAAAATAGTTACATGTGACAACATCTAGTCATGGTATGATAAAGCAGGAATCATTCATTGGTTCTCAAATTCCTTCCACAGCTGAAGTCTACATAGGAATTGGGAAGCCTGCTGAGGCCACAGCGTGTACCCAGGAAGCAGCTAATCTCTTTCCGATGTCGCACTATGTTCTCTACATGAGAGGTCAGGTGGCTGAACTTCGTGGAAACATCGATGAAGCCAAACGCTGGTATGAAGAGGCCTTATCTATTAGTCCTACCCACGTGAAAAGCATGCAGAGGCTGGTAAGTCTTGAGTCCACGTTCATAAGTGCTTTTGTGTCAGCTTATGATACTGTATTGTGAAATCTTAACTTGGTGTGGGTAACCCATAGCTTATGAGGTTTGGATCTATATTCTTATTAGCAAAATAGGTTTGAAAACAGTCTTTTCAGGCTTTTTATTCTCTCTTCTGTGTGTGTTGGGACATAAAAAGGAACTGCAGCCAGTAAGACTATTTCAGTCCTAACAGAGACTACATTTGTAGTCAAGTCATTTGCATCTGCCTAATATTCAGTGCTGTTGGGAAATAAAGGTGGCTCATAGTAAGAGTTGGGTACTGTAGTCTAGAGGAAAGACCAGTCATTCTGCTATCCTACATGTTGATAGATTGCCTTCATGCTATGCAATTTCTGGAATTTTTGAAAGATAGAGAATCAGTCTTGTCCTCAAAGGAATGTGTAACTTCAAAGTACAAAGGTGCCTTCCCCATCATAAACACATGTTTATTTATATACTTATATATACATATGTATATATATTCTGTGCTTACTATGTTAGAAAAAATTACTTTTTTAAATCCAGTTTTCTTCCAGATAGAGCAGAGTGGGACAGCTGACAATCAACTTCTTACCCAATCTTTTTGTTCAGAAGTAGAAGCTGGTTTCTGCCTAGGTGCTTATGAATTATTCAGAGAAATTTCTTGTGCATCCCTGAGGGGAACATATAAGACAAAAGATCAGATAGGGAGGCAGCACAGGGAAAGTTTTTTGTTTCACCTTTTCAGCGTTTCAAGATGTTTGAATCTACTGATAAATGCCAAAAAGTTCCATTTTCTGAAGAAGCAGGCAGTCAGCCTAAGTACTACAGCTCAATGAAAATGAAAGCTTATTTTTTTCTGGGTATCTTTTTGTCCCCCCACTGAATCTATCCTTGAATAAATAGTCTGTAAACACACATTGCTCTTCAGAATGACTGAGAAATTAGCTGCTGTAAGAGGCATGTGTGATGAAAAATATTGTGCTTCCGATCTGGGTTCCCTTTTCATGAGCATTTTAGTTTGAGTGCAAACTGGAGGAAAACTATTCATTTCATTAGATTGGTCAGTTCTTTTTAAGCATTCCTATAATTAAAAATTCCATTTTTAACAGCTTTCTCTATTGCTCTAGATATTTTCTGTACTAAGGTGTTTTTTTGAATAGATGCTGAGAGATTTATGCTGCTTAAATGCAAATATTAATGATATGTTCTATAAAAATACTTGTCTGTGTAATTCCATGTGGGGAAAAAGTACAGAATTCTGTAGCCTTTTGACTATTGCAAAAAGTATTTTGAGGAGGAAGTTTGCAGTGTCTACTCTTGCCCATGTGTATAGATGGATATCTGTACATCGCAACACTTTGTGTATATTTACCTACTTATTATAAAGAGATATGATCTCAGTGGCAGGGGAGCTATAGCAACAGCACTGTGGGGGTACCAGCCTCTATAACAACACCAGAAACATTAACTTGTAATATTTATATTCATAATTCTAAGCTGACAGTCAGTTTATGAACCACAGTTCTGTGAAAAAATACCTTGTTTTCTGTGATTAATTTGATATTTTAAAATTATTTGATATGGCTTTCTAGCAATGCTTAGAAAGCAATGTAAAATGCTACTGTTTCAACATAACAATTACCTTGGAGCTTCGATTTATTTAATAAGCTCTGGTGAATTTCTTTTTTGGGGAAAATACCAAGTATAGATCATAATAACTTTATGTATAAAATGCAACAAAAAGAAAGTAAGTCTGAAGGATGGCACAAGTTCTAGCATGTAGCATACATATCCAGCCCTGCCTCTCCAAGTAAAATTACTTTAAACAGTTAAACCTGAAATCAGTTTTGAAGTATTTTTTTTTTCTTTTAATTCAAATTTTAGAATGAGTGACATGTGAAACTTGGTAAAATTTCCTGATGCTAGTGGTTTAGAAATGTGGATCTTTGATTCAAGATATTATGTGTAGTTGTCCAGAGAAATATAAAAACTAAATAAAACGTTTGTTTGTATTTGTATGAACAAGAATGGTTTACTGGGAATAGGCAAGATTTTTTCTTTTATAATCCACCCTTTTAATGATAATACATAACTCTGGTAAAGAAGGATGAAAAATTAAACTTAGCAGCTTTACTATTTTTCAGTGCAACTTTTTGGCCATAACTCTCTTTAAGTACTTATTCCTGAATACGATCTACTGTTTCTATGCAGAAACAACCTTATTAATCTCAGTTAGTGAAGAAACGTGTGAAGAAAGACTAGAAAGTTTAGTCTTGTGGCCTGAGAATTGGTGTGCTTCCTCCTGTGAGTTGTGGCATACCCTGTGCTCTGGAGTTATTCTGCATAAAGACTCATGCATTTGTCTGAAGTGTAGACTCCATATTCTGTTAATGTAACCATGAAGACATGCTCTTTGCAAAAGGCTAATATATTATCTGAATGCACTTACCTTTTTTTGGCTGGTATGATGTGTTAAAAGACTATATTTGTCTAGAATTACGAATTTCTAAAGAAACAAATTATTATTAATTATGCTGTCTCGAAGGTCTTCACTGATTTACTCCTGTTTTAAAGATGTACTAAAATGAAAACCAGGAGCACTTGGCAATGATGTGAAAATTGGAGCAGTCAAGAGTGATGGGAGAGATCTGTTCACCAACAAAATGATAATGATAAACAGGAGGGTTTGGAGGGATAGCTTAACCCTTGCTGTATTTGCCCAAGTAATGAAATACCTAAGACAGCGTGACACCAAATGGCGGGGGCTTGATCCAAGAATAAATGATGATTTGTTTAGCTGTGTTCTGCTTAATTAAACTTCTTGGGAAATGGAACTGGTTGGATTATACTGTTACGTTACCCGAGATGCAAGATATTCGAACAGAGACCTGGCTGCAGCGGGCAGTGTGTTTTGTGTTCATGCTCACTGCTATTTCAGCCCCTTCTAAAATGTTGGGGTTTTTTTAACTAAATCAGATGAAACTAGAAACAACACTAGTTCTTCCAAAGAGCAATGGTGTTAAAATTATCGTAATTTGCTTGTGCAACTAAATTATTCCTCATACAGTTAATTTTTATATCCATACATTCATTCATTGTATTCTGCTAAGCAATTCTTATTTTAAGATCTGCCTTATTCTCAGGTACTACTTTTGACCATTTGTCACTAACTGAAATTTCCTCTGAGCCAGGGGTTGTACCAGCTTGCTATTTGGCTAGCTCTAACTGCTCACAAGACGTCAAGAGTGAAGCAGGAGCATGTCAGTACCCACTAAGTGTACTTCGCAGAGCGCAGCAGCAATGCTTTTGAACAAATGCAGGGTCCTTTTTTGTTTTTAAGGGTTGTATAATGCAAACGATGCAAAATTGTGTTCTGAAGGTTTGAAATACTTCAGTTTGTGTTCTGTATTTCAAATTGCTCACACCCAATGAAATTTAGAATTTTCTTTAATGACCAGATTGAAAAATGATGATTTGTAGTTCAATTGAATGTCATATATACTTGGTTGTCACCTGCCCGATTTTGGCCAGAATGGATTTATTTGAACAACTTTCTCCATTCTCCCTGCCCTTTATCATCACCTCCAGATTTCTGCATTAGTGCTGCCTTCCTGCTTTTGTCATTGTTTTCCTCCCCTGTGAAAAAAAAGAATAAACAGTCTTTTATCTCCTGCAGTCAGAGTGCTGTTGTGGAAAGTAGCCCTTACTGCTGACGTCTGAAAAGTCCTGAAACAGGCCATCATTCAGTAATGCCTGAAATGGCAATGAATATTTCAACCCATTGTCCAGGAAACGAATCTGTGTATTCTCTCTCAGGCTGAAAATTTCTTAGCTAAATGTAGCTTTGACATGAAATAGGTTTTCCAGCATCTGTATATCATTATAATCCTAGAAGAATCTAGTATTTTTTTAGTATTAAGTAATTCATCATAGGACTTGCCAGTTGATCCTATTAGTAGCTTAGCTTCTAAGAGTGGAAGACTAAAACAGAAAAGCAGAAATTACTTATCCAAAATTACTAATGTAGAAATCAGTTTTCAAAAGCATTATCTTGAAGAATTACATTCCCCACTCCACACTGTTAGATATCTGTTAAAGTTTCTTATAATTATGAAGAACTAAGTCAGATCTTTTAAGACTTAGAGTAACTACGTGCGCTTTACTTCTCAGTTATAAATGTCTTGTTATTTATTTCTAACTACATTGACTTCTTACGTGTGTTTTTTTCAACCCAAAGACACTTTGCCAGAAAGAAGCTTTGCACTACGTACGGTAGTGTATGCTTATGAGCCTGTCAAGGATGTTGAGCTGACTGAAAGAAAGAAAAAGCAGAGAAGACTTTAGAAATGTGAGTGCAGAGCCTATTTGAAGGGGTCAGGGGAGTTAAAGAAGAGAAACACTAAACACTGTCACCCAAACTAACTTTTTTCCTTCAGTGAGGCAATATTCTCTACTATTTATTCTTCCTTTCACAACAAGGACCTCATCTGGGGAACATTCAGTAACTCATTTGATTTTCATTGTCAGGCCGCTATACTGTAAAAATTGTTGGTTTAGGCCACATAGGCTTGTCCTGAGCACCTTATGCTGGTTCTTGTGGATGCTTTGTGTTGTAACTGATTACCACAGAGGTAAATGCTAATGCCAAACCTCAGTGCTCATTTGAGTCGCTCTCTAAGTGCATCCTTATGAACACGGTGGTTGAAGAAGAATGGAGAAATAATAGTAATTGATTTTGTTAGATTTGTTAGCAAAATATTGTGAGTTTGCCCTTCAGAAACTTCAAGGTTATTTCATAGAAAATATAGAAAGCAAAACATACGTTCAGCCAAAAACTCACTGCTCCTTACAGAAGGCATTTTACTGTGATTTGACCACTGTCACATCTAAGTATTTCAAGTAGTCACGTTCTGCGCTCTGAGAAAACAGTGGCAGTTCTACTTGTATTTTAACCTGGAACACTCCCACTGAGTTCAAGTGACTCAAGGACCATTTCAATACACTTTAAATTCTTCACCTGTCATGTGGCACTCACAGGCCTTGACAATATTATTTCCCATTTTAGCCTTACAACAGAAAAACGTTGGTGCTTATTGCAATAAAAAGTACATACCATCAACTTGCATATTCATAGCTTTTGAAATATAACAAAGTGTGAATCAAGGTGAATATACAAGAAAGTTTGTTTTTTCCCTGGTTGTTTCAAAGTTATTGCCTTTTATTTTTAGTGTTATTGAGCTCAATGGCAGCAGTTAATAATTTCATAACGATTCAAAGATTACCACTGGAGGAAGATCAGTAGAATTTCTTAATTCCTGGATGCTTTATTTGAGTTTTATAGTACTTTCTTAGCGTAGATCTATTTTTGTTCAGTATTTGACAACAATCATTACTACAAATTTGAATTTAAAGTAGAATTTAGTTGCTCTTTTGGAAACAGAAAGTGACTATGGGAATTTACTGCACTAATTTTGTTCATCACTTGAAGCAGTGAGCTCCCATTTACACAGGCAGGACTGTCTGTGCTGATCCCCTGAGAACTGTTGTCCTGAAAGTGGTATCTCAGGGCTGATGAAATAAAGGTCCTGCTTCATGAAAGACTTTCTTTTCGCATTTCCCTGTATTTACTCCAAATGGCTTAAAGCAGCTGTAGCAGGAACAGATCTTTCAACAAGAAAATACCTCCACTCTTGGATGCTTTGCACCACCTGAGTGAACTCTGTAAGGACTCTTCAACGGGTTTCAACCTGTCTGTGCTGTCCTCGGCTGACAGCCATTACAAGAGGAATACTGTGACTTGTCTTAAATTAGTTGTTTGGTTTAGACAATCTGTGAATATCTGAAGATGCTAAAGTAATCTGATTTTGTGCAGTATGCAGTTGTTGCATTGAAGGGAACTGGAGTAAGATGGAGAATCTAAACCATTGGGGTGTAGTATTTATTGGGAATCTTGTAGCAGTGGTTAAGACAGCTTTCTGTAACTTTTTCTGAAGTGTTTTTAGGTCTATTTTTTTAATTAACTTTCCTGAGGTTACTCTTTGAAAGATAGTTTCTCTCTAAATTAAAAAGTGTTTTTTTCTTTCTTTCTTTCTTTTTTTTTTAATGTAGTGATTTTCTTCCTGGTATGCTCAGCTTTAATTTTCTATTTTTGTCTGTTTTCGTGTTATCTGTGTGATAGATTTTTCCACAGTTTATCAACTCAGGCTCAGCTTGCCAGAAACCATTTTATCATTTCTATTTGTTCCCATTTTAAAAAATGGAAAATTAACTAGTGGTAGATGCTGGCAGAAAGAAGGGATGCTTTGGCTAGTTACTCCTCTTTATTTGATAGGTCACGAATCATTTGAGTGTTTTTATTGTATTGTGTGGAACTGATAAAATTCCACCCATCAGAGAACACATCACAATTCACTTTTGCAACAGGTCAGTCTACAGTGTGCAGTATTACTCCAAAGTTTCTTCTCTTTTCTTTGAAGATTTTAAGAATCTTTATTTTCAATTTTCAAAATAGTGTTCATCTCAAGCTTTGATTCATGTTTTATAGCATCAAGTGTTTGAACCGGGTCCTATTATCAAAACTGAGCTATTATCAATTCATTTCACATACAGCAGGTATGGATTAAATACATAATTTGGTAGGTAGCAACCAATTATAATTTCAAGTTCAAGGAATAAAATCCAAAGATCACAATGGCCCACCTGGATCAGGGCTTTGATTTTGCTAGTCATCGTAACAGAGCATCTGAGGAGGCATTCCCTGCCCTACGTTCTCCATTTCTAACTGACAGGCAAAGAGCTGGCAAACAAGAGTATGATCACATACCATTTGCATAATGGTAGCAGTATTTCAGATACACATGTAAGATACATCCACTTGCCCAGAGAGGTTGTGGAGTCTCGCATCCCTGGAGACATTAAAAATCTGACGGGACACAGCCCTTGGCAACCCACTCTAGGTGACTCTACTTTGAGTTCGGATGTAGACGGTCTCCAGAGGTTGCTTCCTACCTGAGCCATCCTGTGATTCTAGGAATGCAGGCAAGACAAGCTTTGTAGATAGAGGTAATGATTTGGCTGGGGTTTTTTAATGCTTGAGCTTTTTAATGTTTGTTATTTGTTTGTTTGTTTTTAAAGCATGCAGATACAGTGCAACTTCAGGAATGGTCAGTTGATTCCAAAATATTTCCAGTCGTGCTCCTCATGCAGCCTGCTTATGCAGTATGGTCGGGGAATGTCCGTTCAAAGGTGTCAGTAGCAAAACAATGCAGCAGAAGAGCCTCAGTTGGGGTCTTCACAAATTAAGTTTTTGGGCTTCTGGCTCTCTCGATGGTTTTTTCACGGGAGGTTCAAGTATACTTTAATGATCTGCACTGAGGCTTCTATAGACAAGTATGTGTCTAATATTATTCAAAGAACACAAAATATTTATGACTCTTTACAGTTGTTTACATGGGAAGTATCTCCTTGTTTCATAGTATTAAGTAGAGATGATGAACAGACCAGCAAGATTGTAAAAGCATCTGATCACAGCATAATGAAAAATTTACTTTTTCAGGCTTATTTTGTAGGTGTTAGAAAGCGTAGTTCCTAATTAAATTAAAAGTCTTTCCCGAGTCCTTCCGTCTCCTTATGCATTTTACCATCTGAAGGGCTGACCACATTAAAGTCATTGTCACTTGGGTTTTGTTGCTATCCAAAGTAGCCTTTGCCGTTTCCTCCATGCCTTTTGCTGGGTAACTGGCCACCTAAAAGAGGCTGAAGGGGGAAAAAAACATTCAGTTTTTACTAGTGGAAAAATACTAACAAGCAAGACTAATGTAACAGAATGAAAATCATAGAATCGGTCATCATAGAATACCAGGTTGGAAGGGACCTCAAGGATCATCTGGTTCAACCTTTCTTGGCCCAGCACCCTGTCCAGCTGAATCTTAAGTGTCCAATGTTGGGGAATCCACCACTTCCCTGGAGCTGATTGTTCTCATTGTGAAAAACTTTCCTCTTGTGTCCGATCAGAATCTCCCTGGAGTAACTTCTACCCATTACCCCATATCTTTTCCATGTGACTCCTTATAAAAAGGGAGTCTCAATTTTCTTTGTAGCCACCCTTTAAATACTGGGACATGGTGATAAAGTCTTCCCTAAGCCTTCTTTTCTCAAGGCTGGACAAACCCAGTTCTCTCAGCCTTCCCTCATATGGCAGGCTTCCCAGTTCTTTGATCATCTTTGTGGCCCCTCTCTGGGCCCTCTCCAGCATGTCCACATCTTTTTTGTATAGTGAGGACCAAAACTGAACACAGCATTCCAGGTGTGGCTTGACAAGCACTGAGTAGAGTGGTCTAATGACTTCTTTATCTCTGCTGGTGATGCACTTGTTGATGCAGCCCAGCATCTTATTGGCTTGCTTTGCCTCAGCAGCACACTGTTCACTCATATTGAGCTGCTTGTCCACCAGGACGCCCAGGTCCCTTTCCACAGAGCTGCTTCTCAGCCAGGTAGATCCCAGCTTGTGCTGCACTCCTGGATTATGATTTCCCAAGTGCAAGACCTTACATTTGTCCTTGTTGAACTTCGTAAGGTTCTTGCTGGCCCACTCTGCAGGAAGACCTGGATAGGCTGGAAGAGTGGCACTCCCTTCCGAGGTGTCTGCTTCCCCACTCAGTTTGGTATCATCAGCAAATATCAGTAGTCTGAGTCCCAGCAATTCAGGATATGCCCAGGAGGCCTCATGTCAAAAAGTGCTAATAGTTGCTCTTCATATTTAAGTTCTCCTTGTTTAAAAAAAAGAATGAAATGGAAATGAGAGGAGGCCTGGAAGAAATTGAAAATATGTGCTGTTCCCAGCTATCTGCTTTAGTCTCTTACATCCCTTTTCATGGATACTTGCTGGTGCTTTTTAGCATGGATCTGAAAAACACAGTTCTTATTTTGCTCTGTGTAATTGCCTTTCAATATGAGAATTGCTTTGCAAAACACTTTTAAAATTAGATCATTCTGCTGAAGTATGCACTGGGCTAATTATGATTATTTTGCTTCCCTGGGCATTTTTGTGCTCATTGAATTTATTAAAGTATTATTTTATAGCTGGAGCTGAGGACTTACACAGCAATCAAAGCTATGTGGCACCTGGTATGCCTGGCTCTCTTGCTTGAAGTCTCTAAGGGTTTTGCTTGTAGGCAACATCTGGCATCTAATCATTTATAATTGAATTTCATATAATTAATAAAGAAATATTTTTAAGGATTTATTTTGGGGTAAATATAAAGAACATGAAAAAGGACGGAGAGAGCATCCATCTTCAACTTTAAATGAATAAGAGAGATTTTGTTTTCCTTTTCCTGAGAAAGGATCTGTTGTAAAATTCTGTAGGTGAGAACTCATTAAATACAGGAAAACTTTTGAGATGTGAAGTTATGTGCACATATTGTCGTCTTCCCTTCCCCTGTACTGCATAACTTTGTATACTCGTGAAATATGACTAAATGCTACCATCAAGAGCAATCTGAATGAGACAAACCATTCTATGTGCTTTGGTTATGGTTGTTAGTAAATGTGTGGGATGCTTGCATCGCTGTAATCCAGTGTCCGAGACCTAGCTCTTTAGCAGTTTCTCTTAGAATAACGTATTATTATAAAGTTACACAGGAGTTACCAGTGCACCTATTTTGCTATAAATCTCTTGCAGTTCTCAGGTGCATTTCTAGTGTGCTGATGAAATTACCTTTTGCTTTTTCCTTTGCACATATGACAGGGGAGCTTGACTTGCTCTGGCATAAGCCGTTTCCCAAGACAACAGACTGCTCTTGAGAGGGCCAGAAGTTACCTAATGAATTATGATTACTTTCTTTTGGACTAGGAACTATAAACAACTTGTTCTTAAAAATCGTGCTTTATCTTATCCTCATCAAGCAGAAAGTGGCCTGCCTTAATACAAAACTAGAGATTTGGAAGGAACTGTCCCTCAGGAAATGATTTTAATGTTTGCTTTTGCCAGGGTTATGTCAAATGCCTGCATTCCCCGGATAAGTTGTCTACTCTGGTACAGAGGTTTTTCTGCAAATCCCCAGTCTGGAACAGTCTTTTTGTCTCTCTATCTCTCCAACTCATCTCATTTTAAATTTTATTTGAAGACCTCTTTTCCATTTACTGGAGCTTTACTTTCCTGCTAAGCCAGTATTGTACTTAGCAGTCCTTGCCCTGCTCATGAGTCTACAGTTTAAAGATGAGTTGAGCCTTGCACTTTGGAAGGATTCAACCAACTTACTATGTATGAAGAGCATAATATAATTTCTGCAAGATTAGTTTTCTTTAAACATAGACTGTATTTTCCAGTAGCTAACTGGTTTTAGATCGAGTTAAAGAACTGGCTTTTAAGGATAAGTGCCAAGCCAGTGCCAAGGACATTTTTCTGGATGATCAAACTAACAGAGAAAGCAATTCCTTCAGTGAGCTTTAACTCACTGGAAAATCTGAAGTGTGTTTTGTCCGACTCCAAAAACTGTGTTCCTTTCTAAGGTTTAATGGTTATTTTCCCATTATTCTTCATATTAGAGTATATTTTTAAATGGGTAGCAACAAATGGTGTGAATGAAGTTATGTGCAGCTACTGTTCTTCAGAAAGCTGCCATCTCTTAATTTCTCAGTAGGGGAGAGGAGACTTGCTGCTTGGCCACTTTGTGTACTGCATCTCGCTAAAAAAGGCCAGTGTTTTCTCTGAATAAAACTGACTGCTGTCTTCTGTAACTGGAGTAGGGAATAGGAGATGAGAATGGTCTTTTAAGTAAAACCATTGTGGCCAAAGCTGTCGACTGCAGGAGCTCTTTACTAAAAGCCTTTGGCTAATCTGCTTCTGTACTACAATTTTATTGCAATCAAATCTCATTGGCAGTCTTGATACCTACGTACTAAGACAATAAATTAAATTAAATAAATTTGGCCTGAGGCCAAACCTTGAAGTCTGCTTACCACCATCCATCCCTATTAGATGGATGGACTAGTGGAAACTAGTTCTTAACTCATTTTTATATTCTTGATTTGTTTTCCTATGTCCAGCTATATTAAAACTTACTAAAATCCAGACTAATTAATTCTACAACTTCCCCCCCTCCTCTTCTCCCCCAGTTATTCTAATCAAATACTGTACAGGCGACCTTAGTGTCTCACCAGTGATAAACACATACTGTGTTTTATTCCACTTTTCCCTATTACCGTACTGCTAACCATTCCTTTCTTCAACACTTGTTCTAAGGCCTTGTATGTAATTTAAGAAAACTGAAATAATTATTTTCTTTCTGAAATACAAACAGTGTACTACTCTTTGGTAGTAAAAATGCTTCCACTATTAACTTGCTAGCTAATTTCTTTTATTTTTCTTTGCTGTCCTTTTCGAGGATGGAAATAATCCAGTTCTCCCAACTTGATTACCTGGATCTCTCTGGTTTTTGGTTTTACGTTGACTTGGAAAAGAAAATTCCTTTACTTTTACTTTGAAAGTCTGGCTGCCTTTTTAATCTGATTTTCTGCTGAGCAAAAGGATCTTTTCATGCTGTTTCTATGATGTGATATAATATTAAGATCAACACTAAAGTTACAAGCCAGTATCTTGGTAAACTGGTGTTGATGCTCTGTGTTTGGCATTGTGAAACAACTGTCTGAGTTTCAATTTGTGTTAACTTAATTAGGTAATGATTGAAAAGTCTGGTCAACACTGCAGGCTCACTGAAGCCGTAGTAAGCTGACCATGTTTAACCCAGGGCACTGGGTACACCTATATCTAGTACTCTGCCGTCTGCAAGTAAACATGCTATATACACTGTGTGTATAATCCAACTTCACTCCACATGACATGAATGCAGATTTAGAGTTGTTAATGCTTTTAATGGCACTTCTCTCATGGTAAGCTACTTTGCTAAACTGATGAGTGGAAAAATACATCATGAGTGAGACTTAGTAATGCTAAACTTGAAAACAGAAAGCTGTTTTGGGTTTTCATCACTTTTTCAATCAGCAGTGCACTGTTGATCTGCACCTTTTTAATTCTGATATTAATATGCATGGATTTTATAGAGAGAAAAAAAGTAAGAGGTTTTTAGTTTCAATAGTTAATCACATATGTATGAATTTAGTCTGTACATTTTGTTAAAACACTTTGGAAACAGCTCTTGGCATTTGAAAAAAATACCATTAGTTATAGTCTTTTTTTTACCTACTCACTATAAATTTTTACATTGTTGAACCAATAGCTGATTTAAATCTTGAATGCGGTATTTGATATATGGTCACATAGCTGTATTTTTAGTTTCAGCTCTTTATATTTTTAAGCATTAATATTTAAGCATCTGAGCAAGTTTAGAGGAATAAAAATATAACCAGCTAAGTTGAGCAGCTGCAGGTAGTATAGTAACTAAGACAATTGGTATGGCAGATCATAAGACAATGACTGAAATCTCTTCTACTCTTTTTCTAAATCTAAAGTCTAGATATTTAAAAAAGGTTATAATCATAGAATAGCTCAAGACGGAGGGGACCTATAAGGATCATAAAGTCCAACTCCCTGCTCCTCACTCGAGTACCTAAAACTAAACCATATGACTAAACCATATGACAAGAGCGTTGTTCAGACACTCCTTGAACTCTGACAGGCTTGGTGCCATCACCACTTCCCCGGGGAGCATGTTCCAGTGACCGACCAACCTCTCAGTGAAGAATCTTTTTCTCATGTCCAGTCTGAACTTTCCTGACGCAGCTTCATTCCATTTCCTCATGTCCTATCGCTGGTCACCAGAGAGAGGAGATCAGCACCTCTCCCTCCACTGCCCCCCTTTAGGAGGGTGTAGTCTGCAATGAGGGCACCCCTCAGCCTTCTCTTTTCCAAGCTGAACAAACCGTGACCTCAGCCACTTCTCAAAAGTCTTGCTCTCAAGAGCTTTCACCGTCTTCGTCACCCTCCTCTGGACACACTCTAATAGTTTGTCGTGGTTTAACCCCAGCTGGCAACTAAGCCCCACACAGCTGCTCACTCACTCCCCCACAGCGGGATGGGGAAGAAAATTGGAAGAGTAAAAGTGAGAAAACTCATGGGTTGAGATAAAGACAGTTTAATAGGTAAAGCAAAAGCCGCGCACGCAAACAAAGCAAAACAAGGAATTCATTCACCACTGCCCATGGGCAGGCAGGTGTTCAGCCATCTCCAGGAAAGCAGGGCTGCATCACGTGTGATGGTTACTTGGGAAGACAAATGCCACAACTCCAAATGTCTCCCCTCCCACTTCCTTCTTTTTTGCCCCAGCTTTATATGCTGAGCATAATGTCATATGGTGTGGAATATGCCTTGGGCCAGCCTGGGTCAGCTGTCCCAGCTCTGTCCCCTCCCGTGCACCCCCAGCCTGCTCGCTGGCAGGGCAGCATGAAAAGCTGGACGGTCCTTGACTGCTTAGCAACAACTGAAAACATCAGCACATTATCAATATTTTCTCATCCCAGATCAAAAACATAGCCTCACACTAGCTGCTGTGAAGAAAATTAACTCTATTCCAGCTGAAATCAGAATGTCGTTTGATGTCCTTCTTATATTGAGGTGCCCAAAACTGCACACAGTACTCAAGGTGGGGCTGCACAGTGCACAGTGGGACAATGACAAACCCTTCCTATTGCTGGACAATGGAGATTATCTGTTGGTTTTGCTTCTAACCATTGAACCACAATTACATTTTGGCATTTAAAACAACATTCAAGTTCACTCTAGAACATGCCTGCTCTTCTCATTCCCCAAAATACAAATAAGTGGAAAAAATGAAATTCAGAGGTGCTCTTCAGGGATGGCAATGTTTTTGTAACAACTTTGAATGGTCAATGCCCTGAAGTATGTATTATTTATTCCCTGTCAAGAAATGGTGAAACTGAGGCATAGGTGCTGCGATTTACCTAGCTATAAATATGATACAAGCTTCCTGATTTCTCACATTCATGGGACTCACATTTAATTCCTGTGCTTACTCTTTCCAGTGCATTTGCACTCTGGAGAAAATAATTTTCCCCACAGGGATCTCCAGCATATCAGTCAATCCTGTTAGGGCAGCAGCATCGGTATTCCCACTGCCTGCTGAAGGGAGCCTGAGGGATTTTTTTTTTTGTGGGTTTTGACTTGCAAGTCATTGGCAGACTTTAGGAGGGTTTTCCCTTATGATATTTAAATGTAGTGTTCTGTCACTGATGGACCTCCTATTAAAATGTAGATGATTAAACCAGCTCTATTATTTATCAGTGAAAATTATCTTTCTGATAGTTACTGCTTTGCATGCAGTTTAAGTGAAGGGGTATGTGTCAGCTCCTTGATAGCCATTTCAGCTCAGCCAAGTAAGAAGAGGCCCTTGTCTCAAATTCACCACAGAACTTTTAATACTTTTAAATAATAAAGCAGTTCATTTACCTACATGTCTCTATCAATTTGGTTACCTACATCTCTCTTTCCCCCAACTATTTTCCTTTCTGGAAGATTTTGTTAATGTTGTCTTGGATTTGCTCAATGAATGTAATATTTCCTAAGTCATTGTAGCTGAGATGGTTGGTGAAGGAGATGGCTGTTTGGATAGCAGAGTGTTTCAGAAGTATCTTTGGCATCAAGACTTTGTTTCTGTGATTCCTTTTTGATCTGGTTTTGAGAGCTCAGTTAAACATAGCACTGTTTTATAGTAATGTACTTTTATAGATAATAAAGGTAAACTAATTCCATAGATCTTTGTTTTTTATCTTATGTTATTACTCACTAGAAAATTCAAAATTCAAGAAAAGCTAACTTCAAACCAGCACTAAATATGAAGTCTGTGGATATAGAGCTCTGAAGGAAAAAGGATTGCTGCTTTCATTATAATGGATCGTTAGTTTTTCTCAGATGTTCTGTTCAGGTCTATGCTTTGATGCATCCTCCTGTCCTACAAATCAGACTCCTGCCTGGGTTTGAAAGAAAAAGAGCAAAGTCTCATTTTATGTCCCTGAGGGAAGTTGGAGGGCATTATAGCCCCTAACATGAATTGGTGAGCACATATATAACTCTTGCATATTTACTCATGTGTAGCGTGAGTCGGATTTGGAGAACTAATGTCATAAATTTTCTTTTGCTGTTATGTTGTTCGTGTGGTCATATAATTACCATTATATGCAATAAATACAGTTTTGAGTAAGACTTCTCAGGCCACCTTTTTCCTGGAGAGGGGTAATATCCTCTGGGAAAGGAGATCAGCTTGGTAAGACGTGACAAACCGTAACTCTGTGCTCCCACTCTGTGATTAGTGGGAGGTAGACAAGAGAGGGCAGTTTAATACCTTTAATTTTGTCAGAATGGTCGTAAATATTTATATTGTCCAGATGTTGAGGTTGAATGTAGTTTTGTAGTTGCATTTGTTTAAAATGCGCTTATCAGAGTCTTGGGAAACTAAAAACGTTCTGTACATAACAATACATTACAGCTTCTTTCTGCTAATCTCTGACCTGAAACATAAGTGTGTAGTTTATATATGTCTGACTTTTTCACGCAAATCTGAGAAATCCTGCATTACAATACATGCTGTTGTGGTGCTTCAATGAAGCTGGCTTTCAAGGAATAGCCCTTACATTGAATTTAAAGTTGCTTTTAAAAACAGCTTTTCTTTCTTAAGCACTGGCAGAGAACTGGAGGGAAAAGAAGTACTAGCAAAACACTGAGATGTTAAGATAGAGTGCTTATACTCAAGAGCGACGTATCTTCACATGAAGCATTTGACCTGGAAGAAATCTTCAGTCTTTTAGTAGTGCTCAGATGAAGCAAGCAAAGCAATTCCTTAGCAAAGCACTTACTTGGCAGAAATATGAAAACACAAACATTGCTCAGACTGTTAAAAGCTGAACACTGGCAAGGAAAAACACTATCCAAAACACTTGAGCAATATAGCATGGTTTAGTAGGCCCATTAGGATGCTGACATTTGATTCTGAAATTTTTTTCTAAATACTTTTATGAAAAATCCCAAAGTTTTTAAATGCTTCCCTCTTAGGAACTAAACTTCATAAGTGAAGTTATTAATGTTTCTTTTATGGATGTATCTCAAATTAACATTTGAGCTCAATTTTTTTCTGGGTTGTAATTCATTGATTAGTCTTTTTAATCATTGATGCTGGTGAAATGATTTGTTGCAGCTCAGTGCGTTCAGTCTCCCTCAGCCACTACTTATACACTGTTTATATCACACACATTGAAACTGCTGTTTAAGACTGATAGCCTTAGGAAATCCGACTTACTAAATCATTATTCTCTGTGTGTGTGCGTGTTTGTCAGTTTTGCCTTCATAAGTTCTAAACTCTTGAGCCAGTTTCATGTGGACATCATGGACAGAAGAGGGCATGATGCCCCAAAAAAAAAAAAAATTAGGCTTGTGCAAGTATTACAAAAATAGAGGCAGGAGGAAAAAATAGTGAGGCTGTTTCATGATTTCAAATTTTTATTAGATCAGCAAGTACACATGAGAGTGAGCATTTGTAAATTCTCTGCTGCAGGAATATAAGACATTGTCATTAGAAAACCAAACCAGTGCTCATGGAGATAGTTCTTAAATTTTAACTTTTTAAAGTTATTCCAGAACATAATATAACGTATACTGCTACACTAGGTTAGTTAGCTATATGACTTGATAGCATAACATATTTAGACCAAATGGTGAATTATGAGTGTTAGAAAGACCTTATCAGTCAAGGGCTATGGAAATAAAAATAAATTTAAAAAAAAAAAAGCAGATTCAAAATTTCTTCTGTGCAATACACATTGTGAAAATTGTTTGAGCTCTAAATTGGACAAAAGTTTTTGTTAGGTAGCACTTTGGAAGAATACTTGCCTTCTATCAGAGGAGATCTGACCTACTAAAAGAGAGTCTGCTTTTGCCTTGGTGTTTGAATTAAAATTTCTCTGCTGGTAAGTGGTTTTTGCTACCTTAAAATAAGTGCTTTTAAATAAAGATGTAGTTTTATATATTTTTATATATTCTGTCAGTTAAAAACAAAACCCTTTATTTTTTAAATGCGGACAAGTAATAAATTAAGGCAGATGTTGTCAAATGGTTACAAATGTTCAAAAGATGAGCAGGTAAATCAGCTGCAGAATCATTTCGGTTTCCAATTTTTTCATGGGCCTTGTTACAGTTTGTCCTGACAGCTGACAATAGCTTCTTTGGGATTCTGTCTGGTTTTTAATTTATGACCATTTGAAAAAGTGATAGCCACAGTGGCATTGGAACATATGGTATTATGAGGGTCACGGACCCAGAGATTTACCAGAGGGCTACGAAATGCTATGACACAATGCAGTCTGTGATGATGCTTTGTCATGTTAATTGAATGCCTAGCCACAAGTTGGTAGGTTACAGTTGCCAGAAATAACTGTTCTTGATGTAAAGTCTAAAGCAGTATGAAAAGCTGTCAGATCTATTAAAGTAATTGACACGTCAAACTTAATTTCCTTTAAAATTGTGGTATGATAGTGTGAGCAGCTGGTGATCGCTGTTGAAAATAAATGGTGTAGCTTTACCCTGGGCATTCAAAGTCATCTCATTTGCAGAATCAAACCCTAAGCTTCCTAAAATTGGAGTTTTTTTCAGTAGATGCAGTCTTTCTGCCATGTGCATTACATTCCATTTAGTGTAACATTTATATCTGAATGTTTTTGCCAAAGATAAAATCCATGGATGTTTAACGCAATAGCTGGTAGGAAATGTTTGTATCCCACCCCACAGTCAGTGGCTGCCTTAAGTTCCAGAATTTCCACCTTCCCCACCAAACCCACACTGTTGCTGTCGTTCTTATCCTTGAAAGTGGAAGCTGCCACTCTCCATTTCAGCTCTTCACTCAGTGAGCGTTAACTTCCCAGTTTGCTCATTCTGATCAAATCCTAGCTTTGTGTGGGAGTACCTTTTTTGCCACTTGTGTTCTTCCTGCCAACTGTGCTCCAGTGAACTCGAAAAGTGACTCGAATGGACAAGATTCTGACACTCTTGAAAGCAGGATTCAAATCTGTCTCAGCTGCCTGTCAGCTGACGATGGTAAACCAAACGAAAGGACTGAGAGAGAAACAGATTTTGGGATTATGCTTTCTCTGCAGATTCCAGCTTTGTGCACTAATTTATTATACAGTTTGGAAAATGGATTTCAAAAGCCATAAACCAACTGTGGCATATGATTTAACATGCTGTGTCAATCAGTACAGTGATGGATAACCATTTATAAAAAGTGCATAACCACACTAAACTCGAGTTTTGTCTCAATCTTTAACAGGAATGTGATATTCATCATGGATAGCAAAGGTAAAATTAGTAGTTCAAATGAAAGTATGGAAAAGGTGGCAAGTAACTGATGGTGGAAGAGTATGGAGGAGTTGGCCAGAATTCTGCAATAACTAGTAGATGAAATAACAAAACATTCATCCAGTAATATTTAGTGAAAACTAAGTTAACAAAAGATTGTAGGATAGTTAATATATTACCTATACTTGGGAAGAGCAGTTGCAGGACAAAGGTGTCAGTTTGATTAAAAGTAAGACTTGGAAGGCCCTTCAGAAAAAGAAATACAACAACTTTCACAAATATAAAGTGCAAGAGCAAGACTGAGTATGGAAATGACTGAGGAGGACAAAGAGCTGGGGTACTAGTTGTTCTGAGCTACATCTCCATCGTTCTACAAGAGCTACATCTTCCTTGTTCATGAGTTGACCAAGTCTAACACAAGACATCATGTTGTCCCATTTATCAGTGTCATCATCAACAGTATGGTCTCACCATTAATTTTGTAAGCCTGCAGATTTCTCCTTCCCTTATGGAAGATGGTGGTGTTTATGCTCCATGTCCCCAAAATATGGAGGCTGCCATGCCCAGTAAAACCAGTTGAGGCTGGCCAACAGGGCAAGTATACCCTCAGTGTTAACTAAAGCATGGGTTTCACTAGGTTTTATTCCCAGGCTGGCCCTGTGATTCTCCGGTAATCCCAAGTAAAGTGGCTGGATGACAGAATTGGCCTGTAGCTTCACATCAGTGTTGTGCTTATACACAGTGAGCACTGAGGTGACGGAACTGTAGCACTGGAAAGTCTCTGGAGCGTTTCCTGGGAGGAGTAGGAAAATTCAGTATTATATGTTCCATGTAAACATGAGACAAATAAGCATAATCAAAATAAGGCTAGGTGACATTGGCACTGGAACAAATGAAAACAAACTGGCTAGGGAAAAATTTGGGAAGATGATTTGAAGAGAATTCGTAGCAATTACAGTCTAAGCATCGTGTGGAACAGAAATCCTGTGCTGAGGTTGTCAGTAACAACAGGGGAGGAAATGAATGACCTAAGAGGGCTTCTCTGATCTGATGTTAATTAAACTGAAAAAAAACCCCTTATTTTTGGCAAGTTTTAAATAAAAAATTAACAAGGATCCACAAAACGATAGTTGTGAGAAAACCTGATAGGCTTATATGGAGTTGAATTATAATGGGTAGATGATGCTTGAGTTATATTTATCTGTTTGCTTACAGATCAGTACTAGCAAAAGCTGATTTGTTGAGGTATATTAATTTTATTTTTAGCTTTTTTAAAAACTTAGTTTTACTTGATTTTTACTGTTTTTTATCCAAAATACTTCTGTTTGGGTTTCTCTCTTCAGCTGTCCAAAGGTTTTTTCCTTAGTTTTCAGTATATTCAACTTCTTCAGGTCTTGTGAAAGGAAAGTCAGTATCTAAAAAAGTGTTTTGTTTTATTTTTCTGAAAATGCTAAAAGCCCTTTCTTAGCCAGTGGGTTTGGGTGGTTAGGGTTTGGCTCTTCTGATCTCCACCTGATGATGCACAGATGGGAGGGGGTGTATGCCTTCCCTTCACACTGAAAGTAGCCTTCCCCTAAAGATGGATCTGCTGGCAGTTATCCCCTCAGCCTGACAGGTTAGCAGTGTACCTCCAACTTCTGCCTTTCATTTGAGAATCTGGGACGGAGAGAAAGGGGGTACAATTCCCTCTCATGCTGGGAGGTTTTTGCAAAATGCCGTGAAGATGGCTCTTCCCATTGTAGTGCGTTGGCCTGAGGAGCAGATGGCAATTCACATCTGCTCAGAGGGGAGGCAATGATCTATTTCCTGGGGATGCTATTAAAAATATGTTTATTGATGCTTTGTTAAAAATAACCTCTTTTTCTTAGGGGTTACTGCAATGCCAGTGATGTGCTGCTGTGGTGTCATAACACTTTTGAAACAGTGACATTAGCCATAGTTAAAACACAGTGATAGGATGAGAGGAAATGGCCTCAAGTTGTGCCAGGGGAGGTTTACATTAGGTATTAGGAAAAATTTCTGTATGGAGAGAGTGGTCAAACATTGGAACAGGCTGCCCAGGGAGTTGGTGGAGTCACCATCACTGGAAGGGTTCAAAAAACGTGTGGACGTGGCACTTCAGGACATGGTTTAGTGGGCATGGTGGTGTTGGGTTGATGGTTGGACTTGATGATCTTAAAGGTCTTTTCCAATCTTAATGATTCTGTGATATGCATGTACATACTTCTATATGCAAAAGTCTCTTTGGCTGAGGGCAAAAGGAATAAAAATATGAATAATGTGCTTTAATCTTTGAATTTCTGTTTTATTTTAGTAATGAAAGGACTGGTCATCTCTTATCTTATACTGCAGTTCTGACTGAATATTCAGTACAGCCTTTGTCAGAATATTTGAGAGAAATGCACACGCATAAATGCAAAAAAGGTACTTCAGAAAAGTATCATTCATTTATGATGCCTTTTCCATAGTCTGAAAAGTTTAGACAAGTAAGTGCTGGTTTCTTTAGTGTGTGCAAGTATAGACTACAAGTGCTAGCCTTCAATATAGTGACAATTGACAACTGAAGAACTAAAGAACTCCAGAGTACTCGATTTGAACTCTGTAACAGTTCTTAATTATAAATTTTAACCACAGAACCTAGTACTGGATCTGCAACTCCGATTTTTCTTTGATACACAAGCTATTCCCCTGACTTCAGATTGATTTCTTCATTAGAACATTTGATGGATTTTTTTTCTAATTACTGTTTCCAGAAGCTACATACCACCAGTATGTTCATTGTGATTTTATAGAAAAAGTGTCATTAATGAAAAACAGCTTCTTAAAAAGTCATTGCTTGCTAATTTGTATTATTTTTTCTTTAATTCTATCAATAGCTGACTGATGAACAGAAGAGCATGAATTTCTTCACATTAGTGATAACTTTGAATGGAGCACGAGCTTTCAAAATCAGGAACCTTCAGATGTACTAAAGTGAAATCCGGTCTTTAGGCAATGCAATAAGGACACTGAATTTCCAGTATCCTCAATTCTTGTGAAAAATCCAGCTTTTGCTCAAATGCTTGGATATTGACTCTGTAGGATGACTTTGAGGCTCCTTGTTTCCAGCATCTCAGTCTGAGGTTTTCTGTTTCTTTAGCCTGTTCTGCACTTGTATGATTTTTGGAGGATTTGGGGGTTTTTTCCTCTTTTGGATATTGAAAGCACTTTTATGTTAATCCAAAGTCTTGAATAACACAAATACCTTTTTCTCTATTTCTGACCCTTTGACTCAAAACTCAGAAAATAATGGCATCAGTAACAAACAGGAGTCTCTGTAGGTAGCACGATGACGCAGTAGGAAACCTAGCCTTGCTTTTGAAACCAGGTAATGTTGAAATACAGCCACAGATCCGACTGATAAAGTGGTAGGGTTTCAGTAGTGAATATACTGTAATTAGGTCATACATTCGCATCTATAAAATGTCTAAATGGGGGGAAAGGGATGAGCACATGACCATATACCAGAATACACTGAATTAAAGACGTCACTGTGGGACCTATTTCATAAACAGCACTGTCTGCAGCTGTGATCTCCAGCACCAATTTTCATCATGGGTGTATGTATGAAGGTTGCTATACACCTGGGAAATCCTCTTTTCTCATTTGTGGGAAAGATGAGAAGACATTGATGTGGCTTCAGCGCTGCCGGGAGGGAGGGATGGGAAGACAGAGTGCTGCTGAGCTTCTGGGTGGAGGGAGGTGACCGAGAGACAAATCACCTACACTTTAGTGTTGCCTCGTGATACCGCAGCTGGGAGGAAATGTAAAATGTTTGCACTGGATGACAAATACTCCAAATTCAGGACTGGCCATAATCTGAGGACTAACATTGTACTTAATTATTCCCTGATACCAGTGTTGATGCAGTACTTGCCAGAGCTGTAGCCGTCTGATTTCTGAAGGGAGGGGAATCGTCATGTTTTGACTGTGTTTGTGGTACAGCAGATGAAATAAGACCCTCAGTATAACTTTGAGATGGAGATAAAAAGTTAGATAATCTCTAAAGTCACTAGCTGTTTCACTCTATCAGTAAGTTGTTTTATTTCTTTCCAATGTGCTTGCTATAGTCAAATCAGTTCTCACAGCGTAGCATGGTAGTCATGCTATGGTTTTATAAGCTCATATGCTGTTCACATAAAGTGTAACTCAAAGTCACAGCAGACTATTGCAAGACCATGTCGTCTTAACCGGCAAAGTCCCCCAAGAGCTTCCATCTTGGTAGGAGACTACCAGCAGCAATTTAAAAAACAAAAAACAACTTTCAGTTTTGAACCTTTCTGCGTTATCGGCTGTGAACAGTAATGAACTAAAAGGCAAGCACATCCCTGTTGGAAGGGGTCAGTCACTTTCAAGAGGGTTATAAATACACAGACGCACTAACAACCACGCACGTTCCTTATTTCAAGCTGGCAATGTAAAGTTTAGTGAGTAACAAAGCCAAAGTTGTTGTTTTAAGAATCTGTTGCCAAGCAGTCGGTTTTCTCCTAGCAACAAGTGTTTTGCATCAGGGGAAGCAATCGGATACCTTAGGGGGTATGTTAGCATTGGAGGAAGGCTAAAGAAATAACAGCCTGGGGTTGGGTTGCTTCGGCGGTGACACAGAGCACACAGCTCAGTTTCTGGGTGTGATGGGGATTGAGAGGGACAAGGCAGGAAGGGACATGTAGAACAGGCAACGTTCTGGAATAGGCAAGGAACAAAAACGTTGGTTGCGGGCGCAGGCTCGTATTTGTTCATCAGTTGCTTTGGTTTGCTTTAGTGAGTGATCAGCTGTAGTATTATTAGCTGGTTGTCCTCGTTTTTAAAAAAAATCCATACAGAGCTGCTATAAAGTTTTATTCTGAGCATATTTGAAGAAACACACTTTTTATTATTCAAAAGAATTAGAGAAAATGAGATAAGTTGCTTCATACTCTGCATTTTGGCAACAAATTACTTATATATTGTATTTTATTTTCCAATTTTTAAAAAACATGTATTTATTTTATGGAAAATTATATTTACTTCTAACTGTTGGTGGTCAATCCAGTCATTTTTAAACCTTATAATATGGACACTCTTCAAAATCCCTGCACTAAAATGCATCTGTGTCTGTCATTGCAGACATAGAACTATGTTTATTTGTGGTTTTTATGATGGAATGGCTTAGAGTCATAGAATGGTTTGGGTTGCAAGGGACCTTAAAGATCATCTAGCTCCAACCTCCCTGCCGTGTGCAGGGACACCTTCCATTAGCCCAGGTTGCTCAAAGCCCCATCCAACCTGTCCTTGAACACTTCCAGGAATGGGGCATCCACAATTTCTCTGGGCACCCTGCTCCACTGCCTCACCACCTTCACAGTGAAGAATTTTTTCCTTATATCTAGTCTAAATCTACCCTCTTTCACTTTAAAGCCATTACCCCTTGTCCTATCACTATATCACCTTGTAAAAAGTCCCTCTCCAGCTTTCTTTTAGGCCCCCTTTACATACTGGAAGGCTGCAATAAGGTCTCCCTGGAGCCTTCTCTTCTCCAGGCTGAACAACCCCAACTCTCTCAGCCTGTCCTCACAGGAGAGGTGTTCCACCTCTCTGATCATTTTTGTGGCCCTCTTCTCGACCTGCTCCAACAGGTCCATGTCTTTCCTGTGCTGAGGGCTCCAGAGCTGGAGGCAGCACTGCAGGTGGGGTCTCACCAGAGCAGAGGGGCAGAATCCCCTCCCTCGACCTGCTGGCCACACTGCTTTGGGTGCAGATACTGTTGGCTTTTTGGGCTGTGAGCGCACATTGCCGGCTCGTGTTGAGCTTCTCATCAACCAGCACCCCCAAGTCCTTCTCCTCAGGGCTGCTCTCAATTGATTCTCTGCCCAGCCTGTATTTGTGCTTAGGATTGCCCTGACCTATGTGCAGGACCTTGCACTTGGCATTGTTGAACTTCATGAGGTTCGTACGCTTATTTTGAACTGATGTACCACGTCACAATTTTTTTGCACTTGTAGAAAATAGTTAGTTATAATGACTAAACATGAAATTGTTCTTGGTATATGCCTTCAAAAGAAGGAGTTAATAAAGAATTTCTTATGCTCAAGTCATACTTCCATTAGATGGACATGTTTCAGCACAATTTCATCAGCTAAAAGGAAAATAGGACAGCATAGTATATAAATAATGTGCTATTTTACTCTACATGAGTGTAAAATACATGGACTCAAAAAGAAACCTTTATATTGATTATAGAAAACATTTAAAATGTGTATTTTTATCATAGAAGATGGGAAATATCAGCCACAGAATTTTACTTATTTTTTCATATATCATGACAAATTCTTCTCGTTTTGTCTTGCTAACACTTGTTCTGTTTCATTATTATAGCATAACACTGTCAAGTCTCTGGTAAACCTTCAAGTTTGATAGATTTGTTTGAAAATAGCAGCCACCTTAACACATGCAAAATAGGCTGAAAAAGCAGCATGTAACAAGGGGCAGTTTTGTGATGCTAAAATTACAGTGCATATGGATTTGCAATGCATACATTGCATATTAAGTTTTGTAACTGCTTATGGTCATAATCCTTGGTTTTCAAGTTTTTTAGATAAAGTGGGATGTTTCTATCATGTCTATCTGCATACCATGGTTGAAAGTTGATTCTCTTTTAGGCAGGCTGGGACTTGTTTAAAAAAAATAAGATAGTAAACTGGGAAAAATACTGGGGAGTTGGATGCGGTGAGTTCTTTAGACCTTTTATTGTAACTTTAAAAAAAAAATCATTATTTTCAACATCTGTGTAGTTCTATATCTGATTATATACTTGCAGCTGCTTATTGGGCTTCAGCAGGTCATCAGCAAACCAGGCAAGCAGTATTTCCACTGTTCTCCTGTCTCCCTGCTCTCACCATTAAAAACAAAATAATTCCATCTTTTATTTTCATATGCTTATGTTTTCTTATAGCTGTTGTTTTTGCAAGGGAATCTTTTAACTCTGAGGGGTATTTTTTAGATAAATAATGTCTGCATCATACAAATTCATCAGCTCTTTAGCAAACCTGTTTAGCAAAATAAGTAATGTAATAGCCCTACTAGGAAAAAATTAATAGGAATATCTTATCTGGTAGAACTCAAATCTCTGTCCTTGAGTCTTTTAGAGGTCAACAGGCTGCAATTCTTAAACATGGTGAGTATCTCTGATGTTTTTTGCATGCTAGGTAGGCCACATTTCTTCTTCTCATACTCTCCATTTCTCCCAGTTAGCAGTTTCCTTCTCTGCAGGTTTACAAGGGTTCAGTGCTGAGAGTTCAGCATCCTCTCTGAAGAAGGCAAAAGTGGAAATGGACTCATGGTCAAAGTTCCCATTATAATTTTTCCACTCTGAAATAAATTTCATTGCTTTTGAGAACTTCTCCCACCTATAGTCTATATTTTTCTTAGAGAAAATGAAGTTGTTCCTCTTGATATCAAATGAGCAAAGGTAAAAATCTCAAGTGGTGCTTCTGTTGAGATTGAGAACCGTTTATTTTCAAAGAGGGGTGGAGAAGTAGTCAGTTAAACTTTAAGAAAACCTCCAGGTCTCTTGAGCAGAAATTTTTAGTCACATTGAAGAAACCACAGTGATCTCTGCACTATAACCTTTTTTGTTTGTTTGTTATTGCAAATCTTATGTTTAGCACGTTATGATAAAGCTCCAGTTTGGTGAGACATACAATGGGTGATAATTATGGCTTTAATTTTTAGAAAGTTAGTTCCATAGAAAAAATGTGAATGTTAGCTTCTCATTTGCCTAAAAGTAAATTTAAAAAATGACCTTACTAAACTCCTCTAAGGGGCTATTTTTAATTATGTTTTCAAAATCAGAAATTAGTTATTTAAGTAGTTTTCCATTTCTGTCTGTTTTTTATTTTTCTAGATGCATGTTTTCCATTGACTGTTTGGTTAATCATTATGACAGGTTAATTTGCAAAGAGAGAAAGCCCATTTGCAGAAAAAAAGATACCTTTGCGGTGAAGACTACACTACATGCTTATTTAAGCAATTATGGCTTTATCCCGTTGCTTATTGTATCATGTTGTTCAGATTCTGAGTGATGACATTTTATTAATAAATAATGATGCATTTGCTAACTGAAGGTTTTACTTGGAGACTGTCTAAAGCTGCATTTGGAAATTAGGATTAATTTGAATGTTTTCCATTTTAAAAATGCTTACATTTAGCTAATGAAAAATAACCTTATAATGTTGAACTGCAAGAGGAAAAATAATTAAGCCAAAATATAATTTTGACATGTCCAATATATATAAAAGTATAATTCTGACTTACTGAAGTAAAGGTATTAATTGTATTTATTTATTTTATTGTGCCTTCACTATAGACTGAATTTTAAGGTATCTTGTTTATCTAGAATAGAGACACATACGTAATGACATACTGAAAAGTTGTCTAGATGGAATAAGGATTTAGGTCCTGCTGAAGTGGATACTGACTAAACATCTTGTCTTACATGCGTTTGAAAATTCCATTATGCATCTTTCTGTGCCCAAAAGACTGTGAATATGGTGTTGGGTTTGTTTTTGGGTTTTTGTTTTGTTTTAAAAAAGGTCTGGATTTGAAGATTTCAGAATCCATTAATTTTGTCATACTAGTTTTCTTCTTTCAGAAACAAGCTGGATACCTACCATAATTTTGCTGTTTAATCTTTGTATTCATTAATTGGACATTTCTCTGCACCTGATTCTTCAGTGTAACGCAAGGTATAAAAAGAAAGTTCTTCTTACAAGAGAAGCATCAAGTAGTCATATTATATAGGCACGAAAATATCATCACTCACTGCCCTGTCAATGCAGTTGAGGGAGAACCTGATACTGGAACAGGAGTAGTGGAAGCTCCCTGGGCCCACTAGACAAGTCTTCACCTCATAACCATCAGAGCACGCAAGTTCTTCCTGTAGGACTCGGTCTTAACACTGTTTTGCACCTTGCTACTGAGAGTAGAAGACTGTTCCAAAGTCTCTCTGCTCCAATTTCCAGGAATGTTTTCACCTTTTTTTGGTAAACTTACAGCCAATTTATACACATGTATTTTTGTGGCAACATTATTCGCTAAAATAGTTTTTCTCTATTCTGTTTTCTCTACTGTTTTTATAGCAAGTAACTTCATCTCTCAGCTTTTGATTTGCTAGGTTAAACAAACGAAGTCTGTTAGTCTTCTCTTGTAAATTAAGATTGTATTGATCGTCTCGGTAGTCATCTTCTGTGCCTGTTCCAGTTTGAATGACCTTTATTGAATAGGAGGGACTACACAGGGTGCCAGAGGAGGCCCTGCTATAGCTGTGTATGGCACGGCTTCTAAAGTCTCTGCCATCTTTCTCTCTACTGGAAAATTCTCCTGATGTCACTTGGGTTTTCCTCTTTCACACTGGCACCTTTTCACAGTGTCATCCTGTGGTTGCCTGATATATCCAAGTCCTTCTCCCAAGCTGCTTGATTGACAGGCTTCCACCATGCCATAGAACCTCTGTGTCACTGTTGTATTGTTTTCCACTTTGTTTTACAGACTTCCGCCATATTTCTGTTATTCCAGTTCTCATGATCATCCTGTTGCTTTCTATACCGTATCCTCTTAACTTTTTCTTATTTAATTGTATCATCACTCTCATAATCCTTGTGATGTCTCATTAACTAAAACTCTAGGCAAGATTAGTCCCGAGACACTATCCAAAATACAGAAGATGTAATCCCCATTCCTAAATGCATGGAAGATAAATATAAATTAAGGTTATTCAGCCAAATGTTTTGGCTGTAACATTAAGATATTTCTGTCTACTCAGACTCCATAGCTGTTTTTCTGGACTGTTCGTGTAGGTACCTAGGAGACATTGAGTAATGAATAACAAATGACTTCTGTTTTGACAACAGTGCCAAGGGCCTTCAATCAAGGGTTGGGCTCTATTACAAAAACAATCCTTGGACATATGCTTCGGTGAAATAAGCAAAGAATAAGCAGGTTTGTATGTGGGGCAATGTAAAATGAAGTGTAAGGGTGATGATGGAGAGAGAAAACACATGTAAAATCATTGACTAACTAGAGGGAGACTTTGTGACTCCAGACCAGATGAAGAAAGAACTGACAAGATCTTGAAAATAACCTGTGACTGAGAAGAAAATTGGAACCACTTTTTCTCCTGTTTTATTAATTCCTGGAATTTTGTTCTGTTGTGATGTGAAGCTTGTGTGGAAACTTGTTTCTAGTGACTGCAGTACCTCCCTATCGCAGGCAGCAACCAGGAATACTCTTTTAGAAAGCCAACTCCTGCAGGCTCTTGAACTTGGAAAGTCCCTGTTACTGCCAGCTCTGAGCCCTGACGGTGGCCTGTAAAGGGCTGTAAAGGGCTGTTGACCTTTCCTGGAGCAGGGAGCATCTGAACTCCCCAAATCTATGAGTACTGTTGATTATTCAATTCAGTTGTTGTATCAACGAACCGGTGACATGAAGCAGTGATTTCACTTCTTGTGATGATGGCACAAAAACGCCTCTCTGTTTCTTCAGAGATTCTCATTGCTTTCTGCCTCTGCCATTCTTGATTAGAGTTTTCTCTTGGAGTTTTTTGAGTTACAAAATCAACCTCTACAATGTAAAACTGGCTAAAAGAAAAAAAAAAAAATTGCGTAGAGAGTTCACAACATAAAAACATCCTGAACAGACAGAATCTGGAAGCCTTAACACACTTAGGGGAGATCAGTGGTTTGCAAAAAAACCCCAAAAACCAAAACCAAAAAAACCCCAAAATTCTCAGAAAACCAAACATGGGGAAAAGTAATAAACAAAATTTGTACTGAGCTGCAAAATGAAGCAGCCCACACACATTAGAGGCATTTTATAACTGTGTTAGAAGCAAATATCATAAAGTTACTGATGGAGGACTTAGTGAAAGAGATGCAGTAGCAGGAAAGATCCTGCTTTCTCCTAGCAGGATGCCAACAGTTATCTTAACCACCTCTGTCAGGTACTGCAGCATTTCAAAATGTACGAAGAACAAATAGATTGCCTTAGAGTTGTGTAATTCCTTAGGAACTTACCATTTTCATCATCTTTTGTAGAATGGGTGTTTTCCTACTAATATTTCTTATTATTTTCTCAAATGATTATATAGCCATTTTTCTAATTGATCCAGGTTGCAAAATTCCTATCTTTTTTTTTTTTTTGAGGTTTGTGTACCTGTTTATGAAGAGGATATAGGGAGAAGGCGTTCTGTTAAGGTTTTAAGCTAACATGCCAAGTCTGAAGGTGTGAGCCATAGGTCACTTGGGTACCTAAATGGGGCATCTCTGTGTTTCTGCAGAGTTGATATGTTGTTGAAGCCTATCCCCAGCCATAAAGCAAGAGACCTAACATTATTCTGAAAATAAATGTTGTCTGTACATCTGCTGCTAAATAGGTAACAGCCAGAACTCGCAGCTTTGAGATTTTATTTCTACTTAGGAAGCAAAGGAAAATACACAGTGAAGGACTAAGATAAGTTATATAGATTTCTGGGAAATCTTAGAGGAGTTTTGTTGGGAGGAGGTTAGTTTTAGTTTTTAGAGGTTTGGTTTTTGGGTGTTTTTCCTGAAGGGCTTAGTACAGAGTGCAAACATATGCTGACAGCTGGTAAACTGGAGGTCAGTTTTCTTGGATGGGTGACGGTGGGAGGTCACTGAAGGATGTTGCTGTGTGATAGGCATGCCTGCTCCTTCTCTCTGTGGTCTAGTAGTATAATGCTTAATAGAGCAAAGTCAGGCAAGGACCGCAAAAAATTTGAAGTGTTTTGTGCCTCAGGATTTTAATGAAGTCATCTGGAAGGAGATTTACAAACTAGACACAACATACGACATCTGACCATCATTCGAGGGAGTTTATGAGTCCGAGAATATTATGTCTTCTTTCTCTAGATCACTTGTTTGAGCTCAGCCCACCAAGTGTCACCATCCTTTTGATGCTCTGCATGAAGCAAGTGTAATCTTCTCTGCATTGATTCTTTGGAGGCAAAGCTCATCGCCTCAATGCTGCTACCATACCATCCCAGACATGTGATCTGATTGCCCATGCAAGAGTGGTCCCTTCACTAGTGCTCAATAGCTTATATTCTTAGAAATGTATAACAGCAGGCAAACAACTAGTATTTGCTCTAGTTCTATCCCCTGGAAAATCTCAGCTACATTTTCCTCCATAAAGAACAGGGCAGATGTGACGTATTTCTGTTCCCATCAACAGGCTTATAGCTGCAAAATGTGGTTGTTCCCTTTGGTCTTGAAAAGAACAGCTTGTATCCTTAGCAAGCGGGAAAAATAGTCTGGCATATTTGGGGAAAAAAATACTAGCAATATTCAAAGAACTCACATGTTTACTATAAAATATACAAATCCACACAGAAGAAAAAAAGGAAGATTTTGGAAAATTTATTAGAGAATCTTGTCTCAAAAATTAAGAATACTTCAGTTTTGCTAAGGTTACATGCATGCAGGCAAACCACCTTTATATATTCCACCTCCTTGCTTCATTTCTTGTAGTTTCACATCTGATACCTACCAGTCACTGACAATCACTTTCCTGCAGGGAAAAAATACCAACCCTGAGAGTTATCTGATTTTTGGATTGGAAGTACTGTTCACTCTCTCTGGAAATGCTGACTCACTTGACAGCTCAAAAGAAAATCCAAAACCAGAAAAGCCCTCTAGCACCTTTATGGGTGCTGAGATGCACAGGCAGGATACAAACGCTTCAGGGCACACACCTTAGGAGGACTTTAGACACAGGATCTTGGCAGAAAAGCTCAAGTACTTACTGATTTCTGGTGGTTGGGTGGAGTTTTTATTGTTCAACACACTTTTTGTGTTTCAGCATCTGTCTTTGCTGTCCAAAGCCACTTGACTCCTTTTTGGTGTGGAGTAGCCTGCTCCAGTCCTGCTTCAGGTCATTTCTTTTCTAAGAAAAAAAAAAAGTATGATATAGTCTATAACACTTTGAGCCCAAGAGCTACCTACACTTATTTCACTGTTGCAACATATCATTTGAGCTTCAGGAAAGTCTTCAACCATCTTTCCTTTTGTTTTCTTGCAGGCTCTGATACTTCACCAGCTCGGGCGCTATAGCTTGGCAGAGAAGATTCTCAGAGATGCCGTCCAGGTGAACTCCACAGCCCATGAGGTCTGGAACAGCCTGGGAGAGGTGCTGCAGGCTCAAGGCAATGATGATGCTGCGACCGAATGCTTCCTGACAGCGCTGGAGCTTGAAGCTAGCAGTCCTGTGGTCCCTTTTACCATCATTCCCAGAGTCCTTTGAGAGGGCATCTTGATCCACCTATTTTGGTCTGACTTCTGGGTGAGGAAACCCAGTGTATCAGGCTGCCTGGTAACTGGTTAGTGTGAAAAACTTTAGAGCTACAGGTAAGAAACTCCAGTCTTTTGCGGGAAAGTGGCCAAAACAGTGACGTGATGCAATATGTTAATGTTAGACTAAGAGGACAGAATGGCTAGCCAGAACCAAATCACTCATATCACCTATGTTTTTGCCCTGGTAGTTTTAAAACATCGTTATATTGTTCATGGATGATGTGCCATATTTTGTTAGTGATACTTGAGTGTTACATAAACTTATAATGGAATCGACTACCAAACATAGAATAATATATTCCGGTTAAAATTCAGTGGCAGAGCGACTATTTTTAACAAGGCTGTTAATAAAACTGTTCTCTTCCTGCCTCTCAACCTCTTTTGGCCCAAAGTCAAAATGTGAATTTTCTGTTTCCATCTCTATTTTAGTCCAGGCCAAAAAATGAGTTGAGTTCTTGGTTTTAGTTGTTAATAACTGTGATGTGTGGCTAACTGTTATCTCTATTTAGAGCAAAGGCTGAGTACGAGAATATTTATATTTTACCAATGTATGCCTGTTACAAAAAATATATTAGTTATTTAAGTTTAACTTTTTTATGTGAATTCAGAGTTTATTTATCAATGGAAATATGTAAAAAGAAGCCTCAAATGGAGTATTTACCGACATTCCTTATACATGACCCACACTTGGCTAAATGGGAAGATTATGTTAATAATAAAATGATTTTTAAATGGAACCTCTCCTGAGTCCTGGTTAAGAACCCAGGGGGAAATAGATGACTTGTGAACACATTCTTATGATATGGGGCCTGTGGCTGACTGGCCTCGAGGATGAACACCACCAGAATTAAATGTCCTGAGGCCAGTCTAGAGAAAAGAAGCTGCTATACTCTTTGCCAATGGTATTGCTATCTTAGATTTCAGTTTTCCTTAAATCTTCACTGTTTCTCCTTTTTTATTCCTTCCACTCCAGATCTTGATGAAGCCAGATTATTCTGCCTCTACATAATACATGGACATTTACATATACCTTGGTAGTGCTTGGGAGGAGCATGTTAAATATTTCTACACTGTTCTTCAGGTTTTTTTACCTGTCTTCATAGCTCTTTCTCAGCATCTCCTGCACTTTGCGTCCCTTGAAGGAAAAGTTGGCTGGTAACATATTGCTGCCATACCGGTGGTAACAGGGACAAACGTTCAGTAGACAAATATTTGCCAGAATTTCTCTGGGATGCGTAGAGAAGAGTCGTTTATTGCCATGAATATTCAGGGTGTGTGAGCTGGGGTAGTCTAGTGTCTGTTCATTTACAACGTTGGGCTTGTATGGAGCCTGTGAAGAATTCCAGGTCCCCCGTTGGACTGGGTGCTCCTTGGTATTTGCAAGAAGTGGTTTTAAAGTGCTTAGCACTTTAAAAGATAGCAGATGATTAAGAAAAATAATGGCAAATGTTATAATTTGTCACTCACCAGAGAGCTTACTCACCTCAAATGCATGGAGGATCCTTGCTGCAGCACAGGCTTTGTGCGCTCCAGTGAAAATCTCCAACTGGCAGAAGACTTAAGCTTGGGGGAGGCTCTTCATTTTTGCCTCTTTTTTTTATCTCCTGGCATTTCATGTGCCTTTTAGGCTGAGGCTACTTTCTAATTGTGTCTGCTTAGTGCTTTAGACCATATGTTCTCTGTAAAGTGGACTGAAAGGCTGTAGTAGATAGCGTTTTCAAATCTGTTTAAAAGCCAGTAGAAATTGTGTCATCTTGCTCACTGTGAAAAATCAAAGTTTTCCTTCCCCTTTTAAATGGTTTTGCATGTTTTCTTCCTACTGTCCTTGGCTTTTTTTCCTCTCTGCCAACTGTTCTTTCTTTTCTAGTCCCAGCTCATAATACATGCTCTGGCCCTGCTGTCTTTTAGCACCCGCTATATGGTATCTGGTGTCCAAAAGGTACTACAAAACCTTTATTCATTTAATTCAATTCCTCCTCAGCCTTACTGCTATCCTAGTTCACTTAAATTTGTAATACCTTTCACAAGCATGCTCCTTCACAACATTTATTCACCTTTTATTATAATATCAAAGCTTTTGTAACAAGGCAGTTGCACTTGGATCTGAGACTGGTGGTCTCTCTCAGGAGAACTTCAGACAAGTGGAGAATAGGAGAATTCTGTAATAGCAGAATTTATCTTTGATTCTTCTCATTTAATTTAAAGGCCTGGCCTCCTTTGATAAACTCCCAAAGTGGAAAGGTTAGCAGTGTAATTGTGCCATATCTTTTTATTAGTGGAGAAATTGTCACAGCTATTACGTATACCAGGTGAACCTGAGTATCTGTTTTAATTTTTCTTACACTGGAATCAGTTTCACTGTAAATCCACAGGATTCTGCCTCTTGGGGATAGCCTCAGCTACCTGTTTTTAAAAATGGATTATCACTGTAAGACTGTTCATTCAGGAATTTTGAGGCAGAAGTGGAAATCCTTGCAGCGTATGAATTAAATGGCAACACTTGTTTATACATCATTTTCAACTTAAAAAAAAATTGCTAGGATTTACAGCTGTAATGTTTTTTTTAATCAAGTAAGAAGGCCAGGAATATTTTATATTTATATTAGTTGATATACAGATAATATCAATAAATATCAGTTTATTATTTATATCAATATCAATAAAACAGTTGATATACAGAAAGATCTGCCGTGGTGCCAGTGAGTCAGTGTCATCTGCGTGAGGGTTGCTTGTGGACTTTGTGGCTGACCAAATCTCTATGTGGTTACACAGATCGGTGTGTGCTCTCGCTCCCCCAGCCTGTGTCAGAAATAATAGCTGTTCAGGTGAATGGTGAGGTACATCAGGGGCCGATCCAGCTGAAAACTAAGCCAACCCCTTGCTCCCTTGCCCCAGGGTTTTACTAAGCTTCGGGTAAAAGCCTAGTAAAGGCTTCAGGTAGTTCTTTCATCTGATTTACTGCATAAGTAGTAGCACGAACATGCAGAAGAGGAGACAGGACTTCCCCTCCACGCAGCTGCCTGTACTCGTGCCAGCTTAAAATGGTTATTAAATTGCATTGTCGAGCACTCTAACTGTATCGCTATAATGACAGGTTCCACAAGCTTGAGATCTCCAGCCTTTCAACAGGGATCAAATACACTTCTCTCATCCTTAAGACTGGAATAGCAGGTTTCGGAGGAGACTTCCCTTACTCTGCAGTGTGCTTGTGCTACTCAAAATGATTAACATTTGGTGTATTGAGCATGTGCTAACAATCTCTGTTGCACATGACAAAAGATCTGACTCCACAGTGCTTACTATAAGAAAACTTATAATTCACGTAAATGGTTAAAGTTCATCTCTAATTTTGGAGCAGATAACCATTTTTACTCCAGGAATTATTTAATTTCTTTTTTTTTTATGATTGATATAGAACCACAGGAACAAGAGAATCAATCCAAGCAGAACTAATCCAACTGTATCTTTGAAAACTTTTGTCATTAATTATATGCATTTTAAACATCAAAGGCTATTTGCTATAATTTTGCTTGAAAATCCTTTTTTCCCCCCGAGTAGACTGTTCTACTCTGGAATGATAGCATAAGCCTGGGTATATCAGAGTTCCAGATTTACCTCACTAATTCTTTGTTTGTTCAGTTGTCAGTTAAAATGACATTTTTCTTAACTGTCAATCTGGCAATTATCCTTTCTCCTCTAGCATCAAGTTAAAAACCTTGTATGCTAAAATACGCGTTCAGCAAGTACACTTCTCCAGCATTTCATCTATTTAAACCTCATCGTCTCCAAACTACCTTCTCTGATCCCGCAGCGGGCTACGCCGAAATGTGTCGCATTTCCACATGCACCTACATTATCAGAAAAAAATAGCTGGTAAGAATCCTTCTCGGGGACAATAGGGGAGATGGTGAATATCCAGCTGTTGGCCTGTGTGGTTGTTGTCACTGATGATGTGAAATTTGATGGGAGTCTCTCAGACTTGCAAAGCCAGCAAGTGAGCTTGAAGAGATGGGACAGTGATGTTAAACCTAAAGAGTATCAGAAAGAAATGCAACCTTACGCTTTTGGGGGAAGAAGAGTGTGTGTGGGGTGGGTGTTGGTCAGACTTCGTTCTTCCACGTTGCAGGGGTGCGTGGTCCTGATACGCTGGTTTGCCACCACCCGGCCTTTCTAGTTCCCGGTTCAAAGCGCCCTTGTAGCCCAAGTGCCTAGTCTCCCTAACTATTATTTCAAAGACAGAAAACTGTACCTTTTAATTTCTAAATCATTTGAAAAGGTGTAACCACTTCTGTCCAGCTCCTGTTGCGTACCCAGTCATGGGATGGACAAGCACTAGGCACCACTGTACTATCATTATTGCCTGGACATTTTCAGAGCACAACGGCTGACACGTGATCCTTGGACACAGTCTGTAAGGCACGGCAGGAGCACACAGCAAAGCTCCCGAAGGTAGGAGGGAGAGTGCCTTTGCCTTTCTAAATATGCCTTCACTTTTAGAAGACTTGTTTGGAGGAACTGAGTGTAAAATCCCATCTTGGACATTAAAGGGTCAATGAAGTGTGTCGTTGTTGTGCTGAATTCTTTTCCTTTGTGTCCTTAAGGAGGAGGCAGGCATCTCTGTAGGACAGATTACACTTGTCTGCTTCATGCAGGTATAAATCTCTACAGCCGGCCCCCCCACTCTGCACCAGAGTAGCGTGACTTGCTCTTGGCTCCCTCTCTGCCTCTAAAATTGCCTCCCCAAGAAAGTGACACTCTTCAGTATGAAATTACTGAAGGCGTTCCGTCTCTCTGGCTTGAAAAAAAAGTCCGTAGACAATTAAATATGGTAATGATAACATTTGTTGGTTATTGCCACAGTGACATGGCTTTAAAAAGATGTGGAGTCAGTGCTTTTCTGTTCATTTCTATAGCTGAGCCCCTGTTCCTCTGCGACATATCAGGACAGTGAAGCCAGGGCTCCCTTCGGTTCGTTCAGCTGAGGAACAAACATTGGATGAGCATGTGTGCCCTCGGGCTCGCTGCCAGAGAGAAAAACAGACTTGCTCACGATTTTTTTCAATGTAATTTTTTTCTACACGCATGCACATGCTCACAGGTTACAGGTGCACTTTACACTTAAGGCAGAAAGTTTTGAGAGGACTTGAAGTTCCTCTGTGAGTTCACTTCAGCTCCTATTAAAGCTGTCTCCTCTTATAAACAGGCTTTGCTTTTCCAACATAGAGTTGGCAGTGCCAGAAAAGGAAATTCTGACTCCAATTTTCACTTCCAACATGCGTCAGATGTATATCGAATAATGAACCTGAAACATTATTATTAGTGCAGGCTTTCCCAGGATCATTGTGTTCCAAACAGCACTGACTACTAATGTGGGACTGGAGGGGGCAACAGAGGCCATAAAACATAACAAGTTTCTTCCCTTTTGACTGTCTTGCAAAAATAGCTCTTTACTGGGAGTAAAACAGCGATCTTCTGACTGAACAGGGTTTTTTTTAAGGGTCCCCTCCAGAAGGCTTTTTTTTTTTTCTTTTTTCAATCTTGCAAGCAAGCATTTATGGTAACAAAACCCTGGGTACTGGAACAGGAACCCTGCAACCTGCAGCGCAGGTCCTGTGACCGAAGCACCCAGTGACCACTGCAGGACCCACACGCTGTAAGGCTAAAATCACTTCTTTCCCACACACATGCTTCAGGAATAAGTCCCGCTCACTTGATGATCCCATTGCCCTGCTTCTGGGGTTCTTCCCCATGCTGGTGGCCAGCCTGCGGGAAGCCAGGCTTCTAGAGCAGGGGCTCCTGCCCACCGCCCCTGCCGCCCTGGCCAGGACATGCAGGGGGTGGCAGCACCGCATGAAGCAGTAAATCACAACACACCCGTTTGTGAACAATCGCTTCATGATGAGTGCTGAGTCAGCCAGCACTGGCGCCTGAAAGAGTAAAAATAAAAAAGGGAGTAGGCACAAGCTCCTCTGGCTTATGAAAAGGCCTGGAGAGGGCCCACCAGCAGATGCAAGCAAACCTTTGTACAGTTTCCATCTTCTACTGTCAGAAAGCTCTGGCATGTTCTTCATCATCTATTTTAGGTTAGAGGCTTCACCTGAAGGATCATGTACTGCAAGGCTGAGCGTCAGCAACAGAAAGGGTTAGCCAAAACATCTCTTGGATGCCACATAATGGTGCAACTACTTATGCCTGATGCAAACCCATGGCAGCTGCTGTTGAAAAGACCTTGTCCCCGCACTTGCTTTGCTCCTGTTGTGTTACATCTGGTGAGTGTGAGGCTACAGGGTGAGTCAGACCAGCTCACCGTGCTCATGGCCTTTACTTTTGGGGTTGTTTTTTTACTGCGGAGGCGGCAGTGGAAGCGGGGAGGCGATGTCAGCCCCTTTCAGAAATAGCCAGCAATTAGGTAGGTTGGATTATTCCTATTCAGAACCTGCACTGTTGTTTCCCTCACTCTTTTCATCAAAACAAAGGCGGCAGAGCGCAAGTCAGTCGGTCTGGCAGTTCCCAGCTGGGTCTCACCCACATGTACTTGCAAGGTAGTTGTCCCATCCTGGCTGGGAGCACCACGCTTGCCCTAAGAAACACAATAGGAGAGAGCATGGTGGGTTTCTGTTCACAGCTGAGATGCCTTTGCTGTGAATAGTAGCCTGAGGTGTTATGCTACTGATGTTTCTTGCTACATTATGGTTTGAAAAATAGAGACTGGGTGATAATAGAGATGCTCAGGAAAGTTAAAATGCATTCATTACAACTGTGATGCTGATAATCTGTAAGATAAAAATATACTACATGCTTATGTGGATGTTCTTGTTCAGAAATTATGTGGACTTTGCTCACTGTAGCTTACAAATGCACCACAAGAATTCCTAAGTTGGTGTCTAACAGTAGCCTAGACCCATAGCTCTCAACCTTGTTAGAAGTGCCGGAGGAAAGGAGGCACAGATCATATAGGTCACAACCGAGAAGACTCAAAACAACTCTCATGGCCAACATGCCTCAGTGCGTATCAGCCTCACCCTGTGATTCTTATCTCGGACCTTGATTCCCCGTCTGTAGAGAATTTGAATAGGAAGTGATGCTATTGCACAACTATTTCCTTTCCTGGCCCCAAAATGGACTTAACTTGTGATTCTTGGCCATTATCACCATCAAACATTCAGTGCTGAATATTGTGGGTTGCAGTTTTTTAATCATTCTCTTGCTCTAAGCCCGAATTAGGCCAATAGTAACGTAGGGCTCTGGCAAGTGATGAACTGACCGTCCCAGCAGCCCAGCCATGCTCGTGAGATGGCTCTGTCAGCAGCCAGCCTTCGCAGACATTTCTAATAGGATTTTCACTGGGGGTGATTGATAGACTTCGGTATTCAGGATGGAAGTCTTGGCTACATTTAGACAGCAAGGCCACCTGGGGACCTTACTCGTGTTTGAAAAGAGAAGGGACCTGTGCCAAGCCCTGCCTGCACCAGAGGTGTTCTCCAGGTGATAATCCTAGTGCACAACAAGCCCGCATTGTTGTAACACCCAGAGATCTAACAGCAACGAGACAGCCTTGTGGTGTGGCTATACGAACACATGGGAAGCAAGAGCTTTGCCCGAACAGCCTCACTCTGTCTGGGAAATGAGGCACTGAATGTACTTACCCAGCAGCTAAATGCCTAAAAGGCTCTAGCCAAAGCTGAGAAAGTAATACGTTTTCAGAACTGTTCAGTGTCAACTCAAGTCTGTTCCAACTAATTTAGCAGGGGCAGTCATCAGACAGCTAACGAGTGCTCCTGAGGGCTGGCACATGCTCCAGGAAAGCTGGACTTTCCACCATCTTGGAGGATGTTAGCTTTTGTTAGTGTGCGTTAGCTTTTTTGTAAGCAGTTCAAAAGCAGACGTAGATTCTGCCTCCTTTGTATTCTACTCCCCACCATGCATATATCAATGCTCTTCTCATGTTCTGATGCTTCAGCCTCCTTTCTGTGCAAAGGGCAACGTGGATCAGTGGCAAGCACTGCCTCCATCCCGTTTTCTGTCCTCGATTTCCCATTTCACTGGAAGATGCCAAACAATACGCTCCGATGGCTTTTGTGTCCTGATTCCTAGAAGAAAGCATCCTCCAGAGAGCAGCTCGCTCAGCCTGAGATGCTCAGGCGCAGCGGCAGCTGCAGCCTACATGAAGTGGGGGTGGTATAAATAGCTTGTGAGAAGAGAAGCAGGAAAAATGACATGGTATGGCTCTATGGCCAGAGCTGCAGCATGCAGGTTCAGCTTGGTTCTGCAATAAGCTTTGTTTTAGCCAGCATCAGGGTTATATTGGGTGGTCCTAAAACTGCCAGTTTTTCTCATTTGGTAAAATTCAGGTTTTCTGAATATTTTTCAGCAAATTTACTGTGGTATCAGTGTCTCTGTGTTTGAGAGCTTTATCTTAGTCACTGAACTTACTTACAAAAGAGAAAGAAGCATTCAAGTCAGGGACTGCATGCTCACCAAGCTTCACTCTCTAGGCTGCTGGCGAGGGCCTTACTCTGTACATCGCGTGGCCTTTGTGAACCCCGTCTTGCCCCTTGCAGGATAGCTAGCTTCAAAGCGGGGGTGCTTTCTCCTAAATTTCCCTCCTTACCCTGCTGATTGACTGCCTTCTCCAGTGCTGTGGGAGCTGTGGGTCCAAACACTCCCAGCCCAGATTAGACAAAACCTGAACTGTCCTATTGACTGGGCGCAGGCTGTGACTTCTGGGTTGTTGTAGCCTGGCTAGAGGCTCCAGTGGGGCTGGCAAAGGGCGCTGCAGCCGTGCCCGTGTGCTGCTACTGCTGTGCTGCTGCCCCATGTTCGGCATGGTCTGGGCGCATCTGCACACCACGCCCGAGGGGACTGCGGCAAAGCGGTGCCAAAGCTTTAGGGGTAAGAAGCAGATGTCTATCATCACAGAATCACAGAATCACTAAGGTTGGAAAGGACCTTCAAGATCATTAAGTCCAACCATTAATCCAGTGCCACCATGTTCCCTAAACCATGTCCTGAAGCGCCACGTCTACATGTTTTTTGAACACTTCCAGAGATGGCGACTCCACTCCACTCCAATGCTTGACCACTCTCTTGGTGAAGAAATTTTTCCTAATATCCAATCTAAACCTCCCCTGGCGCAACTTGAGGCCATTTCCTCTCATGCCATCGCTAGTTACTTGGGAGAAGAGACCAACACCCACCTTGCCACAACCCCCTTTCAGGTAGTTGTAGAGAGCGATAAGGTCTCCCCTCAGCCTCCTCTTCTCCAGACTGAACAATCCCAGTTCCCTCAGCTGCTCCCCATAAGACTTGTGCTCCAGACCCCTCACCAGCTTCGTTGCCCTTCTCTGGACACGCTCAAGCACCTCCAGCTGTATGCAGTGCTGGAGTTATGTGATGCACTAATTTCCTGGCTGACCAGGAGATGCTCAGGGATTTTTAGTGCTTCGAGCCAGCCTGGAAGTGCATGTTGCTGTCCTGAATGGTCAGTGGCGTTCCCAGTGCGTTCAGCTGGGTGGCACCTCTGGTGCCTGTGTTAACTCCAGATTACCATCCGGGGGAGATGAGGATTTGTTAACTCAACCCTAAACCTGGCGGGCGGGAGAGGACATGGCACTGAGGTTCACAGTATGCCTGGAGGAAATCCACAGGCTGACAGACGAGAGGTTTCACAAGTTAATGCTGGGTATGGCCAATGGTAACCTTCATCCATCGCCCCAGCATGGAAATGGCAGCAAACACTTGGCTGAGGCCTCAGTTGTGCCCCCAAAGGGAGGTACCTGCTAAGCTGAGCCACCTCGCTCAGCACAACCAGTTCCCTGCTCCAGAGCCAGAGGCACAGAAGCTGCTGGAGCATCACAGTCTGCTGGAAGCCACAGCTGGTGGCAAGTTGTGACTGTCACTGCTCTGTACAGACCACTGTGTCAGGTAGATGCGCAGCATTCATAACAAAAACTCATGCTGAGGCCATCCCTTAAGAACAAAGCTCTTACGGTCCCGTGGCTGGTGCAATGTCTGAAGATTGGACACCTTTTCTACCACCAGAGCTGCAAAGTGTTGCGTAGCAAAGTTGTGCCCCATAGTGAACCTCCAGTGAGGCGCTGCACCAGGAATACTGTGAGCTGGCCCTGCTGTTGTGAAAGACTTTTCTGGGTGTCACTCTATACATACGCTTATCCTTAAATAATGTTCTACAAGACACCTCTGTCCTTGGTTGGCATGGCGTGGCTGCTGGCTGACTCCTGCCTCGCAAAAGCAAACCTGGTAATCTTAAGAAGCACAATAACTAGTCAGCATCCTAAAGAAACCAGTGTGACAGTGAAGTCCTTCAACCTCCTACACCAGAGGAATAAAATACCCATGAATGGATGTAACCTCAGGCAGGAATAAACAGCTCAGCTTTTGTCCAGGTTTTAGCTGAAAGCCCCAGCAACACCGGCACACTGCATGAAGGCCATGTTATGATGGTTCTAGTAACTGTCTTCTGATGATAGTTTCTGATGTGCTCAAATCTGGAGCAGCCTGGAAGAGCAACACCACAATGATTCCAGTTATTCTCTTCCAGCAAGACTGAGAAAGTCTTCACCCATAAGATGCCACCAGCATTTAGATTCCTAAATTTAATACATGCTCCAGGTTCCTTACCACTATTTACGCCAACACCGCAGGCCCCCAGTACTCAGTAAAAGTGAAATTACAAGCCAGGAAGCCTGAGTAAATTAAAAAAACCCACCAACCCACAAATATGGTACTTCAACTATATCAAATATTTCTTGCACATGCACAAACTCCCTTTTCACTGCTATTAGCAGAGCACTCAGGCCCTTACATACTAGGAATTTACTGTTTTCTCAGCTCTAACTAGAAACTTTATAGGATAAGATGGAAGACACTAACAACCGCCTTTGACCACCTTTACATGTCCTGAGGGACTACCGAGGGAGCTAACGCACAGTAACCAGGCTGACATCCCCATGCACTTGCTGCAGCTCGCTGGCTGTAGGAAGAGACTTACTGGCAATCGCTGAGCAAGGAACTTGCAAGAAGTGCATTAAGGCACCTTCTAGAAGAAAAGCTGAAATTTCACTAGCCCTGTAGGGTACAAATGTGCCGCATCTGGTGGACTGTAAATTCACCATCTAGCTTGCTAGGGAAAATTCTCCCAGAGCAAAGATCAGAATAATCAGTCCTTCTAATAAATGGAGTGAGATTCAAAAGGCCTGCAAGGGAGCTGCATCCCCACTTGCACAGAGCGTGCCGAGGTGCGTTACCGATAGCCGTCCAGCATTTCAAACAGTTCCTGCCGAGTGGCAGATGCTTTCTGCAATGGCTGACATTAAAGGAGTCCCTGAATATGCATGTTGCCCTCTCTGCTGACAGCTGAGTCTCTGATGTAGTGAAATGCAGAACATCTGCCAAAGGAGCAAGCCCTCCTGAATAAATTAGCATCCACCCGGGGTATGAGCTTGGACCCCTTGACCGGCTGAAACCAGCTAAGAGACCAGCAAGGGACACGGGGGCATCCATGCCTCACTTCCCAAGTCTAGAGAAGGCTGGTGAAAGTCAAAACCGTACTGCACGCAGGAAGCGCGCCGGGGAGCCCCATGGGCCTTGCCTGTGTTTGGGTCCTTTGTGGCAGCCTAGGACTTGTTCATGGCAGCTCCCGGGTGACCTAGGGAAGCAAAAGACACCCCCAAGCTAAAGAAGGGAGGGAGGAGGTGGAAGGAAGGAAGGGAGGGAGGGAAGGAGGTGAAAAAAAAAGCTGTGTAGTGGCTTCCATCACCCTAGGCTGGAAAATGCAATTCCTCCTGCACAACATCGAAAGCCCACAGGCATTAGCAGGCGCACTGCCGGGAGCACAACCCAGCCTCTCCGCATGCCGTCACTTGCTGAAGCCACACTCCTCTGCACCGCTGGAGGACGGGAATAACAGAGAAACAAACTCCCCCATATCCAAGGGCTGCACCGAGGAGCTGAGCAATTCCAATCCTTGGCCCCACAGGTGATCAACAGAAACCCTGAAGCACAAACTTCAGGCATTTCGGGAGAGTGCAGGCAGGATCAGCAGAGACATATCTGCCCCTTTTTCAGCATGTGTTTCCCTGAAGTCGGGAATCTGATGCTGAAAGAGACCTCGGGGTATCGCATCCCTTTTGTCCATTGTGGGGCAGCACTGCCTTTTCCTTGCTGAAGCGATGCAGTGGGGTCCTCTGAGCAGCAGGCTCTGCAGACCTTCCAAGAAAACAGGTCGTTCCCGGAGGTTTGCATCTTCCTTAGCAGAATTTATTGCCCAGGCTGCGGCTCGGGTCGCAGCCCTGGCCGGGCGGCTGCCATTGTTGGCTCGGTGGGAACGCTCCCTACCAGGGAGAGGAGGAAACTCACTGAATTTTAATCACATTTTGGCTGCCGGTGCCAAGGCCAGGAAAATACTTGTTTACATGATTAGAAACAAGAAGCATTACATACACATAGTCTCGTCAGCAATTAGTGCCTGAGCATAGCAGACAACAACCTCCTGGCTGAATACAACGCAAATCCCTTGGCTATGACCTTCTGGTATGACTTTACCTCTAGGACCTTGATGTTCCCAGAGCTTGCACAAGGGAATGGCACCTTGGACGGACTCCTGGTTTTATCAGAAAAAGAAGATACACTGGGGAGCTAACAAGCCCTTAGCAGTAAATGCAGCTAGAAGAAAAGAGGGAGCCTATGCGTCAGGCATAGCTGTGTTTGATGAGGTACAGTTTTAGCTCTCCATCAGGAGCAGCTCAGTGGGAGTCAATGAGCCACAGTGGTTCAGAGGAAAACAGATGCAAGTTCTTCGTGTCTGCGCAATAAGGCACAGAGGAGAGACTCAAGGCAGCCATGGGCTGGGGTTAAAGCACTGTTCCCCTTCCAGTGGGGCCTGGACTTCAACTAGATGTGGGAGCTCAGTGAAAGCTTCAGAATTGCTCTTTGAGGAGCTCAGACTGCAGCTCGCCGCTAAGTCAGGTCAGAGAACGGAGCGGTGCTTAATGGGGCCGGGAAGGGAGCTGGTCATGGGCAATGCTTTTACCTGGCCTACCTGTAACACAGGCAAACTCTTGGTGACAGCCCTCCTGCTGCAAAATCCCCACCAGATCTATGGGGATCTTTGCAAATGATCCCTCCTATGGGAGGGTTTGGAAATGCAAAGCACCTCTACAGCTGCAGCCCAATTCATTAATTTCTGAGCAGTTAACACAACCTCTGACCCCAGCCGCAGAACCATGGATGTGTCCCTCTCTCTCCCTCTCTGCATGTCTCTCTTTAACATTAGGGAGGCAAGTGCTTCAGCTTTTACTTGAAAAAACTTTAACACAACCATTTAAAACCAGCCTCCCTTAACGACACTGCCTATTTAGGTATCTTTTGCAGCCCATCATCTGTCACAAGAAATGCAGCACGTTTGGATTTTATACTGCAAGAACTGGCAACACGCTCGGCTTCCTAAGTCTCCCAAAATAAGTTGCATGCATCTCCAGATAACTTGCAGACAAGTTAAAAATAGGAAGAGCCAGCCTCTGAATTTAATTTTTTGCTTTTCATTTTTTTCTTGGATGTGCTCCCTGTGTTGAGCAGTTGCACTTCCCGTTAGATCAGGCACTAGACAATAGTTTTCCAAGAGCCTGGAAATGAGAGAAACCCATAAAACAATTCCACATCCAGCAGCACAGAGCTGCTGGCACTCATTGAAAGGTCTGCCCTGGAAGTGGCCTGGTTTGTATCTCTCCTGTCTGCCGTCTTTATACTGATATTTCTCTTCCAAAATTCTTCCCAAGCTGTCTGCTTTTATCTGCTCCTGCTACTTACCGAGCCTCCCCGGTTTTCTCAGGCTGCGCATCCCTCAGTGTCTTGCTCCCACTCGCTGCTGAGATTAATGCTGTGTAATATTCCAGAGCTATCACATTCTGATACTTGGAGCTCATCTCATTCTTTCTCAAAACCAGATTTAAATTACAAAAAAACACAATTGAAAGCCTGTGTATCTAGGTGGATACACTGATCTAGGAGCAAGTAGTGGTTGGGGGGGATAATGACGGGGAGGCCATGTCAGACAAAATGGGTAGCCTTTTGATGTGAAAAAGATTCTCCACTTTGTTTAGGTGTACGTATGCAACTTGTATGAGCCAACACGCCCCAGCATGCAGTGGAAAGCCTGCCTAATTTGGAGCACCCAGGTGCTTTGGACTTCTCTTCGCAGGTTTCCTGACCAGATCAGCAACAAGGCAGGGACTGCACCAGCCTGAAGTCTGAGGGATGTTAAGAGGTGGAGCGAAGGAGCCATCCTGCTTCATGGACATGCCATTGGCAATGAGTGATCGACTCAGGCCACGTCTGGCTGCAGGGTGGTGGTGCTGTGATTCACCCCCTTGGGCTGGGATCCAGCTAGGAAACAGCCGAGAAATCAAATTATCGCACTTCTCAGGACACAGGCAGGAGGTGGGTGGAAAACCGGGCAAATCTCGCTAGTGAGTAACTGCAGAGTCAACTGCAGAGTCTCTTGGACCATCTGTCTCCAGCACCGGCAGGGTCATATCAGAAGACACGCACCCTACTCGTGTCTGTTCCCAAAGGGGATGGATCTGCCTTTCCCATGCTCCACAAACGGATCGGAGGATTCGCCTCTCTCTGCCCACGCAAGGGCCAGCTCCAGAGCAAAGCAGCTGACTTCACCACGCAAGGATAGAGGAGGCACTTTCTACCCAGAGTTGCACTTGCCTTAGAAACAGATCTTGCTGCTTTGGCTTTCAGTGGAATAAATGCCATGAAGCACTACAATGGTAGTTAAAAACGTACTTGCATGATACATGGAAGAGTGGGCTAATAAGATAATGATAACTAATGAACTCCAGTGTTTCAAACTGGGGGAACTGAGTTCCCTGGAAGAGCAAAGTAGGTGGCATGTTGTTACTGACAGCTCCTACAGCAGCCCAGTTGGGTACGTAGCAGACAGGTCTCCTGACCCACAGAGCAAAATGCTGATTTACGTGGTACAGAATGCTGATTTTCCTCCTAGGAAGGACAGTCTCTGTGGGCTGGAGCTGATGAAATCTGCTCTGCTTCATACCTTTTGTGGGCAATGCTTGGCTGGACAAAGCCTCTCTTCTGTGCCTTTCTTGAGAAGGAATAAACCACCTTATTCCTGCATGCGTTGAACTCAGCTGCCAGCCATTTTCAGTTTGTTGCAATAAACTGAGAGCTTCTAAACTCTGGCTGGCATAAGAGTCCAACAGCAACGAGGTCAAAAAGGAGAGAAGCATTCTGCGCTTTGAAGAGAGCTAGGATATTTGCCAGAATCAAGCACAATTTTTCTCTAGCCAGTCAAAGGACACAGAAAATTTTCCAGACGTTGTTGTCCAATTCAGAGCAGTTTGGCCAAAAGCAATATTCTGGAGGAATCCAATCTGGGCTGAATTTGGATTTTATTTTTAGTCAAACGGTTTGTCCTTCATTGCAAGGTGGAAAACACCATACAATCTACATTCAGACATCCACAAAAATACCGCTTTGAGACATCCTGCAGTAAGAGCAACCCCACCATGGATTCTTCTTCACGTTGGAGTACAGTCACGGTGCCTATCATCGACTTGTATGATGTCCAAGCCATTCCAGGGTAGCGAAAGATCAACGTCCTGTCAGTGGGGCTCAATCCCCTGCACCCTTTGCCCAAGCCTGGCTCTTTCAGGAGGTCACTTTTCTGTCACCAGGGCTTTGCGTCAGGGGGAGGCAGCAGCAAGCAGTAGGCCTTGCCCTCTTTTGTCATGGTCCAGGTACCCAGCCTGACCTTCTCCTTGGCTTCAGGCTTCTCTGCAGAAACAGTTCCTGCTCGTTACGGCGAGCAGTTTTACAGCAAGGTCCTACCACCTATTACATACTGCAGACATTTCTGCTGCGTGCCTGTGATTAACTTCTCCATAATGGTGAAAATAAAGAATGGGCTCATAGAACCAGTAGGAGGAAACCAGAAACACTTCTCAGTTTTCTATGTGAGAAAAATTCTGGGGCATGTCACATCATCCTAATAAAGCCTACAAATCCATGGCTCCCTGTTAGCCAGGGGTTTACCCCAATGCAACATCGCACTCTGACACAGATCCTGTTCTGTTTCCACCCACATCCACAAATGCCCTCCTTCTCCTTCCTCCCCCCTGCCCTTGGTCCCCTGTTCAAGGATCACTACACCCTGAGCTCGTGCCTCTCAAGACAGTGTTAGGAAAATCATCAGAGTGCTGAGAGCAGTGCCTGGCCGCCCAAGGCTGCCCTGGAAGACTGGCACGTTGGGCCAGCTCAGTGTCATTTGGCAACATTAATGAGGTCTCCTCAGAAATGCAGTTTCAAAATAGATTACCTGGGTTCGCAGACGAGTTGCCCTCTGGTCACAAACTAATCCTGCTTAGAGGAAATCTGGGCACAATAGCAGTGCACTGGGCTACTTCTACTTAAAACTACGCTAAAACCCAGTCTGAGATTTTTTGTCTTTTACACCTTTTCTAGATAACTTGTTCACTAATTGCTTTCTATTTATAGAGGGTCCTATCATTTGTAGACAACATAGGGAATGACAAACTTTTTGTAACCCACTTGCAGAGGCATCCCTCTGGCAGATGCAGGATAGCTGTTGCCTACGCTCAGTGATAGTGGCAGCTCCCTGTGCCCATTGGTCTCAGACATACTGTGTCCCACTTGGCAGATCAGACCACATACAAATGAATGAAAGACAAGGTTTCAGAAGAAGGACTACAAGTGTCCCCTGGATTTTTTGCCCAGAACCTGCATTACACCCAATCCTTCATCATGCAAAAGAGATACAGTTTATCATAGCTTTATTTTTGCTTAAAAGTAAGAATTTGGAGCCTCCTCTTTCATTCCCTAATAATACATTAACTGCTGGTATAGGCATTTGCAGGCAATAATAGTCCTTCTGCTTTCCTGTGGCAATGCAGTAGAATAATAGAAAGGTTTAGCTAGGAGGAGAGTTTGACTTCTCCATGTAAAAGCTGTCACAGTGAAAATAAAAATTAATCCAGCGAACGGTGCATCTGAACAAACCCACACTGCCTCAGTTGCAGCAGGGCTGCACCGTGACGGCACATGGACACCAGTGCCGGAGCGCAGGCAAGCCGACAGAGGCAGCCACGATGAGCCCAGAGGATGCGCCGTTGCTGCGTGCGCAGCAAGGGGCTGCCAGCATTTGCCACAGCCGCCTCATTTTCCACAGCTGCCTGTTGTCCACTCTGTGCCCGAGAGGCTGGAGCACCAGGGCCGTCAGCCTGCCGCGTGTGGGGCTCAGCGGGACAGGAGGCACAAGGGCACCTTTAACAAAGTAAGAATGAGCATCTGCAGCTGGTGTTACTGAAGCTCTCTGCTAGCCTTGGATAAACACGTCCTGCAAACGCAGGAAGCAAGAATCCAGTTTTGTTCCCCCTTCACATCAGTTTGGAGAGCCAGTGGTATTTCAGCATGTATAAAAATTTACATTGTTTTAAGTTATTTTAAAAAGTATATAAGATATATAATTATATGAAACCCATTCCTTATTATTACCTATGTACTTCTGGAAGGCACTGGTTTCATCAAGGACTGCAGACAGCTTTGGGAACCCTGGATGAATTGTAACCTGTGCAGGGAACTGGGTCTGGCAGCCAAAAGCACTCAGTGAGGGCACTGACATGTCCAAGGCAATGAAGACACACGTTTCAGAAGCGGGCATTGCTCAGGTGTGCAGGTCTTTTCTAAATCTGCCAGAAAGCTCCCCCTCCTACCTTTCCACCCCGCCTCGACAGGGTAGTGTGGGCACCAGCAGTGTTACTCTTATTACCAGGGCAGCTAAGCCCTTTCTCCTCGTTCAGGGTCTCTCCTTAGCCAGACATGGCATCCAAGCTGCGGAGGCCCCTTCTCTGCCGGCGTGGTGGTGATCGCCGCTGGAAACTCCCCTGGCCCAGCTCCTGGCCCAGCTCCAGTGACGCATGCGGAGTCACATCCGCCCTGCGGCTTGTGAGCCAGAGCTACCGTGCGCTATCGCCACCGAGTTTCCTTCCTCCGCCCGCTGATGGGAGGAAGCGCTGCCTCAAGCGCTGCTTACAAAGCACGCACACATCAGCTATGCTAAGATGAAAGTACTCTTAGCCATTTCCTCCTCCGTAAGCTGGCCCAAGAATTAGCCCACTTCTTCACGTGGCTCTTTGCCACGTCCCTCTGTGGCATCACTTGCAGGAACAGGCCTAAAGTTTCCCCATTTGCAAAATGGGATTAAACCATAGTTGCCTTGTGTTATGTGTCAATTTACTAAGCAGTAAACATTCAACTTGCAGCAAAACCAATAATCATTAAAGCTGACAAAGCGCTTTGGTCAAGTGGGCATGGTAACCCAGTAAAAAGAGGTGCAGGGCGCAGCCGTGGGCAGCTCAGCACCACGCTCCGGGCCCTCAGCCCAGCGTCCCGCAGCTGGAGGCACTTTATCTCTCACCTTTCCAGGAGCCATAAGACACACAGTAATGGATGGGCATGAAGCTGAGAGTAGCCAAAAAAAAATCTTCGTGGTACCCTGCAGCTTCAACAAAGGAGGCAGCTAGTGCGGTTTGCGAGAGGCCGTTTTTGGGAGCATTTCACAGGCTCCTGAAGGAGCTGGAGCAGGTTTCACTCCCCAGGCAGCTCGGCGACAGAAAGGCGGGAGGGAGAGGATTATGGAGATCTTCTGGAAAGAGGCAGGAAGGAAGTAGGAGTGCAGCTTCCTACTCAGGACAGTGAGACTTGACCCCTGCTCAATCTCCCTATGACTCAAATGGTATTTCTTAAAGCAGCCCTCCTTCCAGTGACTAAAAAACAGCAACTGCTGAAGCAGAGGAGACTGCTGACTAATGCTGTACTAGAGGATACATCTTTCTCTTGAGAATGAGTTGGTACAAGCACCAGTTTTTGGATGAGCTAGACAGGACTGCCAGGGTTACCCTGTGACAGATGCCCTACAGTTCCCGTGCAGATTGCGCTCTAAAATATAGAAAAGATGACTAAACAGGGCAAGATCAATAAAACAACTTCAATAACAACTGTATTACATTCTACATAAATGACATTTCTAAGGGACCTACATTTTCAGCGGCAAAAATTTTTGGAGTCCTCAGATGAAAAGGGCATGAAAACTACCAGCAGAGACCACAGGCCTTCCCTGAATCAACTCCACTTGAACATGGGCACATCATTTGGAAAAACATCCTATCCCAATGTTGAGCGCTCAACGACTGCTTAGTTGGCAAGCTGTGGCAAGGAGGAGTTCCCTTGACCGTGAAAAATCTGGGCTTTATTTCCAGGCTGAATTTGTTGAGGTGGACCTTCCTCCCAATTGCTGTTACTGTGCTCTTGCCTGCCAGACTGAGGAGCCCTACAATGGCATGTTCCTAATGGGAGTACCTGTAGATAAAAGCTTGATTTAACCAGAGAGACGAAGCTTCCAGCAGCTCCCACAGGGAGGCAGGGCTTTCTGTGCATTTGCCAAGCAGACATTTCTCATTGTGACCATCCTACTGAGCAAGCAGATGTCCTCCTTCTTCACCAGGCTGCAACATTTATATCGCCTGCAAATGTGATCAGTGCAGGATTCATGTTGTTGCCTTTCAGACCATTGACAAAAGCCATTAAAGATGTGGGATCTGGGAACAGCCACTGTAGGTATGTGCAAACCTACCAGAAAAAGAGATACAGACACACAAGCACACACAGACAAAGCATGTGCCACAGTTAATGCAGGAGAATAGGCAAGATTAGCACTGCTGTTGCCTGCAGGACCCCGCTGGAAACCAGCCTGACAAAACAACGATTCCCCAGTTACGGTTACACAGGAGCTCTGGCAGTGAGTCACTTTCTGAGCCACTGAACATGCTCCACTTTGAATTATGTACCATTTAGCATTTAATAGCCTCCTCTCCCTTCATTTTTTAATAAAGAATCCCATTCAGCTATTCCATTATTTTGCCTGGACTCAAAGGTCATGAATAGACATCTCACTTATACTTTTTAAATGTTAGTAAAAACATCATCTTTCTTCCACTTTTATGGCATTTCCCTAGTGCTCCTAGCAACACTGCAAATCAACATCTTCAAGTAGTTTCTGCTCAAAAGCCTTCCGAGTGACTCTTGAACAAAAAACATTTTCTTGTTGTCAAGCAACATCTGCATCTTCATCTAGCTTTCTCCATAGTCCTTACCCTGACCAGGTACTCTGTTGAGTATTGGCTTGGTATCACTGGTATAACTAGTTTTGTCCTGAAATATATTTTAAAAAACCAAACCCTTGAAGAAATGCTGTGGGTGTGATGGTGTTGGGTTGATGGTTGAACCTGATGATCTTAAAGGTCTTTTCCAACATTAATGATTCTATGATTCTATGATTTTTCTTTACTTGGCTCTTACAAAGCCATGGATGTGGTGCTTCAGGACATGGTTTAAGGGACATGGTGGCGCTGGATTAATGGTTGGACTTGAAGATCTTGAAGGTCCTTTCCAACCTTAGTGATACTGTGATTCTGTGATTCTGTGAGGTTGGAAAAGACCCTTAAGGTCATTGAGTCTGGCCGTTAACCTAACTCAAGTCTACCACTAAACCATGTCCCTAAGTAAGTGCCACATCTACACATCTTTTAAATACCTCCAGGGATGGTGACTCAGCCACTTCCCTGGGCAGCCTGTTCCAATGCCTGGCAACCCTTTTGGTGAAGAAATTTTTCCTAATATCCAATCTAAACCTCCCCTGGCACAACTTGAGGCCTTGTCCTCTTGTCCTATCACTTTTAATTTGTGAGAATACACCGACATTCACCACGCTACAAACTCCTTTCAGGTAGCTGTGGAGAGTGATAAGGTCTCCCCTGAGCCTCCTTTTCTCCAAACTAATAGCATAATAGTATTCAGACTGGTTTTTCTCTTTTTAATTTACCTATTTGCCACCATCCTGCTGTTACAGGATGCATCCATTTGCCACATTTCAGCTGTTGCAGGAGACTCCAGGTGCCATCTGCACATCAGTGAGGTGTCTCTTCCCTAAGCAGTGCCCATCTAGCACCTCAGAGGAGGTCAACAGGTATGGGAGATGCCTGCACCAGGGTCGTGCCAGGAAAGGGAGAAGCCCAGGGTAAGAAAGAGTCAGGCTGAGTCCGCATCCTTCCATGGCAAAACACTCTTCTGGTTAAAAAGAAGCAGATCTCCCTGAGGAGAGTAAATTACCAGAAAGTATCTGATACTGTTTGTCTTTCTCCTGGTGGATAAGCCATTTTTTCCTCTCTTCTAGAGTAATACTTGGCTGTATTTCCCTTTTAATGAGCTTTTGGCCCAAAGCCCAAAATGGATCAAAGCCATTGGAGGGAGGGGTGGGGAGACACATGACCCAAACCTTTGCCTTTTTTCTCTTTTTCTTTCCAAACAGAAGTTGCACCTTTCATTATTGAGGTTAATGTCAACAAAAGGGTTCAGAGCTTTGCTACTGGAGCGGTGGGTGACATGTCTGCCAGTTTACCAGTGACGGACATCAAGCAGGAGGCTGCTGCCTCCTCCCCGCTGGGAGAGCTCTCCGGAGAGGGGCAGGGGAAGGGCGGCTGCTGCCGATGGGCAGCGCTCGCCTTTCTAAGCAAAGGCATCCCTGCCTGAACAAACACAGCAGCTCCTGGGGGAAAAACAGCAAGAAGATTAATGGATGATTTTCTACTTCTTGTGTGGCACAAGTGCCCTAGTCTCAAGGTGGCGAGAAATTGCAGCTGTCAGGAGAGACAGGAGCAAGGCAGGACAGGCAGGAGATAGTGTCATGTCTCCATTCTTCCTTCCCCGTGTCCCTGAAGTGTGATTAGCGAGACCCCACCGCTCTCAGTGGACAGCTTTGAGATCATTGGGTGGAAAACAGCCCCACCGCCAGGAGCTGTTGCTGCTCTGACAGCCCCATAGAGAGCGCAGACCGAAAAAAGGGAGATAAATAGTCCTGCACGGTTACAGCCGTCAGGGCTTGGCTGTGCTTTTTGAGCCATTTCACCCCTTTTCCAATAGAAAGCTTTGCCAGGAGTCTGGAAACTTGCACTTGCCTACAGGTGCCTGCCATAAAGGGAGCTGAGCACAATCAGGATGCTGACAAAGCTGAGAAAGGACAGGAGAGAAAAAAAACATATCGTCCAGCAGAACTAAAACCAGCAATAGCTGTGAAGAGCCCTCAGGTGCCTCCCATTCCCCCACCCAGAGACTTGTGGCTGCTGAAGTGGGGGCAGCGTGGACCCCTGGTGCTGGGCCAGGGGAGAGGCACGGCCCCCTGGCTCGGCACAGGCCGGGGGACACCCAGGGCCCCTCCAGCTGAGCTGCTGGGGCTCTGCCGGCTGCCCTGCCCAGCGCGTCGGGTGACTGAGGATGCCGGGACGCTGCTGGCTGGGGTGAGTGGTCAGCAGACGCTGTGTGTGATGAGGAGCAATGAGCACCCCGGGCAGCTGCGGGGAGGGTGACAGGGCAACTGTGAGCCCCTGGCCATCACACAGCCTTCGCCTGGTGTTCAGACCAGAGAAAGGCCATTTCTAGTGCAGCGGGAGCCAAGCGTCCTCTCATCGGGCTTCAACAGTTTTTACTCGCTGTCAATATTTCTGCTCTCAGCAAGTCCCCCTGACACAGGGTGCTGCTGGTGGTGCTCCAAGCAGCGTGCTGAGGGCCATCCCGCTCCCAAATTGTGGGAGGGGAAAATACTGCTGATACAACGCAGGCTTTCATTTCCGGGAGACCTCTCACAAGAGGCAGTTGCCCTTCACCGAGTACATTTTGTGTATTAGGCTACAAGTGTGACTGAGCAAGAACAGCCCGTGGCTGCTGGCAGGCCCTCGGTATGCTGCCCGGCTTGTCGCAGACTCACACCACCTCTGTTGCACAGACCTGCGCGTGGCATACTCCAGATGGCAACTCAGGACGAGGGGATTAGCTGTATGGAGCACACTCCTACAGAAAATGAAAACGCTGCCAGGCTTATTTGTTGGTGATTGTGTGCAGAGCTCTGGAACATGCACGTTTTGTTCTCCCTGTCTCCTACCTTTGAAATGTCTCTTCCCGGCAGAAGACAACCACCGTGCCTTGTTCGGTTTCAGTGGTCCTGTTGGAGGGGGCAGGGAGCCACATAGACTTATATACATAATTCTCTTCCTCTTCATTTAGTTTTATTTTTCTTAGGGTAAAATAAGAGTCATTTGAGCTGCAAGCATAGAGCTGCTTCTCATTTGCAAATCTCCTCCCTCTACCCTAAAATACAGCAATTTAAGGGTTTTTTAAAAAATGTTAAAACCTTCTATCTGTCGTCCTCAAATATTAGCTATGCCGAGCATCTAAATACAAAAGAAACATAATGAAGTTCCATAAGATTCAGAGTGTGAAACACACCCAGGAGAAACCCAGCGCACACTAATGGGCATTCCCCAGAGTTTCTGACTCATGGATGTGTTTGGTACTATTTCTGTAGGGCAAACAGCAAGAGAAGGAAGACAGACACTAGCAGAGGTGCCTGCAAGCTGACTGCAGAAGTCAGTAATGCCAGAAGACTGGAGAGTGGCTAATGAAGCATCTCATTTCAGAAATGACAAGGGGAGACTCCAGGGAAGTGCAGTAGTGACCTACATAGAGCAGAAGGCTACAACAGAAAGGGCTGGAGAGGTGAGGACAGCCAGAAGGAGACAGAGGAATTGTCAGGGCAACACAAGAAGCCTTTATCTGTATAAAAGAAGATGTAATGAAGCAAAGGAAAGCATCTTTTCTACTGTGAGATAAACAGGCAAGATGCACTCTGAGATGTGCTAATAGCTGATGTTTTGGTTCTTTCATGTTAAAAAAAAATTAATAAAATTGGATCTATGTTGGGAATTCAGGTCAACCACAATGAAAAAAGACATTTTGTGCAAACCAAAATGTGGGGAAGTTTTTTTTATCAATTCAAAGAAACATAAAAATGACCCAGAATGTTTTGTTTGAGCCTTCAAAACACTAAGGAAAATTTCTAAATAAAGTATTGCTTCAAATGAAAAAGCTATGTGAAAGCACCTCAACAAAACACTTTTATGTTTTAAAAGGCTTTTTCAGCGTTCCTTCCCACTGAAGAAATTTAGTAAAATTGAGATTCATTTACAAAATTTGCTGCTTTATCTTACTCTGCATATTCCAGGGGAAAAAAAAAAAGAAAAAAAGAAAATCAGCTGCAGCCAGCAGCTGTTTCTAGAGTTGACATTGCCTATTGCAGCTCGCAAAACAAAAGTATCTTGTCTCTGTTGAGTTTATTATTGTGAAAAGAAAAAAAAAATCACCTATTTCTCAGAAAAATATCTGAATAGTTAGTTCATCATAGTTTCCTGATGAACACAGACAATTGGAGGGAGATCTCATGGCAGACTAAGCACTCATCCTGTGGCAGGAGCAGTAGAAGGGTCAGTATGGCCACTGTCCTGGCTTTCAGAGCTGCCTTAGGCTGATGAGGGAATGTGGAGCAAGTGAGTTAAGGTGGGAACAAGTACTTCTTCTCTTCCACTATGAAATAGCAAGTCCTAAAAAAGGGGGAGCTGCAGATGGTAAAGTTTTAAATTACCATGTGAGATTTGCTGGAGAGTGTCTCTAGTCCCCTTAGATGGAGCCCGTCTGCAGCTGATTCACAGAAGGTCACATCTGCTAGTCCTGCCCGACTCCCGAGCTTACTCATCTAGTCAGCGTGGCTGACAGGGGTGAAAGAGTGGAGCTGGTTGAAAACATTTGATATGGCTCTAGACAGGCAGACTGATTCGCAGGCTCAAAGCACAGGAGAGACTGAGAGCTATTGCAATGGATTACAAATTAGCTTGGAAACACAGACGTCAGGCACGAGGAGGGAACGTGGCTGGAGCTGGGTGGGTGAATATCCTGACAAGCTTTCCAAACCTCTCTGCCCCTGCCAGCATCTGTTCCATTAATAATTTGCTCTGTCAGTTGATACCATTTTGCAAACCCAAGTAACTCTGCACACTCAGCAACAAGGTATTCCTGCAGCGCTCAGGGTATGTACACACACATACCTTTGAAGTGGGACTGTGTGCCAAGTTTGATTTTGAATGTAAGCATCGTGCCACGCTGGGGCATGGCATCTCCATCAGGAATGCCTGCAGGAGCCCAGCACTAGCCGTTGCAAGCCCTGTGACTTACCCAGATCTGTTTCTCACTCCGGCGCTGTGCTGACCATCGGATGACTGCAGGTATCTCGCACTGCTGACGGTCGGCGTCCCCTGGGCTGCAGGTTACCACGCTCAGCTAATTGGCAGCAGAGCAGGGTTACAGCAAGTCCAGCTGAGTGCTCAGTAGGATCTTCCATGCTCTAAGCAAGAGGGCAGCCTCCCTAATCTGCACTGCTGCTGGGTCACAGATTGGTCACTGTCTCACAACCACAAGCCAAGACTTCTTAAGTCATCACCTTCTTGGGGCTGAGCTTGGTTTAGAAACAGAGTCCCTGGGAGTAAGAAAAGCATCCCTCTGCAGGGCTGCCTGGCACCTGCCAAATCCAGGGTCTGGCCAGTACAGGGAGACAGATCTCTCGGAGGCAGCTGCTCCCTTCAGGCCTCCAGCTCCTACTGAGCTCGGCAAACCTGCCCTTCTTTAAGCACAAGGGAGAATGCATAGGAGTGTGCTGATGATGTGTAAGTCTGGGGTACAGCTGCAAGTCCTAAGAAGGACCCTGAGCTGTGATCCTACCAGCCTGACTCAGATGTGTTTTAATCATGTTTCCCTTCTTGCTACTGTGGGTCCGTTGGGTTCCTGTTTGCTTCTGTCCCTGCAAAGGGACACAGAAGCCCCAGAAAAACTCCATCTGCCCTTTGCCTAGCTCTTCTTCCCTTTCTTGCCCATCTCCCCCTTTGTCCTACCTCTTCCTTTGCCAGGCAGGTCTCTCCTTTCTGAAAACCTTATTTATCTGGCATGAATGGAGCTGGGGAAGCCAGGGGGCTGAGAGAGGTGCTGAATCAGAGGTCCCGACTGTTACAAAAAACAATGAAGGGAAGTGTGATTTTAGGAACATGGAGACTGGTAAAATCTCTATTGGTGGGTAGGCCGGCAGCAATAGGGAATCCAGGAAAACTATCTTTTCACTTGTTAGAAATGCCTGCAGTATGATTACAGTACACATCAGTGTAGAAAGAATGATGGACATGTTTCATGGACGTCCTCGTGCTGTTGTTGCCATGAATTTCTGTCCAGGCTATCGGGACTGTAACATCTATAGACGTGTTTAACACCGTGGGTGGTAAGCCAAATAGATAACTATAGATAGGGTCTGACTATAGGTTTGCCTACCACCTATCCCTTACAGTCTCCAGCAGTTGTCAGGAGAGAGGAAAGAGCAAAGCAATGTGTGGACAGTGCAATCCCTTTACAGCAACAGTCTCCCAGCTTCAGTGGTGAGCAGTTTGAGAACTTTCTGAGCTGGAGGCTGCTGCCAGACTTTGATATCTGATAGGCTCTGACAGACCTACCCTTCCTGAAGTTGTCTAATCACTTTCTGAACTTTTGCCCTCCACAACAGTTCATAGCAATGAGTCTCACTGTTTTAATATCAGAACTATTGTGTGGGGATGGATTGTGTGGGGAAAACAGTATTCATTTTGTTTGTTTTATATCTGCCAATGGATAACATCATTAGCTAACTTGTATTGCTAGGGTTAGTAAATAATGATTTCCCACTCACTTTCTCCACAACGTCTGTGATAACAGCAAATCTATCAACTCCATCCCAGTCATCTCTCTTTTAAAACAAAGAACTGGAGGCTGTTTGATTCTCCATGCAGAGAGCTGCTGCCCGTGTATGATCAGCCCCATTAGTTACCCTTGTTAATGTGCCTCTGAGACACACGATTCCCCTTGCCAGGTTGCATGATCACAGCTGCAAGCAGACGCTACTCCAGACACCAGCAACCTATGGATTTATGCAATGGTGTATTAGTGGTTTGTTCCTAGGTCCTTCTCTACAAACATCTATGTGTATTTCTGACAGCTATTGAGATGCAATTTCCAGAGAAATATCCACTGTAACCCAAAGATCTCTTTCCTGAGTTTTGCCTCGTTAATCTAATGGTCATCACTGTCCATGTAAGGCTAAGATTATTGTTACAGGATACAATCCTCTTAAACTATCTGATGTTAATCTCCTTTACCATGCAAGGTAAATGTTCCTATTGACAAGCTGATGTGGGAAATTAATTCTTAAAGGTAATAACTAAAATATTTGGTAGGAAATCTTTCTTTGGCATGAGAATGGCAGAACAAGGTAAATCTTGGAAGCAACCTCTTTCTTTAACCTTCTCTTTTATGGGAATTTCTAATATATCCAAGTCCTTTCTCTTCTATCAGCTCCATATCAAAATGCAGCTTAGGCTGATGGCTGAAAGTCATCACTGATTGTTGTGAAATGAGTTGCTATTTTTAGTCCATTTCAAAACTTCTGTTAGTCCTGCTGAGGCACATGCTGAAATCCTCAAAAAGACAAGAATCGGCAGAGAGAAGAAATTGATCCTGCTACCCTAAGGTTAAATCTCTGAATGAAGGAGCATCAAGGGTGGAGACTGCATATGTGCTACATCTGCTGTCTTTGCCTCTGTGGATAAAGGGAGAACACCATCTAGTTGCCACACCTTTCCATAGACTTATTATTCCCCAAAACCCATGAAGAGTAGAGCTGAGGTCCTTGAGTGCCTTACAGATGCTCCTAGACCCCAGCAACACATTTTTCATCAAAGCTATGGGCTAGTTCAGAAATCATGTTTCTTCTTTGAAAAATCAAGCCATCATCTTCCTAGGTATTTAATACTAAGCTCACATTTTCCTCTCAGCTTCTGTCCCAGCAGGAATAACATAATCTTCATTGGTTTACAAATTGCAGACAGCTCCTCTGAACCTACTCTAGCTTCTCAGTTCTGTTTTTCATACTGAAACTCTTCTGGAGAAGGGATGGGAGTGGCTTGTTTCCCCAGAAGAAAAATAAGAAAATGTTTGCATCATAAAACTGATGCCTGTTGCATGGTAGTTTAAACAAAAGAACCTTACTGTGGACATTTTCTTCTGTAGTGCAGAGCAGTTTGGAAAGCTGTGTAATGTGTCTTGACAGCAGTACAAATCACTAAAGGTCAAGGGCTTGGGGATTAACCACATCCCCATACAATAGGCTGATATAGAAAGGCCAGGACCATGAGGGTTCAGCTTTAGAAAGAAAGGTTTTGAATAGAGCTAATGAAAACAGATTTGTGGAAGGGGGGGCTACCTGCTCACACCCTTCCAGCACTCAGGCAGGCTAACAAGATCACAGTGCAGACACAAATATGGTGCGCTCCTCATTCTTTTTTAATACAGTCAACATCTGGTTATGGGGACTCTGCTCCTGGGATATCTTTTGCCTTTCTCAAATTTACTTTAGCTGCAGATGCTCCATTCAGCTACAGATTTCCAGAGATCTTTGCCATTTCTAAAGCCTAAGTGAGGTTAGGAGTTGGGATGTCCCACTCAAAACCAACATTCACCCGCAGTGACAGGCAAGCTACTTGGTTCATCTCTGTCCCTATATAAAATGGGAAAAAAAAAAGATTCCTCTCTCTCAGAAATACTGCTAGGTTTAATTCTTGCAGAATTTCTTGCAATTGCAGTGTTATAATGTACAAAGCATTGTAAACCAAATATCTTGGGTCAACAATTAAGGTCTGTTTCTGGCATGCTATTGAAAATGATTGTTGAAGAGATAGTCTTGCCAGTGGAAATCCCCCTGGTTTGGCTGGACTGAGGTAGGTGATATGGCATGCGAAATGCTATCAACTTAAAACCTAATCACTGGTGGATGTTTTCAACTCAATTCCATTAAGTCTGTTCTTTAAGTAAAAAGCTGGACCACAGCTTGGGAAGAAGATGATTTTTAAAAAAACCTATCACAAAATCACAGAATGGTTGAGGTTGGAAGCTACTTCTTTGAGATCATTAAGTCAAACCACCCTGCTCAAGCTGGGTCAGCTACTGCAGGTTGTCCAGAACCATGTCTAGTTAGGTTTTGAATATCTCCACAGATGGAGGATCCACAACTTCTCTGAGCAACCTGTGCCAGTGTTTGACCATCCTCACAGTAAAAAACTGTTTTCAGAACATCTAATGCATTTCCATTTGTGCCCATTGCCTCCAGTCCTGTCAGTGGGCACTACTGAAAAGTGGCTGGCTGCATTGTCTTGATTCCCTTCCATCAGGTATCTATACACACTGAAAAGATTCTCCACAAGTCTTCTCCAGGATAAATATGACTTTAATGAAGTCTTTTTATTTTAAAATCTGATTTAAAAGCATTAAGTCACTCCTCTAAGATAAGCTGTGGGACTGGAAAACTTGTAGCTTCAGATACTTGACCCTGGAGAAGAGAGTTATATGAAGTATCGCTTACATAGTCACACTAACACTTAGGAGGGTTTCAAAAGAGGTTTGTTGGTTCTTTTACTTCAATTTTGTGATTGTAGCATGTGTCAATTGCATCATCTGAGTTTTCTGGGGCATGCATGCATGCAGAGCAATCACAAAACACCTCAGTTCAAGCCTTTCCTCTTCTACACAAAGACAAAACATAAGAAATTGTTTCCTGTACTAGAGATCAACTGAGAGAAGTCTGCACCAGAAAAGCCTATTGAGATTACTTTCCCCCCTCCCATCAATAGAAGTATTTTTCCCTGGAATCAGCAGCGATGACATTATTGAGTATCAGTGGAGCGTGGAAAGGACAATGAAGCTTTCAGAGGACACTCTTCTTTTAGCTGTACTCACTGGGTAATGAATAAGTTAGCGTTCTTTGCCAAAGGGCAGAACATCTTTTGCAGCTCTCATTTTAGTAATTCTGCTATGATACTTGAGCTCATTTTTCAAAAAAAGCAAGACAAGTAAAAATACTATAAGCTACATAAGCCTGATGAGCGCATTGACAGCAAAGATGTCACTGAGTGCCACTATTTATTAGTAACATGGCTCCATGGAAGAATTATTATGTAGGATTTTTGTTCACTAATTATGTGCTAAATTACATTAAATTATCACAGTAGTGCCTCGTAATTACAGTTATTATGACAAACACCAAACAAATGAGTAAAGGAGTGACCTCTTTCATTTGAAAATAGGCAACATAAGTCTCTCACCAATGCCAGCTTTCTGAATATGCAGCATTAGTGTCAATTTTCATTTGTGATTTGCAATTGGAAGGACTTCTTCAATTAGCTTTTTTAAAACCCACTGCTCAGTGAAGGTCTCCCCTGTTTAGATTAGTCACATAAAACTGTTCCCACTGGCTGTCAGTCATTTCTCCCTCTGCCTTCCAGGTGGCCTCCCCTTGCCTACACAGTCCATGGTGCAGCATTCCACAAGCCTCCTGGAGACACCTCTCAGAATTTGTGTTTTGAAAGCCACATTAAAGTTAATACTAAACATGTTAAATATATTTAGATTTGATGTTAAATACAAATCAATATTATGTCCAAAATGTAAAGCTAGGATCATTCTGGATTTTATATTAAATTAATTGTTTACCCTTGATGTCAATAACTAACTACTACAAATCCAGAATAGAATTAAACTCCTATTTGCCTACCGTGCACTTCTCACACCTTCACCCTTATCCAAAATGCCTGATACATGAGTTTGTGTCAAAAACATGATGCTACCTTGGACAGCCTAAAAATATAATCTATTGGGGTAATTTTTGTGTTCCTCTGTTCCTTCAAAACCTGTCAACAAGGTGCTCCTATTCCATACCTCATCCACAGAAGAGTTAACAAGTCACACTTCTCATAACAAATCAAGTAGGAACCAGTCATCATTTCTATGCAGCTTCTAACATGGTCTTGCCGGACACACACACAAAGCACGTTACATTTCCATTCTATTCAATGACCATTAGTAACACAATGCATAGTTTACTGGCAGACTTGTTTCAGGGAATTGTGAAATTGCAGTGAATGTGTATTGTTCCTACTGCTAAGATAAGGTCAGGCCACGTGATAGTTACTAGCACTAATAAAAAGAATGACCACAAATGCTTGAGACACATGGATATTCAAGTAGTTGTTATTTCAAACACCCAAACACATACACTGAAATGGCAGTTCTTATATATTCATTTATTGCAGGCACAGAAATGCTGTTGTTTGATTTACCAGTCATCATCAACAAACAATTTGAACTGCAGCTATCCAGGCAGTGATTACTGGTTGACTAACAAGCTGACCTGGAAGAAACTGACTCAGCACAAGCAAAAAAATAGATGAGCTAAACTCATCAGATGACATTTCTTAGGAAAGATTTTGCAGAAAGAATCAACTAGATAAAAATCTAGCCAGACTGAAGGATATGCTCAGAAATAGCATATACCACACACGGCAGGGCTCTTTTGTATATTAGTTGAGGTTTTTTTGAGAATCAAAAATGGGATGTCATGTTATGGCTACTTTGGGATTTTGAAATCTATTAACAAAGTCCTTTCAGCAAATTTCCTATAAACTATACTCCTCTAATTCCAGAGAATATAACTATTTGTATTCTTTAACAAAATTTGAATACAATAGTAACTTCCAGTTATAGGGCAGCTTATATGATTGATATGCACATAGGTGTGATTTCATCCATTCTTAAAACACAGCTCCCTTTTTGCTGAATGTGTTGGCTACTCAGCACAAATGTTGAGGCTGTGAAGCAAATCTGGAATTTAACAGTATACATTGGAATTTGAGGAAGATTCAAAGGCTAACGGTACAGTATAGAAAGCTTCAAGAGAAAGCGAGCTACCTATACTTTCAGAGAGGAATGACTGTGCTTGCATTTTATCTTTTATCACTACTTCATTATCTATTAAAAAGACAGCACCTCTTGAATGGTCTTAAAAGCATGTTGAACTGAATCAAAAGAAAGAAGATACAATACTGTTGCCCTTAGTGCCTGATTTACCCCTTCACGACTCATTTAGCTACAGATGTGACTAATTTTGCTTAATCCATCAAGATCAGAGCCCTAATCCAATGGCTCCAATCAATTTTGATCTATTATTAACAGAAAGGAGAAACCTCCTTCTTCCCTGTCCCCTTCCTCTGTACAATATTAAAGGTATCTTGTAGTTACATTCTTCAAGCCATAAGTATCTGTGATGATACTCTGTTTGTTTGCAGAAAGATCTGTCTGAAGCAGAATTAATATAGAGTGACTTAAAGCTGAGCAAATGACTATAGATAGGGAATAGCTGGGGTAGGTGGTACAGTTTCTAGGAGAATACAGCACGGAAGGTTATTATCTACTGTTTATCAGTCTGTCTGAGCTATTTATTTTAGCTGTACATTTTATCATCCTCACACAATCCCAGTTGGTACATGTTAAAAATACATCCCTATGGCATTAAGGTATTTTCCTTTTATAGGACTGAAAGGGAATTAGACTCGTAAATAACATCTAAAGCCAACAGCATGCTTCACTGGTATACTGTAAGGTAGTACACAGTACTTCTTATGTATATACACATAGTTTTTCAGCTTGCTTATCATACGGGTAGTGCCTCGCTGCACTGAACTTGGCAAACCAAACCATTTCTCCTTCCAGAGATAGTCACTGTAATTTCCCAATCAGAGTAAGTAATAAATTTACAGAGATGTTATTATTGTAATAAAAGATGCTACTGAAAACACACCTGGTATTTCATTATCATAATCATGATGAGATGACCCAGTCATAACCCCCCCTAAACTCATCCTGACTCATCACTTTCTTAATTGGTTTCATCTAATGTAGTGCTATTATCAACAACTTTTTATGAAGCATGGTTCAGAGTTACCATGTCACTCAACACTGTATTGCTACATTATCCTGATCTAAACATGAATGGGTCCATCCTTCATAGCCTCATTGGTCTATCTGCTTATTTTCAGGTTGTAATCAGATTACTCCAACACATTGTATTGCATACCTTCTTCCAGACTGGAGTTCCAGGTAACTATTCTGCTAACAGTCACCTGGCATTGCTACATATAGGGCCCATTCTCAAGCATTTATAATTTGCTCTTCCTGGCTAGTAGAATATTGTGAGTTAGAAAAATCCCTCCAAACCTATCTTTGTTCAGCTTGTTGCTGTCTACATCAATTTATTTGCTCACTTTTTGGAAACAAGGAGCTCCAAAAGCTTTTACAGCTGTTCTTTTTCTAGTTCCTCTGGGTCTTTTACTGATAATCAATCTTAGTCCATCCTGCTTACTATCAGATTTTTTCTAAATTCTTCCTTTCAGCACCCATATTTCAGTCACAGGTAAAGATAGCATGCATTGCATTTGTCCACATGTAGTAACCTATTGTCAAATAATTATTTGCTAAGAATAACCCATCACTAATCTCATAAGGAAAGTGGTTTATTGCTTGAAACATGTCCAGGAATGTATTTTTGATAATCCATTCTGCAACGCCCCCAAAAGACACTACAGCAGCCAAGAGGAAGGTCTGTTGGTACTCAGGTAGCTGCAGAGACTTAGCAAGGGGAAACCAGCTCTCTCATGCAGCAGTAGAAACCCTGTTACGTGACTGAACAGGCTGTGCAAGACCCTCCAAAGGGGTATCCTGGAAGTATGGCAAGGCAGGTTTGTTAGCAATGTCAAGGTCTGACTGTGCTGTGATGCTTGGGTTACTGGTCAAGTCCAGAGGTGGTTCACTGCAGGGCAGAGTCAATGTATGCCACAGAGAGTAACAAGGGAAACTCACAGGTATCTTTCTGCCCTATACTGCTGATAAAGGTCACAGACTCTTTCTGTCATTTGCTACTTTTCAGAAAAGTTGCCTGCTCCTGTTTCCTAGCCATTATTAGCCCAATCACCAGGAACCTTCAAAATAATGCAGAATACAGACAGTCCCTTTCCAGTGATTTTGAGAAACTTATAACTAGCAGGGTTGTGCAGTCAAGGCCAACTGGAAGCTTAGGAAGCAAAAAGTGAGGACATTGAAAGTAGTGCGCTGACAACTTGTCAGCTGAAGCATGTTAATGTGTCTGTGTTGTGGACTGACTGATATTTTCACAGCAGAAATGACTGATGGAGTTGACATTGGAACAGGCTGCCCAGGGAAGTGGTGGAGTCACCATCACTGGAAGTGTTCAAAAAATGTGTAGACGTGGCATTTTGGGAGATGGTTTAGTCAGCATGGTGGTGTTGGGTTGATGGCTGGACTTGATGATCTTAAAGGTCTTTTCCAACCTTAATGAGTCTATGACTCTGTTATTGTTCACAGCTTCAGGCTTCACTACTGCAGCATCAGTTTCAACAGCTTTAACTGCCATTGAAACCCCTTTCTCTGTTCCATTGAGGAAGAGACTGAACTGCATTTAGCTAGCAGGTTTTAGACTACTCTTATACTGCATTCAGGGCTGTTTGGGTTTTTTTAATCAGTGTTCAAAATTGGCTGGCTTGGAAATTTCCTTGTCATTTTTATAAATAATATCAACACACGAACTAAGAAAAGACCATTTAAAAAAAAATAATTAAAAAACCTTTGAGAACCAGATGCTTGGATAGATTTTAATTTCCAGTTCCCTGGTAAAGGTCCAAAGCAGGTTGAAGGGAACCTCTACCCACAGAAAAATAGTAAGTGAATTACACAGTAATGGATGTATTGAAGGTTTGAAGACCATCTGTTCTGGAACATCCCTATCATCTACAGTGAAACACAGAGAAGTACTGTCACAGTTTAGGGTAGGAAATTAAAGAAAATAAATAAAAAAGCTTTCTTCCAATTAAAACTGGTAAGGAGGGTAGTCAGGAAAGCAAAAGAAAACCACTCTTCAAATTGACTAGGACACCAGGCCTCTTGATTTTGTAGCTGTGAACATACAAAGCCAGAACCTCATCAGGTGCAAGCAGTCAGCACTCTGTGTGTGTGTGCACGCCATTTTAAATATCACATCCCAAAGACAGCAGACTCCTACAGCACCAGACCCTACAAATACCATACATGACAGTCATGTAGGGCAAACCCAAAGCATGGCTGCTAAAGGTTTAAACATTGCCCTTCTTTCTTCCAGTACTGTTCTCACATCCCCCTCTGCCTTCCCCTTGGATTTTCATTTATAATTGTGCAAACTGAAGGTTAAAAGCTCTCACACACTGCAGGAGAGATTTATATTCCTTCACTGCATAAGCCAAGCGAGGGAACTGGCAGCTTGAGTGGCCATGAACAGGACAGTGAGTGAATAAGGAGAAGCAGGCTGGCTCACTGAGGGCTGAGGGCTTGGGGAGGGAAAGGTTTGCTTCAACAGGAGGAGACATGGACTCATCTTGTGCAGCCCTCACCTCTTTCATTTCTTCTTACATGGATTCACTCACCTTTGATCTTGCATGAAGGGGCAAGCCATGGAGCAGTGTCAGAGGACAAAGAGGGACACCCAGCCCTTGCAAATCCCAACTGGCCTGTGGAGGAAACATGGGCTTTGACACTAGGGAGGGGGGACTACTCCACTTGTATAAATATTTAGAATTTCTCACTAGTTTTTGTCTCTTCATTCTGCAGGTCTTTTTCCTCCTGAGTTCTTGTACCTTATGCTCTCTCTGTTGGACTGATTCCCAAGGAGTGGCCTTTCTGCAGGTGCAGTGTTGTAACAGCTCTGAAATGTTAGTCACCATTTTATCAGTGTTAAAATGTTCTCCAGACAATCCTTTTAAGAGAACTGTCACTCAGCACACTCTCTAGTAATTCTCTCTGTTGCAGCAAGTCAGAAGATTAAACAAAACCTTCCATTCATGTTACTCATCTCACCTTGTTCTGTATCCAAGGACTGGAATGAGTCTGAGGAAACATGTCCCAGTTGTAAGGTGTTCGTGTTTACATTGCAACAGTTCAGTAAATCTCTTCAACTTCCAGTAAGAAATGCCTTTGTTTGTCGATCTCTTAAAACACTTTGAATAATGCTCAAAGCACTCTGCAGAGACTTTTAAGATTCAGTTCTGATTTAACTGATGTGATTGTAAATCAGGAATAGCTCCACTAAGTTGATTTTGTGTAAAAGATCTAGTTCACATTTGCATACAGTAGTGATGGGAGCCTTATGAGTACTTAGGTAGAGGAGTTAAGACACACAACAAGCACTATAGAAATACAATAATACACTTATTGCAGATGCCGATGACCATGTCATCTTGACTAAATTAAGTAGTCCAGATTAGACTCTAGCCCCCTTGAAATCTCTACAGATACTGCCATCAACACAACCGGCTCAGGATTTCACAGAATACATATTTGCTAGGGACTGCTTGCTAAGAGAATTCACTGGTGTTTTAAATCATTTTGCAGTGGTGAATAATTAATACCCAGAAAAGGTTCAGAATTTCTTTCTACAAGGAGGCCAAGTCAGCGGCCTACTGGATTTGAAGATGCTGCTCAAACATGAATGATCTCCTGTTGCAACAGCATTCCCTGGGCCCACAGCAGAGGGGTCCACACTCTCTCTCCCTTCCTTGCCTTGGTGGTTTCTTTACTGTGGAAAAGAGTTTACACTTAATAATGCCACTAAAAAAGGGAGCTGCAGATATCGTATCTGTCTATACCAGAGGCAGCTGCTGTCAGAGTGGAAGGAGATGGAAAGGAGGTGACGAGATCCCACACTGCCCTGCAGAATATGGTTGCCAAGAGGGAATTTTTATCTGGGACAGTTCTTCAAAGAGAGAGGCATGGGAAATGAGAAAAGCAATGAATAGGAACACTTGAGAGAGACAAGACAAAACTTTAATTTGAACCAAATCTCCAGTAAATACTTTGCATTTATAACTGTTGTTTACACATATCTGCTTTCTCTGCCATAAAGGTGATGTGTGAGAGCTAACATGCATGACTGGGCAGAGGCAAGCCATAATAGTGTCAGTTCAGATGAGCTTCATCTTCTGAAACTGAGAAGGGAGCCTTCCTTCAGTGAGGAATCTCTTAGAATTAGCCTCTCTTATTTAGACCATTGACAGCCTATCTTGGATCCCTCAGGATTAATGTCTAAAGCTTCATGTTGCTCTGTAAGGTTAAACACATACTGAAAACACAGTAAAAAGTCCAGTAAAAGAGTAAAAAACACTGACTGACTGTTTTATAGGACTGGAGAGTGCAGTTGTAAAGAATCCATGTGTGGTACAAGGAGACTGCCATGCAGCCTTGTACTGAGGGATCCTTCACCAGGGTCTTATCCTGTTATGAGGTAGCTTTTAATTGGCATTTGTGTCCTGTTCAAGGCACTGCCTTTCTGGTATGCTGTATTATACACAGCAACATGATGGGCTCTTTGGAACAGTTCACTGGTTTGAAATACATGCTTTCAAGATATCCAGTTGTTAGTTTCCACTTGTGGCTGAAAGGAAATACCAACTTGAATATTTCTAAAAAACCAAACATTATATGGTGTGTTTAATGGTATGGGAAACTAATTACATGTTAGAAAAGAGAAATGACAACCTGTCATGGAAATCTCTTTACCATTATCGAAAAAGACAGAGCATCGCAAAATACTAGTCAACTTTCACAGTGACAGTTCAATAGTGGATAAATGGTGATGAATGTGCCAGAGTTGGCTCACCTTGACAGACTAGACTGTTCAAGTACTGAGTTAGATGAGTGACTGAGGTGTGCACATATGGGAAGGAGGTTTTCCAGTTGCAGCAAGAACATAAACCAATTTGAATAGCAACAAGAAAAATAGCAAGTGGGGTTGCCTTTTAGTTTAAAAGGATATCGTGAATACAAAATTACCAAAATATATTTGCCTCTCAAACTGCAAGATATCAGACTACTGAAATGGAATATAGATATTTCTTCACACAGAGGTGTCATATAAGTTATTGTCCCTTAAATACCCCAGATCACGATCACTAGATTTAAATATCCAATTTACTTTCAATGCTTTTAGATCATAAATTCCACAGCACACAGGTCTGGATACGTTTTATAGTTACCTTAACAAGCTTAGCTCTATATATTGCTTACTTGCTTACTTTGTTGCGTTTTACTGTTATGTCTGAAACACAAAACTACACTGCTCATTTCCATTTCCTTGGTCTCATTTGTTACCGTACAGTCATCGTTCAAGCCGACAATATTTCAGACATTAAAAGCCACAAAACCAGATTTGATCATTGTCCTTCTAGAGAGACAACCTGAAGTGTTTGATACTGCTCAGGCCCCTCCTGCTCTGTATGCCTTGTATTACCTTTGCAGGTCCAGGGCCAGGGCAGTTTGCTGAGAAAACAAGACTTTAGGACATAGTGCCCTCATAGTGCTATTGTCTGGGTGGCAATGAACAAGTTTCCGAGGAAGGAAATGTGCATTTGATTTGCAACTTAAATATTCTTAGTAAAAATCTGAATGATTAAAATGTTTCCACCATGCCCATGGTAAATATTTTACAATTAAAAAACTGCATCAAAACAAAAGTGGAAACCCAGAAAAGAAAGTGGCAAAGTGAGTCTATGAAGGAGTTTGGTTTATGTGCTCCACAGCATTAAACTAAAGTTAAAGCTCTGCAGGGAACAATAATTGACATAACAATATATTTTAATTATTAGATACACTAACATACAGACTACATGAGCCTCAAGTGTATTCAGTTTGCCCTGGCTGTTTGGAGTTCACTGCTACTTAACTTGCAGATTCAGTGAGAAAAAGGAGGTGTTTCTTTCTGAAGCAGGTGATAAAGCTCCAGTAAATCTAGTTCATTTTGTACATAAGGTGAGAGCAAACTCCAGAGAAAAGAAGAGCAAAGTATAATGCTAAATTTGGCAGAGTTCTGCAATGGGAGCTCAGCACAATGATAAAGCAGCATGTTTTGTCCCAGCTAAATAATAGCATCTAAAAATTTGAAGAGTCGTGATTCAGACTCAAGTAATGATTGCCTCCAAAATCACTGAAGTTATGCTGGTTTTACGTGGCTATATTTTGGGCAGGATCTGTCTTCTGAATGCTTTGCCCAGACCCCTCATGTCAGTCCAGTAACTCAGCAGGTATCAACCTCCAGCTCTGCAGATCCCTCAGATCCCAACTCAGCCCTGCCCAGGCCTCAGCTTTTGCTCTGTCCCCATCTCTGCCTCTCCAGCAAGAAGCCCCGAGGATTTCCTCATTGTGTCACCCAGGCAAGTAAAGGCTCACTCTGCTCACACATCCATGGCATCCATCCCTAGCAAGATGAGTGTATGGCACAGTGAACCGGGAATCACAGAAATATCTGTCAAACAGTTCATGCATTTTGGGTGATGCACTGTTAAAAAGGCAGTGCTATGTTTCAGGCCCGAAGTTCACTGCTCAAGTTTATCAGCCAAACACCGCTTTGGAGGCAGCACTGCTCCTATGGGGAAGTTGGGGGAGAGGATGAGAAAGGACGCACACTGTCCTATTCCTTGGCAATTCTTCTGTAGAAGCCAAATCCTCACCCACTCCTACGTAGGAAAGAGATCAGCCAGTGAAGTGACATGTGCTGCTCAGATAGTTGGAAAAAACAACCAATGACTAGTGCAAATGATCACAAGGGCATTCAGAATTAATTTTAGTAGCAGTCTAAATAGGAACTGACATATTTGCATTGTATTTCACACACTCCCACGGAATTGACTCTGACAATTATACCACTAAGAAAGCATCCATGATACAGTGAGACCAAGGATGTTCAAATATAAGGCCAGAACAGTAGGGTCCCAGTGCCCCAAATTCACTCTGCTATAAAGGTGATTCCATGAATACGTACCTCCTACAGTTCAGAGACACCAGCAACGTCTGAGAAACATAATGTGGTGAGCTAGGCCAAAGCAGCTTCATTTTCCTTAAATTTCCTTTTTGTCTTAATTTGCCAGATTTTTCTCTTATTCTGCCACCTGACTTTGCTGCAATTCTGGACAAATTCCAGCTGAGTAACTCCCTGTTGAATTTCTGATTTCTTCCTCTAGAAACTGAAACAGCTGCAGAGTTCTACCAGACGGAAGCCTACACTTCTGAGAATGGATCTCAGAGGTATGTTGTAAGAAAATTACATCAGGGGAAAAAAAAAATTCACAATGTATACAATTCCTTTTTTCTTAAGCTTAAATTAATCTTGTTTATGTGGTATTGATTACTGTTATCATAGGACCAATGATCTTTTCTACTTTATGGTTTTATTTTAGTGGTTTTCAAATCTACAAGTAATCCATAACCTATGGTAAGTCTACTGAGCCATATTAAACAGCAAAAACATGATGACCTCTGTCAAAATCCTTGTCCAAGGTGAATGTTATCCAACAGAAATTGCAAGGGTTGGTACTGATTTGGGGGCCAAAAAGTCTGGAGAGTTTTATATCAGTAAAGTTCTGGCAGCTTCAATGGGATGCTCTTGATTTATGCTGGAATGAATGAAAAATTAATCACATCTCCAATTTATCACCTGAACAAAGGAGAAATAAGCCATATTGGAATTCACAATTCACTATATTCTGAATCAGAATATTCCTTGAAGGAATCCAGTCTAAAGCAATGACAGACCCTAACACAGCATTACAAAAGAGAAAATATCCCTAAACGGCAGACCATATGTTATGCCAGAGTCTTCTTCCTGTTGAAGCACAACTTGATTTGTTATTGCAGGGTCACTTGTGTATGTGGCTGCTGGTATACAGAGACCTTTCAGGAAAAGAATTAACAAGAAAAACTACAAAATCTCACTATATTTATTCTGCAACAGCAAGTAAAAGGGATGCATGGGCCACAAACATGAATACTTTATATGCACTTGCCTGTAGCCAATGTGTTGGAGGAGGTCACTGTTAGTGCTTTGTCCTCACTGTGGTGAGATACGTCTCCTTTTGACAGCTGAAAGCTCCCTGGTCGTATGAGCATTGCAAGGCCAACCACAAGGGGTGTGGGATCACTGGCACACCAAGATGTCCTGCTTTTCACCTAAAGAGCCTCCCTCCTTGCAGAAGGCTCTTTTCTGCTCATGGCTAAGGAGCTACTGGGACCTCCATGGGGACCCCTTCAGCTTGGGACTGCCTCTCCACCCGGCACTGCTGTGCTGGGTATCCAGCTTCTCCCACACCTGTTGTACAGCTGGCAGCAGTGGAAAGAACCAAATGCTGCCTTGGACTGAACGGTGAACGTCGGACTGGTGTTTTTTTCCAAAATAAGGATTTCCCCTACCTAAGCTCCCTTCTTGATTCTCTGGTTCATATTGTTTAGGTTACTTCGTCAAACAGGTTCTGCAAGGGCTACCTAGCAAAAAAAAGTGTGTATATATGTATTTTTACATATGTACACAATTATAGTGAGAGTGTGTGGAGTAGGGCTGACTTACACACCCATGCATTGGCCACTCCCTTCAGACACTGCAGCCAAGAAAAGAGCCCGAAACAGGGCCTGTTTCCCCATCACCATGGCAACCTTGGGTGGGAAGCAGCATTTCCTACAAGGCATCGTGCTGAACATCTGTGAGATGCTGCCAGGCCATGGGTGACCCAAAGTGAGAAGCAGTGCCCACCATGTGCTGCTGTCACCCCTCGGCCTCCTGCAGCTGCCCTGCTGTGCCAGCCACAGCCACACCTTCCCCTGGAGGCCCGTGGGCACCGGCGCTCACAGATGTCCCAGGCTTGCCCTTGAGGAAAGCCTGGCAGTTGCCCTTGAAGGCTGGTAGGGATGGAGGGGGTGGATGGAGGGCCCCCAGGCAGCTGCCCTGCTGCTTCCTACCTGCACTGCCTTCACCCTGACCCGCCTCAAAGGGCTTTATGGTATGGCGAACAGTTTACCTGAAAAAACCCAACTGAACCTAAAATCCCAAAGTGTTGTCAAGCTTTTGACCCCATGTCATACCTGGAGACTGAGCAAGACCAGAGTTTCTCTGAAATAATTGGTTTCCTTGCTGCAACTCTGGCAGCTAAGCCTAACACATTTTAAACAGTATGTAGGTTCACTCAAGCTATTTTTTACTTCCTCCTCTTGCTTCTGAATAACATCTGACCACAGTAACGGAAATTTAAAACCTTATGTTATATTTGCCTTGAGGCATGTGGACAAGTCTAAAACCTGGGTAAATAATGAATAAAAGCTCATCCACTCTCTAGTATACCAACCCACTTCTGTGTCCTTAAGAGTCTGATGGTTACTGTAACAACATAAGACTGAAACTCATTGTGACTAGGTATAAATACCTTTTTTAAAATTTGGATATTTCTTCCTTGTGTGAACATGTCTGGGTGTGGATGGTCTGGTATTAGTGGGCAAAATGAGTGATGAAGTGAGAAAATGCATTCTCACAGCTACCTTATGCACCAGCAGAGAAAGCCTTCATAATGCAATCTACGGTCTACAGGAAAATGCCCTAGCCATCCAGTGACTTAAATATAAATTACCTGCTCAAAGCAAACCAGCGCTAAGGCACTACCTGTTCTTGTCAATCCCCTCTTAGACACTGTTAGTTCTTCCACACAGGAGCGCTGAAACTGAAGCTCAGCCTTTGTTCAGACACAGGGAATCCACCCAGGAAAGACACACTGTGGATTCCCAGCTGCTGGAAAAAAATATGGTGAGAAGGTACACTAGAAAATTTGGTACCAGGGAATTCAACTGCAGAACACAGATCTAAAGGATTTCATTAAATCTGTCACTTTGCAGAATATTTTGTTTCTTTTCTCAGGCATCTATATTTATTCCTTATTTCATTAAAGTCATTACCTCATTTTCTTGCCTCTCTTCCTCCATGGTCCCCCATGTCTTTTTGCCAAAGTCTTTCAGCATGCTCCTGATCCCCTTGCAGCCCAGACTCTTGCCTCCCCTGAGGTGCTTGCCCACGTCCTGCTCTATTTATACCAGCAACTACTCTCTCCTCAAACACAACTTTGCAAATATTATCTGGAACAACTCTCTTGTTAGAGGAGGAGAACACAACTGTGATCTTTGCTTTACTGCTCAAAACTAACAGAGTAGTTCTACAACACAAAAACTAAGAAAGCACAATTTCCTAGGGATTTGTGGCTCATGGTTGGTGTATCTATCTCATGTCTAATAGGCACAAACTCTGAGCAAAGCTGGCTCCAATTGCAGGAAATCCATGGTTGCTTTTTCCTGTGTGAATCCTCTGGTGGATAGAATCAGTGGCTTCACAATGCAATCGTTCTCAGTGGAGACACTACTAGTGTCTCTCTCCTCTACATGCATGGCAAATCATGTAGGGAATTCAAAATATTTCAATTTAATGTCAACCCTATCACACTGGCTGCAGTTGGACATGGATTAAAAAGCTAGACAAGGTGAATCAAAAGACAGACACTTACCTGTCTCAACCTTCTTTTACTTAGGAAATCCAGCTGACATCTAAGTTTTTCAGCTTGACTAATGTGTGCTATAACAGCAAAAGCAAAACTTAGCAGAGTTTGATGAAGGGGCTGGAGTTATGGCACTCTTGTGCTGAACTTCAGTGATGCCAGTATTGTTACCCTCCAACCAAAACCTAAGCTATATTGTTCCCAACTGTTATGGACAGTCTTCAGAAAAAGACAAAAAAGTGTAGTTTGTAATAGCACAAAGGGCATCCAAACCACCACAATCATTTTCAGCTTGCAGCCTTCCTTTTTCCATTTTTTCCTCCTAAAAAAAGCTAAATCTTTATCTTAAAAAAGACAAGATTCACCAACATTGAATTCTCAGCAACTTGGACAGCTTTGCCTAGTACATCTGCAAAAGTCATCCTTTTAGATGTCTAAGGCTCAAGAAGCAGGTAGCAGAAGGCTCAAGAAGTAGAAAGTGATTTTCTGATCAAAGATGCTTCAGTCATTTCTGAAAACAGACTTCTTATAAACTATCCTTTGGCAACAAAATTAATTCTAAACTTCTTTCTTAAGCTGGGCAGACACCTAAGAACTGATTTTTCAGTCATTTTCAGAAACCTAAGTTTTTAAAATTTCATCTTTGGCTTGCTATCAGAGAAGATCTAGTCTCACAAATCAGGAGATTCTGGCTTCAGTTGAGTCCTAATCATGCCGTGCCCCTGCCACTTTACAGCTGTATTTCTGTGCTTCTGTTTGGGCGGAAAGTTCACTTCATGTCTTTGCCAAATAGGGAGGCTCAGGATGCACAGTCAGAGTAATTCTTTCATTGCAAAAGGTTTTTGCACCTTTTGTTTTAGATATAAAAGACAATGAAACCTAATTGAGGACCACTGACAACGGTATTTCACTAAGTTACCTGTGCTGTAAATGCCAAATCTATATATATAGATTTTTTCCTTAACCTAAAGATTGCTTGCATGTTTTTTTTAAACTGGTAAAACATTGAAATGCTAGATCCCAACTCTTGGCATTAGAAAAAAGTTCAGTACAGTTAACTGTCAACCACATCTTAATGGCAGCAAAACTACAGCTTCTTCAGTGAACAGTGCCTATTTCCTGACTTCTAACCTGGTCCATCATCTTTCAATTATTTTCATGAGAGACTAAAAGAGTCAAAATAAAATATTTAAAGGCAGGGTACTGTCTGGTATTAGCTGCTGGCTGCTCTTTGGGCAGAGTAACAACTGTGGCATGCAGTTACGCACCCATTTGCCTGTCATGACTTGCAAAAGGGCCATCACAAGAACCACACTTACCAGGAATCACAAAATTTGTAAAGGCCAATATAATTATTAGAGCTATTTAATCTTGTCTCCTGACAAACACAGCTGATGCAATTCCATCCAGGTCTCATTCAGGTTAGTAGCCCATGGTTGCATGATGTTATAAACACATCCAGTTGTTCACAGATCCCAGACTGGGTTCCTGTTTGGTGCCATACTCAGAACAAATTGCCCTGCTGTTCAGATCCCTCTCTTTGTATACCGAGGTTAGGCTTTTTGCTCTTTGTAGGAAACCACATTTACCTGGCTATCAGTGATGACTCCCAAGGGTCTTTTAATAATCAGAGCTCAGGTTTCAGTCCTTCTTTTTCTAATCATGGCCTTGCATTTAAAATGAAAAGCAGAAGAGCAGTTGCAGATTGTATCCCGTCTGCTCACACCTTGTTTGGATGCTTAGGGATTAAGGGTAATCCCTTGCACCCTAATAAAAGTCTACATTGGGCAAAGCTACAAAAATAATCAGTTAAACATGTTAAATGTCTTTCCTTGTATAAAAAGACTTCCTATTTTGCTCAGTGCAATATTGAGAGGCATCAGTAATACACAATGGTTAGGATAATACAGACCGACTCAATGATGAGAAGACTGTCAGAGGTCTACTTAATTTTGTTTCTTGAGTGCAAGAGAACAGATCCTTAACAAACATGTTTGACTGTAAGGCATCAAGCTGTCACCCCTCTTTCAAGTAACTGTATCCTTTCAGATGCTACAGTGGAAAAAAACTTTACCATGTTTGAAGGGTGGAATTTTGTAACAGAGGTTTGCTGCAAAGGGAATCGTGCAAACAGGTCAGTCCAACAGGTCTCATGAAGTAAACAACACACTTGGTTTTGTATCAAATAAGCCCTGACTTGTAGAATTGACTAAAGATGACTTTTTAAGCTACCACTAGTGACAGGAGAGCCATCACTGTGGCATTACAGTGTTCCAACATCCACGGCTCATGTGGCAACCCCTGGTGACAGCTGGGTTGGCGCAGTGGCCTGCTGCACTAGCTTCAGTCTTTCCTGCATAGTGGGCACAAGCAAGCAAAGCTGGTAGTATTGAAGTTTCACTCCCCTTCCCTCCTCCTTTCTCTGCTACAGAGCCTTGATAACCAGGACTCAGGCCAAAGGAGAAACATCTGTATTCAGCAGCAACAAGGACAATCCTTTTCTCCTTCTGCTGACACAGAGTGTGACCAAGACCAGCAGTGAGCTTAAGAAAAATCCCCATGAAAGTTGCATAGATGCAAGCAGAAAAATGAAGAGCATTTTCCACCTAGTATGCATTCAGCTCCTCAAGGAGCATAACACCACACTGATGTGTTGTCAAGAGTGTGGCAACTCCTCTGCAGAGATACTTGGGTGAGCTGAATCAGTAAGTTTTATTTAACTGTCAGCCCTTCCTACGGCACTGTATCAAAGTCAAGAAACAAGGCTTCATCCTCATATGACTCTTGAAAAATATGGGCTGTTGGGTACTTCAGACAGGGAGAACCTGAGCCAGGGTTTGGATGAGCAGTAACAAAATCAGTAGCTTATCAACGTTTGATTTTCAGAAAGAGATGAGCTCATCCTAAAAAGTGAAGCCTCTCCATGGAGTTGGGCAGGAACAATCTATGGCAGCAACTTTTGGAGTTTTTCTGTCTGAAGGCTTGTGTACTGGCAATTGAATTCTCAATGCTTGAGCTTGGTCTTTGAGGCCAAAATATTAACTCATTTCTGTTTACTCAGTCTAAACTTGTTTTCTGAGCAACCTCTTGAGACTCTCTGCCTCAAAACAAAATATAGGATAGTGGTAGTCCTCTATATAGCCACGTTATCTTGCTGAGAGGCTGTCCCACCAGCACTTGAATCTATTTCTAGTGATTTATTTATCGGTGAAAAGGCAGGAAAATTGTCCTCCTAACTCCATTCAAAAATACCAATTGGCTATAAATATTCCCAGCTTTCCATCAAGGGATTTTTTCCCCTCCTTCCAACTGCTGTGCAGTTAGTGCTATCTTGTACTGTCTCTCTCTAGGTGTACCCATTGCAAGGGTACGTTGTCAACAACAAAGCAAGCAACCACTCTGACAGGCTGTTCTCCACACCTTTCCTCTATTAGGAGAGAAATGCTGGTTATAGATGGGTTAATTATTACATTCAGTGTTATCCTTCTGGGAAGAAATGACAGGTTACTCTCAAGGCTGTTATTGCAGATACACCCTTAGGGCTCTTCCACTTACCCTACAGCTCCTCAGCAGCCTTTCTGAAGAATTTTTCAGCTGTAACTTCCTTCATTTTGGTGAAATACTCTCCTTGCTGGTCAGGAAAGTTTTGAGTTTGGTTTAGTCTGTTTTCTGTGTTTAGTTGTTCTATGACTCTGAACTGGTGGCCTGCTACAGCCAGTGCCATTTTTGAGACTAGATTCAAATGACACTTTGCAAAACACCAGCTTTCTTCTTCTGAAAATTTTCTTGCTCACATGTTATTTCTCTTCAGGCAAAAAATAAATTAATTCATCCTGCAAATCTGCAATTTTTTATATACATGAGACACACTGTTAATCATACCATGTTTCAAGATCTAGATATGGGTAACTTGCCTACCTCAAAGGATTTTTGAGGCAGAGAGTAGTCATACACATTACCAACATTAAAATCCATCTTAACTTAAACTGTCTCCAGTCCCTCCAAATAGGCCTGTATCATAACTAAACCATTCAGACACAGTCATTTCTCGCCCTCTGCTCTGGCTTTGTAAGTGATCTCTTGGAGATAGTTTTGGAAAAGGGGAAAAACTAGTGATCTAAGCCAATTTTAAGTAGCTATCCATTGATCAGGTACAAGTTCAGTAGCATGTTGCTTAAGACTGACCAAAACCTACCTGATTATATATATAATAATTTATTATTAATTTATTATTAATCAAATGTTTTTCTTACCTTTACTTTAAGCAGTGATTGGGCGTATGTGCCTGCTTTCTGTTACCTTATGAGGTGCAGGACAGCGGAAGAAGAGGCTCTGCACCTTAAACTACTGAATTTCCAGTAACACTGAACCCACAGGTGTTACAAGTTGCACACACCGTGCAGACGGGCCGCTGCCTGGGACCCTGCAGCCCTGTGGCTAGATATGTCCAAGCGCTGGTCTCCCAGGAGAGATGGGGAAGCTACCGGCTGTTGTGGCTCCCTGGCCTTGCACCATGCCAGTGTGCCACACCGTGCTGTGAGCGGGTGCAGACCCGGCAAACTGACGAAACCTGATGCTGCCCAGCTGCACAAACTGGTGGTGGTGTTTCCATTGGTAAAGCACCTCACGCAACCAGTCCCGCGACAGAGAAATGCAGCCCCAGCCCTGGCACTCAGGCTGGGCGTGAGCCACCAGCGTGCCCATCTCCTCCACCTGCTCCAGCAGCTCAGGGGCAGGCTGGGGCCTACACAATACTGAAGTGACCCCGTCACAAACCTTGCTCCAGGCCAGAACTGGAAATCACCATTTCTCCCCGGGAAGGAAGCTGTCCTCGCACCCCGTGTCCCCCGACCCTCCCCAGGGCACCGCAGTGTGCCTGTGGTGGGCTCCTCCACAGCCTGGAAGAGAGGAGGGGCGACATGGGGCCACCCAGCAGTGGCTCCCCAGAGATGCCTCTTTGCCTCTGATGGTGGAGGGTGGTCGAGACGGGGGCGGTGGTGGGGAACGGAGGCCGCGGCGGGTGCCCTCCGCTGCTGCTGCCGCTGCCTGCGCTGACTCACTGCGCTCCCACCCCTGCACAGACACATTTCTTAAATAGATGACTGGGACTATGTGATTTCCATACCGATGAGTCTCCCTAACGCCGCCTGCCCCAGCTCCTCTTTCCCCTCACATTAGCAGGAAACTCATATGAAATGAATTATTAAAACCCGTGTTAAAAACATCTCAGGAAGGCCTGCCTCCTCTGCCTTAAGCAAACATGGAGGGCAGTGAGGCAAAGACATGGCTGTCTGCTCTGCAGCCTTCCCATACAGGTGCCCTGCCTCTGCCGTGCCATGTGGTTGGCAGAAGCATGGCACTGCTTCCCAGGTTTTTTGAGGTGGATTGGAAATGCTTTTCCTCCTTCCTCCATTTGCTTTTTCAGCCCAGCTCCTCCAACGGTATCTCAGCCCACAGGGCAGACAGCCCCCCAGAGAGACTCCACAGCCATGGCCACTGACCTCCCACCCCAGCCCCACCAACTCCTCTGCCTTGGCTTAACCCCTGTTGTCTTTTTTCCTTTTTTTTTCTTTGGTTTTTTTTGGAGTTGTATCAGCTTAATATCAACTTTTTAACACCTACCTGTGTTTTTTGACAGGACAAGAACTATCATGTGTTTTGGTTGCACATTGTCCATGGAAACTGGGTTTTATAGATCCCTGTTTGGTTACAAAGGACATCCACAAAATCCACAGTAAGATTTAATAAAAAGACAGTTTTCACAGTTTTCTTGCACAAAAAGCTTCTGCATGCTCCTGGCTTTCTGCCATAGGTAACCATTAATTTGAGTTTTTCCACTGCTTACAGTATATGATCTTGCTCACAGAAATCAAATCCTCGCTCATGTTTTCCCTTTGGCCACTGCTTTGGGCAATTGCTTCAGCTGCTTAAATCATCTTGCTCAACAAAGGGGCTTTGATGCCAAATATCAGACAAATAAGAAGGCAGAGGACAATATTTTAAAAATACTCAGGTTCTTGTGGATGTGAAGTAGCATCAAACAGAATTTCAGAGAGAAAATGGTTAGAGAGGAGCCTTGTTTCTGCATGTAGAAAGCTTGAGAGCTTTGGTGAGACACAGAGGTCAGGTGGAAGGTCTCCATGCCTTCCTAGAGCAGGCAAAATTATTAAAGAAAAGTTTCTGGTGTGATTTTGACAGTTATGAATAGGAAATGCACTTCTCTGAATATTCTGTATTGCTTAATTAAAATGAGCTATTTTTTGCAAACATTTTTGACCATGAAGTTTTTCTTGAATATTCATTGACAATGGGAGGAAAAGCATGAGCAGAATTTATGGAAATTCATTTAAAATCTGAATGACTATGTTTGAGAATTTTTTATTATATTCATTACCTATTTGTTATATGCTTTTTATTTCTAATATTGGTTTGATTACCTAAAGATAGAAACAGATGCACAGCCACTCGCACTGTATAACAATTGTTCAGTTATGACCACAACTAATCATTCATGTTACATGAGATCCCTCTAGATTTTTTCTTTAGTGAGTTTTCATCAGTCACAATTTGAAAATCATTGGAAATCCAGCTGAACAGTGTCAAATTCTGCCCTAGTTCTGGTCCCAATGTACATTTCTAAAGGCACATGTGGACCAGAGCTGAGTAACCATGAGACAAGAAGAATTCCTGCTGTGCCTCCAAGACTGATGCTTTATGAGGCCCAGCAAGATGGCAGAGATGAAAGGAAAAGCACTAAGAGCAGAAAATACTCTGTAGCTTATGCTGCTCTGGAGGCTGTGGAAACTACTCTGATGTATGCCAGTGGCTCTTCTGGACCCTAATATAGCTTGAAATCCTCAGGCACAATGATGCCTGAAACTTCCCCCAAATCCTCAGGCAATGAAATGATTATCCTAAAGCTTCTTTGCCTCTGGAGATGAAGCATGGTCCCAGATCAAGAGTCTTCTCTTACAGCACTGGAATAATACTTAAAAGAACTAAGCAGAAATCCCAGGGCATTTGAGCAGACCCTAGAGAACTCAGACATCGAGTTAGGACAAAGACAAAGCTTTCTGATCTTCTCACTCCATTAAACTGCACTCTTTCAGAGCCTGAAATAGCAGAGCAATGCCTGAGGGTACAATGATGAGGACTCTACTGGGATTACAATGCATCAGTTATTTCATTATTTCTAAAAATATTTAAAAGAAGACCAATCTCAACACAGCTTGGTATAATAGAGGGAAAAAAGATGAAAAGGGGAAAATGCTTTTATCTTATTTCTATATTAAATGTATCAGTATACGTATTGTCTATATTTCTCTTAATTCATTATCCAGAGACTATTAATTTCTTTAGGTGCCGGTATAGTACACTGGACATCACAGGACTATTAAGGCCTAGTTACATGTGCGTCAGACCTGGGTTTGTAGGAAGCATAGTCCAAGGATGCTGCTGTGAGGAGGGCCACAGGATGCTAGCATTGCATTAGCAATAACAGCAGTAGCCAAAGGAGGCCCATCTTGGCCTTCGTTAATTTACTTCATTTCCGGAAAAGGCTTTTCATACAGAACAAGAATTCAGTACAAAACTAATAGACCACAGTAAAATACAGCACCAGAAGGGGACTTCACCTGAGAATATCTGCTTCATTAGACTTCTGTCTGTTGGTTTCTTTACCTTGTAAAGGGATACTAATATCTGCTTCTCCCACTGCTTGATGAGGTGGCCAAAGCCATTAGAGACTGACATGTGTGTGAGAGGTGCCCTGGCAGGGCAAGGTGTGCTGCAGACCACTCCTGCCCTGGCAACTCAGTGCCAGCACCTACACATGGGATGGGAACTCCCCCAGGAGTCTGGGCTTGTGGTGTTAACACTGCTTCAGTTCCCTTCTAGACTTTGGCCACTCCCGGTCCCACTCCCATGTCACGAGTAGTTGTCCTTCCCTGCAGCAAGTAGTCATACAGACAGTCTCTGTGTTTTAGTTCCTCTGCAAGGAAAGAAAAGTACCCGGCATGGCAAGAATGAGAGGTTGAACTCAGTGCAATACCCCACATTTTCTGTAGGGCAGGTAGTGGCATTAACTGTAATGCCAGAGGTAGACTTTTCAGCCTGAAAGGACAGGAAAGATTAATTATATTCTGATAAGAATGACAAAATTATCCACGATTGTATCAGACAGGATTAAAAACATTTTAAAGGCCAATTCATTCCCACGTTTTTAGTCTAGGCTAAATGATAAGTAGGAGTAGAAGAAACCTCCTCTATTAGCAGGTTATTTCATAGCCATTCAATGCATTTTCCTATGGCTTCCCCTGAGGGAACTGATCTTTGAATTCTAGTCCCATTAGCAGAGTACTGGCTAACACCAGCTCTGCTGGAGAGTGAAAATCCTTACTCCTAAAACCAAAGGGTTCTCATTATTCATCCACTATTTCTGTCTGTATTTTACTGTTCCAAAGTCAAACCACTCAGTTTATCAGGCTGGTGGGCATGCGTTCACGTGGGCATGTTGGTTACAACTTAATGCCTTTTAATACTCAGAGATGAACTGAACACATTTACCAAGGTTAAATAGGTCTGACTGCTATTGGTCTATCTGTCTCTAATGTGTTATAGAAAATAAACTTCTGTTTCTTGAAACTTTCTTTGTTCTGCAAAACAAACTTTCAAACTTTCAAACTTTCAAACTTTTCAAACTTTCAAACTTTCTTTGTTCTGCAAAAAATGCAGAATGTGAATTTTTATGTATTCTAGCAACTCAGCTATATATACATGCATTTCCAGTCTCAGTAGAGCTTCTCACAGATGGGTGCATACAAGGAGAAACACACAGAAGTGTGGTGTGCCTTGAACTCAGTTCCTGCCTTGCACATCTGCAGCTCCAGGGAGAAAAGAGGCTGAACTTTGAGCCTGTTTCTGGGTCTGCATCTCCTGCTCTCCTGTACCTGCAACCTGTGACAGGAGCATCTGAGTGCTGAGGGGGCAGCTCAGAGCTCTCTAAAAATTGAAGCATCCAAGGTATGTAGTCACTTTGGAAAATCCTGGCACGGGAGGAACCAGGAATACAGCAAGACATGAACGTAGAAAAGGAATAGAGACTGGGAGACCCATCTGCCGTACAGAAAGCTTCTGATTCTGAACTGGAAGGTCCTTTTCTATCAAGATACTCTCCAAAACAAGTATGGTTAGGACAACTTGCCACATCCTCAATAAGGTTATACAGAACACTTTCAATCATCTCCCTGATTATTTCAGTGTTTGCCTGATTAAGCGTACCAGATAACATTGTCTAAGACCAATGCTTTATCAATACAGAAATATCTATCTTAAATGTATATTGTCCACTGTACCACATTGAGTAGTTTACAATCTTTTATATTCTTATTCTAACAAAAACCTTATAAGGGAAATATTTTTTTTACTAAAGTATAACGGTTAAGTAACATATCCAAGGTCACCCAACTCTGTAGCTGGCCAGAAGCATTTTGAGCATCCAAGTTAGTGCTCTAATCAATGAGCAGCTTTTCCAGCAAAGCACATAGCCTCTTAAGCTGTGCAAAAAACAGATTTTAAAAATGTAATAATCTGCAAATGCCTTCAGTCACTGTCCTCCTTCACCAGTAATAAAAGCAGGTAAAACAGAGTTAAATTCCCTACAGCCAACTTTCCACAAAATCTGCTTTAGGAAAAAGAAGAGCTGTCCAAAGGAAAATGAGACCTATGCAACTTCTAGGAGCTTCTGGAAGCTATGGTTGTATGCTTACATTATGTGTTGCTATAGTAATGCTCCTTTCCCATTCAAAATTCACCCTGTGCTGAGATCCACAGCACAGTAATGGGCTTTGTGAATGCTAACCCTTTGTCTTTCCATTTTAGAAATAACCTGGTAGCCCAATGCCAGATGTACTGTACCTGTCATCCTGCTAAGAACATACTGAAGAAAAAGAGAAGTTATTCCCTTCACAAACATGGTATTGAAAACTAGGGATTTTTAGGAAGAGAAGGCAATACCCAAAGATCAGTGGCCACTTACTGGCTCACTCTACCCAGCCAGTCCTTTGGGACAGTTTCCATTTCTGGACAATGCAACCTGCATCCTGTGACAGGGTTGCAATGATGGACACTCCAAATCTCTATAGCTGCCTGGCACTGCCAGCATGTTCTTATTCATCCTTGCCTGCATAACGCATTGCTGTAGTGTTGTCAGTGAGCACTGCAATAATGGCAGAAACACCCTCTACTTTGCTGAGCTGCTCTGAGCTGACAGGGAATAAGATGTCTCCCCAGACCAGCGTAGAGTTATATGTAGCCAGATCCTCTGACTGCAGGATCTCTACTATGACTTTGGTCCTGTTGCAGGCATGTCTATAATTATTTATTATTATTTATTTTTATTATTAAAGCCCTGAGGGCTGTGTTTGGCTCCAAGGCTTTTTGACTGATGAGGATCTCTGCTGAGGGGTATTGTGCAGGCAGCGTCTGCTTCCCCTCATGGCGTGCACTTCCCAGTGTGGTGAGATGTGGTGTTGGGCTCGGTGCTAACATGTGTGCTGTCCTCACATAGCAGAGTTGGGGACATGGCACAAAAGGATCCTATTAAGTTCTATGTCAATCTCGCGAGGATGGACCCCACCATTCCCAAAGTAACCTGTCTCTGGTGGGTAAGCATGCAGGTTAAAGTACAGAGATTAGCTCACAACAGAAGATGATATTTCAGAGAAGTACGGGATAATTAATAATTGGGAGCTTGTAGACCTTGCATACTTTGCATCTAAAAAACTCTAACCTTTTGGGTTCCTTCTGTCTGTGGATAGGTTTAGCCTGGATCTCTTGTGAACAGCTTGTATCCACAGGGAGCCTGGCATGGAGTGCTAAGGGAAATATTTATATCACTTACTGGCACTGTGCCTATGTTGTCCATGCACTTTGAAGTTGCCATGTTAGCTGCAGGATGTATCATGTGCCTTCTTCTGCTTCTGAAAGGCTCTGGCTGATGCTTGAATTCATAAGGATTATATTATTTACATTATTAATGTTATTCTTAGATTTTCCCCAGTGGGATACCCAGTGTTCCCACTAAACCCATCATTGTCAAAAAGCTACAAATACAGGGCTAGTTTTCTCATGGATATGCCAGGAAGAAATGGCTACTGATGATGGAGGCCATGGACATACCTGTCAGTCCTTGATACCGGAGGATTTCGGACCTTCCAGCCCATGAGGACTCACAGGTGGGGTCAAGCCCCAGCAGACTCCACCTTCTTCAAAGAAACACTTGTATTTACATGTTTCTCTTAACCACAAATATTTCATTGTCACCTTGACTGCAGCACAACAATGTCACTGTTCACTGAGAGATTGTCACTTCTCTGCTGAAGAGCAGGAACTTTTTTATCAGTGAAGAGCATGGCATGCTGTGGCTTGGGACAGAATATAATACTGGAGGTGGGTAAAACTGCCATAGGCAGATTATTACCACTTTGAAATGTGACCTGTACACCAAAACCAACTGCTAGACTTAGAAAACTGCTTCAGATATTTAATATCCATGGGTGGTCATGACCTCAGTTGTGCATTTCATAGGTTATAAGGCTTTACTGCTGCCCAAATGTTCCTTGCAACTTCTATTTGATGGTAATTGTAAGCTCAGATTCTACTAATTACCTACAACTCAGTCTTTCAAAGTGCTATTCACTGTGAATCCCATGCAGAAAGCACATCTTCAACTTCAAGCAGATGAGTAAGAATTGAAGTATCTATTATTCCAATGTTTTACTTAAAGTCAATGGAATTGCTCATGTATGGAATGCAAGAACCAGTTTACTGGGTCTCTACTTGATCACAGATCTTTTATTAGTTTTGCCTGTTTCTTGCAGCTTCTTCCTACAAGCTATTTGTCTTGTAACTCTGCCTGTTATTGAGAATAAAGTCCAGACAACACATCTAATATTTCAGGATCTTTTTGTGTTTAAAAATCCTAGTTTATGACAAGGGCGCTTTACTAAATAAAAAAAAAATGCCGTTAAAATCCCTTAATAACTGGGTATGTCCCTTTCAACATATTTATTTCCACTTGTCAGTTGGAAAGGATAAAATATGGCAGTTTTTTTATTTGATGCACAATAGTCTCTGAGTGACTTGTTATGTAAATTACATTTTGTTTAAGTTAAATTTTAGAGTAAAGAAAGACTAAATAACTATTTAAATGAAGGAGGAAATTTACAGGCTAGTGGGAAATACTATTCAATGAATAAGACCCCCTAGCAGAGAGAGTATATTATGATGCAGGTGGGGTATTAAAAATTTGACCAGAAAGTCAATCTGTGTTATGTATTTTTAATTGAAAAGCACTAAATTTGGAGTGTAACAGAAAGAAAAAGTCTCCTCAGAAAATAAAGCCTCAGATCACTCAGTCCAACCACAATAAATTAAAGTAACAATTTAGTAATATCTCTGAGTCTGTCACAAGGCTGTGTTACTAATAGGTTGTTGAGACAGGCTTTTTCTGAAAGATCTTTCATGAACCTGCTGCACAAGCCCTTTTCAAAATAAGAAAGTCTACTTCCCTGAGGACATAGGCATTAGACAGCACTGCAAAACTGCACATTGAGCTCAGCATTATCTACAGCCCACTGACACGTTCCCCCCCACCCCCATGTTTGCTTCTTTGTGCCTGCTTAATGCTCTCCCCAGGATGCCTGTGCTGACGGTGGGGGATGAGGGGAGGCAGGAGGAGGCAGGGTGCAGTGCATGCCCCACATTTGCTATTGTTTCTACCAGAGGTTCATTTGATGCTTACTGCCAGGGTAGCGCTGTGTATGTGAGGCTCTACTGCGTAGAGTAGACAAGGCTCCTGGTAAGAGCAACTGGCAGAGATTTAGTTTCATTAATCATAACCCATTGGTGTCAACAGTAAGACTCTTCCTGACTTCAGCGGAGCCAAGATTTCAATCCAGACAGTCTAAGTCTGATCAAAGCAAGTCTATATGAGACAATGCTTAAATCATCAGCAGAAACCAGCTGACTATGACTCCTTCTTGAACAGAGGAAAGAAATAGTGAAAATTTTTGGGTCAATGCCTGTAAAGGCAAGGGTTCAGTCCTGCACTCTGCAGACTGGGAATTCATGAATTTCCACTCAATCCTGCAAAATGAATCATTGTGTGGCATTAGGTAGATTATCTAACTTCCATTTAATACAAGTTTTCCTCCCATAACGTGGAAATTTTCAAATCTGAGCACATCATTTACAGCTCTAGGGATTAACATGGCTTGAGCCATGTCTGGTGTAGGTGAAGGGTAATGAAGGATTTCTTCAAGCCATGTCTTTAGTCAGTACCCTGCTGTTGAGATTCGAGTTCTGCAGACAATACAGCTATAAAATACCTGTAGATTTTAATTTGTAGAGAAGGCAGCTGTGCACATCCCCCATATTGTAATAGAATTCAGGCATTATGTTATCATATTATTATTAGCTAATCTCATCTTCACTTACCAGTTAACAAAAAGTCATGCTGGAAAGCTACACTTTCACTACCATTGACTTACAGATGCTTTCCTTTTGGTTCGTTCTGCCAGCATAGTCTAAATGTTTAAGACTGTGTATGCAGGAAGGAACTGTAGCTGAGAAAAATATTAAAAACACCTTGACAAGCCCTGATTCATTATTAACTTTTTTTTTACAGAATTGTCACAAGTGAAAGAAGACTAGAAGCTAAAGTTATGGATTTAAATCTCAATTTCTGGGTTTTTAACACACCAGGTACAGATTTTTGCACTGCAATGGTCCACTGAAGTGAATGCTTTAACGGTGTTCAATCGAAGCCCTAAATTATGTATTTTCGAGTCTTTACAATTACTGCTCAAAAGCAGGCAACGTTCTTGTCTTCCCATCTGTTTTTGTTTATCAATAAAGCCCTCCCCTTTGATAGTTTAGGAATGACTGTGAATTCCACAATCATTTTCCTTGTCATTTGTTTTTTGGTCTGAAAGGAGTATTTAATCTGGCATAAAATAGACAGACTCAGTTGCTCTCAGTTACATACTAGTCTAAATTCTTCATATCTCACTGAAGCCCAGGGCCTGTTTTTTCCTGCATTTACAACAGTGTGATTTCACTGATATTAGTGGAGATCTCTCCTGAGCTGCAGCAAGGTCACCAGGAGCCCTGCAGGCTCAGGTACAACGTGTGAAGAAGGGTTTCTCTCTGATCTAAATCAAATGCAGACCAAGATTAACACCACTGACAGCAGCTAGGTTATACAGGCGCAACAACACTCCAGTCAGTCCCTCCAGTCTACACCATACACCTAACAATACAGCTCTGTGTACAATTGTGTTTCAGTAATGTATTATTAAAATACATACATATAGTATACAAAGCAGGAACGAAAACATTATTATGCGCAAGGGAATAAAACTGTAAAAGATTTACATTAGCTGAATATTATCATGAATAATCCTGATCCTAGAAAACAATGGAAAGATCCCTTGTTTTCCCCCAGAGCTTTAAGCCCTCCATCTTACTCCTCCTTTGTCAACAGCACTAAAAAAGTGAGTGAATACCCAGAAGTAGGTCACGATTGCTAATATCCAAGGATACCATGTTTCTGTGGTTACCTTAGCGTTCCCTCCCTTTCTCCCCCTCTCTCTTTCTTGAACCAAAGCACCGCCCTTGTACCGCCACTCCACACCAACACCGCATCACCCACTTCAAAACCGCCGCTCCCGATTTACACCCACATTTCCACACAGGGCCTGCACCACAGCTCCGGTCTCAGATCTGAAGCTGTGATGCCCGTGCAAAGAGAGCCGGGAGCTGCGAGGGGCCGGGTGCCACACCGTGTCTGTCAGGCTGTCTGTCCCCTGTCATGCTGCATCAGCACCTTACCCGGACGAAGGACAGGACGCAGCAGCAGAGCTGCCAGAGACCGGCGCCCTGGGACCCACAGCCCAGCCGCACCTGATGGGGTGTTGGGCGGGCTGGCAAGTACAAGGACACTGCCTCGTCCCACAACAGCACCCAGAGTCAACCAGAGAAATTAGGCGCGGTTCTACAGTGTGGCTGCAGCCCTGATGCCCTCACATGTGGCTGGACGGGATGTTTCTTTTGCACGCATTCCAGCTAGGATGACATAAAATAGACTGAGGCTGCGGACAGGGAAACAGAGGGGCAAGGCTTGAGGCATAAATGCAAAGCAAATCACACCGTGGCAGCTGTGTACAAAACGGGCCGGCTGTGCATTTGAAAGTGTGAGAAAGGAGCAGGCTGCGCACAGAAAGACAGGCTTCTGAGATGTGACAATTTTAGCACTGATTCATCATGGGGTAAATTTGCCACAAGTGGGGCTGGGCCACAGTGTTTAAAGGGCTCTGCATCGATTCATGTTTGGGCAGGCTTTGTACCAGGCTTTTGATTGAATGGGATGTTCTTTCCCTTTTTTTTTTTGCAGGACCCATGGGGCGGTAGAAGTCGCTGAGACAAACAGCCTGGCAGCTGTGGTTCATTTTCAGCCGTCCTATAAAGTACTGTGACTATTAAACTCACTAGCTCTAAATTTGGGACATATTTGCCCTTGTTGTTGGCACCAAGATTCATGCCAACCAGCTCCCTTGTTACACTATTCAAGGAGTGCCCACAGCAATGGGAGACACACTGGTCCAAACAAAGGTGTTTGCAGCATTTGGATTAGAGCTCCTGCTGGTGCATAGCAGCACAGCCAAGGGGCAGATGTTTTAGGACCATATGACCAGAAGCGACTGAATTACTGAATCCAGCCATGATTGCAGACTTCATGTAATACTTGTTTAATCCAGAAAAGTCCAGACAGCATCTACTCTACACCAAGCAGTTCCCACCCACCCTATCAACCACCCTCTGACAGTACTTGCAAAGAACTGTGTGCCAATTTTAACCATTTTAGGTACCTGCTGAGTGCCAGATTTAAGCAACTTTCCACTCTGTTAAATTAACACTTCTGTCCAATTTTCACCCAACTCATATAACCTTCATATCTGCCTTCCTGGTGCTGTCAGCCCAAAAAAATACCCTTGGAAGTCGGTCTTGATTGAAACTGAGGCTGTAAGTGTATTAACTTTTAATTACAGTTATTTAGCATGTGAATTGGAGGATCTCCAGGATTTGGACTAACTGCTATGCAAATGTGTACAGATCCATCAGCTTTCTACCTATAAGCTGGTAAAAAAGGAAGTAATCAGATAAAGTGGGTAGTGTAAAAAGCTTTGAGCTTTTGTGGATACATAGGCTGATCATGGAGTTCTAGGCAAAAGAGACCACCAAATTATATCACAAACCATCAACTTTCACCCAATATCATCTGCAGTGAATCATAAAAAATGTGTGTTTGACTGAACCTTTCAGAAAGGAGTTTAGTCCTCATCTGACACATCCAGAGGTGTGCCAAATGAACTTAAAAATTGTTCATTCAGAAATCATTCCTACTGTTAAAAAACAAATTATGCCTAATTTCTCATTTAAATTTGTCTGGTCAGCTTTAATTTGCAATTATTGTTTCTTATTATGCTTTTCTCCACTAAATTAAAGAGTTCTTTAATACCTGGTATTTTCTCACCATAAAGGTACTCACACTGTAATCAAGCCACTTCTCAGTCTTCTTTTTGATAAACATTAGCAGGTTAGGCACTCTAAGTCTTTTACCACAAAGTATTATCCCAAATTAAAATTCTAATTTTCTCAAAGCCTTTTTGGAACTCTTTTCTACAACTTCATCATTCTTTTCAATATTCTGCTGGAAATGTGGATACTCGAGCATCATCCAGTAGTCTACCAGAAGTGTCACCAATGCCACTTGCAAAGGAAAAATCACATTACTGCAAGTTATTATTCCTCTCTCTACTCATCCAAGAATCACAGTCAGCCCTCTTTTTATATTAACATCTGTCAGCTAATGAGTTGCCAAGCCAATACTTTATGGAGATTTATCTGTAAATTGTCCAGATACACTAAATTGTTAGCTAAGTAAGTCACACACCCCATTTGGCATGGAAGCTCCTGAAAGTCAAGTAGTCACTTCAAGGGCTCATTTTTCCATCCGTATGCCTATAACATACAGAAATACAATTGTACATGCCTGCCTGCCGATCCCTTCTCAGGTCATATAGTCCACTTTCCCCACCATGCACCAGAGCATCCCAGATCTGTGTTTTCCGAACCCGAATGTACAATCTTCAGTGCTAACGCAGCTTTTCAGTTTGCATAGTTCTGGCATTACACTCAGTCTCTGCAATCCAACCAAGATTTCCAGAAAGTAGACCACAGGCTGCCCTTTCACAAAGTGTGGGGTAATCCTCCAAGCCCAGGAGGACACAGTGAGCAGGGAAGGAGGCACCTTTTGGAAAGAGAAACACTGTGAGGGAATTGGACAGAGGACCAAAAGGTGCAGCAGCAGTAGACAAAACAGGTAGGAGACATGCAGGCAGGGAGGATCTGCTGGGCTGGCTGTCTTTTTGAGCAAACCCTTCTTTTTTCCTCACCATCAACCTCTGTTCTTCAGCTTGTCACTTACTGGTTTACCTTTTCCTCCACCCTACTTTCCCCTACAATGTCCTTTCTCCTGCTGCTTTTTATTCCCAGTCATCTCATTCCAACTTAAACTCACCCTCTCCTGCCAAAGCTGGTCATGGAAACAGCATTTCTCCTGCTGCTTTCACACCCCTCTTTCAGTTCCTGTATTTTACCCCCTTGTCCCTTCTCTTCTTGCTCCAGGAGATTTGAATGTCTCTGGGGCGGGGACCACCTGGAGCCGTGTTCACTCAGTCCCTTGTGCAACTGGGCCGCTGTGCTTGCTAATTTTATTTTAGCCGCTATCCTAATAAATGTGACTAATCACAATAGCACTGTGATGTCTAGTAGGAGAGACGGATGAAATAATTGTGTTATGGGGATGAAGCAGCCGGGCTGATGGTGAAGCAGAACAGGCATTAGCTGTGCCAGCCTTACATAACATTGCAGGCTGAGTGAGAAGCACCCAGAAGAAACTCACTTCTTATCTCACCCCTTCCTCCCCTTTTATTATGAAAAAAAGAATAAAAAAAAAAAAGGTAAATTTCCCTTACTGCTGCTGCATGCCTGGGTGCAGGTCCCTCGGCTCGCGGTGGGGCAGGAGGGACAGCCACCACTCTGCGCTGGCTCAGGACTCGCTCCAGCTCTGATCCCACACGGTTTGCTGGGCACAGAGTCAGGTGTAACTGTTAAAAAATGGTTCTCTGCCTTCTGATTCATGATGGCTTTTTTCCCATCTTGCAGTGGATGTGAAATATAATTTGAGTCTCAATATACGGCTGGGGGTGCCTTTCTTCTCTTGTTAATTAGTTATAACCCTTGCCTGGTACTGACGCTTATGTCACTTTAGATGTCTGATAGCTGCTAACCACCTTTCTGAAAGATTACAAAAGAGCCATGGAAATGAGGACGGGGAGATGGACACATGGATGGATGGATGAGGGATGCCTCTATTACAAGGAGCAAGCACAGAAAGCTTGGATTAGCGTGAACAGCTGGTGTGGATTCAATAATCAACTGCTCTGAAAGAAAAGCCTATTTTTTCTCATCCCATGGCATTAGAGAACAGGATACCAGAGCTGCCAACCTTACAATTGAAATCTGCCCACACAGAATAGCAAATTCCCCCTGGCTTGCATTTAAATGCTCCTGGCTCATTATAACTCCATACAGCCTTTAATACATACATGTGGTCTGCATATTATCCTGCAAACAGAGCGCTGCACTGCTTCTCTCAGCATGTTTCTGCCTTCATTTCAACACCAAAGGGAGGGATGAGGCGGGGGGAGAGAAAGGAGGACAGGGAGCTTATCGAGTTTACAGCTGCTGCTGAGAATATCGGTTTGATTCTCGCTGCTGCTCAGGATTCATTTCCACAACAGGCAGCAGGTTGGGGCGGCGAGTGTTGGTTTAATGGGCTTAGGAGGTCGTTCTTTGGGACAGCCCCTTGGGAATAACACACCCTGCCAAGGAGCCAGCTCTCAGCTAGGAGGCATCCCGGTGAGCCGTGGCGCGAGGAAGGGCTGCGGCACCCTTGGCTGTCAGTATCCATAGGGGAACAGCGGAGCTGGGACATAAGTCTCCATATGAAAAATGGGGAGGCTTGTTGGGTGTTGATTTTGCCAGGTATTTTGGTGATGCTAAATACAGCAGGGTTACCAAGACTTTCTCCAACCCTATCAGCAGTAGCAGCGGTCGCTATAATTCACGCTTCTTCCCTTCCTGACAGCAAGCCTCCATCTCAGTCTGGGGAGCCAGCCCTGGGAGGCCAAGATAAAGCCCCTCTCGTTGTCATGCAGCGCTTCAGCCACCTTCTTGGGTTGTGATCTAGAGAGCAGAAGTCCTCCTGAATGTGATGGTGGTAAATGGGACACCAAACAGCTGCCAAGTGGGCACATTTTTCTCTTTGTTCTGCCAGATGTGAATAAGAGGTTAAAGGCTCGATACACCAAGCTTGATCCCATCAGCCAGCCAGTCTCTTGGCTTTTCAGTAAAAGTAGAGGAAATGGTTTGTTTTTAATGCCCTTCTTATTTTGGAAGATCAGGATAGCAACAGTGTCCAGAACTCTTGTTACCAAGCAATTTTGATCCTTAACAGGGTACTGAATATTCAAAGGGAGAGAGCCCAAAAGCTTGGGCTGTGGGCTTGCAGATGAACACCCTATTAATAGTCACGTCAGACTCCTGCTTGCTCAGTGGCCTGTTTTTTAAGGGAAAACACGACTTGTCCCTGTTGCCCTGAATGCAAGGAGAAGAATGGAAGGGGCTGCATGAAAATGTGTCAGTCTGGGTCTCTCCAGTGCTTCTTGCAGAAAGGAAAGGAAGATATTAATGCAGATGATTTTGTTACATAAATACATGTTGTATCAGGGCCATTTTTAGCATTTGTGGGGGTGTGAAGAACTTCTCCAAGCTGCGTATCTATTTCATAGGATTCAGCTGAACTGAGGAAAAGGACAGAGAGTTTTAAGGTAAACTATCAAGATACATTATATTTAAGCCCACGCAATTCTGTACAGGGCTCCGCATGACAGAAAAAAGATTTTGCTAGCACCTCTCTGGCCTTAGTAGTACTTTTTAATGTTTTATAACAGAAAGACCTCTTAATATAATTGGATAAAATTAAGGACAAATTTGTCATCAAATTTCAAATAGTACGTCTGCTATTTGGCTTCAGAGAGTTTCAATTTCTTTAAATTCCAAAGGGCTGCAACATTCAATTAAAATAGAATTTTAAAATCCAGTAATCTAATTTTTAGTTTAATCTCAAAGTCATTTAGACTTCAAATAGATAATTTTCTAGTCAGGAAGGAGCCCATTTTTGAATGAAAAGTAAAATCTGGGGGTAATTTAACAAATCAGGTTCATAACATACAGAACTTCTCTTGTTTTCTATCATCCCTTCCACTTTAGCCTCATGCCCCATCCATCCCTGGGTGGAGTGGCTCACTTCACCTCCTCTGAGGTGTCCATCCTTACAGAAGGCAGAGAAAAAACTGTGGTCCTCAGCACAGCCATGCCAGCTGGGGACTTGTTACACCCACCCTAAAAACAGGCCCAGGTTCTGCTGTGAGCATAGGCTGAGGGTGGCTGGGTCTGGCATGGGCAAAACTGGATTTTGCCCTCCTTCCACACTGGAAGTGTCCAGCAACCGGAGCAGCAAGGAGATCCTCTGAGTTTTTTTGCCTGCAAATGTTTTCAAAAAACATTTTTTCATATTATCTCCATGGTCATCTGAGAACATGTTCCTTCTGGAAAGCAGTTTTGGGGTATTGTGTTTAACTTATAGGAAGGCATCACCAAAGGGAAGTTTTCATGGGATTAACTAGTGCTGCAGTTTTTATTTCTCATGCACCAAAAGGATCTGACTGTTTTGAAAGGAAAATTTTTTTAAAAAGGACATAAAAAGCTAACTTCTTATAAATTGTCTGACCTTGGCAATTTGGCTAATTTCCAAACAGTGTCTACACTTGGTGTTTCTCAGAGCTTGCCATGCAATCTACATGACAGATCCTAGCTGGGTCACTGGGAGCTACAAGGTGCCCAACTAGAGGGAGGAGAAGAAGGTTGAGGACGAGAAGGGTTACCTAAATAAGTCTAATTTAATACTTGGCACAACCATGGCAGCCTTGATCCAGAGAATTTTACAAACATGGTAAAGAATGTTAGTCTCATTTCATAAAATCAGAGGTATGAGTCCATATTTTGGACACTTTACAGTTTTAGGAACTAATTTTTTCTGCCACAGAGGTCAAGTTTCTCAAATCATTGTTTTAAATTCACCCTGAATCTGCTGCCACCTATGAATTACTGCTATAAGAGATTCATTTAAAGCTAGCCTCTGACTGGTGGTTTAAGTGGAAAAGAAGTCAAGAATTAATTTCACTTGTTACAATAGTGCTTTTTGGTGGCACGATGTCAAGGAAGACTCAGAACCCCCCTATGCCCCCCATATTTTCTCCTCAATACTCCATTCCCTCATTCTGTTGGTTACTTTCTCTTGGATTTATTTTGGAGAGACTGAACTCCAGATGGGAACGTCTCCTGCTGTTAAAGGAAGAAAGGTTTAAAATTATTGCTTAGCATTCATCAAAGAAAGAGGCAAGATAAATGCAATATATGATAATGATAAGGATTCCTGGCCCTTAGACTCCAGAGCCCAACTTTGGTCACAGTGTTAATAGTAGGATGAGATTCAGGAATTTAGAGAGACTTCAGAGAGGTGGTAATCTGTGGGGAACAATAAAACTGCTAAAACTATGCTTTACACAGGCTGACTGCCCAAAGCCATGGCTTCTTTTTTTGGAGCAGGAAATAAAGTAAAGATCTTTGGGATATGCATCTTGAGACAAAGAGTAAAATTCATTTGCAATAATAATGAATTCAGCATGACAGAAAATAAAATAAGGGAAGTCTCATCATTAGGAACACTTGAACCTGGTTAAGATATGCACTAGGAAGAGGCATCCAGTACCAACTATGAGGAAAGCTGAATGGAGAGAATAATATAGAGACAGGTCTTTTGTTCCTTTTGTTTCCATTAGAAACAGAGTTTCTCCGAGACATTTGTTCACTCTAGTTACTTGCCACACAATAACACCACAAAAGCACTTTTCAGTGTGTGACAGTTGAGACTTAAGAGAAGTTTGCAAAACCCAAACCTCACCAAACAAGTCACAGTGGCAAGTGGGTTAAAAATTAACAGGACCTGTAAACAATAAACCCAATGAAATCATCCTCTTAGACTGACACTCTTCATGACAAAAGAGAAAGTAAGGAAAATATAGAAAGGAGGGAAAATGCAGTTCAATGCCTTCAGCATGTGGCTAGGAAGCAGGAATAGATTAACAGAGGTTTTTGTGAAGATTTCACTGAATTCAGTATCCGTGGCAGCAGGCCCAGCTTGGATACAATGCCCCTCGGCTAGCTGGGAGCCACCACTGTGGACACAGTGGTAGCCCCTGGCACCAGACACCTCACCAAAGTGTCCTTCTGCAGTCACAGCAGTAATGGAGGCATCTCTGAAGGGTGAATCAACACAGCTAAAAGTTGTATTTAACTGGCAATGTCTATTCTATTCCACCTAACTTAAGGTGCTTATGCTAGGGGCTTTGAAGTTCTTGTGTCCCTCTCTAAGTAAGAAAGAGAAATAGGGTACTACAGGAGGTGGTTTTGGCTTTGTTCCTATGGCCATTTTTCCAGGCAGCTAAAGCAATATAATCAGACATCTCCGCCTCCTCTTCTCCCCAGTTGACAGTGGAGCAATGTGGTAGACTGGGTTGGTGACCCTGGGTTGGTTAAAAGAAACCCTTCCAAAAAACCCCAACCAACCAAATAAAACCCACAGATATTAGATAAACCTAATCAGCTTAATAGAGAAAAGAAGCAGTGCTCTGGTAGTGGGAACATTTGCTCTCCAGAGACATAGATCATCCTCATGGGTTTACATTAAGAATACAGAGGTGCACAACAGGTACTGAACTCATTCTGCAGAGCTTTTTCTCAGGGACCATGAAAGGTCAAAGGGTTGCATGAACAGACACAAAAGGGAAAAAGTAAAAACTGGCAAGTCACAAATTTATAGTGAGTCTATGAGAAGTGGAATGACCTTCACTCTTCTTCCCTCATCTCTCATACTTAGGAGAGAGAAAAGTTGATTTTACTATGTTATCTTAGCTTTTTTTCACAGACACAATGGACTGTGTTTTGTTACTGTAAACCTACTGACAACAAAGAATATATTTGTCCTAATGTGCTGCTTTGTTCAAAGCACTGTACAAAAATTACATTATAAGGACACAGACACAGTGTCTATTTAATCACTGTAACACGTTACATTCCTACTCAGTGATGTTTCAATATACCCACACAGGAGTTTAGAACTGAATATTTCCTTAGACAAATGTCCTTTTCTTTTTTTTCATGTATCTATACTAGACCGTTACCCTAGACGTTAATATATGTGTATAAACATATAACGTGTTGTTTTGCTAGTGCTGTACATGGTTGTATGCACACATCTTGGCCTGCTCAAACAGGACCTGCAGCCCAGCTGTATTTGATAAATATTGCCTAACTCTATTTGATAAATGCTCCCTTTAAAATCTTTCCTCTATAACATGAAAAGTCAATGCCCTAATTTTAAGTTGCCCTTTGAAAGCGAGCCAGTATTCAGATGGATATCGACTCCGGGCCTGCTGGTTGTTCCACAGCAGTGTTTGGAAGGCTGCTGTTCTAATGAATGTGCTAACATTTGATACACACACTAACAAAATCAATAGCACTATTTTTAAAAAAGCATGTGGCTTTACTAAGTACACTGTCACTACCCCGTTGTGCAGAAGTTTACTAGAAACCTCCCTATATGACTGAATTGATGCATCTGGCTCCTTTCGCTACTTGCTTGCCAGAATGCGTAATACCAGACTTCAAGGACATTCAAAGTCAGCCTCTGCAGCAGAAAAAACGGTGCTTATTTAAGTTTGAAGTGTATGTGGTAGCCAGTACCTGAAACTCCCATGCACATGTCAATTTTTCCTCATTTCTGCCCTGCAGTTGGCACAGAAGAGACCTAGGGGACGTAACACAGCTTTTCACATCATAAATTCCTGCTTCTGTGGTTTCTGAATGAATTGGGTGACTATGGGCAGAGAATAAAATGTGTTTATAGTCAATGTTGAATAAATTAATTCCTGCTCTTTTGCTCCTTGCCTTCGGTAGGCAAACACACTGCAAGGTTCTTGAACCTAAAGCTTAGATCTGCTGCAGCCCATCTAAGTCACCCTGTTTTCCAAGCAGCTACTGAAAATATCCAATCCATATCAGAGATTTAGAGGATATTCACTAAATGGAAAATTTGGTAATTCAAGGCCTTTCAAAGAATATTTTTTCACACAATGAATAATTAGATAGGGAAACGCATTGTTACAGGCTGTTATGCAAGTGGAGAAGAGAATAATAGTGCAGATTCAAAGGGAGACTAGGCACTTTAATGGATGAAAAATACATCATAAGCACAAACTCAGAGAATTTTGCAGGGAATATAAATCATGTTCCATGTAATATCCCACCATGGGGGATTAGGAATGTTTTTTTCTTGGTGGCAGATTACCACCATTGGCATTCTGTGTTGCTCCTTGCCTTGTCCTCCTAGGTGCCTGGTGGGTGTCCCTGCCAGACAAAACACCAGGTTAGCTGGGTCGCAGTCACCAATTCATTGCAGCAACTCCTACCTCTTCAAACATTCCTCTCTCTTTTGAGAAAGGAATAACTAAGAAAACACAGACAGTTTTAACAACCGGTTCTTCTCTTAGAAGGAGCACCAAGAGGCTCTGGGATACGTTGTTCTCCATGCTGCCCACAGCACCCCAGAAACAGGCAGGGCACCCAAGTCAGCCTGTGCCATAGCTGCACTGCTGCCTGGGGCACAGCCGGCCACATGCACGCAACCTGCCAGCAGCCAGCACAGTTAGCAGGCACAGCCTTCAGGGCAGATTCTACCAGTCTTGTGGGCATCTTGGACCATACCTGTGTGAAAGCCTGGGTTGAAATCTCCTGCCTTGCTACCAGTGGTAGTGAGCTTAAAGCTGTGATGGCGATGCCCACCGCTGCAGCAGTCAGCTCTGTTCTGCTGTGATCCTACACATTTAAATGTCATTATCCCCATTTAAAAAAGACACTTAAGATAAAAAAGAAATGATCCGAATTATTCAATTCATCTGTATATCAAGTGAGGAACTGATGCCAGTGTTCTTGAGCCCTGATGAACTGCTTTAACCTTACCTTTCCTCCTTCAGAGACACTGTAAAATTAGACTGAAGTGGCCTCTATGTATCTATAAACGTTTGATACTGGGAACGCAGAGGAGAAAAAGACTGTTCTGCCTGGCACGCACAAGCAGTATCAGGTAAACAGGAAAGCGTGGGAAGGCAATCTCCGCTGCAGGCCTTTCTAATGAAACTGTACTTGTGAAACTACAATCCAATAAGGAATAGGCAGGAGAGCACAGGAAACCATCTATAGATCCATGGCTCATTCTGATCCTGCATTATTCAAACTGAAGCAATAACCTCATCAAGAAGCCCAGAAGCCAGTGGCTGGAAGGACGCTACATGCTGATGTCATGCGAACAACAGCTGACAGAGTGGCTGGGTGGTCAGGTTTTGAGGCAGCATTGACCATGTTTGAAGAAGACTCCAGAAGGCGAGGAGAAGCCTGCAGAGGCAGAACAGCCATGAGCATGATGGCAGGATGGAGCAGCAATGAGGTCTGCAGACAAAACATGTCTACAGCTTCACTCAGATCAGCTCACCAAGTTACCACAAACATTTGCTGAATTCTTCCCCACATTCTTCTGTCTCATATTATTTAATCTGCCTCAGTAAATACAGTCTTTCACCAAAAAATCAAACTATCACAGACTGTTCTGTGGCCTGGGCATCAGGGTGTCTAGCACACAGATGCTAGCTTAGTGTCTAGGCAGGTATTCATCAGGTCTAACCTGATAGAATACCAGCTATTTTTTCTCTTCAGCTGACATGTCTTTCCACATATAAGTAATATAAATGTGCACATATCTGCGCAGATCAGTAGACAATATCACTTTGCACCCAGAACATGGGCTCTGCTGACTTTTCGAGATCCTTCCACTCCTCGGGCAGTTCATTCAATCATGATTCATTTTAAGCAGATGATTTCCACCATGCTGGACAATTTCTTCCTTTTTTATTACAGGATTCCTCCAACTATAGAGGATATTTTAGCATCATGCAAAATTTTATGTGCATGGATACATCCTGCAGGTTGTAACAATACCTCTGGATTATGATAATCAAGGATGTTCCAGAAAGGGAAGAACTTCATTATTTATCGGCTCAGATTTTTATGAGAAGTACATCACAGCTGATACACGTTTCTCTAAGATCTGATACTTTAGCCAGTGCTGTAAAAGAACTAGTAATACCAGAAGGCATTAATATGTCTTACCCAAAATCATAGATCTGATTAAAGCACTACGAACATTTCCTTCAGGCTTAGTTAAGACCCTTTGTAGAGTGAAACACCTCATAAAAGTAACAGCCATCCAACACAATGGGCCAACCTCTGGGCCCAATTGGGTTGAGCAGAGGGATTTTCTGGCCAAAACCAACTCAAGTTCAATATGTGTGTGTGTAAGGGAAAAAACAGCAAACCTGCCTAAACATCAATGGGCAATGTTGAAAGAATAGCCCCTAGAAGGAGTCAGCAGGAAGCTCTATAGGCACAGAGTACAGGCAGATCTGGAGCATGAGAATGGCCTGGATGTTTTTTATTTCTATTGCAATCAGACAAACAAGATTCTGTGTGCATTAGCTGTAAATAAAGTGGTTTTGTTTCAGATTAAACCTCACCAGACACTTCAAAGGGGAAAAACAAAAAACAAAAAACTGTAAAGGCTCTGAATATTCGCTACCCACTCAGAGGGACCATGGTGCCCAAAGGATGCCTGGTCACATCCTCCTAGGTCACATCCTCCTAGGGCACTTCTAGCTGGCAGCCCTTTCACCCAGTACCTGATGGTGAAACAGGTACCAGTGTAGGATACCAACCTGTTGCTAGATTCTGTGGGACTCATGGAGTGTGGGCTGCATTAGAATGGGAGGGCAACAGTGCACATCTTGTGCTGTAGTGCTGATTGTGGGATCTAAAATCTACAGGAAAAAAAGGAAGGCCAAAGGTTTCCTGTAGGTGAGATGTTTTAATTTGCACAAACACAAGTGAAAGACACTTTGGAAGTTTCCACTTTGTATTCTGCTTTCATCTTAATGAGCATTAACTTATTTTTACAACAAGGGAAAAGCCACAAAACACTGATCAAGAGAGGGAAACTATAGGAGTTCTAATATTCCCCTTCACTCAGTTGTTAATACTGTATTTAGACGGGTATGTACATAGGTGTGTATCATCTCTATTGGCTGGGTTTCACTGAAAGGAGCTGAATTCATTGCTGTGGCTATTAAGGAAAGCTCCAGCACGATCACACCCAAGCTGAATTAAGCCACAGGACTCCTTAAATCTGTTCCCCACAAACTGTGAGCAACACATGGATGCTGTTGCTCCTCATCAGTCTGAACCCATCTAACTGCAGGTTCCTCAGGCTTGGCTGCTCTCTAGCCAGCTCCTGTGACTTTGGACATGCCCCCTTTGGCCTGGTGAAAAAAGGTGAATAGCTTTCTGCCAGTTTAGCATGCTGAAATGGCTGGGCACTGGGGCTGGTTAGTACTGGAGCTGTTTGCGGGAGGAGGAAGGGTCCCATGGCCAGCATGGGAGGAGGAGCATGACCATGGCAACTAGCTGATATATGGCTGAGGTTCTTGTGGAATTACATCCTGAACCATGTAAAGCAATAGTTTTCTTTCTGTGAAATGAAGGCACTAATGCCAACTAATGGAGCTGTGGCAACTGTTCAGGTGACTGCCCATGACCTAAAGCTCTTCTGCAATAGCGCAACAGAAGAAAAAAGTGACTTGGTCTATCTAGCCTCTAAATTACTCATTTTTGTATTAACTGATCAACTTCTTGCAAGACATGCTTACTTTTTACAGAACAGCATATTGTGAAAACCAAGCAACTCTTTTGCAAGCTGTAAATACAGTCACTGCAAGTGGGCACCAGCACAAATGAAGCAGCCAGTGCCAGGAAGCACTATACGCCCTGCCAAAGAGCCCTTCTTTGTATTTATTATATGTTAAAACAAGCTGCTTGCTGCAAGCTGGATTTCAGAGCCTACAGGTGCAGGGTCGAATTGCACACTCTGACGGTGCCACTGGTATGGCGGAGGAAGCCTGACACTGTGCTGATTTGCCCCAGACCAGCCCTGCCGAGCACGGGAGGACCGGACCCCAAAAGTGGGGGGTACTCAAAGCTAGTGCCAACGGCAGGGCAAGGTGCAGCTGCCCAGCAGCTCCTGGCGCCAGGCTCTGAGAGTACCTCCTGCTTCCCCCGACAAGTGCTACCTGGTCAGCCTCTCCATTTCCAGTTCAACAGAACATCATACTTACAGTGATGTTCGTTACAGCTGTACTTGTATTTTGGACTTTTCTACTGCACAGAAACATAGTTGTTTATGTTTATTTAGGCATCTCAGGACACCTCATCCTCCAAACCTCTCAACAACCTTCTCAGGTAGATACTGTTATCAGCTTCCCCAAGCAGAAATCAAATGCTTTGCAGCTGAGTGTCTTGCTAAGGCATGAGCATGTCCATGGCACAGCAGCAAGGGGAACCAGCCATGCACCAAGAGGGCAAGGACTCTGCTGTGTCGTCAGGGCACCATGGCTTTCCACAGCCCCTGCTCCTGTGCCCCGAGGGTCAGCCCCATGCTGCCTCTGCCTGTGCACTTCAATAGGCCCATTTAGATGTACCAGAATGGGATTTGCCCTTGCCTTGTTCTGCCAAATGAACGTAACAGCAACAGAGGAAATGCATAGAGAGGATTTTCTGGCCTGTCATCCAAGTAGAAAAAAGGAACAGGAAAAAAGAGAAGGAGAAAGGAGGGTAACAGAGAAAATCAAAATGAAAACAAGCAGGGGAGATAGGGTGGAAATACACCTTCTGGTTCTTTGGCCCAGGTTCCTCACTATCGCAGCAACTGTGTCATGTAAAACTCCTTAAGCTCGATCTCACACTTGTTTGACGACTTCTGAACCCCCCCACTCTCATCGGAAAGCTATTTTGGAACCCTACTCCTCTCATGGCTAGAAGCCTTTTAATTTCCAGCCTAATTTTATTCATAACCATATGTCCACCTGTTCTTATGCCAGCCTTGTACCATAGCTTAAATAGTTCTCCCTGGATGATGTTAACCTCTCAGTTCTGGTTTCATGCTTAGCTTAAGCTGACTCTATGTGTGAGCTGCTGTCAAACAGGTATTCCCTCACCTCCCTCCAGCCGGTGGCATGGGCACATCCTGCATCTCTGCTCTTGACAATGATGTGGCCACACTCCTTCCTCCATACCACACTAGTGGTCACGCTATTGCTGACTTCATGGTTGGCCAGTCTGGAAAACTCATCTAGCTTGAAAATTAACTCAGAAAATATCCCTGATCCCACAGTTATCCAAGCATAAGCATTGGACCAAGGGACGTGTCAGGACTGTGTAGGACAGGCAGAGAGAGGTCAAAAACCCTTGTGCTAACAGCCTGGACATCAATGGGTTTAAACCAGTTGTGAATCCACATCCAAAGAGAGCAAGACTTCACCCTCGCTCTTTCACAGTGCCAGGTAATAAGTTACACATCTAATTTCTTCTTGTCAGATAGGTTGTCCATCCTCCAGACAGCCTCTGCAATTGTTCCTGATGGAGTTAATCTCTCTGGAGCAGGGGCTGGCCAGGCCTGGACAGGCTATTCTAGAGAATACCTCACCCGTGCCCTCTTCAATAGCATTCATACTTCTCTTTCTGTGTTAGAAAAGCTTTACTTGACATGTCCTCAGACTGCAAGGTCTTTCCCATTGAGAAAGAGAATGAAAAAGTCTGAAAGACACAATGAAGTGGGCAGAGAAAGAGGACACAACTGTTACCTGAAAGCAGAGCCTAGCAGCCTCTGGCAGCCCTAGGGCTTCACAGTGCTGAACCCCTTGCCCTAACATGCTCTTAGCACCTTCTGCCTTCCCCAGAGAACTTCTTACGTAATTAAAAAACCTTCCCTTGGGTAGTGGTGTGAGCATCTCAGTGCTAGGCAGGGAGAGGAGGCGATGCTGACAAACCAGGCGATGGCAGTGCCTCAGCTAGCAGTTTCCTCACATCAGACAGATGCTTCTGTTGTTAAGCACAAGAACCATCTAACCACGTACGCTTGTAGTCAGGCGTATGTTTATGCATGTTGTTGACATAGAGCCTACATGTCCCTTCAGATGATATTTTGTAAAATGCAAGAGGTAAACAAATGAAACAGATCTCAGAAGTGTAATAGGAGGGAAGGGAGAGAAAAAAAATTTCTCTCCAGAGAAAAAAACTTTCTCTCCAGTAAAAAAGAAGAAAAAAAAAAAAGAGTCCAAGAACTCTTTAAATTATTTTGCATTTTAAATTCTGATGGGCTATCTGGTCCTTGGTGTCTGGTCCATCATCACCCTCTCCCAAGCCCGCAGTGGTGCAGCACAAGTGACAGCTCTCCCTGGGTCCTTTGTTTTCAGGAAGGATGTCAAATTGCCAGAGTACCTCCAGGAATTCAACACCAAATGTCTTCACACCTGATGATAAAAATGTGTACAGACGGGATGTTCCCTGATCAGAAAATAGTAGCTGAATCATAAAAACCCTGTTGCAGCTCTGACGCAGGACCCCGACCCCAGGAGCTAGAAGATAGGGCCTGGTGGAGGCCGCAGACTGGCAGCACAGTGAATCTGCAGCCTCCATCTGCAGAAGTTTCCTCTGGATCACATCAATCATACCTTAACACCACAGCCACTTCGTTCCTTCCTCCCTCCCTCTCACAAACCTGCCTGGCACAGGGCGATGTTCTGGGCGTCCCTGTCAGACAAGGGTGTGCAAGCGCTGGGCAGGGCAGAGACCCAAACTCCCTGGTAAGTGCTGTGGTGGCTGGGCTGGAGAGGCCTGTACAGCAATTTCACCGCCCAGCCACAGGCCATCCAGGCTTCGCGCGTGTGGCGAATCTCACACGAGGGACGCCTCAACCATCTGCACGCACGCAGCAAAGCTGCTCTGCGTCTGTCTGCAAACAGCAGTTATTCTTCTGGGGTTTCTGGACATCTTACTCTAGATGGAAAAAGAGGGCTTGTCCCACTGAGGTTTTGCCCTTTGGAATATCAGAAATCTTCCCTTAAACTACCTTTTCCTGTTTACAGAAATAAGTATTTCATAAATAAAAATCAGGAAAAAAGTAGGAAATAAATAAGAGTTACGTTTAATACTGTTTTAGAAAACCCTACAAATATGAAAATTACCTAATCCTTAGATTAAAGCCATATTAGGGGACGGAGGGATATATAAGTGCTCTGCTGTCTGGATTATCTGATGGAGTAACACTCAGAAGTACTGCTTGCCAACTGCATACATAAACCTGATTTATCACATCCCCAACAAAGTAGATTATGTTTTTGTGGTGCCCTTATCCACATGTTCAATCAACAGGACTGCATTACCTTCCTCAGTGACCTTCATATTGCTCCTCCAAATTAAACAGCCGGCCATTAATACCCAGCTCCAGCTAAGGTAATTGGCTGTGGTGAGAGTGGTGCAACCTGGGGCAGAGCTTCATGGTGGCATCAAGGTAAATTACCTCCAAAGAGAGAGGAAAAGCCCCAGCAGAGGAGACCTTCACCTTGAACCTGCCATGCATCACAAGGAAGGCTCAGCCACTCTGAGCGCTTCGTGCTGAACCGTGGTCCCACCAAGAGAAGCATCAGGCACCAGAGGGAAAGGCAAACCAAATAGCAGAGTTTCCCCAGTGCTGCTCTAATTAAGCAGTTAATTAGGTGTGAGCTGAGATAGATGTGTTGCTGCAGACCGTGGGTTTGAGGTCCTGGTCCTAGTCAGAACAAGGGCAAAGGTACAGATTTAGGTTCAGTTCAAATGAAGCTGGAAAATTATGATTTGATATGGCAAGATTTTCTCCAGTGCTGAAGACTGTACCAGTTTTACAGGTCATATGAACTTGTGTTATAGCAACCTGTCTCCTTGATCTCATCTGGCATTTCAAACACTGTCAAATCTGGGGGACTTCTGTGTTTTAACCCACCTGCCTTTGGCAGCCTGTGTCTTCCCCAAGGCAGACTTCAGTTCCAGGAGAGACTCTCTCAGAGACCCTTCCTGCTTAGTCCTGAAAAAATGACAAAGGGAAAATGTTCTCTATTTTACAATATTTTATCATGCATTAAAGAAAAGAGGTATATATTTTAACTGAGCTAAAAATGTTTAATATTAAAGTTTTCAACCATTGATAACTATCTTAAGACAGAAATCCCTAGATATTTTAAAACTCTAACCATACTGTCACAGCTGTATTATCCATAGAGAATATGATACAGTTATGCAAAGCTGCTATGTTTGCTAAGTGTATTCAATTCTCTCTGATAGTTTTGTGTGTCCCCCCCCCCCGCCATACTCTCCATTCATCTCAACATTCATTAAATATTTTAAGCTTCTTAAGTGAGTTCATGCATACATCACAAATAAGCACTTTGGGAAAAAATATGGCTATTTTATCCACCTCAATGTATGGGCGTCAACGTACCTCTAATCTGCATACAGCTGTGAGACATTGTCCCTTTTCCTCTTACCCTCCCCCTTCATAAAAAGAAAAAAACCTTTGGAAAACGGGTCATGCGGACGCAGGGATTTCTATAGGGAGCCCGTGGAACAATGCATGCATTCGCTGCCCGTAGTGGGCTCCCATTGTCTCGTCTTCACAGAATCACTATAACTAAGGTTGGAAAGGACCTTCAAGATCATCAAGTCCAACCATTAATCCAGAGCCATCATGTTCCCTAAACCATGTCCTGAAGCTCCACACCCACACGTTTTTTGAACACTTCCAGAGATGGCAACTTCACTCCCTCCCTGGGCAGCCTGTTCCAATGCCTGTCCACCCTCTCGGTGAAGAAATTTTTCCTAATATCCAATCTAAGCTTCCCCTGGCACAACTTGAGGCCTTTTCCTCTCGTCCTATTGCTGGTTACTTGGGAGAAGAGGCCAACACCCTCGTCGCCACAACCCCCTTTCAGGTAGTTGTAGAGAGTGATGAGGTCTCCTCTCAGCCTCCTCTTCTCCAGACTGAACAACCCCGGTTCCCTCAGCCGCTCCTCATAAGACTTGTGCTCCAGACCCCTCACCAGCTTTGTTGCCCTTCTCTGGACATGCTCCAGCACCTCAACATCCTTCTTGTAGTGAGGGGCCCAAAACTGAACACAGTATTCAAGGTCTGGCCTCACCAGTGCCGAGTACAGGGGCACAATCACTTCCCTACTCCTGTTGGCCACACTACTTCTGATGCAGGCCAGGACGCTGTTGGCCTTCTTGGCCATCTGGGCACACTGCTGACTCATGTTCAGCCGGCTGTCAACTAGCACCCCCAGGTCCTTCTCTGCCGGGCAGCTCTCCAGCCTCTCCTCCCCAAGGCTGTAGCGTTGCATGGGGTTGTTGTGGCCAAAGTGCAGGACCCTGCACTTGGCCTTATTAAACCTCATACAGTTGGCCTCTGCCCATCGATCCAGCCTGTCCAGATCCCTCTGCAGAGCCCTCCTACCCTCCAGCAGATCAACACTCCCACCCAACTTGGTGTCATCTGCAAACTTACTGAGGGAGCACTCGATCCCCTCATCCAGATCATCAATAAAGATATTGAACAAGACCAGCCCCAGAACTGAGCCCTGGGGAACACCGCTTGTGACCGGCCACCAGCCGGATTTAATGCCATTCACCACAACTCTCTGGGCTTGGCCATCCAGCCAGTTCCTCACCCAGCGAAGAGTAAACCCAAGCCACAAACCGCCAGTTTCTGCAGGAGAATGCTGTGGGAGATGCTGTCAAAGGCTTTACTAAAGTCCAGGTAGACATCGTCCACAGTCTTTCCCTCATCCACAGGGCGGGTCACCTGGTCATAGAAGGAGATCAGGTTGGTCAAGCAGGACCTGCCTTTCATGAACCCATGCTGGCTGGGCCTGATGCCTTGGTTGTCCTGCACATGCCCTGTGAGCTCTCAAGATGAACCGCTCCATGATCCTGACGGAGGTCAGGCTGACAGGCCTGTAGTTCCCGGGATCCTCCTTCCGGCCTTTCCTGTAGATGGGTGTCACACTGGCAAGCCTCCAGTCTTCTGGGACCTCCCCTGTTAATCAGGACTGCTGATAAATGATGGAGAGTGGCTTGGCAAGCTCCTCCGCCAGCTCTCTCAGTACTCTCGGGTGGATCCCATCAGGCCCCATAGACTTGTGGGTGTCCAGATGGTTTAACATGTCCTTAACTGCTTCCTCCTGGATTATGGGCGGGTTATTGTGCTCTCCATCCCCATCTTCCAGTTCAGGGGGCTGAATACCCTGCGGATACCCGGACTGGCTATTAAAGACTGAGGCAAAGAAGGGATTAAGTACCTCAACCTTGTCCTCATCCTTGGAGACAACGTTCCCCACCATATCCAGTAGGGGATGGAGATTCTCCTTGCCTCTCTTTTTGTTGTTAATGTAGTTGTAGAAGCATTTTTTGTTATCCTTTACAACTGTGGCCAGACTGAGCTCTAGCTGGGCTTTTGCCTTTCTAATTTTGTCCCTGCTTGACCTAATGAGATCCTTGTACTCTTCGTGAGTTGCCTGCCCCTTCTTCCAGAGGTGATAAACTCTCCTCTTTTCCCTGAGTCCCAGCAAAATCTCCCTGTTCAGCCAGGCCGGTCGCCTTCCCCGCCAGCTCTTCTTACGGCACACGGGGACCGCCCGCTCCTGCACCTTTAAGATTTCCTTCTTGAAGGCTGTCCAGCCTTCCTGGACCCCTTTGTCCTTCAGGACTGTCTCCCAAGGGACTCTCTCAATCAGTGACCCGAGCAGGCCAAAGTCTGCCCTCCGGAAGTCCATGATAGCAGTTTTTTCTGACCCCTCCCCTTACTTCGCTCACAACTGAGAATTCTATCATATCATGGTCGCTAAGCCCAAGACGGCCTCCGACCACCACATCTCTCACCAGTCCTTCTCTGTTCATAAACAGCAGGTCCAGCAAGGCACCTCCCCTGGTGGGCTCACTCACGAGCTGCGTCAGGAAGTTATCCTCCACACACTCCAGGAACCTCCCAGATTGTTTCCTCTCTGCCGTGTTATACTTCCAGCAGATGTCCGGTAGATTGAAGTCCCCCACAAGAACAAGGGCCAACGAATGCGAGACTTCTGCCAGTCGCTTATAGAATGTCTCGTCTGTCTCTTCGTCCTGGTTGGGTGGTCTGTAACCGACCTCTCAAGTTCTTTTTGACTGCCTTTGGGCTTCTTAGTGCAACCTCATCTTCCCACACATAATAGAGGCTTTGCCAGTGGGGGAGGTTAAATGGAGAACAAATGGATGGACAGTAAAGATGATGTCGGTAGAAAGTGAAAGAACCTCCTCCTGCTTCTGATTCTTTCAAAGGCTTGTGCACAGTAACTCCCCTCCATTGTGATATATGTAGCGTACACATTCATGATATGCTTGCTAAAGAAATCCTGGCTGTCGTCAGCAGAGAGGCCTGTATAAGCACCTTTATTCCATGAACCCTTCAGAGTTCAGACAGTATGGCATCCATGAGTGGGGAGCAAAACACCAACTCTTATGTTAATGAAGATTACAGTGAAGAATGGAGGGGATGAAAGCCCAGCTGCACATCCACTGACAGCGATTCAGGGGATTTTTCCTTACAACACCAGAGTACTCAGCTATAGCTAAGTTTCATCAGATTTTTTTCTACTATTTCAGAGTTTTCACAACCAGGCTGCAGAACTTTACATGGAGATAAACCCTTCATGCCAGGCCTCAAACAAGTGTAAAAAAGGACTGTTATTTTTGTGTGAAAGACACAGAGATGAAACCACCAAAGCGCTGTACATACACACACAAAAAGCTATGTAGTTAGAGACTGAGCTTGTACACATTCAAAATGTTGCACAAAAGTCAGATTAAGCTAATTTACCCCAGCTGGTAACTTTGATTGTGAAAATTAAGACACCTTTTTTCTCGCACTTTTAAACCACATTGAACAATTTGAAGCAAAAGAATTATTTTCTGTTAAATTCTGTGAGATGACTCAAGAAGTCTATAGAGAGGTGATCAGTTCCCATTCACTTCCAGAGGACTTTTCCCCCAAGGATTTGAAGTGGCAATCAATCAGCAGCAATGGTAGTTCTTCCACCCCTTCTTCCACCAGTCTCCTCCACAAACCAGAAGCTGTGAGATTTTAAACACTCCTATTGCTACAAGTGGAAAAATAAAAGACATTGCTGAAGTATCATTTTTCAGACCATTCATCAGTCCTCGGTATATTTTTGGTCTGGGAAAAAAAACACACCTACATTAATTATTTTTTCTTCTGACCTTTTGATTTCATAATGCTTGATAACAAGATCCATTCCAAGTTCTTGCAAGAATTCCTTGAAAACTATAAAAGGCATCTTCCTATTTATGAAGTTGGGCACCGGTAGCAAGATGGAGTGTTTTGAACCTGTGTGTCCTCAGCAGCTCTGCCCTGGGCTAATAGTGATGGAGCATCTTTACCGCCAAGGGATGCACTGGTGGCCCCATGTAGAGCAGGCTCGCAGCCTTCACCTTTGAAAGCATGGATCTGAAAACCGGTTTCACCATGGAGAAACCAAAGATCACAGGGGGGTTGGGATATCTCTTTCCTCATGCAAGCCGGCCCTTCTGAGGAAGAAGAGACACCGTGGGGGAGCTGACAGCACTGCCAAGATACTACCTACTGTGGGCATTAAACCTGTCTTAAACAGAGGAAATTAATACCAAGCGCCTCATTTAAATGGCATCTCGTTTGGGACAAAAGCCAGGAAATATAAAAGTTGGTTTGCTCTTCTCATCACTCACATGACTGTGCCTTTTGTTTTTCAATGTGATGAGCGGCAAGGATAGAAAATCAGCCCCAGCTCTGAATTTCCTGGCTTTTGTCAGTTGATGTCACACCCATAACATTATTCAAACGGGGGGAGGCGTTTGTGTGTAACAGATAAATGTCGACAAAGCCCTGTCTAAAGCCTTTTAGGTTGCTAGGAAACCTGGCTCTGTAGCCACCACAGAGATATCTCCGGCTAGGGGCTTAGATAAGCTCTGACTTGTTTTGATTAGGTGAGCTTTATTACAGAAAAGACAGCAGCATGCTTGACATCGCAAAAATATGACCCGCTACAAAAACAATGGCACAAAGATCATTTATTGCTCATGGTCACATCCATGGGAGGACACTAAGAATACATTTCTAGCCCACCAAATCTCTTCTCCCCTGAAAAATCCACACCTTCAAATTAAGGTCTCCCACCATCCCCTAGGACTTGGGGCTGCTGCTGCTGCTAATATCTCTGTGTTAAATGGTACTGTGGTGAAAAGTCATTATTAGCCTGGCTTAATTTCATGTTTCAGGAGAACAGTGGTATTTGTGGGCTAGTGGGCAGAAGAGATAACTAAGAATTAGATTACCTGTGTTTTTCTCTCACCTCTGCAATGTAATGATTTTGCTTAGAAAATAATTCTGAAAGAGCTATACCTATGGCAGCTATTTATGCAAAAAACCCCAGTAATGGAGGGAGCAAAGGGATATGAGCCTTTCTGCTGTTGCTCGTGGTGATGTGGGGTCCACTCAGGGGCGTTGAGGCTCTTCCGCTCTCTTCAGACCCAGCCTCTGCCTTCTTGTGCTACGCCAATGCCCTGCCCCTGCCTATGACATGCCCAACACGCATTTGATGAAATGGTGGAAACACCATGCCCTCCTGATAACTGGCTTCCATCCTTCACCTCCTTACTGATAGAAGTTTTCCACTTGATATACCCTACTGAAATCCAAGCACTTTACTCCTGGTCTTGTCCATAGCACATATAATGAACAGGTTATCCCTTTCCTCTTTGCAGTGACCTTTTATATATTTGAAAAGTCATCCTTTCTTCCTCAGTCAACTTTTCTCTAAACAAAACAACCTACGCTTTTTCAGTCTTTCCTCATAAAGCATATTTTCCTGTGGTGTATTGCCTGTGAAGGCAGGGCAGATATTCTGCAAGCTGTAGACAAAATCAACAATATCAAGGTGAAAGCACCAGTTTGACCACAGGCTTAGTCATGCTCTACCTGTGAGCTGTGCAGTTTCTGTCCAGGTTGCTGGCAATAGCTTGGGATCACATAATCTAGTCTTTAATCAGGAAGGGATGAGGCAGACATGACTGACGATGTGTAGAGTTGCCAGGGAGTAGTCGTGTCCGGCTGGAGCAGTCGAAACTACATGACAGAGTTGACAAATGTTGAGTGAAGAATGTCCGAAACTACATGGTGGGGTGTAAGCAGACTTAGGACTTTCAGTTTGGTCTAAGTTTATATTTATGTATTTACATTTAATAAAGTGCACAGCTCAATGAAATACCCTCATGTAACAGATGCAAGTTGTACCAGTCAGAAGAGACAACCCAGCTAAATTGCTAATGGCATTTAAAAAGGCTCTCCCTAAATTCACGCCCAATTACATGAAAAGTTTCATTCATGCAGAAAGTGTAATCAGCCCGTAATCATAGCATTGTTAAAGAAATCTGTGCTCATCAATCTATCTCAGGTAAAGCTATTACAGGAGTTAAAATGTGATCCAAAGGGTGAAAACAATCAGGCTCTTTCCAGCTAATTGGGAAAGCAAGTTTCAGAATAACGAGTTCTGCACGGAGAACTCTGCAGCTGAAGTGTTTCAGCTGGGAGAGCTCAGTACAAACAGGTACTTTCCAAACCATTCAGTATATAGGTTAATATTAACATTAGGCATTGCACATTTAACTCAGCAGTCTAGGAAGCAACGATCTGTTATGCTTCCTTGCACCCATGATTAAGCCTTGGCTTTGTGTACTGTGTTCAAATACACCATTAGGTACTGGGACCCTGTTACAGAGGTGAGAAAAAAAGCCTGTTTACATTGTCTTTGCAGCTCACACCTGGAGCAAGCCTTGGTCCCCTGGCTGCCCTGTACAATTTGGCCTGTGTCCCTCAGGAGCCTGTGAACCGTGACCACGCTGCAGTGCTCTGGCAACAAACCTAGCATTCTACCAGTCTGCACTGCTGTCTGCAACTGGGGGTGAGCACCCCCACGTCTCCCCAGCACTGGGGTCAGAGTGCACTTGCCCCATGCTCGGCAGAGGACTAACACTAGCACCCTCTTCATAAGGTGACCAAGCCCAATAAACAAGTGCAGAGGCTGTTGCAAAAACACACTGCCTGCTTCTGCTATGATCATGTCTGCTTGCCGTTGCTTCCTCAGCACACAATGTCAGAGTCCCACCACAGAAAACCTCACACGTTGGGGTGCAGGCAAGGCCAGTTCAAACTAGGACTATGGGTGGCTACACACAGATGTCTGTTAGAGCTGATTTTGGCCAGATGGTGTTTGTGCACTACTGTTGCCCCAATTATATGCCTGACTCTTAAGCTGCCAGCCAAGCTGTGACATAGCAAGTTGTTACATGGAAGTGCTCTCAGGGCCTGGATGTCATTGCTGGCACACAAGGATGGGAGGCTGCTAGTGGAAAAGGCTGCTTGTGTGTGTGTTTGTGTGTGCGTGTATGTGAGTGGTACCCAAGGCATGAGGTGAGATGAGTCTCTTTCATCCTGGCCCCTGAGCTGCCTATCTCTGCTGAAGAATGTCCAAATCACACAGTGTATCTTTCCTAAACATCGTACCTAAACATAACTTTTTCAGTAAATATAACTTAGGCAAGACACTTACCAGAGCTAGGGGCAATGCCAGAGGCATGGCCTCATGCTTGAGGTCCCTTCACTTGTCTTGAGCATGGCAATAAAGCTGAAAATGGTGAATGAATGGCCCCAGAGAGTCTCATCTGTCTCAAGGCTTGACAAGGTACTAGACCTCTCGGACTCAGCGTGATGCTCAAGTCCAGGGTGACAGTGAAGCACAGAGCATATTGTTATGGCACATCAGTCCTGAACTGGTGTACTTATATCAAGCTGCGCCAGCATGATGGTTGGCATCACAGCTCTTTATATGGGCAGCCTTTGTTTTGATAATTCTGAAATGAAATTACTTACTGCTGCAGGCTGAACCCACAGCACACACTGGCCTCGGCCAGTTAATGGCATGTAGATGTTCTGGAAGTCCTGAATATGGAAGTCCTGAATTTCTTTTTGCACCTGACAAACTTTTAGGTTTTTTTAATCACAAGGTTCTGTACAAAAACTTGAATGGTCAAATGATGAGAAGATTGATTTAGAACTCTCCAGATTTGTACTCTTCATGCCAACTAGGAGTCTTGTGAGCACAGTTGAGTGGCATTTGTGTGCATGAGTATAAGCCTATGAGCTCTGGAGAACGCTCTTAATTGGAAGGAGTGAATGTGTCCAGGTCAGTAATAGGTAGTGTCTGTAGCGTGCAGATCCTCGAGAACCACTCTCTCAAATGCATCCAAGTTTCTTCACAGAGGTAGCTATTTAGCTTTCTTCAGATGGGAGCTGGGCTGAAATGGTTGCACGTAGCTGACTGGGAGACCAGGGCCAAGCAGCAAATCTGACTACAAATGGACTGCGTGGATGCACCCAGAGTCATGGATTGTGTTCAGAAGGTCTGAGAGGAACAAGTACAATTTTTCCAGCTGTACTCTGCACAGTAGCAGTTTTGGCAACAGCATGCATGCTCTTACAACTCTATGCATAGATACTCAGAAATACCCCAGATTTACTTGTCTAGCTCATGAAAGAAGAAAGGAACCAGTCAGGCATACGATAACCAATTTCTTCAATTGAGTAGCAACACTTTGTCTGGCTTGAAAATCCACTGGTTTGCATATCTTGTATTGGAAAACTGGGACTCTATACTCTCTGGAAGCAGTGGAAATGACTTATCGATCTGTATATCATCTGTCTGCTGATGGCATCTCAACCCAATTCCTCATAGGCTCTGGTTTGATGAGCAGGTGAGACTCCTTAGCTATGCATTGCTGCCAAGCAGTGGTCTTGCAACCCATGCACCTCCCCACATTTCTTTCCCTTTTGCATTCCTGTTCCTTTCCTTTCCTTTCCTTTCCATTCACTTCCTCCTTCACCTAGTGTGTGAGCTTGGACACTCGTTGGTCCCATCCATGAGCTTATGCAGCTCCTTAAACCAGGAGAATTCTATCCATTTTCTTTTTGCTGGGTTAGGTTTCCTCTGGATTAGCAAATGGATGTAGATCACAGGTGGGTCTGACAAGCACCAGAGCTGACACAAGGTAAATGGCAGGTGAGTGCAGCTGAAAATGCAAGAAGTTGTGAGGCAGCAGGACCTCCCCCTCCAATGGCAGATGGCCATTGAATCAACTCATCCCATCTTGCAGGGTTGCGTCTCTGTTTTGGCCACATGCTGAACAGATGCACTGACAAAAAATAGTCTAGGGGACATTAAGCAATTTCACCTCCAAAAGTCCAGCATCTAACAAAAAGGACTCCTCACAACTCATCCTTTTTATACGAAAGCCCATGGTGAAGACAAAAATCTTAAGTTCAGTGACATGATAGTCTCTGCCATAGTTAAAAGGACTAACATGAACAACTGACTTTCTTTACTGTTTGTCATATATCATGCTCCAGAATGATGCAGACTCCTGGGATGCAAAGAAACACAGAAAATTAGGGCTGTCTCTGTACTCCCAGATGTGTTTCCCAGCCTATTTACCAATCACCTCACCTAAAGAGCTCAGACAGCAGAGAAGGCTGTTGTCAAAAAGATCTCAACATCTCGAGATTGGCTTGCCAATGTGACACCCGTCTACAAGAAAGGCCAGAAGGAGGATCCTGGGAACTACAGGCCTGTCAGCCTGACCTCTGTACCGGGTAAGATTATGGAGCGGTTGGTCTTGAGAGTGCTCACAGGGCACCTGCAGGACAACCAAGGGATCAGGCCCAGCCAGCATGGGTTCATGAAAGGCAGGTCCTGCTTGACCGACCTGATCTCCTTCTATGACCAGGTGACCCGCCCTGTGGATGAGGGAAAGACTGTGGACGTTGTCTACCTGGACTTTAGTAAAGCCTTTGACAGCATCTCCCACAGCATTCTCCTGGAGAAACTGGCAGCTTGTGGCTTAGACAGGTTTACTCTTCGCTGGGTGAGGAATTGGCTGGATGGCCAAGCCCAGAGAGTTGTGGTGAACGGCATTAAATCTGGCTGGCGGCCGGTCACAAGCGGTGTTCCCCAGGGCTCGGTTCTGGGGCTGGTCTTGTTCAATATCTTTATTGATGATCTGGATGAGGGGATCGAGTGCTCCCTCAGTAAGTTTGCAGATGACACCAAGTTGGGTGGGAGTGTTGATCTGCTGGAGGGTAGGAGGGCTCTGCAGAGGGATCTGGACAGGCTGGATCGATGGGCAGAGGCCAACTGTATGAGGTTTAATAAGGTCAAGTGCAGGGTCCTGCACTTTGGCCACAACAACCCCATGCAACGCTACAGGCTTGGGGAGGAGAGGCTAGAGAGCAGCCCGGCGGAAAGGGACCTGGGGGTGCTGGTTGACAGCCGGCTGAAGGCCAACAGCGTCCTGGCCTGTATCAGGAATAGTGTGGCCAGCAGGAGTAGGGAAGTGATTGTGCCCCTGTACTCGGCACTGGTGAGGCCAGACCTTGAATCCTGTGTTCAGTGTTGGGCCCCTCACTACAAGAAGGATGTTGAGGTGCTGGAGAGTGTCCAGAGAAGGGCAACAAAGCTGGTGAGGGGTCTGGAGCACAAGTCTTATGAGGAGCGGCTGAGGGAACCGGGGTTGTTTAGTCTGGAGAAGAGGAGGCTGAGAGGAGACCTCATCGCTCTCTACAACTACCTGAAAGGGGGTTGTGGCGACGAGGCTGTCGGTCTCTTCTCCCAAGTAACTAGTGATAGGACAAGAGGAAATGGCCTCAAGTTGTGCCAGGGGAGGTTTAGATTGGATATTAGGAAACATTTCTTCACTGAGAGAGTGGTCAGGCATTGGAACAGGCTGCCCAGGGAGGTGGTAGAGTCGCCATCTCTGGAAGTGTTCAAAAAATGTGTCGATGTGGCGCTTCAGGACATGGTTTAGGGGACATGGTGGCGCTGGATTAATGGTTGGACTTGATGATCTTGAAGGTCCTTTCCAACCTAGTGATTCTGTGATTAAGAGGTGATGTACTATGCCAATTGATTCAGCTCTTCTTTCCCTAACTCGAGTATTGTAAACATGGCTCAATTACAGGCCAGATACCTTCTGGACAGTCTCCACAGGCCTTAAAGACAGTATCTGACACAGAGTAAATGGCTAAGTTCAGCTAGAGTCAGTGAAGAGTTTGCCCAATTTAGAAATGGAGCTCTCCTTAGGGATGCCAGCCAGACCCATTCAAATTTGTGACAGCATATCTAATTTACACACTTTTGGCGTGCCTGCTATTACTTCTGCCATGAGGCTGAACTTTTTAATGAGATTAATGATCCATGGGTCACTGTGATCAGTGATTGATGAGGTTCTCAGCAGAATCAATTTACTGTTTCTTTCTACCAAGGGCTGCTGCCATTCTGCGGCACTCCAAACTGGGTCACAGTTAAGACAATGTAGTTTGATCTGGTTTTCCCTGACCAGGTGCTTCAATTCAGTGCCTACAGTTTGTTGAATACAGTTTTACGATAACCCCAAGGGAGCCTAATGGTAGCAGTGCATTAACCCGCTGATGCTAACCTGCAGGATTGGGTATCAGGATATGCAAGTGGATTAAATTAGATCTTGTTTTCAAAGGGTATCATAAGCTGTCCCTTGAGTTTTATGTGCTTTTGGACATGATTTGATACATTAACATTTAATTTCTGCCAGGTGTGGTTCACCTTTCTCTGAGGTAAAGCCCTTCCAGTGTGACGCAGATCTTGTGCCTCCCTCCTTGTTCTGCTAATAACAAATACAAGATCCAGTTTCTCTCTCCTCTTCCTTCCCCCACTGCTTTACTCCCACAGTGTTTCAAAAATTACAGTAATGTGAAAAAAATGTTGGTTTAGGGCCCTGTTTTCACTCAGCGACTCCCAGATCACTTTTGCTACCTTGATGAGCCAGCTCTGTTGGGACCTGAGCAGAAAGACTGTTTTTTTACTGCTATTCTTCACCCTTGTGTTGCCCTGGGACGGCTGCTTCACCTTGACCCAAACATAAGAAGAACTAAGAGGAGATTTTTGCCAGAGTCCTGGACTTGTGCTGATCCCATCACCTGCTGGGACGGGATTTGGGGATGTTAGCCTAGTGTGAATATTTGCCCCATGCAGGCCCTCAGGAGAGTTCATAGCTTTGCAACTCACTATGCTATTTGATTTATGGAGTTCAAGTGACCTGGGACATAACCACTGCCAATATTTAAGATCATAGATTTTAAAGGTCAGTAGGAACCACTATCCTTCATTGTACCAGAAGCCAAATAATTTAATCCTGTAAATCCTGCCTCAAATCCATATCTTGTTGAGCTGGAGCACATATTTTCAGAAGCTGCTCCAAACTCAATTTAAAGATCTCATTTTAATGAGGTATCCCACAGAGCTCTTTGTGTCCCTGTAATCCTCCCTGTGTGCAGCACCATTTGTGATGTGCTCACATCTCCATTCTTACAGTAGCGTTTTGCTTAAAACATTGCTGATTTTGGTTAGAGCAGCATTATTTACTGAGGGCTGCCAATGTGTTCTGCCTTGCTTAAGTCACGGTTTTATGATGTAAATTAGACAGATAATACTGTCCGTAAACCATACTGCATGATCAGATGGCAGACTAAGCTTAGTGAGATAGCAATTTCCTTTTTAATTAAAACTGCAACACTTCTGTGTGGTGGATTAACCCTGAAAGGGTCACTGGAGGAAGTGAATTAAAGTAGGATTTGAATGACAAGAAAGTGGCCATTCTGGGGCAATTTAACAGCATAACAACTGTGTCACTTCCTAACGTCTTACTTGCAGGACTCCTAAGATTATATTATCTTTCATTAACCTTTAAAACTCCTTCAAGGTAGTAAAATGTCATCTTCGTGTTACTGTTATGAAAACTGGGATGTGGAAGGTTGAAATAATAATGAAATCATATTCGGCTTCTCTTCTGCAATCTTCATCTTGACGACGACAATTTGGTTTTGGAAATACCTGGTACCGAGGCTCACACCAATTTCTACGGGAGCTGAGGGATCTTCAACAGCTCCAAAAATCAGGCCCCAGTAGCTCTTTTTAGGTAAATCATGTTTTTCCCTCAGACAACCTGTGTGCTCAACAGTTAAGCTGCCATACGAACACCGAGCTTTAGTTCCCACAATACCCAGTCCTGCTGGCCAGCTTGTCCCAGAAGACTGCCAGTAACCGCTGCTGCCATAGATGTCACGCGTACACTGAAACATCCTGGTTTTTCAATGAAAAGCAGCCTAGAATATTTTCTTTTCCCTAAACTCTCCCAATCTATAAATTCTTGAATCAAACTTATGCAAGCCCACCTTCACATAGGCCTCGAGATTAATTTCTCCCTATTAGACTGTATCTGCTGTTCAGATGACATCTGTTAACAAAGCCAAGCATAATGGATGGTTAACTTCAAAACGAAAACTTGCACATGAATTCTTTAGCTAAATACTCTGCAATTAGACGTAAGCTGAGTAAGGGAGAGACTGCAGTATTGTATCACTAGGAGACATGTAGAGAGAAGAAATCTGAGCCATCCTTGTTCCATTTGAAAAAAAAAAAGTAGCTGACATAATTCCTCTTGTATTTCTCAGGTATGTAAAAAATCCTGAATCAGCTGCTCACAAAGAACAAAATTACTATAATTAAATTTCCACATGCATATTTACAGCAGTAGATTAGAAACACCTAACAATTCTTAAGCAAATACCGTCTTTCTTCCAGAAAAAAATGTCTGTTGAAAACAACAAATCCAATGTGGTTACAGACATTACAAAACAGACCTGCTATTTGGTATTAAACCTCAATAAATGATTTGAATAATCAAATATTTCTGTGCTGGCACAAATAAAAAAAAAAAAGAAAAAAGCATCATAACCCTTCAGATGGGATTATGGGGGGGGGGGGAGGGAGCAGGAAATGAACTGAATTCATCACCAACAATTTCTTATGAAAGTGATTTCATCCTGCTCCAGCTTCTATATGAAACAACCTATAGGAAAAACAGAAACCCTGTAATACTCAGGCTGCAAGCTCCTTGAAAGCAGGCTGAATTTGGTTTGAATACTTGAACAGCACAATGGCATCCTCAACCTTACATAGGGCCTCTGAGCAGACACAAGGTTAGTTTATAACAATAATAAATAAAATTATGCTTACCCCATCAAGTACCTCAAAGGAAATTAATTTTTAGTTTTATAGAATAACTGTGAATAAAAACCACATTAAGCAGCATAGACCACCCTGGAGACTGGTACAAGCAGCGCTGGCAATCCAGACATTTAGGAGCTGGAAAGAGAGCCCTAGAGGTGCATATTTTGCCCCAAGCCCTCCTCGTATCCCCTATTACAGAAATCCCCGGGATTGCAGATGCGAGCCGGCTGAGGGAGGACCCAAGCCTCCACCTGCGATTACCTACCACCATCATTTTGTGCCAGTAAACTCTGCAATGCAGCAGTGGGTACCCTGCACTTGGGTAAGTGTTTGCTTGTCGCTCGCTGTCTGTGCCAGTGAACGCGTAGATGCAGCAGGGAGCTTTAATAAAGCAAACTCCGCAGTAGACTGCAGAGCAGGCTGATTAACAGTTTCGGAGGTACTGGGGAGGGTGGCGAAGCACTCTGCCTCCCCTCCTCCACCCAGCCTTAAACCTGATAGATCAAAGCTTTGACCAGCATCAGGTGGTTAAAACACAGTTCATTAACTCATGGTGTTTTGTGCCTGCTCACCACAGAAAGGCTGCAGGAGCTGCTTACGATGATCACATACTAAATGTGTTTACTGGAGTTCAAAACAGCTTGTCTCCCTCATGCCAAGACCGCCCTTTAAAATTATATTAATTAAGCAAGCAGCTTTAATACAACAGGCAAATGGCATGTAATCAATGATTATAGCAGCAGGCGAGGACATGATTTCCCAGAGATTTGGTGAGAAGGGGACAAAAGCAAGACTTTGTCTTCCCCATGCAACTTCGCCGGGGGCTCTGACCTGCCCTGCTCCCCCTCCCTGTTCTCCCAGGTCCCACGGGTGGTCTCTGCCTTGCACCAAGGTCTCCAGACGGACATCTGAGGCGGGGGGGGAGAAAAACAGTTTCCCTTCCCCTTCTGTAACAAACCAGCTGGGGAAGGAGGCATGTTTCCCCAGCCCGGTTTTCAGACTGAGGGAAGGCAGGGTGACACAGCGACAGCAGCGTGCGAACGCACCGTCACCCCAGCTGCTCTCACGGGGCAAAGTGGGGGGCAGCCAGTCCGGCTCAGCTCCTGGAGGTGGGAGCAAGCACCGCCGGGGAGGTGATGCTGGCAGGCAGGGCAGGCAAGACAGGCAGGGGCAGCCTCCGGCACCAGGCAGGGGCTGCGGCCCCAGCGCCAGGAAATGCTCAGCAAGCATAGAGTGATCAAAAAGCAGATTCACCCAGCTGTAAGTTGTTTACCAGAATGAGATGGAAACCAGATTAATAAACTGTCCCAACTCCTGTCCCCACACTCCCACTCAGTGTATTTGCTTTTTTCCCTTCTCTCCTTGCTCCTGCCCTCCCACATGAAAAAAAGCAAAGTTATTTGTTTATCTTCCTCACAGTCCTTTATAAAACCATTACCCAGGCTTCTGGGCCAAAACCCCGTTTTACAGCTCTAGAAAACGTGGCTCAGAGAGGCAGAGTGACTCAGTCAGGATTTTATAGCCAGCCCACATCAGAACTGGCTTTCAGTACAAATTTTCTTTGGCTCCTAAAATGAACCTTCTTCCACCAGCACCAGAACTTTCCGCCAGAATTGGAGTTACCCATCGCACTGAACTTGCTATCTTTAGACCCTCGGTCATGTATTTATTCTTTGTTCTTCAGAGTCCTGGATGTTGTGGGATGTAAAGCTGAGTGTATACTATTGTTCGCTTCAGCTTTGTGCTGGTGAAAGAACAAGCACAAAGGAGGGAGAGGAGACTAGAAAAGGGGGCACCTTCTTGTATAAAAGGCTCTGAAATCCCATATGGAAAAACTCTATAGAAGTGAATAAATGTTATTCTAAAAACCTATTGAATTTAAGAGAAAATGATCTCCTTCCCACATGGTCTTCAAACACCATACAGACTTCGAGCATCCAGAGAAAAGAGATCAGTCTCTTTTCAATGCTATGGATTCATCTATATGAAACGATTGCTTTCATTTCCACTAAGTACCTTATGGGAAAGGCCTAGGGAAAAGTATGAAAAGATAACTAGGAAAACAATTTTGGTTGGTTTGTTTTGGGTTCTGAAGTGATTGCAGAATAGCAAGCATTACTATTGCTTTCTTCTCTTGATTCACAATGGTATTATATTTGTTTATTTTGTTTATAGGCTTTTCTGTGGCAATTGCCACTACAGCATCAGGCAGGGAGTTTTTAAAACAGTGTGAATGCTTGCCTAGATGTTTTTTGAGATGAGTGGCTTGCCTGCATATTTATCTTCACTACACATGGAGGAGGCTGCACTCAGAGGAAGGCAAAGTGAGTCTTCATGATCATTTATCTTGCTGGATGAAAAAGTAGGAGCAAGTGAAACAATGGTATGTATTATATCATCTAAAGCCTCTTAGAGGAAGGAGAGGGCTGCAGAAGGCAGCAGTGCAAACAGAAGGCCTTTTCCACATAGCTGCTGCAGGAGGCACAGGCTGTCGATCTGCCAGAGAAGGCCACAGCTGTGCCAGATGTGCAGTGATATGAGTGCAATGAAATTCAACCTGGCATTCAGGTAGACTAATTTCTCCACACAGTATTCAGCAAAACTGTTCCCAAATCCTCCTGCACATATGTGCATGTGCATAGGTATGTTACATAAAAGCAGTGTTTACCCTGGAAGCCCAGAGGGAACATTAAATGACTGTGTGCACTGCTGCTGATGGACACTAGAGTGCCCAAAGGCAACTTTGCTGTGATAAATGTATGCCAGCTTTTATATGCTACAACATCTGGGTCCAAAACCGGAGCTCCAATCTAATAAGACAGCTTAGTTATGAGCAGTCACTCCAATGTCTTGACCCTGACCATCTACCTTTTTTCAGACAATAAAAAGCTTGTCCTGCTCACTTACAGACTCTGCGTTTCAGCTATCCTCCAGGTCATACAATTTTGCTGGCAGGGGAAAAGATGGCACTGAGAGTCCTGGGTACCAGTCCTCAGCCACAAAAAATTCCCTGCTGATGTCAGGCAAATGGTCTGTCAGTCGACATGTGCTGTTTCCTCTGTCCCGGTGAGCAGCGCCATTGCTGCTGGCACGCACAGTCCCATTCCTCTGGGGAAGCCCTCGTGGCACGGTGAGAGGCAACTGAGGGACAGCTGGGCTGGGAAAGGCCACATGAGAGAAAAGGGGAGGTTTCTGGGCCCCTGCCTCTCCCCTTGCCCACTCGGGCAAGGCTGGGAGCAACCAGCCTTTCATCTCCCCAGGCCTTTGCTTATCCAGCCATAAAACGTGGACAGCAATCACTCCTACCTCCCAGCAGGGTTGGGAAGCTTTGTTTGGTAATGCTTATAAAGTGCCATGACTGAAAGGCACTGTAGAAGGGCAATGTTTTAATTAATTATTGTTGGTCCTCTAAATGTGTGGAGGGAAAGGGCTGTTGCGGGGAGCGCAGCGGCACCTTGGTAGGTTACAAGACCGGCCTGCGCCGCTTTGCTCCCGCGTACGCCAGGAAGGCAGCTCCGGTACACCGCGCCGTTGCTCGGCAGCCTGGGTTTGCCAGGAAACCACAGAGTAAAGTAACATACTGAAACGGTTGCAGCTTCTCGCCTGTTGGATGGCATTTTTCGACCTGCTTCTATGTTGTTTCCATCTTATCCTGGGCCTCAGGGCTGACAGAGACCCAGGCTGCTGGACGGGGCTGAGTCCAGCCCTGAGCCATGTGGCCAGGCTGGTGTCACAGGTACGTACGGCAGTGGGTCCTCTCAGGGGCTCCCTCAACAGACGCAGCCACGACGCAGAGGAGTGATGGTAACAACACTGTAACACCTGAGTTAAAGCACCTTTTGCTTTATGCACAGGGCTCTTTCCACAGATTTGACTGGGTTTCGGGTCAGCTCCCAAATGCAGCTCCTGCTTTCAGGCTGCCCCAGCTCTCCCAGTGGCTTTCAGCTCTCTCACAGGCGCGGTGGCGAGCACACCACTCGGAGCCCTTCCCCTTCTCAAGCCCATTTCGGTGCTGCCACGGAGGCTGCCCAGCCCCGCAGTGAGTTCAATTAAGACTTGAGATTAGGAATCCATCTCAAGCATCACCATCCACACCGTGAGTGCCCAATATGCCTGGACTTCAATGAGTCAGTGCTGGGTTTTAATTAATGATGACTTTTCAAGGTTATTAATCAACTTTGTTAATTTCGCTGTTCCATTTCTTGAAGAGAAAATCTCAGGGAAAGTTTCTGGACTCTTTCCTGCCCCAGCTTTCCTGTCTGCAGCAACAAGGAGCTGCACTGTCCTTGTGGGGTGAATTCATGGGTATGTGCTCTGGCTCATACCAAGGCAAGCACGCTGGTATCTGCTGCTTTGGTATTCAACTCTTTGCTTACCTTGACAGGTTTTATGAAAGGCACTGATGGAACATTTGCCAGCTCCTTTCATGCACTCTGACAGAGCCATTGTGTGTCACAGTGTGAGCTTCTCTTCCCACCTCTTTGCCCTTCTGATGTTTTGCTATCTGCTTGCAAAGGCAGGGGTTTTATTCTAAGCGTGCGTATTATTGTCTCACTCTTGGCAAACTCCAAAGGATGTCTGTGTATCTCATCATACAACCTGACACAATATCCTTCCCAGATGGTCCAGATACTGTTCTGTTTCATTAACATGTTTCTCACTACTGCCAGAGCCCAACAGAGTTGTAGGAACAGTGGCTAGAGAGTGCAAAAGGCAGTAATGGGATTTTATGTGCTCCTTTATGGTATTGAAGAGCTTTATGTATCACCTCTCTGTGCGTCGTTCCTGCTCAGGCTGCTTCTGGTGAACATGTTCTGTCTGACTCCTGCATCAGCCACACTGCGTCTTGATTTCCACTTAAATCAGGCTCCTACCATGTTAAACCTGGCAGTCTTTGAAATCAGGAGGCCACTGGAACAATAGGCAGAATTTATACTGCAGTTTTCAACTTCACAGCAATTTTCAAACAAGAATGAATCAATCTTTAATGCTCCCTTATGTGGGACATGACAAAAGACTGCAAGGCTGATTTTATGGACTGGGCTCAGAAAACCTGAGGGACTTGCTGAAAGCCACAAGAAAAAATATGCCCCCGACTGGAAAAAGAACAGATGAGTGTGCTGTGCCCTATACTACTGAATTTTTACATCCACATCATGTTCCCAGACAATACCTTTAAACTACTAGGCAGTTTATTTTCTGTCTGTGTGTGTCCTACATTGCATCACTAACACCAGAACGAGGACATTTGCTGCCACCTCACTGTGTCAATGATATTCGTTGATGCAACATATTATTTCGTGGAAAGGGAAATTAATTATTGGAAGTTATAGGGCATGTGATGACCCAGTGCCTGGCAATGCTGAATGCCTTGGTGGAGTGCAGGATGTACTCAAGGCTGTACACAGGGAAAGGTCTTGGGAAAATGATTCCTCAGGTTTCAGAAACACACTCCCTCCCCCATCATTACAAAATGCTACCAAGTGGTTTCCCCATGCTGCTGAACCTGCTGCTCCCCACTCCCGTGTCTCTCTCCATCTGCTAATATAGCCAAACAATTTGCAGTTTCATCACTGAACCATGACATACTCTGATTTCCCTCTAATATTAGTAGGTATCTTTCTCATTTTGCAGACCAGGGTACATCTGCACCTTAGAGATTACTCTGGAGTTTGGATTATCCTTTCCAAACCCTGTCCATAGAACGCTTCTTTGGGGGATAATCATCCACTTTACTCTTTAGGAATAAAGATAGATTGGGAATAAATGATTTATATCGTATATCACTGAGCTGAATCTGCAGTGCTATGATAGTGGCCTGAAAGTTTGGTTAAGCGAGTAACGTGGTAATATAAGAAATCAGACTGATGAAAAATGGCTAACAAATGTGAAGGACCGCTGGAAGTTCTGGAAGGTAAATATGGTTTAAAGTCTAGGAAAACGTGAAAGGAGCCTACTGACTGCAGTCCCAATTCTGACACCAATATACTCCTTGAGCTTGGATAAACCAGTTGTTAAGTTTTGCTGTAACAAGCTTCTGAAAAATTAGTTAATTTTTCTGTGGTTCAAAAGTGGGTTATGAAATGGAATTATTAACCATGTAGAATGAAAAGCAGATGATTTAAAAAAAAAAAAATTAGCTTTTAGGTCATTGAGAATCCCTACAAAACCAAGAACATCCTCCCAAAGGAATCAGAGCAGGAAGAGGTTTGTAACACAGCTTCTGCCTTCAGCTTGCACTTGGAGGCAAAAACGACCCATACAGAAGAATGCAACAGCCTCTCCTCAAGCCCCTGAGTATTTCCTGAATATTCCCAAAAGATGGCGGTCAGGAAGAGCTGACAACATCCAGAAACTGGAGGTGCATCTTATGTTCTGGTACAAGTGGAAATTGTCTGTGAAAGGTTCTGTCAACACAGGTTTTCCTCAACAAATGTGACCCTGCATTTTCATTTGGGTAAAGGGAATAATTCTAGAAAAAGACAGTGAATTTAAGAAATGCTCCAGGGCAAAGCCACATAATTTGCTAGAAATTAATGAATCACATGCAGTCATGTTTCCCTTTCATTCTTTTTATTAGTGCCCACACCCATGGTCCACCTCACTTCAGTTTATTAAAGATCAGATACCCTGTTTTAACTTCAAAGTGAGGGATATTAAAAAGACCCAAAGCTGTCAGCAAATCCTAAAAGAATGGTACTACTTTTCTCCATTTAAATTTTCACTTGCTTTTATTATTTTTCCTATTTCCCATCAAAGCTGTGGGAGGCAGTGATGCCTTTGGACTATTGCCCTATATCTTTTCATTCTGCCTTTTTCTTCCCTTTCTGGCCCATTCTGGAACAGGAAAACAATGTGGGTGGCAGAAGGGCAGCTTCCACCACTTCACTGAAACAGCTTTTTTTTTTAATTGAAATGTCTTGCGGAGGCTCTCATTGTACCTATTAATATACGAGTTCACACCATTCTTAACAGCATTCAGCTATTATTATTTTAGATTCAAATCCATGCACTTTTGATTTAATACATTAAACCCACCTAAGTCCCCATATATATATTGTTGCTAGCCCATCGGTAGCTGAGTTATATATATCTACATCAATGATGTTTTAATGATGCATTGTTCTAATATATCACCAAAAAGATAGCGCTCGCACGATAGATTAGTGCCATACATCACTGTAGCAAGGCGTTTTTTATGATGTATTGCCCAAACAATGTCACTGGAAAGGAGGAAGAGACACATAAGAAATGGTCGGTTTTAATTTACTACATTTTTACAAACACTTCTAATATTCTTAACACAATAATAGCTGACCTAGTCTGAAGTGGAAGAGACATGATATTATAAGAGAGGTCTGAAGCAGATACCTGAAGTGCAATCCAGTGGGTCAGAAGGCATCTCACAGACTCTTAAGATATGTCCTGTATCTATTTACACCAGCAGACAGAAAGGAAAGTAAATGGGATGAAGGGGGAACCTAATATTTTTTTTTTTTTTCCCCTTCAAAATGGATGTATGTCTGATTGGAGAGGTAAGACCTCTTCAGCTCCAGGCAGGATGCTTTTGTGGTACTAACTCCAGCTGATTCCAGCTGTGTTGATCCATGAAACACTCCCTCGCTGGAGCCAAGGGTGGGTGGGGGTATCATTTTTGATGAGGTATTTCTTTGGGGGGTTTTTTTGCAGTCAAGTAATGCTGATCCACCAGAAAAGAAAAAAGTTCAACAGGTATATGGCTTTGTCAGTGAGGTATAATTTCAGGATAAATGTTGGCTAATTAAGAAACATTGACATTTGAGGGTAAGGCTTTTGCCAAAATCCAGATGGCTTGATCCGACTCTACTGCTGTTTGGCGTGGTGTGACCAGCTGTGCCACAATACAGATGCTTGATTTGTAGGTGGAAAGAGGTGTGGAGCTTCCAGCTATTCACCTTCTATAGCTCACAAACAGTTGTGATGCAAGACCCAAACCTATGGTTTTGCAGACATGGACAGTTGGTTTAACCTTTGCTGGAGCAGAGGGACATTTCACTGCAGAACTGCACCCTATATATGCTCTGGCAGACACTTAACAGGTGAAGCATATACATTGGTTGGACCAGCACCCTACCAACTGGAAGGAGCGGGATTTCACTGCATGCTGGTGGCTTCTGTGAAGACAGTGTTTCAAGATGACTGCTGAGGGCTCTGATAACTAGTCACATATAGCAAGAGTGCATGTCGGGGCAGCAAGAAAATAAAGGGGAATAAGGAGACAAAAGCAAGTGAGCTGAGCATCAAGCTGGCAAGGGCAGCTGTGGAGTGAGCCATTCCTAATCATATGACAAGTAGGACTTCTGAAAAGTGCCATGACCAAAGCATTTCTTTCATCCCATGGCTGCATATACCCTAGAGCTCCAAATGAAGATGTTGGAAGACAAGAAATCACATAAGCCACCTAAAAGCTAAAGTTGGTGCACAAAAAGCATTTGTTTCTTCATGGAAAATACTGCTGCACATGAAATATGGAGTGCATTGAGCTGTCTGATCACACTTTTGCTACGTGTCCTTCCACTGACATCAGCTGGAACAGTGAGTGAATAATAAGAAAAAAATAGAATTATTGGTATTAAAGAACAAAATCCCTGTTCACTGTTAAAATCCAGTTATGTAGTTAACGAGTATCTGATGCGGAAAAAAAGCACTAAGTAGATATTGTACTCCAGGCAGAAAATATTAGACTTTAATTAAATGAAGCAAACATCTCATTAAATGTCTATTTTTACAGATGCTAATGAACATTATTGCTGAAGGGACAAAGGAAATAAGACAATGAATAAGGTAAAATGTATTCCTTTACAATTTTGAGTAGTAAATATTTTTTGTGATCTAACAAGGTATAATAAGAAATCCTACTATATTAAAATACCTTTAAGGATGTAAGAAAACTGATCTCTGATCAACTCAGCTAGAAATTAGACCACACATTTCCGTTTGGCTTTTTAAATACTTCTACTCTGATTATAATGCACCACTGCAGAAGATAGCATTATTTATTTTAGGATATTTCACACTAGGAGAGCAGAAGCTCTCAACTGCAAGGCAACCTTGAAAAAGGTATAGAGACATCTGAGCAATAAAGACCTCAGTTTTAGAAGTTTTCTTTAGCTTCCGCTTACTCTTTTCAGGCAGAGTAGCCTACCTTTTATCCTATCTCTTCCCACAGGTTACATGGTGAGATTTGTACTCATCGTGTTCCCCTTTACCTGCAAAATTCAGGGCACACAGCATTTTTTCCCAAAGCTTGCCTGGTACACTGCTGAGCCTTGTGAGGTGCTGTGCTTTCCCCATCCATCGTGGGAAGGGGCTTCTCCCCTCTCATAGCTGGTGCCTCAGACCCAACTTTGACAAGGGCTATGCTCCGCACCCTCCCCAGCCAGTCCTTCCCCTGCCTCTTCCTCCTTTCCCAGTTTCGCTTTCACACCCTCCCTGCTCATTTTGTGACATGCCACCAGACCAAGAAGCTCCCCAAAGCTACCAGGTGCAAAGTGTAGGTCTGGACCAGGACAGGGCCCTTTCACGGCTGCTGGGACCTGTTCTGCTACCCCATCAGTCATCACCTTTACTCTGCTCCTCGGCAGCAGGGAACATGGCTTTTCCTGTCTGCATATTTTCCCCACATCATACCCAGCTCTGTTCTCTGTTATTGTAGAGTCTCCAAGGTGTCGGTGAGCTGCCTGCAAGCCTGAAGAGCCCCAGGAGCTGTCTTTATCCCCGCGCTCTGCTGCAGGCACTCAGTTCTGCTCTCCCCAACGTGCCACAGCACCAGCAGCCCAGCGCTGCGTTTTGGTCGGCCATAATACTTCAGTGCGGGAGGAGGTACAGCTTTGTACATGCATCTCGCATTATTCATTCATCAGAGCTCGCCTGTGTGCTTGCTGCTTATTTACAGCAGACCCTGCCTTTCTGTCATGCCCAATGTTGTTTTTCTCTGAAGCGTCGGATATAAGGCGTTGCTGGAGGCAAGATGCCTGGTGTGGGTGATCAAACCCTCTTCACTTCTGCCCTGGAAATCAAGATCAGTCATGGCTTACGGCCCTGCGAGCCAGATGGTTAGCAGGGCTGTTGAATTCACTTCTTGGTCTTTCTGTGCATAAACCCAGCAAAATGCTTTTACCTTCCTACAGCTGGCACATGTGCCTAACGATTTGATCTTTTGCATTTTAAATATTTATTCAGTATTTAATTTAAACCCCTGAGACTAATCCTGGTGCTTTAACTTAGCCCTCAACTGGTTTCACTGAATCATCTCTATCACAATTCAGCGATCTTCAACAAATTGGCTTTGTATACTAGTAGGGCACTATCCTTTTTCTATTTGTATTTTGGGGGTATTTTGGAAAGAGCTACTGGTGATTTTTTTAAGTATTACAAGGCATTAAACTGTTGTTTCTGTCTTTTAAATTATAGATGGTCTCCATAGAGACACTGAACTTCTACATTGCTCTCTTGAATTGCTTGAAGAAGTGGCACTTACAATTACATTCGGAACAATGCTAATTAGCAAATGCTGAATTTTAAGCAAGCTTCACAGCAAGGTTTTTGTCTGATAGGAGCAGCAACCGGCAATTGACTGACCAAACTGACAAAGCTGAATTACAGACAACATGCTATTTAATTATTCATTAGACATTTTACAGGGTTAACTGCAATAGGCACCATTCCCTTTCTGAGGAATCACCGAGCCAAGCATAAGTGCCTTAGAAATCCAGCATAATAAACAGTCGGACAGAATCAGCAAAATGAAATCTGCTTCCCAAATTGCAGATTTATTGAGGAGGGGAGAGGCAGAAACAAACCTTTGCAGCCATTTGATGAGAATGCCCAAGCGCATGTACAGAATAGAAATAGCTTCTCAGGAGCCCAATCCTGCAGACAAAGCTGCCGTAAGAGGGGTTTGGTGAAGGGAACCGTTGCTGAACTGGGAGGAGGACAAAACACGCGCCCCCAGTCTAGAATCAGGTGAAGGACGATGGAGCAGAGCTCCCCACAGGAACCTGAATCTCCCATTCCTGCCCAGAACCACGGGTGTCCCTGACTCGTGTGTGGGTGTGTAGGGGCACAGGCCCCCCAGCTCCCCGCACGGCTCCCCTGCTCGCCCACCCCGCTGCGCAGGGGGCTTTTCAAGGGCTGGGCTGGGCGGTAAAACAGGAGGATATTTTGACCACAGCAGAGGTCAGAAACTGCCTGTAGCTCAACACAGAAGCCGAATGTTGGTACTAGAACTCATTTACCTGGCAGGGTGCATATAAGGAGAAAAAAAGAAAGCTTTGGAGAAGGCTTTTATATTAGCTAAGAGCTTGTAACTTGCAAAATTAGCCATGGTAAACGGAAATGGTTGCAAGAAGGGGGAAGATTCATGGATCCATACAGAAGCCACAAAGTGTGTGGAAAGACCTTGGACAGATGCTGACCTAAGCTCAGATACACTTAGGAAATGGAGACAGGGAAATACATGTTTATTCCACTATTTGGTTTTTATCTATGTATTTCTTGTGCTAGCTAAAGCAAAGACCAAGTCTGCTCCAGCAAAGCCAATGATTGAGGATGATATTCTACCTCTCCCAGGCCAAAGGAAACTGAAGAGAAAATGCTGCTTGCTTGTGGAAACCCAAACGCCCACAAGTCCCTGTGATCAGCGCTGCCAGGACTGCTTCAGGTGGTACTCGGGCGACTGTAGTTATCTGCAGTTAGATGCATCACAGACCAGATGAATAATTTTGGGCCACACTTTGTACCAAGATTTATACTTGGAAGAGGACAGGCAGACTGCTGGCATACTATGTTCCTCTCTGGAAGGCAAGGGTAGTAATGATTGCCGGCACTGCAGGTGGGAAGCTCAGTCAGCATGGTTATAAGTGTGTGCTGGTGTAACTGGTGTTTGCAGAGAGCACTGATCCTTAGAGGGAAAAGTATTTTTAAAGAGTACCAAAATGATAGTTCAATGACAGTAGTAATATAGTGCAATCTCTTACCATCCTAATCAGTCTTCGTTGTGAATTCGTTACTTAAGTGGAAGACAATGAGAGATCTTGGGATGATCTCTGAAAGCCTTGATTCGTGGGGCTAAACCTTCTTCCCTTAATGCATTCAATGTTTCTGTAACTCTCTCAAATGCTTCCCATTTGAGTTACACATGGCACCACTGTTAAAGATGGGTTCAGAAATGGAGAAATGAGTAAATCAGTAAACGAGACTTCACCTCACAAGCACGTGTCTGTCAGCCCTTCGGGATGGATGCGGTACACGTGGATGCTGTTCAGCACTGCAACAGGCATTTACCAGCCACTTACTCTTTGTGGGGAGAAAAACGAGTGCAAAATGGGATGACTTCAAAATAGTGCATGCTCCCTTGGCTGGGATGATGCATTATATACCAAGTATTTGTATAAGGGGATTATATTTTTTGAGATGAGATAAATGAGTAAGTAGAATGAAATCTCCTATCTAATCAAATGGAATCAAATGTGACTGCTAATGCCATTCACAGCTATGGTGATACTTCACCATCCTTATTATAGTATAGCTACCTACATACAGGCTAAAACTCAACTTAGTATAATAAAATCTATCTAAAGTGGTTCACAATCTGTAGTCAATTCTTTTCCTGTTATTGCTTTTTCATATCAGCAGTCACTGTACTTGCCACAAGCATTTGAATGATGTGTCGTAGGAGAGACTTGCCCTGTGAACAGCCTCTGTATACTGCAATTCTGGTAAATAATACCCGTACTGAACCTGACTACGAGAATGATCTCATTTTGTGTTTTGTTTTCTATGCAGTGTCCACCATTATTATGACTGCATGCCCTGAAACACAGAGAAGGGCTTACGTAAGGGTACAATTATTGCCCTTTTCCTTTCAGCCTGCAGATTTTATTCTTGCTAGTTTTGTCAGCAGCATAAAAAAGCTGGGTGCTGAAGCCTGCAGACTTCTTGTTCTCTCCTGGCACTGAATCCCACACGCATCTCAGAGAGCAGTTGGTCTCCTTTCATGTGTCCACTGAACGCGGCACTGTAGGAGTATACGTAAGGGAAAGCCTGAAATAGGACTTTCTCATTTGACAAATGGGAAGTACAAGATGGCAAAAGCTGGGCTGCCGCTGTTGCTGGTTAAGACAACTATTCTCAGCAACATCCAGGCACATCAGCTGAGCTCAGCACAATTATATAGGTTTGAGTGAGTGTGCAGTCTCTCCTAGTCACCAGAGGGTTCATAAATTATCACGCAAAGAGATTAAAAAAAGAACCTGGTGTTTATCCATAACTTTCTCCATTTGTATGGTGCCAGCTATATAAATACCCGCTTCTCCATTATATGATTGCTTTCTAAGCTAGGGTAAGATCCTGCCTCAGGGATGACATCCACAAGTGGATTTGCCCTGCTTGCATGAAAAGATAGTCAGACACTTTGTAATCGCCCCAAGTCCCCAGACTCCCAATGCTATCTCATGGTTGGAGATGTTTGTGGAGAAAAAGAAAAAGGCCACGTGAAAGAAGGCATTGGCGTCCTGATCTGGGACCACTTGCTGAGCCTGTGCTGTGCTCACACTAAAGCAGCCTTGTTTGGGGTTGTGCAACCTTAGGGCAGGCATCAGCAAAGCAGCCCTGGTCCACATGAAGCTGGGGATGGGCAGCAGGCTTGGAGGAGAGGGTCCCAGGAGGCTGAGAGAGCAAGCACAGGTGAGGTGTGCCATAGCCAGGGTCAAGGGCTCTCGTAAGCTCCAAGGATTTTAAGGGTGTAAAACCCCACTGAGTCTCAGCTCCCTCCTCCGGTATTTCCCAGACTAGGAGAGGAGGGATCAGGGGTTGAACAACTTGACTGAATGAAATGAGCAGAAGTGAGAATTAAATGTTTATTGAATAGTTGTATTCACTTTAATGTGTTTTCTTGTTACCTAGGAACAAATTAGCAATTACTTCAGTTCTGATATCCAAAGAATGCACCTCTGGAACTGACCTGACAGCATGGGTTCTGGCTGCATGGGTTCTGGCTGCACCTCGGTCTGCATGTGAGTTTGAGCAGTTTGGTCTCTGTCCAAAAGTAATTTGAATCCAAACAGTGCTTGTTGTTTTATAAAAGTGGCTCTAATTGCTGAATTAAACAGAAATAAGAAAAAAAAGAAAGCTAGCAAAGGAATTTTTTTACTGCAGTATAGCCCATTACATTTTTGTATTTATTCTTGTAGTGACCCGTCACTTGGACCCATCATTTCAATCTACATTGCTCCAAGAACCACGAAGCGACCACACTTTCTACCAAAAGGTGTATTACAATGCATTACAAGAGAGTTCACTCTCTAGGAGCTGAAGATGTCTCCTTAGACTAATGTTCAGTTTCTGTGTTTTCTGGCTTTTGGTTGATTTATCCATGCAGCCATAATATCACAATGCTGCCAGCTTTTATGTTTCATTTCCTAGCTTTCTAAAGAAAAATAAAAAGGTAATTTAATGCACTCCACAATTACTATTTAAGCATTACGTCATCAGAAAGGCTGTCACTAACTAGTAAGTGGTCCCAATGACAAGACAGCATTACCTAGCAACTGTAGAGAAGTCATTAACCCTTTTGTGAGTATCATATCCACCACTGAAGATAGAAATATGTTGCAGGAAAAAAATGCATATGCCCAAGTGCCTGAAAAAAACCCAACTTCTTCCATCTTGTGATTATGGTGTGAACATTTTGCTCTGTAATTCTGAAAAGATGCCCAAATGAGTTCTGTGAAAGAACATATGAAGACCAAATGACTGTGAAGGCAGCTTCTGAAGAAGAAGGGAAGCGTGATGAATCGTACTAGTGCTATGTGTGCAGACGCAGGGCGAGAGAGGTTTTTTCTTTAGCCTGGAGAAGAATGACTGGCTAAAATATTACCAAGAGTCTCAGGAGGTTTACAGTTATTATTTGTACAGCTCATGCGTCTTTGTAACCCTCCAGAACATCATCCGATGTTTTAGGGAACATGTTCTGTTCATCCCATATTCTCCATAGCAGGAAGAAGTAGAGTTAGCTATAAGCTTTAAATTTAAGTAAGATTTATGTGAAGAAAACAAAATTAAATCTGAACTCTGCCATGATTTACATGGGAATGGGCCGGTTCTGACGGGTGAAGCACCTGTGGGGCACCTCCCAAGCCCATGTCCTCTCCTGACAAACGCTACCAGCCCCCAAGTTTGTGCACCTCCCAGGAGACTTCAGGGATTGCACTTGCTGCAGCACTGAAATTTGCAATCCACACTGAGAAACAGAGCGAGGATCTCCACTGCTGCTGCAGCTTATACAGCCACATCCCAGGAAACCAGCAGCAGAAGCAAGCACTGCAGGCAGGAGGAATCTGGAAGAGGCACCAAGAACCAGGTCTCTGTGCTAAGGACCAGACCGGCTGCCAGCAGGGCAGCATCTCCATGGACTGTTATCTCCTTACAGTCTGGTCTTCAGTTTCAAGAACATGCCATCTTTTCCTATTGTGGTCTTGCACACAGTGTTCATGTCCAGAAGGAGATTGCCAGACACAGAGCTCAAACCCTGATTTTTGATGTGTGAATAGAGTGGAGAGAAAATGTGTGTGTCCTTCTGTTTCCCTCTCTACACCAGATGGGTTTCCAGGCCCTCAGAAAGACCTCTGTGGTGATGTCAGCAGGCTCTGTCTATCTTCAAGCACTGCCTTTTATTTTGTTTGAATACAAATGTATAGTAACAAACACAACGGCCCTGTTTCTAGGTCTTTTCTTAAATTGCATGGCTTGCAGTAACCATGAAGGCAAACAAGCCAGGAGATTAAAGAAGTGTAAGGAGAGAAAGAAAAACCCAGAAGAGAGCCGCAAGCAGAGCACACTATTTTCTTTTCAAGTCCAACAGAGATGGTCTGGACAAACATCACTCTAATTGGAGCAATGCTCCAGTATTTTATTCCAAATAAATAAACTGTCCAACTCTATTATATTTGAACTTGTGTATTTGTTCCAACGTCCTTTAACTGGGTACTGGGACTGCACCACTTTGTGTCTTTCCATTCCAGGTGACTCAAGCTTTGTAAAATCCCCCCCGAAAAATATGATGTCCCACTAAATCACTACTCCGATATGATTATAAAAAGACTGACTTTGATTACTCTGTTACTTTGTCATAAGCAATAATAAAGCAGAGCAATAACTACCATGAAAGAGTGAGCATTTTCAGCAAAAGTGAAGCAGACAGGACCTAATTTGTGTTCTGCAAAGGCTCAAGCCAGACAGAAGCTGACACTCTGCCTTTCACTGACTTCACTAGAAACCTCTCAGCATCTCATAGGATCACTGAGCATCTGGTAATATCAACCCCATCAGCACAGTTCCAAGTACTTAGTGTCCACATCACCTGCTAACATAAGTTATAGTCAAGGGGATACAGTATTTGTAAGAGCTGGTCCAAATGGTGGTGAACACCTTCACTATTTTACCAGGTTAAAAAGGATCAAGCCATCAGTGAAAGTATCATCATCAGTGCCGTGAGGATCAAACCATGTAAAATGATTTTGCAATAATTTACATATCATACAATATGTACAGACATTAAAGCCTCCAGTCTTCTTGCCTACAAATACTGCTGATGCCCAGGAATTTACTAAACTATCCACAGAGCTTTGTGAACTATCTTCAGGACCTGAACCAAATCCCAGACCCTGATCCTTCTTTGATGTTATGACCACTTTTATAGCACCCAGTTCCAATTGTTTTTCTTATTGTAGTTAACCGTTTTCTTAATAGCTACAAGATGCTGTATGCATTTCACTGTGAGGAGATTGTTACACAGTAAGTTTGTTAAATTCATTTGGTCTCTGACCTTGCATCCTCTAACACCATCTAAGCAGGCACTGGATTTACAGAATAGCACTGTATTGCCTGCAGCATCCAGACACCTAAGCCCTTGCACCTCATACAGAGAAATTCATTAGAAAAGTGGCCTGAAGGAGCAGGAATAAAATTAAAACAAAACATGGAAACTGTTGTTGCAAAGTAAAAAGTGGCCCAAAAGAGGGTAATTCCATTAGTACGTTTGTTGACATAAGGCAAAATTGCAGCTCTAATGGAGACTTTCAGCAGAAATCATAAATGAACAATGAAGATATTGGTCTTTTCACGTGCCACATTGTTCAGTAGAGAACTCAATCATTTAATGAACAATTTGTTAAAGAAAAGAGAAGTAGCAATTTTTTCCCTCAAATAAAGTCAATGGGATTGCATGTGTAAGTCAACTGTAATTCAAAGTGACATTCTTGTAATATTAAATATTCATTGAAATTCTGCATTAATGCATGTATTGTTCTAATGAATCATTTTATTCTCTGTGAGTGCACAATTCCCTTTTTTTCAGCATAGCGCTGTGTATTACCTAATCACATTGAGAAAACATACACAACTTCCAAATTGTGCACTGTAGAAAATTTTTAAAACTCAAGATGCATAACCAATGCCATCTCAGCAACTTTACTCAGAGGGGCAAACTGGTACTTCCTCTATTCATCAGGGGAAGCCTTGACTACCTAAGAAAGAGGCCAGATTTTTTTCAAAAGTATTTGCCATTCTGCAGTTCCTGTCCTCTTTTCAACCAAGCTATTGCTGACTTTGAAAACCTGGCCTCCTGAGTACCCTGCAAGGTATGAGTTAAACTACAGACATTATTTTATTTAACTTTATATTAAACCTAAAAAAGACAAATACAAAATGCAGTGTCAGACAATGAGGCAATTAGATATTTCCCTTTTGCATATCCTGGCATTTGTCGACTTGAACACTTGGCCTTTAATTTCTTTATTTGTTTTATTTTTAAAGGAAAAAAACGTTTTGAGTGAAGGCAAAAAGGTGATAGTCAAACTTCCCCTAAATAGTGATCTTGGAGAGCAACCAAACTAAATATATTTGCTTCAAAGTTGCTGTTTCTATTTTTATTTTATTTTCTAGGTTAGGAACATATCAGAAAAAGAGATTGTAATGGAAGCTGGGTTTCATTCTTGACCATAGCAGGTACTGGCAAGATCTCACTGTGATTTATGTGCATACATGTTGTATTTCATATCCTTATCTTTTTAAATGAGTTGTGAATAATTCAGAGAATGACTGGGTGGATAACAGAGTTTGTGCACCCCTGAAGATTAAAATCTTCTAATTACACAGTAGCAGACGCAGCTTGGAAGCGGTGACACCAGGCTTCCCGAACCCCCACCTATATGAGCCCAGGGCTCATCCCTATGCATGAGCCCTTCACTATCCAGCTCTCAATCAATTCTCAGCTTGTCCTTCAAGACATCCAACAAGGCTGACAGTGAAGATAATGTTCATAAGAGGTCATTTGCCCTGGGGGAAGTCAACTGTCACTATCAAACTTGTTCCGGGAAAAATTAAATATTTGGCATATGGTAATAACATACCTGTCTCAGATCAGGCTTCAGCCTCACCAGAAAGAGTCTCATAAATCCTCATGGAGCTCTTCTTCCTATTTCCCAGCAAGTCCTCCTCTTTGAGCATCAGCTCTTGAGCTCATTGACCTGAGTATATACTTAAGAAACTTTGTGAGTTATCTAAAAAAAGATAAAATGAAGACAGGCAGAAGCTGAGTTAATCATTTGGACATATGGAAATAATGTGGTAACGTTGTTTATATGCAGACAGGCAGTTCTCTAATAGCATCGCTGCAAGACACTCAGAGGTTTTAAACTGGAAAAAAAACCAAGGGAGCTGCACAAGATACCCAGGATTCAATGAATTTGATTGAAAGCTCCCCTTCTGCTTAGATTGCTGTGGGCATAATGAGCAGGATCTGTAATTGCTAAAAAATATTTAAAAACTATAGCAAAATGCAAAACAAAAAATGAGGGAACTTTTCAGTTAGGAACAGGGAAACCGACTAGACAGTGGGAAAATACCAGTTTTGCCATAAAACTCTTCCTGAAATATACTATGATAAAAAGGCCTGGCTATTTACCCCCACTGCAAGTGCCACTATGAAGACAGGAGGTAGGCTTGGGGTTGGCTTTTGGGAGATTCAGGCAATCCCATTGTCTAGTCTATCTGGTAAGGCTTGAGCAAAAATTAGCCAACTCTATTTCTCCCATGGCTGGTTACAAAACGGTGGCTCCAGAGCTATGCTCTTCTGATGCCAGGAAACCTTTCATTTCCAGTGTAGGTTTACCCTGGGCCCCTTCCTACCCATTTGTCCTTCCTTCTGTTAACTTCTTGCAGGTCGCATCTGAACTGATGAACTCGGGCTGGATGGCTCTGCGTCATATTCCTTTTACTAGATGATTTGCTAAGCGTTCGCATTTGATTTTGCCACTAAGTGTTGGTCTGGGACCTATTATACCTTCTCTGTAGTCTCTATTTCACTAGTTTTAACACTGGTGTGATGAATTAAAAAATTAGGGCTAGAGGGTAAAGAAATTGTCCCTTGACTTAAATGACCCTTCTTTTCTGGTGTTTGTTTTCCTGATAATATTTATAGAGACCAATCATAAAAGTATTAAAGATGTTCATATTGATCCAGAAAGGGGGAAAAAAAAAAAAAGGAACAGCATGCCTGGCATGTTATAATCAGCTGGTGGGGTGGGGAGGTTTAAAGGTGTGAAATTTCTCTTTGCATCCGAATTTCAAACATACCGCATTTGGGGTTGAGAGGGGAATGGGGGTGTTTCGTTTGATTAGCAAGAAAGAGGCCACTGACAAAGCTTAAATCTGAATTTTCCAAAAGTTTTGGGGGGTTCAGCTGCCAATGTTTAATGCAGGTTGCTGTGTACAGCCCGCATCCATCCGTAAGAGGTTTCCTTCCCCGTGCTTATAGCCCGGGTGGCAGCGATGGGAGCTGCTGAGCTGAGACCAGTTTCCTCCAGTCCCTCCCACCTGCCGACATGCAAATGTCCCGTCACGTCTCCCCGGGCCGGCAGGTCAGGGCGGCCTGGGCCGGCGAGCCGCAAGTGCCGGGCCTGGGTCGGCTCCCAGCTGGCCGCACAGGATCCGGCCTGGCGGCTGCTCTTGCTCCCGTGGGCACAAGGAGGTTTCGGCTGGGCGGGAAGGAACCTGCTCCATGGCTGACTTCCTTGTGAAGGCAATAAAAAGCGGCGAGCGGGGAGCTCACGCCAGCCTGTTGGCTCCAGTAACGATATCAGTAATAACAACAAAACCCTTCTTCCAGCCCGGCCCTGTGGAGCAGCCGGAGCAGACTTCGAGGATGTCACCCCCAGCAGCCGAAGCACTGTGTGGGGCTCTCCTGGCTGGTGTGATGGGGGTTTGTCAACCGCCAGCGCAGGCGGGAGCAGCAGAGCGCTCGGCACGGGCTGCAAAACCTGCCTGGGAAGTGGTGGACAGCCGGCGGGGACCGAGCCCGAGTCTCAGCCGGGCCGGCACGCGTGGCCACCACCGCAGCAAGCCCCGGCCCCCCACAAAGGGAGGCAACGAGGACGCCTGGCAAGCCCGGCCACCGCTGCGACACACTGAGCCTCGGGCTCCGCTTGCAGGGTGGTCCGCAGCGGCAGGCATCTACACTTCGGGGCTACGTGTGCTCAGCCCGCTGAAAACGGGGACGTCCATTTAGCAGCTGGAGTACCACCAGACTGGGAGACTGAGTGTTGTCCCCTGCCATAGCGGGACCTGTGAAGAGGAAATCAGCAACCGCAAGTACCTACACAGGGTAAAGCTATAAGCAGCACTCCTCTGCCAGCTGCCAGGCAGGCATTTGCTGGCAATAACTTCTGTTAACTTCTTGCAGGTCGCATCTGAACTGATGAACTCGGGCTGGATGGCTCTGCGTCATATTCCTTTTTCTAGATGATTTGCTAAGCGTTCACATTTGATTTTGCCACTAAGTGTTGGTCTGGGACCTATTATACCTTCTCTGTAGTCTCTATTTCACTAGTTTTAACACTGGTGTGATGAATTAAAAAATTAGGGCTAGAGGGTAAAGAAAGGAGCTAGAAAATATTGTGCTGTACTTTAAACCATTCACAGATGTTCCAGGTATGCTTTAAAGCTCTCATCTGACGGTTTTCAATCAAATAGTCCATATTCAAGCTCATTTCCATGTAAGGCTTCAATCCTAAACTGTGGTCTGCTAATATTTTGTAAGTTGTGGAGAACTGCATGTGGGCACTAACTGGATAGAGAAAACACCTTAAAAAAACAGTACCCAGCTTAGTAACATGGATTGCAGCACAGGAGACAAGGTCAGTTTTAAAGACTAGGAGGAAAGCCAAGCCACCAGTAGAGTCATTGCTGGAACTGGAAACACAAAAGGATTGTGTCCCACTCCTCCCAAGTCACAGTCACCTAAACCCCTGCTCAGCTGTTACCTAAAGGCTATGGTGCTGAAAATTGTTTCCTGAGTTCTTGGACATGCCTGTAAGCTCCCTGGCTTCGGCGCTTATGTCCAATATAGCCCCTGCCACCTTGGGATCTGTGCAGCCAGGTCCCAAGTCTGTTTCCTCTGCAGGCCTGGGCACCAGCCTTGGGTCCCCTGACAACGTCACTATCCTGAACCCAGCAGCACTGGCACGAAGATTTAGGATGGAGCTTTCCAGGAGCGTAAGAGATGAGAGATGCGCTTTCTTGAGCATGTTGTTTTCCTCTGTGCCAAGTGGTGGTCACTCGTTCTGTGCAGGGATGGAGATCAGCTCTCCCCTGTTCCTTGTATCACAAAGGGCAGCCTGACCATCATGGATGGCCCTGCCAGCGCAGCTCTTGCTGCAGGCAGGCTCGGAGCACTGACTTCCCTCGCAATGGAGATGCCTTTCAACATCCCAGAATGAAGCAATTAAAGCCTGGAGACTGGCAGAGCGTAAGGCATGATCCCAGGACTGACCACAGCTATGTTTGGTGACAGCAACCACATGGTCCTCAGCTGCTTGCCTTCCAGAAGAGCGGGACCCAGCATGGCACCGGACAAAGCTTGTACAGGGGAGCAGCTTTCCCAGCAGCAAGTCTGGTTGTCACTCCTTCATTTTTCCCCAATGTCCACATTAAACAGGTCCCTGCTGAGCACTCCCTGAATCTTCTCCTGTGCGTTGGTTCTTCCCCTCTAACCCGTGCAGGGAGCCTGGGAGTTTAATGAAGGCTGTGGCGGCTTTGCTTCTGCAGCAGCGCTGCTATGATTTGTAGCAGGCTGCACTCCCAAGGCCATTTGCATGTTTCACCTTTTTTCATCTATTTTAGATCTTCCCTCAAACACTTCTGCCCCCACTCGCCTCTCTTCTCTGCAGGGATTCTCCCGGAGCTGGCTCTACAGAAATCTCTCATCATCCCTAGCAGAGCTCTTCTGTGCGAGTGCTTTGCCAAACACATTCATCTTTTATTCATCCCTAAGTCCATCAGTTCAGTTTTCCTGCCTTTGTTTATAACAGTAACACCTTTTTCCTTTTAAACCTTTTTTCTTTTTTATAGAGGGTATAATAAAAAACTAAATGAAACCACAAAACCTCATTTTGTAAAACTTGGTCTGACCTACATATCCAGAACCAAAGAAATTCTGAGCTAATGATGAATCTGCCTTGTTCAGCTAATCCTGCCTAATTGCCAGAGTTCATGGGCACTGAGCTGGCAGCACAGGAACAGAACATGATGATCGTAGAGCGATGCTTTTGCTGGTTTTCATTGAAAAGAGTGATGGAGTTTTCGTATTTGGAAATACAAAATGGGGACAAGATTTGCTGTAAGGTGATAGATTTGCAAAACAGGTCAAATCCCAGACTGAAATATTTAACAGCAACCTATACACTCAGAAGGAAGTATATTCCATTCATTAGAAAACCTACATGTAAAAAGATTTTGCCAATTCAATACAGTAAGCCTGAAAACATGAAATAAATTCCAAAACTAGCAGTCAACAGTGTGCAACCAGCAATAGCCCTAAAAAAACAGTTTCATTTTCTTAACAATTCAGCCACGTGACCTTAATGCTTACTCCAGTTGTTACTGTATTAACTGCTCACATTAATTTAATCTGGAATTTGGTCAAGATTACAATTTTACAACTTGTAAATCACTAAAAATACTTATGTTGCCATACAAGTAGATTCTCTAACCTCTGGGTAATAGCTTAGACACTAAAGCTGCATGTGAGATTCAGCATTGCCTTAGTAATTAACAATCCACAAACATACTAGTTTCATACTTCATCCTTGAAGTAATATCATCATTTGACTGGCAGTGTGAAGTCACTTGCATGTGGTGGACATTAATCATATATAAGAATCTGAATTCTTCCCTATCCTGTTAAAATGAGAAGCACTAAACTACTGTTTCATAGTAAGCAATGTACTGCAAAAGTCTGAAAAAGGTACTTAGCTATATATATTTTATTAGATTTTACTTTTTCATTTATACATATTCACTAATGGCAATAGCTTTGATATGAAGAAGCGTTTTGCCACATCAGAGAAGGAAGGTTATTTTTCCCCAGATAGTAACTACTTGCTGTATGGAAGCAGCTCTAATGTGTCTAAGTACAGAGTACTAAAATGGCATTATTATAACTATTGCTTCATAAAACTTCAAACTGCTGTAATAATTTAATATTGGTGCAATCAAACTCTATGTGACTTTTTCTGCAGGCATACTTCTGCAATTGAGAGCATCCTACATCTACTTTTTGTGTGGGGGTACTGCTGCAGTAGTTTAGCAAATGATAACTGATCTCTTAATCTAAAGCTGCCTATTAACAGAATTAAGTTCAGTGAGGTGCTCTTTGTAGAATAGCTAAATTGTGGCTCAAGAAGCCTAAGAAGAGGCGAAGATTAGGTTAGAAGGGAAGAGAAAGGGAGAGGAGAGTTGGTGGGAGAAGAGGGCTGGGAGGGGTCCCAGTGTCGCGAGAGAGTCTGTCCCTGGTCCCACTTTCCTCACTGTCTCAGACTTCACACATCCTGCACCACATTATGGCCCCAAGTTCAAAATTTGATGTATTGATCTCTGCTGGGAACAGCCCATGTGCAAAGATGATCCCTTAAAAATCTACCACATTTTAGGCTCAAGATGGCTGGATGTCAGTGGCAGGTGAGGTGACTGCTTAAGCTTACATCTAATACGATTCTGCTCAGGAGAAGCATACAGCAAAGCTCCTCTTGAATGCAAAAAGACATGTGTGTATATATATGGGAGAGAGTGGTGCACTTCATGCTTTCAAAAGCAGTAACTCTTCTGAGATGAAAGCAGCATTTCAGGAAAGCGGTGAGGCAGTGCAGTGCACTGCAGGGCCAGGGTGGACTTCCAACAGCTTACCTCTCCCTAGACCAGGTACCCCCAGCTTGAAGCAAGGGGCAACCTGCTCCGTATCTTGTTTTGCAAACACAGCTCTCTGCTGCTGCAAGCCAAGAGAGGCTCAGACCCGTGTCTACAACCTGGGGCCTGAGCAGAGCACAGGAAGACTTTTTTCTGCACACTGACGTGAGTGATCGATCGTCCTGTCTTAGGCAACACGGAGGAGAAATTGGCTTGGTGAGAAATCAGCAGTTTAGGACAAAAAGGGGGTGGGTGCTTCTGGCAATGGAGATCTGGAAGATGTGTAATTGGCAGACCTGATCAGAGGGAGAAATAGATGGGCTGTTATACTGGTTTGGGCTGGGACAGAGTTTATTTTCTTCTTAGTAGCTTGTATGGTGCTGAGTTTTGGATTTGTGACCCAAACAGTGTTGATAACACAGGGATGTTTTAGTTATTGCTGAGCAGTGCTTACACAGCATCAAGGCCTTTTCTGCTCCTCACACCACCAGTGAGAAGGCTGGGGGTGCATGTGAAGCTGGGACAGCTACCCAAACTGGCCAAAGGGATATTCCATACCATATGATGTCATACTAAGCAAATAGAAGCTGAGGGAAGAAGAAGGAAAGGGGGATGTTCTGAGTTACAGCATCTGTCTTCCCAAGTAACCGTTAGGTGTGATGGAGCCCTGTTTTGCTGGAGATGGCTGAACACCTGCCTGCCCATGGCGAGTGGTGAATGAATTCCTTGTTTTGTTTTGCCTGTGCATGTGACTTTTACTTTCCTGATTAAACTGTCTTTATCTCAATCCACGAGTTTTTGCATTTTCACCTTTCTGATTCTCTCCCTATCCCACTGGGAAGGGGAGTGAGCGAGCGGCTGGTGGGGCTGGGCTGCCCACTGGGATTAACCCACAACAGCAGAGAAGATGAAAAAGATGACCATGGGATAAGGAAACCTAGAAAAGTCTGAGAGGCACGAGTTCAGCGTGATAAGGGTAGTGAATAAAACGGAGATGAAAGGAAGGGGCAGGACAGGCAGAGGAACAGGAGGTATGAGGTCATCTGTACAGCGGACGGAGGAAGAGCCTAGGACCATTAAAGCATAGCCTCCTGCAGAGCCCTGGCTCTTACAGCCACTGAATCCACCTTACCTCTGCAAATCCACGGGCAAAGCGCTTCCTCCCCATTTCGGGTTGGCTGAGGGAGCGGAAGAGCTTTGCTTGCCGTCCCTCTGTTACCTCAAGAGGTCCCAGTCTGTGCCGAACCTGAAGGCAGCGGCTCAGACGATGACTCATGGGGGCGTCACCACGATGCCACACAACGGAGTTTCCTGTGCTGGGAGTGTAGTTCTGCTTTCACTCTCGCAGTGGGAAATGACAGGATTGAAACAGCAGCGAAAGCACAAAGTTACGCATCAAAGTTAGGAAGTGCCAGAATTGAGTTTCTTTGCCGCTTTTATTCCCCTACTTCCCTTCCCCCCGCCTATTTTGTGGTCCTAGCATTAAATCACCCGGTTTATTTCAGCTCCTTCTCTTCCCTGGCACAAGGGGAGCTGCTCTGGGCATGAATCAGCATGCTGCAATGAAAGAAATGCTGCATAGTTGATCTCTTCTCATGTGTCGCAGAAATTAGGCAATGCATAGTGGGTGATCGGGGCTGGAAGAAGACAAAAGCTGACCTGCTGGATGAAGCAGGCCATTGGAAAACAAGTGCTCGTGGTCTCTGCGTGGAGTCCTTGCGTTGGGGTGGGTTGACCACTCAGCCTCAGCTGCCTACAGGTGGTCGCTTCCTCTAAGCACATTGGTGGTCAACTGCTTGACCCAGAGGCTTAGATTGATTTTCAGACACGAAGGACACTGTTACCAATGAGGTCTCTATATCACCCATAAGGCATGGTTATGATCCTAACAAATGAAAACGTCTCATATTGAGCTCTCAGAAATACTGCTTGGGACTTCGGAGACTGCACCTCAGCTCCTTCTGTGCGATGAGGATAAAGCATATCCTTACTTCACTGTGTGTCCTAAAAAGCAAGCAGTATTTGTGAAGCACTCGGATACTTAACTGCCATAGGAAAAATTGAATAAACTAGTAATTCTGTCTTTGGAACAAGAGCTGGGTAGTGAGTAGTGACAAGGGTATGGAATAATGCAATCAAAAAGAAAGTTGCAATGAAATATTTAACACGTTGATGCAAAGATGCTGTGGGCAGCATAGTATGAGACAACAGTGTGTCATAATGTTTTGCAATCACATTTGCAGTAGGCCATGCTGGAGCTTCATGGATAACCTTCATTGGGTATTTTTTAAATTTTGAGTGCTTAGTTTTGTAGCGCTAAGACTGTTCTTTTGCCATAATATTTTCCATGTGTGCAAGTGTTTAATATAGAAGAAAAGAATAATAACCCAAGCTAGTGAAGAAATTACTTACCTTCTTCTCCAAATTAATTTGACAGAACATAAATCAGCAATTTTCACACTTTAACTATGGTTTTGTAACTGTGCTGTAGAGCAAGGTATCTTCTTTGGTAGTGAAAAGATGTTTTACTTATTGCCTTGACTTGCTGATTCAATCTACTTGTCTACGTAGGGCAGACAGCATCATGCACACTGTCAGGGCATCTGGTGTAGGAATTTTTACTTTATAAATATCTAAAGACACAAGTAAGCTAGTAGAAAATATCCATCAAATTTTATGTCAAAATCCTTGAGAAAGTAGTTTTGATGATGTTGCACCCAGATTCCTAGGGAGCCAATTACTCTGGGTTGAACTATTTTACTTAACAAAAGAGATTCAGTAAAAACCTATCTGAAATTGTGGTTATATTTTTGTCTCCTACCAGAATGTCTGGAGGAAAGTGTTTCTTTCTAATGTATTTGTAAAGAATACATTTGTAAAGAATACAAATTTGTAAAGAAAGCTCAGAATAAGCAGAGTACATTTGGCAAGTTCTGAACTGCAGCAGGCTTACAACAACTTTTCCAGGTCGTGCAAGGTATACGTAGAGTTCGGGGCAGGGGGGGAGGCTTTGGGGGGCAGGTTAGAAAAAGCGGACAAAGCAACAGCACCGCTGCTAGAAAAACGTAATGTCCAGGGAGCTCACAATCAAAGATTTATAGCTTTATGGGCAACAATACTCCAAGAGACAAGACTACAAACCAGTCCCATGCTCAGGTAATTCTTTTTGCTCTCACCCTATCCATTTCTTTCACCATATCCTTTTTCAGACTACTTACTAGGCTGTCAGCATTGTTAGTGCCAACCCCACTGTAAACTACTGAAATGGGGAATGCTATTTAATGCCTTTTCATGGATTTCTCAGTTGATCCAGTTGGTTCCTGTTCAAATATTGTGTTCATTTTAAATGCTGCAACTGATAGGGCAAATAGGACTTTTGTTCAAGAATCTGTTTTTCAAATACATCATATTTGGAGATCTAGAAATAAGAAAAAATATTCAGAAAACATTTTGATTCATTTTAGGTGATTAGCCCAGTTTTCATATTGTACTCCTTCAACCACTAATTATCTCAGGAGACCTTTTTTGCCAGGAAAAGGCTGCACTATGAATAATTCTTTCAGTATTTCTGCAGATGCTGACTTCTGAGGCAACTGAAAGTGGCTCTTTGGAGGAGGTCTGTACAAGATTTCCCAGTCAGTGAAGCTTCTATGAAAGATCAGAACAAGAAGTCAGCACCCATTGCCAGCTAGAGCCAGCTTTGTCCAACACGTATGGGAATGCTGGAGAGTGCAGCTTGCAACCTTTTTATGAGGATCTCTGGGAGCAATGCTGGGAGACCTGCTTCTCAATTTTGTTTCTCTAACATCTCTGTATGGTCCTGGTGCCACTCAGCATCTCAGACTCCACCAGGATCTGGGAGAAATTTAACCTCCTGATGCAATACACTTTTTTTTTTTTATATCAGATGGGGTTTTTTTCTCCTGGAGTTTAGCAGTTTGATGGCCAAAAGGGCTGTCCCGCGCTCTGAAGCATGCTCTTGCCTCTGCAGAGCAAAGCACTGCACAGGGAAGTAAGAAGCAGCTCCTTGTCAGCGCCATGGGGAGGAGAGCACAACAGGCTGGGCTGGGCTGCTCCTGGCTACCATTACCAGAAGGACAGAGCGCAACACAAGCACTCATTTATTGCTAGATATCAGCTGTGCTTAATCATCCATGGGACTCTGAGATTCAATTCACATCTACTTAATCAGCAGCTCTCCCATTTATTGGGATATTTGGCCACTTCAGTTCAAAACCTGATTAATATCAAAACAAATTATCAAATATTACAAATATTCTCTGAATACCTCCCTAGGATACTAATAGGGGTTCTTAGAAAATACAAAACATCAACCCTTTAAATACTTGGGCCTTCACATAAATTTTCTATGGCAAACAACATCAGGAACCTTTGGAACTTCAAATCCATGCACAATTCATTGTCTACTTGAAAAATCCTGTATTTAGATTTTAAAAAACCCCACCCGTTAATATTTTGCAATTGTAATGCTGTTATCTAAAAATCCCCACACAACTTTATATGCATTTGTCTTACCGATTTTCAAGGCCCAACTGCTCTATTTGCAAGTATACCATTTGCTTTCCTAAATGTCAGTCAGAAGAAACATGGCATCAGCCTTCATCACTTCTCTTCACTTGACGGCTAGATGTCTGTGGCCAGAAGACATGCCATGGACCTGCCACAGTCCCTTCTGTCGGATTTCACTTAGTCATTAAACCTTAAAAACAAATGAAAAACCCCACCAAACAAAAACACACCCAAAACCTAATTGCATTGCAGCAAGACAAGTGTTCTAGCGAGTTTCACGGTAGGGGAAGGCAAGCCGTATTAACTGTTATTTCTAAACCCCAAGACTGTGCTTCTAGTGATGGTGTCACCCGGGAACAAGGATCTGCATTCACATCACACACGTACTGCAATACAGGGACAAGATACAGGTGCATCCCCCTCCCCGCTCACCTGGGCAGGGCACAGGTACTGACAGATCAGACCCACACCCACACACACATTTAGTGCCTCGGTAACATGTAGGGTAATTCCTTGATCAGTTTTTGATAGCATCTGTGTTTCCGAAGCTGCACAAGTGCAATAAATGGTTGGGGGATAAGAGTCTTCTACCACATCAGCAAACCACCCCCCCCGCCCCACCCCACCCCCACAAACACAACAAATGCCCCATACCTGGAGACATTTCAGTGCCTGAATTATCAATAAAATAAGCATGATAATGAATAATCTATGTTAAGCATTTTCTTACCCTTTATTTTTTCATTATGATCAGAAGAGGAATATGATTAACAGCAGTTTAACTTTAGCAGTACAATTTCAGTATTAAATATAAAACTACACTGCAAGTTGATGTATTTTAAAAATGGTTATGTATACTCTAGCCTTAAAGTTATGTATCAAATACAAGTAACTCAATTGTTTCTTGCCTTGACAATTAACATATCTAACAAATTTCAACAAGCCAGACATCCATCTTTTCCATTAAAAAAAATAAGCAAGCACACCAACTCTTTTTCATAGCAAGGGGGTGTAAAGATTCAACACTTTCCTGAGTGTTGTGCAAAGAATAACAGGTTTGAAAAAGTCAGTTAAATAAGTGTAATGATAAATCTAAAGCTAAGCTGGAGGACCTTTTGATTAACTTCATATTTCATATATTACTTGCATCAGTTGAGAGCAACATGAGTTACAGAACTTCCATGAAAACAAGCCACTTACAAGCAGGTGGTTAAGCTTGATCAGTTTATTAAAAGGATTATATGACACGGTTGCCTGCAATAGCAGGGGACTGGATCTGATGACCCAGGAAGTTCTTTCCAGTCCCATGTTTCTAAGCCATGCACCAAGTGTATCCAGCCCACACTTTCACATTTGGAAAAAGCTAAAGCCACACACACACACTCATAGGGGGGAAAAAAAAAAATCCTTGATGACACCATTTCATTTCTCTAGATACTCACTATGCAGAAGGGAACAGAGCTAAAGTCCTGTACAGAGGATACATTTACTCGAGGTTGATGTGGTACTGAAGTCAGTTAATAATTAGATACCTCCAGGCAGATTCAGTTACAGGGCATACCAACACTGCACACTGCCAGATAATTTCTGGTCAAGCCAAGAACCTCCTGCAGGAACGAGGTCTCTTTGCTAGCAAGCACAGAGCACACCAAATAAGCTAAAAGCAGCTGTTCTTAAATGAACTACCCTACCAACCGTGAGTGAATGACAGCTAGATGGTAAGAAGCATTTACCTACTGGACAAGATCTCTCTGCACGCTCAGGCAGAAGTAATTAGTTCAGAGCAGCAACCATTGCTCCTACCTTGCCTGTCTCTTGAGTACGTTCTCTTTAAAAGCTGATCTACAGAATCAGTGCAGCCTCTCTCAAGCACTACTGAAGTAGAAGTTTGCAGCTGCCATGCAAGACTCTACTTTCAAATGGTAGTCAGACATTCCCATCACCATGGCCAGTTTGCTAAGACAGCATACACAGCCACAGCAAAAAGCCTTTGCAACAACTAGAGATTGCAACAATTGCCTACATTCAGCCCATCTAACTTTAGGCACTTGGTTAAGGTGTCTAGGTCCCTAGTTACCCAGGACTCCCCCCCCAACCCCCGAGGAAAAATAAAACAAAATAAAAAAATAATCACTGAAGGCAGATAGTCTCAATTGCCTTCTGGAGGTGTCTCTTGACCCTCACTAAGCAAAGCTGCATTTCAAGCAACCAAGTTCTTAACACAGGCACCTCAGTTAGACAGGATGAATGGAGACTTGAACCTCTTTCAAGAGATAGTATCAGTGCTCTCCAAAACCAAAGGCAATTAGGCAATTACGGTTTGCAACTCCAGTTACATTTGGAAACAAACTTAGTCAAGTAATTAAGCCACAGTCCCTCCCAAGCATAAAAGCCTTCCACATGGAGGCTCTGCTATTTAAAAAAAAAAGAGAAGCAGCAGTCATCTCTCAAACAAAGAAGAGTGGACATGGCTGCTTTACCACCCATTCATGAAGAAGCTGAAGGATCAGAGAACACTTACTCAGAGACCTGGAATGACTAAGCACTGCTAGTGCATGCAAAGCAGAAGTAACAAGATGGTTTTTAAATTAACCCTAGTCCTCTTCTCCACCCCACAAAATTCATGCAAGTGTTTGAGAAGATAGTCAAGACGTAACAGCCCCAGTTTCCAAAAAGGCTTTTTTTTTTTTTTACATATTGTAAAAGAAATGTCCTTGTATTTTCTTTCTGTGGGTAGAGAAATGCATTTTTGGCATGTTTGAGAATCATAGATATCTATGAAGTCCATGCTGTTTAAATTCTCCAACTGGTTTCTATAACCTGTCAAAAAAAACATAAGTCACCTATACATGTTTCCCCAGTATTGACATGCATGCTCAGAGCTCTCCACTTTAGTGAAATGAGGTGTTACTTCTGTGCTGATAGTTGACGAGTCAGCATTACACGACTTTGAGACCAACTAAATTAACATTGTCGTAATATGAAAGGCAAGCACAAGTTCATTTATTTATAGCAAAGGTCTTGGGTTACAGGAGGTCAGTTCTTGCCATCTTGAAGAGATAGGGGATAACTTATTGCATACATGTGCATTATAATTTAGCAGCAAGTCATTCATAGAAACACTTCCCTCCTACTGCTTTTTTGGTTTATCTCAATTATATATATATTTTAGCTTTACAAAGCATTTAACACCACCTTTAAGTTAATGGTCTTTTATTGGAAAAAAAAGACTAGCATTTACAACTTGGAATGGACATAAATTGTAATATCTTGAACAGCGATGTTGGTAGTTGTGCTGAAGTCCACAGGCTACTCCGCCAGCTCCAAGTCATGGTACAGAAGGTTTTAAAAATATGAGAGTCCAAAGATGCTCCCTTGGTGAAGGTTTCTTAAAAATTTTGTGAACGGTAACAGCCCGACACCCGTTTCACTATAGTGCAATGCAGACAATGTTAAACCAGTATTTTAACACAGACATGCCATCCATAGTTAAGATTATCGTATTTTTGGAGTACACTGCTACGTACAGGAGAACCATTCAACCTTTAGGGCATTTTCTAAGTTTTGCATCCTTCAACCATTTTGCTGCATACCATCCTGAGGTATAAACCAATTTTAAAGTAAACCAGCTATGACAATTTATACTACAAATTGAACTAGAATCCACTGTTGAACAAAAGAGTGGATCCTTTAGGTTGTTTTTTTTCTTTTAATACAAATGTCTGACTGTGCTCAATTGTCAAGCTGCATGCATGAAAAACTGGCCAGCCCAAACAGTGTAATAGTCATTAGCAAATGGAACTTTTGAGTTCACTAAGTGCTTCCTTTTTTATTTTCAAGGTAGTACAATTATTTATATTGTAAAACTGAAGTTTATCTTTTGGGGACAGGACCACCAACCATTACATGCAGTTTGTGGACAGAAGGTATTTTGACATTCAGTTTTGCTATACAGAAACAGAATGAATAAATGAACATTTTTTTTTGCAAGAGGTAAGTAAAAGATTCAATTTGATTCTTCTAGAGGAAAAAAGGTGTAAAGGAGGTCTCTTCACTTTGCAGTCATCATCTGTACGAATTCTGAAAAGATAAAAAGTCACTGTGATTTATTGTCTCCAGAGTACTTCAACTGATAAGTCTTAAACGCACCTGGCATAAAAAAGCCCTTCTCGCTGCATCTAAGCTATTGTCCACAAAAGTAGACAACCAAATAAACTGGTGTCTCAAGTACTAGAAATTAATGCCCTATGCAACAGGCTTTCACTCAATCTGAGTAACGGTTTTGAGTCAAGACAACCATCTTTTTACCTTCATAGTTGACTTGCCCATCCCCGTCAATGTCTGCTTCTCTGATCATTTCATCTACTTCTTCATCTGTTAGCTTTTCTCCTAAGTTTGTCATAACGTGACGTAGTTCTGCTGCACTGATATAGCCATTGCCATCCTGTGAGGAAAGAGTTGCACAAGGTCATGATCAACAATCCTGACATTAACTCTGAAACTACATCTAGTTTTCCCAGTAACTGCTTCTGAACTAGCCTTACAGTACTTTGGGGACAGGTATACAGGCCTGGTACACTTATAACCCTACAGTATGTACTACTCTCATTGCCTTATGAAGCATGCATGCCACCATATCCTTCTATACAATTCCTGTACTGTAATAATAACTACATGCCTGATTTGTAGTTGCAATAAAGTATTTTTAATGCTCTTGACGAGCAGCTTTCAAAAACAAACCCAGAAACAAAATGTTTTTTGTTTAGTCTCTGCTGCCTAAGCAAGGCCAAAAAAGAGGCAAAACCATTTCCCCACCAGCAAGGGTAAAGTCAGCTTTCTCTTCTGTGTAATACTACCTCTATAACCAGACTGCAGGTGGCTAGGTTAGGCTTTTTGGCTAAGATGATACAGAACAAATCTTCAAAGAAAGCATTTAAATTCTACTCCGAAGGCATTGTGAAAAGCTTTGTAGCAAAACAAAACAGAGAATAACACTTCTAAGTCAGTGTTCCCACACGTAATATCCAAACCTAGAGCTCATCCCTAGCCATTTCAGAAGTCTGTCCCCTTCCATCTACAGAAGAATATACTAGCTTATATCAGGAGTTCATATGGCCATCACCAGTAGGTAAGCTACCTCAGTGGCTTTAAACACAAGTCTAGTCTGCAGAAATAATGCCATAGGATAGATGATGTACTAACCAAAGAATCAAACATTTCCTCTAGCACCTCTTCCAGCTAAATACTAGAGACTGCCACTTTTTTCTGTAAAAAGAAGTAGCAAGTCCTTCTTCCACACATGCGTGTGCATCAGCTTTGCAGCTACACCAGTCATTGCTCAGCACAATTTGCATAACATCTCTCATAACCAAGCAATCCAAAGAGGGGAACCCCTGTTCTAGAAATAATTGACCTTTGTCATATATGCCCAGGCACCCTCAGAGAAGAGAGGGGTTGAGCTCTTAAGTTTTCCTCAAAGCAACCTCAAAGTCCACATTTTGAAAACAGAACATGCAATACTTCATGTCCCTCTAAATACTGATGACATCATGTTGGTTTCAAAAGCTTCCATAAAGTATAAAACTTGTGCATATGTACACGCTTCCCCATTCCCCCAAAGTCAGAAGATACAGAAAAGCCTCCACCCCTCCACCAACCACCCCTCCCCCCCCAAAAAAACCCACCCCACAAACATTGAGTTCTGCTCATCTCTGCTCCTAAGGAAAGGCCAGAAAGTTTTCCTCATGAATAAGCCCAAAGCTTAGACCTACTGTGTAAATCAGGTAGAACCAGCCTACAAAAGTCCTAGTTCTGTTTCCAGAACAGTCCCTGCTCTGTTTCAAATCCCTCTGCATCTATTAAAGAAGTTTTTTCCTTCTAGACAAGAAGAGAGAAAACACTGAGAAAAAAATGGACATCATTACTGCTCCTAAAGAATATTTGTACTTTTAATAATACCTTGTCAAAGACCCGGAATGCCTCACGGATTTCTTCCTCGCTGTCTGTGTCCTTCATTTTTCTGGCCATCATGGTTAAAAATTCAGGGAAGTCAATAGTGCCATTGCCTTAATGAAAAGAAACTTCCAAAAATTAAACTTCCATGCTTTTCTTTACACAAAAAAAGCATTTAATTTTGCCAGGGATAAGATTGACAGATCCTCTGTAAGCCATTCTTATAGAACCAGAACTTCTCCCTCTTTGCTACCACTGCCTTTTTGGTATTACAGTCTGCAGTAGCCACTGTCACCACAGTGTTTCAGCACAATGAACTCAACTGTTGCCTTCTCTCCAGGTCAAGCCATACCATTTGCCACACAAGTGGCAAGCAGAATGTTGGTCTGATGCTCCAAGGTTAACCAATACTACTTCAAATCACTCCCACAAAATTAATTGTTTAGTTTCTTTAGAATCTCCCAATTGCTGTGGGAAATTCCAGAAGTGAATGTATTATAAAGCTGGCAATACAAATCCAAGATATCTAAAGTTTGAGAAACTTTTATTTCCTTAAGCTACTCATAAATACTTGTTCCTTGTTAAAAATCAACTTCCTTATCAACATATACTATACACCACAAATGTAATGCACCATTTTAAGGGGCAACAAGGATCTGCAAATTCCAGTAATGTGAGAAAAGCTACCATTATTTGGTATTTCTGATCAGTTTTGCCATGAAATACCTGTAAGAACACATACTGCTAAACTTAAGATCCCTGGTAACATTCAGGCCTCATTCCTAAGATTTTTGAGTTCTTCATTCAAAGTAAGGATTCAAACTTCAGGCTGCTCAAAACTATGAGAAAAATGGTACGGTGAAAAAACAAGTTCTTTAAAAAAGCAGAAACTAGATTTGTACAGTCAGGATTCAGCCCTACGTGCCAAAAACCACATTAAGTAGTTCACTGCGCAACTAAGATCTACCCATTGCTTGAGGGAAACATACAAATTCATTGGGTAAATACTGCAAAGCAGCTAAATAAATGCAGTTTAAGAAAGCCTTTGCATCTTAGGGATTCCAGACAGACATACACAGCTATTTATCATCACAGACAGCTTTATCTACCAGCTAAATGCAAACACAGGTCTTGTACTCAGCTTTGAAAAAATCCTCAATGAACATGCAGAATAATAGCAAAACATTCTGCCATACAACAAGTTTAAATAGATGGGCAGGCATACTGAAGTCTTCAGATTGAAGTCCTCAGTTTCATTTTCATCTACCAGTGCAGCATTGTGGACTGCTGCCTAGAGAAGCCACTATACACAAACTTGATGTAGCACTGCAAACCCTGAAATTTTTCACCATAAAGATGCAAAGTATCTGCATCCAAGAGTTAACAATTAAGGTCAACTTACACTTTTAGGAAAGAAGTTGTAATTAATGTAGTCTGATAATCAGATAATCTATACTCTTGCCAGTATACTTTCACTCTCCTTTTACAGAGGTATTAGAGAAAAATCACTACAACAACCAACATACAAAGCCTTGGCAGCACTGAGCAGGGGAAAGCATTCTTCCTTTTTATAACTGCTAGCCTGTCTGGAGTCTCAGAAACAAAATGTGCAGTTATCCTTTCTGGAATCTATTTAAAACAATTCCGATAGATTTGATACAGGAAGGTTTACCTGCTCTTGCCTCCAATCCCTCCCCTCTATCTATTAGTGATCTAATACATTACATTAGACTATACAGTCTCTCCCTGTTGCATTTTCAATTCTTGGAAGTTCAGCACTGTTCCACTCCTACCACATTTTTGGCCTTAGACAAAACCACAGACATTAGTACAACTATTAAGACCAACATGGGCTGATGAAACATGTATAGAAAAGCTGGGTGGAAACACAGGTTAACAGCCAGTCAGGGCAAGTCAGATAGCAATAGGAAGCCTGTGACCCATAAATTATTAAAGACAAACAGTGTATCTTTGTTTCAGCCCATCCCCTTTAGATTCTCACTAATACTGCTAGCATCTTTGACTGCTGTGCAGAGAGCAATCAAAAAATTGACACCCCTCTGAGTTTAGATTCTATCGAGTATTTTGAAACTGCTTCAAGAGATCAATGTGACCATCTTCCCTATGCAGTCCAAGCCCAGATGTGGAGATCATACATATGATCACAGCACTAGTAACTACCTTTCCAACACTTACCATCAGCATCTACCTCGTTGATCATATCCTGCAATTCTGCTTCTGTTGGATTTTGACCCAATGACCTCATGACAGTTCCCAGTTCTTTTGTTGTGATAGTACCATCACCATCTTTGTCAAACAGGGAAAAGGCTTCCTTGAATTCTAGAGGCAGAAACAGTCCCAGTGTTTAGTAACATCACTAGCATGATAAAACTGCATACTAAAAATGTACTCCACTGGCAATGCCTGGTACAGTTTTAAGAAACATTTTATCCAACTAGCCACATATTAAGAGAATTAACACTCAAATATTAATTAAAAAATACTTGCAGTACCAATACAAAATTTGCATAGCATATTCAAATTTATTTCATGTGGCTATTTATCTGCATTACCACTGTATAATGCATTTCAACATCATCTTGCTTGAGGCACAGTTGCACCATAAACAACAGCTGCTTGGGATAAATGCAGGGACCCACTCAGTTCCCTTCACCATTAACAGATTTAGAGGAACAATAAGTGTTGTCATTTACAACTCATTTTTAAGGCAGCAGACAATAAGAATTGACGTCAGCCACAAGTGGGTGACTGGTCTCCAGAAGGCCAAATAATACTCTCTCTCCTAACTAGTCTGAATTACAGACAGTCTGTTAAAAGTTATTTAAAAGACATTGGCTTATATTAATTTGTAATAAATCCATTTTAGGTTTATGTGTTGCCATTTCAAGTTTATCTTCACTTTATGAAAAAGCAAAGAGTACCTAGGTCTGCTTTGACTTCAAGAAGTTCGCTTGAGTCTAGCAATTATTTCTGTTTGCAAGAAATCTAGAAGGACTTGGCTCAAGTCTGAAAGTCTAAAAAGAATCATTATCTGTAGTCCAAGGAACAAGCGGTCTGAATTGAGGCAATGAACCAGTAATCTTCCAGAATTATTTTTTAAGTGAGTGTTTTTTAAAAAAGCATTAGTACAGATTTCAAATGGTCATAAAGTTTTTTTCCATTATGTTTGAGATAATACATTTTCTTTTAGTCACAAGGAGTTAGGAAAAAAGTAATCATTTCTCAAGACACTTACCAGCAATCTGTTCTTCAGTCAGCTGATCAGCCTACATGAAGAATAGAACATTTTAGAATATTGTTTACCTCTAGCTATGTCAAGCCACAAGACACTTCCTTTAGATGTCGGTAGTGATTTATCATTACTTCTACAAAGCCACTTTCAACCCCTTGGAATTCTGCCTCTGCAAGGAGATTCCACTCACCTACACCATGCAGCCGTTTCCAAAAGCAGATAAGCTAACTTGTTTTGAAACTGTGCATGAAGAACCAGGCATGCCATCCTTCGACTTGGAGAATCCAATCTGGTCAAGTGAAGGACACTGGGCAGGCTCCTTGCAATTGGTCAGGGAGGCATGAAATCCTTAATGACATATGTTTGGAGTTTCACATCACATCAGATGTAATTTCCAGCAGTATAGTGACCCTAATACTGCGTGGGGGTACTTGCATATTAGTGGGCTAACGACAAGCGTGCCACCTAGTGATCTAACACTACTGAAGCCTGCCCTCCCCCACCACACTGCATCAAGTATTAGCCTACTGTAAGCTTAACAGAAAGGACTGTGCTGTGATATTAAGGGGCATTCCTACTCAGTATTATGGAGAATTTTTGCCATCTCTGACAAAGAAAATGCCAGTTTTCAAGCATCATGTTATTTTTGCATTCGTCCAAGCAGTTTAAGGTGCCTCACACTTATGTGGACTCTTTTACGCATCCTTTTAAGTGTCAAGATTTAAAATGCCTGCTTATGACGTTCTGTACATCAAGAGGCCAATGCTGCATCCAAAAGTATACAGCTCAGCTGACAATTAAATGGGCTTTCCCAGAGCTTTAACTGTGCTAGCCACATCCTTCCAGAAGCCTCTCCCATCTGTATGGATAGAGCATCCCAAAGAGCTCCGCTGTTTAGACTCAAAGGAGCTAACCAGTTCTTTGTGGAAAAATACACATTTTCCTAGCTATTAAAAAAATAAAGCCACCTGGATTTTACACACCTAGTCACAGATACTGGAGAATACAAGGTACTAGTGCCTTTTAATCTCATTTTATTGGACAGCTTTTACTAGTACAAGAGAGAATTTTTGTAGGTCAGAGAAAGCAGGCATCTTGTAACCCTTTTGTCCTAAAATACCATTATTCAAGCATAAAAACCACTTAACTGCAGTAAAAAGCAACAAATACAATGGAGAATTACAGGCTATACAATCTGTTAGCTCTTGCACAGGGGAATAGGGTAGGGTTGAAAGCCTGCTGTATATATTAAGTGACATAAAGAGATTTCACCTGTAAGTAGGTGTTGGGCACTTTTTTTAATGTTTTAATGTCTGTGTGTAATGATTAAACAATTCCCCATATGCACAGTGGGTAGGAGGGGGTGAAAAGGGTAGAAGTGCTAACGGCTAAAGACAGAGTTCAAATTTAATAAAGTTTTTTTAATAGCAGAAAACTTGCGTTCAAAATCCAGTTCAACTTCCCACACTGTCTTTTGTGCTTTTCCAGAAAATGCGAGGTTTTACTTAAAGATTATCTAAGGAATTTACATAACAGACTCAATGCCCTGCAGAACAGGAAACAGAGCCACACCTCGGCAAAATCCTTCAGCCCACAGCACCGGCTCGCTGCCCCATTAGTTGGGGCTGACCGGATGTTTGTAAAAATCGGATTTCGAATTTAAAAAAAAGCAGCAAACAAACCCAACAACTTCGCACACACCGCGATACCAGAAGCGCGCAACGCAGCCCTAAACCGCCATGGGGTTCACCTTCCCGAGCAACAGGCACAAGCACTGCCCGCTTGCCCTGGCTGCGGGACAAAGGTACCCAGGGCTGGAGCCATCACCCCACCCAGCCATGTCATCAAATCCTGTCCCGGTGATGTCAGCCTTCCCCGACGGGAAGGGGAGATGGAGAGGCAGAGCCGAGGAACACCCAGATTGCCAAAATGCCTGGTTAGAGGTCAGCCTGCAACTGTTTCGCCGCTCTCGTAGGAAGCCAAAAACCACCGGGAAAATCACAGCCCTTCCTCTTGCCCTCTTTTGCGAGGAGCCCGGGCTGGCGCCGCAGCGCCCGGGGGACGACGTGGCTGCTCCCGGAGCCCACCCGCGGTGGATTTGGGAGGGCAAGGCGGAGGCTCGCAACCCTCCCGGGGCAGGGTCGCAGCCCGGCCGGCAGTCACCCGCCGCGGCGGTGCCTCCCCGGCCGCACCACGTCCTCATCCTTCAGCCGGGAGGGCGCCTCGTCACCGCAGCCAGCCTTCCCGGTCTCCTTCCCTTCCCCGGGCGGCTCTTCCCCCGCAGCCCCTGAGGGAGAGGGAAGGCTGTGCTGCCCCCACCCCCCGCTAGCCCCCCATGCGGGCGTTGGGCTGTTTCCAACCGAGCAACGAGCACTGCGCCCCGGTCCCCCCCAGCCGGGGGGTGCGCGGGGGCCGGGGAGGAAGAGGAGGAGACATGATGTAATGCAGACAGCGATGGGCTTCGCCGCGGCTGCTGCGTTTTTCGGGGGATGAAGGCGGGGGGGGGGGCGGGGGGGCGAGGGCGCAGTAGCTGCAGCGCGGTGCCCTCCCCCGGGCCGCCCCTCCCGCTCCCTGCGCAGTGCAGCTGGTGCCGGAGCCGAGCGGGATCCTCGTCCGCAGCCCCGCGCCCCGCCCGGCACGGCCCCCGCCCCGCAGCGCGCCCTGCCCGGCGGAGGGGCCGCGGCCCCAGGGAGACGCGCCCGGCCCTTTCCGGAGGGGAGCGAGCGCCGCATGCGGGGAAAAGCGAGGCGGGGCCGCGGCGGGAGGGCGCGGGGCCGGGGCGCCCACACGGCAGGCCCCGAGGAAAGGGGAAGGAAGCAGCGGAAGAGGAAGGGCCGCAGCTCAGCGGCGATCCCGCGCAGCGCGGCGGGGGGGGGGGCGTCCGCAGCCACCAGCCCGCTCAACCCGGCAGGGATCCAGGCGGGAAAGGCCTGCGGCCTGCCGCCGCCCCCTCCCCGCCGGGCTCACCCCCACACCTTATTACCCCCTGGGGAAAGCCCGGCTCCGCTGACTCGACCGTGACCGTCCCCGGCCTGGCAACGAGCCCCCGCGCGCCAGCTCCCCGCGGCAGCCCGGTCACCCCGAGCCGCGGCCGTCCGAGCTACCTACCATGGCGAGGCGGCGGCGGCTGCAGGAACTGCGCGACCACGAGCGGCGTCGGCTGCTGCCTCCACCCCAGCGCGGCTCGGAGAAGTGCTAGGGCTGTGAGCCTGCGCCGCTCCGCTATATATGTAGGGCTGTATCCCTCCGCCGGAGTGGGGCCTTTTTCTCTCCTCCCCGGCGCGGTATGTGTGAGGGTGACTGCGGCGAGCAGCCCTGCCCCCTCCGCGGCCGGCCCCTCCCCCGGCGGGTTTGGTCTCCGCCGCCCCACGGCCGCTCGCCCCCAGAGGCGCGGCTGGCGGCTGTCTGCTCGCGGCGGGAGGCAGCCCAGCGGCGGCCCCCGCCGGGCTCCTCTCCCCTTCCCCTGTCTCCTCGCCCCCTGAGGTAAGAGCCACGCAGGGGCAGGCGAGTGAGCAGCCCCCCGCCCGAGGGAGAGGCCTCCCTCCTTGGGTGACGCGGCTGCAGCCCGCCGCCGGCTGCTCCTCCCGCCCCAAGCCGGGCGGTGAGCGGCGAGGGCAGCCTGGCCCCGGCAGTGGCCTTTTTCCGCCGAGCGCTGGTGCCGGCGGAGGCCGCGCGGGGCGGCCGGGCCGGCGGGGAGAGAGCTGCCTGCCGCGGGGCCGCGTCACGGCGGGGACCCGCCGGGGTCCGTCGTCGAGGCCTCTCCCCGTCTCCCCGTGGCTCTCCAGGCTGGGACCCCCGGAGCGAGGGGAATCTGGGCCGCCTTGGTGCTTGTCGTTGTTGTTGTTGCTCTAGACAGCATGCCCGCCGGCGGTGCGGGGTGCGCTGCCCCGGGGCGCGGCACCTGGGAGAGCTTGATGGCACCAGGCGGGGGGTGTTGCGTTAATAAAGCACATTCTTCGGGGAAACCTGAACGACACGAGCGGTACGACAGAGACTGTAAAGCTGGTCTGTTGAAGGGAGCACAGCTGCCTTTTTTTTTTTTAATTCTAGAGCTTTTGTCAAGCACCAAAATCTAGATGATGGTAAAATTAAACCCAGAATCAGATGGTCTACAACTGACGTGTCACTTCAGCCCGTTCTCAGCAGAACGGCTGTAGCCTACAAGTGAGGCAGCAAAAGCATGTCCTGATGTCAAATGTTTTCTTTGCTTCTCCTCTGCCTGCTCTGGGTTTGAGGATTTTGTCCACCAACTGGTAATAACCCAGGTAAATATTGTAGCATTCACATTGTACCTCCTTTAATAGGTATGGAAGCACAAACACGGACCCACATTGGAATCAATGATTCTGGTTCCATTCATGACAGGTACCCTTAGATTTTGAGTTTCCTTGTAGTTCAAGATCTTTTTAATTAAGGTTTTAGTTTGGGCCTCTCTCTGGATTGGGAGGCTAGCAGTATTTCCAGTGTGTTCATAATTCTGATGATCTACTTGCAGTATAGCACTCAATCTGTTAAAATATGTTTTTCTGTTTTTCGGTTTTTGGAAAATCGTGCATAATTCCAGCATTTTAAATAGACAAAATCAGTTGGTTCTGTTTTGTTTAACAATTTCAATAGCTCTACCACTGAAGTTAGAATTTATTTGCTTGCCTTTCTGGAACACAGTGATAGGTTGGCAAACACAACAGTTACCTGTTTACAGTCTAGAAGACTTTCTCATAGCAAACAAAACAGCATATTTTATGTATTATGGTTTGGTCCCTAAACCATCCTAACATTTGTGTATGAACGGGTATATGAAATGGTGTCAGAAAAATGATTTGCAGCTGGCCAGTCTGCAAATGATAGGCTTATAGACAGCTTCCATTTTAGATGCAGAAAGCCCAGCCTCCTATTTTTAATACACTTTTTTTTTAAAAACTACTAAGCAGTGACATTGGAATTTTTTTTTTTTTTCTTTTTTTGCTATGGAAGAACACACAAATTGATCTTTTGTTTTCAAACCAGACCAACAGTTTTAAGCTTTTCTTTTCCCAGCTTAATTTCTTTCTGGAAAACATGGCACAATGTTTGATTGATGTGGGCTACAAGAGCTTTTCCTTGGATAAGTGAATCTTGGAACTCCCCGAGTCTCACAGGGATGTGTGAAGAACAGTGTTCATGTACAAATCATTTCACCTCATTGTGCTGGTCTTACACAGGTGAAGATCTCATTATTGAAACTCTGACTTCTATATAAATAATGGTCTAAAAAATCTATACAGTTATCTCACAAAGGTAGCTAATGCAGTCTTAGGGTCTTTGGCCGAAATGTTTCTAACATGGAAGGCTGAAGGTATTATCAGCAGAATAATCTTACCATTTAAATGTGATGGTTTAGAATGTGGGTGCCTTATTTCAGTCTCTTTAACGTTAAGTTTAAGTGCATGTAATATGTTCTTCCATTGATCCAAACCTTCGCTTGTTAAAAAGAGAATGGATTAGATTTATCTGTTGAGGAGAGACTGAGACAAGTAATTAACATTTACGTAGATTCTCTTACACACTGTCAGCATTGCAGCGTTTGGACATACGTGAAGGAACTTGGAAATGTGAAGTAAAAAGCCACTCAGTCATATTCAATGAATGATGCCAAAGATTAACAGGACCTTTGAGTAGAAGGATTGCTGTGCCTCTATTCCTGTTTCTTTAACTTTTTATGTCTACTTTTGCTAGGTCTTGATGGTTCACGCTAATAATTCATTTATAATAAATATAAATGTATATTACTTTAAAGTAGTTTGGAATATAGTTATCTTTCTTTAAGAAAAATTTCAGGATGATCAATTAAGGTGCCACAGTTAGGTTCTGCAGTAGTTTCTGTTAAATTGCATCATTCTGTATTTGAAAATATTTCACAGCTAATGCTCCAAAATAACATTCTGACTAAGGGGAATTTTTTTTCCTAATTTGACATATGGCAGTGATAAATGTAAACAAAACAGAATACTAATGTTTTGCTGCTTATTTAATGTAGAAGAAAACCTCATCTAAACTGGTATCTGCCTGCTTCTTGTAAATTTGCTTTCACTCAATTGTACAGCTAGGTTTTGGTCAGTATTCTTTGTTCTCTTAAAATTTACATTCAGTTGTGGGCAGGCAAGAAATGCCCCTGTCATTCCAATGACATACAATGTCAAATGATTTGCCAGGATCTTCTACAGTCTCATTCAAAACCTCCTGGATCTCAGTGGGAGCTGGACTGGGCCATGGAATTACTCAGTGTTTGTGTCTAAAACCATAGAACTTGGCCGTCCCATTGCTACAGAGCTTTTTTTATGTACAGAGGGCTGTGCAATAGCTATTAAGATGAATTTCTGACTGGATAGATTTACTGTTCTAAATTATTTTACTCTCTATCACTAAGCATGCTTTCGCTGAGTATAAGCTGTAATATTAACAAAAGATTATTTTATAAATTTATTAGTTGCAGTGAAAGACTTGCAACCATTCCACCTAGTACTGCATTTCTAAATTTTGCCTTAAGTACGGTTACAGTGTTGGCCTCTGTTTCTGCAGAGACTTAACATGTCCATTCTTTGGGAGCAGCCTAATGTGTAAGGAGGAATTCTGTTAAGAACTTGGAAAAATAATAAACCTTACTACTTAGATGCAAGGTGTGCTTTTCAACCTTGGTTTTATTAACATAAGCACTGAAGAACATGGCCTCACACCTATCAATTGTTTTCCCATATTATAGATACAGAAGTTAAAAAAAAAACCAAACACAAATTAAAACATTTCACAGACATCTACCCTGGGAGAATGGATTTGAGAACAGATGGACAGAAGTTTGTCGTATCATTTAATGCACAGCTGGGAGGCTGATATTATGGCAATAAGCATAGATAACCAGTATATGATGTTAGAAGTATGAGAAGCCAAAGTCAAGTATATAAGTGTGTGCAACATCTGTGCAACTGGAACACATTCATAATTAGTTTTCATAGCTATAATACTGCCCGTTATATGTGTAAGACACCCAAACTGGGTTTGAGTTTGTCGTACTGCTTTTAAAGTCAATTGGAATCCTGTTGGTATATCAGAAAATAGTTTTTTACCCTCTCTACAAAATTCTGTTCATATAAGCAATGATTTTTGGGGAGACCATTTTTCACAAAATTAATGTTTCTAAATGCCATTGCCAGCTGTGAAAATCTAAGCCAGTATCCTTATAAAAATACTCTGTGAGCTTCACTGAGATTGCAAATAAGTGGGTGGAACTCCATTGAAATAAAAAGCTAGAACAGAATTGAATTTGACCACATTTATGCAAGATACAAAAATAAAAATTTCTTTAATCTTAACATTTAAATTTCCAGATCTGGTAGCTCTTTTAAATGGGAACATGTATGTTCCTGTAGATTACTGTTTCTTTTTTGGGAGAGAGAGGAAAAAAACAAAACTCCCCAGTCTTTTATAGGCTCATGATTTCTTTATATTTGCTTCATTCCCACTGGTGTGTATCAAAATCACACACAATTGTGGATTTTCACTGATCATTAAGTGTTAGAAGGCCATCTATGTAATTGAATAGTAGTAGTTGCTATGTAATGTTGAGTGTCCGTTGTCTTGTAAAGTTTTAGATGGTGATATAAAACTGATTTAGCCGTTGGTTAGAACTAAATTATTTACACATTGCAATTAAATTAGTGAATCCTTTTCTGTGTAGCTATGTAAATTGGCATCCTTGAGGCCAAATAATTTGAAAAGTTTTTTGTTTTAAACTTAGGGCAGTTTGAGTTGGGAACCTTAAAGATCCTATCTTAAAAAGACTTGCACAGATGGGAATTACAGACCTGCTCTCATACATAAATGCAGTCCTACATCTTGCAGATTAAACATTATAAATTAATTCTTATAAACCAAAGTGCTTTTCCCTGCTTTTTTACACTTGAAATGTAAAATAAATGAAAAAATAACAAAACTTTTTCTCACAGTCTTAAAAAGCCAACCTTTCTTCATAGTCCTATGAAGAGTTCTCTAGAAACACTGGAGTATGTGAAACCAGAATTCTCCTTCTGTTTTTGTAATTGCCAGTTTCATAGGAAGGTAAACATTGACTGATTCATGATATAAACAGAAGTTACTCTTTCCATTTTTCTATTGTTTATGTTTTGTTATCGTTAGTGTTTTTACGGATAAAAGCCAAATCCACTATTTTTCAGCAATCAAATGCAGAAGAGGACAGAATATTAATGTATGTGTTTGTGAAGTATTTCATATTCTTACATAACATTGTCAAGCATACCTAGGTCATGCTTTTTCACTGTTGGATACATGTATATGAACTATATTCCCTGCCAATGATTCCAGTTAATACATCTGTCAAAGAAAAGTAATTTATTTTTACCACAAATACATTTAAAAATATTCTGTAGAGAAAGATATGTAGGGAACAGTCATTCTAATGATAGGAAAAATTCTGGCTCTAATTTCAGTAGATGGATTCCTCACAATTTTAAAGTATACAATGTAACAAACAATAAGACAATTCTTAGTCAGATTCACCGTATTAGGAATGGCTTGAGTTTGCATTTCGTTTCTTAAGAATATACTTGAAAACTGAGTGGGCCAAAAAATAGTTTAATTTACAGGTTCAGATTTCTGTCTTAGAACTAATAGATAAAAGCTGAACAGCTGTTGCTGTTAGCTAAAGATTTTGAACCAATATATATCTTATAATGGTATAATAAATAGTGGTAAACAAATATACTGCAGAATTTAAGTCACAAAGAAAGGTTGGAAATCAGTTTGTTCAATTCTGGTACCGTTGTTTCTCATTTCAGTTTGTCCTATTTAACATAGAAAAAAAAAATCTTCAAAGATACTCGCGATTGCTTTTTTACATAATGGAAATTATAAATGAGCTGTTTGCATTGTTTTTTACACCTCTTGTTTGTCCATGAGTAATTTCTTTTCATCTGAATATTCCTGTGAAGCAAACTGGGACATTAATTTTGCAATAAAAGTCCCAGCTAAATGTAATGAATATATATATATATGAGAATATGTATGACATAGGCAGACAGGTATGTAAAATCCACAGATACATCCTCAAATGGCCAAGTTTCCCTTACTTAACCCCAAATTGTAATTTTGTAGTAGATCTGTTAAAAAAAAATTCTTTTGGGTCAGGTAGGACTGTCATAAGTCTTCATGCTACAACTAGAGGTAAAAAATTCAACAACTTCATATGCGCATTTCAAGGGTGATCATAATTTTAAATCAGAATCATAGTTTCTGGTACAGATTTTCAGCAACTGTAAACATGCCCTGAAGTCAATAAATCCATGCTAATTTGCATCAGTTAGGGATTCTGTGATTCTGTGATTCATTCTTCCTTTCTCTCACATACCTGAAACGAGGAGTTTCTATCAGTTTGTCAGATTCACAGAATCATTAAAGTTGGAAAAGACCTTTAAGATCATCAAGTCCAACCACCAACCCACCACCACCATGCCCACTAAACCATGTTCTGAAGTACCATGTCTACACATTTTTTGAACACTTCCAGTGATGGTGACTCCACCACCTCCCTGGGCAGCCTGTTCCAATGCTTGACCACTCTCTCAGTAAAGAAATTTTTCCTAATATCCAATCTAAACCTCCCCTGGCGCAACTTGAGGCTATTTCCTGTCGTCCTATCGCTAGTTACTTGGGAGAAGAGACCAACACCCACGTTGCCACAACGTCCTTTCAGGTAGTTGTAGAGCACGATGATGTCTCCCCTCAGCCTCCTCTTCTCCAGACTGAACAACACCAGTTCCCTCAGCCGCTCCTCATAAGACTTGTTCTCCAGACCCCTCACCAGCTTCGTTGTCCTTCTCTGGACACACTCAAGCACCTCAATGTCCTTCTTGTAGTGAGAGGTCCAAAACTGAACACAGTATTCAAGGTGCGGCCTCACCCAGTGCCGAGTACAGGGGCATGATCACATCCCTACTCCTGCTGGCCACACTATTCGTGATACAGGCCAGGACGCTGTTGGCCTTCTTGGCCACCTGGGCACACTGCCGGCTCATATTCAGCCGGCTGTCAACCAGCACCCCCAAGTAAGGTATTCCTTGGGATAAGAAGCTACAAGATCAAAACCACCTGAGTTAATGGACATCAAATACTGCCGTCTGAGAGACATCCAGTATTCTAATCTCCCATACTGTGGCGTTGGCCTGAGGTAAGAAGTATTACACATATATCCCAAATTACAGATGCTAGAAGCCAGAATTATTGCCAGGTGATACTCTTCTTAATTTGTCTTAAGTACATGAAGAAAGCTATGGAATTATTACACTTCTTCAGACCGCTATTTTAGGCTGTTTGTGCCTGCATCAATAATAAACCCACCTGATAATGAAATAACTTCTCCAACGGCCTGATCACCATTTTGGGGGGGGGGAACCCCTAAGTTCTTCAACAACCTTGAACAGAAGATGCACTTTTAGTATCAGTTCCGAGAAACTAAAAATAAATTCCAGTCTCTGCAGCCTATTGCTGAAGAGCCAACAGACTGCCTCTCCCCTGGGAACCTGGCATGGCAGTACCTAGGAAATCCTCTACTGAGGGCTCATCTTTTTTAAAGTCTTTTAGTGAAAACAATTATTAAAACCAGAGGAAGATCTGATGCCTCCAGAATATAGGTTCTGATATCTCCCTGAAGGTTTGTTTTTGATCCAGTTGCCTAGAACTTTAGGTTCTTACCTTTGGGGGCACTAGCACATCTGAAGTCCAGCCTCTTAAAATGTCTGACCCTAACAGTATGCATGTGCTTCCATCCTCAAGCACCTCACATCATTGTTGAAATTCCAGAAATGGTACCAAGAATGGAGCTGTCCCATGGGGCTTGCTATTCTTCCCAACACTTTTGTGAGGGTACAGTTCACATCAGCTACCTAATTAAATCTCTGTTCTGCCTGCCTTATTTTGAGGCTGTCAGCTTCTGTGAAATACAAATACGTCTAAAATCTGGTCTGTCCCAGGCATCTAGAACTTTGTGCACACCTTTCCTGGCAAGCAGCATTGACCTTCTCCACAGTATGGCTATTTGTTATTATTTTTGTGGTAGCAGAAGTATGCTGGATGCTAATGAAGTACTTATATTTAGTAAGTGCAGTGTTATGTGCTGGCTGTGAAGCTGTCAGCAGCGTTGTTAAAGAGCACAAGCCTAACACAAAGGTGCACTGCGCCGAGAATGGGATTTTTATGCTATATAGCAGGGAAGTACATTTAATTAGTTTATTTTGGTTAGCCTTCAGTTTAGTTTCAGGTCTGCCAATACTGACATCATTTTTCCAAGCAGGGAGCACCATCTAAGACTTCTCTGCATCACTCTCCTTGGGGTGGGCCTGTGTGTGGGCTGATGCAGTGCTCAGCACTCCAGATCATTTCACTTTGGCATCCATTCTGCTTCTGCTGTCTCTATCTCCATATTCTATTTTAGGTGCTTACAGAGCACCAATCTTCTTATCTAAAATATAACTGAAACAAGATATTCAGCATCAAATAAGCAAATAGCAAAAGATGGAAAATAGACTATTTTGTTATTATTATGGGGTTAAATCACTTAAACATAGATATCTTCCTACTCCTCCTCCTCCCACTTTCTTTAGTTTGTCTCATCTTGTTCTCTCCTCAGGGATGTACTGCTGGCCCACAAGCTTCTGCAAAAAAAATGAACTCTGTTCCATGATGGGTCCATGGGTGCCAAGTAGTCATGTAGCTTAATGCTTGCAAAAAATGTTACCGTTAGAATTTTGGCTGTCCCGAGATCCTCAGCCTCCAGTGGGAACAGGAGGCATCCTTTAGAGGGCGAACCTTTTCAGATACCCTTGCCAGGCCCTCGTTCAGGTTGTTCCAGCTGGGTGTTTAGTAAAGGATGCCGCACCGCTGTCCCAGGCTAGCAACCACAATGTTGTGTTGGCGTGAAGACACAGCTACATCTGAGCCCGCACTTCAAAATAAAGTGTATTTATTACTTGGTCTGTTGGGTATGGGGAAGGGGGTGCATTTTTAACCAGGCACCCCAAAGGAAGGATATAGAGGAGTAATTGTCGATGTGCTGGGGACTTCAGTTTGCTACAGGAGATCTAAGTAATTTGGTAAGACACCAGGCGCCCCTTACCACCTGGCCCTTCTTAGGGGGCTTGCATTTCTCCCCAGTGCTGTGCACTCGGCAGGCAGCACTATGGGTGCCGCTCGTCACTCCCAGAGGTGCTATGGCTGACATTCACAATTCACTGAAAGCTGTTGCAGGACTCTCAGCTGTGTCTCTAGCAAATGCCAGTTGCCGGCTTGGCACAGACACCTCTGCAGCTCCTCGGGAGTCACTTTAAAATTTGCGTGAATTGAGGCTTTGGCTCAGCCCAGCTCTGGTGACTCTCCAGGCTGCCAGTCTCCACGCAGGGACTGCTGATGGCGATTAACATTATAACGACCGGCAGCGGTCCGGGCTGCATTGCACAAAACGGTTTGCTTTCCCAGAGCCTCCAGCAGCCTCCCGAGTGAAACTTTATCCTCCATCCCGGCCTTTCCCGCAGCCTGCGGAGCCGCAAAGCTCGGCGCGGCGCTGGGCCGGGGCGGCGGCCGCGCAGCTGGCCCGGCGGCAGCGCTCCGCGCCCTGCCGGGCCCTACAGCGCCAGCGGGGCAGAGGCAGCGGCTGAGGCCTCGGCAGCCGCGTCGGCTCAGCTAAGCCCGCCTCTCGCGGCGGGCGGGCAGACAGCAACAACGAGCTGCCCGCCTGCGCTTTCGCGGGCGGCAGGGCCTATATCCTTTCGCGGAAGGTTACCTGCCCCTGTACGGCCGGTGCCGACGGAAGCGGCACTGAGGTAGCAGAGGCAGCGCTTTGTCAAGGGACGCCTGATTGGCTAAAGGGACTCTGCAATGTTTAGCTGGTAAGAGTCAAGCCCTCTGATTGGTTGCGTTGTACCTGCAATGCGTCAAGGGAAGATGCTGGAGTGCGTGCACTGGAGGGTTTCTGTGGGGACCGCCGCGGCCGGCGGCGGCAATGGCGGCGGCCGCCCGGGGCCTGGATCTGGCAGCGTCAGCAGGGGCTTGCGAGGCCCGTGGCGCTCTCGGCCCTTCCTGGCAGTATCAGCAGCCCTAGCGCTAGATTTCCCGCCTCTTCATGCTGCTGCAACTTGCAGCAATAGCAATTGCTTAGCTCATGAGCCAGGACTGGCAGGAAGAAGCTTTTCCTCAGTCAGTTATCTCTTTAGAGCTGCGTTTCTGTGTCAGAAAGCAACAGAAAGACAAAGCCTCTTTTCTCATTCCTTCTCTAAAATGCAGGGTGTCCGAGGTGCAAAATGTAGCAGTATAAATTTGCTTATTTTGCCCTTCCGCTGTCCGTGTGAGAAGCATTTCTTGGACTGTTGCTTGGAAGTGACAGTTTGAGTGACAGAGGAGGATATGCACGATAAAGTGATGAGCGATCTCTTTAAATATCTTGCTGAAATGCTGCAAAATCTTTCAACACACAGAGATGCTTCTGCAAAATCAAACCCGAACTGCGAAGCTGTGCAGAGGCACACAGGATTGGCCTGTCTCCATCTGGGACTTCTGGACACCGTTGAGTGTCTTGGGTCCCTCTTGGGCCTGGCCAAAACCCACCGTGGCCCTCTTGCATAAGGAGCTGCAGACATGCTGTAACCACTCGTTTGGGGTTTTTATGTCTCTAATTGAAATAAGCATAGATAAACCAGAAGCAAACAAGTAACAAAGGCTTTTCTGCACCAGTAAGAGGCTTACAGGACCGCTTTAAAAACGATGGGAGTTTCAAACCAGCAAAAACTTCCTGGCATATCTACGAAGCTAGCTACAATAACTACCTAAACATCGAAGTAGGTTACAGACACTCATAATACCTAAATTCTTCAGTATTTCTGTTATTGGAGTGTTTTCGTTGCTCTTTTTCAAAAACCCGTTCTTGAAGAGTGAGTCAGCAAGAAGTCTGTAAATGTGTCAGGGAGCAGTATTTTAAATAAGGTTTCACTGCTAAGCAATTATTAAAGAACATGTTTACATATGAAAAAATTGCAAATTTACATATGAACATAACGGCCCAATTTCTTGCTTCTAGTGAAAGTTTTCTTCCTAACCACAGTTTTCAGGATAACATTCCTGATGTACTGCTGGATGGATTTTGAGTTAAATTCCATGGTAATTTGTTTTCTTTTTTTCCGTTTGCTCTCTAGGAAGTGGAACACTTTTAATTTAAAATTACCGTGATTTCCTTTTTGCAGCCTTACTGAGTACAAACTGCTTTCCTGCTGGCATGAACACTTCCTACTGTCTTTTTTCTAGAGAATTCTTTCAAAATGTTAAAAAAACCAATCTAGCTGCTTTTCGTTGTAGTCCTAGTGAAGTGGAACAAGTGCAGTGAAACCTTTATGGGAAAATTATATGCCTGTGTAATTATAACGTTTATGAGTGAAGGTTTGCTAAAGTGAAACATGAAAGTGAGATTGCAAGCTCATTCCGTTTCTTACTTGGTCATTTAAAGTATGACAGCGTTTTCGAAAAATTCACATTTGACATAGGTCTAAAACAGATGGAGGTCTTAACAAATAGAAAGGAAATGAGTGTAAAGCAGTGGTAAAGGCATCACACGGTATTGTCCAAAATAACCTTAAACATTGTATATTAGTAATAAAGGCAATTTGTTGTATTAATTTACTATGATGATTGCAGAAACAATAGGACTACATTAATTTCAGAGAACCTGAACAAAGCTCTTAGGAGTGATACAATCATTCAATAGGAAATATATACCAATTTCAGGGTTAATAAGTAAATCAGTGTTTCACCAAATAGTTTCCTGTAAAGCAGACTGTTTAAAAGGTAAACTGAAGAGCTTTAGTGTGTTCAGGGCAGCAATCACATTCTAAGAATTAGCTTACTTTGAGCAGACGTTGCTGGAATGAATCAATGGGAATAAATACCAATTACATGTTTATTAGAAAGAGTTACATTGATCAAGTTCAGGTAATTCCAAATCAATCAAGTCTGAGTGATAATGCTACATTTTAATTTTTTACAAGTACTCTTATCTAGGCCATGTCCAAAGCCATCAGTGAGTATGGGAAAGGTAATACAGAGTAGTAAGCAGAGTTTGTTTGCTAAAGTTCTAAATATATCGCATTCAAACCATTTTGACTAAAAACATGCACCATCCATTTAAAGCAACCATGTTAAAAGCAAGGTATTTACAGCAATGTCATTACACTAACATCTGTTAAATATATGCAGGTCTGCCATCTTATGGAGCCTGAATGGTACTACCAAATAACAGAATATGGAACTACATGTTCATATTAGGAGAACAGTTTTAATTTTTCCTTTTCAGGTAATGTGTTCTTCCTTCTAAACCTTGCACCAATGTGACTCATTGTTTCTATTTGATACGTATATTTATTGCATTGATGTATGCATGCAAGTGTACACATGTAAACACACAGTCAAATAAAGGCATTACAGTTGCAAGTTCAAGCATGGAAAAGCTGGGAAGCATTAAAGTTGAAGTTGGTTGTTTACATTATATGACAGCCTTGAACAACATCATGTGCTATTTTCTTCTTTGTGATCACTGATTCAGTGTTCACGTTAGATGGTGCTACTTAGTGAATAGCTGTTCATAATTTTGCTTTAGCCTCTTTGTTTGGAGCGTTACTATGCTGTATTTGCTGCAAGCTAGTCAAGCCCTATTCTAAAGACAAAATTATAAATTTCTATATGGGCTTTTCTGTAGCTGTTAGATTATTATGAACTTTGAATGACGTTTGTACATTATTATGAATTTCGAATGACGTTTGTGCAGGCCAAAACAGACAATCATCATGGAAATTTTCAGCCCAAGTGATTAAAGTTTGGCAAAGCTATTAAAGTCACTAAAATGATGCTCTTTTGTTTGTTTTTATTTTCTATTTTAATAAAAGCTGATGCCAGGTAACCTGATAAGTGACTTTTGGGTCAGCCAAGAACAGATGCACAAGAACACAAGAGTGTTATATTAGGTCATCAAATATTATTATACATTATTTTCTCTTTAACTGGTACAAATTTATTTTTAAGTGAAAAGGATTCCTCAGGAAGACCTTATTACTTTGCTTTTGAAAAGTTTGAGGTGAGTTAGGAAGGTGGTTGATCGAAGTGGTTTTGATACCGTCAGATACTGTAGTGGAGCACGGACTTCAGCAAATTGTGCAGCATTCAATGAAGTTTTGCAGTTTTACCAGTTGCCAGAAAATTTGGTAGTGCCTGGAATCTAAACACTTAGGAGAATGTCTGATTTCACTGTGGTACCTGTACTAGAAAATATTCTACATTATATTTTCTCCATTTAGTGTCATTTGCAAATATTCACATCTACCCTGATATTCTTGCTGGGAAAAGACACTGAGCACAAACTGCCATTTAGATTAGTCAACTGAATTTGATGATGTGAAATACTACTGAGCCCCACAATAAAAGTCTTAGCAGAATTGGTTCTGTGTAAGAACAGAGTCTTCACCTTTTCAGTTATTTCCCACTTATAAGAAGGGTGTTCTCTCCCATTTGATCTTGCTTGATTGTAATATCGTATTTCGATATGTATCACAGTCCAGTACTCTCTGACCAGGTTCTTTTAGGTACTCCACATGAGGGTTTGATGTTTAATATCAAATTTAATTATTTGATCTATTCAATGTTAGATGGGATTTTGATTTAGAAGAGTGATACAGCAATGTACTGAAATCACAACATACAAGAATAAAATAGCAATTGCAATATACAGGTGAATCACAATTAAAAACATAATTCTTGTTATGGGTCTCTATGCTCACCATCACGATGCTGGGCATCCCCAGTCACCAGGAAGGAGTATGTGGGTTGAAGCCAGCTCAAGCCTGTTGCTTTCTCCAAAGTGCATGTTGTTGGTTCCTCAGTTTCCACACTCTGTTTTTGGCTGAGCCATGTACACACTTCTCCCCTGGCGTGTTGGTCTGGCTAGCTCAGGAAGACCTTATTCTCTACTAGTTATCTCAGGGAAAGCTGTTTATACAGTGTGATGACCCACTGGTACAGCTGTATATCTAAAACAAAGGTTACCCTCCAGTCCCCTTTGTGTTGAGATCAGTTCAGCTTCAGGATAATTGGTGGTCATTCTTTACAGTCTTCCTGGAGATAATTATTTTTTTGCTCATCTCCTCTGAGCCTTGATCCATTGTAGGCAGGTGTAGGTTGGTCCTATTCCACCCCTTGGCTCAGCCCAGCATTCAGCAACTCTTGGTGCTGCATAGTGAGCTTAATACACGTGTCATATGAATTACCAGCCCTCTTTCCTGTGCATGCTGAGGGTGAGAACATATGGGAAAGTGATTATTTACAGGTTTAATATGTGATTTAACTTGAGTTAGTATCATGTACTATTTGATTTTTCAGGTAACAGATCAATATTAAGGTTACAACAAATAACAATACAATGATTATTAACAATACAAGCATAGGATGTAACATCAGTTCCAGTACATTAGTAGCGACAAACCTTTAAATATATCATGCCAATGATATTCAGTAAGGCTAGTTTCCACTTTCACTAACTGAATCAGTTCATTATTATCATACACCATTTTTACTTGTCTTTCATCTAACCATTTTCCAATTTCAGGCAGATGTTGGGTAACCTTGGCATTTTGTTTGAGAAGGTCATCCTGTGGATCAAAGGTCACTCCACATGTTACTGATATCTTAAACTGTGTGAAATAGAGACATCTTTTGTTCAGTCAACAAGAAGGTAACCTGGAAATCTGATTGGTTGTTTGGTCAAAAATATATGTCGTATTACATCAGCAAATGTTGCCAGGTCCAAAATTTACATCATCTTCCAAGTGGATAGTGTTGAAGGTGGATACACACACGTCCAAACCCATTGCCGTATACTCCTGTCTCATTACTATAGCCATGCTGCCAGATGCAGCCGCCAGAGGAGTGTTTCATACTGCACAATTCTGAAGCTCTAGGCATGGTAGGGCAGGTACATCCTCAGCTTGATATCCAGGAGGTGTAGTATTTACTAATTTCATAAATGTCACATGTATTACAATGCAAACAATCTCCTGCTACTATAGGTATCCATATCTTTTTATTAAAGACTTAAGGAATACAACAATTGGCATAAGGGTATGATTTTTGTATGAGTAGCACTCATCTGTCCAGTTCCTAGCAACTGGAATATTAACTCATCTGTATCTGCATTATCATAAGGGCCCTCAATAGTTTTAAGCCATCCTCCTCTGAATTTGTCTTTCACCAAGTCAGGGAACATTGGTTCTAAGGTTTGTCTTTGACTACTTTCAACAGCTACCCAAGTCTGATTAACCTGCTCTATACTAGTTAAATGAAACAGAATACAAGAGAAAGCAGGGCTGGCTTCTTGTGGTGTGGTTTTGGTGGTTAGTAATGGGGACGACAGCGATAGGTAAGTTTGTTGCTAAAGGTGCGAAGTATCTTGCCAGTCCCATATGGAAGTTTGTAAAGCTGCTGGTGCCAGCTTGCAGTCATTCTTGTTACACCAGCTTTGATTTCTTCCAATACCGATAATTTATTTGCTAGAGTTTCAGTAGCAAATTAATTCAATATTCTTGATCCTGTACCAATTCCACCCAGCAAAGTTTGCATGATACCTCTTTTAGTTCTCTGTCCTATTGGTGTATGATTTTGTATCCACGAATCATAGAGAGGGACACTGTATTCAATACAAGTCTTGTTCGATGTACTAGTGCTTACGTTGGTTAAGTTCAAATGTATCTTCATTGTCATTAATTTTGGAGCCATAATCATGGACTGTCATCCATCATGCAACTGCATTCTGTGAAGGAGTGCCTTTGTTAAGAGGTTGTTTTGGTTGCTTATAACATACACACTCAGGAACAAGTGGTATCTTAATTTTGTCCATTCACATCAACTTCCTATTGGTTATTAGCAGCGTTTATGGAAAAATTGCTGTATATTATTACATTGTTCTCATTGTTTACAATTCAAGTGTAACTCTTATGAGCCATTAAAGTACCATTAGTTGCATAATATGCCTCTAGTACCCACTTCATTTTATTGTTAAAATAATTTGCAATTTCCCATCCAGTATTACATATAGTTAAAGTCAGGTTAATTTTAGATTTTAGGATTACTGCAACAGTATCACCTACTATCAATCCTTGACCTTGTGCTAGTGCAGACAGTATTGTTCCTGTAACTAGTTTCAAAGTTGGATTGCAGCTGATGTTCAACACTTGAGCTGTTGCAAAGGCAATGTGAAAAGGCAGAACCTGTTAGGGACAGGTCGCAGGTGTATGTTCTTATTGTCAGTGTTCCCATGGTGATAAGGTAACACCCTTATTTTCCTGCAAAAGAAGACATCTAGGTCTCGGACGTAATCCAAGCCGCAGTTATTGGTAACTTACCCTTTGTAGTATCTACACAATCCCATACTCCTTTTCCTTTGTAAAACTTTATTTTTAAAATGTGATCAGATTGTATTTCTCCGGGCAAGGGAAAAGTAGCAAACCACTGGTTGAAACCACAATAATTGCTGGACCAGCTGCAGCTTGCGTGGGGTGCACATTCCCTACACCACTGTTTCTACTCCTGTGAGGATATATTTCCAGCCTTCAGGTGTTCACTTTAAAGAACCAGTATAATCTACCTGACAAGTTTCTCAGAGTAATTTATCTTCCCTGAGATTGGCAAACTGTTGTCATTTTGACAGGTACTGTACCATTGTTTGAAAAAAATGGCACATGTCTACAATATACATTGCCAGGGCTTTTGTCACAGGCCATCCTCTCCTTGCAGCTCGTTGAAATAAATCGTAATTCCCAGTGTGTCCTGGCCATTCCTGTAACCACTTACTAGCCTTTCTGCCTTGAGTTTTGCAATACATTTATTTTAGCTAAATGATCAGCCATCTGATTCCACTTTGCCCTCAGGGTTTTTAGTTTTTGGTGGGCAGATACATGTCCTATGGACACGCACCTAGATTGGTCTATCATAAATATTTTTCCAGTGTGTTTTTCCCCATATGTCTCTACCATTTACTTGCTGATTGTTTTTCACCTAGTTCTCTAGCCACTGTGAACCAAACTTCTTTTGTCTTGCCTTCCCATGGCGGCAGATCAGTTATTGGAGAGGAGGGCAGTTGGGAGTGTCCAGTAGGCATCCCAGTTCACTCTACACTCTCTGATCATTTGTTTTTTTTATTCATCCTATCACTTGTCACCTGGCGAAATATATACAAAGCCCTTCACTGCACAGCAGTTTCCTGGGCTACCATTAAGGGTAACAGCTTACCAGTTAAAATTGGTTTTAAAATAGGAATGAGCACACAATAACAAACTTTCCTTTTCTTGAATTAATGGCTCGGTAGTTAGCAGCTCTTCATATGCTGGTAACAGCACTTTCTCAAATGGAGTGTAGTTGGGAGCCTTGCCACAATTTAGAGCAAAATGCAACAGGTAAACTTTTTTACCGTGCATATCTTGTTGCCATAATCCCCATTGATATCCCTCATAATTTATGCCTATATGAAGTGTATTTGGGTGTGCAGGGTTAATGGGTCCCATAGAGTGGTTAGTAAAATTTCATCATTTAAAATATTTAATGTTTCATGATGATTTTGTTCCCAATTCCATATTGTGTTTTTCTTCAGCAAATTGGAGAGATCCCCCTAAAATACTGAATCCAGGAATGCATGACCTCCAAAGCCCAAAAGTTCCTAATAACTGTAACTCCTTTTTATCAGAAAGTGCTTGAATGCTTTGTATCTCTGCTAATACAGGTTCTGAAACAGTTTTCTGTCCTCCTGTCTATCATGTACCTAAAAATATAGCTTCTTGACTTGGTCCTTGCCATTTCAAGTCAGGAACACCAATATTTAATTCTTCTAAGTGCTGGACGATATCATTCTTACTTTGGTGAACCATTTCCTCATCATGTCCTCCAATTAGAGTATCATCTGTATATTGCAATATTGTTACTTCAGGTGGGAGGATGACTGATTCTAGCTCTTTAGCTAACATGGCATGGGCAATGGTGGGGCCATGTTTAAAACCTTGCGGTAGATGATAAAACTATATTGTCTTCCACCCCAAGTAAATGCAGACTGTGGTTTGTCTTGCTTTTGTGTCGGGATCATAAAGACCATATCTTTTGTATCTAAGACTTCCACCCACAGAAAAGCACGTTCATATCTACTGTGCTGGGAAGAGGGGCTGTTAAAGGGCCAGTTGCTTTATTTAAAGCCCTACAGTCAACAGTCATGTGCCATATCCTGTTTGGTTTCTTAAAAGGCCATACTGGGCTATTATATGGTGTGTGAGTTTTTTCTATAGTACCCCATTGCTCTAATTGTTTGACTGTTACAGGTTTTAGGGCAGAAGCTTATGGCTCTGAGCCTTCTTCCATTGTTGGGGTGTGTTGATCTGCACAACACGTGATTAACTTCCTGGGTGTAAATTTTAACTTGCTGGTTATCTATCCTAGCATAGACTCCGTGACAGCAAAACAGATTGATAGAGAGCAGGGGCTCCCAGGTTTAATCCATCGGATGGGGGCAGGCCTTTAGTGCAACTGGTAGCATCAAACCTCTGTCCCCAGACTGGTCTGCATGGATGTGCAGGAAGATACGTGCTTCCACACCTGCCCTCTTATGTCACTTCTGTACCCGTGTCAATGCAGCACATATTGAAGCCCCAAATTTTAATTTGCCTCCCTCATCTCCACAAAAAGAATCCAGTTCCATTCCCTCATCCACCTCCCCTCCATCCATGTCATAACCTTGTCTTGCTCCCAGAGTTTTGGAAAAGGTGGCTCTGGCTAGGCTTCTACAGCAGGGACAATGCCAGTGGAAAGGCAAGAGCTGCTGGCCTGGACAGCTTCAAGTCACTGCCCTCAGCTGGTTGGTATTAGCTGCTGATCATACAGAACTCCAGGTGTAGAGGAGCTTACTCCTGGGTTACACATGCTGTTTCAGAGTAACTGCTCTATGCCAGAGCATACTGGAAACACAGGGGGACTTCACAGTGTGAATGGTTAGTGGCTGCTTGGAATAACTTTGGTGGAGGTGATTGCTCCACAGCTCAGGTGAATATGTATCTGCTGCTTGTGTCATTCCTTGCAATTTGAAGAGTGTTAAAAAAGCAAAAATAATGTTTCTAATTAACAGGATTATTGATCTTGTCTGAATCTGAGATCACTTCAGTGCTTAGACCCTCACTGTGTTCCCCTGCTTAAATTGATCAGAAGTTGGTCCCAAATAGGAGTGAAAGCAGAATGTGGATCAGGTTTTTGTGCAAAGCTGCACTTAAAAAAAAAATCTGACTGCAGAGATTAAATCATAGTTGAGTTGGTATGTTGAGAAATAAACCTATAAAGTAGTGTCATTACTTATGTGCCTCATCCTTAAAATGGTTGTTACTCATTAAGTAAAAAAGTAACTGAAATTGGCATCCACCCTGCTTTCTTCATCTCCCAAACAGCAGGATATCACAGGAGGCTCAGAGGTTGATACACAGAAAATACCATTCTGGATCAGACTTGAGATTCACTGCGTCAGTATCTCTCTACAGCTATGGCAAGATCAGGTCCTTGAACGAAGTACTCACTGCTGGTAACAGGAGACAGTCTGTCCCCATAAAAGATTGTGTTCTAAACTGTAACAGTAAGGTATTTTCTTAAATTTGAAGCATGACATGTAATAAGGCTTCCAGAATTATTGTGAACAGTTGCAGTTCTGGGTAGTTTGTTATTCATGTACATTTTTAGAATTTACTCAGTTCTTGACCTCAGTGGGTTTCTGTAGCAATATGTTTCACCATGTAATTACTCATTGATTTGGCAAACAGTAATCAAGTACATTACTTCTACAAAAATGATACAAGATTTTATGTACCATTACAAAGGAGGCAACATTTCATCTCTCATGTTTTGTCTGAGAAATCAACACACAGTAAACTGCCCTCAGTTGACTGTATGTTTTAGCTTAAGAAATCATACTGGGATTCTGATGTTAATTTGCAGTGTCAATATGTTGTAAGCTGGATGCTTAGTGTTTTACTCAAACATAATGTTTTATGGGTTTCTAATAATTCAGACCAGCTTTTTCTAGTTATTTTCAGCTTTCCTAATTCTGTGTATTTTTTTACCTAAACACTTATATAAACGAGTATCATTTAGTCCAGAATTTGTTTTACTCCAGTTTAACAATAAAAGACTGCACAGATGGCTGCAAAACAGAACCTTCTAACACAGCCAGATTTGTACATTTGTGCTGATTTCTTGCTTAAGGGAACTCAGTTCAAAATGCTGTACTGCCAAATCCATCCCTGCAGTAATTCTCTTGGCTTCAGTGGATGGCCACATGGGATTGCCTGTGATATCTGGCTAAGGGAAGCAATTCCATGCAATTCCAAAGGGATTTGTTTGACAATATGAAAAAATGAAGTCTGAAGAGCATGCTACTGTGTTGCGTGTTGGACAGTTCAACCATTTTGTTCAAAGTAGTGGCCATGAGAGCCACTTTCCATTCAGGAACCACAAGAAAGAATTAAAATTTACTTTGATTTAGATAATGGGCAGTAGAAAACGTTGTACTCGCACTTGGTCACACGCAGGTGCTGACAATAGTAGGGTCAAACAGTTTAGCTGGTTTTCTCAGGATTTAGAAGTAATTTCAGAACTGAGGAAGTGCCCTGGAAGCTGCTGTAATTCTGTCTGTGTGGCACCAGAAATGCTGAAAGGAAGATATTTAGAATACAGCTGCCTACAGAGAGTCTGGAAACTACAGGTAAATAAATTGCTCCTACTCATCTGAATTTCTTTGTGCTCCATAAATCAGGGTGTTATGCCCATTCTTCATAAATAAAGGGTGTCATCTCAATTTTCATCAATTTCTTTTCGTAATGGAAACAACCTTAAAGATGTGGAAAGCTAGCCGACTCTTTGGGCCAAAAAGAATTGGCATTACTAGAGAATATAATATCACACAAGATTGCAACACAGGAACAGGCCAACAGCCTGTTTGGCTTCCTTGGTGTTGCTTATGTGGGGCAGACAAAACACACAAAAATAAAAGTCCCAAAGCTAATTGATTCAGTGAAACTGTGCATCTTATCTGAATATTTGCAAAGAAATAAAATGATTAGTTTTGAAATTTTTATGATCTGCTGAAGGCAAAGCGATAGCTATTGCATTAGAGCAAAAATACTTGTTTTCACTTGGAAGTTGGCTTGCTTTTCTATGGAAAACTATATTCTTTTAAAATAATCCAAAATGGTAAACACATTTATGGTGCAATATAAATAATACAGAATAATCAGCTGCAAAGCTACAATCTAGGGCTAAAATGTGCTTCCACACTGAGAGGTGATTGTTTTATTGTAGTTTGTGTGAAACTACTGTGCTTGTAAGCTTTGTGTTAGCACTGTGACAGACAACCAAGAAATAGTTGCCTTATAACTTCAGCTGGATCCTCTGTGTCATCCAGCTCAGTCAGGCTGGAGCTGAGCCAAAGATGGAATGCTTCTCAGCATCCTACTCCTAATTGTAATGTTTCCTGTTTTCTTTTGCAAGTAATACTTTATGGTGTAAATGCCTCACTGGTGGTGTCACCTATGACATTTTGGTCTTTTCATTCTGCTCCCACTTTCCTCCAGAAACTGGCCAGACTTCTTGCTGCTGAAGTTTCAATGCTATCTCCTTAGTTCTCTGTAGGAGAGTTTGTTGGGTCAGATATCCAAACTGGGTCCGTGCAATCCGTGTATCGGATTCACCTGACCTAAAGGGCCTCCTATAAACCCACGTGCTGGGGATCATTTCAGCTGTCTCCACACGAATTTGGCTGCCGTTGGCCAGAAGTGCAGCTGGGTTTGAGCTGTTTCTGAGGGGAAGCAGTGAGGTGTGACTGCAGCACGCTGTCTGTCGCTCCTGGTTCTGGGAACACAGTGAGGAGAAGTGTCAGCTGTTTCTTCAGACGCAGCTTTGGTTTGACAGAAGTTACCATCTCTGGCTCTGCGGGAAGGTACATGTATTATTTCTAGGTCAGGCACAATCTTGCAAGAGACATGTTTGTACAGCGGTGGGCCTCAGCTAATAACTATGCGGATGCAAGGTGATTTTACATTTGTGGCACGGATTATCTGCAACGTAGATAACCTAATCATAGATAATTGAGAATTGCCTCAATGGGTGTTACAAGCCTGCTCTCAGTTTTGATCTTGCAAAGGCTGTTATTTTTGCTGCTGTTCAAGCAGCAGTATCAGCTTGAGGTATTCCTGCTTCCCTTTTTTCTGCCCTCTTCTGTCTGTGGCATGCCACTCATTCAGTTGTGCTACCACAGCTTTTCAAGATCTGTAATTACTTTTTTTAAAATCCAGTCAGTTCTTTGACTTAGTACTGACAACCTTTCAATGAGCCTTATTTAAGAAGCCCTACAAGTGACTGTGTTGGCACAGCTGAGGGGCAGAGAAGGTGTTAGGAGGCTTTAAGATACTATTGCCATTTTTTATTGTGAAACAGTAGCCACAGGGAAGCTATATTCCTGTAATTCCACTAATTTTAATAGCTGTACCATTGTAAATTAGGAGTAATCTCAAAGAAAAAACACTTCAAAGACCACCAAACATGTTTGCTCTGAGAAGGTTAAATATTAAAAAATGAAAAATGTCTGTAAGTAGCTGGAGATTTGAGGGAAGGCTTTTTCTTACTTGCATGTAAAATAATGTAGGAATGGCATTAATAAATAGAATTATTTCATTTTAGCACATGAAAACAGTATTCTTTTTGTTTTAGTACTGAGCCACCACTTAGAAAACTGCAGGGCTGCAAAATTACAAACCACGCACAGTACTCTCTGAAAAACTAGACGCTCCACCGAGTCGCGTACCACTGTCAGCCAGTGGTTTGTTGGGAATGAAAAACAAAGAGCCTCGAGCCTCACAGTCATCTTTGTCAGCAACTTCAGTGAGCAAAAGGCTACAAATAAAGTGGCCGTGGGGGACTCTGCCCCACAGGCATGGTGTCACAGGGCCAGAAATTGCAGAGGAATAAATCCCTGCTTGTCCTTGCTGCTGCCTCCTCTTGCTCCACCTGACTTGTGGGGAAGGAAGATGGTACAGGGTGGAGGGAGACAGATGATCATTGGGCTTCAGAAGTCACTTCTAGGAGTGGCGTATGATAGATCTAACCATGCTTTTCCTTGAGAGGGTGGGAATCCTTGTGTGCAGAAAATGTCACTGAAAAGGAAAAGAAATCCAAACAAAGGGAATAAATACAGAGCAGGCACTTTGCCAAGGAGAAAAAAATTCCCTTGACAAGCAAAGGAACTGATGGCTGTCGAGCTGTTTCCTTGACAGGGAAGGAAGATGTCAGAATCTGCCGCTGGAGAAATCTCCCACCCAGTATGCTTACCAAAACACAGCTGGCAACCCCAGGGAAAGGGATTCCTGGAACAACAGAGAAAATACTGTATTTCCTTGACTTGAGAAGAATAAATTCTATTACCAGGAAACTCTCTGGCTACAGCTATTAATTTACAAATGGCATTCAGCAGCTCTCATCTTCTACCTCTAGCCTTTCTTACTGCTTTCCTCCCTCCCTTTCCTCTTTAGTCTCTTCTCGCACCCCTCCCCAATTTATCTACGTTCCTGACCACTCACTGAACATATTTGGCTATTATCTGAATGTGCATATCTTGCTCGTCTGCCATGGCTAGTCCTGTTAATTTACCTTTCTCAAATAGTTATTTACTGAATAGCAATAAAAAGTAATTGCATCTAGCAGCCAAAGAAAAACCCTGATCTCAGCATTTTAAAATAGGATGCTTTCTAGAGTAGGTTTTAAATTCTTTAGGGTTCATATTTCAGTAGTGGTACTCTAGTACAGGGCCTCCATTAATGATTATGGTTGTTCAAGCACTTCTATAGTGTCAACATTTGAGGTTTTTTCCTTTCCAGTATATTGTTACTCATTTGTTTGCTAACAAATTTGGAGTACCGACTCACAAACCCAAGGTACAGTGTTCTACAAATGAACTTGGATGAACCTAGCAGAGCCTGCTTTATGCAGCTCTTCCTAAATGAAGGCTGCTTTGACAGTGTTTAGAGATTCCACAGTTCATACAAGGCTACTGTGTGCTTCTGCCAAAGGCTGTAACATAGTTTGGGGTGGAGTGCAGCTTCCCGTTTCAGTGTGTAGGTGCCAGAAGTTTTTGATTTAAGCATATGGCGTGCTTTCTTCATTAAAATGGCAATATGCTTAGCTCAAATGAAGTACTTCATTCTAAAACTCACTGGCACCATTTTGGTACCAAAGGTGGTAGAATACCATTTCAGTGTTATTTGGATTTTAGGACTTTGAACAGTCCTAAATATCAGGAATCGATGGTTACAATTCCTGGGAAATTTTTTTCTTATTTTTTTCCTCTGCAAATTCCTAATTCCTCTAACAATTGGACAGTGGAAAAGAATCCAATCCCCAGCCTGGCAATGGTTGAAAGTTGGAAATGCTTCTTTGGAAAATGGGAAAACCAACAATGCAAAATTGATGGACAACATAATATGGACTGTGTGCCTAAGCTTTGTTATCCAAGTGTTGTTTTCCATGAGCAATTAAAATTCCATGGAGAACACTTGTTATGTTCTGTGTCAACCTGGACCATAGTTACAGCAGTAGTTTGCTAAGGCCTTGAGCAGTGTCAGAGAGTGTTGCAGGGAATGTGCTGCCTGTGAGCTATGCGCTGAGGAAAAACTACAGCAGATCACACTATACATGGGATTACATCTTATAGAAGAAATATTGTTTCTATATTTTGCTTGTTAATATGATCTGTGAATGAGAAATGGGGCTTTTTGTTTGCACTCCTTTTCGACCTAAGTGGATAAGAAATGCTTTAGGTTGACCATGCCTCTTTGTATCCCAAATTTGTTAACAAATGAGACCAGCACAATAAATTGAGGAGGAAAGATCTACAGTGTTTTAATCTATAGCGAGAAAAGAAATGCTAGAACCACTTCATTTACCTCACAAAGGTAACTGAGACTGTGTTATTAGAGAGGGGTCAGCAGAATGCTTGATGTATTGGCGCATTTGAAAAATTTCAGGAAGAGTATTCCACATGATTTCAATCATAATGTAAAACATTTTTTAAGCAAGCAACACTGGTTATAGAAATCAATCTTCTGGCATCTTCATTCATGGGGTCACTTGTTACAAGCTCTGGAACACATTTTTTTGTTGGCTATGGGCTTTGGTTTCCATTGCTTGGCCTCTCAAGAATGATTAGATAATTAGAGAGATCTTAATCTCTCAAGGTGACTACAGCTGCCTCCCACCTTGCTGTTTTGCAGAGATGTGCACAGTATTTGGGAAGCAGAGTATCATCACAGACACACTGATAGATATGAGTGAAAAAGGAGAAGATAATCTTTCACAGTCCCATGTATTTATCACAGTCCCTCGCCCATCTTTTGCAAGGTATTGAGATCTAGCCTGGACTGATGTGGTGATGGTTCTTCCTTTGTCTTTGTAATGCCTTGGTTCCATCCTAGTGATATATACAAGCTTGTATTTTCAAGGGTGAATTTCATGTGCTGCCAAAAGTGAAATCATGAAAATAGGTAAGTCGTCTTCTGATCAGAAAGGACTGGCTTATAGCCAGATGGGTAAAAAGTATTTTAGATAATGGCTGCAGTTGTGAAAATGAGCTTGGGGTTCATGAAAGCCCAACAGCTTTGAACAAAATTGATGATCTGAGAGAAACTGGTGAAGAATCTGAGGGGAATTAAAAAATAAAGTAACAATTATTAAGGGAGGAAAGTATTTGGGATGGACAGTGAGATAAATGATTGTTGTACAATGCTGAGTCAGTGGAAGAAAAGAAGGAACAATATGTGAGTGGCCATTTGTGAGCAAATGGTCATATGTGGTGATGATCAACCTGAGCGTGGGTACCAAAAAGGAAATATGTGTATATGGGAGACAGATTTAGGCTGTGAACTGTTTGACAAAGGGTTGTCATCTGGTTTGTGCATGTCTGGATGTGGAATAGTGGTCGTGAGGGAGAGAATTCTAGAGGTAGGGAGAATTCATACAGGATCATAGCATGGGTCAGTTTGGAAGAAGGGCCTTCAGAAGGCTTCTAGTCCAGCCTCCTGCTTACATGGGAAAGAAGATTGTTGCAAACATTTTGATGAAGTTGTGCATATTCATGTTTGTGGTACAGACTGAGTAGCAGATTTTTTACATACTAAATTTCCTTGGAAATTTGTAAATTTGAAACTGCTGCACTCCTGTATATGTGTATAAAATAAGCTATGGAATATAAAATTGGATAGACATATATATATAGTTTGACTCATACCCTGATGAAGGCACATGGATATTCAAATTATTCTGGCTTAGGCTATTTTATTGCAATAAGAACTAGGTCTGAATTACCAGCACCTTTACTTTTCCTCCTAATACATGTAATGTATGTACAGCTGGGTTTTTTCCAGTCTTCTGAACAAAAAGAACTGCTTTTATGCAATTTAGTGGGTGTAGGAAAACACTGAGGGACAGATAAGGTGAAAAAGAAGTGCATGGAAGAAGCATGGTCATACCTTTGAGGAAGGACCATCAAAATATAATTAATGTCCATTCTTCTCTACATGAGAATGAAATTTTCTAATGCTATTATAGCGCTTACCAAGTGTACTTGCCAATGCATTCTCCTCTTTTCAAGGTTGTGCAGCATATTGCTGCTCTTCAGGTTGAAAGTAACAGCACTTCAGTAGAATAACTGCACTTTGTATAAAAGGACTTCCACTGCTAATAAGACAGAGGATTTCATTTTAATAAATATATAGTTGATTAGTCCTGGTTAATATATTACTGTGACTTAGTGATGCCATCCATAAGTTAGGTATGTTAGGTTGGTGTTTTTATAGGGATAATAATTCTCTTGTGTGTTTAATTCAGTGTGCTGAAAGAACAGTGTAATAGTTCAGGACAACAGGATTCCAGTTCATTATGTTGTAGATTTTTTTTTTTATTTTTTTTTTTACTGTGTATGTATCAACTAGTTTCAATGCCTGTCATATCGGCTTTCTAGTGACAGTAATCAGCATTCTGTCAGAGAGGTGACACTGCATACAACTCAAGCATTATACAAATCGTCTGGTAATAAAACTTTTCAACAGCAATAATGGATACCTGTGTGATATTATTTACAAATTGAAATTTTCTAGAAAACTGGAGGCAAGTTTGCAATCTTGATGGCAACTGAATTAATGGAATTTTGCAGCACAAATGGAGACTGGAGAAAGGAAAATCTCCTGCAAGCATCACAGCTCAGTTGTTTGTTTAATAGCAGTATTATACAATATCTTCACCTAGAATACTTAGTGTATGTGTAATACAACATATAATTAAAAACTGAAGAGAAAGTTAATAATTGGAATTTGTTGCTAAATATGAGTCACCTCATTTCCCTTTAAAAATACAATAGGAAGGCTTTTGAGAGACAGATGTAAAATCATTATACCTTTGTATCAAACTATGTTCAGTTTTGATCTGTCAGTTTGGTGGATTGGAAGAATAACATCTAGACATTTAAGAAGAACTTTTTCTTAGACGTCTCCTTTAGCTGCCTCTCCCAAAAAACGGCTAAGTGTGAGATGGTGGAGAGCTCTACGTCATTTCCTCTGTGAAATGTCCCAGCCACGTCACACCTGATGCTCACGGCATGGATCTGGTTACCTGGGAAAGAAAGCAGGCAGGGAGGAGAGCCGGCAGCATGGCAGCGGTGACTGCCAGGCCACGTCCAGACGCAGGTGAGGCCAGTCCTCTCCCTGAAGAGGAGTGGACGGCAGAGATGGGAAGCATGAAGGGGTGGGAAGTGTAACAGCAGCTTCAAAGGGAGACAGGGTGGGGTGAAGGTCTCATGTCCCTGAGGCTGCTGACAGGCCTGACTGCCCCTGCCTGGCTTTCCCCAGGACCCCATGTCAGCCCCCTGGGGACGTCAGCCCCCGTCCCAGGGATGCCACAGCAGGGCCGGGCTCCAGCTCCCCACAGCCCTGCCATGGGCCCCACCAAGTCGGGCATACCTGTGGGCCCATGTCCCAGCCCGGCCTGTCCCCAGGGGGGTACCCAATTCCAGGGCTGGGGCTGCCCCTGGTGCCCTGCTCCTGGATGGGGAGCTCCTGTCCTGGCCCCCACAGCTCCCGGCCCCCCAAGGAGCTGCCAGCCCACACAGCACCCTGGCAGCAGGTTAGAAAGAGGAAACAAAATAGCTACGGGGATCTTGTCAGGCATCATTAAAGTCCCAAACACACGATGCTCCTGCAGGAGATCATCTCTTCTGCTCTGTTGTCCTGGCGAGGCCGGCCATGGGATGGTGCTGAGGTTCCAGCCCAGCAGCAGTGTGCTGCACCTGGCAGAGCTGACACCAGAGCTCTCGCATTTCTGCCTGCCGAGCGGGTCTCAATAAAAAATTAGCCCTTGGTAAAATTACTTAGTAGATCACAATACATCTGAGTAGTGTTGGCATAGACAAAAAAATTTCTTAGTGAAAGAAACCTGAGAAGGGGCTGGGAGAATGTAAAGGAAGGCTGGAGACTTGGCACACCATCAGAACAGGAGCCTGTGTTATTGGAAACCCCGTTGTGCTCCGTAGGTCTCACTGCAGGGAGATACAGCTATAGCACCCTCCTTTTACATTTGGCCAGTTCCGCTCACTGTTAGAACACACTAAATGCGTCATATTAAAACCACCGATTTTCTTATTAGAGTAAGCTGCGTAAGTGTTCTTACCATGATACAAGTGCATCAGCACATGATGCTGGCAGCACTTGGTAGGTCAACAAGGTTTGAAAGGGCTGGTGGAGCACAGAAGTGGAAGCCTGGTCATCCATCCCGTAAGGGTCATTCAGGGGAGCCAAACAAGGTGCAGGTAAATACACCCAATTGTCCCTCTACCTCTGTGGTCAGAATTAATTTCGTGTCCTCCCTAATGTGACCTCTGATCTTACAGTCTTACAAAATTTAACAATATTTTAGGGGTGCTTATTTCTTGAAATGAGTGCAATGTAGCCCTTACTCAAAATGGTTGCCTTTATTTCTGATGCTTTTCGTCAAGGTACCCACTGTGTATGCTTTAAATGACACCATTTATAGTGGTGTACTATAAGGCTTGTTCTGTAAGTGTTTGCATATGAGAACAAACCCTCCTTTGTAAAGAGGATGGTCTCTTGATATCTTAGAGGGAGGAACCTACTCCTAGCAGGACCTCCTCAGTCAAGTGGAAGGAAAAACTAACTACAGGATTTACTATAGAGGAGGTAGAAAATATGAAAGATATGAGAGGCATGATATCACAGGCTGTAAGGTCAGGGCGTGGAGAGCATGACAGAGCAAAATGTGAATGTGTGAGGCCAAGAACCAAACTGGCCTGCTGTGACCTTTCAGGCCCTGGTGAGGGGCCTCAAATTACGGCCTCATATAGCACCCATTTCATAAAAGTCAGATTCACAAATATGTACTACAGTTTTATTGTAATAAGGAAAATGTTATGGACCTGATGAGAGGGGTGTTTTTATCCCTAAATATAATATTATGATTTTCGTCAAAATACACAAAAGGACTCAAGTTCCAAATCTACTGCAAACTATCACATCTGCTTAGGCAGTTTAGTACGTTACTCACTGTAAGGCTTTCCAAAGAAGAAAAACCCTTATCAAAGAAGAAAAATCCTTAAAAATGGATTATTAATAAAAAATATTAACTATACCAGACTTTAATATGTTAAATAGGTAGATACAATGTCAAAAGTGGACCAGAGTGTTAAGTAAAGTTGTCAGTTCCTCTAGTTGGTTTGTTCGTTCTTACTCATAAGGAACTGTTGTTGTGTACAGCTGCCATGTTTTTGTCCGTATTGTAAAAGGCTTGATGGTTTGCTGTTATTAGGATAGAACTGAAGAAACAATGCTGAGTGTTTCAGGTAACTTTATCTTAGACATCAAGAGGTGTTTTGGTCAGGTTTTTCACTATATCCTAAGAAAAGTCTTGGCTCAACTGAGTTGAGGCAAACAATTTATTTATAATAGTACTTTTTTCCTGTAAAGGGTTAGGAAAGTATTCATGTAACATTATTAAAATACATTTTGCAGAGTTTTAAGACAAAAGCTGCAAAATAAAACTTGTTAGACGCGGAGCTAAATACATTGCAGGAAACTACATTTCATCAGAATGGGCATTGCTCCCTCTGTAAGTCAAGGGAATGTCAACAGAAAATTTTACTACATAGCCAATTTCTACTAAGGATAAACAGGAACTACTTGTACAAATAAATGCAATAATCTAAAAGCAGCATTCACACAAGTTTAACTTCCACTTGTGATAACGGGAAATATTGCCTGCATTTATGTGGTAGTGTTAAATATGCTGTTTGGGTTTTTTTATGTCACAGAAATATATGTATGGCAACAATAATAATACCCTTTGTTAATTTATCCCACTCTTTATCCATAATTTGGGCTAATTTCCAGGGACGTAGGGCATAAGTCTGTATTTAGGATTCTTATAAAGTCTCTTTGGTCATTTGCTTTACTCTCAAAAAACACATTTTCTGTTCTCTTTGTTGAGAAATTGTTAGCTACCATCACTACAAGCAGCTGAGAGACAATGTGAATAATGACATTCAGCAAATAAACTGAATGCTTTTGTTATGAAATCCATCTCGTTTATCCTGCGTCTAGAGCACCAGTATCTTGAAAGTATTGCTTTGAGTCTGGTTCCTAAGACAATAGGGAAATAATTTTCTGTAGATAGGTGGTAGTTTTACCAGTGCTGAAATATGCAGAATAAACACATTTAGAAATTTCAATAACTATCCAAATAAGATTATAACAAATACTTCCATGAGCAGGAGAGTTCTGACTCAACTTTCCTAGTTGGTTAGACTCCCAATATGAACTGCACGCACACAGGAGTTTTTTTCCCACGCTGCGTTGCCACCTGTTTTCATGTAATTTGCAGTAATGCAATAACCTGTAACCTCCTGTTAAATTTGGTTGAAATTAGTCACAAGTTCTGAAACTACCTGGAGAAATTATGCTAGGCATACAGAAAGACAAATGCTTGTTCAGGCAGCATAATTACCTAGGTTTTCTCTTCTCAGGAAAAAATGGTAAAAAGTGCATGTGACAAGATAATTTTTTTTTTTTTTTTTCTCTTCAGAATTTGGTCACAAATTAGTAATGTGCTTTTTTTAGATTTTTTTACCCCTATCTTCTGTATCAGTTCAAGGCAGATACATATTTCTACATATTACGCATTTTCCACATCCTAATGTTTTATTACAAAATTTGATAGATGTTAACAGACTTGAACAAAAACATTGCTGCACATCAGTATGTGAGTGTATGTTTTAAAGCCCATTCTTCCCAAGTTGGCAATCAGGCCACACTCATTTGATGACTTATAGACTATCAATGTCCATAACCACTATTTTGTCCTCTTCTCTCTGTACTTATGTTCTTCTCTCCTGTTGATAAAAATTAATAGATTAATAATATATTAAAGGTAGAAAACAAGGATTAAGAAATAGTTTCATAGGTTTCTAAAGGAAGAAGTCACCAGTGGGATTCCTCGCTATCTGACTGTTCAACATCTACAAAAAGGCAGCAAACAGCAGTGAATGTAGAGTTGACAAAGTCTGCAGGTGGTGCGAAAGCATTCAGGATAATCAGCTGGAAAGATAACTGAGAAAGGTCGCTGAAGTATTTCAGAAATGAATTATAAAATCACCAAAAGGCAGCTCGGTAAGCATGAAGCAGTGTATATGGGGAAGCTAATCCTAGCATCTATACACAATAGTTAGCTATTATCTTTTCTCACTGAGGCATGGGCTCTTAATGAGACATTGTAGCTCAAGAGAAGCCAAAAGCCAAACAGAATAATCAGAATGTATTGGGAAAGGAGCAGAAAACAAACTAGTCATTGTAATTCCGTATAATCCCTAAACCCACAGTACACCTATAGCTTAATCACTACATGAAATTCTGGTCGTGCAGTAGTATTAGTGCAGGAGTTAGAAAAAGTAAAGGAATTCAGCAAGGGGAACATTATGGAATGGCTTTAATATATGAAGAAAAAAGACTTTTCAGTCCAGAAAGGAGAATATTGAAGTATCTTAACAATGTATAAAATTTTGCAGAGAAAGTGAATAGGAATGCTTATTTTTCCTCACAATGCAAGAATCAGGCACTGGGCTTGAGACAAAAAGGAAATACTGCTTCAGACAATACATAATTAAAAAGTGGAACAACCTGCCCAAGAAGGTGCAAAGTGTAAAAGCATAAAATATTATTTTTCCCAGTTCCTTTATGGAGGGCAGGCTCATGGATGCTATTAAACATGATGGGTGACTCCCTGGTCAGGAAGCTTATAAAGGACTGACTCACTGCAGGAGGTTATTTCTTCCCTAAGCCCTTGCTACTGGTGTTTGAGACAGGCCGTCTGGCCAGACAGGACTTCAAACATAACAGAAAGGTAGCATGGCTTCTTACAACATTCTTCTTTATACAGCTGAGCATTCCAGTCTTCAGGAGAGCTGGTGCTCCCTCCCAGTGAACCCCATGAGGAACGTGAGGGTGGTGAGGAAGAAAGGCCGGAAACCCCATACCCTCCTCTTCCCTCAGCAGCTACCTCCTCCAGTCCCCTTAGTGACGGCGGTGGAAAGCGCAAGATACGCGGAGGCCTGAAGAAGGCAGGACAGCCGCAGCAGCCCCAGCACCGAACTTTTCGCGGTTCAGGCACTGCCGGCCCCCACCGCCATTTTGGGCCATCGACCGGACGAACTACATCTCCCAGTATGCTCGGCGCCGCGGCGCCATCTTGTCCCGCCGCTCAGCGGGTCAGTTCGGGCAGACAGCAGTGGCGGTAAGCTGAGACATGGCTCTGTTCCCGGCTTTTGCCGGTGCCGCCGAGCCCGGGGAGCCCCCAACCGGCAGCACTGAGGGCTCCAGGAAAGGTAACGTCTTGGGCGAATCCTCCTTCCTCTCAACAGCCCTCCGTGGCCCTGCCCTCGGGAAGCCCTTCCGCTTCCACTCGCCTCCACACGGAGCATTCGGCACCGTTCTGGCCCTCCCGCCCGCCTCGTTGGGCCTGCTCCGGCCGCCAGCCCTGCCCGTGCATCCCCGCGTTGCCGACCGGGTGCGCTCTGCCTCCGCCTCGGCGTTGCGGCGTGGGCGGTGCTGCCGCTGGGGCCCAGGGCCCCGGCAGCAGCGGTGTGTGTCCAACAGCTCTGGAGGCTTGGGAGTGCGGCAGAGGGGCTCGTCTGTCCGGGCAGGCGTCCTCTGCGCAAGGCATCTCGCAGCCGCCGTGAATAAAGCTGTTATATTTAGAAATAAAGTTACTCTCCGTGAGGTCACTTTGGGGAGAACCCAAAATAGGGGCATTCCCATAAAAATGGTGCTGGCTGCTCATTGGCGGGTTCTCAGGTGTGTTCGGATTTGTTTCCAGCTATCTGCTGGTAGGTGCTGCAGGCATGGCTGTAGAAATACTCATCTTTGAAATATACGTGTGTGTTAGCTTTCTGTGTGGTGGAGAACGTTTACTTTATGTAGGAAACGAGGTGGTTTTTTTTTTAATGCTAGCCTTGGATAACTTAAAAAGTGTTTTCTCATTTTTTGCTTATTAAATCAAATTTTATTTCTAAAGGATATTTTTTGGAAGGTCATGAGTGAGAATATCAATCGGTTTATCATTTTTACTGTCATGGTTGCTGTCTAGCAAGTTGTACTTTAATTAAATGAGGAAAGAACCCTATCTGGTGTAATGACAAACTCTGAAGTATGCACAACGTTTATTAATTCTACTGGGCGATGTTTTGAACTATGCTTGTTGCTTGCCAGCATCTGCCACCTTTGAGTCTGCCCATCCTCTAGACACCACAGCAAGGGGAAACACTAAGAGAATTGTTTACTTAGGCTAGATTTCTTGTATATTTGGCCCAGTCAGTATGGTGAGTTTTTGAAACTTTTAGCAGTACAGTTCTAACCAGTTCTGCATTACTCCCTGATGGCACTGCAGCTGTTGATACTCAGTCTGCCAGTACAGATATGTCCTAGTCACATTTATGAGCCTTTCTGGTAATGACACTCGGTGCAGGGAGTAGTGGACATAAGAAGATCCCAGATTACAGCTTCTAGGAAGAGAGGAGCTGCTCTGCCAGGCAGAGGTACAGTAAAACTCTCTAGTAGTAAGACATTGCTTATATTTTAAAACTTTGGGAATTTAGCCTCTAGGTTTCTTATTTGTAGTCTGTGTCACTGCAGACCGCCTGTCTGGAAGGTCAGATTACACAGAAAAAGATGTTAAGACTGACCTTCAGATCTAGATTTCAGTTATTAGCACTATTTATGAGTTATGTTTTGGTCTACTGGAAGTTTTTTGTATGAGAATTATTGACAAAACTTTAAGGAACATAATTAGTTTGGTTTATGCTTTAGCCAATGTTGTACTCCATTTTTAATGACCACATTTCAGTATAAGTTACAAAAATTAAGTATTAACTCAGAACCACATTTATGGTGGCATATATCAAATTTCACACACTCAACTTGTGAGAAGTTGAGAACTTGATGAGCAACTTTGGTATCTCTCTGATAGATGACTTTCCTCAGAGCTGATATGAAGCCAAAGTCCATCATAATACAGACATCACAGAGTACATTGTATTTAACATGATGTGCAAAACTGACGTGTCTTTTGCAGTCATTTACACTGCCTCATACTTGTAAAAGTTGAGGTAATAATGTAAATATGCTGGCCATGTTTCATTCCTCTGGCCAGCTCTGTCTTATAGTCTTACAATTGTAAGTGCTGCCTGAAACAGAAGTATTGCTGTACACTCTTCCTATCCTGCTAGATTGCTGAGTTGCAGCAACCTCTAGAGTGCAAAGTAATTTTGTATATGGTTTCTTACAATTACGTTGTCAAGCTTAATTAGTTTTTGGTAGAAGATAAATTACAAATTCATCAGTAGCTGTGAACAGAGCAGTGGTAATAACACTACTGACAGTAGTAAGCATTATGCACAGCATTATTTACAGTCTGAACTATTCTATAGGTAAGACAATGCAGTGATTTTTGCTGAAAGCAGATTTTTCAGGATTCTGAGAGGCAACAGAAGGCTTTGTATAACTCTTAAAAATTGTCTCTGTAGACATGCACTGTAAATTTATTTTTTTTTTTTTTCCTTGGGAAAGTATAAAAAGAATGCCATTGGATTGCTTCTACTGTTGTCCTCATAAATGTGGCTGGTAGAGTAGAACAATAACCAATACATGCATATTACAAAAGAATTCTTTTATATCTTCTTTATAATTGTCACAGGCCAGATTTACATTCTTAAACTTTATAGGCATCTGACAAGAAAATACAACAAAAAATTGAAAAGGTAGCATTTTAGTTTGGAATGCATTTTGATGTTTGAAATGCTTGTATCCAGCTAACTAATTAACTGGATGTTATTTACAAGGAGGTTTGGACTTGAACATTGCGTAATGGAAAAAGCTGTTCAATTCTTTCCAGAGTATTGGGTCAGTTTGATTAAATTGCTCAGAAAATACTGTAGTTGAAGAATTCTCAACATGGCCCTGGTGTGGCCACAGAGGCATATTGACTGTGCTACAGGGGTTGGTTCTTGCAGTGTGATTCTTCAATGTTTTAAAAATGGAATTTGATCTCATCTGCTCAGTAGAGCCAAGCTACAGGCACTGTCAGGGGATTAATGTTTATGACTCAGTTTCTCAAGGTGAGTTTTCCTTGGAGGCCCTAAAACAATAATTTAAAATATAAAAAATTAAACCTTATTTTGCTTGTGCTCGCTGTTGTAATTGTATTGCACCAAGTTAGTGAGTGACTTCACATCTGTAGGGGAATAACAGATACTTTCAAGTAAAGTTAAGTCAAAATGACATCTGTGAAGTTTGTTTCTAATAGTGATAATAGACATTATTTTGATATATTTAAGGCAAATTTCCTATGGAAATGGATCTCATGCATGTTTGCTGTGTGTCTGTCTGCCAGCCTACTTCATCAATATCTCTCTCTTCCTCCCCAGGAGTTTTAACCCTTTCCGTTGAATTTGTTGTGGTGAGAGAGAGAAATGGCAAAACTATAGGAGGTCTGTGAAAAATATACATTTGCTTAGGAAAGATAAATCTAGATAAAGTGCCACTGCTACAAGAGAGGCTGTAACGTGAATTGAACTGTTACCAGGATAGATGGGCTTGGCAATGCGCATCTGTATATTAGCCAACTAAGAAACATCTTTGGAGATCACAATCTGACAAGCACAGGCTGCCTCTTGCCCAGCCCATAATTAAGGAATGTGGCAAAGTACTATAGAAGGGACTAGAGAACCCAGATAATTCCTGAAGCTGTGGCAGCAGCAGGGAGCGTAAAGGATGGAGGACACAACTCAGAAATCCAGGCTTCATCCTTCAGCTGCAGGATTAATTCGGTGGGAGGAGGAGGGGAATGAAAATGTTGCCAACTCACTGTTTTTATTTAAGAATGTGGTTCTGGTCTTAGAACAGCCTTTTAAACAGAGAAATATAAAGATAAGTGCTTTCCACTGTTCGGCAAGTTCAGGTGTAGCCTCTTTTATTTCAAATGTGTTTTGTGCCTCAGGGAAATTTATATGGTTGGTCAGCCCCATGTTTTATTGTCTCTTCCAAAACAGCTGGAGCTTTACTGCTTGCTTTGTTTATTTTCTTCTCTGTTCATTTTGTCAATGTGATCAGTAATGCCATTTTAAAAAGAAATGTATCAGTTCCTTTCTGTTTTTCAGTTTTTAAGATTGAAGCTCTTAGTCCTGCTAAGGATCTGTATCTACATTTGGAAGTTACTTGGCACTGTAGTGCCATAAGGCTCAAGGTTATAAAATTTAGCATACTTGTTGCTGTACACAAACATTTTTTTTCCTAGTTTGGGCTGGTCTGTATGTCAAGTGTTTACACTCATGAATAATATTACAAAATGCACTATCTGCGTTAATCTTTGGAGGACCTGATATTATGCTTTTGAAATCAATGAAAAGCCTGTTTTGATGCGTACAGCATTTTAAAAGACCTTTAATCAAGATCTTAAAAGTTAAACATCTTAGACTTTTTTTCTTAATGGTCTGAATATTAAGTCTTGAATTCTGAAATTTGTTATCAGCGAGACTGTATGACTGAAGGCAAATTATTTAACTTCGTTCTGCCTTCAAGCTTACTTTTAAAAAAAAGTTACCCAGTGTTTTATTGTGTCATGAGTTTTAGTATTAATATATTTCAAGTGATTTTTGAACCATAAGTCTTCATTCAAATCAATACAGAACTACCTTATGATGAATTTATTTCTTCAAAAAAATAATGCTAATAAATGATTTATTACACATTACAAAGAGAAACAATGCTTTATTAAAAAGAAGAGAAGGTCAAAGGCTACAGAGAATATCTTTGTGCCTTAAGTATGTTACTTTGTGCCAAAGTCAAATTAGGTAAGTTTTGTATACCTTTGGAACACATACCATAACAAGTTTAAGGAGATCTGTTTGGCTAATAAGTTACAGTTTTGTTCTGTTATGTGATACACCTTTACACCAGAGACTCTGCAACCAGTAAATTTTTCTGTTTTGTTAGGTGATTTGGGTAATACAACCCAAATCAAAACAAAGATTGATTTTTATTTTTTTAAGGGAATTAAATGTCTCCTTTATTTCTGTAAATAAATAAAAGGCTTTATGCACAGATTAGTTGCATTTACTGAAATCTGGAGTGCTCTGGTCTATTGTGCTTTCTCTGAATTTGTCTATGTTTAAGGAAGACCAGAGTGTGACCAGTGGAAAAACATTGTGGGGTTGCAGTTTGCTCCTGCATTCTTTTATACCCTGCCTTCATGACCAAAATAAGCAGGAATAATTGAATATAAGGAAGATAATATTTTAAAAAATCGATATCACATTTCAGAAATAGACCTCAGAAATCTCAGGTATAAAGCAGCACTCGGTATACTGCATGGTGCATATTGAATTATTAACTCCCAGTTTGATTATGGAGTTACCAGGTATGTGAATTTATTTAACTCCTGTGTGTTTTAAATATGTAATGGTTACAGAATTATCCATGAGAAACATTTTGGTATTTCATGGAAAATATGAAATACAGTTCTTCTAAGAAGTAATTCTGATTTTAGATTGTTTCTTAATACATCCCTTACAGGATCGAAATACGAAATTAACTTATTGTTGCATAACACTTTATTCTCCATTGGGGGAATAATTGTTTCAATAGGTGAGTGAAATGTTGCTTGGATATTATCCAACATAAATCTTTCTCCTTTAAGCTCACCACAGGTTTTGGAAGAGCGCTTTGTGGTAAATTTACAGTTTTAGAATCATAGACACATACTTAAAATGAAAGTGTTTGTGCCAGGGTGGATTAATTTAAATTAAATATTAGATTTTTATCATATTTTAAATAGGCAAATAAGGATTGTGGTTTTAAGGTTTCAGTTTTTACTGTAATTTTACATTAATATACTTTAAGTATTTTCCTGGAAGGAAGAAAAAATACCTCATGCTCACTTGCAACAAAGTAGGGTAGTGTGTTTGCCTGAGGTTTGGTGATTCTGATTGCCAGGCAGAAGGTTACAGAAATGTGTGTATATATTACACAGATGAATTTTTATTTTTCAGTTTCCATCCCACATTTTGGTAAGCTGGGAGATGATGCATGGCAGTGTTCTGCAGTGTATTGGTTGGGGCGCTCATGGGAGGTGCGTTGTGGTCCTGACAGTGCCATGAATTGTGGGTTCTCCTCTGCACAGAGCTGGAGGTTTGAGACGAACCAGGAAAGGTGGCCCTCCTCAGGGGGCCTTTGGTCTTTGGTGGCAGGGGCAGTCTCTTGGGAAATGCAACTGGAGCTTTGCTCGATTTTATGTACTTCTTGATGAGTTTTAACGTAGCTTAACAAACTGTTTTGCAGCCTGCTCCATTTTAAATCCTTTTGTGGACAACAAGTCAGGGACATGAGACAGAAGAAAGAATTTTGGTATGAAGATCTATTTCTGAAAGAAATACTTTAGAAGGAGGGGAGATGTGTGGCTTGTTAGACGATGAGTTCATGCTATTTGAGGATTAGAGGTCAGAGTAGTCAAAAGCACAAAGGCAAGAGTGTGACAGGAAGAACACCGTGGCAAAAATAGTTGTAAAGAGCATGGAGGAGTGGTAGGGAGACCAAATTTGTTCTTCTTTTTACCTCCTGTGATCTGGCACCAGAGAGGCTGCTGTTAAATTCAATGTTTATGTGAAATAACATTTCTTGATTAATACATTAGAAAATTTCACATATTTAAAAGAATTCTAGAAATTAAATCTCTATGAAAATTATTATAGAACTTTTAATATCAGTAAAATGATGGCAAAAAATTCCCCCTCCACATCCTGTCAGTATCAATGACTGAAATGGCTGAGGTCTAGATGCAGAATGCTTAATGCTGGTTAATATATCCAAATTAGCCCAAATTACCCTTTTTTCACACTATTTAAAAGCCTAATGCTATTCCGGTGGTTAGAGAACTCAGAATCCAGTGACATGTTTTGACCTTGTATAAAACACTTGAGTATTCTTATCAGTAATGGGTGTCCCTGTCAATAAAATTGTGTTAAAAATATTTTCTGTACAGTGAATAAAGTACATTTTTTGTAGGTTTGCATAAGTTGTATTACATTCATTAAGTATACCTTTCATTTATGTCCTTCTGTAATTTTTCAGTTTTACTCTTTGAATATGTAAATATCTGTATTATATTGCATATAATAATTGTAATTAATATATAATATTATATATATGAAGATATACATTACAAGTTCTTATGTAATTATGCATATGTAACATTTATACAATATATAAGTATATAAAATTAGACTTTTTACATGGCAAAAATAAATATTGGACAGATTTGTTTTTTTAATGTTTCATACACTGCTATATACTTTTATCTGCTTACAGTATGAACTTTTAAGTAGTATTATAGAGTGGGGGTTTTAAAGCTTAGACTGATGTCAGGGGACATCCAGCTCCTAAATATTTTACCTCATTACAACCTAGTGTTCTGCTAAATGAAAATTTCATGGACTGCTTTCCGATATGCTCAATTATTGCACATGATTTAGTGACATTTGCTGTGAATATAACTGTCTGCTGACTAGATTAACCCCCAACTTTAAATAGCATAGCAAGCTAATTTTTACTGATCGCATACTTTTCTTTACCTGCAGAATTGGACTGGCTTAGTAACCCAAGCTTCTCTACGGAAGATGCACTATTACTGCATCAGCGCACTACAGAAGTTGCAAATCTCATCCCTGAAAAATCGCCACTAATAAGGTAGAATATACTTCAATATCTTTTAAAATAGCCTCTTTCTTTTGTCCTGCTTATCTTTTGTTATGTGAGACCAAAATCAGAGCTTTTAGGGCTGCTTTTCATACCACTGTTCAGTATTTAGCCTGGAGAAAAGAGGCTGAGGGAAGACCTTATCTCTCTCTACAATTACCTGGAAGGAGTTTATAGCGAGGTGGGTGTCGGTCTCTTTTACCAACTAATAAGCAATAAGACAAGAGGAAATGGCCTCAAGTTCCGCCAGGGGAGTTTTAGATTAAATATCAAGAAAAATGTCTTCACCAAAAGGGTTGTCAGACATTGGAACAGTCTGCACAGGGAAGTGATTGAGTCACCATCCCTGGTGGGATTTGAGAGACCTGTAGATGTGGTGCTTAGGGACATGAATTACTGCTGGACTTGGCAGTGCTAGGTTAACAGTTGGACTTGGTGATCACAGAATCATAGAATAGTTTGGATTGGAAGGGACCTTTAAAGGTCACCTAGTCCAACCCCCCTGCAATCAGCAGGGACATCTTCAACTAGATCAGGTTGCTCAGAGCCCTGTCCGACCTGACCTTGAATGTTTCCAGGGGTGGGGCATCTACCACCTCTCTGGGAAACCTGTCCCACTGTCTCACCACCCTTACTGTGAAAAATTTCTTCCTTATATCTAGTCTAAATCTGCCCTCTTTTAGTTTAAAACGGTTGCCCCTTGTCCTATCGCAACAGGCCGTACTAAAAAGTCTGTCCCCATTTTTCTTATAATCCCCCCTTAAGTACTGGAAGGCTGCAGTAAGGTCTCTCCAGAGCCTTCTCTTCTCCATGCTGAATAGCCCCAGCTCTCTTAGTCTGTCCTCATAGGAGAGGTGTTCCACCCCTCTGATCATTTTTGTGGCTCTCCTCGGAACCCTCTCCAACAGATCCATGTCTTTCCTGGGCTGAGAGCTCCAGAGCTGGACGCAGTACTGCAGGTGGGGTCTCCCCAGAGTGGAGTAGAGGGGCAGAATCACCTCCCTCAACCTGCTGGCCACACTGCTTTCGATGCAGCCCAGGATATGGTTGGCCTTCTGGGTTGTGAGCGCACATTGCCAGCTCATGTCCAGCTTTTCATCCACCAGTACCCCCAAGTCCTTCTTAGCAGGGCTGCTCTCAATCCCTTCATTCCTCAGCCTGTATTGCTATCGGGATTTGCCCCGACCTGCCCTTTGCCTTGTTGTACCTCATGAGGTTCACATGGGCCCACTCCTTAAGCTTGTCCAGGTCCCTCTGGATGGCATCCTGTCCCTCAGGTGTGTCAGCTGCACCACTCAGCAGTGGTGTCCTCGATCCCACTGTCTTAAAGGTCTTTTCCAACCTAAATGATTCTATGATTGTATGATTTAAAAAGGCTTGAACCGAGCTGTGTGTAAGAGTATGAATAATGCTTGCACGTCCTTTAACTTAAAATAATGAGAAATTATACTTATGCAATTACATTCCCATTTTCTTTTTCGCACAGCTGCATTTAAATCATTGTTATTTCAGAATGGAAAGGGAAATGAGTGATCATGATTTTTCATTAGCTTTTGAATGTCCTAAGTGACCCTTGAAATAATGTGAAGATTAAGCATCATCATTGTGCTTTCTCTGTGAAAACCCATTCAATCAGCTATTTCATAGTCAAGTGTTTTACTTTTTAAAAACAAGTTGAAGATGTGAATTAATGAAATACTACATGTTTCAAGTCGTGCGGCTGTGTAGAACATGCTGGTCACTGAAAAAGATGATACATTCTTTTAGAAAAATGAACTTTAAGCAGCTATATTTGCTGAAGAACTAGTTTTAATACCTTCACTAGAATAGTTGCTATACTTGGCATATCTACACTATTATTAGCATTTAATAATTAATGGGATCAACTTGCAGTTGCCAAGTTAAAAAACTTAGTCACTTTTTATTTGATACAAACTGATATGTTTACGATGACTGTGGGTAGTCATGATAGAGAATGTGTATCTGAATATATAGAGTGATACTATATGGAATAGTGATACTGTACAGAATGTGATAAAAGTGCTACTATATAGAATATAGTAACAATTACAGCTGAATACATCTTTTTGTGTATTTATTCTTACATTTACATGTTTTGTGTGATTGAAATGCAGTCACTGATGTGTTTATCAGTCATATATTCTGCTTATATTTTTTCAGATCTTTTCAGGACTTTGATGTAATAAAATTAAGGAATTTACAAATTACCATTCAGGTAGAATGACATAGCAAACCCACCATATTTAATCAATCTTTGAAACAGAAAGACTAAAAAAAATAGTGTACAGAGAAATGTTTGATCTTTTTGCCTATTACTAGGGTACATTCTCAGTTCAATAAAAACTAATTACTCTAACATAGTTGGTGGGGTTTGGGGTTTTTTTGGGGGGGGTTTATTTTTTGGGGGGGGAGCATGTGTTTGTTTTAAAGGCCTGCTTTTAATGGTTCTCCCATGGCTTCTTTTTTCTTGTTGCCTTTAAATAAATTTTGTAAGGTTTGGGGGTTTTTTTTGAGGTGCCTTGCTTCTGAAATGCTGCATTTTCTTTTATTGACATATTAGGAATACTGAGACTTGTCACTCCTTTTATTGAAAGATTCTAGAAAAACTGTTTAAAAAGAGCTTGTGCTTTAATTAAGGGTTAGAGAAGACTTCCATTATTTCAGTTGATTATTAAGTATGGGAGTGTATGTACAATAATACACGTGTTTTGTCAAGACTATCTGTCCTTTGTGTGGTCTCTCAGTCAGTCAGTTGTTTGTTGCATGTAGTGTTTGTTACTACATTGTATTATCTGATAACATTAATTCAGTAATCATCAAAAATTCTTCATTGATTGGTGAGTTTTGAATTTCTAATCTGGAATTGATTTTAAAAGTGTGTTTTTGATATTTCATATGTAAGTCATAAAGAAGGAAAAAAAGTGCAGACTTTTTTCTTTTGGAGGCCACCCTGAAAGATTTCTCATCCCTTTAGCTTGACCTAAGTTGTCTTAGCAAAGTTAGGAAATATTACCAGCTCATTCATCTTCTTTAATTTGTCGATGATAACAGATGGATATTTATACAGATCACACATCAAAATGCCTTTGACAATTAAAACTTTAATAATGGTTGTCAGTAATTGCAGCAGCTGAAAAAATATAGTTGTTACTTAATACAGATTTATATCACTTTCGCTATATGTGTTGCTGCTAACTCTCTTCTCCAAAAATAAAGGTAAAGAGTAAAATGATTCTGAACTTTCTTATGGTAGTATTTCTTTACAGTTTTACTACTTAGATGTGTATATATATATATACTTGTTTCCAAGCAGGACTACTTCAAGATCAGAGTTGTCAACGGAAGGTGATACAGATGAGAGTCTGGAACAGTCAAGTAAGAAAAGGAAAAAGAAAAAGAAAAAACATCACCACTATAAGAAGACAAAAAAGAAAACTAAAGGGGACTCCGGTAGCAGCGAATCAGACCTGGACACTAAGCACATCAAGGACAAAGCCGCCGGAAGTGGCAGAAATCACGAAAAGGACGCAGCAGCAAAGTATGTGTTTATTAATACAAATTAATGCAAAATCTAAATTCATTGTGGTTTTGTACTTGTCTTCAACTTTATGAATGAAATTCTGACCACTGGTGGGTTTTTTTTTCTAAGCTGTATATGACTAAACCTGCATTCAAAGCAATGAAAATAAAATTAGAACCACTTGTTTAATCATATTTGAAAAAGGGTAACTAAAATACTCTGTGAAGTACTGTTCTGCAGAGCAAAGCATGGTATGGTGGTAACAAAATGTATTTTTAAAGACATGTAGAGGCTTATGTTGAGTTTTTGCAAGCATGTTGTTTCCCTTTGTGGATCTTCTTTTGGGAGAGTTTGGAGAGGAATTACATTAAACATTAGTCTCAATTAGTGCAGAAGTCTTAATATACAGCTGGGTTTGTGTGTAATATAACTTCCTCCTCACAGACTTAACATTTCCTCTTTTTCATATTATGACAAAGTTTGTTGCATGATTTAACATTTCTTTTATGTCCAGCCATTTATTGCTCTATGGTGTGTGCTTCATACTTCTTGCTCATGGTACATCTAGATGGGTATCGGAACAACTGAAATTGTTTTGCTAGGTGTTTTTTTTTAATTCCAGGAGCTCTAAAGTACTGTGTAATTAGTGGAGGTGTCATTTTTTTTTTTATGGAACAAGAAAATAGATATGGAGTGACTAGCATCATCTTAGAGCAGTAAAAGAGGTTCTGTGAATGCACTGAGTTTGGCATACTGAGCTCTGCTTTTCTCAGTCTGTTGGGTTTTGATCATTTAATTTAAAGGGGCTCAATCTAACTGGCTGTGTAAGTCACCTTTCCCTGTTTCTTATCATGTTTGCTAGTTTGAACAGCCATTTTGCCTCTCTCTGATTCCCTAGTTCCTGTTTTTTTCTTTAGCATCAGCAGCTCTGGCTCTAATTCACAGCATTGCAGCTGCTCCTGGGGACAGAGTGAGGATTTGGTGACATTGAGGAATTGTTACAGCTGGATGTAGTCCAGGAAGTCCTTGACTCTCCCCCGATTTACTACTTTTCTCAAGGCAGATTAACCAGGCGCTGAGAGCACAGGCTTGTGAGCATGTGTCTATGCCAAGGGATCTTGACACTGTCTCCCTGTGGAAGAATGGCAGCGGTACTGGAGGTATTGTCTGATGCCTCTAGCCACACTCAACTCCTCCCTTATGAAGACACTGCTGTTGGCTAGTGGTGCCTAAGGCTTATTTGGCTGTGAGGAAGCACAGTGAAAATCACTGGGATGTGAAGACCATTCTGCTCTGCCCAGTCACTCATGTCTTTGCTGGGGGTGTCTGGGCTGGATGGAATGGACTTACATGCTGAACCTGGTTCATCAGCTGTTTGTCAGACTGGGCCAGCTAGCCAGTGCTTTGCCCAAATGAAAGGGTTGAAGTTCTTTCAGAGTGTTTATTTTTACTTCTTTCCATAAATTGTTGATACTGAAGGAATATTGAGTTGTCAGTAGACTGTTTTTGAAACCTGAACCACGGAATTGCTCTAAATGCAATAGGTCTTGTGAAATTGTAGAAAGCTTCTCAAGGCTATAAAATTCATTTACTAAGTTACATATTTACATACATACTTACATGAATTCAGATTGGAAGCTCATAGTTATCTACATTTGGAGGCAGGTGGCATTTCCACTTAAGTTCATTTGTATGACTAATCCATAAACCACTCCAATGCACACTGTTTTATCAATTGCATGGGTATAATTACAGCTAATCAACATAATCCCCTTACAGATCATCCTCTTTTTCTTAATTGTAGCATCCTACTAAGACAAAAGTAAACTTTAGAAGTAGCAATATATGGCTTTTAGATTACAGCTTGCCAAGTAATTGATTGGTTAAATCTGGTTATTACCTTTGATAATTGTAAATCCAATTTATGGAAATGCAAGGAGTGCTTGTGTTTTGTTTCAATGGTCCTATTAGTGTTTCTAGTTCTTTTTTTCTGAGTGTGTGACTGACTTTGCAATAATAGATCATGTACCATGACTTTGAGTAAATTAAATTATTATGAACTACAGAAATGTAATGTTTCCCAGGTTTTGTAAATGCTGAATATGTGCACAAATGATTAGAATATACTTCTCTTCCTTTTCTGCAGTCTAGATAAGAAAACGTCAAATCTTACCAGCAATCACTCTGTTTGGCTTGATGATATCCAGGCTTTCACAGCAGAAACCTTCAGAATAGACAAGAAACCAGACCCTGCAAACTGGGCCTACAAATCCCTATATCGAGGGGATATAGCAAGGTACAATATGTTGGTTTCTATTAGTACTCAAATTACCACAGAGTCACTATCTCAAAATTCACTAACTTGAGTCTGGCTGTGAAATTTTTATGTAGAAGATGAAAGTAAGATAACTGAATAGTTTATTTCAAAATTTGACTTTACACTGGGCATAAATATTTTAAAAGGCAAAAGATGCCATGAAATAATATAAAGTACATGACTAATTTTTTTAAAAACATTCTCTGTGCAGTAAACTGCAGGCATGTGAACTTGTAGAACTGCCATCTGGAGGTGGCAGCATGGGACAGATTCAAAAGCATGATTTTTGAGGTCAGAAATCCCAGGTTCTGTGTTAGATATCTTTGGGCAAGTGCCCCTTTTGATCTCTGTTGTTTCATTTCTGCATCTGAAAGGGAAATGGAGGTACTGACTATTTCATACTAGATTTGTCAAGAGGTTTACTTACTGGAGTAGTTTTACATCATTGCAAAAAAACCCATGCAGGTACTTTCTTAGCAAACAGATTCTGTGTTAGATCACACAGACATTGTACCAAAGGGTATCTTATGCATTGCTACATTTCAAATGTGTATAGATGAAATTGCATTTTCAACATTCTTAGTGGGTTACTGGCACTATGATGACCAGCATTAATAGAGAAGCCTGTCTAAAGCAGCCTACGCTGTGTTTGGGCATTATGTATGTACACTTCTTGATGTTCTCAAGGAATATTATTTACTATATATGAAAAGTAATTATTTGTGGAGGAGGGAGGATTTCTGGGTTTTATTTTTGTAGTGTGTATACCTTTGCAGTAAAATAGCCTGGTTACAATCCATTCCAATTTTCTGCCACCTTTGGATTGTCAGCTATTGTTTGAGATGAGAAGTGTTATTTTAGCAATGCATGTCAATACATCTGCCACTGAAATGACATTTCTTGGTAATATTTTAAGATGGTATTTTCTTTTTGTGGTGGGTTGACCTTGGGTGGATGCCAGGTGTTCCCAAAGCCGCTCAATCACTCCCCTCCTCAGCTGGACAGGGGAGAGAAAATATATTGAAAAGCTTGTGGGTTGAGATAAGGACAGGGAGAGATTACTCACCAATCACTGTCACAGGCAAACTAGACTCGACTTGGGGAAAATGAATTTTAATTTATTACCAATCAAATCAGAGTAGGGTAATGAGAAAACCAAATCTTAAAACACCTTCCCCCCACCCCTCCCTTCTTCCTGGGCTCAGCTTTACTCCCAATTTTTTCTGCCTCGTCCCCCTCCAGTGGTGCAGTGGGATGGGGATGGGGGTTGTGGTCAGTTCATCACGTTGTCACTGCTGTTCCTTCCTCCTCAGGGGGAGGAATCCTCACACTCTTCCTCTGCTCCAGCCTGGGGTCCCTCCCACAGGAGTCTGTTCTCCACAAACTTCTCCAACATGAGTCCTTCCCACAGGCTGCAGTTCCAACTGTATGAGGTTTAATAAGGCCAAGTGCAGGGTCCTGCACTTTGGCCACAACAACCCCATGCAATGCTACAGGCTTGGGGAGGAGTGGCTGGAGAGCAGCCCGGCGGAAAGGGACCTGGGGTTGCTGGTTGACAGCCGGCTGAATATGAGCCGGCAGTGTGCCCAGGTGGCCAAGAAGGCCAACAGCGTCCTGGCCTGTATCAGGAATAGTGTGGCCAGCAGGAGTAGGGAAGTGATTGTGCCCCTGTACTCGGCACTGGTGAGGCCGCATCTTGAATCCTGTGTTCAGTTTTGGGCCCCTCACTACAAGAAGGATGTTGAGGTGCTGGAGCGTGTCCAGAGAAGGGCAACGAAGCTGGTGAGGGGTCTGGAGCACATGTCTTATGAGGAGCGGCTGAGGGAACTGGGGTTGTTTAGTCTGGAGAAGAGGAGGCTGAGGGGAGACCTTATCGCTCTCTACAACTACCTGAAAGGGGGTTGTGGCGATGAGGGTGTTGGTCTCTTCTCCCAAGTAACTAGTGATAGGACAAGAGGAAATGGCCTCAAGTTGCGCCAGGGGAGGTTTAGATTGAATATTAGGAAAAATTTCTTCACTGAGAGGGTGGTCAGGCATTGGAACAGGCTGCCCAGGGAGGTGGTGGAGTCGCCATCCCTGGAAGTGTTCAAAAAACGTGTGGATGTGGCGCTTCAGGACATGGTTTAGGGGACGTGGTGGTTCTGGATTAATGGTTGGACTTGATGATCTTAAAGGTCCTTTCCAACCTAGTGATTCTGTGATTCTGTGATTCCTTACGAACTGCTCTAGCATGGGTCCCCCACAGGGTCACAGGTCCTGCCAGCAAACCTGCTTCAGCCTGGGCTCCTCTCTCCGCGGGTCCACAGGTCCTGCCAGCAGCCTGCTCCAGCTCAGGCTTCCCATGGGGTCACAGCCTGCTTTGGGCATCCCCCAGGTGTGGCGTCCTCTGTGGACTGCAGGTGGAGATCTGCTCCACTATGGAGCTCCATGGGCTGCAGGGGCACAGCCGGCCATGGGCTTCCCCAGGGGCTGCAGGGGAATCTCTGCTCTGGAGCACCTCCTCCCCTCCTTTGCTGACCTTGGTGTCTGCAGAGCTGTTTCTCTCACGTTCTCACTCCTCCCTCCAGCTGCAGTTGCGCGGGTCTTTTTTCCCCTGACAGAGGTGCTACCACTGTCCCTGATGTGCTCAGCCTTGGCCAGCAGCAGGTCCATCTTGTAGCCGGTTGGACATAGGGGAAGCTTCTAGCAGCTTCTCACAGAAGCCCCCCCCATAGCCCCCCCTGCTATGAAAACCTTGCTACGCAGACCCGATACACCTTTCTTAATCCATAGGATTATTGTGGCCTTTATGAACTTGGTCTGTGTTTCTTCTTCCTCCCCACTGCCCACTTCTTGGCATATAAAATGGGTAGAGGCTTAGGGATATAGAAAGATATTACTGGACTGAACTACTGGTGTCTGATTTTTCAGTTTAAAATTATCTAATCTAAATAGTCTTAAATAATGCTGTCTGTTGTTCTTTCTCCACATTTGTCTGCGTGGCTTAAAATGATAGGATGAAATAAAAGAATTTTCTTCTGCTGAGTATGACAGATATTGTTGAACTCAGAGGAAGCTTGGTATAATAAAAGTGGTGATGGCACTGAAAAAACATGTAAATTTAAGTCTTAAATAAGGAGCAAGTTACCAAGTTCTTACACTTCTGAAACTCTATGCATACAGTATTTGGGTTAATTTGGATTAAAGTACTTCCATGCTTTCTTTCAAAAAGGAGGTATCTTTTTTTAACCTGTATTTTAGAAGATGCTTAATTATATTTTTCCTTCTAAGATACAAAAGAAGAGGAGAGTCCTGTCTTGGCATAGATGCAAAGAAACAATGTATAACTTGGGACAGGTCTGCATCAAAAAGGAAGCAATTACAGAGTCGACCTGAGCGCTACTTCACAAAGAACAATGTGAAGATGCTGAACACAGATGGGATTCCTGTTTGCAATAAGAGTTCTACATCTGACCCAACTGCTTTTATACCAGTTTTCCAAATGGAAACTGATGATCCTTCCAACACAACGGAGGTAAATCCTCTTGGGGTTTATGATCCATCAACTACAGTGTGGCTACAAGGAAAAGGGTGCAAGAGTGCAGACCACGAGCATGTAAATATGCAGCAAACAGTTCAAGAGCCTGGGATAAACATTAACTCCATTCTAATGACAAAAGTGGAAGAACATAACAAGAAAGTCAGAGAAAACCCAAGAGATATTAATGCTTGGATGGAATTTGTTTCTTTTCAGGTATGTGTTCTGACAGACCTGGTTGCTTACTATAAGTAATAAATAAAGAATGAGCTGTTAATTCATCTTCACAAACATCGGCATTCTTGTGATTCTAGTGATGATTCTTACTAATGTTGTAATAATTTTTCTTTTTGTTTTAAGGATGAATTAATGAGAGGACCTAGCCCATATGACAGTAAGGGAGAGCAGGAAGTAAAAAGAAAATCACTGAAGTTTATTTTAGAAAAGAAGCTGGCTATTCTAGAGAGGGCAATTGAGAGCAATCCAGGTAACGTTGATCTGAAACTTGCCAGGCTGAAGCTTTGCACAGAATTCTGGGAACCACCAGCTTTGATCAAAGAATGGCAGAAGCTAATTTTCTTACATCCCAATAATGCGGAGCTGTGGAAGAAATATCTCCTGTTCTGTCAAAGTCAGTTCACTACCTTTTCTGTTTCAAAAATCAATAGTCTTTATGGAAAATGTTTGACTACATTGGCAGCTGTAAAGGATGGCAGCATGGTATCACATCCTCTACTGCCTGGCACAGAAGAAGCTATGCTAGGTAAGGTTCTTTCTATTTCATGTTATGGTCAGAATGGTCTTTGTAGGAGTTGACTACATTCTCTATAAGAATAGACTTTCCTATGTATTACAGGAAGTTTTTATTTTCTTCAAAATGCTGGGCATCATGATTCTTAGCTGAGAATTAAAGCAGATATTCCAACCAAATACAGATATAGCAGATGCTTTTCTTCCCCAGGAGAATTTGTGGTATAACATCCAGTAAAGTCTAATGTGCTGAGCAGTTTGCAGTACAAATGGCCGTTGGCTGCAATTCTCCAATCGTGACAAGAGATGTGCTTTATCTTTGCAAAATATTTATTAAAAAAAAAAGGTTTGCTTGTGAAAGAAACAATTTTCTCCTTTTCAGCAGTTTTATAGTTAATTACTTTAATCCAGAAAAGAGAAGGGATATGGGAAATCTGAAGTGAGTTTTCTCGAGCATCACAGTTCATATATGGAGAATTCTAAACTGTAATACCATGTGACCATGCCTTCTGTATTTATTGTATGCATATATCTACCACTTATTAACCCTGGAAGGAAAACTAGTCGGATGGTTAGGATGCTGGACTGGATCCAGGGAAGAAACGAGTTCATGCTCAGTTCTGGCATGGGCTTTAAATTTATTTGGAGCTAAATGACTTAACCTATCCCATTTTAATTTTGCTTCTCTACTTTCAGAGGTCATTGTGATTATTAATCTATAAATACCCTGAGGAGGGGGAAATTAGTGTCGCCATGAATATGTTTTTGTTTCCTTTTTTTTTCCTTTTAAAATTTGTTTTCAATCTAGAGGAGGGTGTTATGAAGCAGTCCACATTTCATGTGTGGCACAGTCTAAGGAACCTCTTATTTTTATCCAAGTCCTGTAACTGCTGTTTGAGCAATGACGCTATCTGTTATGCAATATCCAGTCTGGATTTATAGATTGAGATGCTGGGTTACAAATTAGTTTCAGGTGTTCAGATCTCTTATGGTCCTCTGTTGATTCATCTTGGATCAAGCACTGGAAAAGATGCTGTAAAGGAAAAATCCTGTGCTGGCAGGTGGATACTGTACTGCCTAATAGCTTCTAATTGCTTCTACTGTCTCTGATTTCCAACACTCCAGTCGCTTTGTATACTAACCGCAATGAATGATTTTCAGGACAAATGTTTTATTCACTATCTATTTTTTTAAAACAGGAAGTTTTTCTTTTTTTTTCCCCCTGCACAGAACGTACTTGGCTCATTAAATACTATTTGTCAAGTGCTGTGAGACATTTTACTTTTTTTAATGGAGTTCCTTTAACTTGTTGACTATATTAGATTGACATTTTTCAAAATACTGGTTTCCTGGCAATGTCTATAGATAGGTTAAAATGAAAATGAACTCAACTTACTTTGTGTTTCCATTCCATTTTTAATGTCTTGTTGTTCTGTATTAGACTCAAGTGATTTGTTTATGAACACTGTTGAGGGTTTTGAGTTTGGGTTTTTTTTCCCCTGTTTTTTTTTTTCCCCTTTGGAATTCAAATGATAGGAGTGGAGAAATTTCCAGAGGGGAGACTTATTGATCTAAGGGTTTGGATTTTTTTAGTGACTCAACTATCAAATTCTTGAGTTTGGATTTGAACTGTCAAGTGTATTTATTGGGAACATTACCAAATTGTTCATTAAGAGAAATATACAAAGAGTTTCACAAATAATTATGAGGTGAGCAGCAGTGTAGATGTATGCTAGGCTTGTATCTTCAACCTTTAACCTTTGCTAATGACAAAGTGTAAGCTAATTTTGAATAGCAGTGCACCATGCCATCTAGTGTTCAATTCAGTATGCAGTACTATCAGCTTGGAAATAGGTGGGTGTGTTTTTAAAATATGAAATTTAAGCAAGCCATTAAAAATTTAAAATTATAGATCAGTTTTTACTTAAATGTTGAAATAACAATTAGTACTATTTTAAATTTACTAGGAACTGTTAATATAAGGTAGATAAAGGTGAGCATTTTCAAATTTTGCTGTGGAAAGGGAGTTCTGTTTTTCAAATTATACTTATTGGCTGGAGAGAAACATCCTTATCTTTTAGGTCAGTTCAGCTGCAGAAGTATCTTAGCATCATGGACTGAATTAAGTACGTATTCCTGCTGTTTTCAGCTTTTACCACAAAGAAAATGCTGATATTTGCATTTCTTCAAATACCGTTTTCTTTTTTATCATGCAGAAAATGTTATGCTATAATTTATTTTTGGCTCCGGTTTGGCAGCAAGTCCTGATGAGATATTCTATGCATTCAGCCTGTTTTAATCCAAGTTCATCTGTTTGAAGCTGAGAAACTAGGAAAGGACAACTTTTTCAGTGTCAGTTGGACACAGTGCCTAAATTGTTTAAAATACTTTGGAAGATTCTATTATATACTTAAGAATACTTTTTATTGTATAAATATTTACAGAAATCTCAGAGTCTTTATTATCAGAAACAGTCATTGACTTTGCAGGAAAATTGTGTGAAATGCGTAGTTTGTATATTCTAGCTGAATTCAAGTTTTTATGTGCACACATGTGATGTAAATCTGAGTACAGCTAAAAGGAGTAAACAATTTGCCACTTCTTAGTACTAAAACAGAGGATGATCATTGGAAACAATTGAAGCCAACCTGTGTTGTTACATGTGTATATCTAGACAAATATTTTGATTGTTTAAAACCCTCCAAAGTCAATGTATTTAGTGAAGAAATAATAGTTTTTGAAGAACCATTTTCAAAACTGTCAATGATTTATTTTAATCTTGACTTATGGATTTTGGGTGTGTTTTGCAAGACAGTTAAGACTGTAACTTAAAGCAATTTGATTTTTGAACAGCCACTGTTTTGTTAAGACTTGAGTGTAATTTGGAGTGATAGAATAACTCTGAAATGTCCTTGAACTGCCTAGTAGTAGAGGTGTTTATAATACCTGTTACTTCTCCAGCCCTTTCATTTAAGACTCTCATTGCAAATACATGAATAGAAAAACTGGGGCTTTGCTTCCCTTCTTAAGCTGAGACTTGAGGCTCAGTGTGTTGTAGGGATATGTCAGTGATTACAGAAATAATTTGTTGAAGAGCAAGGGATAGGACTCCTCTACTTCCAAGCAGTAACACTTTTGTCCAAAAGACTGGACTTCTCTTAACTGAGTTCTTATGTAGAGGAAAAGAAAATAGGAATGATAGTTAGAATGAAAACAGTGTATTACCAACATATTACCAATGTAACAGTCTCATGCAAAAATGGGGCAAAAAGGATTTTTGTTGTAATCACTTACAATTCACACAGTAATCCCATCATCTTCAAAGAGGGCTGTGACCCACTCTGACATATGCTGGATGAACTGAAGCTGGGACCATTGCATATAACTTTTATTCATCAACAAGGACAGTGCATGTATGGCATGAATAAAAAGTCATGTCTTTGGTGCATTTAAAGTGAGAGGTCTTAATTAAACTACAACAGTTTTCACATGTGTTTTTGCTAGTTACTCCCAGTGTTTTGGATTTTGATACTGTTACAGAACAATTATGCTCTACAGCACTTCATGTATGTCTTTTGTGTATTTGTTGGCTGTAATAAAATACTTTGCAACAAAACTTATTTGAAATATTAAAGTTTTATCTTCTTTACTTTACAGCTATATTTATTCTGCAGTGCCACTTTCTGAGACAGGCTGGCCATTCTGAGAAGGCAGTGTCTTTGTTTCAGGCGCTGATTGACTTCACCTTCTTTAAACCTGACAGTGTGAAAGATCTGCCAACAAGGGGACAGGTAGCAATTACCATTTAAATGGGTGAATATCCTTGTGCATTACCGAGAATGCTGTAGCAGAAAAATGTTGGTGAATTTTTAAAGATATAGGGAAATATTTTGAATCACAACTTACTTTGCAGTTCTTCAAGGTGATGCTTGCATTGGAAAAATGGTTGTGGGTCCTCTGGAACTACATGCCAAATGGCTGCTTCTACTGTTTATAATAGAAGTGTGATAACCAGTCATTTCATGTCTTCTTTTTTACTAATTAAAGATGGAAAAAAATGAGCTGGCTGACCAGTGTCTCTGTCTAGTTGGCACTTCCCCTTGCTTGTTTTCCCCAAAACTGCTGTTGTTTTGTTACTGTTGATGGAGAAAGCTGATAGGACCTAAAATCTCTTTCTGTTCTAGACAGTTCTTGCAAATATTTCTTAGGTTCTCTGTTATCTGTTGTTTTCGGTAATTCTTTGACAGCTGCTTTAGGAGCAATTTCATGCTTTGAAGTATCTTTTATTTGACCCATGAGACTCCATTCAGCTTGTTCTGTTAAAGTACTAAATCACTTTTTCCACTTGATTTGCTCAGGACAGTGTTGGGCATGCACCCCAATAATAATCAAGAAGTTAATATTTAGAGGGGGCTGTTGCCAGTGTGGCATCATCCCACTGAGTTGTTGGGAGATGCTTCCTTTTTAATGAGTGGTAGAGAGGGCTACCAGTTAGGCAACTGGGCTACTGTAGAAGAAAGAAATTGAATTTCGTTCTATTCCCCAGCAACCACTACTAAGGCTCCATTTTTGCTCTCTAGATTAATGATGTTACCCATCAGTGGATCAATCTTGTAGTTTAAATAGTAGTGGAGTCCTCTTAAAGAGACAAAAGTTTAGAGTTCAATCATAATTATCATGCAGGATGGGAGATTTGGTATATTTATACAGGTAAAACTCGATTTATACTTCCAATCATTTGAAAAACTGCAAGATTATCTGTAGTGTTTAAGAAACGCATAAGAAAGCAGGATAGAAAGGCATCTCAATTTAAAAGGACAGTGTTTAGGTTGGAAGGTGCAGTTCTTGAAAATAGGAAAATGCCAGATTTACAGCTGATTGCCCATTCTGCCCTCCTACCAAAGCATTATGACTCAATCTTGAATGGCTTGTTTTCATACTGTTTTCACAGTTCAGTTTCTCACTCAGAGCAAAGAATAAATCCATGAGGAGCAGAATTAGATTTTGAAATTATTGTAAGCCCTGCATTTTCTGATATGTTGATGCTTGATTTTTGCTAGAGTAAATTTTATTGTTAATATTTGTATTAACAGTCACATCTCCTTGTCCAAGCCAAGTTTTGGTACACAGCAGAAGCATATAATAGGAGAGAGACAGTCATTAGGGCTAAGTATACACAAAGCAGGGGGGCTAACTGATGAGTCTAAAGGTGATAGATTGCATACAGGGAATGACAAAATCAGGACTGGAACTCTGGACTTCCGATTCACTGCAGAGTGCCCTGAAGTTGTTGACCACCCTGAAACCTCAGAGATGAAAGGCCTTGCTGATCTTTTTCTCTTGTCCTCAGTCCAGTCATATTTATGTCAAACAGTAACATTTTGATTTGACCATAGGTGTATGATTGTCTGAATTAACATCCCATTAGCCAAATTCTTTATGATCCCATGGAAGACAGGAAGGAGGGGAGATTTGGTTTCTGAAAGCCACATCTTGGGGACTTTGGATCCTTCTTTTTGAAGGATCTGTATGGGACATTTGGCACAAAAGTCTTTTGCTTTCTTTAAAGCCTAATACCTTTTAAAAACACTTTACTTTGACGAGAAGAGCTGATGACAGTCCTGCTGTGCCACAGGCATAATTGAAGTACTCAGTTGTTCCTGCTAATTCTTCAGTTAACTAACAAAGTCTTCAGATTACAGAAGTTGCACCCAGATCAGTGATTGTAGGTTTGGAAAATGTAAGTTGACCCAGGTAGCATCTGTACAACTGCAAAAATGATTTTTCTATATGTTTTATTTTGGTTCCCCCTGCCAAAAACAACAGGTGGAATTCTTTGAACCCTTTTGGGATAGTGGAGAACCACGAATTGGAGAAAAAGGAGCAAGAGGCTGGAAAGCATGGATGCACCAACAAGAAAAGGGTGGCTGGATTGCTCTTAAGCCTGGTATGCTTATGTCCATATGTGTAGTTGTACGTCCATGTGGTGTTCTAAGCTGTCTTCTCATGTTTTTGCATACAAGTTTTAAAAAATATTTACCAAGATTAAGATAAAGTATATCACACTTCACAGGGAAAAAGTATGTGCTGAGTGTTCCATGTACAATATTGTTTATGGAATATTGTTGTCCTTCCTATAGATGAGAATTAGGGGAGAGGATGGCATATCCTCCACTCTGCACTGAAAAGGCTAAAGGTGCGAGTACTTGGTGGAAGGAAGCTATTTCCCTTAAGACCTTTTCATCAAGATTCTGTCATTCTATATTGGTGGACCAGATGGGATTATAGTATTAGGTGATAGTTGCCTCAAGGATTCCTAGCTTAATGATTCTCTCTCTAGAATCTGATTTCAGTTTCTTGTAGCAAATATATAGTAGAAATAGGAGGAAAACCTTTCGTTTCTCTTTGTGATGCAGAAAATGAAGGAATTGCATCTTCACATGGCTAGAGTACTTCTGGGTGAACAGGGATGCAGAAAACTCCTCCATGCTTCTTAGTCCCACCTTGTCTTCTGTTCTACAGTTCTTCCCTTAATGTCAAGGACTGTTTCTCAGATACATCTTGGAGGGAAGCAGGGGGCTGAAATGTGTCTGACCAAAGATGAGATGAGCTGTCTCTGCTATTCCTGCTGCTGTAGCAACTCTAATGAAGCAAGCTTGGCTCTGCTTTTAGTAAACAAAGAAACTAAGAAATGTTCTTGTGCTTCCCTGGTCCCTGGGTTAAGGTGGAATTTTCTTTCTCTTTAACTGAGGTCAGCAGTTCCACTACTGATGGCTATAGACATTTTGCCCACAAATTGAGAAGGCTTAGTATAGAGAAGAGGACCACTGCCAGTCTTGGGCACGTCCAGCATGTATCATGTGTGTCAAGCCCAAAAGTTCAGGTGCCATCTATAATCAAGTGTAACCTCGAAAACTGTCAAACTTTTTTTTCAAACTTTGGTTAGGACATGCAAATGCTGTCATTTTTCATAGAGTTGCTGACTAAAGGAGAGGCTATAGATCACAAAAAACAGAGAGAGTAAAAGCCTTGCCGCTACCTGTTTGTTTTTTTACCTGAAATTTAAGAACTGGGAGTGGGAGTGTTTCACCTAGATAATGGCAAATGGAAGGATCAAGAATTTGGAGGTGGCATAGAAATGGCCTTATTTTTGTACCAAAAAAATACTGCAGGTAATCATACATTTTGAGGACTTTTTTTCCTCAACAGCAAGAAAGAAAAAAAAGATTTGAAAAATCTCTGCAAGCTTTCCCTTTGCCTACAGGTGCTCATTGGTGTTAGCACAGAATTAATGTATTGCTGTCACAGGAAAAATATGCAAATTGTATCTAGTAGTCCAGAAGGATCATCATAAAAATGTGATGTGGCACTTCCTTTTGTGTGTGTTTAACTACATTGGTTGTTTCAATTGCACATGAATTAAAATGTTGAAAATACCATGTATTTTAAGACATTGCCAAGTTTAGTTTTTGATGTCTAACATTGTAGTACTACTTTTTACTTACAGTGGTTTTCTCAAAATGTTTTATGCACGTGAGTATTCATAGACCATGTCTGAGATCGTATGCCCAGGTATGAAGTGAAGAACCTAAGTTGCACAAAAAGATGACTGACACTTGGCTGTTGCTTGCAAACTGCTGTTGATACCTGGTCTACAGCCCGTCAGTGTCGTCTTTTCTCCTCTATGAGAAAGTTTGAGTGCTGACATTGATTCACTGGTTCAAAAAGTTTGGAAACCTCCTACTCTTACAGAATTGGTGTCAAAACTGTGATGTGGAAATTTTCATCTCTGTCTTCTGTCTGTTTTATTAACACTGTATGTGCTTACATTTTTAAAGTAGTTAAATTTTGTGTCAAGTCTGGCCTTTGGATTTGGTGGATTAGTTTTTCTTTAATAATTGTGTGTGTGTCCTGATTTGGTTTTAGATGATGATGATGATGATGATGAGATAGATGAGGATCAAGAAATAAAGGATAAAACTCTCCCCAAGTGGCATATTTGGTTGGATATTGAATATTCTCGTGAAGCAAGGCATTGGTTACCTTGGAGGCCAGACAAAACCAAAAAGGAAACTGAAGAAGACTGTGAAGATCCAGAAAGACAGGTCACTGTGATATAATAAAACATGAGGAGACGAATTATCCTTTCATTTGAATTCATTGCCAATAGATATTTTAGAGGAGTAATCCTTTTTTTTGTTTGGAAAAAATTCTTTTCTTTGTTTGTAATTCAAAATTTAGCTGAGGTTTTGTGCTGAGACTTCTGAAATCCATGGGAAGCTCATGGTAAACTTTGGAAAGGGCTGTAGGCAGATAGTCTGTCTTTGCTGTTCTGTGATTGCTCTCGTCTGTATGTGGAAAAGTCACAGAAATCTGTGTTTGAGAAGATACATGCATTAAATAAACAAGGGTTTTGTTGCCTTCAAGCCAGATAGTTGGATTTTTTTTCTTACTGGGACATAGGTCAAGTCAGAAACTGATTTTCAAATAAAAACCTGTGTTAAATGGCCTACGGAATAATATGTTTCAGACCTTCATTGTATAATATTTCCGTGGAGGTCTTCGATACTCAAGGGCAAAGAAATCTCTTGATAGCAAATTCACAGTCTGACTGGAAGAACACATTCCTTGTTTAACTGGTCTGGTTTTGATTTGAATGATATTCTGTTACCATTTAATAATAATTATAAATCTTTGTTGACTTGAAAAAGTTGTTTAATTACATAAATTACAGGTTTGCTAATTTTATTTGATTGCATAAATTAATGGAATTTGTTTTAATTTGGGTTTTTGTAGGTGTTATTTGATGATCTTGGACCATCTTTAATCCAGCTTTCTAATCCAGATCTTCAACGTCAACTACTGTACTCATTTTTGCAATTCCTGGGAGTTCCATGTACAAGTAAACTCTTTCCTTCCAACCTCTATATTGCCATGGATGAAGATAACATCTTTGACAGTGTGCTTTCTGATGAAAAGCCACTGACTTCTGTTGATTTTCCGCTTTCTGGATTCAACAGTATTGGTCATATGGACACGATGCTACGAGGGAGACATCACATAGGCCACTATAAAGAAGGAGAGGAGTTTATACAGAATGTTTTTCATGTTCTATTCCTGCTATTTTCAGGAAAGGAAAAATCTAACCTGTCCATTTGTTGGTTACAGTATGAAATATCTAAGGTAATGAGGAATCTGCATATAATCACTTTTGTGATGTGTGGCTTTCTTCTGTATTAAATGTTTATGTTGAATTAAAATAAATATTGATGAAAATTAAGTCTTGTAGGACTAAGTATTCAGATCAGGAAATGCCATCTAAGATTGCACTGGGGTAAAAAAAAAAAAAAAACAAACCCTTTTCTTCAGTTCATGTTACCTGTATGCCGCTGTGTAACAAAATATTTTTTGCAATTTTGGATAAATGTTATTATATGATATATTGTGTGCTAGACAGGAATGGATGCAAGTGATTTTTACAAGGCAAAGTGAGTCAGCCAAGTACTGCTACCAGACTAGTCTAGTAAGTGCATAATCCCCAATACCATGGGAATTATCAAGAAACTTAATACTTCCTATACAAGTTACATTTGTAGTATTATTGAAGGAAATAACACCTTATCGCTTGAGTATGGATTTATTTAAGTAAAACTGCTCCAATAGGTGCCCCCAGAAGGATGAAAGTCTGCGTTGTCTTCCTAACACTTCAGAAAGTTTAGTATTGTGTTTCCTTATGGAGAAGTTCCCTGTCTCTTACCCAAACACTACCTGACCAGAAGATCTGTAATCTTCCCATCCAGTCTCCAGATTTGTCTGTCAGCGTATTCCCTGCTGTGAGGAGCTACTAGGAGGTTTAATTGTCCTAGTCATAAGCTGCATCTGGCCAGACAGGATGATTTATTTTCCTTTTCTCAACCGTTACAGGTTAGCAGCTTTTTAAAAGAGTGAAATTTGATACTACTTAATGGCAGTGGCAGGAGTAAGAATGATAAGCCTGTGTAATTCGGCTATATTGGAGCAAGCTGACAACAGGCGGTTGTGACAACTTACAGTACTGAGTAGCAACAGATCTGGCTGGTGGTGAAATATGGAACAATATGAAAACAAACACAGTAATGACATTAAAAGATGCTGTGAGGTTTTTTTTCCTTTCTTTTTCCACCCCTCTTAAAATTTGTTCTGTTTATTCTCCCCTGCAGGTAGTTCAGTGTCTCCAAGCAAAAAACAAGAAGAAGCTGAAAGCACAAGGGAGGAAGAGTAAAAAGTTGGCCAAGAATCTCCTTAAAGCACCTGACAACCGAAACCACCTTTCTCTCTGGAAACTATATGCCTACCTGGAATGGCTGCTTGGTAACATTGATGATGCCAGGAAGGTATTTGACACAGCTCTTTGCACAGCAGGAGCAGGAGGATTGAAGAGTCTCCAGCTCTGCAGCCTCAGTCTGCTTTATGCTCAGCTGGAAGTGGAATTACTAGAAAGTATAGAAGGAGCTGTTAGATCACGTGCTGTTCATATATTGACCAAATTGGCTGAAAGCGGACCTTATGTGCCCTATAGTGGACAAGTGTTATCTGTGAATGTCTTAAAAGCTCGTAAAACATACGAGCATGCACTGCAAGATTATTTAAGTAAAATACCAGTTTCTGATCAGGTCAGTGATACTAATCATCTGGTTAACTTGGTTGGTTGCTATGCCCTGTTCCAGTATGTGACTGTTGGGATTGATGCTGCAGTATTAATATATGCACAGACTTTGGAAAAACTTGAAGCTCCTGGTCCACAGAAATGTGAAAATACTGGAGAGAATTTTGGCATGCAAAATTTGCCCACTGCTCTTGAAGCTGTCACACTGCTGCATACAAATTTACTCAGATTCCACATGAAAATTAGCGTTTATCCTTTGAATCCTCTGCGAGAGGCACTAACGGAGGCTCTGAAACGGTATCCTAGCAACCTGTCTCTTTGGAGGTCATATATCCACATCCAAAGGAAGTCTCACAGTGCTAGCAAAGCACGAAGGTTTTTTGATGGTGTCACAAGGTCTACTAACTCTTTAGAGCCATGGCTGTTTGCAATCCAAGCAGAGCAGATGAGAAAAAAACTCACTGAGAATGTCCAGAGGTAATATCTTGCAGCCTCTTATGATTATGCTTTTTTTGATCTATCTAATCACTTAACAGAGAAGATGCTATCGTAGTTCTCATTTTGCAGATGAAGAAGCTGTAGCTGGGGGAGGTTATTCATTCAAGACTGAGCGGTGAGTCAGTGGCAGGATCCTGAATAGAATTAAAGACCTAGGTGATAGTCTCATGTCCTTTCTACTGGATCAGATTGTGTGTTGCTTTGTGTTTCATTACTTGCTACTGACATCAAGATGTTACGCGTTTCTTTAAGTAATTTTTAAATAATTAAGAGCTTGCTTAGATGGCCAAGGTAGACACTGTGAGCTTAGAAAGTGCTGCATTTTAATACTATAGCAGTAAGGAGTGTAATACAGAGCTACACTGCAGTTTCTGACTGAGCTCGCTGCCCTACTTTACTCCTGGATCACAGAATACAGTTGTGGCAGATCTGTTTCCATAGTGAGTACTTGAGTTTCATTTTCATATGGGGCTGTTGCTAGGTAGAAGAGGCTGGAAATTTCCTGAATTCGCAGTGTGGCCTGAGCTTAGATTTTTTGCTCCTGGGAAAGGAGGAAAGGATAGGAGATGTGGGGAGCAGAGGTAAGTGTTCACTCTTAAAACTTAAGTCTCTTTGTTGTCTACCCGTTGCTTGGAGCTACCTATCCATTGCTACCTACATATCTCTAGTAACATTGGCAGCTTGGTTCTTTGTGTCTGCACATAGCATTTTCCTGGAAATCTCTGTTGCTATCTGGAAGCTTTACATAGCTGTAAGCTTACAGTATTCACACTTGATGGATTACAGAATTATCAGTATACTTAAAATGATGGTGCGCCCACTGCTTTGATTGCCACTGTCTGGCAACAGGCATGCATACATGATAGTGATATTCCTGAGCTGTCAGTGTATGTCATCCTAAATTGTAGTAAGAATTCTACAGCCACCAAATGTAAAGGAGGATTGTAATTTGATTTACTGTTAATTACAGACTGACACTATGATAGGTTTTCATTGTTGTTACCAGAAACTGATGTTAAAACTCCACAGAGTGATGATTTTTTTCTGTGACATTTAGTTCCCTTCCAGATTGTTCTCTACTAGCATAGACTTTCCTATAGGTTGTAGGGACAAGTTGGATGCTGCAAGAGCAGAGCTGAACTTCTGCAACAGAGAGATAAATGGCCTGTCAGTCATGCATAAAACTAATGTTTTATGATGTTGTGACAAACTAAGAAAATGTCTGTACTATGTGTGACTATTTCCTATTCTGTTTTATATTTCTGCTTGTTTAAGTGCATGGAATTCATTTAAAGAAACAAACGTGAAGGGTAAAACAGTAGCATATATAAACCAGTGTAAGGTACAATGCATCAAATGGCTGACTCCATGCAGAATAGATTATATCATTTTCCTTCATGGCAAAGGTTAAGATGAGAGAAAACACGACCTGAAAGACCTTTGAAAAAAAGAGGCCAGTTAAGAGGAAGTGTTAAGGGTAAGTGGAACAAGCTGGCAGGCTAACAGAGTGCATACAGACAGAAGTGATGTTGCTATGAGTGCTCGAGGCTGTTTCTTCAAGCTTAAGCATCAAAAATAAGGCAGTTTGTATCCGCTGCAGATAGAAATCAGTGCTTTAGTGAAAAATGCATACCTGCTTTTGTGTTATACCTGGAACTTAGGGGATTTGAATTTCTGGGTGAAAAAGAAAATTATTATTGTAATCATGGTTGAGATCTAGAGCTGTAATCTAGGCCTTGATCCAAGATCAACATACAGTCTTACAAAGGTGACAGGTAGATTTGAACAGGCTTGCCTGGGCACCAGAAGGCGGCTTGAATTTGGTTTGAGCTGCTATGCCAAGCTTGGAATGATAAATGACCTCGAATGAACACCAAGAGGAGTGTTCTAAGATCATATGATGGTGGGTTATTGTATTCAAAGAGAAATTATCTCCTCCAGTTGGACAGGATTAATTTTTAAAGATGATAAAAGAATTTTCACAAAAATACCTCATTTATCTTTTCTTAACTGGTTTTCCTATTTAGAAATGTATTGATTAGATTAGCAAGTACTAAAAATCTGGTTTATGACATTCAGAGTTTGTAGCATGAAATGCAAAACCCTGGCTATATACAGTGCTATGTGAACAGAGTACATTGATATTTACCCTCTTACCTGGATGTAGTCCTTTAGCTTGGATTTAAGGGATTGTGGTTTCTTTTTTCTTCTCTGTTTCAGGGCAGATGTTGGTGAAATACATTCTACTATTCCTGAAACTGGGTTAACAAATCGGATTGTAGCTCTATTTGAACACGCAGTTCAGAGTGAAAATGGTACCCATTGTCCACTGCTGTGGAGAATGTATTTGAACTTTCTGGTAAGAAGAGTATCAGTTTTGTTTCGTTTTGTTTTTTTACTATTTGGAATTTCTCATGAAACAGCTACAATACTGTATAAAAAAAGGAATACTAAATGCTGCTATACCTATATGATTTGCAAGGTGATATATTTGAATTGTAATGCTCCTTATTGCTGGGAATATTAAGGACAATGTAGTTCACATGGATTAGGAGGAGTAATAGCTTCTGACAGTGTAGCTTTAATGCTGGCAAGTTATTGTGGCTGCCAGCTTACGTAGATAAAAATATGCCATAAGATGTCAATAGATGGATTCCACCCATAAAGGTAAGTGGGCAGGGGAGCAAAATTTAAGAGAAGAGGAAGCAAATTGTAGGGACTTAAGATTTTATTATTTTTATGTAAGTAACATCAGCAAATATGACTTGTATTTATGTTTTAGACCTACTTTAGGATTCTGTAAGGAAATGATAAAGACTTTGATATTTCAGACAAATCTGGGTCCTGATTTTGTATAACTTCACAGAATCACAGAATAGTTGAGGTTGGAAGGGACCTCTGGAGATCATGTTGTGCAACTCCACTGTTCAAGCAGAGCCTCCTAGAGCCAGTTATCCATGATAATGTCTAGATAGCTTTTGAATATCTTCAAAGATGGAGACTCCATAACTTTCCAGGCAACCCATGCTAGTGCTTAGTAACCCTCACAGGAAAAAAGTGTTTCCTGATGTTCAGACAGAGCCTCCTGTGTTTCAGTCTGTGTCCATTGCCTCTGGTCCTGTCACTGGGCACCACTGAAAAGAGCCTGGCTCCCTCTGCTTTTCATCCTTGCTTCAGGTATTTTTATATATTGATAAGATTTGCTCTCTGAGCCTTCTCTTCTCTAGGCTCAATAGTCCCTGCTCTCTTCAGCCTCTCCTCATAGGAAAGATTCCCTAATCCCTTAGTCATCTTATTGGCCCTTCATTGGACTTTCTCCAGCATGTGCATGTCTGTCTTTTACTGGGAAGCCAACAACTGGGCACAGGACGCCAGATGTGCCTGCACCAGTGCTGAGTAGAGGGAAGGATCACCTCCCTCAACCTGCTGGCAGTGCTTTGCCTAATGCAGCTCGGAATACCTTTAGCCCTTCTTTGCAGCAAGGGCACATTGGTGGCTCCTGCTCAACTTGGTGTCCACCATGACCCCGGGTCCTTTTCTGCCAAGCTGCTTTCCAGCTGGGTGGCCCCTAGCATATACTGGTGCCTGGGGTTTTTCTTCCCCAGGTGCAGGACTTTGCACTTGTCAGTGTTGAACTTGATGAGGTTCCTGTCAGCTCATTTCTCCAGCCTTTTGTGGTTCCTCTGGATGGCAGCACGACCCTCAGGTGTATCAGCCAATCCTCTCCAGTTTTGTGTCATCTGCAAGCTTGCTGAGGGTTATACTCTGGCTCATCAGCCAGATCATTAATGAAGATGTTAAATGGGATTGGACCCAATATTGACCCCAGGGGTACACTGCTAGTTACTGGCCTACAACTAGACTATGTTCCACTGATAACTGCCCTCTGGGCCCAGATGTTGAGCCAGTTTTCAGTCCACCTCACTGCCTGCTCATCCAGTTCTTACATAACCGCTTGTCTAGGAGGATCTTACGGGAGATGGTGTTAAAGGCCTTACTGAAGTCCAGGTAGACAACGTCCACTGCTCTCCCCTCATCTATGAGGCCAGTCACTTCATCATAGCAGTTTATCAAGTTGGTCAAACATGACTTCTACTGAATTAACAAGGACTACTTCGGATGATTTTCTTTTCGTTCCTATGCCTGGAAACAGTTGTCAGGATTAGCTGCTCCATCACCTTCCCCGGGATCAAGGTGAGGCTGACTGGCATGTAGTTCTCTGGGTTTTCCTTCTTGCCTTTCTTGAAGATAGGAGTGATATTTGACTTTCTTCAGTCTTTGGGCACATCTCCCAATTGCTTTGATTGATCAAAGATTGCCGAGAGTGACCTTGCAATGACATGTGCCAGCTCCCTCAGCACCTGTGCGTGCATCCTATCAGGGCCTATGGATTTATGCATGTCCAGTTTGCTTCAGTACTCCTGACCTGATCCTCTTCCACTAAGAGTACACCTTACTTGCTCCACATTTTCTACCTGATCTCTGGGACCTAGGTTTCCTGAAGACTGAGGCAAAGGCGGCCTTCCATACATCAGCCTTTTCTGTGTCCTTTGTAATCAGGTCCCCTGTCTCATTCAGCAGTGCGCCCACATTTTCCATACCCTTTGTTTTGTTACCTATGTACTTACAGAAGCCCTTTTTGTTTTTGTTGTTTTGAACCTTGACAGGTTGAATTCCAGTCGGTCTTTAAGCTCTCCTGACTTCATCCCTGGAACAACTTCCAGATCTGAATTAGAAAATAATAATAACGCATAAACATCTGAAAGGTTTGGGTTTATGGTGGAATAAAGAATATGCTAAAAAGACTATTTTATGTGGGCCGCACAAATATTTCCTTCTCTCTATTTTCTACATATGATAAAAACTTTCCCAAACCAAGATTTTTTGATTGATTGACATTAGAGCAAGCAAAGTGCAGTCCACATGCAAAATAAATGCACAGTAGGGAAAACATAGCTATAGGTTTTATAACTTGCCCTCAATTTTCACAATCTTTTTGAATCTTAAAAGCTGCATATAAAGGTTATGCTAACTGACATTGCAAAATAACACCAAAAAGCAATAATGGTCATTTCTTATGTAGTTCACCACTGAATTAATTAAATAAAATCAACTTCACATAGGCAGTTTTGTTATCTTGCTTCTTTTCTTGCTTCTCCAAAGTGCAATATGGAAGACAAAACCACAAAAGAAATGCTTGGAACTCAAGTAAGGGGAATTTCATGTCCTCTGGTATAGTAAGTTGTCAGAGGGGAACGGCGGTTAGCAGGCTGTGAAATACAGAGGAGGCAGGGGAAGGAGAGACTGTTGGTTTGCGTTTGAGAAGATCTCTTGTGTGGGACTATTACTGTGACCATTTCTACGCAAACACATGCTTGTAAATATTTTCTACAGCTTCGTATGTAGGAATGTACAACTGAATTATTGTTATTCTTTACAAACTACTGAGACTCCAGTATGCATAAATGCTGAAGTAAAAATCACCCAGTGTGTATTTTATCAATAATGATTCATCCATGGAAGATCTCTTTTTCACAAGAACAAGGAGGAATATTTATTAGATGCTAATAAGATGGAGGATAATACTTCTACAGTAATAGCTTTAAATAACATTGTTCAGAGAAGCAAAAACAATTAGAAACATTAACATTTTTTAATATAGAAGAAGAAGTTGTGATGGTCCAGTATTACCCTCAATTCTGTAGATTTCTGTTTTCTCTTTGGGTGTGTCAGATATTCAGTCTTTGGTATCTTGGGCAAAAGCTTCTCACTGTTGAAAACGTTGAAAGCTTTTATACAGATTTTGAAACAAACTATTTCTATTACATTCCTGTTTATTTTTTATGAAATCATGCTTGACCATTCTGGTAGCCGCCTACGATGAGATGACTAGCTCAGTGAATGAGGGGACAGCAGTGAATGTTGCTTATCTCAACTTTAGCACGCCTTTTCCACTGCCTCCCATAACATCCTCATAGACAAGCTGATGAAGGTAAGTGGACAGCGAGGTGGACTGAAATCTGGCTGAAGTGTGATGTTCAAAGGGTTGTAATCAGCAGTGTGAACTCCTGCTGCAGGCCAGCCACCAGTGCTGTACCCTAGGGATTGGTACTGGGACCAGTGCCTGTAACATCTTCATTAATGATCTGGATGATGAGAGAGTACACGCTCAGCAAGTAAGCAGATGATACAAAATCAAGAGGGGTAGCTGATGGACCATATTCTGCTCCTGGCCTGTCCAGGTCCCTTTGAATAGCCAGGGGCCGTGAAGATGAATAAGGAGTTGGAGCATGTGTTGTACAGGGCGAGGCTGGGAGGCATGCGATTGTTCAGCCTGGAGAAGCCAAGGCTCCTGGGAGATACTGTCCATGTATATAAATACCTCATGTGAGGGTGTGAAGAGAGAGACAGACTCTTCTCTGTGCTGCTTAGTGACAGGACAAGAGGCAATGGCCACAAATTGAAATATGGAAGATCCCATTTAGACATAAGAAAAATCTTTTTTACTGTGAGGGTGATGAAACACTGGAACAGGTTGTCCAGAGGTTATGGAGTCTCCATCTGTGGAGATACTCAAAACCCAACTGGACATGGTTCTGAGCAGCCTGCTTTTGCTGACCCTGCTTTGAGCAGAGGGGTTGGAGCAGATGGTCTCCAGAGGTCCCTTCCAACCTCTGTGATTCTGTGAAAAAATGAGAGGCAGAATGCTACTGAACGCTCTTTGCAGAGCTGCAAAAATGTGTATGCATCTTGGCACACAGCTCTGACAGCAGGGTTTCCAGTAAGTGATGCATTGCTGCTCAGTAAAGGGAGACCATGACACCAGAACACAAGCTTCTACAACCAACGTATCAATAATATGAAAAACGATTTCTAAATTTTAAGAATTGGTAAGAGAATTGTTGATTTTTTTTTTTTTTTTAGCAGCAGTACTGGTGTAGTCAGAACAAGCGAAAATACAAACTCATGACTGAAGATCTCTTCTTCTCTGAAGATCTCAAAACATTTAATGTCTTTTTTAGTATTTTGGAATTAGTGCTATTTTTGGATTTGCCATAAAATCCCCTGTTTGTTATGTGTTTTTTAAAGTAGCCCAATTAAAAAGATTTATTTATAATTGTATTTATTTTTGTATTATTTGTATTTATTCTAAAATTAATTGCATTTATTTTAGAAATTGTAATTATTTCTACCTGTAACTGGGATGACCGAAGCTAAGGAGGCTGTTCATCACTCTGACCTCTGCGACCCTTCTCCTTTTAAACTTAGTGATAGTTGTGTGCTCCGTACTTGTATCACATAGTTGAACAGGTACTTTGAGGAAGAAGTTTTAACTCCTTCCAGATAGATGCTAATCTGACATACCCATTTTTGTATGCAAGGGGATTCAGCCTTAAAAAGCTGAGTGAGAAAATGTATGTGCATGGTCTCTTTGGTGCACAAAAATAACGTATTATCCCTTTCACTGTACCAGAGATGCTCTTGTGTAGTATATGTGTAGCATATCTGGTCTAAGTTTTGGTTAACAATTTGCACTCTTGCCCATTGCAGTAATATTGTCAAATGTAGGCAAAGGCACTGACTTTAACTGAAATGCTCAGCAGAAGCTCTTTTTGCCACTCTTTGTTCTATTACTTGTCTTACAGGTAGAGCCCTGAAACTCCTTAAAGACATCCCTTTGATTACATTGAAGAGTGTAACCGGTGTCACCAGTGTAACCTGTCAAATTGCGTAGCTACCACAATATATAGTAATAAGGATTCCTCAGCAGAAAAACACTGAGCTTTTCAGCAGTAATTTCTTTGTCTCAGAGGTAATTGGTTTTTCATTTCAGCTATTACTGCACTGAAGTATAAATCTTTTTTTCCTCACACAGGCTTCACTAGGAAAAAAAGAAAAGACTAAAGGATTGTTTTACAAAGCCCTTCAAAACTGTCCTTGGGCAAAGGTAAGCATAGAAAAAATATAAACCTGTCATCATACTCTAATTTTTGAAGTTCTGTATTTGAAAAAAACAAAGTTGGACTTCAGTAGTTGTTGTAATGAGTTATATGCAAATGGAAAGAGATTTCTGAAGGAGAAGTACTATAAGATTTTCTGCAAATAAGAGCTGCATGTGAAATGGAAACAAATGTGGTCAGTGCTGTTTGCGTTTCAGAACAGAAAGGTGTTGCGTTGCATAATAAATTCCTGTCTGTGGGATCTAGAAGGGATCATGTCTTTCAGACCATGTTTTATCATGAGTGTGGTAGTAGCAGAAATAGATAGGCAAATAAAAATGTATTTAATTAATAGTATAAAAAATTATTCAGGAGTACCTGCAACTCCTCGGGTCATGTCTGTATATGCTGCAAATGCTCCAGCACCTCTTGACCTACATTTTTTGAATAAAATTATTTAGTAAGAGTTGGAAAAGACTTGACTAAACATCTACATTGCTGCCACTGTAGAAGTACGAATTCTGTTCATACTATTTTAAAGAAGTCTATGATATTTCTTATGTTCTTGTACAGAGTTGTTGGTGTATCTTCTTCATACTGTGTTTCTTGCTATGATAGAAAGATGGCACAGAAAACATTCTTGTCTTTCTAGGTACTCTACATGGATGCAGTGGAGTACTTCCCTGACCATCTGCAAGAGACGCTTGATTTAATGACTGAAAAAGAATTGAGAGTGCGGGTACCTATGGAAGAGCTGGATCTACTGTTAGAGGTTTAAACGACGACTGTAGATGAGAAAGTACAGAAGCTAGTTCCAAAACTAGCAGTTACACTTGTCTCTTTTCAAACAGTAACTGTTGGGAGTTGGGTATGATGTACTCTTTGTTTAAGTTGTTGGGGGTTTTTAAGCTTCTCTAAAAATTGCCATCAAAATGGAGTTCTATTGGATGCAAGTATTCTGGAACCAAGTACTGCATTTTGCCCACAAAAATGGATCCATCTATTTTTCTGAAGTATTGCTGGCTCCCAAGGAAGGATACCCTCTTATGAATAGCCTCCTGTTGAATGTTGCCCACATTTCTTCTTCTATTGTTTGAAATTACATTCCCTTGAGTTCAGTAGAGATTCAGTACATGCCAACTATGGTTTGGTGAGCAGCACAGGAAATAAACATCTGCCAACTGGATGCTCCACTGTCCTCCAGTTGGCAGACTTGAGCAGTTTCCTTCAGCTTGGTATGTATGTGTGTGTATGCAGAACTACCAAGTCAAACAGCTGTTACAGCTGCAAACAGCTACAACCAGCCTGTACATATGCTGTTAGTAAAAGCTAAGTCTTTGCTTGAGCAAGCACCTATTTTGGAATTGTATTTGTATGTCTTGACAGATGATCATTTTAATACAAATATTTACGAAAAATATACCTGAATATATGAAAATTCAAAAGGAACTTGAGTTATTTTTTTATATTTTAATTTAAAAGAACTGAGTGTATTAAGAATGAAGAAGTATCTATAATACATCTCCAAGCAGCTCACTTTTGTACAAGTTTTTGTAATTGATTACTTGCTTTTGACCCAAATACAGTCAATCATCATAAAAGAAGTAGAGGTCTGGTCTGTATTTAATCCTTACCAAAGAAGGCAAAGTAGTCAGAACAGGATTGTTTAATTAGTAGCTTCTGTTCCAAGAGTCTTTAGGCAAGCAACTAGAGAAGTCATATGAAATATGGTAAAAATTTAAAGACATGTTATGTTATAAAATAAATATATGACAGGATATGCTGAAATATGTAAAAGACTCTAGCATCCCTACTCTTGAGATCCAAGCACTCAGAAGCTGGATCTTCATTTGAAAAGAGGGCACCTGCAGCCACTGAAGACCAAAAACTGTTCCAGAGGGTTTTTTGGGAGAAAACTACCTGTCACTAACAGCACTAAAACAGTGGAGATCATCCAGCTGGTGTGATCTGATCACATGGAACACTACAGCTGGATAAAGCCATACAACCTATGTCTTGGTTTTGCCTGTAGCAGCACAACACAGGATGTAATACATCTTAGTTTAGGGTGTACTTAATTTATTCCTTTCTAAAATTATTGTAAATATTACAGGGAATATGAAGACTTTTAAATGGTACTACAGCACTTCTTAGGAGCCTTATAATATTGCTGTGGTTGCAAGTAATTGATTAGTCTTTGTAAAAAATAAGTATTCTATTTTTAAAATCTTCCAGAAGTGACAGAGCTCCTGAACTGGAGGTAGGTGTTACTTTGTGCACTGAACAGTAACATCACAAATTGTGTGTGTTCCTTTTTGCCATTTCCTCTAAACACCTGGAGGGGAGATGGAGCAGGGGAAGCTGGATTGTGCTCCTGCTTGTGTTTCTCTCCAGTCTCGTAGAACCACAGAGCAGCCCAGCATGGGAGGGACCTCAAAAGATTATCTGGTCCAGTCTGCTGTGGGCCAGGGAGCCTAGGTGGGATCATCTAGCACCCTGTCCCATTGCATCTTGAAAACCACCAGTGAGGGCAGGGAGGACTCTTGCTTCAGTCACTTTTCTCCTTGGTGCGTCCCCTCCCCTGGGACCTTCCCCTTGCACAGCACTCGCACTGCTTCCTTCATGGGGGGTGCTAGGAGGCTGCTCATGTACCAGAGCTCCTGGAGCAAGTCCTGCCTTTTAATTCAGACCCTGGTTGCTTTTTCTCTTCCTGGTACTGTTCCTTGTCTCCCGATATTTATTACTTTTGTCTTGATCTTTGTGACGCAAGTCCAGAAATAGTGGAGAAAGGGGCCCAAGTTAAATTCTGCTGCAAAAGGTAAGAATTTAACTTTCAAGTATGCTTTCTTTTTCAGTTACTGCTGTGGCAGACAGTGTACCAGCACACACTTCTTGGTTTAGCTGAATATGCTGCAGCTTTCCTCCAGTCAGATTGAACTGACCTCTTTGTGGTCGTTATTTCTAGCCAACATTAACAGCCACATCCCAAATAAAAAAAAGCTTTGCTCACCACATTTGTCATAAAGCTCTTCAGCCCCTCAAGCGATGATGAGGTCAACTGCCATGACTAGAAAGTGCTAAAAAAATCACTGGCTTTTTGTGGCCTTACCAAGGAGACAGAGCTCATAAGGTTTATAAGAATGGGTAATAAAACTTCCGTTCTTTTTCTACCTCCAGCTGAAAAACAACTCTATTTCAGGGTTCCTGTCATCCAGATAAAATAAAAAGTCTCCATTCATCAGTAGGGTTTGTTTTTAACAATGAACCACATAATTTTAACATAGAAAACCAAAATCTCTTGGCCTTGCTGCTCCTATTGTTGTTACAGCACTGGCAGTTACCAAAGGTATTGCACTGTATGTAGCTCTAATGCTGTTACTGGCCAGCATCTGTTCCCACAGAAAGTTTCCAGAACACACTACACGTTGCTTAACTGTGGTCTGTAGAGGGAACTTTATATAAACACCTTACAAATCACACGTACAACATTTGGAAGATAATTACTTAGAAGTTAATAAGCACTTCACAGACACGCGCCGCACAGAGTATGTAGTAAGTATGTTCATCACTACAACTTGGCAAAGTAACAGAACCTAATTCCTGTGGGGATGGAGCTGCAGGCGTAGAGGGGAAGAATCCAGTTTAAGGTTAGGCTGCAGAACACCAAGCGTGTGATGCATAGTTCGAATTCCTCTTTGCGTGCCTGCAGCGTGACAAAGCTGGGCTGTGGCTGCCTGAGCCCTCAGGCCGACATTTTCCAACACGGAGTAAAGAAAGCATCCCTGTATAGTGAACTGTAACCCTCTTGGGAAAAACAAATTTATCAACTCTTTGATGTTACAAGTACCTTACCCAAACGCATTCAGATCTTTAAAGTGCTAGATAGAGATGGGTATTTTTGAAGTGTAGCTATCTGGATGTTACTTCAGGTTGCATGTTTTTCATTAATTTTTATGTACATATGACTTCAGCCACTGAGGTTACTCAAAAGTGACTTTTGTCCTACTTACTTAGCCCCTAAAAAGAGATATGCAAAAGTAATAAAGAACAGCAGCAATTACAGAGTAGCTGTAAAAGACTGCCAGGCTTACCAAGGTCCGTGCGGTGGGGAGGGCACTCGGGCACTCCTCCTGCCGCGTGCGGCTCCCGGTGCCCAGACAAGCACTCCCACGGCACTTGCCCTCTTTCCTCAAAGCACGTCTGCGTAAACCAACAGTGGGCTCCATGTAAACAGCAGGTCTCTGCCACCAGAACAGTTCAATTCAGATAAATGTTTTATTGGGAAATGAAGTGTTACACTGACCGAAACCCCAAAACACACCAAGATTTAACCGGTCCAACAATGCAGATGAGCTAGACTATGTGGTTTTACCCAAGACTGTCATCAGCACAGAAAAAGTTCCTGATAGTCCCCAAAGAGAGAGATGACTTAAAGATACAGTCCCTCAGGGGTTCCCTCCTGCTTCTTATAGAGGACGTTCTCTTTTGACTTTTTGAAGTCTTCATTTGTGACTTTCATTCGCCGTTCCCTCAAAGCCATCAATCCGGCTTCTGTACAGATTGCCTGCAACAGAGGAAGCAGGAATAAGTTACTCTCTCTGTGCATCCCTTTCAAGCCACACCTCAGAAGACAGCGGTGTCTTCATACTGCTCTGACTGACTCTGCCGTGGAAGTGGAGAGTGTTAACAAAATTTACATTCTTAATTTTGATACCGTTCAGCACTGAAGCATGTAAAACAATCTGGGTAAAGCTAGATCAGTACGTCCTCCTGTAGCCAGAGTGACACTTCCATGACAGAAAGGCAGCTTTGTAACAAACAGCATTTCCCTCCTGTGAGGAACAGATGCATCCAGCTCTGCTAACAGCAGACTATGTTACCCTTTGCAGTGAGGTGATGGACTAATGCCATGTTTGGTTAAGCTCATTAGTGTGGTGGCTCTAGCGAGGGCCCTATCTACTTTAGAAAAGCAGACTGTATGCCTGAAGCTTTCTAATCAACACCTACATTTTTGTCTGCTTGCAACATAGTCTCTCAAAATGCTTCTTATCCTGCACTACCTTAAGTAACATTTAAGATACCTGGTATGTTTGTGTAAGATTCCACATTCCCTTCTAATTTCTACTTTGCTACTTTTAACATTTCATATTCAGATAACACTCTTAAAACACAAGCTACCTCATAATGATGATTTTGATGTATTTCTCATTTGTAAAGCTGAGTACATGGCACTCATAAAAGATATTTTAAAGCCATGCAACTGTCCCTCAGTGATGCAACCACAGGTAATTAGAGAACAGTTTCAACAGACAATGTTTCTGGATGCCGCAAAAGTGAGATTTGATTTGTGCTTTGAAGTATAAACAACGGCAGAGTACACTGACCTTAATATCTGCGCCACTGAGATCATCTTTTGCCATAATCAGCTCATCCAAAGTCACATCATCTGCCAACGTCATCCTACTTGTGTGAATCTGAAAGATTCGTTTCTTGGTCTTTTCATCAGGCAGAGGGAACTCTATTTTCCTATCAATACGTCCTGTGCAAAAGAAAAGTTCAGTCTTAGGTTTCTACATGCAGCTACTGGAAACCGAGCAGGAAGAACATCTCAAGGTTACTAACAGTAACTGTTTATTCACACCACAAGCCATCACGTCTTGGAGTGGAAAGTGAGATCAGACTATTTGCAATGAACAGGAAGCTACTGGAGCTGAAAGATAGCATCCTGCTGAAAAAGTCGGTGTCATTGCAGGCAAGAGACACCTCACCTGGGAATCATGAAAAACCTTCCTTGAGTCACATATGAATATAAAAAAACCCCAAAGTGTCATAGCACAGAAAGTATTAATCAAATACTTATGATTTGATATCAAATTCTATTCTACTCTGAGATTACATTTAGCTCTTAAGTATAATTTTCTGACACATACAAACACACAAATCACTGTGGCAACCTGAGGAACTCTTCCTCCCTCTGTAACCAACCTCCTAAAAAAAAGCACCAACCCCAAAACCCAAAAATAACCAAACCCACCTAACTGAAGAAGGAAGGTTTTGCATAACTAGTTCTGTGGCAAGTCCCTACCAGATGTTTCCTTCATGTCAGCAGGGACCTGGGATGTTCTGGTACCCATTGTTCCAACCTGAATGAGCAATCTTGTTAAAGATATTTTGCATCTCCAGATCACTCCTGTTTTTCTTTAGTTTTACAGTATCTTTTCTTAAAAAGGCTTGACGGTACCACACGAGATATTCCAGACTGCCATACCCAATGGCAGATCGGTCTACTGAGCTGCTAGAAGCACCCTGCTCAAGCAATGGTTATAACTTAAACACCCAATGGGTGCAGGATGTTTCCTTCCAACAAATTTGTGACCATCTTAACTTGTCTTTTACTACTGGTATAGTATTATCCCCTCTGTACTCTAGCAGTACTAGTTTTGATTTGGAGGGGATAAGGCTAAGATTGTGACAAAACCAAGACTTTTTTTGAAAAAAACACAAGCACACCTCAGCAACTTCATACTGTGGAGGTGTTTTCTTTTTCTAAACTGCTTGGGTCCCTGCACTCCAGTGACTGTTCAGAGTAGTTCTTTGACAATTTCATCTTAAATTATCTTTGCTCTCTCTCTTACCGCTATTACTTTAGAAGTATCTTTACCACCTCTACAATATTTAGGAGTTACTTGAGGACACTAAGAGGAGGCTTCGCTTAATCCTTTGATCTCTGTGTTGCTTTCTACCTTCTGATTTAACAGTCCCCACAGACATATTGTGTTTTGGTACATTTTTAGTGGCCATTTAAAAATACCACTTGTGCCTGTGCAAGCTCTTGGCTCAACAGGTAATACATATGTCAAAATAAGATACTACTTCTCCCTCACTCACCCCACAACTGCTAGCAGTATGCCAGGTCAGTAAGGAAGCAGACAGGTTTTCTTCCATCAAAATCCAGGCTCTCATTATTAAGGCTTAAGTTCTCATCCATGAAGCACAAGGGGTCCCGCCCTACCTTCCCCAGCTGCTGGGAATGTTAACAAAATGCTGCTGCACCACTACAGCTTGCCTTAACAATTACTTAAAATGGTTGTGTCATCTCAATCCAAAGGAAGACTATTCAAATTGTTTATGTATACGTAAGACGAATTAACACCTTTCTCTTCCACAGGTTTTTCTTCCATTTGGAAACTTATGAATAGGTTCTGATTTCAACAGATACACCAACGTACACAAGATGGTGAACAAACTGGTAACTTGAACTGGTAAAAAGAATGCATGTTTGACAAGTTATGACAAGTCCTTTCACGAGAAAATTGACTTAAGCGTGGTCAGCAGGAAGTCTCTTACCTGGCCTAATTAAAGCTGGGTCCAGTGTTTCTATTCTGTTTGTAGCCATGATAACTTTAACATCCCCTCGAGAGTCAAACCCATCCAGTTGGTTCAGCAGCTCCAGCATTGTACGCTGGATCTCCCTCTCACCACCTGAATTTGAGTCATACCTTTAAGAAAACAATATAGTCAAAAAAAGCACTATGCAAATTTAAAACTGCCACAAATGTATCAAAATAGTGTGTGGTAGTTGTTTGTTAAATTTTTTTAAACACCCATAACAGATTTTTTTTAATTTAATGTTCACCCATAGAAAACAAAAAGCAGGTTTTCAGAATCCTATTGTGACATCTAGGTAAGTAAAGAGCTACTGAACTATTCTTGTAGCTGGGGAAAGTAACAGGAATCATGTGAAGGAAATCTGTCCTTTTTCCATGTTTGTTATCTATTTGAAAATCTTTTTTCCCCACCTAACAAAATTAACAAGTTAACATAAAAATGGAAAAAAGCCCAACTATTAAAATCACATGCATCCACTTCATAGAAGATACAGCTTGTCACTCATTTTTCCATTTCAGAATTTTTCCTTATGCACGCAGTTATAACTGTATAGTCTTTAGCCTTACAAATGTGGATCCTGGTTTAACTCTCCTCTTCCTGAAGCACCAGTGGCTGTATTTCTCTGCTTTGTAGCGTAGCTATTTCATTTAGCTAGTATCAGACTAGATAATCTACATCCAAAACAGCTCACCCATGTTTAGGAACAGTTTGAAGCAACATAACATTTATGAAGAATTGCACGTGTTATGCACTTCACCCTCAGTCCAGTCCTTTCTACATATGCTGATATCTATGGGGCACAAGCTGCCTCATACGGGAGCTTCAGGCTTGTAGCTATGTGGTAACATGTATGAGCACCTTTTTATTTTTTTAAAAAACATTTGACTACTATAAAGACTACTTGTATTGGACAGTTCCAACCAGCCTATGGAATTTTCCAGTACAACCTGGATACAGGCTGAATAATAGTTTAACGTCGCACAAGCAACACTTCGCCATGGCATCACACTCTGTAACTTACCATATAATATCCTAAGAACGTAAGTATTTAGCCACCTATCTGGAGAGGCAAACGATAAATGGATATATTCTATATTAAGTACACTGCTTTACTTTTGAATCACTAAAGCCAATTACTGTATATTTGGATCTGCACTTATAGGATACCATATGGACTTACACACAGCGTTTCTTTCTGTTTAAGAAACTCTATCATAGAGATGCTACCAGGTAGCAAGAGAACAGAGGTTAAATCTCCAGTCATATCTACTTAATATAGAAAGGTTGTGATATATTTTAGTTTAAAAGAAGTTATTTGAAGTTTTACTTGTTAAAAATGCTTACATCAGAAAGAGCATTATGAAAATGGTAGCAGAGCTAAGAAACAAAAAAAGTGTTCCTAGTAACCCTTTTGCTGTCCCTGGCAATACCCAGGTGCGAAGCAGGAGCTAGCACACCGTACCTCTTTGTACCAATGGCATCAATTTCATCAATGAAGACAATCGACGGGGCATGTTCTTCAGCCACACGGAACAGTTCGCGCACGAGCTTTGGACCGTCACCCAAGTATTTCTGTATAAGTTCTGAACCAACCACTCTCAGGAAGGTTGCTGAAGTTTGGTTTGCCACTGCTTTGGCTAGTAAAGTTTTACCTGTTTTTAGTTGGAAAGAAATACCATACTTAGTTTGCAGGTGGGGGAGGGAAGTGCTTTAAGAAAACAGTCACGTGAAATTTGTGACAGACTTGGCAACACTGTAATACTAAGCAAGCACAGTCTACTTTACTTGTGTTCGCTCAGCACAGCTGTTACTGTATGGTAAGATACCTGTGCCAGGTGGGCCATATAGAATGACTCCTTTGGGTGGCTTTATACCCATCTCTTCATAATATTCAGGATGTGTTAGAGGAAGCTCCACAGACTCCTGCCGCACAAGAAAAACAAACCTGAGTTTTTACAGAATGAGCACTCTCCACTGAAGTTCTGTGGGGATCTCAAGAACAGCGTTAATAAAAGTAATGATGGCAGAAAGAACTTAACTGATTTCAAGACAGACCTCGAAATGTATGTCTCTCTGTTGCCTCCAGTCTAAGGCAGACAACTACTCTGTCTGAACAGGTCTTCCTACTGTTACCACTTGATACATGGAAGAGAAGCAGTGGGTGTTCCCCCTCCTCTAACCAAAATGCATTGTGCTGAATTTAGAACCCTGGATCTCCTGACTCCCAAACACTCATGGAGGACCTTGGGGTGGGGGGACCCTTTATGAAAGGATGCCTTCCACTATGAGTTCCCAGATACTGCAAATGAACATTTTAACAGCATTTGTGATTTTGGACACCTACCCAAACAAAAGGGTTGAGTTTTACCATGGTTCAGATAGAGTTCTGCTGGTAGGGAAAAAAAACCAACAACCCAACCAAACACAAAACACCTCAACCCACAAATACAAACACAAAACAAGCCAAAAAACGCCTACCCACTAAATCCTTAAATTGAACAGCATCAGACACTGAAAACAACCTCTGCACATTTTTACAATTTAACTCTAATCTTGCAACAATCAGTAACTTTACACGTTGCAAAATAATAAGTTACTGCCAAGATTTTATGAGCTCAGGGCTCTACAGGTTCCACAGCAACTGTGAAAGGTTTGGATCAACCGCGGTTGGTCCTGCTGTTACACTTGCGAGCTCCCAGCACAACAGCTACGTTGCTAAGCTTGCTGAACAGTGTAAATTAGTACAACTGAATACCTTGATTTCTTGAATCTGGTTGTCAAGGCCGCCAATGTCAGCATACGTTTCTTGAGGAGCTTTCTCCACTTTCATCACAGTAACTAAAGGGTCTGTGTCATCCATCAGGACTCCTATCACAGCATGAACCTAATTCAAGCATTAAGAGTTGTCAAAGAAAGCAAGCAGCATTATTAATACAAGCTCAAGCCTAAACTCAATGCCCATCTCTTTAGATGAGTGAAATAAACAGCATTAGCTCTCAGACCCTATGATCCTGTGATTCTCAGAAAAAAAGGCCAGTTAAAAACAGTACAAGAACTTGTGCTTCAGTTTATAAAAACAACTCACCTTATGATTTAGTAAAACAGAGCAGCCTGGCTCTAGCAGATCCTTGTCCACAAAAGAGAGAATACTGACATAATGTTCCGACCCTACTGATGTGGACACGATAGCATGGTTGTCGTCAATTATCTCCTCCAAGGTTCCCACAGACATTGGTGTTCCCCTCAGATCATCCACCTTTGATCTTTCTTCCTGTTGTCAAGAAGAATCCAAGAAACAACTCAAGAACACGAGCAAAAACATTCTTGTACAACACTGGCTCAACAGTTAACACCAAACATAACAGAACCAGTCTTTGCTATTGTTGTTTCACTGCCCCAAAAGGCATAAAAGCATAGGCCAGTAACAAAATCCACTACTATTTTAGTCCCATCCTATGGACACTAGTTATATGGATCTGCATAGCTAGAATTTTTTTCTCTATTGATGGATATCTGGGAGCTGCACCTTGACAGACCACTAAGAAACAAAAAGCCACCATCATCTGTAGTAACCCAGGCTTGGACTAAAAACCTTAAACCACTAGAAAAAGAATCCTCTGTTTTCTGGACAGTAATTGAGATTTACTGAAGAATTGTAATATACACAGTAGGTTTGTATTGACTTACACATTCATGGTACTATTTATATTGCTTCTGTATGAAGTAGTTTACAGTAGAACACTTACAATATTAGAAGTAACAGTCCGCTCAAAGCTCACCTCTTGTTTTTCTTCCAGAGGTTTCATCTGTTCTTGATTTCTGATAAATTCTTCCTCCATTAAGAGGTAATCTTTAATCCTCTCCAATTTCAACAATTTGAGCCTGCACTGTGTATGAGGAGTCACTGTATTCAAAGTGGAATCACAATATTTTAGACCAAGTTTGATGTTCACTAACTCATTACCAGAAATTCTACTTTATTTTCTGACAATAACTTCTATACAAGCAGCAGTCACTGCTTTATTTGTCCCACTGTAATTCTAGGTTAAAAGTTTTTAAAGATAATGTTTCCTCTGCATTTCTCCTCATTTCAATTTTGCTCTCTCTTCTCACAGGAATTCATGGGCTGCATCTTGCATAACAATAATCTTATTTTGTGTTTTTATGTTAATTAGAAATTAGATTACATTTGTTTAATCTTTCTGTTTAAACCTACATACAGCCAGATCTACGGGAGATGACAGCTCTGCACTTCTCAAAGATAAAGAGTTCACAGGGCTGCTGGGATAGGCAGAATGCTTACCTAGGGGGAGTTTGCTGGCTGCATCTGGTCCCTTTGTTTTCTTCTTCTTTTTCCCCACTCTGGTTGGAACTGGAGGTTCATATTTCTTCTTCTTATCCTTATCCATACAAAGAATTCCATGGGAAAAAAAATAATGATCAGGATGTTAACAATGAAAAAGTACACACAGATATCTGGCACACAGACTGAGAGAGAGCTCAACTTACGCTGAATGGCTACATAACAAAACTGTCTCCTTTATGATATATAGTGAGAAGCCCAAAAGAAATATTATTCTTATTTTTTTAAGAAAGTTAAAAAATTTTTCTCCTGCTAATTTTATATCCCTCTCTTTAATTTAGATTTCTGCCAAATTTCAGTGAATATAGAATATTGAAGGTTTTAGCCTTCACATTTAGCAAATCACAAACAAAACTTATATGAAAGGATGAGGAAAATATTGAACCTGAACATTTCTGTTGCATTTTAATTAATAGCTAATTTAATCAATAACGCGTATTCAGTTTGCCAGCTTAGACATAGCTTGCCACATACATTATATTTCCATCTCCAAAGGAAACTGGAAAGGCCTCCACAACGTTGTGGAAATGGTCCACAACATGAAGTAGAAACCTCATGCAGATGACAGTATGATGTTATTTTCAAACCAAAACCAGTTATTTAAGTGACAGCTTGAAGGCAACTAGTCTTCCTTAACCCAGACAGATTTATGGTTTTATTCTTTTTAAAAATAAATTACTACCATCAAATAATTTCAGTTTTCCTTTACAGTTAAACCCCCTTTTCTATTTTTGAACAGCAACCCGTTTTCTCCAATATGCATCCAGAAGTGTTAAGACATTTCATCAAAGCTAGGACAAGCATAGTTTTATGCAGTTCTGAATACAAGAACAAAAAAAAAATATTGTAAAATAAGACCTACTGCAGCCACCTGTAGTTCATCCCACAAGAAAAAGCATTTGTTTTGTTTTTAGTTACCTTGTCGTCCTTCTTGCCACCACCAGGACCATGTCCACCACTCTGACTTTGACCCTAACAATGAAGAAAAACATAACAACAGCCAATTCTAAGTACTCTACTATGAATTTTGAAACCTATGGACAGCTCCATGTAAAGAAAAGCCATAAATAGATTTGTCCTGTCTAAACAAAGCATTAATATATTCCAACTGTCAAAACCAGTGAATTAAGAGAATCGTGGGCTTAGGAGGCAGGGAAAGACATATTCGTTGGTATGGTTTTGACCCATACGGCATTGCACTGTCCTACTACATTGTAGTTTTAGCTCATTCCTCGCTAGTGTAAATTAGTGAGCACTATTAATCACAAAGAGTTCTCCTTCGCTCTCTCATCAGCCAATTCACCTGCCCTTCCTCCCGCAAGCAGGCCAAACCAGCACTGCTGTCTGCAGAGACCTGCCGCCCCCGCCCCCCGCAGGAAGCCTGACCTCTCCGGGGCCGATGCCCAGCCCCAACGGGGCGAAGCCCGCGCTCCCGGGCGAGGGCCCTGCAGACCCACGGCTGCAAAGCCACTGCGCTCTTACAGCGGCGAGCAACGAGGCCAGCCTCCCGCGGCTGCAAGCCCCGGCTCACAACCCTGCCCAGCCTCAGCGTAAGCGGCCGCGCTCCCCCCGCTGCCGCCCCGCCGGAGGAGGCCTAGAGGCCCAGCGCCGGCGGTGACTCCGCAAAACCCGGGGGGACGGCGGCGGGACGCCTGAGGAGGCCTGGGTCCCCTGCGCCGCCGGCACAGCCCTCTCCCCCGCACGGCGCACCGGGCCGGGCCGGGTCAGACCCGGGGATTGGGCCGCTGTCTCACCATCCTGCGTCGGCGCTGCACCGGAAATGTCGCCCCGACGGCGCACGGCGAGGGGCGCGGCGGTGGCGTCACTACGGCGTACGGCAAGGGCCAAACGCGACGGGCGCCGTGGGCGGGGCAAAGGTGCACGGCGCCCGGGAGAGCGGCGAGGGGCAGCGCCTCAGGTGAATCCCGCCGCCCGCGGCCGCTCGTCCCCGTCAGCTAGCGCGGCCGCCGCCCTCCCTCCGTCCTCCCGCCTTCCTGCTCGCCCTACGGGGCCGCGCCGCGCCGCCGCCCCCGGCTCGGGCCCTGCCGTAGTAGCCGCCCGGGCGGCGCAGGCGGGCTAGAGGCGGCCGTTCGGGTGCGCGGCCGGCAGCGAGCAGCAGAGGGCCCCGTGCCGCTGCCGCCGGGGCGTGCACCCTCCTCACAGACGCGCGGCGACCGCGGGGTCTGACGTTCGCTTTGAAACGCCCGTCGTTCCCCGGGCCGGGGGGTGCTGGGCGGCTGTTCTCAGCGCGGCGACACACGCGAAGCCGCCAGGCTCCCTTACTCCTCGTTGGTGCGCTGAACCCGGCACCGGAGAAAAAGCGGTTCCGTCCCCTTGGCGGGAGCTTTGTGGTGAGGTTACGACTGCTCCTTCAGTTGCAATAGATTAATAACGCTTTTCACTTTTCCAGCAGAGGAAGCATGTTGTAACGGCACGTAAACATGTAAGTGGAGAAGACATTTTCAACAGTGCTAACAGCAGCTTTTGCTTCAGAAGTGCGAAACTGCCTTCTTCACCATAGAAACCTAGAAGAAAGCAGAGTTCTTTGCCCATGAGTTATTTCTCAGGTATTCACAGAATCATAGAGTAGTTTGGGTTGGAAGGGACCTTGAAAGGCCATTTAGTCCAACTCCTCTGCAATGGGCAGGGACATACAGTTGACTAGAGCAGGTTGCTCAGAGCTCCATCCAGCCTGACCTTCAATGTTTCCAAGGATGGAGCATCTATGACCTCTTGGTGCAACTTGTTCCACTGCCTCAACACCTTTGTGGTGAAAAACTTATTCTTTATATTTAGTCTAAATCTGCCCTCTTCTAGTTTAAAACCATTACCCCTTGTCCTATTGCAACAGGCCCTGCTAAGAAGTCTGTACCCATTTTTCTTACAAGCCCCCTTTAAGTACTGGAAGGCTGCAGTAAGGTCTCCCTGGAGCCTTCTCTTTTCCAGGCTGAACAACCCCAACTCTCTCAGCCTGTCATCACAGGAGAGGTGTTCCATCTGATCATTATTGTGGCCCTCTTCTTGACCTGCTCCAACACGTCCATGTCTTTCCTGTGCTGAGGGCTCCAGAGCTGGAGGCAGTACTGCAGGTGGAGTCTCACCAGAGCAGAGCAGAGGGGCAGGATCACCTCCCTCGACCTGCTGGCCACGGCTGGCCGCCTGGGCTGCGAGCGCACATTGCCGGCTCATGTCCAGCTTTTCATCCACCAGTACCCCCGAGTCCTTCTCCTCAGGGCTGCTCTTAATCCCCTCATCCCTCAGCCTGTACTGATACCAGGGCTTGCCCCAACTCAGGTGCAGGACCTTGCACTTGGCCTTGTGCATGTCAGGGATTCCTCATGGGGTTCACATGGGCCCATTCCTTAAGCTTGTCCAGGTCCCTTTGGATGGCATCCCGTCCCTCAAGCATGTCAACCGCACCACTCAGCTCCGTGTCCTCTGCAAACTTGCTGAGGGTGCAGAATAGTTCACATCAAAACATGAAGCTCATGATACGTATCAAAGCTTAGAATAACCAGCTGCTGCAATGTTAATATCTGTAAAAATGATATTAAAGCCTCTGAATATGCTGGGAAAGTATGCCTTAATCCTGGTAGTTCAAGTTACCTTAAGCATTACTACTTAACCACTAAGAGATGGGTCTTCCTGGAAAGACCAAAACACTCTGGTTGTCTTGTGACAACTGTGACAGCTGCAAAGAGTTTGCAGCTCTTGCCTGCTTTGTATGCCTGCTTGGGAGCAGTGCTGCTCCCGTCAGGTGTGAGGGTGGTGAAATATTGGCACAGGTTGCCCAGAGAGGTGGTAGACGCCCCATCCCTGGAGACATGTCTGAACTAGTATACTGAGTACTGCTTGCAGCAAATGTTTTCAGAGTGGTACTGGTGCTGGGTGTTCTCCACCTGTAGCGTGAGCTGCCATGTGTTTTGACTGATCCAACAATATGAACAGGCATTCATTCTGTGTATAAAATGCCAGTAGCTCTTCTTCCAAGAGTTTGTTTTTCTGTAACATTTTTCCATCTTTGTTTTCAAAATAAATGAAGGTATCCAACCTTGTTTTAAAATTATTTGCAGAGGGAGTAACGAGAAAAGTTGTCTCAGTAATGAAAGAATAGAAATACAAATCAAAGAAAGTGAGGGGGTTTTTTTGTATGTCTAGGAATGAAATCTAAGTTTCAGGAGTTTTAACTGCAGAAGAGGCACTATGACCTTTCTGTTAGGACTTCTTGCTGGGAGCTGACCTGTGTGGGAGTGTGGAAGCAGAGGAGGAAGAGTGGCAAATGTTCTTTGTGACCTCTATTTAAAGTTACAGGGTTTTTTTTCCTAGACCTGGTGCTGCCTTTCATCTCTTGCATTAGCTAGTCAATATAAAAGCATAATTTTTTGTGTGTAGGAATTGCTTTTCGTGCAGGTAGCACTGTAAGAACACTAGTAAAGTTTTCAGGGAATCCCTCCCTCCAGAAAAACCTACAATGAGCTCTACCAATCTGTAATATTCCTGGGGAAATGCAGTAGAAACTTCCAGTGTCTGCCTTTGACATTCCGAAAGGTAAAGCACAGATTGAACGCAAGCGTGTGCTCAATCCAGAACCAAACTTTGTGTCAAGCCTGTTTCGCACTGTGTCCTCGCACCACGGGCCCCATCCTTTGGGGCCTGCAGTGGCTGTGCCCTGTCTGCCCGCCGCAGAACCAAAGTGCCTGCCTCCTCTGTGGGAGCACCAGCTGTGTCACTAATGAACTTAGGGGATCTTCACATAAATTCTCTTCTTTGGGCTGAAAATTCTTGTGACAAGGTATTGTGGAGTTGTGTGGGGAGTTGGTACGGAAGGACGGTGTCTTTTGTGAGCATCAGTATCACCAGAAAGGTTATAATCAAGATGAAGGTATGATCTAAAAATACTTGTATTCTGCTTTCACCCTGTTAAGCAGCATATAGATTATATTTACATCCATCATTGTTTTCAGTGTAAAGATCAGAGTGTTCATGAAAAGGACCTTCACTTTAGAGCAGTCAGTAGGATGTGGAGTGTGTTTTGCTCCTTGCTTTGATGTTGTTTTTTTCTTCCACACTTTCTCTAGAATTCCTGTCTGAGTAGGGAACTTTATTAAATATTAATGTAACTGGATGAGCTGTGTAGAAAGGTGTGACATTTTGATCATTTACTTTGGTTTGGTTCCATTTTTTCATAAGGGTTACTGTTTTGCACTGTGGGTTTAATCTGACTTTTCTATGACTTTTATTCTTTTATGAATTAGCTGCATTTTTGTTACGATATCAGTTGTTCTGTAACTTTTAAGGACACTTGGAATGAAATGAAATGAAGGCAGATGTTCTCTGCTTTAATAACATTCAGTTTATGGAATTTACTGTCTTACAGGATTGCATCTGTATTTCTTTTAACCTTACAATGTACAGATGCTAGAACATCCTCTCCCTCAAATATATGCAATTTTTCCTCTTTTCGACCTCATTTTAGATTCAGGCATACCTGTATTTATTTAGAATTATACCTGTAATTGGTAGTTTTGGTTATGATTCAGATTTCTTGTCACTTTCTTTCTCATAAAACCCTGATTTTGTGGCTTGTAGCTTTGCAGTCATTTGAAGCGTGAGAATTATTTCATAAGCTAACCAAAATGGTAGGGGTGTAGGGTGAATCTAAAAGCTCAGCTTTGCATTTGTGAGCTCACAAGATACATCTGTGACTGCATATCTGGTTTTGTAGCCTCTATAAATATTAGGAAATTATATATGGGACCAACAGAAAAAGGATGTTGTCAAGATAGTCTCCCAGCTCATCTGCTGAAATGCTGTGGAACAGCTGTGGCAGAAAACAGTAATCACAGAAGGGAAACGCTGTGGTTTTTGAACCAAATTCCTGATTTGGGGTGATCTGGTTAATGGCTTTCAAGTTATTGGGGTTGGTAATGCTGGCTAGCTAAGTGTTATAGAAATGTGGTTCTGCAACTTGGCTGCTTGTCTTAACTTTCCACATCCAGATTTTTGGTTTGGTTGCCACGTATGGATAATGTCAAATTGGGAATTTTGAATATGTTAACAATAAATATGTTTAATGATCCAAGTGCCTCTGATTTTTTGCTTTACACTCATGAGAAAAAACTAGAAGAGCGGGCGAGCAGGGCTAACAGAAAAGAACACACAGTCCTTGTTTGCTGAAGATGAACATAGCCTTGGGGGCATCAAAAAGCTTCTCTTCATATCAAAAAATATTAAGAGTTGTTCAGGGAGGGTGGAGGTTTTTGTGCTTTGTTTTTCTCAGTGTTTTCTATTCCCTCTTCTTTATTCTGAAGTAAGCTTACTGCTGATCTTTTAGGCATATTGTAAAGTCCCCATCTCTGTTCCCAGGCTTTTGAGGAGGAAGAGGGCAGCTGGGGGCTGGGGGAATATTGGGGTTGGGATTAGTACATAGCAGAGAGGTTTATTTTCCCTTTGCACATAGAGGAAATTACTAGGATTGCTCATGTTGTTGTTGTTAATTTGTCTTTCTTAATATATGTCTAGGTGCCTAGAGCTTTTTATGTTTCCATATATTTAAATAAACAAACCTACAGATAAGAAAAAGATTAATCTTGCTATTGTAGCTACATACAGTGGGTTACATTTTCAAAAGTTGCAATTTGGACTCTCTTTTCATAAGTGGGTTATGAACTTACATCTCCTTCAGTAAACGAATAAAACTGCAGGTTATTAAGGACTATTGGGAAAAGATTTTTTTTAAACTGTCTATGTGTCTAAGTACCCAATTAACCATAAAGTTTCTGTGCTGCTTACAAGTTGTTCAAACATTTTAGCAATGGAAGGTATTTCCACTAACTGGCATGTAACTATGTGAAGGGTAGTTACTAGCAGGTTACTTACTCCTTGTAGGCCAACCACAGAATCAAGTAAGAGAAGTTTCTCCCCCAATTCAGAACAAGGCTCATCACCTTCTGTAAGAGTCTTCTACTTTACATTGCCCATCCAGGGAACGAGAGACATGGCTTTTTTTAAATAAGCAAGCTGCTCAAGTAAGTGCCTTATGTCAGGCAGCATGATTGCTTCCTCCTTCTCCCATCACCAAGACTCAAATATGATGATTTTAAATATAGGAATGTCACCTTCACCTCCATTCTTTTCCTGAAGTCTGTATTGTACATTTGCATCAGTTCATTTTCAAAAAGGAGCAGAAGCCCATTAGCTTCAGCCCTACATCAATGGCTGTTAGCTAAAACCCATTTGATTTGGATCATTTGTTATATACAAAGACAGCAATCCCTTAGAAAAGATTCACCTGATGTTTCACAACTTGGATCATTAGACATAACTTCTGTCACCTTCCTTGACATAGTGTTGTGAACAGTGGTGATCCTTATGCCTTCCTGATCCCTGAGGTATTCTGTAACCGCCTTGCTCCCAGTGTGGATGAGAGCAGCTTTCAGCCTCCTCTGATCTGCAGTGGCTCCTGCATCCCCAAGGCACAAAGAGCTCTTGCTCTGCCTTTCTTTCCCTGCACGTAATCGCCGTGCTGTTACTCAAAAGAGAAGTGTAAACAGCAACTGAAGGCAACTCAGCCAATTCCTCGTTTCAGTGGAAAGCCTCGAAACAGATCCCCAGCTTTAGTGTGGCTTTATGGTAGTGAATGAGCACCAAGAAGCTGTAGCAGAATGGAGGATTAGGACTGCAACTACAGGCTTATCCCTCTGAAACACTAATGCGTGTTCCCACCAGTGGTACCAAAGACTCCAGTGAGACTGTTTACCTGCTCAAATTGAAGCAACTGCTGAAGTGGATAGATTCTGCTGTTCATTGGAAAGGATAGAGGAGAAATCCTTACAGTCTGACTTCCTGAAGAATTAGAAAACTGAATTTTCTCTGCATGGTTATGAGTAAAAGCAAATTTAAATGTCTCGACAGCATTATTTATAGACTTGATTTGAAGCTTTGATTACTAAAGTTTTATTTAGAAGAAAGTCAGATAATAAAGGTTACTTGGAGCAAAAGCAGCTGATAAGGTTTTATGCACTTAATTTTTGCAATAACCAGCTTAGAGGTTTATTATTTAAGCTTGGAGTATACTATAAGATTTTCTGTGAGTAGAGAATTAAGGTTTTTTTAGTCCTCATGGAACAGCGCTATCTTACTGGACACAAATCTTAACCCTCCACCAAGAGGGAGGGACATGAAGGGTTGCTTAATGGACTGTCTGTTAAGCTTCACCAGCCACCTAAACAGATTGTGTAGTAACAAAATAGTGCTGTACACATTTCTCTGATTTTCTTGGTCAGACACTTTGGACCACACTCTGCCATCGAGTGGGTGTACGCAGGTCGCTGGAAGGCTGCAGGGCTGCGGAGGCGAGTGGAAGCAGGAAGGGCTATTCCCTAAACATGGAGCTTCGTCATGGGGTGGGCTGAGGTGCTGTTGGCAGCCGGAGTAACTCACAGGCTGCAGTGTATTAACCTGCAGCAGCTACGACCACATTCCCTGTTATCTGCTGGCTTTTCTCTGAGAGCTTGGGGTTGCCCCTTGCCCCTGCAGGTGGATTTCTGGTCCTGAACCACTGCCGGTCACAGCATGGTGTATTACAGTAATTGCCAGACTGACCTTTCCTCCCTCCTAACCTGAGCTGGCAAGACAGGCACACCTACACAAAAACTTCCTAGGTGAGGGTTTCTAACCCATGCAAATTATTTCTGCTGTCACCACAAAATTTCATTTGCCAGTCTTTGCATTTATAATTCAAAAAATTTCTTTGTGCTATCAAAATTGCTTGATAATGGCTTTAATCTGGCTCATTCTTTTAGATTAAGAGGTTACTAGCTAGTCAAAAATTCCTCGTCATTAAAAAATTTTAAATCACTTTTAAAAAAAACCACTTTTTATTAGTCAGAGGAAATCTTTTTCTTGTCATGAAGTCTAAGGAACTAGTTAACAACTTAAATTTCCAAGTTACTTATGTTTTTGAAATATGAGAGATTTCAGATTATTTCTTGCTTCCAATAAAATTGATGATAAAGAATAAATTAGAAAAGTAGAATGAAAATTTAGAAAAATTCTTAAGCATTTCTTTCATTTTGACATGTTTATTTTTCACTTTTTAAAGCATAAGTTAGCTAAAATTTATAAACAGAAAGGCATTAACAAAACCCTTTTTATTTAAGTAAACAAATAGGATGGGTTGATAATGTTGAAGCTTTTCCCCAAGATTTTTTTGAATAAAGAAATTAATTGTAACAAACCCTTGCTATAGTCTTGCTTTTGGGGAAAAAACAAAAGCAACAAACATTTAAAAAAAAAAATGTCTAACCAGATATTCCTAGTTAGCTTTGGAAGGAAGTGACTGGTTTGTTTGTTTTCTGGATCAACAACAACCTTAAATAAAGCTGAGCAAAGCTGGTTTTGGTCCTGTAGCCAAAAAGACCAAATTCAATACATCAAAGATTTAGCTGAAGGGCAAATGATGCCAAGTTGAAGGGAGTAGAAGAAACAATTTCTCTCTGTAGAGGGCACAGTTCATTCCAAGATATCATTACAGTTGGAGGAAAGTATTCCACTTGCATGTGTATTTTTGAGAGGGGGAGATCAGGAAATAAAGAAAAATGATCAACCGCTGAATAGCAAGAATCATAAGGAAATAGAAATACTTGTTTCTTTTTTAGCTTAATGATTATCAAGGGGACAGCTGAGCAGTACAGCAAATGTTCACTCTCAGGAGCTGGATTAATTACACTGCACTTAACTACTGTGTAAACAGGGTGCCATAATTTTTACTTAGGAGTTGAAGTGTGCTGGCATGTTGTAAAATATCTGTCCCATCCCATTTCCCTGCTGGCTGTGTTGGGGGTCGATTAGTGCCACAACTGATATGTTTAAACCTATTTTTCTGCAGTATCTATTCGTTTGGATAGCTCACCTGAGTTTTCAGCTACTCATCTGCATCACTTTATCTTCGAAGATAAAGTACTTATTCCTCTGCACAACAGCTGCCACTGATATGTATTGGTGTTGTGAAGTCTGAGTACCCCTGAAAAGCAGAATTCTTGGAGCAGGGATTATTTGGAACTGGACAAGCAGAATTCAAAACACCCAAAGTGAATGGATACTTTAAAAAATACCAATAATAAAATTATTGGGGATCTTTCAGTGCTGTAGCAAAGTCTGACACGTTGAAGACTGACTCATACGTTTTCAGAATACTGCAGAACAAGTTCATTATATTAAAAGTTATGCTTGTAAAATACTGTGTCTTCATAGAGTCTCATTTGGAAGTCTCAAAGCAACACACAATTCCTTGTTAAACCTCATAGTCTTGTAGGCAGGCAGGTAGGTGAAGGAGGCCATCCCAGTCTTATTGTCCAACAGCTGGAGTGAAATTACTTCTCCCTTAGTGTAAGCAGTATCAGATTCACCACATTCACCTGGTGGCAAATACATTTCCATAAGTGATAGCAAAGCTTGGCCCAAAAGGTTCCCATGAGTGAAAGCAGCACGAGAACAAAGTGGCATCCTAAACCCAAATGAAAATGAGTGTAAGAAGAAAATGTCTTTCTCCCTGTTTTTGAAACAGTGGTTACCAAAATACTAGGTAGAGTGGCTTATTAGTTTTCCTATTTCTGTAAGAAAAGATCCTGTAGTACTTCAGCAGTGAGCGAAGAACAATGTTGCTATGGTGACTTTTTGTTGTGTGGCAGGAAAATATAATAATCAGATGATTTGTTCGTAAGGTCTAAGATATTAGCCAGTCTATATTTTGTAGGGCTTTTGGTAGCTTTATGAAAGCTGATACAATATATGGTATGGCCTGATGAGAAAATTACTAAATTTGGGGAAAAAAGAAAAAGAAAAGTGGTGAAATACGGAGATATCATCCAAATGGAATAGAGAGTTCTTCATCTGGATGATTAATAGTTGCTGATGTTGAAAAGATGCCATCACCCAGCGGTCCTCAGGGTCGACCCATTGACATACCTAGACATAGTCTAGGACTGAATGCTTCATCATTAATTACATCAACATTCACATAAAATGAGTTTGTTCCAGAGCCACTCTGCAGGGGTCAGTCAATTGATGAAGAGACATGGAAATAATTTTCATGGAAAGAGGAAAACATGAAATAGGCTTTTCCCCTAATTTTACAGAAAGTAGTATTTCTAAAGACACATAGGAATGCTTTCTAAATATTATATGGACTACTACTTAGGCTGTGAGTCTGAAATCCTTAGACAGTACTAGATGTTTGACAAGTTTGTGTGCTCCATTGAATTATTAACTGCTAATGATTTGTATGTTTTTCCTCCTGAAAGGGCAGAGTTGTTATAATTACTTATCTAATGCTGCAAGTGCTCATGCTTTGCAAAACCCAAGAAAGGCATTCTGCCTGTTCCACGTGGCTTCTCCTCACAGTGCAGTGCAGGAGGGAGGCCGGAGGGCAAAGCACATCAGCGCAGGTACACCAGCGAAGGGTTTGTTAAAGACAGTAGTTCTCAGGAGCAACTTGAAGTCAGAAAGCACTTAGGGACAATCCCAAAGCCCACTGAAGCGGATGGAAAGAAAGGCTGAATCTATCAATGAAGAACGTAACTGGACTGAATGCATTGGAGTATTAAAGGGAAGCAGAAAGTGGAGAGAAGAGAGAGCACCATAATCAGTGTAAGAGAATGGGAAATCATTGCCTGAGACATCAGAAAAACAAGTGGAAAAATCTTAATGTCCCTAGTAACCTAGGAGTCACTAGCTTCACCACCTTACCACTGGAATTGAGACAAAGATACGTTGCTTTTAATTGCTCCTCACTGAAGTACTGGTTCTGCATTAATCTGTTGGCTATAATGTAATCACTCCTCTCTGTCATTTCCTGCAGCACTGTAATCTAATACTGCACAAGCGTCTCACCATGTTCACATCCTCTATTGAATAATTGTGGTTCGGTTTCATGATGCATGGCCTGTTCAATCAGCCTGTAATTGCTGCGCTATCTGGAGGTATGGTAGGTATACCTATGTAATTACCGTTAATAATCTGTTGAGTTAGTCAAATCAGTCATCCTCAGTTGCAAGCAGCAGTTTCTACAGATGAGTTCTTCAACTGTTGAGGGACTGTTTTTTCTAGTTCTACTTTGCTTACTCACACAAAAGATACTCTTATTGAAAGATAACTTTGAAAATAGAACCAAAGCCCCTTTGTGGAAGTGTCAGCACTTACTATAGAGGCTGTGCAGAAATCTTGTCTATGCAAAGCAGCTGGAAAAGGCCCTGAATTCAGTGGAATGAGTGTGGTACTGGCATGAGGAGTGAGAAATGAGAAATGCATGAATTCCTGTTTGCTTTGGGTATTGCTTCTTATGGGCTTTTCTAATAATGGGTAGGGTGATGAATTCAGGAGTATTTGGAGATGCCAGTCTCCTCTGGAAAAGCATGGGAGCCATGCAGGTGCTGTGGCTCTGAAGCTGTATTTTATCTTCTACAAAGGTGTTGAAAAAACTTTGTCCCTCCCTTATATAGATTCTTTCCTTGCCAATCCCATATAAAGTCAGCCTTGGCAAAGGTTTTTAGATACAGGTTTATAGTTAGTGAAATTATCTGTATTCCCTGCTGTAAAAATAGCTCTTTACTTCAGCTTCCTTCTTTTTCATTCACAGCAGTTTCCTTTATAGCATATTACTCAAATGTTACATCTATCAGGATAATATACTTCAAATTCTAATGTGAAGTGTTTTAGAGACCATATATGACCAAACTCATAGATATGAGTTTGGTTTGTAGGATTATATTGTTTTTCAGTAACATCAAACTGCACTGGGGTCATACTATGACATTTTGAGTGTCACCTCTTCTTTCATAATCTTCTGTTTTAGAAGCTGTGCTATTTACCCTTAACTGCATTTGAAACATGTAAAATCACCCATCGTATTAGTAATTTCTTGAATGGCAACATGAAGAGGTTGTGATGCTTTGGCAACAGGCTGATGTGCACAGCCTTCATGTCAAAAGTATTACACTGCAACAGTGTGAGGACTGCAACTGTCTGTGCTGTGATTATTTGGTAGGATTTGTCTGTATCCCCTCTAACACAAGAGAAAGGCTTCAACCAAAGATATATAGAATTATACAAGACAGAGGTAGAAGAGACATTACTTCTCGCAGAGTGTTTCTCAATCTGCAAAAAAACCCTGATGTAACCCATGGGAGTACCCCCAAGCCGAGTCTGAAGTGACCTATCTGACACAGGCTACATGTGAATGGACAGCAACATGCAAAATTCTGTAGTCCATCACCCTTCTTTTGTTGCTCTTAACACCTAAAGACAACTTTCTGCAGCAGCAGTATGTTGCTGACAGGTCTCACATCCAAATAATGATGCAGCCCACACATATTTATATATGAAATGTGATTGCATCATGGCACAATCGTGGCTTCAGGAACCTCATGGAAGTGTTCCAGTTAATTAAATATGAAACAGGCACAGTAGTTACAACAATGTCAACTTATTCTGCTGCCACCTCTTAAAAGAACTCTTCAGCTCATGGTAAACCAAACCTCCCCAGCCTGAGAGGTGCCCACTCAGAGAAACAACGGTCCTTTGGAAAACTAAAAGAATTCCAGCTAAAATGGTATGTTAAACACAGTGCACCATTGGCAATAATTACATAGGACTATACATCTATCATTGGATCTAAGAGTATAATTTAATTCAGAGAAATTAATGTCTTCCCATGACTGATTGTACTTTTGCTATCAATACGTGTCTTTCTGAGTGCATGTGCTCCATCCACTTGTGCTTCCTTGTGATCAGCTTTAGAGATAACATGGTGTTTACCATATATTGCCAGGATTCAGAGTAGAAAAGCATTCGCAATTTCAAAAACTGTCTGGTGTTGAGTGTCAGATTTAAATTGTTTCTAATTAATTTCCTGAAGGTCTGGCTCCAAACTCAGTTTAGGACTAAAAGTAAAATAAGTAGCATGTTTCTCTCCTTCTCTCCCAAAGCCAGACTGTCATACAAGCCTTGGCTGACCCAGCATACATTTTATGTTTATGCTGTAGGGAAAAAAAAAAACAGATCTGGAAGTATCAAAGACAGGGTCTGCCTGTAAAATTAGTTTTATACTTTCACCAGATAAAGTTCAAAGACAGCAACATTATTTAACATATATTTAGCTTACTAAAGACACCTCTGACCAGAGAAACAAAACGCTTGATTAGAAGAAAGGTTAATCGCTGAGTTCATCGGGGTGTGCTAGGAGTGTGCATGCATGTGCAAAGGATAAGGTAACTGTGCAACTCTGAGTCCAGGGGTGGCATTTGAGAAGGAGCTTATGGCAGGACAAGTCAGGGAGGAAAGGTAGCAGTGCTCAGGCTTTGTATTGCAAGGGAAATAGTGGAAAACCACTGCCTGGGCCTTTCAAACTACATTAGTAGTATATTTGGTGGAAAATACACATTAAGAACGAATCATGCATTGTAAGAAAGACTGCCATGACAACATGACAATATTAATCCACAAATACACAAGTGATATTTTATGGTTAGAAGTAAAATTCATTAAACAGTTTAACATTTTTAAATTATCCTTCTCATTTCAGTGAGTCTCAAATAGAGCTTGCCAGCAGAGATCTTCATGTGTATGTGTGCTTCCGTCTTCATGAAGGGATGAACTTTTTGCTCTAGGTTATCATGTTTTTTCCCATTGTTACTCATTTATTGTTTGCTGTTGCTCTTATTGATAGCACACATCTATGCAGTGGTCATATAACCTAAGTAAACTGTCTCCCTACACAGAAAGGTCACAGCTGCGGAGAAAAATAAGCGAGACACTTATAGGCCAGTTTAGCTCAATCATAGATACATAATAAACTGAGACTAAACAATGGCAGAATGGGATGTGATAATACAAATCAGCAAGGAGGAAATATTTAACATTGCAAAACCAATAACAAATAAAAAAGAAAAAAAATCTAAGCAGTATATAGGTATATATCAGTGTATATATATGGCAAGGGTTGGGAAGAACAGAATAATAGAAGAATATAACCACTAAGAAGTGAGAGGTAGTATGTAAACAGGAATACTGGGATGACAGAAAGAAGCAGAACATAATGTTACTGCATAGAAAAAGCTGCCCATCCTAGAAAATACTGTGGAGTATTCTTCTAAACAGGGTATTGGAATGAAGGCATTTAAATGGACAATGAGCCAAATGTTCAGGCGCACACTGCTGGCAATGTCCTGCCCTAGCCGTGGGTGGCTCTGGGTCAGGGACTTTCTGCTTCCCAGCAGTATGTGGCACGTGATTCCTTCTGCCGAAGCATGCTTTCTTGGGACTTCCCTGTCAACAGGAATTACTCAGTTTGTGGTCTTTTTAACTCAGTATGCTCCTTTTGTAAATGAAGAATTGGTCATACAGTATGAATAACATTTGAAAATGGATCTTTTGAGCACATTTCATTGAGGCTGAATATAGCACTATTGCAATAAAATAAATTCAGTTCAGCCTCCAACAGCAGGGAACACTGCACGGCTTATGTTACACAGTCACAGAGTTCTCCCCCCTTTTCTGCATTAAGGTGGTTGTTGCAAACTGTTTGTTGGTCCTGTATTGTCATTCTGTGCAACTGTATTACCTATGGCTCTGTAAACTCCCTGAAAACAATTATTAACAATTCTTAGTACAGCTATTTACATAATGACTATAGAGTTTTCTCAGGAATTGCCCTCTGAACATGCAAATCTCTCCTCATGTTGCCTATGTGGCCCCTCAGCTCTGACTGAGTCCAGGCATCACTTCAGGTTCTCATGTGATGCAAAAATGCACGAACTGCAAAAAATGGAGCTTTCAAGGGATGGTGTTATTTTCTTTACACAAAACTCATAAGTACTCCTTGAGACACTCTCCCTCCATCCTCCTATCTCACAGCTGGTCTGCTGGGCCCACAAGTGTGGGGTTGTGACCAGACTGAAGAGTCCCTGCCCAGCTGGTTGGAGTTGGCCCTGGACGTGCAATAGCTCTGGAGGGGAAAGAGCCTTGCTGGCTTCTGTGGGTTACAGAAAAAGTTACAGAAACAGTCAAAGGGAACCTACCAAATTCTCTATTTGTTCCTTAGCAGCACTGTCAACCTGTTTCATACTTCAGTCTTCTGTCCAATTTAAGCTTTGAAGTTTTAGAGTATTAGTAAGGACTTCAGGGCATTTTCCTAATAAATTCAGGCTTTTGACTTTTCAGATTGGAGCATAGTTAGTACTTCTTAAACTAGAAGCACTTCTAAGTTGGTGTTATAGCAATTAAGTGGGAACTATCACTGTTTCCCTAGAAGCTAGACAAGAGCCCTCTCCCACTGTTTTTGATTTCCACTGTTACTCCATCTCCACTCTTCTTTGAACGTGGGACTGCATAGGAAGATGAAATGGTTTTCTTCTGTACAATATGGGTGACAACATTCATTTGTCTCTTCATTATATCTTGTTGATAATGAGGCAGTATTTGCCTTTTTTTCCTGACATAAGTATCATTCCTCTGGAGCAACACCTGAGTCCTTGAAAGTGAGCATCCCAACAAAGGTGAAATCCCTGTGCCAGGGCTTGGGTAAATGCAAACCATATTAACTACAAACTGATTTCACAACAGAGAAGCAGGGCACTCCTCAGAGATCTAGACAGCAACAGTGTATTCCCAGAAAGCCAGTAAGTCTCAGGAGTCAGCTGTGATCACAGGGAGTGAAACCTTCTCCATTTTTTATCCTGGTCTATTCTTTAAAGCTGCCACACTTCTTCTACAGCAGATAGTACACAGCATGTCTTAAACACAGCACAACACCTGTCAGTCTTGTTCTGGAGGTCCTGACTTTTTCTATTCATTTCCCAGGGGAGCCCACATACCCAAATCAAGGTCATGATTTCCAAGAGGTGACAAGAAAGAATTCACAGTCATGTGATTCCGGAGGATTTTGGTGGGTGTCTGAAGCCCAGCTTGGCATTTACCCATTTGAGGATCTAGATTTAATGCCTTTATCTCTACAGTAACTACAAACTCCCCTGTACTAGTATGAACCATACCCAAGCAGAGGAGAAGCAGGCATGTTACAGTAAGTAGTTATGGTATGCAGGTAAAACTCTTAATATTAAATATCTGTTCTTTAGCCATAAAAATCTGTAGCCTGTATAGCTATGGTCTTTTTCACTTATGCTAGATCATAAACTGTCTTTAAAATATAAGGAAATTTTAAAAGAATCTTGTAAGGAGACTGTCTCTCTTTTTATTAACTAATTTCAATTTGTGTCTCCCCAAGGTATTTGGAGCAGATTATCTGTCTTTCACCTCATGACTGGGTTATTAGTTATATCACAACAGGATAAATGGTATTAAAATAAATGGTACACAAATGATGCATTTGTTCTGTGAGTGACAACACTGCCAATTATTGCTTGTGTGGTACTTCATTGAAAGTCTTCAAATTGTTCAATATCATAAGCAAGACAAAATAGAAGCAGGAGTCTCTAGAGCAGGTGAATTTACTACCCCAACCAGATGTATTTTTCAGAGATCCTACTGCCAGTTAAAAAGTGATTGGCTATGTAATTACGGATATGATTACGAATATTAGATCAACAGGCTGACAATAATCATGGTAGCCAGATTTTAGTCTCTGGCAGAAATGAGATTAACAATTGAGAAGTCCTCTCATGGAAACTAAGCAGATTTCCTGTACGACATAAACATTCTTTATTAAGCTTGTCGAATGAAAAGGCCACAAGACATCCTGAAATAGCAGTTCCAAGAAAACTATCATTTAATCTCTTTTTCTTCCTCTGAATAGGTCAATGTCTGATATTCCCATCAGTTTGTTCTATAGACTACTCACACCATGTGGAATGGGAACCAGGTTTGATGAGTGATCCAGACATGGCAGGGAAAGTAGCAGAGCTGGATCACTGCTAGGTGAGGTCTTTCATCTGAGTGTGGAGCAGGGCAGCTCATGCAGGTACTGGATGAGCAGCGGGCAGCTGATGCATGGGATGTTCTGGGCAGCATACAGGTTTGAATTGCAGTGTCCAGAAGTCACAAATGTCCATGCCAAGCAGGCAAAGGTTCTGGCTGAAGGCAGTGCAGCCCGTGGGGTGGCAGCCAGCACTTTACACTCTCCACGTTCATAGCACTGGGTGTCTTCCCTTCCTGATGGTTTGCAGGGCCCAAATACTCTCCCACTCAGGGTTTCTAAATCCCTTGTAAGGGGCTCTTCTAAGAGTAGTTTCTCATGTCTCTTTCTGATAATTTTTCTGTGGAGCTTGCGGACAATCCAACCCCATGCTAACAACTGCTGGCTGCGGTGCTTGTGTGTAACATTCACAGCACTGCCAACCCCAAATCCCAAAGCCATGCTATAAACACTGAAATGAGAATCATTAATTTTTCCATGATTTTTAAAAATACATTGTAATGGTTCCTCTGCACTTGGCTTTATGACTTTACAGAATGCACCAGAACCTTGTGTTCAAGCTTTTCTTTGTGACCATGAGAGAGCACTTTCTTTTATAAAAAGAAAGCTGAGATGCTCCTGGATCACAGTAATGCAGGGGCTGGGAGTTGCAAGGAAAGTATTCAATATCCTCAATACACCAATAAAATCAACAGTGCTGTCAGTAACCATGATTATGGCTGATCACTCCAGGAGCAAAGTGGAGACCTTGCAAGGCAACGATAAAACAGTAAGAACTGAGTGGCTAGACAGAGGGCAACAATAGCTGAAGCGATGAAAGGAGAGGCAAGGGAGCAGAGCTTTTACAGGGGCGTGCTGCCTGGCTGTTGCCTGAAGTATGAAGGGATTTCAGCTGATTCCTGTCACCTATAGCCAGAGAAGGTATTTTCAGAAGAGGAATGTGAGAGTCTGGAGGAGATGTGTAACAGTGAACAGGAAAAAAAATGGGACCATCATTTCTTTTTCATCATTAGCTTGTGGTAGGAACATTGGAAAGTCGCTGTTTGCATACACCACAAATTAAAAAAAGGAGTTTTGGGCAAGCAGAGGTCTGACATGTGCTTAATTAAAACAAAACTAGCAGGAATATGACATCTCTGGCTGTGCCGTCAGACTCCTTGGAGGAGGCAAAAATTGCTGGGGGAACCCTTAACCTTTAACTCGCATTATAATGTCTTGAGTTTGTAAACAATTCTATTCCTCCCATGCTAAAAGAGATGCAAGGGAGTAAAACAAGCCCAAGAGTTTCAGTTCTGGGGTGAGATATCTTGAAAATACTACACGTCCTCTGGAGCCAGCCTAGACAGGTTTCCCAGAGACTTGGGGCTACTGGAGAGCTCCTGCACTTGCTGCTGGCTCACACAAAAACCTAAGTGGCCTAAGTGGTCAGAAGGAGCAGGAGACCTTCTTTTTTCCTTCTCCTTTCCATTGTCCACATGTCATGGCTTTCCAATAATAGACATATATGGAGTTGGGCCATTTGCAACGCCAAGGCACCAGCTCATTGATTTACTTTTCAATGAGTGCACTGTTGAGAAAAAGAAGAGATGAGACTTTCCTTCCATGTGGTTTGTTGCAACTGATTATTGTAAAAATTCACTGTGAGCCCAGGGAAAGCTTCAGATTAACATCTTTTTTGTATTTAAACACAATACCTGTTTGAAACTTTTGAGCAGCTTTTTGCCTTTTTGGACACCTCCATGTTATCCCTGGCAGTGTGGAGAAGCTCTCAAGTCCTTTGTCTACACAGGTAATTGAAAATAAACCACCACTGTCTGAGCATGAATGCAACATTCAGGACCAGAACTGGTTTTGGTCATTAGGCTAATTCAACTGGCTGAAAGTAAATTTACAGCAGGTCTGATTGTAAGAGTCTGCCTGCAGTAAGCAGTGGCTGGGGCCAAGAGCTCAGGTGGGAGTCCAGAAGCAGCACTAATATAAATATTGGAAATTTCCTGACTAAAAAAGTGGAAGTCTGTTACAGGCCTGTAAATTCGTTTAGTTTGGCTTAGGTGCATGGAACCAGAGGCATTTCATGCTGCTTGAGGATTGTGTTATTGAACAGCCATTGTTGCAATTAGCCTTAATAGAAAAATCCTCTTGAAAGCATATTTCAGTTCATTGTTTGAACTCTGCCTTTAGCTCAGTTATTAATTTTCTATCTATCTAATTACCAAGTCATATTTCCTCTTTGTTACAAACTCCCTGCTATTTTATCGCTTATAAAGAGCTAGCCTGACTTTTTACATCCTTACTGCTATACACCTAACTTGTAAATTGCTTAGGAATTCACTTGGGGCAGTTTGTTAAGCAAAGCTCATTAATTTACTTGCCTGGATTGCCTACACACTTCTCTGCAGCTGGGAGTGCAGGTGCATGCAAACACTGGTGACCCCGTTTTATGAGGTGCTGGATACTCCTTTCTGGCACACAGCCCTGCTTTCACTGCAACCACCCTGGTGCTTCTTGGCAAGCACCAGCACAGTGAGTACCTTCACTAGCAGCCTCTTCAGAGAAGGAAAACACCAAGTTAGCTTGGAGACTGGATTCATTTAGCATCAATACTGATGTTTCTCTTGACTGGAGGATGACACTATGTTTGGGAACTATGTGAAGATTTGCAGGACTGATGTCTATCTGCAAGCCAGCAGGTATCATTTAACACTCTCCTTTCCACTGCTCGCCGTCCCTCTAAGTTACACTGTTGGACTCCTTTTCTTTGCTCCTTTTCCAAATTATAGGGATGTGGGGTATCTCTGTGGTTTCTGTTCCCTTACAATCTGTGGGGGAAATCTCCAAACAGGCTGAAAGGCTGTATGGAGGTACTGTTGCATGAAGTTCCCTGGACTTCTGCTGCTACTGACTGCTGTTGGAAGCATGGCTAGACTTTAGGCCTGACATGATCTGGCATAGCTTCATTAAGGCATTTTCTATGAGTGTGTTTTTCTTAGCTTTTAGTGCATTGTAATATAGAGACTGGTTTGTATACAGGAAAATGCCGAAATGAGCATGTACTGCTACCACAAAGACCCTCGTATGTATTCTTCTGTGCTCCATGAGGAAGAAAAGCTAATTCCTAGCCACAAAAATCATAGCACTATTCAATGAAGAAGCCTTTTTGTTCCATTAGCAACTTTGTTTTAGGAAGACTGTGAGGGATCCATGTTCAAGTAGCACCTGTTTAGTGAAGGGATGCCCAGGAATGACCAAACCCTGCCTCAACAGGTCTCTGGTTTGCAGGCTGTTTCTGAGGTGCAGAAGGCAACTTGTGGGACAGGAGACAAAGGGGTGTGTCTGCAGAATGTGCTCGATGGTTTGGTTTCCTACAAAATGCTTGTACTAACACAGGAGAAACGATGGGAAAAAATACCAGCCCATACCATGCAGGCTTATGAGGGGGAGGAGAATGGCCTGAAGTAATCAAATCCTTTTCCCTGCTGGCGTGTGCTCCCTTAACTCACCAGAGTCTGCTCAGAGCAGAGCTGCGTTCCTGTCGCCTGGGCTGGCAGCCACAGCGCCCTTCTGTCCTGAGTCATGGCCAGGGCTCGGCTGCCTTTGTCCTCAGGAAATTTAATTCTGGAGTCAAGAAAAACTTTACCTTGTGCATCAGAATCAAAGAGCTACTACACACATAACATATTCCAACAAGTTCAAAAATCTGGAAGGAGCTGCTTGGGTCATGAAACCCAGTCCCTACGATCCCAGGCAGCCACACAATAGGTGTTTAATCCACTGCATTCTCCAGAGCATCCCCTCCGTGCCATAGCTCTGGGCTGCAAATATTTCCCTATATCCTGTCATAAGTGTAACCTCTTTTGTACACGCTACCAAAAGTCCACAAGACTGTAACATGCCATGGCAAAAAAGTACAGGAGATATGGAAAGGGTCACCACAGCCTGAGGTCCCTGCAGCAGTGGGGATTTATTGGGTGAACATGCCAGTCTGATCTAGAAACTGATGGCAGCTCATCTACCCTTTAGTTTGGGTTTTAATCTACAGATTAAAATCTACAGATTCTTCCTTTTGTCATTTGTAGACAAGGAATTTCAGTGACCGTTTTCTCCCTGTAAATTGCATGGGTGGTTTTGTTACTGTGCCTGGTGTCATCTTTGTGCTCTGGCTAGAGGCTGTCTAACAGCTTCTTACCCAAGCACTTCTCATTGTAAATTCCAGATTGTTTACTTGCATTTAGTTTGGTTTCTCACACAAAGCCACAGCCAGAAACCACGTCCACAAATGACAGAACAGGGTTATGTTGCTAATTAGTGCCCTGCCAATTTATGATATTCTACTAAACCTAAGCTCCCAGCACAAGTGGCCACATGTTATGCTCTGCTCTAAATTTGCCCAAGAGGTCAAATGGGAACTACACTGGTTCTTTTTCAAAACAGTGAAAATTCAAATTAAAGCGAATGTCAAAGATACTCCGAGGCCCTTTGTCACACTTAACAATACATTATTCCTATTGATTCATCTAGAGTGCATGAAGCATGTGTAAGTCATGGCACGGAGTGAATCTGAAGTCTGTCAGGAGGGAACTGCTCTGCGGAAAGACAAAATGATGGGCAGAGGAGCATCAGCCCCCATGTTCCCCAACACTGTAAGCAAACCACAGGGGCACCCAGCGCACAGGCAGCTAATGCTGGTCTTTTGGCAGGGGCTGTGCTAGAAAGCACATGAGCAGAGGGCAGAGAGCCTGTCACGAGCAGAAGTATCTGTACAAATGCCCACCCAGTGGAAACTATAAGACAATGGTGAAGCACAACAAGGGCAGTGCTCACACTCCCAACCTTTTGGCTGCATTTCTGCTTTATACGTTAGCCCCACAGGCATCAGCCTGAGCTTCTCAGATAACAGGCTTTTTCCCACAGCTGGGGTCAGGGCAGCCACCCGTCTCCCTGCAGCAGCTGGTTGTCTCCTCATTAGGATGAAAAACACAACTGTGGTAATACAAGGGCTTCTATATTTTGTTGACCCCTGTCTTTGCAGCAGCTGCTGCTACTGTCCTAGCACCAGGGTGCAAACTCTGAGCTAGAGCTGCAAGCTGAAGGAATAACTCATTCATGTAGAAGCAACCTCCAAGCCTTCAGTGTGGGGTGAGGCATGCCACAGGAGCGTAGCTTCCAGGATTTTGTAGTACAAGGTCTTGGTGCATCTGCCTGTCGTGAGAGCGCTTTGGGGTTAACTGCAGTGAACCACCTCATGTCTTTTTCATACCTCTAGAAATCACTCTGAGAAGTTAGGACAAGTACATCCTAGCCGGCGTATGTGCCATTACTGCTCGTGATGCCAGCTGGAGAGAGCATTTGGATTTGAAACATCTAGGAAGGGCTGAACAGTCTCACAAAACTGGGACAGCCACACTGTGAACATCCTGCACCCACGTCGCCAGCCGCACTGCAACATGTGTTCATTCTCACAACATGCTATGGTGTCAATTTTTATTGCTTTGTTTTTACAGGAATAAACAGCTTGAATAGGTGACTGATGCTAGAAAGGCATTCTGTTTTGTGTAATTTTACCAAGTTTGTAGATGTCCTTCTTAAACATTGGAGGAAATTTTAGATACTGGTGCAGAGCTCTGGAGCTGGGGTGCAGACAAGAATCCCACAAAGTATCAGCAGGGCGCACCCCCCCACCCCCCCAAAGTGTAGCTACATTGCAATTGGTAGCTAATGGTGCCATCCATTGGCACAATGTAGGCAATGGCGGCTTTTAGAGAGAGGATTTCTGTGCTGAAAGGCAAAAGCACTTAGATAACTAAAAAGAGCTTTCATGTCAGTCTGATGCCATTATGTTTAATGCAGCTGAATGTCTGACTTTTGCTGAAATAAAATAGTCTTACAGCAGTGGGAGGAGAGACACGTTTTACATGGTAGGAGCTTCATGGGAAGGAGAACAAGGCTATAGATGCTGTGAGCCTAATCACAGAACTGTGGTTGATTTTGTGCATTGCAGAAGTGAGCATGGGATTGACATTTACATAAATCCACAGGGAGAGCTGAGCAAAGGTGGAGTGACTGGCTTCCCCCTAGCATGGCCCAACAGGCACACGCGTCCCTGGCCCTCTCTTCTCTCCTTTGTGATTTCTCTTTGCTTCCAATGTGATGCCATTACAGAACCTTTATCATGAGGGCATGGTAAAAGTAACCTTCCCAGCAAAACAGCTTCTCTTTTAAAATTTCAGAATTTTTAAAATGAACAGGTTAATAAATTGTTTGAATTCTCTGGTCAGAGGGTTAAGTATGAATTTTCCTTTTCCATTCCGATACACAGTCTACATTGGACTAATGCACAGTGGAAAACTGGAAGCAAGGAGAAACGTTCCTCCTCCCCCTTAACACATGGTCAGGGTCTCACTCTCTGGTCCCACACAGGACTGCACAGTAGAGTAAGGTTTGACTCATACTTTTCCCCACTGAAGGGTATCTAGCTAATACTGACCCTCTGGTACCAATTTTTCTCTCAGCCCTTCTCCACGGGGCAAGACTTGCTAGCATGAGTAACACTTAGAGCCACAAAGGATTCATGTGCCCAAAGCCATCCAAATGGCCATAGCATGACAATACAGAAAGTCTCAGATATTAAACTCTCAACACAGTTGCTGCCCAGACCTGGAGGTGCCTGAAGTCATTTCCATCATTATGTCCTCCGAGTGGCTCCATAAGCAGCTGCATTTTGGCTGAGCACCTGGCTTATGCCATGCGGCATTTAAATGCTGCTCCAGCTGGTTTGTCTGCAGGTGTTTTTGGAGCATACCTGATTGGGCTTGGGACAGAGTGGACCTGGGAGCAATGGGACCTCCCAGCTACCCTTTCTCCAATATGGCAGTGGCTGCAGCACTTTGCACACATGCTGTTAACCCTGGTTTGCCTTGGGTGTCAAACAGACATGCTCTTTTTCTGCCTACCCCCAAAAGCATAAACAAATCTGTACTCATAGAGGACAAGGCAGGGTAAGAACAGCTAAAAACAGCCTCTCATAAAAGTTACCCAAGATCCTAGTGTTTGTGCTCTGCAGATTATGGATATGCTGCTACTCCCCTAGATCAAAGTCCCATTCATAGCCCAATTAGCAACTGTGACCATGCTTTTAATGCCATGTACATGGGCAGATCAGTAGTGATTGTCGGTACAGGGCAGGAAACATCCCAAGCTAAATGCAAAATAGATATTAGCCTCTGGTCATCTTCCAGAGTTGGGCAGCTGGAATCAAACCACATGATTCAGACCATTTTCAGAGGAAATAACATAGCTACCATTTGGCTTTATACCATGGCTCACTGCAATCACTCTTTCCTCAGTGTATTTTTTCACTGTACCGTTCAAGTACATTTTGGAAAAATAGATGATAATGTGACTCCCAGTCAGCTTTTTCCCCTCTCTCCTGCTATAACTGTGAATCTCTGTTCAGTTCCTTATTACTCAAAGAATCTTTGGGTTTTCATGATTATTTAATTAATGCCATTATTTTCTGAATTACAAATCACATTTTCAATTTCTCCATTTATCAGGGTGGCAAACCGTCGATTAGTATTACAGAACAGAATTCCCACAAGGTCTGATTATTATAGATTGGCTCCACATCACTGTGTTGCATCTATCACTTGAGGCTCAATCATTGCAACAACCAGCAGGAAAAGAAAGCATTTTGTATCTAAACGACATCATTTTAGTCCCAGTTCAACAGAGCATTTAAGCTCATGCTTACAGGCTAGGAGGTCACCAGGACTCAGCATGAGTTTCAGCAAATGAATGATGCATTGCTGTGTCAGAGAAGGACCTGGAAGAACTCAGCTGTATGAAAATTGTGTATCAGCCCCTTACAGCACACGCCACACAGGAGAGATGTGATGTACCACCAGCAAAGCTGCTTATCTTACAAGTATCACACTGATACTCTCTGCAGGAGTTAGTGGGTGCTGGTAGAGTCAGCAGCAGCATTTTCACCTGATTCATGTTTCTGAGGGTCTTGGCCCCAGATCAGTATAGCAAGAATGCATGCTTAAATCCTGTTGCAGATAATTGGGCTGAAATCCATGCTGACCTGAAGGTACATGCTAGCTGGTATTGCTGCCTCCCACTGCAGCCTTGCAGGGCTGCATGCTTTCTCTCCTGTACAATTCAGTGGGAGCTACTGGAGCCCAGTAGTGCTGTAGTGGCTCACTTCTACTCTAAGACTGACAATCTTAACACCTTTTTTTCCAGAAAAATATTTGTTTCTTTGCTAGCTTCTGTTCAAAGAAAGAAGGGAGAGACATTAAAACATGCTTTACCTTCCACAGCACCATTTTATCCAAGTGAGGTGTACCATGGGAACCATTGATGCAGACCTCAGGATACAGGAGATCTGCTGAGGACTGGCAAAGCATGTGAAAACTCATTTGTGCCAAAATGTACCAAATGCCATTCAAAACCTACATCTGACTGTGGCAACCTGTAGAAGACTCAAAAAGGTTGTCACCAAATTAACTCACTGGTTTATTAATAATTATAATCCTTGGAACTTATTCAGTACCTTGCAGCTAGTAGACTAAAATGCTATAATCAAATTAAAATCCACAAATTCATTTTCTACAGTATGGACAAGTTACTGCAAAGCAAGATGCCATGTGAGTTTACAACGTGGAAGCATTGAGGAGCTCGTTCCTCCACAGCAGGATTTGAACGACCTTGCATTTCCTGCAGGCTGGGCAGCTGTGGTGGAGAGCCACGTGGCTGTGTGGTTGTACCCCAGCATGCTCCCTGCTAATCTGCCTGCTCTGCACTGGCTGAGCTGTGAAGGAGCAACTGTGATGCTCATGTCATGGGAGCAAACCTGGGAATGGACTACCAGACCTCCTACCCAATCCTGAAACCCTCTCCTTTGGATCAAAGAGGACAGAAATAAAAAGAAAAATGTTTTTTGATTTGTGGGCTGTTGTTTTTTTCTGTCAGTAATAGAAAGTTTTAACTTTTTTTTTTTCTCAGGGAACTCTTTACTCGACCTTGCCAGGAAGTACTGTATCAGTATAGCATTATGAAATCAGCTTGTATTTGATGTCTCCAGTTCTTCAGACCACAGGTAAATGTTCTATCAAAAAAGTAAATGGTACTTTGTTTTCCTGCATCTCATTTATTAGTGGTATGACTTACCATGGGTATAAAAGCAGATGACCCAATGGCATGAAGACCTATTCAAACATTTAATCTGTATCAAGACGTGGGCCAGTCAGTGATTTCATCCCTATGGATCTCAGCTTGACCTTTCCTGTGAAATTCTGTCAGCTCCAAGGATCACAGTGTGCTTTGTCTGGGAGCTTGTTGCTCCCATGCAATGTTCCTGTGCCTTGAAGATCACAACCAGATGCAGAAAATACTCATTTAACATACTCTATCCTGAGCCAGATCCTGCAAGGACACCACATGCTCCCACAGCTTGCTGAGATTCTCATTTTGTAAATCTCTCATCAGAATCATATGGCAGCTGCAAATTTAGGAAAAAAAAAGTCTTGTCATTTGGACTCCACTGTGAGCCTTTTGCAGGTCTTGGCTTCATTGATCTGACTTTAGTCATGTATGAAAAGTTGGTCATGAGCCGGCAATGTGTGTTCATAGCCCAGAAGGCCAACTGTATCCTGGCCTGTATCCAAAGCAGCATGGCCAGCAGGTTGAGGGAGGTGATCCTGCCCCTCTACCCTGCTCTAGTGAGACCCGACCTGCAGTACTGCCTCCACCTCTGGAGCCTTCACAGAGAAAAGACATGGACCTGTTGGAGCGGGTCCAGAGAAGGGCCACAAAAATGATCAGAGGGGTGGAACACCTCTCCTGTGAGGACAGGCTGGGAGATTGGGGTTGTTCAGCCTGGAGAAGAGAAAGCTCCAGGGAGACCTTATTGCAGCCTGCCAGTATTTAACAGGGGCTTCAAAGAAAGATGGGGACAGACTTTTTAACAGGGCCTGTTGCAATAGGACAAGGGGCCGTGTTTTAAAGTAGAAGAGGGTAGATTTTGACTAGATATGAGAAAGAGATTTTTGACAATGAGGGTGGTGAAACACTGCACAGGTTTCCCAGAGAGGTGGTAGATGCCCCATCCCTGGAAACATTCAAGGTCAGGTTGGATGGGGCTCTGAGCAATCTGCTGTAGTTGAAGATGTCCCTGCTCACTGCAGGGGGGTTGGACTAGATGACCTTTGAAGGCCCCTTCCAACCCAAACTATTCTATGATTCTATGATTCTATGACTTATCTCCCCTCATTTGATGGATCAGTGCCTCCACTTCATAAAGAGAGAAGCCCTGGCAAAGTGCTGCCAAAGCAGTGGGATGCATTTGGGAATAGCTGGTTGGGAGTGAAGTGCTCTGGCTTCTGTTTGGTTATACTCAACAGGTCAGTGTGCTGCCCCTGCAGTTCTGAACAGCCCCTTCTGGAGGCCTTTTAGTTTTGTCCAGGTACTTTCAAAATTAACAACAGTCCAGGTATCCACAGGGTATTCAGCCCCCTGAGCTGGAAGATGGGGGTGGAGAGCACAATGTACTCCTCATAATCCAGGAGGAAGCAGTCAAGGACATGCTAAACCACCTGGACACCCACAAGTCTATGGGGCCTGATGGGATCCACCCGAGAGTACTGAGAGAGCTGGCGGAGGAGCTTGCCAAGCCACTCTCCATCATTTATCAGCAGTCCTGGTTAACAGGGGAGGTCCCAGAAGACTGGAGGCTTGCCAGTGTGACGCCCGTCTACAAGAAAGGCCGGAAGGAGGATCCTGGGAACTACAGGCCTGTCAGCCTGACCTCTGTACCGGGGAAGATTATGGAGCCGTTGGTCTTGAGAGTGCATGTGCAGGACAACCAAGGGATCAGGCCCAGCCAGCATGGGTTCATGAAAGGCAGGTCCTGCTTGACCAACCTGATCTCCTTCTATGACCAGGTGACCCGCCTAGTGGATGAGGGAAAGACTGTGGACGTTGTCTACCTGGACTTTAGTAAAGCCTTTGACAGCGTCTCCCACAGCATTCTCGTGGAGAAACCGGCGGCTCGTGGCTTAGACAGGTTTACTCTTCGCTGGGTGAGGAACTGGCTGGATGGCCAAGCCCAGAGAGTTGTGGTGAATGGCATTAAATCCGGCTGGTGGCCGGTCACAAGCGGTGTTCCCCAGGGCTCGGTTCTGGGGCCGGTCTTGTTCAATATCTTTATTGATGATCTGGATGAGGGAATTGAGTGCTCCCTCAGTAAGTTTGCAGATGACACCAAGTTGGGTGGGAGTGTTGATCTGCTGGAGGGTAGGAGGGCTCTGCAGAGGGATCTGGACAGGCTGGATCAATGGGCAGAGGCCAACTGTATGAGGTTTAATAAGGCCAAGTGCAGGGTCCTGCACTTTGGCCACAACAACCCCATGCAACGCTACAGGCTTGGGGAGGAGTGGCTGGAGAGCAGCCCGGCGGAAAGGGACCTGGGGGTGCTGGTTGACAGCCGGCTGAATATGAGCCGGCAGTGTGCCCAGGTGGCCAAGAAGGCCAACAGCGTCCTGGCCTGTATCACGAATAGTGTGTCCAGCAGGAGTAGGGAAGTGATTGTGCCCCTGTACTCGGCACTGGTGAGGCCGCACCTTGAATACTGTGTTCAGTTTTGGGCCCCTCACTACAAGAAGGATGTTGAGGTGCTGGAGCATGTCCAGAGAAGGGCAACGAAGCTGGTGAGGGGTCTGGAGCACAAGTCTTATGAGGAGCGGCTGAGGGAACTGGGCTTGTTTAGTCTGGAGAAGAGGAGGCTGAGAGGAGACCTTATCGCTCTCTACAACTACCTGAAAGGGGGTTGTGGCGACGAGGGTGTTGGCCTCTTCTCCCAAGTAACTAGTGATAGGACAAGAGGAAATAGCCTCAAGTTGCGCCAGGGGAGGTTTAGATTGGATATTAGGAAAAATTTCTTCACTGAGAGAGTGGTCAGGCATTGGAACATGCTGCCCAGGGAGGTGGTGGAGTCGCCATCTCTGGAAATGTTCAAAAAACGTGTGGATGTGGCGCTTCAGGACATGGTTTAGGGGACATGATGGCGCTGGATTAATGGTTGGACTTGCTGATCTTGAAGGTCCTTTCCAACCTAGTGATTCGGTGATTCTGTGATTCTGTGAAAGTAACAGCTACTATCAGAAAAGTTTGTGGCTCCAATGCTTCAACAACTAAGCCCATTAATTCCTGAGTGAAATGCACTCTTCTGTTGAATCATGTAGGCTGTATTACCAGGGTTTCTCCCAGATGAGACTGCATTTCCTACTCTCTTCAGCTTTTGTATTTACTAGTCTTAAGAGTCTCGGAGTCTTCAAATCATCAGACAGAAGCACAATAACACAGTGGAATGGAGTAGAAGTTAATATACTGTCTTAATTATTATACTCATTTTGGAAGACAATTTATAATTACTTTCAGGTACATAAAGATAAATCAAAAGTGCTTAATGCACAACTGCAGTGCATAAATGCTGTTTATTACCAGTGCTCTTCTTCTGTAGGTCTCAGTGCATCCTACAGAAGTAAGCTACTGCAAACCATTCTGCAGGTGGGGAAATTGAATTACAGAGAGCTTAAGTTAACTTTCCAAACCACTGCTCTGAACCAACATCATCCAGACAAAGTCCAGGCTTTATAATTCCATATCTGATGCACCATAATGCATGAAGTACTAACCACATACAGAAAAGCAGTAGGGTTGTGCTCCAAAACACAGATTTCACATCTCAGTCTGGAACCCAGCCTTCTCATTTCCCAAGCCTCAGGTGCACCTGGTGTATTTGTGTGGGCAGGTGTGCTGGCAGTTCCCAACTAAAGGCCACTAAATGCAAAATGCAGAGCAGCTTGAGTGCCGAGGTCCAATTTTTACAAGGTCCAAGGGAAAATGAGAGTGAAACAGGCAGTCTGTCATCTGCACATCTAGAAATGACCATCTAAAGCATCTAAAGAATTAAGATTCATCTCTGAATGAATCTCTGAAACTGAGCTGGGATCAGAAGATAGATCTAAGGGTGTGGTTTCATACCTTCCCTGCACCTCTCTCACCAAGGCTCTGGGTCCCACAGGACCTTCTGGTGAGGGCCAGCTCGGATTTCTGCTGCTCTGGTGAATAGACCTTTCTTTTCCCCAGTGCTTGGAGTGTGGACAAGACCTCGCCCTTCCTCTGGCAGCAAGCTGCTATTCTGGTCTGAGTGGTCTTGTCAAGCTGTGTCCTGAGCCAACTTGCACTTTAACTGAATATGGTTTGAGGATCTTCAGAGCTGGATATATTGTCTCATAATACAGAATCAAGCATGAAGCAAATCACTGATCTGGTAAGAATTTACTTAAGTAGCTGAAGTTCCTTCAAAGTATATTCACAAAATAGATTTGCACTGACAGGCTTGCCAACCTTGTATTTTCATCTCCATGAAGTCATGAAACTGGTGTAAACTCCTTATTCTGTGCTTTGGCTAATTTAATAAAAATGCAGTTGCATGTATATGTTGGTCAGTCCAGGGCTGAAGTATTATTGTGTGATAAATTTATCTGCTGTTAATGATTGCAGACCGTGGTAGTGGGTATGATTACAAGAATACTTCCTACAGTCTCTTCCAGCTGCAAGGGTATTCGACAGCTAACATGTTACAATAGGAGAGCTATTATGAACTCAGATAACCACAAAAAACGTAATATACTGTTGCAGCCTCACTGAGGAAAGAACTCAAATAACTTGCAAAAGACAACCCTGAAAAAGCCACACAGCCAAAACATGTACACTGATTTATTCATTGTAGAGTGGGAAGATAAAACACTCATCTGCTTTTATACCTCAAGCACAGCAAGCCTCATTAGAAGTCTATTCACAGCTCATAGCAAGCTATAGACTCAAAAAGAGTCAGTGTACTTCAAGGGAGGTGTAAAGGCCATTGTCATTCAGCAAAGCTATAATTAATCATGATCATCTTCTCTGGTGACTAATTGGGAATTAAATTATTATATTATTCTTGTTTTTCAAACAAACCATGGCAGCTTTAAATTGCCGAAGGGAAATACTAGCTGTGATCTTAAGTTATTGAAATGCTGTGATATATTCTGGTATTTAGTGTTATCATTTCTGAGTTTCTTTGAAATCTTTTACTGTATATGGCTCACTCTTGAACAGATGGCAGGAATTTTTTTTCTGAATGTTGCTTTGATGGTGGAGGGTCAAGAATCTCTCAGTTACAGCAAACCATCACAAAGGGCAACAAGTGACTGGAAAGCAAATATGGTTGTTTTCCTTTCCTGCACAGGTAACCAACCAACCAACCACAGGCAGAGTGTGTGCTTATGAAAAGACAGCCACCCACTGCTGCTGGCCACACACCTCTCTGGTTCCCCCGTGTTACATGTGGAAGATAGAGATATAAAGAGAGTTAATGGGATAAATATGTTTTGGCTACACAAGAAAGATGTCAATTCCAAGGATATCGGCTTGATTAGAGACATCTTGTTGGGCAACACTTGTTTTTACAATTGAATATTAACTCTGTCAGTCACAATAAAACCTTGACTTAGTCACAAATATGCCCAAATATAGACCCTGAGAAGAGGATTCTAAGGTTTATAAAATGGGACCCAACAGGTGACTCATTTGTGTATTTTTTAGAAAAAATCAAACATTTCTGTTTAAATAACATGCAGTATTATTGGTATTGTAGGAAATAATGGCTCAAGCAGGCCCAGTGGTTTGGATCAATGCAACAGCCATTATATCACTGGGATGTTCTGTAATTATTCTATATTTAAACACTAGCTAGAGTCTCATCCCCCAAACCACATCATCCTGATCAAAGCTACCTGCGTATAATGAGCTCTCTCAAAGTCTCTCTTCTCCTACCATAGATGCTGCCAGCAAGCCTTGTTGTCCCATTTCTCACAAGCCCAGTACACTTGCTTTTTGCATCAAGTAAGTTTTCTGCCCAAACAGAACACAGCTGCTGCACCGTGGCCACTCGCCTGAATGAGGAGCTGCTGCTCTCACACCCTTCACCAGTGCCACACCATCTGACATGCAGTTCAGCTCCTGCTCCTGCTGCCTCCCTCCCTGCACATTTCTTCACTGTACAAAATCTGCCCCCATGTCCCAGACCACCTCTGTGCCCCATCTCATACAACACAGCAGTTCCTGTACTTTTTGGACCATCATCCTTGCTTTTGTTCTCACTGTACACTTGCTCATGACGCAGAGCCTGTGGCACACATAGGCTGCTCCGAGGAACTGGCTGTACTGGAAGAACCTGTAAGAGTGATGCATTTTTCCTTCTGTGCACTGTGCCTTTCAGTGCAGGTGACCCTGCTCATGTCTCAGCAGAAGAGGCCACCATGCTGCTGCTGCTGTCACTCTTCCACCTCTCAGGGCAGAAAGGAAAAGAGTAAGAGGCAAAGAAAACCCAAGTTTTGCTGTCTGCCACTGAGGAAGCTGTGCCCTGCAGAGTGCCACCAGAGCAGCAGAAGGGCTGCTGCAGGAGAGGGCCTGAGCAGGAAAGTGCAGGTGCACATATGGCGAAGTAATGGACCTGCAGCTGTTAGAGGTACTGGTCAAAGAACCTCACTGAAGGGAATGGGGTCACTGCTGTCACCAGTCTAGGGCATTTTTGTGTATTTATCTAAGGACAAGACCTCCCCTTTTTTAAGTTGCTATAGAACAAATTGCCTGCCCAAAACAAGAGGTTTTGGAGGCTTTACTCAGAAGAGGAAGACTTGCTTCTTGCCAAGCTTTTACCTGCATCGGCCAATTAGCTTCCTACAATCCAGTCTGTGTTGTTTCAGAACCTGATATTTCCCATATCCGACAAAGTCATTCCTGTTTCTGTGTCATGCTTCAATTGCTCCAGTTTGCAGGAAGCATTTGGATGTTAAATTTGATTTAAGCCATTATGTTTCATTTTTATTGAGAATCTTTGACTCACCATTCATTTAGCTGCTTCAGTTGCTTGTATGGCAGGTTGCCCACTGCCAAGGCACCTGAGCACCTCATCACCAGTTTGAAAATCGGCAGGCTGACAAGCCCCAAATCCTGAGAGACTGGGACAGATTTTACAGGGGGTGATTCATCTTTCAGCTGACAACTTGTAGCTGCTGATATTGGGAGGTTTAGTTTTCTATATTGACAGTGCAAGTGTCTCAGCCAGTCTTAGCCATTTTATGCGATACAACAAGATAATGTCTAAACTAGCTGATTCCTGATGAGAAAGGGCCTGCCAGTGTTTATTGGTAATATCACGAAGGCTGTGCACTCTTTCTAGTGCCACTGATAGCACTTGATGCCAACGAGAACGGAGCAGAGGCAGAGGTGTGTGTGTCATTTTCTTCGTCCATGGTCTCAAGATTATGAATTAAGACTGAGTGTGAGGCATCTTGTAATCAAGCAGCATGGCTGGGAGCCACAAGGAGGAGCATGCATGGTGCTTTCCTTACAGCCTCAGAGACCCAAAACCAGCGAGTAGGTTGTGGGAGATCCTGGGATTGATTTCTAATTATCCTGATTATTATTAAGCAGTCTGCTCTCCAAACAGTGTTATTGAGAGGCAGAATCATTTCACTAGACTGCAAAATGCATGAACAGCAGACAAGATTTATGACACATTGTGTGTGAGCAATGAAGTTGTTTTAGTAGTTACAAACAATGTCAGATACAATGAGTAACTGAGAATTTCCAAAATTAGTGTATTTTTTAAAGTTATCCTTAGAAACCCTTAGAACCATTAAAAAGAACTGCAAAATCAAATGAGGGACTTCAGAGTAGATTCACAAAGCCTAGTTAATGTTCGTTTTAGATAACTATATAAAAAATTTAGATTCTCAAAATGAATGTTCTGTTACTAACCAGCTCTTGAGAACATATAAAACAGATCCAGTAAACACCCAGCCGATGGGCATGTGGACAACAACCAAGTTGTGGCATCCAGCCTCTTCAAGCCTACAAACTGGTGGTACACTCAGTGCTCTCTGACCCACACTGCTTGCACAACCTTCATCCAACAAGCTAAGAGCATTAAAATGTCAAAACACCACACATTTGGGAAAAGGTAGTGCTATCCTTTTTGGGCAATGCTTAGGACAATCTCTATGAAGTTTTCCTACATTCTATGAGAGTGTACTTAACACAAGCTATAAAGCATGTGGGAACATCAGCACCAAAACTGCTAAACACTCCTGAGGTATTGCTTGCTGTTTCTGATGATTCCTGCTCTCCTCACCAGCGCTGTGATGGCTACGCTGGCACTCCAGCCATGTGGGGCCATGATCTGAACTTGGGGCTGCTCCTGTGCAGCTTCCTGACCCCACTGAATCTAACTTTTGAGACAAGGCTGACAAATAGGTGTTAGGGCTGTGGATGCTGAGGGGAATTTGCAAGCTGCTATTCGCATCTGTGCCTGCCCAAATACCTTCGAGAATCCAGGCATGAGGCTGTCCCCTGCTCACAGGGCAACACGCACCATTTCAGCCTCAAGAGCCAATGTCACAGAAGACAAAAAATCAATAGGATGACTGAATAGCAGGATCTGGGTCCTAAGAGTTGCATAAATTTTATGGCACAAGTGACTACTGACGTAAATAGCTGCTGTGTTATATAAATCTCTGCATAAATGTTTTACAGGATTGGGCCCCCAATTGCCTGCTTAGTGCCAAAAGACTTGCTTGTCACACCCTGACTTCTTTCTTGCACTTTTTTTTTATTTCATCATTGTATTTAAAAAACATAGGAAGAAGATGCTTTAAAACTGTTTACTATTTCAAGCGTAATTAATATTAAATTTGTGCAGGATGATGAAATAGAGCAGAAAGTAACCCTGATTTTGAGAAATTTATTTCCTAACACCTTCAGTTTGGGAGGGAAAAATATTTTTTTCTGTTCTACAATGTTTTATAGTGTTTTATTCAAAATCCGATTCAATCACAGCTACATCTAGGCACGTAGCTCTCATAGAAGCCTGATTATTGCTAGCAAAAAGTGAAAATCTGTTTTCTGGCCCCCTCCCAGGATGGGCTGGTATAATTGGGCTGCAAGGGAAGGGTGTGCTCTTTCTTAAATTTGGTTCTTTCACTAGTTATCCCAAGGGTAGCAGTGTAATTTGTTTTTTTAAAGTCCTAGCTCAAGGATATTAACGTTACCACAGGGAAAAATAATTTTATTGGATAACTATCCAACAAACAACTAAAGTGATTTTCTGCCTCTGGACCTGCCCACTTGCCTTTCTTAAATTAACAACTTCTCAACTCAAATCAAAATACTTCCTAGTGTAAAAACCACCCATCCTGTTTATTCACACCTAGCAGGGTGAATAGTTCACTTAGTAGGCTCAAAAGGAAATCATTGTAAGCATCATCTGCAGTTGGACAAATTGCCCCAGGGCTCTCTGAAAATCTTTCCCATTTATGTCTTTTGAGTCACAAAGTGCCCAAGACAGCTGGAAGGTTTCTGGCAGTGGCAGAGCAGACAGGACAGTGGTCCATGAACCAGCAGAACCAGGTGCCGCTCGCTGCAGTTCACCTGTTGCAAGACCCTGGCCAAAATACTTCTTGCTCTACCTCCTCCATGGGTTGTCTGCTGCTGGGACAGGGTGTTTGTGCAGCAGGGTCTAGATGCAGCAGAGTGAGCAAGGATGCCTCCTGAAACCATGGAGCAGAGGAACAGGTTTGCCTTCTCTGTCAGAGCTGGAGGAGGCCTTTCTACCTCTTGGAGGTATTCACAAACCAAACACTAGCTCATGAAATGAGACTGGGGACAGCTTTCAATATCCCCTAAAGGCTGGGATGTTCGTCTGAACAACTCAGAATTTCTCAGCCTATAGGACAGAGGTGGGCAGCAGTCACTGTAACATTGTTCTCCACATCATGGTTCACCTTTACTGTTTTCTTCCAAAATTCTTCTCTCTTTCCAAACCTAAAGTACAGATCATAAGGAAAATATAGTAAAAGGGAGCAGGAGGACAGCTGCCTGGCAGGAGTCAGGAGGGTAGAGGCCTTGCTCTGGAGCAGGAGACAGGTCCCTTTACATACAAGGAAAATCATAGAATATCTCAAGTTGCAAGGGACCCATAAAGATCATCGAGTCCAACTCCCTGCTCCTCACAGGACTACCTAAAACTAAACCATATGACTAAGAATGTTGTCCAGACACTTCTTGAACTCTGACAGGCTTGGTGTCATCACCATTTCCCTGGGGAGCATGTTCCAGTGACCGACCACCCTCTCAGTGAAGAACCTTTTCCTCATGTCCAATCTGAACTTCCCCTGATGTAGCTTCATTCCATTTCCTTGTGTCCTATCACTGGTCACCAGAGAGAGGAGATCAGCACCTCTCCTTCCGCTGCCCCCCTTTAGGAAGGGGTAGTCTGCAATGAGGGCACCCCTCAGCCTTCTTTTCTCCAAGCTGAACAAACCAAGTGACCTCAGCCACTCCTCAAAAATCTTGCCCTCAAGACCTTTCACCATCTTGGTCACCCTCCTCTGGACACACTCTAATAGTTTGATATCCTTATTATATTGAGGCACCCAAAACTGCACACAGTACTCAAGGTGGCACTGCACCAGTGATGTGCAGAGTGGGACAATCACCTCCCTTGATGGGCTAGCTATGCTGTGCTTGATGCACCCCAGGACACAGTTGGCTCCTTTGGCTGCCAGGACACACTGTTGACTCATATTCAACTTGCCATCAACCCAAACCCTCAGATCTCTTTCTGTGGGGCTGCTCTCCAGCCTCTCATCCCATCCCAGGTGCACTTGCTCTTGTTAAATTTCATACAGTTTGTGATTGTCTGGTGCTCTAGTCTATCCAGATCTCTATGCAAGACCTCTGCACCATTGAAGGAGTCCACAGATCCTCCTAATTTAGTATCACTGGCAACCTTACTTAATGTACATTTGATTCCTGCATGCAGATCATTTATAAAAACATTAAATAGCACTGGCCCTAAAATCGAGCCCCCAAAAAATCCCAAGAATTTCTCGTAACCACACAGAGCACAGAGATTTAACTAATGTTCCAGCTAATCTTAACAGTATTCACTTGAAGACAGTTTTTCTAAGCTCTGTACTAAGCTGCCTCACTAGTAAAGGTCTGGATATGAAAGAAGAGTCAACTTTCACATTCTTCTCTGTAACCTCAGTTTGTAAAGCACATCTGCTTCACAGGCAACTTGTGAAGAACTTGGAGAAGAGAACATACATTTGTCCTACTATTCTTCGAATTTTCTTGAGATAAATTGCAAAAAATCACAGAAAGGGCATCACAGTGTAAATTCTAAGACAATCTTCCCACTTTTTGTGCTTTGGAGTATCTTTTAAAGGAGGATGTGTAATGCAAGTTCCATTTAAAAATACCTAACTGAACACCTACTGAAGCTGCTAACTCAAGCACAGAACTGTTGGAAATTCTAGGTTATCTGATCATGATCCTCTCTCCTTATCCAGGTGCATTAGGCTACAATTTTTTATTTTATATGAGTTTTGGAAGAGTTTAATAGCCCCAGTCAGAGTCCTATCTCTGCAAATAAACATCCAAACTGTCTATGAATACTTACAAAAACAAAGGGCAGGCCTGTTCCCTGGCTCCAAGCAGATGAAGCATACCTACATGAGTATGTCAACAACAAATTATGGCAAATCAGTGTAATTCCTTTCTATAAGAGGAAGAAGAGGTAGAGACCATACATCTTTGCAAAGCTCTGATGCCATCTTTCCACAATATTTTCGTAAGCAATCTAGGGAAATGTGGCCCAAATGAGACTGCTTAAAGGTGAATCAGAACTGACTGAAAACTATCAGAGACACATGCAGGAAAAGGGGCTTGGTATAGTTCCACGTTTTCACCAGTGAACAGGTCGGACTTAACACACCCTTTTCTGGGATGAGCACTACAGATGTCATGGGATGTTTCTGAATAGTGCATGGTAGAAGCAGCCAGGAGCTGAGGGCAGAGGCACTGAGAGGGGCCAGACTGTGGCTTCCTCACCCCAAGTTCTCTTCAAATGGCATCTTGAGGCTTCTTGTCTTACCAAGAGCAAAGGTAGCTGTTGCTCAAACAGGACAGACCTGCATTGCAGAAATAATTCTAATACCATTATTTTATCCTTGTCTTTGAATACAAGGAAATGTGTGCATCAGATGTCAGGAGTGATTATGCTAATTAGATGAATGAGTAGGTCAGACCAATGATTGCAAAGCCTCACAGCAACTTACTGATTAAATGGAATACATTTTCAACCTAATTTTCCTCCATCCAGCTTAAAAAACATAGCTAGTATTTTATGTAACTAAATTCTTTAAACTTAGGGGTTTGGAACCTAGCCAAATATCTTTAAATTAGATGAGATTATCTAACAGTATGCTAGTACAGTTTTGGAGTGCCAAGTTTATACTGCACAAGGAGCTGTGCATGTAACATTAATAATGTGCAGAACACTTCACAGTAGTACATAGCTTGCCCTACACCGCAGAGCTCCTGTTTGTGATGGTAACATATGGTAACATAACAAAGACAATTTGGGAACCCCTGGTGTAAAATTAAGGAGTTGAAGTCCAGAGTAACAGCCTGTAACACTAATGATGCTCATTAACACTTCTCACTCATCATTTTGCCTACAGTAAACTGTGACATACTGCAAACATGGGATTAAATTTTAAAGAACAAGTGCCAAAAACTCCCCCTTCCCTCATGTTAAAACTGGAAAGCTGAGGTGATAAGCACTGGCTATATATTTGCTGGGACTCAGGGGAAGTATATTATAGTATGTCTTTCCCAGGGACTGTCACATGGGTTTAAATTCTCCTTGTTCAACTTAACATTAGTCATCCATCAAAAACTTGGAATTATGTGTGTAGTTAGGGCAGTAATATAAGGAGACTTTATAGCACAGAACAAATAATGCAGTATTGAACTACAAGTATTTTTACCAAGAACATTTTAGAACAAGAGCCAAAGCTGAGAAAACTTGTTTGAAACCAGGTACTGATGACAGACTGACTGACTGACACTACAGTGACTGCAATGACAGAATTGGTAGCAGCCCTTAGAATCAGTGAGCTGCAGCATGATCCCATCACGTCCAGCAGTGGATGAAAGAAAAGACAAAGCATGGACAAAATGTAAGTCAGGTTTTTTCACCTTTCAATAACTATCTGAAGAACAACTCAAAAAAATGCAATGGTTCTGAAGAACCAGAGGCCTGAGATCTCCCGTCTGTTGGAGAGTAACTGCCAGATGACAGGCTACTCTAGGGCAGATCTTTTTCTCCCTCTTTTTTATTGCAGCCCTATTACATATTAATATTTGTATAGAATATTTAAACAGTCACAGTGAATAACTTGATCTCTTAGGTAACATAGCAGGTGAAATACCAGGTCTTCAGACCCTGTTCCTGTGGAAATAAGTGTCTAGATATGAAAAGTGGACTGTCAGAAAGATATTCCTTGGGAGAAGGAAGAAATCAACTTGAACACTTGGGTACAGGTGCAACTTGAAGCTAGGTCTCTTGTAACCTCAGCATATACTGCAACCATAGGAGCTGTGAGATCACTATCAAGGCTAGCAATAAGAGAGGGTTTTTTTATTACTCGGTTGTGACCATTTGGCCAACATCTAAATTTTATGTCTGAGACAATTAAAATGGAAATTTTTTTTTCTTGTAAATGTACTATTCTGTTAAACTCCCATTACCTGAGAAGATAACTAAGGAAAAAAGTACCAAGCAATAGATCACCATGATACCAGGACTTGGCTCTGAACAGATGCAGGCTCAGGAAGAGCGTTCCTACCCAGATGGAGCTGTGCAGAGAGAGCACAAACACAGCTGCAGAAGTGCCCAAACGGGCAATGAAGCTGGTGAGGCTGAAGGCTGCATATGACAAATGAGGGCAGTGTAACATACCTTGCAGCTGGGAACATGACACTTAAGTCTGGCATAGTGACTTCCTAGTTCATACAAGGAGGGATAGAGAAAGGATTGGAAGTTACATGGTGAGAACAGAGCTGGACTATAGGGCTTTTGCAGATCTGTCTAGCCTGTAATTGGCAAGGCCAGGGAAGGTTTGTTTAGTTCTGCATAATCCATAGCTTAAAAATGTCTCACTAAGTCCAAATGTTGCAGAAATGTTTCCACATCCATTATGAAATATTGGCTCAAGTGTAGAGCACTTGAAGGAGAAAAGGAGATGCACTTCTATCTATTGGAGCAAAATGGAACTTCAGCAGACAGCTGCTGCTGTTTCATCACAGCAGAAAAAAGTGTCTCCAAGTGACATCAGAGAAGAAGTACTGTTGTTCAGTAAAACAGATTTTCAAACTTGCAATTCCAAGTAGTCTGTGTTAACCATAGGCAGTGTAGTACTCACCACCACGCTTCAGCTGCCTCTGTATGAATGCATATTTGAAGAGTCCAGTTAGTTAATGGGACATTTGTAAGCAAGAGGAAGTGGGAAGCAACAGTTTCCTTCTGAAGTGTTTATCTGAGGAGCAGAGAACACAAATGAGTGATTTAGTGAGAGATGGAATGATCTCCCTCCCCTTATGGGCCCCATTTTGTAATCGTCAGAGCCAGGCTGCTCTCTGAAGGCTCAAAGTACCATTGTGTCTTTTTCTTTAGACTCAGATAATTTTTGCCAAGAAAATATTCAGTTGAGGCACTTGAGGTTGATGAGATTGCTGAGTCTTGTCAGCAAGAGATGTAGCTGCTATATTTAGTGAACAGAAATTGCAGGGTCTTACTTTGATAAGCAAAGACGGTGCAGTCTGCAGGGGAAAAATAATTTCTATAGCTCATTGGCTTCAAAATGCTTCATTAATAAATACAGTTTTGAAGTTCGCTTGTTTTACATTCAGAACAGATGGCCTGGCAAGGCCTAAGGATGTTTAACCAGGCCCTGTCTTTACCACAACATTTGCACTAGAGTAATGATTAGCGCAAAGGCACTTGGCTGTTTCAAGTTCTGATCCTTGCAGGCATGACCTTTACTTTCAATCTCTTAGAAGGATTTTCTTCTTCCCTCCCCACAACCCAACAGCCAGAACCTTGTCCAGTGTCCCTACCCATAGCCTACATTCGGTATGTCTGCTAGAACTGGAGTTGGATCTAATTTCTTCTTCTCTCAAATGGATCAGTTTGTTGGCTTGAATGATTCCTTACCAAATATGAGCACAGACCACCCCAGAGAAACACCAATAAGTATGATGTAAACCCAAAACACTCAATACACTTTATGCAAGTATGGATATAACCCATTACTGCGCATGGTTAATTTAATTCTCCTCCCTGAGAAGAGTGAGGTAAACTGGACTGGAAGCCAATGTTCTCAGAAAAGATTAATTAAGATAATCACTAGTGACAACAAACGATAAATGTCTTAAATACACCAGGGAACTATCTGCGCTGTGATGCTTTATTAAAGCAAGCGCTAGTAAGGTGTCTAAACCAACTTGTCAAGACACAGAATATCTACAAATTACCTTGCAGCTTTGTGACATAGTCTCAGAGTATTACAGCTATTATAGATCAAAGCTATTTTAACAAAATGTGTGCTTAAAGTAGTGCTGCTTTGGAGATAATTGTGCAAGTACAATAAGTGTCTGATTATACACTTAATGGACAGGTACAGGTATTCTTTTAATATTGGAAAGTGTGTTTGGCTTGCTCTTATATTTTTTCTGTAAATGGAATTGCTTGACTTTGTGCTATTTTGCTAAAGCTGGAGTAAATTTACCTGTTGTTGTGCTACATTGCTAAAGCTGGAGCAAAGTTAACTCCTATTGCTTGAACAAAAGGTAAGTGCTTTTGAAGTAGGATGATCAGATTTTTGTCCACTGTCACTGAGAAATTTCAGATGACCATGACCAGTTGCATGGTAATATCTACAAAGTGGTAGGTGGATAAGGGTTTCTTAAAAGGCTTACAGTTAAACAAAATTGCCATAGAATCATAGAACCTTTGGGTTGGAAGGGACCTCCAAAGGTCATGTAGTCCAACCTCTCTGCAGTGAGCAAGGACATCTTCAACTAGAGCAGGTTGCTCAGAGCATTATCCAACCTGTCCTTGAATGTTTCCAGGGATGGGGCATCTACCACTTCACTGGCAACCTGTGCCAGTGTTTCATCATCCTCATTCGGAAAATTTCTTCCTTCTACCTAGTTGAAATCTGCCCTCTTTTAGTTTAAAACCATTACCCCTTGTCGTATTGCAACAGGCCCTGTTAAAAAGTCCGTCCCCATCTTTCTTAGAAGCCCCCTTTAAGTTCTGGAAGGGTGCAATAAGGTCTCCCTGGCCCCTTCTCTTCTGCAGGCTGAACAACCCCAATTCTCTCAGCCTGTCCTCACAGGAGAGGTGTTCCACCTCTCTGATCGTTTTTGTGGCCCTCCTCTTGACCCGCTCCAACAGGTCCACGTCTTTTCTGGTGCTGAAGGCTTCAGAGCTGGATGCAGTACTCCCTTTCTTGCTACAGATACTTCTGTAACTTCTATCTCCAGGACATGAAGTAATTTTAAGTATTTTTGCCATAAAACTTATCTGCTACCAAGTCATTAAGAGGCAGACAATTCTGAAAGTTGGAGTAGAGCTACACAGCAGTAAAAACACTGAACGCCTGAAAAATAATTATGCAAGGTGAACATATTAAGATTTGTTTAGAGCTAATATAAGGCACACATATACATGCAAGAGATAAAACATGCACTTTTCAAAGGAAATCTAGCTGAATATGTCTCTGGGATGTATCTCAATCATTCCTCTTGCACAGTCTGGGCTATGAGCTTATTCTGGAGATCTCAGTTCAGCCTCATTTCCTAGACTGCTACAGATACATATGAAAACAGCATTGCCTTACATAGTGCAGCCATTTAAGCTATTTAGTATCACCATTCTCTTAACATTTGGCTACCATCCCAGGAACAGCACATAGATAAGGGCAACATTTGCAAAATAAAGGAGAAGCCTGGGAGAAATTAATTCACATAAGCTAAACTGGATTCTTTTCTGCAGGAATCTTAGAAAATCCACTTGCATAAATTCAAGCAACTTTAACATCTAGGAACAAGCTGATGTTTTTACTCTAAGTATGACAGTAGCATGTGCAAATAAATCCACTGCTAGTTTTTAAATTAGCTATCTGGACAACAATGGCAATGAAAACACAGCCCTTAAGTGCATTAGCAGATTGCCTGTACATACGGCAAGTGCATGGGCAGAATCCCCAGGCAGCTTGTGCTCTGTTTCTCTGCTCTCAGTGAAACCCAGACTGCCAGATCATTACTCTGCTGTTTTCCCTACTGCAGTCATGCCTGAAACTTCATATCTGAATGTACTCCAGATCTCTTCAGTGTTTATACTTTCACAGTTACTTCCTCTTGGAGGGAAAAAAAAAAACCCCATGGCTTTGAACCGTGTGCTTATAGACCTGCAAAGATGTGTACTCCAAAACTGCATAGACATCCTCACCTGTAAAATTGGCAACTTTAAAAAAAAACTCCAAACATTTGTCTAAGGCAAAAGACTTGAGGTAAAATCACATGACTCAATATAATCTTTTCCTGTAGCTGTTCCCAGAGAAAACAAAATTAAGTGTTCTGTATTTTCTGCAAATAAAGAATGGAGAGGAGAAAAATGCTTCCTTGCTCTTTTTGAGGTCACCTGTCCCATCACAAATTCCATTTAAACAGGCTACAAGAACTCTGGTGTAACAATCAGGGAGAAATGGAACCTTCAACCACCTCCTTTTCAATCAAACATTTTAATTTAGAAGCAGAAGACTGCAGTACAGGAAGATATGGAAACTCATTCTGCTCCTGTATATCAGATAATTAATTCATAAGGGTGCTACATCTGCTATATGCAGGGGGAAGAGGGAGTGCCATAAATGCAGAGAAAACTGCCAGCGTATGAAGTAGCAAATTTTCATGAGTGTCCATGGATTTCTATCAATTTGCATATGCAGACTTCCTCTGAGCACAGCTTCTGACATTCAGATAAAAAAAAAAATGGTCAAGAGAGGTAAATGAGACCATTTACATGTATTTTCATCAGCAACAAGTGGTTTTAAATTATGACAGTGGTACTGGCATGCTATGAAAACCTCTGAGTCAATCAAGAAGTAACAGGAAGTAATCAGTAAATTGTGGGAGTCTTAAAAATAAAAAAGAGGACAAGTTTAGCAGGAAGGCCCATGAAGCTTGACATGAGGGACAATTCTCCACCCAGGTGCTCTCAGTATTGGTAAAAACAAATCCAAAAGTTGGTTTAAGCTACTCAGCTACCCCTTAGAGTAAGAACAAGGCTTTCAGACATGGTTAGAGTAACCAGACAAAGTAGAAAACACACAAACTGAAAAAAAAATCCAAAATCTGCCTCGCTACTTCATTGGGATTACACTAATAAGCACTAAGAGAAACCAGTCACCCAATAAATGTCAGAAGTAACACTTTTAATTGGAAAAAAAAATAGCAGAACTTGTGGTTATTTAATCAGAAGACTGAGATTCTTAGAACTCAAAGACCAAAAAAAACCAAACAACCCAACAAAAGAGGTTACTCACTAAAGGAAGCCAAGTTAGAATGCAACCAAATGAAGAGTACAAAAACCATTGCATAGCCTCATCTATTACCTGCTGTTATCATGCTAGTGCACTGGCCTTGTCCAAAGATCTAATCATCTGGATAGGCTTTCAATTCTGACTCTAAAGTTCAGTGGAATTGATGAAGATCCAGTGTCTGGAAGGCAGGATCCTAAACTTGTGATTTGAACATAGCAAAAAGAGTAAAGGGGCAGAGCATGAATCTTCAATACCTGTAGCTTCCCAGAAGCTCCTCTAGTCTTGTTGGCATTGATATGAAGGAAGGGTAATGTCAGGTAATGACAAGCCAGCATCATGTACGCAAAGCTATTAACATCAAACAAGCCTGCTGCTCAATGTGAAGCACAACACGTTCCTAACAGTACTTGTTGGTTGATATCGATTGCACTGGAAGTGAGGAACAGGGTGAGGAAATGAAAATAGTATTAAGTTTAAAGGTACTGACAGCCAATGAATAAAAAAACCAACCAGATTCACACTGACATTTACATGCATTTGTCCTGTCTCAGCATGGTAAGTACTTATCAGGCCTGCTCCATCATCAGTCCATCGTGCCACGGACAGTGCACTACAGTCAAGATGAAAATGGTGCTTTTTAAATTTTTTGTCAGCTAGCACAGCAGAGTCTTTCACCACCCCAGCTATTCACTAAAATAGATCATACAGAATTTTATGCCTTAGAACAAATTCTGTCTTGGTCAAAAAAAAAAAAAAAAAAGCGTAGTAATGTCTCAGCTGTGACATTAGTTATTGCCTTTCCTCTGTATAGTTGTGCAAGGAAGATAAGAAGTCGAAGGTGTGAAAGATGCTGAGAAGAGGCTATAGGACTGAGATCTTCCATGGCCTATGCTGCAGCTCTGGTCCCCCAGCTTTCCCTGGCCATGCATCAGTGGCATATCCAGAGACTGGGCATAAGACTCACAGTTACCTCCAGCTTTCCTTCAAAAAGAAGTGGTGGCACAAGTGAAGGGGGTGGTATGAGCTACTCTCCAGCAAGCCTCCAGCAAAGCCTGGTGTGGAGGAAAGGGTGATATGAACTGTGGAACATACTAGGGAGAGTTCTTGTCCCATCACGTAGACTTAGGCTCAACAATGATCACAGCAGTATCACAGAGGTTAGTTTGCAAATAAATAAGTACCTGGAAGCACCCTTAACAGGCCTTTTCCCACCAGTTTGCCTAATTCTCCTCTGAAATAATTTGATTTTTTTTGTCACTTACTAATTGGAGAACTTTTCAGGCCCATAGTAACATTTTTCTAAGACAGATATAACCCAAAGAAAGCACTCCATGACCCTGTGACTGAGGCACTAACCTGAGATATAGGAGCCTGCTCTTTAGAAGAACAAAAATCAGGTCTGGTCATCTGTTTCGAACAGAGATTTCAGTCTGAATATTTGTCCTCTGCTTACACAAAGCCAATGCATTTTCCTGCAGCATTTGTTATTTTATACCAAGCAAAGCAGGAGGAGAGGCCTTCAGGAATCTGTAAAACACAAACCCTGAGTTATGATCTGAGAGCAATGTAGATCATTTACTTCCCACGTGCGAACTCTGTTCTCCCCCCACTCACCACTCACCCTGTTTGTCAGGAGCACAAACTCAGCCACAAGAATAACTTCTGAAAAAATAGAACTGAGGACATAAAAAACATCTTAATTATAGAGAGTAAGTTTCAATTAACAGAAACATCTGCCTTTTGGCAAACAGCATGCATGGGAGCTGTATGTGTGGATTTAATACATAGTGTAAGAATGGACAAGTGTCTCATTTAGCTGTTTGCTGAGACCATGCGAGTCTTTTGACAGGCTGTGCTAACATCCTAATAGACAGGGTTAGAGGCACTGTCCCACAAAATGGCCCGAGTCTATGACAGGCAAATTAAATTAGAGAGCATTTAATTGACGGGCTCTTGTTTCAGCAGTGAGCAGTGACCGTTTCTCCTGTCACAGGACATGGCCGGGCCTGGCAGCCCTGTGAGGGAGCAACCATGTCATGCAGCACCATGATGAGCAAACAGCTGGTGGGCTCTATGGGCATCACTGGTGGGACTTTACTGGGCAACTGAAACTAAGCTGAAGCAAACCACAAGTCGTGTTGTGCTCTCGCCTCCCCTTGAGAAGGTCCTGCCTAAAATGGCTGTTTCTCAGCTCCGCCAGCTGAGACCAGTGCCTAGGGGCAGCCCTGGCTATCTGAGCCAGAGCTCTCACCCTCACCAGGGCAAACCCCACATGAGTCAGGGCACTGAGGGTCTCACTGGCCCTGACCAGCCTCTCCCACCCTGCTCACAGCCCAGGACTCCATGTCAGCCTGCCGGGGCTGTCAGCCCCTCTCCCAGTGATGGTGCAGCAGGGCTGGTCTCCACCTCCCCACAGCCCTGCCCTGCTTGGCTATGGGCCCATGTCCTGGCCCGGCCTTGGCCCAGCCCTGGCCCTATGGCCCTGCCCGTCCATCCCAGGCTGTATCCAACCCTGGTTCCCCTCAGCGGAGTGTATCCAGAGCCACCTCACCCTCGGCAGGTCTTGGGCAGGGGTCTGTCAAGGTGCCTCAGAAGCCTGGTTTTCTCCCCAGCCCTCCCCACTGAGCATGGCCCCACGGGGCACAGCCAAGGCACACTGCTGCCAGCTCACTGCTGGCTTTCGTCCTGAGCATCGGGGGGATCATGCTGGTGCCCCCCAAAATGCCTGGCAGCTGTGAGGGGGGAGAGCAGGGCCTGTGTATGGGGCTGAGAGCAGCCCCCGGCTTCGGGGCCTGCTATAGGGGCCAGGCTGCATCCCCCTCATACGGCCGGAGCAACGAAAAGCCCTCTCACTTGAAAGGTTTGGAATCTCTGCTTACACAGCAGCCTTTTGACCCGCGCAAACACTTCTCTTTTGTGTTGCAAAGTGCCAAATCCCAGCTTCGCACCAAACCACCCGCCATCAGTTTCTGTGTCTTGTAGCAGTGCCGTTCATCCTGCCCTTGCACACGCTCTGAAACGGTGCTTGGAGGAAAACCCTACGTTTCCCAATGTCTGCTGGTTTGTAGTGTTAAGCAAGTAGTCATTTGGTCAGCGTTACCTGAAAAAGATTAATTCACACACGTATGATAACGTTGATATCTTTTATTGAATAGAAAAATATCAGTATCTTAATTTTTAAATAAACTTAGCAACCATTTCTGGGCAGGAAAGTAAATGGATTGCGTGCTATTAATACTCTCTTAGCTTCTTGTTTGCGGGAGCCAAACTCAGTGACGACGGTGCTTTTTTTATGCTTCCTTATTGCTTTCAGCATGCTACACCAATCTTTCCAATAGCTGGTCAATAACTGAATATCTCTCAGTGAGAAAGTGTCATCAAATGAACAGGTAATTCAAGAAATAGTGGGAAACTCACTTCAAAAGACTTGACTCTCATAAAATGTGGGTTTTAAATGATACGTTATCACACTTGCCTATCTTCATTGAACATCAGCCTAATCCCTGACGCTAAGCTTATGTACCAAATTCCCAAACTCTGCGGAAAGCAAATAGCTGTTAAAGTAGAATATGATGATGGACTACAACACTTAAAACGCAATCCAAAAGATTTATACAGCTACCTATATTAGCCACACTAGTATTAATTTCGTTACAGGTCTTTTAAGGTAAATCTACTTCTACACTGTACCCCTACTGTTATTCTAATAACTAACTGCTGCAAGAATCAGAAATGTGGGCACTCCAGAAGGTTTTGGGGAGAGCAGTATGTTATTTTAATGGGAAAGGGCTGACCTAATATTTAGGCCCCACAGTACCAAAGGCCAAATCCTTCTTTGGTGCAAATCTGTCAGTCTACCCCTACCTGAAAAATCTGTTTCTGTAACTGCTTCGCCCTTAAACAGTTCACAGCATTTACCAAAGCTGGAAAGGAACGTGGCAGTTTGCAGCCATTTGTAACCAATCTGTTGCTTTCCTGACCATTCGTCAGTGGGGAAGTAAAACTTTAAATGTATTATATGGTGGCAGTATATAAACATCCATTTTGCTTTTTCAATAAATACTCTGTTACAGGATGCATATTGCTTTTAGCACAGATATATTTCTAAAGTAAATTTGCTTTGCTTATGTACTTCCTGAGCCGTTTAGTAACATGGGAAACAGTGTTTAGGAGAACTGTAGAGGCGTATTGGTCTGGTTACGAGTCTTTAATGCCAACTGCTAAAGAAAAAACCTCCACATGCACTTTTTATAAAAATTTATGTTTTGCAGGAGAGGGCAATTTTTTCTGAACATTACCTGCCTGGAAGGATAATGATTCAGAAGCATTATTTTATATCAGACAGCACAATTATTATTTATGTAGACATCCATTTTTTAAATTCTACTGCATTTTTACATTATTATTTTTCTGCTTTAACTAAATACAATCTAAAAGTGCACTTTTATTCCTTTTGTTTGCCTTTTTTATTGGCATTTTATTCCAATTCAATCCTTTTTAATGCTGTCAATGGAAATAACCAAATGGGTCCCAATAGTTTTCTGTTCAGTTCCTTTTATTCTGCAAGTGGTCATTCTGCTGGACACCCTGGGACTCGAGTGAGACCTGTGAGCCTTGCTCCTGTTGTACCTGCATAGAAGGGAATAGCTGCCCTCCTGAGCACCCGGCAGAGCTCGTGCTGAAGGACTGGCTTTTCTCAGTCATGCCCTGTGCCCCTTGTTTTTCCTCTTCTTTCCAGACACAGTATAAGCAAGACTCACGCTTATTTCATGACTCAGATCTGCAAATAGTCCTGACTTTTTGTTTTTCTATGTGTGTGCCTTGGAAGTAAGCATTTAGAGACCTCTGATTTGAATTATTTTAATTGCTTTTCCTTGGGCTTTATTTTTTTTTACTTTTGTAATCATCTTTTTGTCAAGCTATTTCAATAATAACCAGCATGGGGACACGTATCTGCTCTATATAGCACAATAACACATGTTCTTAATACAGTTTAACATGTTACTTCTTTTTCACTTGCTTTGCACCTTGAGCAGATGTCATCATTCAGCTGCCTTCGGAGATACGGGCAATAGCTTTTTTACTCGCCTCTATAAATATCATTCAGAACCCGTCTCATGCAATTTAATGTTTTCCCTTTAAAAAAGAATATACTCAAGTGGTTTGTGGTATTACATCTGCTAAAAACACTGTGATTCTGGAGTGCCTCAGAGTTATCTCTAGCTCTATGAATGTGAAGTATTATTCTTTGTTCAGGTTTTCCACTGACCCTGAAATATTCTGATATTCTTTCCTGGAACGCCCTGATTAGTTATTAGAGTATTTGTGCTGGCAGCTGGGCTGAGTTAGATGCAGATTCCTTTCCCCCCATCACAATACCTGCTTAGTATTAGCGGTTTGTCATGGTCACAGCCTCCTGCTCACACTTCTTGTTGGAAAAGAGCTGGGAACACAACTCCAAAAACATTTTAACTTCTTGGTTATTTTCAGCCACATTTGATGCAGGGATAGAAATACAAAAGATATTAATTAAATTTCTACATATTTGATGAATATAAGTGCCTAGGAGAGAAGTGTACCTGAGGGAAGGGCAGGGCAAGCTGTTACCTGGCCTGTTAGCAGCCTGCCCAGCCACTGCCAGCTTGAGATGCACTGGCCAGGGGGCAATGCAGGAGGCAGGGGTATTAAAAATGTGGAAAAAGGATATTGTAGTGGGCTTGCTATGGCCGCAGGAGCGGAGACTACTTGAATGTTGGATAATGGATATCCAATAGGGGTATTGGATTAGGGTGTCACTGGGAATAGAAAGAAAGGGACAGGATTTATTTGCTGGTCGTATTGGGAATATGTGAATGTTACAGTCATTGCAGGGAACAAGTATAGGGTACATCAAACATAAATTTTTATGCAAACAGGCATTGTTAGTTCCACTGCTCACAGGAAAACTTGCTTATGGTGATTTTTGCTAGCTGTGTTAGTAGAGAGGCCTTTTAAGTAAAGGAATGTCTGAGCAGAATGTTACAATTTCATCCTAAAGCTCTCCCAAAACCGCCCATCCCTATGAGCCTCTGTCCCAGGAACATGCAGGGCATCTGGGCTCCTGAACTGCTGGTTGGGCTGCAAAACCTCCATCGGAGGCCAGGCAGACAGCCCGAGGCACAACCTTTTCTGCTGCCCCGGTGCATGAACACGGGAATGTGGGTGGGCACCCTGGGACGTGGTGCCTGAGAGGCCCCCAGCACATGTGGCTGCCTGGCTGGCGAGCCTTCTCCCTGGGAAAATCAGAGCTGGATAACCATGAAAACAAACCACAGGAGCAGGAAAATGCCTTGCTACTGCCAGCACGGCAGCCCTCGTGGGATGGAGCTGTGTGTGCCTCGGAATCCTGCAGGTACGGAGGGGCCCCAGCTCACCGTGTGGAGCTGGAAGCATGTGGTGGCTGCGTTCATGTCGAAGGAGACATTTGGGATGGTGTGGCCACATTGCCCACTTTCTGTGGAGCTGTGGTATAAGGGGGCCATCAAAGAGGGCTGGTGGTGGAAACATAGCCACTGTTTTAAAGTGGCCCGTGGAACCTGGCTGAAAATAACTCTAACTTCAGGTTCAGGCACCTAAATAATCTAGATCTTTCGGAAATTTTATTTGGGAGGAACTTAGTCTGTTTGAGATACTTAAGTCCTCTTGCCTTCAGAAGAATACTCTGTTCCTGTAAAATTAACTAAAATATGCTTTGATTATCATGCATTCCCCTGCTGCAGCTCACCATGGCAATAGGATTATCAGGGTGCTGCATGCAGGAGGCTCTTTTGCTTACACACTTAGGGGCAACTTCTTGAAAAAGGGAAGCCCTAAAAATTTCCCACTTTGCCATGCATCTGAAAGGAGACCAGTAGTTCCCTTTTAAAAGTCCCAACCCACATCCAGTCCTCATTGGCATCCAATGTCACTTCCTAATGGTAGTAAGGAGATGAGGAGTATGTTTAGTGAGTTCTCATCACTTTCCTCTCTGTGGTCCTGTTCTACATTGTCTCTGTTGTTTGCTATTATTATTAACTTACATTTGCTTCCAGAGGCCCCATTTAGCTCTGTGCTGTTCTGTGCTGGAAACTGCTTATTGCAGCTATTACTGTTGCCAAACAGTGATAGCCAAACATGATACAACTCCTCCCATGAACCCATTCAAAGTTTATCAAAATCAAGAGAGTGATGGCTTTTCTGTATTGATCTACTTCCTACAAAGCAGATTTTTTATATTTAATGTGTAACTCTCCAGGGTTCAGAGAGGGAGCAGGACGACTTCTCTCTAGCATGCCTTAGCTCTGGCCAGCTTCCCTGCAAGGAAGATTCCTTACACTGGGTATCTGATGGAACCACAAAGTACATTTTACACCTTTTGTTTTCTGTCAGACAAGCATTTGCTAGTGGACCATAAGCCAAGATGCCTTAGACAAACAAATAATGAACTCCTTCACATTCAACCACAAGGTTTTTTTGGGGATTGAAAGAAGGAAGTTTCTATGATCTGCTGGTCACACTGCTCTATTCCTGCTGTCCTCATGGAGATCAATGTTTCAAAAAGGTAATCAACGGCCTGACTCATCAAGGGAAAAATCATTCTTGAAAAACCTTTTCGTCACACACACAAAAAAAGTTGTTCTGCGTTTCAGTACTTTTAGCCAATTGGGTTAAATATGTCTAGCATAATCTCACCTAAAATAGGTTTTGATGTACAAACTTAAATTAAAATTGAATTCATATTTATAGAAAAATATTCCATGCTGATGTTTGACTTTTATTGAATGGATTTGAATCAGTAGAACAGAAATACATGGTGTGGAGGAAAAAAAACAACCCAAATACTACCGTGTATTGCCAAAGTACTTTTGTTTTTTCAGATTGAATTCTTCCAGGTAATCTTTCAAGTAGTTTTATGTACTTCTGTAGCTCTGGGAACACAATTATTTTATCATATGTAACTGTAAAATGACAGAGTAGAGTTTTGTGTTGGAGACTTGGTAAATCAAGATTTTTGTTTGATCTTAAATTTTAACTACTTTTCCCCCTACTAATCAGTCGTGAAAATTCATTCAGGGATCTGAAAACTAAATATTTTTTGACTCATATCTCAGAACCTGGAATAAAAATACTGCAATTGCAGCTTACTGTCATTTACACTTGGTGAAACTAACACAAGATGAGTGCAAAATTGAGCGGGAAACAGTATTCAGACAACAGTATGTAAAGAGTGATAGTTTAGTTTCAAACTGGAAGAAGGTATCTACTGTTTTCTGCTCGTCCTGGGTCAAGATTTTTATTAATAACTTGGATGATGGAATGGAGAACACAATTTTATGTCTGAAGATGATCCCAGGCAGTCAGTGGTGGCAAAGATGCTGAAAGACTAGGATTCAAATGAAATGGATATGGGAAAGGCATCTGAAAAAATAGAAGTAATTCAACAACAGTACATGTAAGATGGTATATAGGAATAATCATAGACTGGAGGCACTACAGTTCAGGTAACAGTTTTGCAAAAAATAATTTGGCATTAATAGCACATGACAAACTGAAGATGAATCAACAGTGTTTTAAAATAGCAAGCACCATCCCAAAACCTAAATTAAACAGGATGTTGTATGTAAGATATGGAAAATAATCATGCTGCTCCATACTCTATTAATAAAATATTTTCTGTGTCACTGTATTTGATTTTGCGCACCATTCTTCAAAGGAAAAAAAAAGTGCATCAAACAGGCAGTCTGGAGCCCAGTAGAGCAACGATAGAAAATGTCATATATGGAAAGGGATTCTTCTAGTCTGGGGTAGCAAAGACCATGAGGAAATATTGTAAAAAAATACCTTCCTTTGGAAAAGGAAGGGAATATTCTGTTCTCCGTATTCAGCCTCGGCTGTGGCAAAGGAGATTGAAATTAACCATTTGGAAAAATGTTTAAAAGTAAAATTAATGATGCTCTGCAGTAGGTTGCCTGGAACACCTGTGGGATCTCTAACACTGGAAATTCATTAAGAGCATGACAAAGTTCGCCATTTTCTTATCGTCATAGACTCTGGCCTGCAAATACTAATTCTTGCTATTGCACAGACCTACTGCGCGGTATCAAACAAGGACCAAATCTTTTGCAAATATGGTGACACATTTCTGTAGTTTTGTCTGGTTAAGCACAGGGCTTTTAAGCCTTGGACATCCAAAGAATGTAACAGAACTCAGGGCAGCTAGCAAAGAAGCTGTTTGAGCTATAAATAAAAAAGTTAAAATCCTGGCTGATTAAAGGGATCTTTTTTTTTAGCAATGCTAGAATATTGCAATATTCTTGCTTTGCAGGACCTGACATTTCAGGAATTTGTAGAAAGGTCATAAAATTTTACTGCTGTATGAAACAATTTCTCAAAGACAACTACTTTTACTAAAAGCTAGATACATTGAGACAAAAGCACAGGTCTGTGGTCAGTGGAACACATGAATCTTTTTCCCCTTCGGATCTGTGCTGCGAGTCTAGGGAGGCGTAAGCTCTGCTTGAAACTTTCTCAACTGACGGGACATTCAGGACGTCATTCTCTCTTTGTGCCTCTCTTTTCCTCCTGACCTGCTTTGCGTGGCTTTTCTTGTATCCAACAGGTTGTGAGCCTGCCTCTCAGCCTTTTTCTCAGGTGGGGTGCTAACATTTATCAAAAGGTGTAGGAAGTCAAATCTGTGTGAGACCTCTCCCCCTTTGACAATTTTGTTTGAAACTGGCCAATGTTTAAAACAGAGCAGAGGCACACAGACACATATGTACAGTCTGATCCCATTCGCTTTGTTCCTGTACGGCATCGGGCAAAAATGCTTTAAGAACATCTTATTATTGCCTCTGGTACTAGTGGGAGAAATTCTACTCAAATGCCAGTGAAATCATGGCCGAGACGCTGATGAGATAAAAATCTTTAACACCTATGTCATGGGTGTGTTTTACAGCACCCATGAAGATTAGTCTTAGGAAGAAAACTGAAGTCAAGACTATTGTTTCCCTGATACGTCGGGAAGCCTGGAGTGCTCCTGATTGTTACTGTGCTCATGGAGTAATGCAGACCTGTTAATTTGTTAAAAATATAGTATGCCAAAAGCAACAAATATTGATATGGGGAAGCTGAATCAACTCAGCAGCCTTTACTGCAGGCATCTGTAGAGAACATAAGCATCCATTCAAATTGCAGGCCAATTGGATGTCCAAAACCGGCAGAATATCCCTTCCAGCTGCCAAGGACTCAAAGACGCTTCTGCTGCTCTCCATCCAAGTACCTGTATGTGATGTCTTAATTCCAACTTCCTGAAAACTGCCTTGCTACTCTCAGTGGAAGTAGGAATGAAAAATAATAAAAACACATCCTTATCATTACATTTAATGGATGAGGTATGGCTCTGAATCCATATTGAATAAAGAGGTGTTTGTTTTACAAGAATCTTTTTTTGACAGTGAGTCCACTTTCAAGTACAATATTCAACAGAGGCAAACCCCATGGTATATTTGGCTAGGAGGATGATTTGGTGAACTGAGACAAAGGTGAATGGAAAGAAGGATCGAAGAGGATCTTGCAGGTATGGACTGAGGGAAGAAGGTTGAGGGAAAGAACAAGTTGACACAGGCAGTCAGCACAGAGAAAAACCTTCCCTTGCAGAACTGTGGGAAGTTTCAGGGAAAATGTGATATTTGTCAGAGTTTTCCATCTGTGGAAGTGAGTGACCAAACAATTCTTTGAGATAATAATGTGGATACTTTCAATTTTAAATAAGTCTTCCTTATAAGTGGGTGATTATTTTGTAGACCAAATCGTGGTCACTGGGTAATAAGCTGGTGGAGAACACAGTACTGCATGAGTAGAATTAGCATTTGCACAGCTGGTGGTAAATGCTGGTGGTGCATTATTTTGTAAAGGGAAATTAATTCTTGTGAAAAATGCCAGATAAAGAGCCCAGTATCAAAGTCTCCATTGATTTCAGTGAAGCAGAATCAGTTCCTGAGCCAAGAACGCAGCCAAATCCAATGTGCAGAGCCAAGCCAAGATCCCCAGGGCTGACAGACTGACTGACCTTTTCAGTTCTTGCCGTCTCTAATAAGACCGCCAACAACAGTGATACCTAGGGATCAAAATACCCATCTGCTATGTATTAGGCAGAGAACAGCAGCTGCTTAGATGCTATTTACAAAGAAATTTGTTTAACTTCGAGCTAAGAAGTTGCCCAAATGCAGTAGCTGCAGAGGAAGGGCTGTGACTTCCTCTTGGTGGTCAATATTTCGTGAGAGAAGGGCACTTTCAGCACGCTGCAGAAGCAGCATCGCCCAGCAAATTACAGCTTTCTGCACTGAGATGGGCAGGAACTCGCTGGACCTGCTTTGGAAAAGGGTTTGGAGACTAGATGGCATCCACAGACCTCTTCCAGAACAAATTATTCTGTGAATTTCTGAACTGCTGGTTCTGGACAGCATTCTCTCTCTTTACTTCTGGCCTTATACACTAGATGCAGACAATATAATACCCAGAAGCTAAAAGCCAGCAGTTGCTGCTGCTGCAGCAATATGGTCTCTGCTGGTCAGAGCATCTCCCTGACCATTGCAGAGATGTAAGCAATGGTATTTCCAGCCTTTTTAACTCCAAAAAACTTAGCACAGCACCCGCTATTCAGACCATCAATTCATTTCCAGCATTTAGAACAGATGAACAAATACAACATTAAAGTTCTTTGATTTGAACTGTCACCATTCACTAACAAGACCAAACCTCTTTGGTGAGCCGGAGAAATTAAACTCTGATGCAAACTTCAAGTTAACAAAAAGAGAAGTATTTTTTAGCAGCTCCAAGTGCTACGTGTTAAGGTTATGTAAGGTTATTTTAATTTTTCTTCATGTGCACCTTTTTCTTCTAAAGCTACCAAAAAGCAAGGTTAGGTTTTCTCAGATAAGACTGCAAACAGAAAACACTGACAGTGTTCTATTGCTCTGAAAGGGGGAATATCTCTGAAAGACATTTCAAAAGATAACATTTGAAAACTAGGCCATCTTGCTTCTCTCTGGGAGCTTCTGTATGGACACCTAATAAGAAATCCATTTGGAATCCAGGAACTGGCACACTTGCTTGGAAAGGGAGCCCATTAATTCTAATTTTAATCAAACTTTCCCTTTGTAAAAAGCTAGGCAGTCTGAGGAAAAGGATATTTAATTTTAAATAAATCCCACTATTACGCCTCTCAAAATCTTTGCAAATCTATATTCTTTATTCTATTACTGCAAATAATTTCAAATAATGAAAAATGTAGGCAAATATTAGAGTGGAACTGTAGAAAAACAAAATATAACTCACTGTATCTATTCCACAAGGTTGTTCTTACATTTACTAATGCTTTTAAAAGTCTGCAGTGACAGGGTTTTTCTCTGGTTTGACATAAAACAGCTCCATAAACATGGGCCAGATCAAAAAGCTTCTGACTACTTGGACTTGAAGTGTCATTCTTTATGTTCACACTGTGTTTCTCTTGAATCTGATAAAGAACAGGACTGTGTTGGCCCACCTTGATGAGCAAAGGCTTTAATTTTCCTAGTGAAATACGATCTTTTAAGCAGTAAAGCAGAACGTATTGTGTAGGCATTGTTGCCAAGAAATGTTTGGAAAATAGAGAAGAGGGAAGGCATTGTATTCTTATTTCCTGGATTAAGCAAAAAACTACTGTGAAAGTTTTCAAATAGACAGATTGTATTTGTATATTTGGCAGTATTTGCTGCCCAGGGGAAAGACAAACACTTGGTGATTCTTCACAGCTTGTACATGAAATTGGACAAAAGAACTTCACTACTTGAAGAGTCCAAGAAATTATGATATTAGCTAAATTTTAGTAACCTAAATCACAACAACAAAAGATGCAAACTGTATTGATTGAAATGCTGACCTCTCAGCTAAGGCTCACCAAGCTGCTGTTCCAGAGCAGGGACATCGGAGGGTCACAGCAAATGGCTCCACTTCCACAGCTGTTGGAGAGGAGTCTTCCAAACAACTTAATACCCTCCACCTCCAGAGGAACTTTATTCAAATATAATGTCAATCAGAGAGCTTCTTCCTCAACCTGACCTCTTTCTCTTGATTAATTCAGTCTGAGAAATGGAGTCGGTTTGTTTTTCATGCCCAGCCCAACCTTCTCTTTGTTATTCAATTTATAAATGTGTCAAATAGAATTAAAACTGTCAGAGGCCAAGATTAAATCAAATAAACTGTAAACATTGCTTGTGCTATTTGGTTGAGGCAAAGCTTTCACCATAAAAGGCTTTTAAATAAATGAATTCAGTTATTACTGTGCTGCAGCACTGAAACCTTGCTCCAAGTGTTTGAACTTTTCAGGGACACTGTCAGGTCTTCTTAGATTCAAAAACTAAAAACTGGGATTCTGAAATTGCCTAAGGGAATTAGGTACCTGACTTCTACTAAAAGTCAGTGTGCAGTGAGAAGTGAATTGACTTTCAGCAGAAATTACATGCCTTTGAAAAGCCTATTTATATCCTTGTAAACAGAGGAGCATGTCCTTCGCAGAGATAAATGAATGTAACTCCTTTGACACCTACATAGCCAGCAAAGCATCTGATACACAAATTTTACAAAACCTAAGACTAGCTGGAAAACCCTGAGAGATACCTTTACTTACCTAATTGTATTTTGCTTAGCATTAAATATTTCCTTTCAATGTGAAATAATTACAATAATGATATTATTAAAGTGTGGCATAACTATAAGCCCAACTTCCAGGAAATTAGTCCATTAAGGACTTTCAGTTTCAGTCTGTCAGGCTGCAATTTGCTGTTTAACCCACTGATTTTAGTGGTACTCCTGACCTATTGAGTGCAGATTCAGAGCCTCATGACATCCAAGGTTTTCCCAAAAACATTTTTGCATCAAAAAATCCACATCCATCTCTCATTAGCCATCATGCAAATTCATAGCAAGCAATATGGAAACTCAGTAACTTTGAAAGCAGGTTTCTGTCTTGTTAACTTAAGATTTTGGTGCTAAGCAATACAACGTTAAAATTTAGATTACACAGCTTTGAAAATAGATCCCTGGCTATTTGACATTATTTCCTTTAATTCCTCATCATAATTTTAAAAATTCATGCAAGAAATGCGATGTTGTGTGTATTTTTCTTGTAATTTATTTTTCACACAGGATGGGCATTTCTGACTCCTATGTTAAATTCTGCTTTTTTTTGGCACATATATGTTTATATCTCCACATGCTTTATGACTTTAATAACCTGATGCTACATTATGAACTGAGCTTTTTGGGATTTCTCTGTCCAACACCTTTAGAAAAAAACAATACATTGGACTCCATTGGACTGGGGTCAGAAATGTTGCTTTCTAATCTTAAAACTCTTCTTATTTAACCCCAAATATTCTCCAAGAATTCTACTGGTCTCCTAGGTAAAGCTACCTCATTCAAAGTTCAGTGTGGCTGCTGGAGGGGGGAACTCAACGACAATGTTAGAGGTATTTGGGGACAGGATGACATCATGAAACAAGATGGCACAATCACAGAACGCACTTCATCTCAGGAACAGCAATTCACATCTGAATAGAGATGATTAGGCAAAATTAGTGCACTTAGTCCCACTTTATTTTCAGTGGGCATGAAATCAGATCACAAAACCACTACAAAGAGCCTCGCAACTGGCAGGCTCGGGTCATGAGGAAGCCAGTGCTTGAGAGAGCAGAAGGTCAGGACTGATCAATGAAGGCAGAGCTAGCATATACCAAAGATCTCATACAGCTTTGCCCCATCTATTTGATCAAGACTACACATTAGTCCCTTGCTTTCCTAACCATGGACGTTTTCAGATTTATTGAAAATAGCTGATTAAGATTCCTCTGTGGTGATGGGTAGCTGAGGTTTGATATCACAAAGAATGGAAAGGAGCAACATAACTGTCTCATGTCTTGGGAGCAGTTGAAACCATCTGAAGACCATCTTACTGATCTGCTACCAGGATGTGTCATATTCTAAAAGCTAAATAATATCTGTTGAATTGACTATGCAGATTGTAGCGTTTTATCTGTTTCCATCAGTGTATATATGTTTTCCTCTCCTTCTCACCTGTTTGCTATGAATATTGCCCTGTGTTTAGACTTCCAGAACCAATTTTTGAAAGCCAATTAGGTATGGAAGGATCTGAGTGAAAATCCTATACAGAAGCTAGATCCTTCATTAATGATGACACAGAACTATGTAATAAATGAACTGAAGAAACTTGCATGTTTTGGTTATTTGTCTAAGATGGTAATGTGCATTGCCTCTATCGTCTGCAAAAGGGAGTAGCGTTGAGTAACTTCTGTGTTCAGTGCTCAGCAAAATCTGACGTTTGCAACTAAGAGTTACTGTCATAAATGGAGAAGCAAGATGCAGTTTTCAAGTCTGTGGCTCTTCTGCCCAGAATGGGAGCCCTGCTTAAGCAACGGGTCAAGTCCTAAACTTTTTCTGGTACTTGGCAGCATGAAGAACACTTCTGTAACAATGAGGTCTTGGGGTTACAGGCAGTGAACAGAGGCATTGCTGAATTAATTTGGAAAGAAGGCTTCAGAGCAGTACTTTTCTCTTTGTATATCCAAGTATTTTTATTCAGTGAGGCTGAGACAAAGAAGGTCTTGGGAGAAAAAAAGTGTAACAATGTAATGGATCTTGGGTACTATAATATCATCTAAAATAAGACAGTGACAATTTTTACTAATACATAACCTCCCTAAAAAACAAGTCGGACTGCTTTTCTCACCAAAGTTAAAGTTTGGGAGCTGGTTCAGTTTTTACATGGATTCAAATATGAAGGGATACTATCAGGGATACTCAACTGCTGCACAGCTGACGATATCAGAATTTCAACTAATGGCTTCAGCTTGAAAGCTGTCCTTGTAACTGACAGCAGTATTTGACTTATAATCAGGAAATTTTAACTGTAATATGTCAAAAGAGCTTGCAATTTGTTTCACTAGTAAATATGATTAATATCTGGTTTTACTTTATTATATGAAAGGATTCCAAGAGGTATGTTTTTATTTTCAATTTCAAATATTGCTTCAAATAAGTATTAAAATGTTATCCTACAGTATTAGGAAACTAAATAAAAGAACTTTTGGCCAGAATGAAGAAGAGTATGATATTATTTCCTAATACAAATTAAACTGAAGACACTATCTGCGTTGCTCTGTATGAGAGAAATTAATAACTGCATGCTGGTGTTTTACATTCTCTAAAATTGTAGTATTCTGCAAGGTTTTCTAGGCGTGAGGAAATACTTAATCTTGATGCATGTACTGTTCAGGGGGAATTAGATCAGGTCCTTTGTGACCAGTTCTGCTTATTTACACTCTCATATACTGTTTACCTTCAATGCATTGCACAGTTAGAGGAGAGCCGGGAATTCAGCCCAGTCTTCCTTAAATTCTTGCTAAACTTGATGTTAATTTAATCCCGTATTTCTTCAGTTACCTAATACAAAGCATTATTTCACTGTCATTAAAGATCACCTTGTTTCCTGTTTTCATATTCTTCTCACTGTTGTTATTCTTCCCACTGAAGTCTCCTTTCTAGTCATAATGAACACTCGGAGCATTTCATTGAGAAAAATGAGCAGTTAATCATTTTCTATTTCCCTAATCAAGACCCTGTCATTATCATCACCAGAAGCCAGAAAAACAGGTGAAGAACGACAGAATTACATGAAAGGTAAAAAGGACACTGCCAAAGTGATTTTGTGATCACAGTCACTTATAATAATACGCTGAATGTTGGCATGGCAATCTAATTGTATACTAAAGTCGGTTGTGTAAACTCAGTTACTAGTTACATTACATAACGCTGATGCTCAATTGCTTCAGTCACAATTGAGCAAAATATGAACAGAAATTTGGAAAAGTCTCTGATTGTTATTGTGGAATAATTCATACAACTCATCAGTATGGCAGTTTTCAATTTAATTTGATATTTTTGAAACAGAAAGCCACAGTGATTCAATTCTAGAAGAAAAAGTAGCTTGGAAAAAAATCACATTTTGCAAATGGAGAGAAGAAAACAAAAGTAGGATAAATTTTTATTCTATCACTTTTGACAGTATCCTTTTAATGGGAAGACTAAATTAAATTCTAAAGGCCAAATTCTCTTCTCATTCGTATCACAATAGCTCCAGAGTGGTTCTACCAACTTTCATAGAACTACTCCAGATTTACACAAATACTAATGGCAGCAGAAGCTGGCTTTTCAAGCCCAGTGCTTTCACAATAGGAATACATTTTAAGAAGTGATATATAAAAGAAAATACTTTGGGTTTTTTATTCCACTAAATTAGATCTGCAATATCACAGAGAAAGGCTGTTTCTTCTTTTGGTCTCAGATAAGCTACTTTCAGAAAACAGGTGTGATGAGAGTAAGACAGAAAGCTAAGAACAATCTTTGAATTAAGAATGTGTTCAGCAGACACACTTGGTTTCTTCCCATACCGCAGATTTCTTATCCTGAAATCTGTATTTCACATAAATGGAGGAGAACAGGACATGGAAAATTGATCTGAAGGCTAAATTAGATTTCTCCTGCAGTCACCTGTTTGAGGAACAGAAGGAAGGGGAGGAAGGAAGGCCGAGACTGGTGCAATTCAAAGAGCAAAGACATTGAGTGACAGCCCCAAAGAAGTGTCAGATGTCTTCCAACAGGAGGTATGCCGTCCACACCCATCCCACCCTCTGGCGACGTTCTCTCCCTGGCTATTTCCACTTGATTCACGTTGTTTCCATACTTGTTGAAGTGGTTCACGCTGTTTCACTGTTACTATTTTACCTATCCACGCTTGTCTCTGCCAGTCTGTTATTCATAATCGCTAGGGCTCCAACCCCACCAGAGAATCCATTTTGCTTTGAATTAGAGCTCATTTGCCTCGGGTAGCCATTGGCAGTTTCTGACAGCTGTTTCTGCATGATGGCCAGTGAGACTTTATTGGAGGCCAGGAAGTCTTTCATGGAGATCATCTCGCCTGACAGCCGGCGTCCGTCTGTGTCGCTCTCATTGACAACATCAGTCTCGATGGAGATGTTTCTCCGGCTGCGCACGTTTCCCGGCATTACCACGTTCCTCCGCGAACGAAATAATTTTCTTTGGCATCTGTGGCAGCACCTGCAGTCCAGCTTCTTTAATATCCAGTTTATGGATTGTTTGATGACAATAGAGATCACATTAAATAAGGAATAGATGCAGCACACCCCCATGAGTATGAAGACAAAATTGCCAAAGCGGTAAAGGCCTTGGCTCTCGTATTTGATGTTCTGGCTACTGACTAGATCACCAAAACCAATGGTACTGAAGGCCACGAAGCAGAAGTAAAGTGAGTCAAAGTAACTCCACCCTTCAATCGGTGTGTACATTGCAGAGGCACAGCAGGAAATGATGAGCGATGCTACACATAAAATCAGCATAACGTAGTACACGGAGGGCTTCCAGCCCGCCAGGCTGTCCACCTCGGAGGTCCCCGAGCCCCGACGGCCATTGTGAGGGAGGACCCCTTTCCTCCTCAGCTGCCTTTCGTGGCAGGACTTCATGATGTAGGCTATGACAGTGATCAAGCGCTCCAGGAACAGGTTAAAGAACAAAATGGTCCCTGCACATCCTATAAGGCCATAAAATATCAGAAAAATTTTGCCTCCAACGGTGGCTGGGGTGGTCATGCCAAACCCTGGAAAACAAAACAGAACAGTTGAAAAAAATAAACCTGTAGTTATTGTGTCAGGAGTTTTGTCACATGCAAGACAGAAGAACTGGCAGCAAACCCCTGAGGTACAGTTCAACTCTGGAAAAGAAGTGAGGACACTCTCCCCAACTGCTACCCACTTGTGCTTGACCATGTCCCAGCAGTAAGGGGAAGGAAACTCATGCCAGCATTCCTCCCAGAATCAGAGTGAAACAAAAAGCAGAAGAAAACACACTGGAGAGAAGCGAGAGTTTAGTGGTCTGAATTTTGGTCTGGTTGCTAGGCTCACTCCATCCCCCTTTGCGCCTTGGATCACTTCCAGGCTTCAGAGGTATCACCCCCTTTCCTTCTCTTTTATGCTGCTCTGTACCATGGATCTGACCCAGGGGTGCCTCTTACCTCGCAGGGGTCCATCCCCACCAGATCTTTTTAACCCAAGGTGAGATCTTTTTGAGCCTTACTCGGCTCCTGCTGTAAGCGCAGATGGCACATCAGCCAGCATCAAGCACCCACTGCAGCCTGGCCAGGCTCTGCAGACTAGAAGAGGCAGCCCCTGACAGGGGCAGCGACCCCTCATGGGGGTCCCCAGCGGGCAGAGTGCATTAGAGCAGCCCTGCGTCTGACCCTGCTGTCGGTAGCCCATTATCAGCCCTCTTGTAAATCAGCATTGCTGAAGCTTTCCTTTTTCTCTGCTTCTCACTCACAGCTCAAATCTGTATGTGAGTCTAAAGACTGCAAATAGTAATTTTTTTTTCATTAAAACTATTGATAAAACAATCTTGCTTTAATAAGTCATTAATAAAGAATAAAAAGCATGCCCAGAACATGATTGCACAAATTGGAGTACTATCCATCATAAATAACTTTGCTGCTGTTTTGTTAGGATTAATAAGGGATTACATAACTGATCAATTAAGCCAAAATAATCTTGCTGAGGGGACAGAAGAGTCATGCTGGACAAGAGACAAAGTTATTTGTTTCCCTCTCTTTGTAATGATGAGATGCTAATTATGCAATAAAGACATTAGGTTCTGGGAAATAAAGGAAGTCATATTCAGTGTGATACGCTTGTGCCTGGAAGACAAACAACTGCAGTGTGAAGAGACCGCGTTTCCAACAGCGCTGAACTGCACTCCTCTTCTCTTCACTGGAAACCTGCTACCAGCACGGATTCGTCTCCAACGCTGCTCCTGCCACACAGGGTTAAGTGACAGCCCTTGCCCTCACCGCTCCGGCACGACGCCCTCTGAACGACAGCCCCAGGCAGGGGCTCTGGAGGGTCTTCGCCTGCATCCACAGCCAAACTGCAGTATCCAGAGGACCTACAGGAGGCTCAAGCCGCCTCATCAGATTTCTGTGCTAGAGCGAGCTGGACTGCAGCTCTGTGCCGTGGGGACAGCACGACAAGGCAAACCGCATAGACAAAACATTCTTCATGACAAGAACTTTCTGCCGTTGTTCACCTTGGCACACAATTATTTCCACTCGCTTTCTACCTTCTCCTTCTGCTCCATGAAGTGATCCCCCCTATAATCCTATTTTTGATGCTTATTTTCTGTGCAGTCTGGCTTATATGCAAGTCATGACCTCCACCCTGTGGACAGACACAGGGACGGACGAGGGGAATCTCTCTGCAACTGGTGGGATCTGCCCAAAGCAGCCGGCGGGGAGGGAGCCCACCCTGGCCCACTCTGCTTTTTGAAGAAGAGAAGTGGCTGTAGGCTGGGCAGAGGCAGAAGGGTGGGGAGCCCCTGGCACAGGGTGAAGGGCAGTGGGGAGCAGCTTGCATCTCTCACAGTGTAAAGCTTTTGGGAAGTGAAATGTAGTTCAGGCTCACATCTCCAGCACGGCATTACGCCTTTAGTCTGCTTCCCACAGGTCCTTCTTGGGATCCTCCTGCTGGCATCATAGCCAGAGCCTGAGCTCCTCAGGTTTGTTTGTTTAGTCAACTGGATTTTGTCTCTGAGCTCAGATCTGTGTGGGTAAAAACCCACAAACAAAGGCTTTACAAAGGCACCCAAATAGGCATGACGGGAAATGCACGGTCAACTATAGATACCAAAAGATGCAGAACATTGATCCAGAGAGGCAGCGTGCCTCTGAGTGTGACTCTGCCCCTTGTCAGCCCCTCCTCTTCAGCAGGGAACCTCTTTTTACCTCCTGAGTAACTGTAATTTTTTGTCCATTTTTCTATTTACAAATCCCAATATGTAGCAATCAATGCAAACATTTCCAAAGAAGCAGTAAAATGGAAAACCTAAAAGAAGTATTAAGTTATTAATATAACAAGTATTTTCCTTCAAAGATCATTTGTCAAAAATGAGTTGTAAGCTTTTAGTCCCAGAAATAAGTTCAACTGTTGAAATGGCTTGTATTTCCATGTATTGGGCCACATATTACAGAATCACAGAATCACAGAATCACTAGGTTGGAAGGGACCTTCAAGATCATCAAGTCCAACCATTAATCCAGCGCCACCATGTCCCCTAAACCATGTCCTGAAGCGCCACATCCACACGTTTTTTGAACACTTCCAGAGATGGCGACTCCACCACCTCCCTGGGCAGCCTGTTCCAATGCCTGACCACCCTCTCAGTGAAGAAATTTTTCTTAATATCCAATCTAAACCTCCCCTGGTGCAACTTGATGTTATTTCCTCTTGTCCTATCACTAGTTACTTGGGAGAAGAGACCAACACCCTCGTCGCCACAACCCCCTTTCAGGTAGTTGTAGAGAGCGATGAGGTCTCCTCTCAGCCTCCTCTTCTCCAGACTGAACAACCCCAGTTCCCTCAGCCGCTCCTCATAAGACTTGTGCTCCAGACCCCTCACCAGCTTCGTTGCCCTTCTCTGGACACGCTCCAGCACCTCAACATCCTTCTTGTAGTGAGGGGCCCAAAACTGAACACAGTATTCAAGGTGCGGTCTCACCAGTGCCGAGTACAGGGGCACAATCACTTCCCTACTCCTGCTGGACACACTATTTCTGATACAGGCCAGGACGCTGTTGGCCTTCTGGGCCACCTGGGCACACTGCCGGCTCATGTTCAGCCGGCTGTCAACCAGCACCCCCAGGTCCCTTTCCGCCGGGCTGCTCTCCAGCCACTCCTCCCCAAGCCTGTAGCGTTGCATGGGGTTGTTGTGGCCAAAGTGCAGGACCCTGCACTTGGCCTTATTAAACCTCATACAGTTGGCCTCTGCCCATCGATCCAGCCTGTCCAGATCCCTCTGCAGAGCCCTCCTACCCTCCAGCAGATCAACACTCCCACCCAACTTGGTGTCATCTGCAAACTTACTGAGGGAGCACTCAATTCCCTCATCCAGATCATCAATAAAGATATTGAACAAGACCGGCCCCAGAACCGAGCCCTGGGGAACACCGCTTGTGACCGGCCACCAGCCGGATTTAACGCCGTTCACCACAACTCTCTGGGCTTGGCCATCCAGCCAGTTCCTCACCCAGCGAAGAGTAAACCTGTCTAAGCCACGAGCCGCCGGTTTCTCCAGGAGAATGCTGTGGGAGACGCTGTCAAAGGCTTTACTAAAGTCCAGGTAGACAACGTCCACAGTCTTTCCCTCATCCACTAGGTGGGTCACCTGGTCATAGAAGGAGATCAGGTTGGTCAAGCAGGACCTGCCTTTCATGAACCCATGCTGGCTGGGCCTGAGCCCTTGGTTGTCCTGCAGGTGCCCTGTGAGCACTCTCAAGACCAACGGCTCCATAATCTTCCCCGGTACAGAGGTCAGGCTGACAGGCCTGTAGTTCCCAGGATCCTCCTTCCAGCCTTTCTTGTAGACAGGCGTCACACTGGCAAGCCTCCAGTCTTCTGGGACCTCCCCTGTTAACCAGGACTGCTGATAAATGATGGAGAGAGGCTTGGCAAGCTCCTCTGCCAGCTGTCTCAGTACTCTCAGGTGGATCCCATCAGGCCCCATAGACTTGTGGGTGTCCAGGTGGTTTAGCATGTCCTTGACTGCTTCCTCCTGGATTATGAGTACATTGTGCTCTCCATCCCCATCTTCCAGATCAGGGGGCTGAATACCCTGTGGATACCTGGACTGGCTATTAAAGACTGAGGCAAAGAAGGCATTAAGTACCTCAGCCTTGTCCTCGTCCTTGGAGACAATGTTCCCCGCCATATCCAGTAGGGGATGGAGATTCTCCTTGCCTCTCTTTTTGTTGTTAATATATTTGTAAAAACATTTTTTATTATCCTTTACGACTGTGGCCAGACTGAGCTCTAGCTGGGCTTTTGCCTTTCTAATTTTGTCCCTGCTTGACCTAACGAGATCCTTGTACTCTTCGTGAGTTGCCTGCCCCTTCTTCCAGAGGTGATAAACTCTCCTCTTTTCCCTGAGTCCCAGCAAAATCTCCCTGTTCAGCCAGGCCGGTCGCCTTCCCCGCCAGCTCTTCTTACGGCACATGGGGACCGCCTGCTCCTGCACCTTTAAGATTTCCTTCTTGAAGGCTGTCCAGCCTTCCTGGACCCCTTTGTCCTTCAGGACTGTCTCCCAAGGGACTCTCTCAATCAGTGACCTGAACAGGCCAAAGTCGGCCCTCCGGAAGTCCATGATAGCAGTTTTTTCTGACCCCTCCCCTTACTTCGCTCACAACTGAGAATTCTATCATGTCGTGGTCGCTAAGCCCAAGACGGCCTCCGACCACCACATCTCTCACCAGTTCTTCTCTGTTCGTAAACAGCAGGCATGTAAACATGCCTGATTAACTTTGACCATCACAGTATTAAACTTGGGATTGATTTGGAATGCTGTATGATAGACTAGGACTTCTTTGACAATAAGTATATTTTTCTCCAAATGGACTCTTGGGGTGTTTGAAATATTCATAAATCCAAGTAAATCTGGTGAACTGTTTCAGCCAACAAATGCAGGAGAGCAAAATTGTAAAAGGCTAAAACAGTTGAAATGAAACTCAATGTTCTTATTTGGCATTTTTGTGACAAAACTTTTCATTTCAAAATATCAATCACCTTTTGATTAAAAAATATTCAGTTGGAAGTAAAAAGAATGGAAAAAAATACTTTGAAAAATCTTTCGGATTTTTAAAAGCTTCCTAATCTTAAAATGGAACACAACATTTCACTAATGATTAAATCAAACCTATCAAAAATTCCATGATGCTTTATCCTTTTGAAAGACCTAAAAAATATCTGTTCAAATACAACTTCAGGTTAAGGTTTTTTCCTATTTTTTGCTGCTGGCCACCAAACTAGAAATGCACTGCTTGTTAATCTCTACTAAAAAGTGAATTCTTTCAAAAACCCTTTTCATACAACAGCCCTGCAAACACTAGCTGGAAGTAAAGCGCTACTCTTGGTGGGATCTGCCTCTTTTTTCCCCCAAACTTTTTTAAGGAAGACTGCGGCTCGCTCTTGACAAAAAGATACAGCAATGGAATTCGTTCTTGTTTTAGTAAAATTACTGATGATCTTGTGCTGCGCTAACACAGAGGATCTACAGGTAAGACAACTCCTTCGTGAGGTCACTGGAAGCTCTCACACCAAAACCCTGCCCTCCAACCTCAGGACACCAAAAGAAGCCTGTTGTCTGCGTGCGGGGTGCACACACATTACTTGGGCATCAGAGGAGCCATGAGCTCTTCTCTCTGAAAGCAAAGACGACGCTTGGCACAGCGATGTCTGTCCTGGGGGCAGGTGTCTCCGTACATCCCCCCTGCGTCCTGGACCTGGTCAGGGCTTGCGGTGGCTCTTTTGCAGGGAGGGACGTGAGCGAGGGCTGGTGCAGAGCCGGGTGACGTCTCCACGTGAACATGGGACACACACCCACACCTGGTAGCTGCAAAGTACACCTATGCTCCCCCATCCAGGGACAGCATTAGTGCCTCGCCATGTACTTTCCAGAAGATTGATGACACCAGCAAAAGCAGTGTTTATCCCCTCTCTTCTGCTTCAGATACTCTACAGGGCAAGGAACTAAAAAAGGTGGATTTCCTACTTGGCTTGTAAAATGCCTTTCCTTCTTTCCATTGTAGAAAAGGACAATGGAGTCTGGGGTGCTGCTACGGCACTTAAAAACTGAAATATTGCAGAGCTTAATTTTTTTGGGGGGGTAAAAATGTAGTGTGAATAAATGCCTGGCAGGTCTCTGCATAGCAGCAGAGGCTTTCTCTGACATGCCACATGAGATGCTGTCTACCTGACAAGCTGAACCAGAGATGAACAGGCCACAGGGTATCTGAATTACTATTGACATGCTTTTTATTAAAATGCTGAGGCAGTATTTTAATCAAAAATATTTAATTTTTCAGATGAAATATGTCATTTTGAAGTCTTGGCAGAATGTTAGGACACCTATTGATCTGCCTGGCATCTTTCTGCGGTCCCTGCACCATCCCAGGAGAATCGCACCTTCCCTGCTTCCTGTTGGGGTACCCCAGAACTGGGCTGGCAGCCCCCATTTCCATGCCCATGACCTGTACAGCCACAATTGCCCCTGAACAGTCCGCTCTTCGTAACAGAGAGCACAGCCTTACAAACAGCAGACTTTTCGTTTCCAATCTCTCCAAATGTTAACCAAAGGCAAAGTCCTTGTAACTTCAATGATTCCTGCAGACACTCGAGAAAAGACTGTGCATATAGACTTGCCAGTTCGTTTTTGCTGTCTTCTTCAGATAGCTGGGAGTGTCACATTGCAAGTATTTCTCCACTGTAATTACAAGATCAGGTTTATTCACAAACTGGACTTACATACCTTTCATAGCTGCCAGTCATGTTTATCAGAAAACGTAGCTCTTGGTATTGTCACTGTCAAACCAACCATCCAAATACATGCCACAGTTGTGTAACAGTTGCGTAAGCCTTCCTAGTTGCTTGGCTTATCTTGCAGCAAAAATGGTGGGTTTACAAGCAATTGCCATATTTTTGCTTTCCAGCTAGTGCAGGAGGTTGGTCATCCGCATTCTGTGTGCCAGCTGAGGGGTGTCCGCTGCCCTGGCCTTAGAGACTTTGGGTGAGCAGGACCAAGCTGCAAGGACACAGAATCGCCACACTGGGTCAGACCACCGTCTCTGACAGTAAAAGGCATGAACTTTCCTCAGGGTATCCTCCAAGCTTCCAGAAATCAGCAGTTTAGAGGCTTTGAGGACATCACGTTCAATAATTCGATCATCAATCCTGTCAAATCATTTTTCAAATCATTTATACTGTTGGTCTCCATTAAAACTGAGGCAGTAAGTTCCCCAAAGTACTTGTGCTTTGTCAAAAACCTGCTGCCTGACAATTCATCTGAGGCTTCTCACTTCCTGCAGTTAGCTGTAGCGATCATCATTCTCCACGCGCATTCTCCCTTCACCTTTCCCCTTCTGATTTTATAGACTTCTATTATTTCCTTCTTTCTCATGTTTTTCCCCAGTCTGAGGAGGTCTGTAACATTTAGCCTGTAGTTTTCAGTCTGCTAAGACATACTTCTAACCAGCCCTATTACCTTTCTTATTTCTTTTCTCCCTTAATAGATTATTTCAAAGATAAAGGAGCAGAACTATGTACAGTATTTGCAATGCAAAAGTACTTTGGACTGATGCAGGGAATACTGATGTGTTGTGCTTTGCTCTCTTTTTCATAGGAATTCCTGTTTGCCTTTTTAATTGCTCTTGACCGCTGAACTGATATTTTCAGCAACCTATCCACAGCAGGTCTTAGCTCCCTTGCTCCACAAATGATGGCTGTCTTGGAGCTCTTCAATGTCTGGCTGTAATTACATCTATCTTTTTCCGTGTGCATTACTGTGCATTTGTCACCACTGAAGTTCATCTATTTTTTCACTTATTCAGTAATATGAGATTCTTCTACAGTTCATTACAGTCAGGTTTATAGTTGACTATCCTGAATACTTCTCTGTCCTAAGGAAATGTTATCTATCTATTTATCTCTTTTCTTACATTGTTTATGACTGTTGAAATGTGCAGGTGTCAGCAAAGAGCCTCAGAGACCCTGTTGTTAATCTGCTTCCATTTTGAAAACTGAATATTGATACCTAGAGTTTTCTTCTTTCTAAACAGTTATTTATCAATGATAAGACTCCACTTTTCATCCCATGAGAGTTTTATTTCTTTAGAGGCTTTGATGAAGACGCTTGTTAAAAAAGCTTTTTGAATGCCCAGGTGCACTGTAATTTTTGTGAGACGTGACTTCCCTCTGCAAAAGCCCTCTCACCTTTTTGAACGACCTGACTAATAATACGCTTGTTTACACTTTCCTAATGTGCCTCTATGGAAGACAGACTTACTGGCCTACGGTTTCCAGAAACATCTTTGCAGCCTTTTCTACAAATCATTGTCACATTTGCTATCTTTTCTTCTCCTTGCACCAACCCCGATTTTAGGCCACAAACCACACTTCGTTAAGCGGCAGTTTCATGTTTGAGTTCTTTTGTAAGTCCTGCATGAAAAACTTCAGCCCTGGAAGTTTGAAAGAGGTTACTCAAGTATGAGAAATAGAGGAGAAACCAACAGTCAAATATATAAAAGGGAAATGACTTAGCGAGCAATTTGAGCAGGAGTCCGTTCCATACAGCATAACAGTGAAAGAGCAAGAAGTTAAATCGGCAGACTGGGAAGCAAATACAGAATGAAATTATGAAATCATATAAAAGAGGAACTAAAAGCAGTGGCTGACACTTGGAGATTATTTGAAAATACAAGATTGCTTCTTGTGATGAAGAAATAAAACCGGGAAACAACTGCAGGGAAAAAAAGGCTAGTGATTTTTTTTATGATATGAAGGAATGCTGATGAAATTTAGTGAACTTTATTTTACAAGTTGGGTGACATTTCTTGAAAAAGAGTCCTTTCAAGTAGAAGTCGAGATTATAGTTAAATCAGGTGGGAATCAGATCATTCTGAGTTGGGAAAACTGAATGGTTTTAAGGTACTGAAAAGTGTTTCAATTGATTTGTTAGCTATGTCTGCAGATATGGCACTATATTGTCATCATTGATAGATATGCATGACAAATCCTAACTTTACCAGCCCAACAATGAAGAAGGCCTTCTTCGTAAAAATTTCAGATTCTATCAGTATGTTACTGATTTGCCTGTGTCCCATGATTCATTGACTGCTATAAACTGGTGTTATCTTTCCTAATATTCAGCTGACCTGAGCAACTACATTCCTTGTAGCTTCAATTTTCCTTCAACTATTGTGGTTTGGGTTTTTTCACATATTGCTTAAGCAAGAATTCAGGTTTATTTGCTGAATATTCATACTAATTCTCAATTTCTCTGTAGCAGAGCTACATTTTCGGAAGTTGGAAGGAATTTGAACTTCAAGTGCAGTCACTAAAAGTTTTCTAAAGCACTGCACACCTCCGACGCAAAACAATTTTGCAGATTTTGTCTTGGCAGCAAAACTTCTGTTATCAAGATTGTTACTGCAAAGTGCTCTAAAATCCACCTTCAGGCGTTCAGGTTATATTGTGTGCATATTCCAAGAGGATACAGGTTACTTGTACAACAGAACAATTAAAAAGTGTAAACATATCAATAGTATAATATGATCATGCTTCATGATTTCCTGAAGCAAGTACTGAGTATAACCAAAGGAAAGCAAGCAGCTGTAATTCTTATCAATAGTCAGTTTGATAATTGTTATGTATGATAATTGTTATGTATGATAATATATTAATGATAATTAATATGTAAATATTAAGTAATATTAAGCAAATATTGCTCTGAATCTAACAGTGACATGCTTATCTTGAAATCTAACAAGCGGAAACAGCCATCAACTTTCTATAAATAATCAACTCTAAAAAACCCCACCTAGTTTCTCTATTTTCTTTCCTCAATACCTTGATTTATCAGCCTCTGAAAATCTAGAAAAGCTCAGTTAAAACAAGCACCAGCTTCCAACACGGCTGGGCAGCCGTCCCACCCAGCCGTTCTCACTCTGCTCGGCTCCCCCAGCCCCATCACATCCCGCTCCCCAGACGCAGCCAAGGGGACACAGCCCAGGGGACTTGTGCCACCCACGTCCTGGCATGTCACACACACACAACACACAGTCTCAAGGAATCCAACTGCCTACTCCAGGCCAATATTAGGTCATTTCATCTTTTCTGTTGTGAACTACTCCAGCGCTACCAATAGCTGTAAGCGTTTCTCCTGGATCATTACACACACTCATCTTCCTCGATACATGGTTTGGCATGTGTTTTAATTCTGGATGTCCTGACTTTTGCAGGTTACATTAATTAAGCCTTCAGTTTTCATTCCCTGGTACGCTTGACGCAGTGAAAGAGTATGAGAAACAGTTCATCAAGGCTAATCCCTCATGAATGAAGCCTGGAGTGCCGAATACAATGTGTATGTTGGAAGACTAGGAGAGGCATATATATTTTACAGTTAATTTTGGATCATGAGATTGGGTCTTTCTAGTGTTCTGCAAAATATCTCTCTTTTCGGAGAGGTTTCATTTCCTTTTTGGATGTGTACTCTTTGCTGCTCCTGCCTTTCCCACAAAGAGGAAGTGGGTAGAAGGAGGGGGTAACACTATAGCAACAATAATGAATCATTGTGATGTTAGAAATATAAATATCATCATGAAACAGCTTTCCAGTTTAATCTATGACCAGAGTTCTTTGTCTGTGTTGTTGTGGCTGTATTCCCAGAGCATTTTCTATTTATTCGATTAACTCTTTTCCCTGTTTTTCTCTATCAATCAGCTCTACTTTGGTCATGACTCACTGGGGAAATGATGAAAACGATTGAGGATTGTGACAGGTGTGAACCAAGCTAAATAGGACCAGGACTTTCAACTGCAATGAAAAGATCATCAAGAAAATAGTAATTAGGAGAGAGAAATATAGAAAGCCTTAGATACCTGCAAAGATGCTGACCCGCCTTCCCTCAGCCACATTCTGCATTGAACTGTCTACGTAAGGATATTTTGTGCTTCGAAGAAAGAGGCAGAAGAAACAACTCTAAGAAAAGCTGTACTTCAAAGGCTTTATTGAGAAAATGTCCTGTACCGCACACTGTTCCTACAGTGTGCAGACACTAATAATTTGGCAAAATTCACTTCTGCCACGATAGCCTACTCTGGTGCTCTCTGAGCAGAACAAGTAGTCCTAGCAAAACTCTAGTTCTGCTGGAGTAATTGTCACCTGTAGGACCTATTGTAGGAACAGCTGGAGCACACTCAAATCATGTCACATCGCTCCCCGTATGACACTCCTACGCTAGCAAGCTTGTGGCAGAGTCCTGTTCTGGAAAGGAACGAGGACATTAAGTCCTTCTTCCCAGGAAGAAAAGAAAAAGACACATTGCTGTGAAGACTTTCGCTGTGTGAGAGGACGCGTCCATGGAAGCAGGCACGGTGCTGCCACAGCTACCTGACAGCAGTAAACTTGGACTCGGCTCCAATTTCTGATATTAAAAAAATGCCTAGTGTGGTTCATTTTGCCCAGCGTACGCAGAAAATCACACACACACACATGCATGCACACATTTATGGGTTTTCCCAGCAGTGGAAGCTCGGCATCTGAACTGTGTGGCTGGCTGGTGAGACGTACCAATGGTTGTCACAACCATTCATGTCCACTTCTTGACCTTCTCTCCGACCAGGAGGGGAGAATGAGCCACATCCTGCAACTCTCTTTTACTGCAGCAATTATTTGACTAAATAATATTTTATCAGGGACAGCCTGGTGTGTGGTAGCATTTACTTCATTGGCAATGCTATTTCCTTGTGCAGGTGGCTACGTGGTGGAGAAGGGCTCAGCCTGCCCAGAAGGCAGGGACATATGGCTATAAGGGCGCTCCTTTGTGCTATATGCTCTCTCTTTCCAGATGGGCCTGCCCGAGCGAGCTCTGTGCCTCCCAGCCGGGTATCCCGAGCACGCCGGAGCTGCAAAAGCTGGACCCTGCCTCGAGTGCCGTTGCTGCTGCTGCTGCTCCCTTCTGCGCTGGTCTGCGCCCGCAATGTCGTGCTCGGGCAGGCCGGGAGAGATGTAACCTTCCCCGCAGCTCCTCGCAGGGTTAAGCCCAGTCCTAAAGGGCAATATTGATGTTGACACTAATGCTATGAGATGTTCCGATGAAACAATAAATATAGTTACTCAAGTACAAGCTACACTTTCTCATATATATTGAGATTTTTTTTTCCCCTCTCTAACTTGTTTGAAGAGTTGTCAAAACTGGCAGACAACACTCTCGCCGCTATTTGACTGAGGCTGAAGGACAGGAGGGAGGTACTGCTTCGAGCAGTGCGTGAGTCCTGTGCTCAGTCTGTGCCACCGCTGGGATGTAAAAGACCTGCGTAAGAGATTGTGCGTAATGTTTCTTTACCTCTGAGAAAAGCCTTCTGAAAGCCCAATCTCGTAACACGGATGTAGGTTAGTGCCATGCTGAGCGTGTGAATGGGACTTCGAGGGTAGAAATAGTGAGATCTTGGGGCTTTCGCTGATTTATTTTTGGAGAGCATAAGAAAAGCTGGTTTTGTGTTAGCGCATGTGAGGCAATGTCTGTGTTTAACACAGCGAAGTTCAGCTCACAGTGAGTCACTGTCAAAACCTGCCTGGAGAGCTGGATACCCACTACTGCCCTTCTCTCATTTCACATATACATATTCTGCCTTGAACAGAAGAGAAGCTTACAATGTTAATAAATCTAAAAGACGTAAGTAAAAAAAAATGTTAAAGGGACAACATTGGATAAAAAATGTATTAATAAAAGTTCAATTTTAATAGACATCTTTATGGGTCTGTTGATACCTCTGTTATAATGTCTGTGTAGCCCTTAAATAATACATGACTCTCTGGGAGAGAGAGCGTCTGTAATTTTCATTATTGTAAGTTTTTCACATAAGACAATTTATGGAAACCTTGCCATTCTGCTTTATATAATTAAGGTTATATTTTATTTAAGGTTCATTCCAGCTCTCAAATAAGAAATGTACACAGCCTTGTTATAGATCCTGTGCTATCAATAAATTCCATGTATAAATATTTTACGCCTACCTTCTGGTTTCCCTTTATAATTTTTATTTAGTTTTTGAAGCCTGAGGTGCTACGCCCAGTGGCTTTCCATCACCCCTATACAGATTTGTAAGTCTGTACACCTTTTGTGTTACTATAGGGATGGAACAGGGCTCAGTTTTGAAAATACCTTATTATTATTTTCAAATCTTTTTGTGACTTTTTGAACAGTCATTTAAAGGTTTGTGTAGTTTTTATTTAGTCTTAAAACAGAGAAACGTTTATCCAATTAAATAATATAAATTTTATTGACACATTTGTATTTAATATTTAATTAAATGTTAATTTTAATATGCCATATGAAAAGGTACGCGAGCCCCATGTATGGGTGCAACACCACATCTGGTCCAGCCTGAACACCCATCAAAGCCAACCATCAATAGTCTGGCAGGCTTGAAAAGGCAGAATAATGTCGGTAACTCTGCGGGGGCTGCAGGACTGTTCGAGTGCTGGATTACATCTACACAAACAGGTTGTCCCAAGAGGTGGTAGGTGCCCCATCCCTGGAAACATTCCAGGTCCGGTCAGACGGGGCTCTGAGCACCCTGCTCTAGTTGAAGATGTCCCTGCTCACTGCAGGGGGGTTGGACTAGGTGGACTTTGAAGGTTCCTTCCAACCCAGAGACTCTCTGATTCTGTGGTTCCCAGCCACAGTAAGGGTTCAGTCCCCACAGCTGTTTGCAAACGCACTGCAGGCACCAGCTTCCACCTCTCTCCTCCATAGAAAAGTCTGGCCTCGTAGGCGACACCAGCCCCGCAGGGCTCACAGCCCTCTTTGGGCGCAAACCTGCCTGTGCGTGGCCCCAGGACAACCTGAAGCCCTGCGCTGAAATGTGCTTAGCAGCTGATACCTTGGTGCGGGTACCGCAACGATGGCGAGCGTTGGCTCTGCAGCCAAGTAGCGTAAGTACAATTCAGCGAGTGAAGCCGTCAGCGCTCCTGTCCCTCCGTCTCGGGGCTCTGGCAGAGGCCTGACCCTGCCACAAACCCAACACGTCGCCTAAGTCCTCTCCCCGGGGTGGGCACCAAGGCGCCTCGTGGAGATTGGCAAAACTGTGGGAAATAGCTGTGACTCAAGTTCAAACTACGGCGAAGTGTTAAACCCCCCCGGTGGGTCAGCGGATTATTTAACACTAACTGGTTTTCCTTAAAGTTGTAATAGCTGCAATATCCTAAATTCCAAGCTATACACAAATTTATTGAAGGAACAGTAAGGAAATATGGTAGAATGAATTGACCCTTTCCATAGTTAAAAGATGCCATGGCTGAGGAGGCAGTTTATATAACACAGAAAAGAAAGCAGTATCACCAGTTTCATTCCTGTTAAAACAACACCATAAAAATAAACATAAATCAAAATTTTCATCACAACAGAAATATTTTCAATGTGAAAGCCAAAGACATACACTTTTGTATGTAACATCATTGAGAAATGCAGTAGCAGTCTGATTTGTGGTGTATGTTCAGTTAGCATTTAGCACCAAAAGAAGTCCCCGCAAAGGGGAAAATTTACAGGAAGCAATTGTAAGGAAACAATTGGAAGGAATTGTTCTTAATTTAAAAATCGTTAATTGTTAAAATTGTTAAAAATTGTTAAATTTTAAATTTAAAAAATTGTTAAAAATTGTTCTTAATTTAAAAAAAAGTAAATAAAACAAAAAGCAAACAATACAGGAAACAATGCTTTAAAATATGGGCCTTCTCTTACTGATCTCAGAAGGGTATGTTCAGAAGACAGGTATATACTGCATATACTGTATATACGAAGTGTTTGTGATGTGTTGGAGAATCAAAACCAGACCTAAAGATCTTGAAGTGTGACTGAAACGGGGATTTAAAAATATTGCTTTGTCTCAGTACCTGACAGCAGAAGGAACTTAACAGAATGTTAACATGAATGCATTCATATATATGCAAAACTGAGAAATACCTATCTGTGTCAGATAAGCATGTGTATATATGATGAATACATATATATGTATGTAAACCTTTTTTCCCTGTTGAATAGTCTACCTTACTAACAATAAGCAGTAACTTCAAGCCATAATTCATCTTGGCAGGATTATACTTTATCTGAATCATGAATGTAGTTAATACTGTTTCAAGGGTTTGTTTTTAGTCAGTCTGTGTAAGTATAATAACTTCAGCTATTAAGGAATAGGAACATAATGTTGTGTACTAATTAAGGTATAGGCTCATTTACACCGAAATTTTCCTTTTAAGTAGTACAAATCTGCCTGGTTTTTGCAAGTTTTCAAAGGTTAGTTTACATTTGCTTACTGTGAATTTTATTCTTGGCATGGGTACATAAGATATCTTATTTTTCTTGGAGGAAAAAAGTGTTTCTCTGTCTCCTGGAGGGCATTTTTCATGTAATACCGTAGGAAACGTATGTACATCTGTAGCTTCTGTGATTTGCTTTTTCAGTCCAAGATGTATTGATACAGCTTTCCTTTGAATTAAAAGTTTTAGTTTTTCTTCTTATTTAGGGTAAAACTATGGGAAGTAAGGCAGGTTTTTTCCCACAGGGGAAAAAACAAGTGAGAAATGTAGTGTCTGTTTGTACTCTCTTGGTAACATGAGCCTGGGGACATGCTGTTAGCAGCATTTTAGTGAAAGGAATTTTTAAAAATTAAAGCTCTTCCCTGGCTTTAAATATCAACACAATCAGAGCAATTTTATGCAACAGTTTCACTTGTGATTCCACTAAAGCAGACACACCTAGGCTGTGAGTGTTACGCTCAAAAAAGTAAAGAAAAGGAAAAAAATCTCCATCATTACAGGCTGGAAGGAAGCTGAACACAGATAAAGAATGCTATTTTTTTTTAACACGAAGAAATGGTGTATGTGAATGTGTGTTTGTGTGTGATTACATTTTCCTAACCAATTTCAAGCCTTATCTTGATGGCAGAGTGGAAGGTTGGGAGTCATCGCTACCAGAACCACCATGTGCCAAGGGCCTCAGCGTTGCTACCTCCAAGGAACAGAAAACCTCATCCAGAAAATGAGGTTACCTGATGCTTGGATACATCAAACTGAAGGACAGATCAAAAGAGCAGAGCATAAAAGACAGCACAAACACTGCTTTAGTTCCTCAGAGACTGACAGACAGCCCCAAAAGGCTAAGAATAAAGACAAAAAATTCACAGTTCCCAAGCGGGTGCTGCAGGGACTGCAAATGCAAAGCAAGGACCCATAAGCACACACCATATAGAAAAAGCTGTTGGTGTTGGTATGTAGTAAGGTTTTTTGAATATTCTGTGTAAAAGAGGAAGCAGGTATTAATATTGTGATTAAAATTACAAAAACTGGTAGACAAAGCTGACAGCAAACATTATCAGAGATTTCAGAGATATTTATCTCTGGAGAACTGGTGACAGAACTGACAACTGACAACTCTGGACACGCTTGCGATGAATGACAAATTTGAACACGTGTTTATCAACTTTGAATTTCTTATCCATTAATCTGTGTCTCAAAAGTTATGAGGGGGCAAAGGCTATTTCTCACCCTTTTTGACATTTTGAAAGCAAAACCTTATGCTGGGGTGGCTGATAGAAGGACACTTGGGAATAGAACCTGAGTTTGTGAAATAATCATAGAATCACAGAATGGTTTGGGTATGACAGGACCTTTAAAGATCATCTCGTCCAATCCCCCTGCCATGGGCAGGGACATCTTTCACTAAATCGGGTTGCTCAACCTGAATAATGTCAGGCTACTCCAAAGAATACATCATCTACAAAAGAAGTGTTATTGCCACCAGGTGCAAAAACGTCAAGGCAAACTTAGGACACCATAGAGAAGAAAAAAAAAAAAATCAAAGAAATGTGACAGCAATAGAGAAGCCAGTGAATTTTGGCTTGGGGAAAAGAATAAGTCATTGCTGAAACAGTGTGGTGGCTTCTATCTGCACAACAACAAGGCGTAGAGTTTTGTTTTCAAAATGTCTGGCTTTTTCAAAAGGCTTTTTCTAGGTCCTTGGCTCATGGGTGTCCTAAATGTAACGCACGTGTCCCTTCCTGTGAAGCCAGAGATGCTCTTTTAGTGACAGGTCTAGTGGCATATGTCTGTAAGACAAGCCTATGTCAAATGATCCAGCCTACTCATATGATTTTACAGGTCCAACCATTTATGTAAAAAAGGACATATATGTAAAATAGGACAGGGAGGTTCACACTGCACTACTCCGAGTCCTCCATAGCAACTTTGGCTTTCCGCCACAGAATTGTGCCATTGCAAATGTTAAAAAAACCCCAACACAATACCTACTGCAAGGACTGATTCTCTTCTTATGTATCTGGATGATGACCAAACCTGCTATCTGTGCATCAGGCACACTCAAAATCTCACCATCAGCTGCCTTACCCACGCAAACAATTAAAAACGAACAAGACAAGCATGCAGAAGAGGGTAAAACTGAACGAGATTATCACACGATGATAAAGATTGGTCAAAAGCTACAAAGATGGGCATTTTCTGATGTAACTGGACAACTGGTGTACTAAAGACACCACAAGAGCCAAGGATGGCTGAGATTGGAAGGGGCCTCTGGCGACTGGCCAGTCCAACCCACCCTGCTCAGAGCAGGGCCTCCCACACACAAGTAGATGTCCAGTTGGATGTGAACTCATCTAGAGGATAAAAGGGATGCCAGGCTTTCCAGTCAGATATTTATAAACTCGTGGAAATAAAAACATACTTTAATGATGTTTGGAAAAAGAGACATTCGTTTCACAGAATCACAGAATCATTGAGGTTGGAAAAGACCTTTATGATTATCAAGTCCAACCACCAACCCAACACCACCATGCCCACTAAACCATGTCCTGAATTGCCACATCCACATGTAGACATTTATGCAAAGATAAACCAGAAGTGGAACATTTCAGAAGTAAAATTGCAAAGCTTTTGAAATACTTTTGATTAAAGGTCAAACACCCAATAGTAGCCTTTGAGAGACCCAGAGAAACTCTTTATTTGCTTTCTTTCCGCTTTATGAGCGTTAACTGATTTAACAGCTTTTGTATGTGAGAAAACACTGCACTGCTGTTGGAAAGGTAAGATACTTCAGAGGGGATCTCACCTCTGCCCACAGGTCTCTGCAGCTACCTGGCCCAGCAAAGGAGATTCCTACCAGAGCTAAATATTTGTGAGCCTCCAGAAGCAGTGAGGTCTTCTCTGAGCGATTACTTGAAGACAACCTCTGAGCTGAAATCATAAGGCTGAAAAATATAAGAGTAAAAACTTTGGGGGGAAATGCCTGTCTGACCTTTAAAGAGATTACATGGACTTTGGAGTGCTGCACGTGAACTTGCTTTCTGAAAGTCTGAAAGAGCTGACCTAGGGCTATGTCCTGGCCTCTGTGCTGAGAAACAGTCACTTAAGAAAGGCCCGTCATTTCAAACATTGATGTTAAATGAAGGAAAGACAGTTTAAAAAGCACAAAAAGAAATTTATCGCAATAATCATCCTAGAGATTTCAGAGTATTTTTGAAGGTAGCTTTTCCCAGGCTTTCAGAGACTGTTGAGGCTGGAAGCAGCGAGGTTCAGCCTGTGTACGACACCCTGCTTTGTAAATACCTTTTTCACAGATGTGTCATGGTTTACTTGATACTGTTAATGCTGATCAGTTAAACAGTTAAATAACTATTTTTAATGAAAATTATTTTTCACATTCTGCTTATGAAAATGGTGAAGCTGAGAAAGCTTTTACTACATACGTTTATCCCAGGAACTGAAATATCACCTATTTAGTTCATGCTGTGTTCTGCCAGGGGAAGAAGAAATGCACGAATAACTCCAAATACCATATACTTGGTTCTAAAACCCTTGGAAAAAACAACAAAGTAAAGACCTGACTCTTTCTAGAAGTTTTGAAGATGTCACCTGTACTGGTCGTAGGTTTAAATGCTTCTGACCTCACCATTCACAGTGCTTATTCCCCAGCTGAACAGCACATTTCACTCTGGAAATAATATTAAATAATAGGATTTCTCAGGACTGTAAGTGACCGGTGCCACGGCTAACTGTGTGAAAACAAATCGGAAAGTTTTGAGGCCATTTATCAAGTCCTTTCTGCACTAGAAAAGACTCCGTGCAGGCTTTTGTCTCTCTGCAATGGCTTCCTGGAAGCCATGCCCAAAGCCGCTTGCCATACATGAAAAGGAAATAGCGCTTTGATACAGCATATAATGCTCATGCTGAAAAACAGCTGCAAAAGCCTGTCTCACAAAGGAATCTCTTTTAAAATAAAAAGCCCGTAAGAGAGAGAGTTTATCAGACTTCCATTAGAGGCTCATTTTCTTCTGAAAACAAGGCCTGTGAACTACATAGGGAAAAAAAGTATTTTTTTCACTCAGCCAGGAGCTGAAGAAATTAATGGTTTCAAAGTCACAGCAACTTTCTTAACAGGTAGAGGAATAAGTGACATTCTCCAGAGGAGAGTTTTAAACGAACGGGAAAAGATTAAGCTCTTAACGTTGCTGTGTTTTAAAAAAAAATCTCAACATCTATGATGCAAAATGACACAGACAGAGAAAAATTAACCCCATTTCAATGGAATAGGGAGACCATAACTGCCAAACTCCCACAAGTGCAAAATAAGGAAAAAACCTCAAAAACACACTAGGCTGATGTTAGGAGTATAGTATGATTTGACTATTTGCTGATATTAAAACGCTGAATGACCCGGTTAGCTGGTCTAGTACAAAAATATTTTGTGAAATAACCAAAGGGAACTGTAGACCAAAAATTGATTAGTAATTATTCCAATGCACTCAGCTTCATCAAGGCTATTAGAGCTCCTGGCGTACTCATACTTCAATGAAAACTATGGCTGAACTAGTGATGCTATATTTTGGTGTGTGCTGCCTTCCAGGATCTCTGGGAACTCCTGAAAATCTGTATCACACACACAGGATTTGACCAAAAAACCACCACTAGTACCTTCCTCTCTGGCCTCCTGGAAAGTGAAAATTGGCTAAAATACTTTCTGCTCAGTATATATTTTTAAAATATATTTTAAAGATGTGGTTTTAAAGTTTGACTTTCAATAAAATTTTGCTTTAAAAAGATGTTACCATGAATGTTTGCTTAGAAGCGGTTAAAGCAAAACTAACAAAAATTAAAACCAGTCACCAGCTGTCTTGCAGTCCCAAGAGGAATGTTTTACTTAGAAACATGACAAATGTTCTTTACCAGATGCATGTCTGGGCTTGCTAAAACATGTTTTTAGCTAATCTTGACGTGTTTATGGCTTTATGATTTATCTATTTTTTACCAAAAGTCCTCTTTAACAGAAGCACTGGAATAACAAGCTTTAAGTATATTCAAATGATAAATCCATCTGGTTGAGGTAAGAAAAAAAGGATCTAATGCTGTCCATGAGCAAGAAGTGTTTTAAGCATCCAGTGCAAAATATAACATAAAGTCCACTCCTGAATGTTCAATGACTGTTCTGGAACAGTATGCAGGGTTCAGGGAAAGAGGAATGAAGATGTCCTGATGAGCTAGCAGCAAACTAAACCCCATCCATCTCTGTGAACGTGCATTAAGGGATGAGTCCAAGGGCATTAAGACAGCCTGCCACCCCGAGGAAATCTTTTGTGCAAGATGTGTTAATCGCCTGTGTAAGAGCGATGGTGTCATCAGACAGAAGATCTGAATACATTCAGATAACCATTGGCTATCAATGGCAGCTGTTTCATATGCATGTTATAGCGGATTCACGTTCTCTTCCTTGTATCTTCTGGCCTCATATTGTGGTTTTGAATATTAGGATCTTTTCAACATCCACTTACAAGCCTCACAACTAACAGCACAATGTTTAAAGCTGAAGATGTTTTTGCAGACTTTCTACTGAAGACATAACTTTCAAAAAACCTGACACCCAGGTTAGAGAAGTACCTCAAGCATTGTACTGCCAGTAAGTGGTCCAGCTGCTTGAACATCTGCATGTCATTGCCGCAAAACGCATGCAGTATTTATCAACGAGGAAGGCCTGGCAATACCTTCGCCTCCTTCCCAAATGCTGGGGTAGGTGCAGCCTGTAGTTTACCACCACATTTGGTTAGATCTTCACTAACTGAACAGATGAGCTTACTGAAAGTCATATTAATTTCCATTTCCATGTCATTTAGTAAACTTGACTTGAAGAAGACTTGGTTGTTGCTCAGGTAACTTGGAAACTCTATTTTTTTCACTCTGGCAATGAGATTTACTTATTTCTTAAATCCTGTTTACTATTGTCCACTTCTGCCATTTTTTGTGTTGCCAGATATATTTATGAAATAAACCAACACAAAATTATTAGGTGTAATACGGGTGCTGAAGTTAAGCATGAGTCTTTGCATAAGCAGTAAAGGCCACAGAAAATTTCAGAAAAAGAATGGCAATATTCTGTTTAAAAGCATATAATTTATGCAATTCCCAGGAATAAAAATGTTCAAACAGGATTCCTGATTGGCCTCTGTAATGCTAGGAGGGAAATTATCTACTTGTGCTTGATGCTGGTCTACCAGACAACAAACTGGAGCACAACCAGTTTGGAACTGGCATACCCTTCAGAGTTACGGGGCAAAACCACACGAGTGCTAATGGGTTTTCTTTTATCCAGGAAGTCCCCTCTTTCGCCCAGGCATCCTCTTAGACTTCCCTTAATGGAAGGTATGAGAGCTTAAAGAATTTATCAAAACCAGGGTGTCAGCATCCTCTCAGCCCAGATCCTTCACGTTGGCCAAAAAAGACTGGGCAAAGTGATGCACTATACCCTTGGCCATTCTGGAGATCCTGTTTTCTACATGGTTGCCACTCTCAAAAGAGCTGTAACATTGAAGGGAGGCATTGAATATTCCCACCAAGCACACTGGTCCCAGGCAGCACGGGTGGAGGATGTGCCCAGCCTCTACTTTGCAACAGGTCTCCATTTTATAGGATCTGGAGTCTTTGGTTTTAAAATCCTAGGGCACTGCAGCAACTTTGCTAAAGCAAATGGAGATGTGTCTGTTCTGCTCTTTTCTGAATGATGATCATGTCAGCATTGTGTTTATTTACAGATGCAATGCAGCTTGCAGTCAGAGTTTGTATACAGTCTGGTAATGTATTTATTATTTATTCTTTAGATGGGGAGGCAATGCAGTAGGATATTAAAAAAAAATCCCTTATAAGTGGTTGTTACTTGATTATGTACAGAAACAACCAGTTTAAATCTGTATTAATTTACACAGAAGACATTGGATAATCCCAGTGAATAAAATCAACAGATAATACTAGACTATTAGCTAATAATCCACTGTATAAGAAGCATCACAGGACTGAATTCTAGCCTTATGATCTCTGGGTTTTCTTTTATATATATAATAATGCAGAGCTGAAAGGTTTCCCCACAACTGTTGTATCTATTGGACCACCCAAAGTAACTAATTAAGAAGGACTTTTAAACGGCCTTTTCTTCTCAGCTGGGACATTTTAATCCCTGCCTTCTTTGGGACTAAGTAATTCTTTGGTCAGAAGCAAGAACTGTTTTATAATCATTATACCTGTATTCAGGTCTCAATCTCTTGCTTAAGATACCATTCATGAGGAACAGTTCAGCAGTAAACATCTGTTCAGAACCCTTTCAAAGATGCCTTTGATTATAGGAAGAAGCCTCAAATAATCTGTCTTTGAAAATGGGTTACAAACAGGGCAAAGTGTCCTCATAGACCCTTTCCAAGCTCTCAGAAAATTTGTAGGGAAATGTCAGTACATGTGTGACAGGCATTTGACAAATTCTGTGTTAAAAATCTTCAAACGCCAACAAAATGCTTCTTAGAAAATGCTGCTGTGGATCAGAAAATGCTTCCACATCCTAGATGTCAAGCTTCGAATTATTTCTGTGACTGATGAAGCAAAAGCTTTTAACAAATTGCTTCACAAGTTATTAAAAACGTCCCCTCTCTGCTTAAAATTTTTGGTATATGTGTCTTCTTCTTAAAAGGCTTTGAAGAACTTGGGTTTTTCAGCAACTCTTTTGTCTTTCAGACCTAAGGACTGAGTTACTTAGGGAAAACATCTAAAATTTCACTCAAAATTTCAAACTATGTTTGATGACGTGCCACCATAGCTGCCTATCACTGAACCTCCTTGTCTGAAACACTTTTCTTTTTAAGTGTGTTTGTGCTGGTGGTTACCCTGGAAGCCTCCTGACTTGGAAACCAAGTTCTTACCTGCCTACTGTTTTAGTAAGTGCTTTTTGGTTGCTTGTAAAAAAAAAAAACATTTACTACTTCAAAATTCCCACTTCATCTGAGGAATGATACATTATCTTTAAAAATGCTTTCTGTATAAATGTATTTGGATCTGAAATATTGTCATGTAACGAAGACATACTGGTTACATAGATTATAAAAATATTAAATAATAAAAACAAAAATTACTTAATTAGGTGATAATATATAGTGGTTTACAGCTGTTTGATAAAAGCAACTCCCTTCCAAACCATGGTAATATGGTGTTTGAGATGATTTTCATGTCATTTATTTCATACTCTGAGAGTCCTTTTAAACAGCCCTGTCAGGCATTACCGGCGATGGACGGTGAACAATCTATTGACTTCTGCAGGACTGTTGGGGTGTAGTTTCTGAAAGGCTTTAAAAGTCATCATCTGGCTGTTGAGAATGAAGAGAAGAAACAACAATGAACACAGTTTCTGCTTTTCATGCAGCTGATCAGTTGCTCTCTCACGGCTGCATCCTGATTTTCACTTTTAGCCCCTTTTGCTGTTTGTTACCTACTTGCCCGTGCAAATTTGTTCCTTGGTTCAAACCGTCACATGGATTCACCACAAAATTTCTCCAACAAGACTTCAGTCTGCATTACATTCCAGCTCCTGGGGAGGATAATTTGTCCTTCTGTTTGAAAAGTGCTGCTTTTGAGTACAGCCCCCACATGAGCACTCATTGCTGCCTTCCCTTCCACGTGACCACACAAGGAAGGGAAAGTTTGACAACTGCAAAACATTCATGTTCGTTCCCCAGCTTAAAAAAATGCATCACCTCTTGTAAACAAGACCTTTTTATTCCTACCTAAAAGACTGTATAAAGACAGAACACCACACTTGGCATTCCAGCCTTGTTTCTTATCACTGCGCATAAGGTCTCACACTCAAAGACTTCTTATATCCTGGATGAAGAACATAATGTGATAAGTACATGCTTCCCAGATTTAATTTAACAGAAACTTCAATGTCGTGAGAAAGATAAGTGAATTAAATAGGAAGATAGAATATGGGTCAATACGACTATACGTATTTGCAAAAACTTATTGGCAGTAAGTAAGAGAATAAGCTAGTTAAATCTTTCAATTCAACAAGAAGCTTTGGCATTAGCAAATATTTGCTCTGTGTTAATCTGAATGCCAAGGAGAATTCTGAATTATTAGTAGTTCCTTTCACATTTGCAAGTCCCTTCCTTACTGAAGCACTTCCATACAAATTGTCCTTGTCATCTCCTTCCCACCCTTGCAAGAAACACCCTTCCATTTCAGTAGGATGAAAGTCAGAGGGAGTTAATCAGATTGGATCTAATCAGTTAAGGCTGAAAATATGTTTCTTAAAATCATATTAGATGCTTGAATTTAGTTGCTCATTACTTTTATTTCCAGTAGGCAGGAAAATCCAGTTGACCAAGCAGTAATTACACAATAGTTTTAGCCAGATTTCTGTACCCTTTGTACATGATGGCGTATCAGAGAAATTCACTGGGCAATCAGATTTTGGCCTTGATACAAACCATATTCTACAAATTAGATATAAATCTATTACGTTAAATGGAATTATATTGGTTTTGCAGCAGTAACAGTGAGGTAAAATTTGATCCACAGCCCTGGGATTCATTGGGAGCTACCTATTTATAATAAAAATATCTTAGTAGATAGAAGCATAAGTGCTAAAAATAGAATGGTTACTTTTGTCAGCATTTTATCTTGTCTAGAAGTTGGGGGTTTGCCTGCTGCTACTGATGTGAAATTCCTGGAAATTGCTGCTTACATGTTAGGAAGAGAAGTTTTGCCATTAATTTTGTGATGAGAGAAGATATAATATCGCAAATACAGACTATGGAAAGCAAAGGAATAGTGTAGACCAAGAACCCTATATACTGATGCTGTGTGCTACTCTTGTCTTTCCCTAAGTTTGTATAACCTTTCCCAAGATCACTCAGCTTCTTAAAACCTGACAGCTGATTCTGAGGGATGAATGAAAAAGCTACACAACATCCGATGATGATTTGAGGACTCTGCGTAAAGCAAGATAAGTAAGTTCAAAGATAAGTTTGCAGTTGTAATTGTCTGTCTCAATATCTAGCAACTCAATTTAGGGCTGACACATATCAGCCTCCTCTCTGGAGTAAATAAACAGAGTAAAGCAGAGAAGAACTTGACTTCAATAACCAAATTCTGGGTAGATGATAAAGATGCCAAGAAAGGTCTAAAGATACAAAATAATCAGTTTAATTCCTTTCCTTCTCAGGGAAGGAACAATGTGTGATGGTATGTCCTGCAAAGGAACAAACAGAACTGTTTTAAAGAGAAAAAGCCAAAGGCTGTCAGCAGAAGAAAAGTCTTCAAGTCCCCAGAGAACAGGACTTTCTGGGGACCAGAAGGAGACGTTTTTCTCTAGAGGAGAAGACTTGATCACAAAAGAAGTCTAAATTAGAAGATGGGAGATACTGGAAAGATAGTGGCCCAGTGCACCTTAGCAAACAGGCATTTCATCTCAGTTTGAATATTTCTTCTGCTCTTCAGAGAAAGCCGTGGTTGATTTGGAATAGTTGAAGAGTTTATGTGGGAGAGGTATACCACATGTCAGAGCTCCCTGGGGCCAGAGCTCTGGAAAGGGTAGTGCTTCTGCTGACAGGGTCTTATGGGATCAGTATCAGTCCTGGAAGCCATGGAAGCTGAACAGTGAGATCCATGAAATGAAAAAAATAAGTGCTCCCCTGGAAACATGCTAAAGAGACCAAAAATGTTTCAAACTTAAGCTCAGGAAGCTAAAGCACAATGCCCAGGAAGTTGGATGCAAGCACAGAAATTTGGTGAGAATGCAAAGGAGGTCATGTAAAGAGGGACTACAAATGTTGGCTATTTTTCTTGGTTAAAGAAAAAAGAAAAAAGCAAAAAGCACATAACTTTTTCATTGACATTCTCTGGAAATAAACACAGCTGAGAATTTACTTGCTGAAGTAAAAACTCCGGTGCTGTGAAGAGCACCTAGCAGTTGGATCTATGTCAAAGAACTATTGGTGGAAGACAAGAGGATACATTGATTGTAAAGTAAATCTTTAAATACTTACCAAGAACCAAAGAAAAAATGGTACATCAGCACCTGAAGTGTGCTTCATGAAAAATTTAGGTGACAAAGTCTAAGACAGACATGCACAAAACCCCAGCTTTCCTTTACGTATCGAAAAGTCTGTGCATAATTACATTCCCCCCCGCCGACAGTTCTCTAGATGCTTAGTTGTGCCCATGTGTGCCTACAGATGCTGTTACTTCCACTGGCCTGAGTGTTTCTGGGATGCACCTTTGAGGCAACCCTCTGCCGAGGTCCCCGCAGCGCTTGAATCACTGGCTGCACGCTAACCATGGCTAGCGCGCAGAGGCAGGGCTGCGTTTAGCACGAAACGCGACAGCTCTTGCCTCTTCCACTGAAAAACTCAGCCGGCAATGTCTGCCTGTTACGGGAAGTTTGAGATTTGGATTCAGATCTCTTGACACTGCTCCCTCACCGCTCCGCCTTCCAAGTGGGAGCACCGTAGACAGACCTCGTGTAGCATGGTGCGGGATTCCCCTCCATGCGGGGAGGAGCGAAGCTGGCATTAGGAGGCATGACAACCCGTGCCGGCGGCTTTCCAGCACTCCCTGCCCCAGCACAGCTCCTTAGCACCTCGCAGCTGAAGCAGCCAGCGCTGTAACCGCATGGCTGCGGCTCCTTCTTCCTCTGCCTCACGTAGTCTCGGAGCACACACAGACGGGGAGCCCCTACTCACGATGCTCAAAGGGATTTATGGAGCGGTTGCTGCAGGCAAACCCGTACATTTCTCCTGTGCCCTGCCACCACCTGGGAATCAAACTCCACAGATTTTTCTGGTGAGTCGGTGCTGGCAGCAGAGACTTCTCTAGGTGAATTTGGCCCATCCTGTTACCCACAGTTAAATTGACCTTTGTAGCACTATGAGAAATGTGTCGTGCTCCTGACATCCCCTGAACGTCTTGAATATAAGGTGCCATCAGATACACCGGCGCATCAGCTGGGTATCTTTCATGAAGAGCAGCATGCTGGGTGTCTCCATGGACTTTAGAGCAAGCCAAGAACAGGGAAAGAAACAAATCACAACTGTTCTAACAAAGTACGAGTTTGCACACCTGAAAACTGGAAACAATATTAAAAAAAAAAAATCAAATATCTACTTGAAAACATTTCTGTTCACACTCTTACTCAGGGTTTCACTTTAGGTGTCAGAAGTATGGACACAGCCTCATAAACATTCTATTCTAAGAGTTACTTCACATCCAAACTTTCCTTTCTTCCTATATTCCTTCTTCACTAGATATCAATGAGTCTATCTGAACCTTCAAAATGAAACTGGCTTAGTTCTTTATTTTTTATCATCATGTCACTGTCAGTAAAAATGTAGAAGAGAGATTTCGTATGTTGATATAGACAGGAGATCTTCTGAATGTGCAGGGGTAGTGGGGTACAGTTTTATTTAGCATCTTCATCAATGGCCAGGAAAAGAGTGTACTGGCAGATCCCCAGGTTTGTGGATGACACTAAGTTTGTTTGGGTAACCAAATACCACTGATAGCAAGGAAGGATTTCATAGAACGGAGTGAGCTTGCAGAAAGGCAGCAGATGAACTTCAACGTAGAAATGTAGGGAAATGTAGCGAGGGAAAAGTAACCTAAACCATGCCTATTCAATGCTGAACTCAGACCTGGCCATTTCACCATGGGAAGAAGATCTTGGAGTCACCATTGACATTTCTCTGAAACGATTGTCTCAATGTGCAGCAGCATTAAAAAAAAAAAAAAACCCAACCAAAAACCAAAACCAAAGGCAAGCCAGAAAAAAGGCACTGAAAATAGAAACAAGGGCATCATTTGGCTGCTGTGTAAGACTCTTGGTGTAAACACCTTGAACTGCATTCACTTCTGGTCTCTACATCTCAGGAAGGAGATACTGGAGTTAAAGAAGGTACAAAGAATGATAACTAAAGTGATTTCAGGAATGGAGTAGCTTTTATATGAGGAGAGAACTTCTCTATTTAGAAAGGAATGTGCTGAGGATGGATGCGATTAAGGATTACAAAATCCATGCAGTAGAAAAACTGAATTGGGGTATGGTATTGACCGGATTCAGATTTGGAACTAGCAGATCATTCAATGAAAAAAGAAACTGCTTTAAAACTTAAAGAAAGTTCTTTTATACTCAAAGGGTTTTGAATATCTAGAATTTGCCTCCAAAGGAGACCATAGACGCAGACAGTATGCGCAAACTCAAAAAATAATTGGACAAACTGATAGACAAAGGGTCTATGACCAAAGAGGAATTGAAATGGGTCAGAACATACCTTCTAACATCCACATATAATGGTTGTGGATGCTGAGGGAGTACAAGGACCTGTGACTTTGACCAGGCTCGCATCCCCAAATGGCATCACCTCCTGTTGGGACACAATGCTGGACTAAAGGGACCCCAAAGGGGTCTGGCCTTGTTGGGAATTTCTCATGTTTTTAGAAGAGCCTTGCTTTCCTGCTTGACCAGTCAGGGTGTGCATGTTACTCCAACTCTGCCGAAAATTTGGTAGGAAGGTTCCTTCTGCCCTCCTCCCACCTTGTCCTTTAGTTGTGGGTTAGATGTCACATTTCTATTGCATCCTTTAGCAAAAGTATTAATTCAAGGTAGAAGATCATTTTAACCTTGCTTCTTTACTTAATAAAGCATATATCTTAGAAAATAACTGCTACGAAAACATCTTAGAAACATCTAATTAATCAGCTTCCAGCATTTCATAGACATGAAACACAATATACTTACTGACACAATGAAAAATAACACTGAGGTGAGGGAGGCTGGGCTGACTGACATCTCGCACATGATTAAATTTTAGGTACTTCCTCCCAAGAAGTTTCAATGTGAGAACTAATCTGTTGCCATAAAATTGCTAAGGGGTATTAGTAAATCAGAATTACTTTACTACTTGTCAATTTAAAACTGAGTACAAGATTCTATGCCTAAAAATATATAGTTCGAATTGCAAATCACTGTAGTGTCTCTATGCATTATTAAGGTACTCATTTCCCCTCAGCACAGAATAATCATGACTACACGCACTTCAGTTTTCGTTCACAATGCAATTATGAAAATACACAGTGCTGCGTGGATGACCTCCTCCATCTCGTGCCACAGCCAAGGCCTTGGAGCTTGTGAGGAAGAGGATGTGCAGTTCTTGCATTCTTGTCTTTCCAGAGAGTATTCACAATTTCAGTTAAAGACTTTGCTATTTTTACTTTGGAACAATTGAGTCTGAGGAGATCTCTGATGATTCAGGCAAAGACACCATTTGCCTTGCAGGCCATTCAGCATGAGGAACGGTAACTGCTTTTTTCAGGGACTTCACTCACTGCGGGTTTATTGAAAGCGTTGATGGTGTTCTCTTACTTTGGTACATGACAAAATGCAAATTAAAAAAAAAACCCTGCCACCTTTTATATATCCCTGTAAAAAGCAAATGATAAAAATCTGAGTTCATCCTTTTAAGGAGACTGTGCAATTATGTTTCCTAAATTACAACTAAATATCACTTTACTTTTTCTACTCAGATTAGTAAATTGTGAGTCTTTATTATAGCATCCCTTAATTAATTTTATTTTAAATAGGTTGAAGTGACTGTTTTTAAACTCAGCAGTGTGAGGGCAGTAATTCAGCATAATCATAACTCAATGATGTGAGCAGGTGTGAGGAAATGACAGATTTATTCCAGTGCTGTACAAGTAGGCACACGCTAAAGCAGCCTGCACAAGGACCAGGTCTTCCACAATGTAATGATACCGACTGGTAGAGTATAGATATTTTTAAAATGAAACGTCCTTTACTGCTTTGGCTTGTAAGATGCTAGTACATCATTTTAAAACCTCTGAATTCCCTGTTTTACACAATCCTCTGTTGCAGCACTGGTCTCCCTGGAGTGAGGCAAAGCATACAGCACTGCTTGCACTGATGCCCCAAGAGCTGGATCAGGCATACAAATTTGCAGGCTGAACTAATTTAAAAACTTAAAGCATGGGTTGACTGCTCTGAGTAGGAAGGTATCTGTGAGTATTTGTGCTTTTCTACCCACTGCACTGGTTAAGGAAAATCTATGTTCCCACTACCGTTTCCATAAGCTTCTCCTCCAGGATTTGCACACCTAATACGTATTTTCCAAGTGTATCTAAAACACATGCTTTACATAACAAATGGAAATTCACTCTCTGTTTGAAAAGATGTAATATACTTCTATTTCACCGTGTTTATTAGAGGTTTGCCACACACACTTTTCTAATTTGTATTTGGACGTGAGAACAGCCATAGCTGTGAGAACAGAAATAATAAACTCCTTCAGGAAATCATTACCTATTAAGAGAAATTCAGTGTAATGCACACCAACTAAGAAAATGAAGGCATTATTAGCATTGGTGAGACACAGGCTTGAGGATCTTGAAGCTTCAATGCCCAGTTTTGAGCTGCACCACTATTCTGAGTTGCAGCATGCCAACTTCAGCAGTTCTTGCTCAAAGGCCTCATTGCATTGAGCCTTGCTAGATGCTGTTACAGTTTTGCTATTTAAGTAAATACAATTTGTGTAATCTGATGGGTTAAAAGCTATGGTTTCTCATAACCGGCAGGTGGTGGCATATGTTGGGGACGCAGGAAATAAAGAGGATGCAGAAGGAGCTTGGTGTGAGCTCAAATGACCTGGTGCAGAGAGCTTAGATCTGAGTCCAAACATCCCAGCATTAAGGTTGAAAAAGACTGGGACTTGGATCTCCAGGAACACAGACTCGACAGATGCTGGATCTATATCAGCATTGGGCATCTTTTACCAAATCCTTTATACTTTCAGGTGATGGCAAATTTGAGTGTGGGACTTTAAGGCAGGTGGGTCCCACCTACCAGGTTCTGTCTGAGCCCTGTTAGTGTAGTTAACACCAGCAATGCCAGCATAAATGCAGAATTTGTTAGCTATACTGACAAAAAAAAGAGTAGGTTTTTCAATTTACACCGAAATTTGACAAGCATTTATCTCACTGTCAATGGCAGCAGAAGCAGCTCTTGCCCACTTAACCCTGATATTGGCATTCTTGTCAGACCAGTGCAATTGCTTGTGGCCAAACATTGATCCAGAGGAGAGGCTGAAAATAACCCTTTTGTCAGGGTATTTTTAATCAAATTAGTTCCTTGATCCAGCTGATTGCGCAGCCCCACAAGAAGCAGGTAGGTGGGAGAGAGGAGGTGGTGCCGGGTGTTGGATGTGGATGGGATTTGGGGCTATGGGCTGCAGCGCTGTCTCTCCAGGATGACTCGCAGCGTTAGGGATGTGCTGTTTCCACCAGACCAGCTCCTAGTGAGTAAGCGATTCACCAAACGCTTTTGGTTTTTGAGATGCTGTCCTCCCACTCCTGGAAACTGTTCTTTTCTGAAGGTATGTTTCCTTCGGTCCCTGCTCACCAGGGGAGGCTGAGAGAGCTGAGCTCTTCCAGAGCTGCTGCTGGGGCTGGCAGATCTCTCCTCTGGAGGACCAGAGAGCGAGCACCGGGGGCCTTTCCAAATGGGTGTTGCTATGGGCAACTGTATATAGGAGAACGTAGGCTAGAGGCAGAGAAAGCCTGAGGGATGGAGCAGAAAGAGCAGCCCAGCAGGGACAGCTCTCAGAGCAGGTATAAATGCTGATACAACGGCAACTCAAGCAGTTTGCCAGCAATTGCAAAAAATCACAGCCAATACCGCAACGGGCTGGAAGTTATCACTCCTGGCGGCAGATGTGAGTTTTCATGGTTCCCTAAAATAAGGGCGCAGAAATACATGTTCCTCTGAGGACAGGGAGCAGATGGAGGTGCAGAGACTCAGCAAAGCAGTCGGCTCTGCACCAGCATCTGCTGTCTTCCCTCCTCCTGTGGAAGAGGAGCTGACATCTGCTGAGGAAGAGTTGTCCAATGTGATCGATTTACTACCTTCCTCACATCTAGCTGGGCACAATGAATTTTATTTTATTTTTTTAATCATCAGGAAAGTTCATGTTCAGACACTTCTAGAGGGTCTGACAGGCACTTATAGAAGGCAGTTTAATCTGAGCAGTTTAGTTGTCCACGAAAAGAGCAGGTAACCTTCTGTGCAATCCTCCATTGAAGAAAAAAGTTAGTTCTTTCCATTAACACAGAAGGTAGCAGAAACAGCTATTACACACCTGAGTTTAAAAGCTGACTTTCGACTTTCACCTCTAGTTGCTTTGCAATTGCATTTAGGTATCTAAGATGGACAACTCCATGGATACCCCCATGAGTCAGTTTTGGTACCCTTCCCATGACTGTATAGCACTGAGCCAGAGAGCACTGTGAAAGCCAGATACCAGGTATGTCAATGCTACTGCTGGAAACCCATGAAAGAACCGTTTCCCCTCTGCATCCTCCAGTTTGCCTCGCCGTGCTGCCCTGCCCTCGGTGGCGCAGGGAGCCAGGAGCGCAATACTGCCGCTTCCATCTCAAAGCCCACCTCCACAATCAAGTCACTGATTTTTCTTAATTTAGTATCCCATCTTGTTGCTGTTGCCTTTCTCTTCCCACATCCAAGATAAAGTATTTACCTTGCTTGCCTGTCTTACTTTTCCTCAGGTGCTCTGCTGAAGGAGGTCCAGCCAGCTCAGGAGGAGAGGGCTGAACCAGGACATGACACAGCTTGGCTCCTTCAGGAGATACTTGTCCAGATTAGACTCCATCCACCTCTGTTTTACATGAGGCAGTTCAGTTAAAACAACCTTTTTTTCAAATATGGCAAATTACTCGCTTTTTAACACAAACCCAAATGAGACTGAAGTCTCCTGGGACCTCCTTCAGCCAATTGTTATTGATGCGCAGCTTTGAGTTTCATGCATTATGACATTTGTTTCTAAGGCAAGAAATCAATTGCAAAGATATACAAGAATTTACCCTGAAATTTGCAAGCAGCTTTTTAATTTCATATCATTTATTTCAGTCTTCTATTTCCCAGAGGGTATAAGCAAGTTTTATGAAGAAGTCACAGAGAAATAGTCATTGCCAGTTTGTCTTTCATTGCCATTTTTTTCAATGAAGGTTGATATTATCCTATCCCAACTTGAATGAATTTAACTAAATCATATCAGGAACTGTCACATCTTCAGGTCTCCAATTATTTTCATCATTAAACAGGTACAGTAAGAAGTCTGCTAGCACCTGACCAAAAAACCTGAGACGTCTTCTAATTATCTGTGATCCTACATGAAGACAACATCCAGCTTTCCTGCCCCTATTTTTTTTCTTCTTGCATTTGATGCAGGCATAGTTTGCTAAAAACAACAATTTCACTTATCTTAAGTTTTTAAGCTTCTCTTCTCTGCTATTTATGTGCACATAAATTAACTGGAACATTGCAAGAGAGAATTATACCTTTATGTAGGAAACACAGAGCAGGAAAAGATTTCACTTTAAAGCAGATGTACAGCACGTGCACATCCACAGCTGAAGCACTGTGTCTATGAAACACTCTCCCCTGCCCAACGTGGGAAAGTATTGAAGAAATTCACTGAGTGAAATTAAAATCCAGAATACTGAGAAATTAAATTTATCCTTTTTATGTCCCCTTAAAAGAGCTGTATTTGGTTTTAGCACACTGGGTGTGATGCAATTGTTGACACCAATAATTAAGAAGTAATTTCTAACAATTCCCACAGTAGCACAAGTGAATGATTCCATTAATACAAGTTAGGTCCTGTCAATTTAAGATAACAAGATGCAGGAAACTGCCATGTTTGCTCCTCATGGAAACTTAAGCATATCTCCATGGGCAATAGACACTTTTGCGTCTTGTTCCCACACCCTAAAACTCCTCTTTTTCTGACAATGTTTTTTCCTGCCTTCCCGGATGAATCCCACTGAATGACAACGAGCAACATTGAACTGCTAGGAAAAGATGCTTCCTTTTAGCTTGACAGATAGAAATTAAAGCCTTGTGATGAAATGTGCAGATGGTGTCGGGCTTATGCCTTGAAAAAGTGAAGTGGTGATGGGAATCAGGAACTTCAACTCTTTTAAAAAGAAAAACAGTTGTTGATGGCACACGCATTTCAGAAGTGAGTGCAATGTCTGCAGTGAGGCTGAGTCTCAAACACACAGATTTTCCCTTGAGTTTCTCACCAAAAGGGGAACGACTGAAAATATTGTCACTGCTTTCAAAAACTTACACATTTATCCTACGGTGGGAAATTACTGGCTTGAAGCCATGACAAATTGAAGTGCATGGGTATATCTTTGAAAGACAGATGAATAAACCAATGGATCGCTATTCAATCCCACTGTTGATTTTTTTAGCACATTTTCGGTTACAATGCATCAGTCTGAAATTTTCTTTCAGTTATACAGAAATCTGATGCTCTGTGATTTTTTTTTTAAATATAGGTTAAGTTGATCCTGATAAAATCACCATTGGTTCTCACAGAGATAAATTCTGTCTCTACAATTCCAATCAAAACCAACTCAAAAGTCAAGTATTTCTTTTTCTTCCTCAATGTTAGTAACACAGTCATAGACTACTGAAAGTAAGGAAAACAACAACAACAAAGCATTTCAGTAATTGCCATCCATGGCCCTTCTGAGGGGGTTTTCAGTTACTTTGCAGTTAGTGGGAACAGGTATGAGTTCTGCTTTTATATCTGGGCAGATTCTTGGGCAGCAGTATACAATGCTGTAATATTTTGGCTGCAAATACTACAGAAAAATGGTGATTTAAAAATATTTCCATTAAATAATCACCATGCCTGCCACAATGATGTGTTCATCAGCATATGGAATGTAATTAAAAGCTAAAAGAAAACATAAATTATCTTTCTTTATATGATTTAGAATGTCCCTGGAGACAAATATCTTCCACAGAGCATCTTCTCACATATTTCAATGCCTAGAATGCAGAGAGATACGGGAGGAGTCACTTGTATCACATGAAGTTCGGAAAACATGGCAAATCAAATAAGGAAAAAAAGGGAACATATTATATAAGATAGAAGATTATGTTTAAAGCAATAAAATTATTTAGATTAAGAAAAATTATACATAGTTGTTTACTTTCAGTTATATCAATATCCTTGAAATTCTTCTTGACATGGGAAGATAATGAAATCTTCAGCAGGCAAAGAAATCCTTCTTCATAAATGCTGAATGGAAGAACCCCTAATTGTAAATGCTGATAAATTCTGTAAATTCTGCCTTAACTCAACAGCTAAAATGAAACATTGAAAGCCTGGGCTGGCCAAACCGTACAAACCAATCTACTTGACTGGCTATCTCTAAAATCAGTTTCCAGTTCCTCATGCGGTCACAAAAGCATCATACACCCTAATTTTTCATAAATTAGAATGAACTCAAGACTTTCCTTAGAAAACAAGTCTCGTAATACTCTACTATTCCCATGACTCCTAAAACTATGTTCTTCCTTCAAGAGCAAGATTCACTGGCACTCAACACCATGTAGTCACCAGTGGAGCTGTAACCTCCCTACTTCTAAATATCTCCTTGCTGAGATGGTTAAAAATAAGACCTGACTCTTGCAGAAGCCAAGGCATGCTGCACGCCAAGTTGCTGACCATGCTACCCCCCAGAACTGCTGAGGAGCATTTCCATCCTGCAAACACCAGCTGCAATCTTTGTTGCAAAGTACATGGCATATCCCCTTTGCCTCGACTCAAAAGCGTGCTGCCTGCTAGTGCTCCTTACCCAGTAAAACCATCAGATTCCCAGGAAGTAACCTGAGCACATTGGTTTCTACCTCCTTTTAGGAACATGCACATCTCCTCCACCAAAGGAGGAGCCTGACCTCCTCTTGCAATTTCCCTATTCTTTTTATGTAGTTCATAGCAAGAAAGTCAAAGCATAGGCTTGACCAAGAGACAGAAACCTGGAGAAGAGTTTACTAATACATCTCAGGTGCCCTATTTAAAAAAATAGATGAAGTGAAAACTCCAAGCAATGAAGCAGGGCATTAAAGAAAGTCTGTCATAACAAATGACCATCAGTGCCCTGACATTACTTGCTCTCAAACCAGATAAGGCCATAGGCAAATGCATCTCTATAACTGTAAAGCTGAATGAGGTAAGCTAAAGAAACTGTTACATCGGGTTAAATGTACAAAAAAACCCTGCACTTGGAGTAAAATCTCGGCTTGTCAATGGCAAAGCATCACCTTGAAAACTGAAGCAGCTAATGAAAATGATGATGAAGAAGGCTTTAAAACTGGTATTTATTTGTACTTTTCATAACTCTCAAACTCAAATGTTACATTCCATTATCTATGTGATTAAACTGAATCTTGCTGCAGTTGTTTTAGATAATTAAGCATTTTTGGCTACTTTGGCAGATATTTAAACTGAGGCACAGGAGAGGCAAGTCCTGTCTGTCAGCTATTGGCAGAACCTCAAATAAATGCTAAAAGTTTTTGACTCCCATTTCTTTAAACAACTTACAGCACTAATTCTTTGACTAAGCAGCTGCCCCATTAGGATAAAATGAATGCTTATCAGGAAAACATCTTAAAGTACTAAATGCAACAAAAAGACCCTGAAACTCATATCACCTAACAGATAAATCACATTGGCATAAGGCATCTCATGGTAGTGCACAGCTGACCTCCAGCTGACTTCCACGGACAAGTTATTGTGCGTTGGACTCCACGCACCACTTCCATTGCCCAAGCTTCACCGCACTGTTCCTGTGGCAGAAAGGATGAACTGCAAAAGGCCACGAACAGCAACGGCCTCGCATCTTTCCAGCCCATACACGGTGATATTCCTGCATCTCCAGCCTCCCTGGCAGGGCAGCGCCTTGACTCTGCAGCACAGCTCGGGCTTCCACCCGTCCCGGTTTGGAGGCCAGTTTCAGCGGCTGCCCTCGCCCCTGTGTGCTGTTCCGCATGTCACCATCACCTAATTACACCTGCGGTTTTAAAAGAGACCCAGGCATGAACTCATGTTCAAATATTCTGCCTGTTACACAGTACAAGGCAATATACTTAGCGTGGGAGCCCTGCACTGGGTCACAAGCTGGAAAAGATTGTAAATGGCATTAAATAAAAGCAAGAGCAGGTTTTTAAAATCGCATTCGCTTCACTACTCTTGTGCTACTGTTTGGTTTCTCAAGGAATACAGATACAGCATTATGGTATCTGCGTGTATCCCACCTCTGAAAGTAACCGGATAACTAGTCTTCAGAAAGGGAAGGGCTGCTGTCAATTGACTATGAGACAAATTGGTCATGGAAAGTTTCCTTCTGCCTATGTCAGCTAGAGAGACGTTTAGACCCCTCAGCACATCTATTTACACATATATAAAAAAAATTTTATAAAAAAAAACTCTGAAAAATTGTCTCTATTTGTGTATATTCTCATTAGCCATGCACAGATATTCACATAGGAAAATTTTACACTATCCAAGGAGTTTTGTCTAGGGCTATGTTACTCCTTTCTTACGCCTTTGTAACTCCATTACAAAAAATCTGTTTACACTGGGGAAACACAACGATGAGTCAGACACTGAGATAGCACATTCAGTGACATATAAATGTGCTGTAAACAACAGATGTAAAACTTTGCACAAATGACTCAGTATCTAGCAAACAAAATAAATATTATCTGATAGGGATGATAAAAGTTGGGGGGAAAAACCATCAAAACCCCCAAATAATTTCAACAGCCTAGTTGAGTAATAAGCTACATAGTATTTCAGCTACATTACTTTTATGTTGCACAGAAAGAATCTGAAGAGACTTAGTATTCTGAAAGCTACTCGTTGGGCATAGCTTTTCTATTAAAATAAAGTTACATGGTATTCCAGAATTTAAAGTGGGGTCTTTATCAAATCAAGATTTCTAACCCACTGAAGTTACTAAGTTGGCTAAAATTTATGCAGTAGGCTCAGCATAAATTCTAATAAAATATTCCTCATTGAGTCGTAACATTCGAAAACCTTTTCCTGTGCAAGAACCACGTCTTACTGGCAGAGATGTTTCATAGGGGCCTCTTCCACTGAGCACGTCAGTTCTCTCAGCATTTGCAATCGTAGTCCATCCCCGTGCCCAGCTTGGCACAACTGCAAACTTGGAAGGAAATAATAAGAAAAGATTCGCAAGACTTTTAATTGCCTTGAACACAACTTAAGAGACCAAAGTAGCTAGAACACTTAACAGAAAGCGTCTTCTAGACCACTGCTGATTCAAAACCACAATCTGACAGCTAATGGTTAATGAAGTAAAACTCACTTAGATTCCTCACAGTTCTTTCAAAATTACTGTACTGTGCGATATATTCATACCTACAACAATCACATGAATATATTTATTAGGAAACTCATGCTGTCTGCAGCCTAATACTGTCATTTGCTCTAAAATTCAGTCTCCACTGATGTTCATGTGCTGAACAACGATCTATTTGCAGAGTTAACTCAGGGCAGCTTTAGTGAGCACTTAGGAAAAAAGTCCCCATTGAAGCTTGTGGTGACTTTCGAAAATCCAAACACAGCCTCAGTGATCAAGTGCACAGTTAGCAGAAAATTTATCCCCCAAGGTGTCCCATGTTTTAGATTAAATGGCATTTTTTCAGTCTTTCTCTGCTGAAGACAGGCTCTGAATTAAAACATTATTTCCAAGCATCAATTTTAAACCACCATTCACATGTATGCACTATAACCACTACCAAGTGCTCCTCTAACAGACTGTAGCCTTTCTAATTTCATTATGTATTCTGGCCCTGGGCAAAGTTAAAAGGCATACCAAGTGCTAAAATGGCAATAATATAAAGTATACAGAGGCTAAGTTAATTTTATCACTAGCAATTTTGCTGTTACTATGGCAAGTGTGAAAGCATTCCCACTATTTAAGGCAGGATTTTGCAGTGCTGTAAGTCCTCATGCTGTTATCCTCCCAATTCTGTGAGAACAAACCATCCCAGAGACACTTAAACCCCTTTTTCATATACAAATCACTTCTACATTCACCTCTGGCTTTTCCCTTGTGGAAAAACATTGCCTGCCCATGTCCTTGCATGTTAGTCGCAGCTCTGAGGCTTTCATGACAGCTTCAACACTGCATCTAGATCTGATCCCGTCTAAAACTGTGTGCACTCCTCCTAATTTCATCCTTGGCCAGGGAGACCACAACAGGGCTTTGAATTTTGCCGAGGGAGTAGTTCAGCAAAGAATCCCCCTGAAGAAACAGAAAATATCATCAGACTGTGGAAAAAAAAAGGAAAAAAAGAATATATCTAGGAAGAAGAGGCATTAACTAAAATATAATGAACTAAATTAGTCTAATACAAACGTGTCTGATACTAGTCAAATACATGCCTCTGGACGGAACAATGAGAGAGGACACAGCCTTCCAAAATAAAAAGAGATGCTGATTTGCCACACCAAACTGTTCCATCATTAAAAAGGTGTAGAGCTGCGTGACAATCAAAATAGCTAAGAAATGCTAGAACATAAAGAACGGGAGAGAAGATTCAGCTAAAATACGGTGCAGGCTAAGGTACTGTTAAGCACTTATGTAAATTGCTGGGGTCAGAGTGTGCAGTGCCGGAAAGTCCTAGTCCACGTCACTGGTGTGATCTCGTCACGGTTGTTATCTTCAGCTGTGGGCTTCCGTAGGAGAAAGAGGATTAGGGGTAATAACGATAACAATGAAAAGCACGGGAAAACTGCTGAGTGAAGAGAGGTTGAAAAGGCTCTGGCTGTTAAATTTAAAGGGAAGATACAGTACGACAGAATAAAAAAAAAAACAATGGTATAAAGTGAAGCATTCTTGCTTATGTTTTCTTCTGACCCAAGAACAAGAGGGCTTTTATTTAAATACAAATACTGATGAAGAAGAGAAAATATTTTCACGCTATATAAATCATCTGAGACAGGGGCTGCCCTTTACCACACACTTGCACAAAGCAACCCAGAAGTGGGTGCATCCGCTGGGTGTAGGAACTCTATACACTACTACAATTTAAATATGAATAAACCCAATCAGCAGTAATAGCAATAATACGTTACAGAACAATATAATTAAAGTAAGTAACAGTCAGTCTGGTAACACTGCTGCAAGACTCACTGCTTTATGATAACATGAGGTTTTGGCAAGAATCCAAAAATAACATTTTTTTGGACACAAATATCCGCTCTTATGAAAATGTTGTTAAAAAAATGTGAAGGACATCTAAATTTCAATGCTTTGAGGCACAAGCAAAATCACAGACCCACTGAAGAAGAGAAAATAGGACTGGCAAGACCCAAAAGGTCATTTCATCTGTGACTCCATGCAGAGCAAGGCTAAGTGAGGCTGTCTAATTGCTTAGTAAGAGCTAAAAGGCACTGAAATGCATTTCTCCCAACATCTAGCCTGAATCTTTCCCAGTCCCCTAACACACCTCGCCTTGCTCAGCGGACAGAGAGCAGACGGCTCGCTCTGCCTTTGCAGCTTCCTTTCATGTGGAGGGAGATTCTTATCCCCTTTCCTTTCCTCTTCCTTCCTTCAACAAAATCTTAAGTCTTCAGGTTTTGCTAACAGACAACGTTTTAAGGCTCTGATCGTTCTCAGACATCTCCTCTGGACTCTCTCCAACCTCGTTCTGCTTCTTTCTTGAGGTGCAGTGCCCAGAACTGAGGAGCGATTACACCAGTAATTGCTAACGGGGTCTGACCAGAGTGCGGTGCTTGCTTTGCACACCTTACAGGCAATGTTCTTGCTTATACGCCACAGAGAGAGACCTTCCTGGGTTTTTGGGCTTTTTTGGTTTTTTTCCAGCACGATACTGTCTTCTCACATTCAGTTTGTGATCCTCTACAACACCCAGGTGTTGTTATTGAAGAATTTCTATGCGACCTGTTGTCCAGCTTCTGTACTTGCATACCGGGTCACCCTCCAGTGCGGGATTTGGCATTCCCGTGTGTTAGATTTCACCCCATTCTGGCAGATCTCTCCTCCAATTTGAGTTCTCGAAAGGCTTGCGTCCCTCCCACCATTATGGCAGCTGCGAGTTCAGTAAGTAAATTATCTCCTTTTTCATAGGAGCAGCAAAAATACGGAATAATTGCACTGGGACCAGGTTGCCCTGCCTGAGCAGCAACAGCTGGTACACGTGCGCACGCTCACAGTGCTGACTTCTGCCTGAACAGAGTTTTGCAAACAGTTTATACCCACTTTACAGCAATTTACTCTAGACCGTGTTTAGACAGGATGTGCATGAACAGCCATGTGAGACTATCAAAATTTGTGCTAAAATGAAGACCTCTCTGTTCTCCCACTGAAAAGGCCCATTACCTCGTCATGGAAAGAAATTAATTCACACCGGCCATCCCTCATATACCAGCTCTCATGTTCTTGCCCCTCATTTCCTTCCTACTCAAGTTTTCTCAGCTTATAGGAAAGAAAATTTTTTTTTTTCCTATTTGCTGTCAGTATATCAGCATATATATATATGTGTATGTATTTGGCCTGTATCTGCTGTTCTGTATTCCGTATTATAAAAAGAGAGGAAGAAAGAAAATGCCCAGCTGATAGAGGAAAGATTCTGGCTGTAACTGTAGTCCCTGGAGACGCAGAGATCCAAATTTCAGGCTGCCCTTTCCCCTGACTTTGTAATTCCTAGTGGACTAGGAACTGGCAATACACCTCAGTAAACCTGTTTTTTTTCCTGAAATGGTCTAAAATTGGAATTATCTAAAATTAAAAATACTGAAGTATGACCAGGCAGGAATTTCCAGGGGAAATAAAAAGTTCAGAGAAGCAAAATACAATTATTCACAGAAAGCAAACAAAAAACCCCCCCAAAATTGTTAACTAGACGAATTGTCACCTAGCATGCTTACCTCACCTGTCTGCTTCTCAGACCTGTTCCTTCTTCTTCCTACCTTATTCAATGTTCATTAAAAAAAAACAGCAATTTTTTTTCTATAGAAGGAAATTATTTTTTGAAAGGATTATTTGAAAGGATTATTTCTAATTATTTCAATGGAACATTTTCCTCAAAAAAAAAAAATCTAATACCAGTAACAAACAGCTCTAACTTTTCAATAGCTGTAACCAAGCCATTTGAATCGGTGAACATGCTCCAATTTATTCCGGATATCTTTTCAATCAATAAAAGAATGCTCCTGAAAATTTGAGATTTTTTATTTAAATGGCTCTTTTAAATATATTTTTGTCATTAATTGGAAAATGTACTTTTTACTTAATTTGTTTCTTTTTGTTCCAAAGGGACAATAAAGATTTTTTTTTTAATTAAATAAACCATATCTGGCAAAATTATCAAATACATAAGAGTATACAGTCTTATATTCAAGATATATGAAAGAGTATATAGTATAGCATAGCAGGGCATAGCATAGTATATAACATCTCCTGCACCAGGTGCTCAATGACTTGTTTTATAAAATTATCATAATTTAATCAAAGACCACTTCATTTTCATAAACAGAAGTCGGTCAGCTGAAGACCACTTGTATGTGTCACAGCTTGGCTTGCCAAGACATTGCGTAAGTGTTTCTTGTAGTGAGGTCACCGTCCGATCCGTGGCCGCTTGCTGCCTTTCAGCGCTCGGACAACAGTAACTCTCGGGTGCCTGTCTGTCACTACAGCAGTCACCGTCCACCTCACACCTGCCTTTGAGGCTGTTTGTAATAGTTTGGTATTTTCTTTCTTTATAACTCCCACTGTGTATTTACCTAAGCTGCTTATTGTATGTCTCTTAATTAGCTAATCAGTTCTTCCGCAAACCGCGCCCAGCCGCTCCCTGCCGATTTGTTAAGTCAAACTCCATCCTTCCTCTTCCAGGAAAGCAACCGCAAAATATTCCTCCCGTAGTTTCCTGGTGTTCTGCTAAGCTCCTGCCTGCTCGTTTTCAGTGGACAGCTTCACGCTCTTTTATTGTCCTTCTATCACCTCTAGGTTCCAAGCCAATGAGTGGTTATTTCATGCGCAGCAAGCAGCAAAGCGTCACAAGAGGTAACAGATACTGCTAAGCCACAAACCTCCAGATGGTCTATTTTCTTTGCCTACCTCTTGTTTAAGGGTATCCTGTGAAGCAAAATGCTTCATCACTGCATGGGAAGATGTGTGATGACAACCTGATGAAGGTGAGCGTTTTCCTCCTGATTGCTTTTCACCCTGGCAGAATACCAGAACAGATTTCTTTTTGGTCAGAGAGCTTCTTAGGGAAGCAGGGAAAGGTAACACCAGCAGATCATGATCCCTATCGCAGCAAAGGCCTAGAGGCTCAAATCAACAGCATTTGTGCATGTTGCAAAACAACATGAGGAATGTGTGTATAACACCGATGTGTTCACCCTCACAAATACTTCATAAACACTATATATACACATATATACGTATAGATATGTTATACAGCTCTTATCACAGAATCACAGAATAATTGAGGTTGGAAAAGACCTTTAAGATCATCAAGTCCAACCACCAACCCAACACCACCATGCCCACTAAACCATATCCTGAAGTGCCACCTCTACATGTTTTTTGAACACTTCCAGAGATGGTGACTCCACCACCTCCCTGGGCAGCCTGTTCCAATGCTTGACCACTCTCTTAGTAAAGAAATTTCTCCTAATATCCAGTCTAAACCTCCCCTGCTGCAACTAAGGCCATTTCCTCTTGTCCTATCACTAGTTACTTGGGAGAAGAGACCAGCACCCTCGTCGCCACAACCCCCTTTCAGGTAGTTGTAGAGAGCGATGAGGTCTCCCCTCAACCTCCTCTTCTCCAGACTGAACAACCCCAGTTCCCTCAGCCGCTCCTCATAAGACTTGTGCTCCAGACCCCTCACCAGCTTCGTTGCCCCTCTGGACACGCTCCAACACCTCAGCATCCTTCTTGTAGTGAGGGGCCCAAAACTGAACACAGGATTCGAGGTGCGGCCTCACCAGTGCCGAGTACAGGGGCACAATCACTTCCCTACTCCTGCTGGCCATGCCATTGCTGATACAGGCCAGGACGCTGTTGGTCTTCTTGGCCAAATATGTGCATATGTTATGTATGTGTATAAATAAATACCAATTATATATGTGTGTATATATCTGTCTATATTATATATATAGACATATGTTATACCTTAAAACCATGTAAGAGTTTTTTCTTTATATTCGCATTATGTACTTGGCTCATTCATAAAATACGTTCTCTGACAATCTCTGACCATTTGGAGTAACACCCCAGGTGTGCTCAGGTCCTGCCCCAGCGTGGAGCCGGACCCGGACCCGCAAGCGGGAATCACTGCCCGGCGCACAGTTCAGCCACAGCCGCCCCGTCTCCTCCGGGAGACTAACACCGCTCCCCCAGCTCAGGCGGCCACGGCAGTACTGTGGTGATGGTGGGCCATATCAAGACCATAAAGACAACTACTGTCTTCATTTTTAGCGGAGACATGTGGTGAAAAAAACCACCAAAGCAACCCAGTCTGAGAATGGTTCCTGTTTTTCACTTCTAGCAAAACACCCTGTCATGTCTGCTTAAATTTCTATGGCATCTTCTTTTCCATACTCATCTTTGCCTCTCACTGACAGTGGCCTTCGTACTTTCTTCTCCTTAGTTTATTTAACCCCTTGGGATCCCATGCTAGCCAAATTTTGCATTGAAAATTTTGTTTCAGTGTTATTAACAGGATATAATTACTGAATATTTTGGCTCTGTTGTAATTTGCAATTGAAGGATTGTTTTGCTTGCCAACTCAGATTTATTCAGCTGCATGTCAGTCCACGAAATATGAGCTAAACTTAGCCCTCTTCTTTTCAACGATATTATTGCATGGAACAAACTCAATTTTATTTCCTTTTCCTGTTCACATACGTAAGGACATACTGTATAGTGCAGCACGCAAGATCTCTACGGTATGGGCAGCTGACATAATACAGTAGCAGACAGCAATTTCTGAGCTGGAACCGTATGACAGGCTCTCCTTTTTATGCAATACAGTTAACAACAACTTCCTACTGAAATAATACCAAATACATATATTCTTACTAACGAGGGCATAATCTGGCAAGCTTTAAATGAGGTAGCGATGCAAAGTAGGGTGTAGTGTGGTATCTGTGACAGTGAGCACAAGTTTCTCTTGCAGGATTTAACTGTGCTGTTCAGCTGACCTGTAGGAAGAAAAAGATGTCAGAAAATCTTGGTTTTGAGTGGCACTAGTGCAATTGTCCTATGATGTGACGCAGGTATACACAGGCCTCAGTTCTTTGCAAAGAAATCTTTAGGCACACAAGACACTCTTCCAGTGAAGTCAGTCTGCCTCTATTTCTGTTTCTATTTTGAATTATTCCTGCAAGGAAGGAAGAGCAGCGCTTATGTAAGGCAAACAAAAGGCAACAAATGCTTCTCCTCATGCCGAGACATTACGCCGGTGTTTCTTTTATTCATGTACGGTTGCTGTGGATGTAAAGATCCCACAGCATTTAAAAAGCGTGGCGAGGTCCTGCAGCCCCAATCATATTCCCATCTTCCCATCATCGTCCCACCTGCTGCAGCACGAATCTCTTTCACTCTGAGAAGGGGAAGCCCCGAATCTCACCATAGTACGAGATCAAACTCAGAAAGAACAGAAAGATCTGCAGGAAAACGTCAGTGCAGAGCTAACTAAACACTAACTTTCAGTGTCTTGCAAATCATCCCTGACTTTATATAAATGGGAACTCTGAGGTATCTGAAACTCAGATCATAGCATAGTCCACTTCGATTTTAATGTTCAAGACCATCTGTAACAAATTGACAGCAACATCCGGGTTGCCACATCTGTCCAAGTGTGAAAACTAATTTCAGGATCTAGTCTCTGGCAACCAAGTCCATATAGTCCAAAAGGACAATTTTATTCTGATGTTCTACTTAAAATACCTTGTCAAGGGAGGCACCTTTGCAAGATGACACTGTTTGCAGCACTGTAAAGAGGGCACCTTTGAGCACTACCTGGCAAGCGTAGCTTGCTGATTTTTTCACACATTTCCCATTCCGAAGCACTGAGCCCACCTTACGCTATTCCAGGATTAAATACAAATCGCTACAGCTAACACAACTGGATGCATCATCACAAAAACATGAAATTATCCATTTCTTTAAAGGCATTTCTTTCTTTCCAGATCACACATTTATTTTTAAGAACAAAGCACCATTTCTCAATGAATATATCCAGTAATATAGAGTTTGGAATAAAGAAAAAATACATAATCCAAACTTGTGTAGATGAGAAACTGCGAAATCATTTCCTCTTCCTTTCTTCCTTCCCTAGTATGAATTGACTACCACGAAATAAAAGTGTTGCTGTGTTTCTGAATTCAGGACTTTCTGGACTTAGGTAATTACCATCAGGCTCTGACCTAAGGCCATAGACCTGTGGCTCAAAGCACATTCAGTTCCCAGCAATGATCAGTGGCACTGCCTCTATCAGTGAGGAACTAAAGCCACCGTTAACAGCGAGTTTCATATCCCAATGTGCTAAGCAAGAACATAGGCATTGTAAAATGTGCAGTCACCAGCTTTTTGCTAATGGCAGAGCTACTGATTTCATTGCTATATGGCGCCTGAAGTGAGGATGGATGTCTTAGCATGATTTGCATTTCAGTATGGAAACCAGAAGAACCTGAGAGCTGCAAACTCAGCCTCATAAACTCATATTGCCATGGGTACGGGACTGCATTAGCAGTGATATTTTCCTAGCAACTAACAAACATTATCAGGACCGCAGGCTTTCTTGCCTATGCCTGCAATACTATTCGTTCTAGCTGTCACTATATGTTGGTTCTAAAGGATGGCTCCATGTTCTTAAAGTTATAAATATCTGGGGATCAGTGAATGGTTTCCATTCTTTACATTTCAAGGCTGCTTATTTGTCCTGGGTTTTCCCTGCTGGGTACTGAGAGCTCTGAAAATTTATGAGCCCCAGGATTATTCTGGGGGATGGAAGAGTGAAAATCTCCCCCCAGAATTTTCCTCAACTGACTCAAAGGCTGCTTTCTCCAGTTAATCTTTTCTTATGGCTGCTGAGGAAGATCCATCGTGCTCTTGATTTTCATTAAACGTGATCATGAGCAATGTGTAAGAGTCACAGATGATTCACTGGATTTTATGGGGGGAAAAACACGTCTGTTCCATTTTTACCCAGCAAGATTTTTCATAGTCCCATAGAAATGAGGAGAAATGGCATTTTTCAGCAGAAAAAATGGTGGAGGTAACAATAATGATGCCAGATGATGGTGTCTGAAAGATGAAAGTAAAGCTTTGTTTTACTCACTTTCATAAAAGATTTCAGTTTTGTCTTACTCATTTTTATTTGCTGCTCAGAAGTTGCTCAATTTTTAATCTAAGTGTGTATGTGAACATCCATAGTCTATATCCTTCCTGCTCATCCTTTATATTCTAGTTTATTTAGAGATTATTTACAAAGCAGAAACGTTTTTAGGCAAAGATTATGTTACTTTGCAAAGTTCTAGAACTCATGGGTTCCCTGCCTAATTCTTCTATGAGAAGCCCTCTATAGGTCTGTTGAACCTATGTATGTACACATAACACACGTAAATGCAGACATGCTTACCATGCCTAGCTAGGAGTTAACAACAAAGCAATTACACCCACAGATACGTGGTGAAGCTCAAAGCTTTCAGAAATCTAAAGAAAATCTTGGCATAGAAAAGTCCAGTAGCGATAGCAACTGAAAAAATAAGCGTATATATTGTTTTAGTTGAACTCTGCAATAAAATAGAGCTTATGTGCCCAGCTGCCCTTGTCTCTGATTACCTGTCAGTCATATTCTGCTTGAGTAATTTTTGGAGCTGTTCATCAGTCTCTGTCAAATCCGAAACAGAGCTAGAAGTCTCCAAGATAATTATGATCTGACAGATTTTCTGACAATAAGAGTTTGGGTAACAGACGGAGATGCTAATTCACGGTATTCTAAAACAAGAGCAGTCTGAAAAAACTTCTGTATTTTGTTTCACAGTGATTAGCATATACACATTTCACAGCATTTAGCGATGTAGCTCTCGATAAGACATAGCATGTGCTGACTTTTGTGAAATGAAGGAGATCAGAAGACACGTAACAGTTGCTGTAGAGTGGGTTGGCTGAGGGAACAAAAGGAACAAATTAAATGAAACTGAGTTCAAGTAAAAAATTAAAATAAAAAAACAATCAGAGAGACTTGATACAATCTTAATTAAGTTTCAGTGCATCCTCACAAACGTCTAGGCCAGTTGGGGTGTTACACACTCACAGTTCAGTTGAAACCAAAGTTACAACCTCAGCCTTGTTTCCTGAGGTTATTACCAGATGTATAAGTGCCGCAGGCACAGCTAGAACCGTCTCCAAAACCATCCATAAACTCAGCTCCTCTACGGGGACTTCAGAGAGATCGCTGGTCTCCCTATGCCTTTGATCAGATACACACATTTTGGTGTTCGACACAAGACTATTACTCCTGCATTTTAATTGCCTACCAAACACAGAAGTCAGCTAAATGATATCTATGGTTCCTGCATTAAAACATGCTTTCTGAAAACGGGAAAATCCCATACCAAACACTGATAAATTTGAGGAAAGCTTGGCGGGTTTGGTTCATTTCTATTTATTACTTCACCGGTTTGTGTGTAGGTGTGCAAATGAATGCAGGTCTTCTGTGGCATGGTGTATGTCAAATACAGTCACATAAAGATGTCCTAATAGCCCGGGCGGCCCTTCTCTGTAACTTCTGCAAAGAAGCGTTCTGTAAGATTAGAAATCTTCATTTCTAGGAGCTGATGCACTGAAAAAAGTAATTTCTACCCAAATCTAAGGTACTATCACAGCCCTGCACTTGCAGATTAGCACAGGTGGTAGGCACGACGGCCCTGGCAGTCAGGCTCCTGGCGGCACGTCAAGGCAGTCCTTGGTAGTGCGGCGTCTTGCGCCGAGACCTTGTGACTTAAGGGCAGAACGCCACGCCGTGTAGGCTTCACACTTCATGCGCACAGTTGACTAATGACCATGAAACTGTTATTGCCATGGGTCACTATGTTATGTCAAAGGGGACCATGATTGGTTTTCCAACAAAATGCTCTTCATTTAGTGACACTAAACTGGTATCAATTACAATCCAGAAAGGCTCAAAGATGATCATCATCTCTGCAAGGCTGTTGTTTTTTATTGCTAATTTGTGCATGTTTTGACAGTAATCGCTGAACGCTTTCACGTTTCCACAGGTTCCCATGGTGCTGCTATGGGAAGTTTTGAACGATTCTGCAGTCCTCAGATCAACAGCAGGAGGATTTATTCAACAGAAAGTATTGGGTTTATTCTTTTACTTCACATGGAGCTTCACGCCTACATATTTTTGTCATAATACTTTAAAATGAAAATTTTAAATGTAAAATTAAATGGGTACTAAAAACTTGAAATCTAATTGATCTAAAAAATAGCTACCTTTTTGTCTTTCTGAGATTGTTTGCGGTTTTACAGAAGATTTCTCTTGCTCTTCTGTTTGACCTTGCTGTAAGAAATGACAGTATGAAGAAAACTAGCTATACTTCACTGTCCTGTGAAGAAATAAATGGAGAGGGAAAAAAAAAAAAAAAAAAAAAAAGCATTTTCAACTACATGAATGTGTTTTATGTGTACCTGCAGAAGGAAAATTTAAAATTCATTTCTTCAGAGATCTGTTTATACTTATTACTTGCCCAGAATCAGAAAGTAAGTAGTTCCATTACTTCAGGGTGATTACTGACGATGTGTAAGATTAAGCATCTGCATAAATCTGGATTGTATTTCAGACACTGTCTACAGCACCATATATTTTAGGCACATTTTCAGCACAGAAATTCAAGACTCTTTCTCCTTTGCAGATACCTGACTTAGAAAATTCCTTGTTGTTCCTCCACAAAGTACATAAAGCACCTAAATATGAGTTGCCATGAATACTCTATAGCAACTGAGCCTGACTGTCCAAACCTTGCGTTCCAGCAGTCATGCAAAGAGATGTCTAAACTCTCTTTGCGTCTCTTGACTTACGTTTTTTTTTTTTTACTTTACTAGGCACTGGCAATTATGAATACTGTTCGAAATCACTAGTGGTGGTGCCTAATTTTATTGCACATAGTTGGCAATGACTGAAGCAACCAATGATCTGGGAAGTGAGAAGATTCAACTCTAAGTCCTACTTGGCCACCGGGAGGTTTCAAGCATTGCTTTCATTCCCCAGGGCAGTATCTAAACCACCAACTGGAACACAAGGCTGGGACAGAGCCTTTTCTGTCCATTCTTAGGGAACCTTGGCCACGGTGCCAACTATAACAGAAGGAGAAATGGAACATGGACATAGAGCTGCCAGGGAAGATAATGACCGTGTCACCTCTACTTTTTTATTTTATAGCAGAGTCCTGTCACTGATTGTCACCACTTATGAATGCTGTTTAGGGGTCATCTTTCATCCCTGCCCAAGGAAAATTAGATTCTTCAGAGGAAACAATGCTCAATGTCCAGATGGAGATCGGTGACGAGTGGTGTCCCTCAGGGGTCTGTATTGGGAAAACAAAACCTAACCAGTTCATGGTGTTTCAGGGTCTGACCCATCTTATAGCACTGGTTGTACAGTCTTTAACTATGCATCTACTCTGCTGAGTATCTTTTACTTTTACATTGCTTAATTTTGTCGGGTCTTACACAGGTTTACTTTTTTGGATGTCCTCTGAAGAGGCAAGTGCTATAGTACATTGCTAGAAAATGTAGTAGTCATATGGTTCAAAAGTCTGCCCATTCTTTTGAAATGACTGTTATTCTAAGTACTTAAAAGTTGTATTTGACGTAGTTGAGGCTTCTGCTTTTCTCCATCTATAGGCCTTTTGATCACCTCCTAATTAATGAAGTAATGACAATCAATTCTATTTACATCTAACACAAAGCATATTGTTAGTGTCTCTTATACCCACTTAATTTTCCTTTCTTGCATCCTAATACAATGTTGTAACCTTGACTTTTTTACTTTCTGCCTTACTGCTGCTGGGAGCATTAACCTGTAAAGTTATTCCATTTTAACATTCTAACTAAGTGGCTATTAAATATGAAGAGCGTAACTCATGTCTCTCAGGATGCTTCTTCTGAGTGAAGTCTACAAAAGACTTAAAACGCATTAGGATTCTGTTGTTTTGCTATGAACAAAGCCTCATTAAAGCCATGAAAGGGAGCTACACACCTCTCTGCAGGCCTAAATCCATGTTTTATCACTGGTTTGCATTATCTGTTCTCTGAGTCAGAGCCCTGCAAAAGCACAAGCCTCAGAAACGGTGGGGAAGGCCCACTTCACTTTCTTATGTTCACGTCCATCAGCACTGTCGGGTTTTTTGCCAAGGAGAATTTGAATTTGGCTCTGTGGTTAAGGCAGAGGTTTCTGACATCCTCTATGGAACAAAAAAGTTTGTTTTCTCTGGATTCAAGTAAAATTCTGTTGGCCACCATAGATGAACTTCACTGGGCAGAACAAACTGACTTCTCACCAAGTCCAATAATAGTTACTTGACGTGAAGAAAAACCCATATTGCCAGACACTTGATTAATTTCTAATTTTAAAAATAGAATATCTTTTAAAAAATGAAAAACAATAAGGGAACAAAGAAAGAAAGTTACTTATATTCTAATTGTTTCTGCGTAGTGGAATTAACTAGGAATTTTCTAACAAAACATTTTTTCACGGGGAAATAACAAAGCATCAAACCCAAGCAGTTCACAGAAACATTTTGGTTTTGACATATTTTTCCCAAAACAGAAACAGGCTCCTGACAATTGGGAAGCCATCTTCCTTAGTGGTCTGCTAGAGAGCCCCGGTTTCCTTGTGTGTGGCTGAGAGACAGCCCCGCTCTGTGGGTTGTCCGGTGATGAGCAACTCGTAACCCCAAAACAACCTGTTGCAGAGCCAGAGGTTCACGACAGCCCAGCTGTGCTGGTGGCTCTCGGATGCGCAGCGCTCCTCGGGCTCCCTTCGGCATGGGGAGAAACTACCCTTATTCCGGGAAAAGGTCTCCAGCTCTCCCAGCGGCAGAAAATTTCCAGAAACCACTCTCCTTTTTAGATTCATCGAGTGGAGTCCTTGGCGCACTTGGCAGTGTGCAGAATCCCTGACGTTACACATCTGGCTGCTCCACATTGCTTTGAAAAATGGTGGTGTGGGGGGGGAAGTATTCCTGCAGACAACTTTTTGTGTATGATCTGTAGAAACATTTGGAGTCTCTGTGCAGATGGTATCTTGAGCCTGAACTAACTCCTTTGAACGTGCTGGTGTTGCAAACTGTCCCCCAGCCCTCTGAGCACTAACGCTGTGTCCTGGGACCGTGCGGGAGTTCAAGTGCTTAGTGGGCCAAGGACCAGTTACTAGCTACCTCCTTTCGTAATAAAGTTGAGCGTCTGTTTTGTAAACGCTTTGGCTAAGGAACACGTTTTCACTTTATAACTGTAATTCTGAATTACGCAGTAGCGCTGCAGAAATGAAGTCGCAGATATCCTGCAGCCTAATTTACCATTAAAGGATGGATAAAACGATGACCAAATGTTTTGATTTACAGGAGCTCAGATAAAGAGGAATACTGGTTATTCCAGGTCAGGAGATGAAATTCATCTGGAGACAGGAGGAGGTTGCCCCGCTTAATATCTACCTCTTAATAGCTGGTTACCTGCACTCCGTGATTTTGGCATTATAGCAGAATAGAGGGCCCACTAGGCATTACATGGAAAATAAGACTTGCAGAACAGAACGGAATGAGGAAGAAAATATTTTTGCAGAAAACAAGTCCTTCCTCAGGACAAGAGGCATAATCCCCCAGCAACTGGGGAACAGCAGGCTGGAGACAGATTGTGCATCCCTGGTTACAGGAGACTCTTACAGCAGCCAGTATTAGGTAGAAGCTTCTACATACTGCTTTGCTGAGAGCATCTTCCTTCTCACAAATCGCAGGCATCAATCAAGAGACGAGGGTTCAATTTTTCCAGTAATACAATTTAGGCATGACTCCAGTTATTAGATGGGATAACAGTCAAAACAGCACTGGGGGAAATAAAGAGACTGCATTTGCAACCAAGACACTATTTAAGATGAAAGGTAAGTACATGACGTGGTTTTAATGTTTCAGCCCAGACAAGTCTCCTCTGCTGTGGATACTTACTGTTTTCCTGTAAATTCATAGCCCTTTGCATTTATTCTTTTCTTCCACAGCTATTTTAACGTACAGCTTAGTCACCTGAGCTTTCCAATACCACAGCAAGGCAAAAACTGGCTTCTAACCACCCAGCCTCCTCGCCGCAGGCAGCGGTACCTCGGGCTGCTGGGCTGCACTGGGAGCAAGCGCTGGGCAGCTCTTCTCCTGGCCCATACTTCTTGCTTTGATTTTTCTCTATGCTGATCAGGTGCTGATTCTCTGTCAACTCTAAGATATCCAAAACTAATACTTAAATGTGTTTCACGCCCTTTTTTTTTTTTTTTTTTATGACTCATTATGTCAGCAGTTGACATGATTTTGTCAGGATTGCAAGCACTTGCCAATGCTCCCCCTTTAATCTGCCGGGGAGGCAATTCTAGGTATGAGACTGTTGTCTCTCACAGCTCTAGCAGCAAATAAACACATCAGAAACTGAGCTGATATTTTTGTATGCTTCTGAGCTGCTCGTTTTCATGCTAGATTTGGGCTACTCCCTATTACTTCCTTCTTGTGCAACATGTTCTGTCATGGAAAATATTATCTGTTTGCAATTGAAAGTGCTGCTGATATAATGCATCGCTCTAAGAAAAAAACAACAACAACAAAACATAGATGAAGAAACACTACTTTAAGTAATTTATTCTAGCCAGCACTTGATTTACTAGTATGGGCAGAGTTACACCCCAGATAGTCAGCGAGATTGCTCTACTGCATGGGAATTTTCTCCTGAGCATCTGGGGAGGGGGGTGAAGAGCCGCAGGATCACCCCAGGGACCCCACTGAATCGGAGCAGTTCTGAATTCCAGCTAGGATTGCGTAAGAGCCTCTGAGAAAGGATGCCCCAAAAGCATGCGGAATCAGTGGCAGTTACAACTTGTTGTGCCCTTTCCTCATCAACTTTGGCAGCTGCTTAAACACCAACCTGACGGTCTTGGAGCATCGTGACTCATCCCACAGGACAAGTTTCTGCCACCAAGGTGGGTCCTGTCAGTGGCACTCATGGTACTACCTGTAGCGGTGTGATCTAGGATTGTGCAGAAATCTGCGGGGTTTTTTAAATCCTTAGGAAGGTTCCTGTACGCTGGGACAGCGTGGGAGATGTTTCTGAGCAGGACTCCAGGCTGAAGGCGAGACAGAGGGAAGCAATGTATAGAGAGAGGTTCTTTTTACTCTAATGAGGTTCCTGGTTCATGTTAGTTCCTTGTTCAGGAAATTCTTACAGTGGTCATACAATGGGTCCCATCCCTATCCATACATATAGATGAAGTTTTAACTTCTGTGCTCTTCATTAGGATGAGATTACACGAATTTGAAGCCTTTGCCAGGTAAAATAAAACACCAACCATACCCACTCCAAGCAACTACATTTTCTACAAATGCTCGAAGTGATTAAAATGCTTTCAGTTGAAGCGGTGAGAAGAAAAACAGGCATCCCCTGTGTGAAATAAGTGGACAGACACCATTAATGAGTGGATCCTTTCATTATGTTTCCTCTTCAGGAACTACAGGTATGCCAGTTATCAAGAAAGCCTCAAGCTCCAAGACCTTAATGAAGCAATGAAATGTTGTAGGAACGAGCACCTCTGTGATGCAGTAACTGCCATGTGTAAGGAGTGGAATCTATCTTAGGACTCATTAAAGCAGGAGGAACATGCAAGCCGAAAGCTTTCGGAGCACTGTTGAAAGGCAAGTGTCTATATTCAACATGCTCTTTAGTCAGACTTATGTCTTCAGAATATCTGGCCTATCTGCAAATGCGGGATAAAGGCATCTACCATGGATAATACTCAGTGGCACTAAAGGACAGCCGGACCGCTTGAGTTTATGCGAGGGGTAGTGAGTCCCTGTGCTGCTGCTGAAGCTCAGCAGGTGACTCTAAGCCTGTGATCCTCATCATAAATGCCTGCTTGCCGACTGGCCCTTTACGAGGAGGTCCTTCTTCTCTGCAGCCACCTTGATCACTTCACTGGCCGCCTTCTCCTTGTTTCTCCCTGCCAGCTGCCCAGGCTTTAAAAAGTGTGGTGATACCCCACTGACTGCAGCTCTTCCTTTGAGAACGGACAGAAGATTAGAAGCAGGATTTACATCTTCTTTTCTGATGGGGTATTTAGGTTAATGAACCTCAGAAGTAATGGAAAAGAACTTTAGGAAGAGCAAATACCTAAACTAATACTAATGGATTATATTTGATGGGTTTTATTCAATGGGAGCAAAATTTGATTTTTAAAGTGCAAGTCTGCTCTGAAACATGACTGTGAAATCACACAGTAAACAGAGCAGATCTGTTCTGTGTGTATTTTGAGTCATGCCAATGTTTTCTTTAGGGTGAGGAGGCTCTGCAGACAGGTTGTATAAAACATTGAATTTAGTCCCTTGAATGCTGGCAAGATAAAAAATTAATCTTCAAATTATCTGCCCTTCAGTGCAACAGCCTCTCCAAGATATGACATAGACTTTTAGACTAAATAAAATGTTATTTCAAAAAGCAGTACTTTGTCCTTGATTTGAGTAGCCAAACACTGTACAATCCATATAGAAGTACACTGCAAAAGACGGCTTTTAAGCTGATTGCTAACTCACCCACCCTGTTATTTACATGCTCAGCTTTTAAACACATCAGGAAAACAGTTCCAAAGTTTCTGCAATAAAACCTTATCCAGCTAATTTCTTTTTTTCTAGTACCCTCCTGAATCTGTTCTCTAAGCTAGAGATAATTCCTTCTGGGGGAGAGACAGAGAAAACAACATTGCTAACAAACAAACAGGAGCATTTCTCCTTATAAAAGGACAAGTTGCAAAGCAGTAAACCAGCTCGTGCTCCATAAATTACAAAATATTTAGTATCCAGTTACGACAAGCCTGTTACGTGCGACCTCCTATTCCTCGGCTCTTTTGGATTCCAAAGAAATCGGAAAGAACAAATACGGGGAACCTTGAAATTGTCACTAAAGGCCTTCAAGGGTAAATGAGGGCCCTCAAGAGCAAATGCTTTATTTCTTTGCAGCACTTTAACGCTAACAACTTCTGAAACACATTTCCTTCCAAAATTATTTTTGTTTAGATTATCTAGGGGTGTCTTGTCACCAGCACTGAACTATAGCAGTCATGCCATGAAACAAGGCTGTAATGTAACAGCAAACAAAAACCCATGAGGTATCGGAGAACAGCCAGAATACAGTGTCTGGGTGAAAATGTGGGGAGAATTCCTTTTACATACCTGTACCAGGAGCATCCAAATTAAAATATGGGCAAGGCTAAAGTCTGATTCTTACAGAGGGTGCCAGGACAGTTCTAATGATACGGGGCTTGGGTTTACAGCTCATCTGGAAGGCAGTGTCTCTTTCAGCACAAGGATGTTTGAATTCGTGGTGAAGAAGCACTTCAGAGGAAGGAACAGCCAGTCCCCCTCCCTGGAGCGTGTAGGACAGTCTTAACAACCTTCTCATTAAGCCAGAGGCCAGGCTTGCACTTGCTTACTCTGTGAACCGGGAATAGTACAGCCACAGATGAACGATGCAGACTCTAGTTCTCTGGGCAGATGAAAATTCCTATTTAAAGCATTATATATAAAAGAAGAAAGGAAGAAGGGCAGCCTGTATAACAAAATTAACTCCCACTTAGAAAAAGAGAGAAACCGGCCATTACAAAGTATGTTTTTTCTTAAAACAAACAGCAGCACAGTGCCACTGCACAGAACACAGGGACTGGAAAAGAGCTGTGATGTGGGCAGACTCCAAAAGCAAAGAATAAAAAAGAAGGAATTAATTTTCAATACAAAAGAAAAATTGGTGTTCTACCCTAACAGCACTATTGTACTTGTATTTTTATAGAAATAACTTCAGGAAAAAAATCAGTTTCTGCTTCTAACTGAATGATAACGTTTCCTTATTTTCAAAGCAATTCATGGAACATGCCACTTTTGCTCTAACTGGCTTCAGATTTTTGAACTTGACTATGTAAGTAACTTGTGTGCTTAAGAACACGGAATTCAGTACCGTGCCTGCTCAGTATTATCCTCTACCAGGCAGAATCAGCAAAGCTCAGCTGCCTGTGAAGGCTACATCTACACCGCTGGCATGAAAAAGAGAATCATGAGTGCAGATGTACACAAGAAACAACCTTTTTTAGCAAGAAGGCTGGACAGCTGTTGCTGTGAAGTCCTGACTAATTACTCCGAAAAACTGTGGCAGCGAAGTACAAAATGGATGCAAATACATGCTTGAAATAGAAGACTTTTTTTAGTCTGCATCTTTAGTACATTTAAAGTCAATGTTTTGCTACTTGTTTGGCTTTTTTATAATGTTACACTTTTACACTGAAGCAATAAATATTTTCCACTGCTTCAGTTTTCTAATAACTGAAGACTACCAGATTTTCAGCAGAACTGCTTTCTATTAAAATGTGTCACCCTTAAAATGCTCATCATTTCGTCTGTATGAATAGAATCATATTTAGGGTCTTACATTCTTACTGTGAGAACAAAACCACCTCAAACTGAAAATTGGTTTGAGGTTGCAAGAAGCCTGGGCTATATTTGCAATCAACAGCACCTTCTGATATATTGAATTTTCACAAGTCAAGAAGACTGAAACACTTCCACAAGCTGTATTCTTCCTTGAGGGATGGCAGTGTGAAATCAATGGAACACTTAAGACACATGAATGCTATACAAGTCCCAACCTTGTAATCCTAAATGTTTTTCTCTGGCAATCTAAATTATATAATAATATTTCAGAGAATACTGTTCATATATAAAAGGGTTTTTTTCATTTATATAAAAAATTTCATTCATATAAAAAAGTTTTTAATATTGAAAGAATTCTGTTCTGAAGTATTTTTACTGCACAGGAAAAGCTTTAATACATCAACTTTTGGTTCATCAATCACCTGAACAAATGCTTCACTACAACAGCTGAAATAATTCCACTCAATAAACAATATTAACCATATGAGTAAACATAAACAGTAATCAAAGCCTTCATTTTCAGTATTTTACATCTTGACTAAACTACTCTAAAAGTCAGCTAATATTGGGATTTAAGTTTGCAACCCTTCCCCCCAGCATTTATGATTTATTTAGTACAACTTTCACATTCTTTTTATATGAATCCAAGCGAAAATAATTATTTTATATTACTAGCTAGAATATAAATAATTATTTGAACTGACTAGCTTTTAATCACTTAAGTCCATATAGTCTCTTTCTTACTTTTTTGCAAAAATTTCACTATGTCGTATACCCAGACCCTCTTTACTCCTAGCACGCATCCACTGGACAAGTTAAGACTGCTCCCATAACCAGCAAGTAATTTGTTTAAATTAATGTTTTTCTTTTCTCCATCCAACTTATCCCACTTCATGGCATGTCTAATGTTCTCAGCCCTGATTAGGCTTTTGCTTTCAATTAAAAAAGTGATTTCCCCTCCAGGAAATCGGAAAACTTAGTACTGCATGTGTCACCGCTGCAGTCAGACACCCCTCATTTGCCCTGTGCTCCAACACGTAGAATTAGCCTCCAGCTCAGCCTGCAGCATGCTCCTCAGGAAACTTCTGGCTTGGAAAATTATAGATGCCTTAGAAGTAAGTGTTAGGCAGAAGTAGTAGAATCACAGCAGGGAGATCCTTCCACAAGGTGAGTGGACTGGAGAGTGGTCTGTCTGGAGAATGGACCCATTCTCCAGCTGGCCCATCTAGAGAAAGCCAGCATCTACCAGAGCTTTTCTTGGCCTGATACTTGTACGCTCAGTCTTTGCCAGAGAGCTGCAAAAGCGTTTCCTGATCTACCCACCTTTCTGCAAAGGGCTGCGGTGTAAATAGCTTGGGGATGGACGCGGGGCGGTCCTGCGCTGCCTGCGATGCTCCTTCCCGTGCTCACCTAGCGAACTTGCAACTTTTCCTTTGGATGCCCAGACCTCCTACAAAGGTCCCTGCTGCACGTCACCTGAAGGACTATGTTCCATTTTCAGCAGCGTTCTACACAAAAAATGCCCTGGCTTGGGATTATATGGACTTCTAGGAAGTTTGATTGTGTTAACTCACTCCTGGAGTGGATCTGGCCATCCAAATCATTTAGGCCTTCCAACAATTTCAGATTTTGAGACTTACTATCTGTTTGTGTCTGACAGGTGGGATCCCACAACAGTGGCCTCAGCCATGTCCCGCACCTATATGAAGGGGCTGGGCCAGCCACCCTTCCTCCCTTTATTTCCCTCCATCCCTGGGTTTCTGCGGGAAAACAATGCAGGCGTAGAGCCCAAACGGTTTGTTTTGCAAGGGCTCTCTTTTGAACAAAATTGAGACATGAAAGGGGCAGTGGAGGATGGCCACTGTTCAGTTTAAACAGAAATTCATTGCCTTAATTCTTCACCTGTTGAGTATGGATACCAGTGCTTTCCTCCTGCTCTTTGTCGCCAAGTCATACCAGTATATATAACATTAGCAGAAGGAGGTACGATTGATTACAGCTGCCAGAATGGAGACTTCCAGCAAAGTACTTAACTCCTTAGAGGACCAAGTTCTTCAAAGCAAAGATCTGTTTATTTTTAGCTATGTTTCTGATGAATCTTTTTCTATCCAGGGTTTTTTTTTTTTATCATTCCAGCAGCAGTAAAGATACTGTTACATCTGATCTCACTGCTTTAATTAAGTGTTTCTCAGTGCATGATCAGTTCTATGTTAGGCTGTTTTCAAGTTCGAGATATATACTAAGCAGGGTAACAGAATTGCACATCAAACCCTGCTTCACCCTAATATTAAAATAGTGTTTGATTTCCTGAAGGTTTAAAAAAAAATAGATCTATGAAGTTCCATGTAAATGTCTCACAAAATTCTTTTTATCTGCATTCTAAAAGTACAAGTGAAAAATTGCCAAAAACCAAGATTCTATACACAGTGTGCTGAACACCTTGATTGTTTGGGGGCGGGGGGGGTGGGTTGAGGGTAACAGGGACAATGAATACACACTATCATAGAACCTGGGGAAAAAAGCTCTGACAGAGGCATAAAAAGATCTTCTCACCCATTCACTGCCTGATGATGGAATTAAAGATTCCAGTGTCATTCTTGCGGGGTGTCTGGTTAACTTGGGTATAAAGGATGGGTGATGAAGCCTCTACAGCATTCCTAGGGAGACTGCACAACTGCTTCAATTTACTTAGTGTTAGGAATCTTTTTCTCATGTATAACCTGAATCTTCTGTGTTGCAATTTAAGCCCTTTAACCTATGTCGTAGCTGCCACGCGCTTAGAGAATAGAGTGTTCAGGCCTTACCACATTGTATTTCCATACGTTGTTCCCCCTCACGAATTCCCTTCTTTCAGCTGTGCAAGTTCCTCGATTTCTTCCAATTTTTGCATAAGTTCTGTTTTCTAGATGTCTGATCATACCAATCATTTCCTTCTAGACCCTGTTTCTATCAGCGAAGCAGCCCAAATCTGAAAACTGTATTTCAGACAATGCTTCCCAGTACAGCATATAGTGGAAATATTACCCTGCAATCTTCCTCATACATTTCAGTGTGATTTTTTTTTTTTTTACGAAGGCATAGCAACAGCTCTGGACCGGAGACAGGCAGCAGGCCCCTGCATAACCCCATTTCAGACATTCCTGACAGTGATCCAGTGAAACTTAGTCAATGAATACAATTTCCAGCTGGTCCCACTGCTAATTCACCACAAGCACATTTCCTCAGGTTGCTTATCAAATGTGAGGCGATGTCAAAAGTCATGCTAAAGTCAAGATATCCAATATCAGTAGCTTATTTCTTATCCATAGGGCTACTTACCTTGTCATACAACAAAACAGACTAAATTTGACAAGATCTACTTTTGGTAATTTCCTGTTGATCATTACTTGACTCCTTGTTTCCATTTTGATGTTTATAAATAGTTGATTTGATTGCTCATTCAAGCAGTTTTTAGTGAATTAAGGTTAAGATGTTTGGGCTATAATTTTCTTTTTTAATTCCTTCCTGTCATCATCCCTTTTTTAAAGACTGGCAAAATGTTTGCCGTTATGAGTTGCTTGGAATTTCAGACCCTTCCATGAGTTGCCAAAGGGCTCCTTATTGCTTTAGTAATTTCTTTGAATATTCTAGAATACAGTTGAGTTGGCTTCAATATTTGAAAAGATCTCACAGATTTAGGGATTCTAACCCATTCTCTTACTTTCCCCTTCATCACAAGTGTTAACTGTACCACAGACCAGTTCAGAGCTGACCTTTTCAGGAGACTGATGCAGAAAAGGCATTAAACATTCCAGCCTTCTTGGAATCATCTGTTGAGCGCTCTTCCTTTTTTCTCTACAGCAGACTGATACTTTTCTTAGTCTTTCTCATCAGTACTGTGCTGATGAATGAATTCACATCACCCTTGATACCCCTTGCTAACAGCATCATGTTTTGAGAGGCTGGACTTTTTCTTCTGTTCCTGTATTTCCATATTATTCCTTTTATTTGTCTTCACTGATCTCATTTTCTATCCATTTTCTATATGCTTCCTTCTTGTGACTGAAATCAATAACTACGTTAACATTTAGGCATGTTGGTCTTTTATTACAGTTCCTGTTCTCCTACATTTGGATCACTCGAGCCAGCATCACCCATATCTTTTGTCCGAGAAACTGCTAGCCTGCCTTAACTCATTTTTTCTTTAGTTTTGGTTCCTCTGAGATTGCACACTGCAGATCTCTGAGTTTATTAAAAGTTTTGCTCTTGAAATCCCCTGGCTTTGTGTTCTTCCTCCTTCTCCTCTAAAGAATAATGAACTCTGCCACTCTGTGGTCACAGAAGTTGCCTTCTACACTTTCACTGAAACTAGGCTAGAGACAAATCAAGAAAGGCTTCCTCTTAAGTTGCTTATATGTTTCAAAAACTAGCTAAAGAACTTGTGCTCATCTCCCAGCACATACACCTGTGAATAGATAAACCCCCTATTATCATCAAGTCATGCCCTGCAGAGTCTTGCCAGCTCCTCACAGAAAGAAGAGTCCCAATCTTCTTGAGAGGGTGTAACTGATAAAATTATTTCCTCTGCAGACTTCAAAGTGCTTTTAACTACTTGTTGATCTTGTTTAAGAGAGAGAGAACCTGTGGCAGAGAAGTTAGAGTCAGTGTAGCCAACAGTGGTGTGCTGATTTGGTTCTGCTACCACCTGGGTGCTCATCTTTAGATTGCTAAGGTGGGATTTATCTCACCTAAATTTCAACACCAATAGTATAAACACCTACCTTTGCACTTGGCACCTCAGCTGATTTCTTCCAGTCAGAGAAGAGGAACAGCCACATTAGGACATATAAATTCATCTGACCTATTTTAGATATCTTTTGTAAAATCGGTTGACCTGAAGATTATTTGAAGACTGGCACTAACAGAAATAAGAAAATTTATACAGTAGATTCCTGTGTAGACCTTTCCCCTAACCTTGTGTGTTACAACCATGTGGTTTAACCTTGTGTTTTAACCAGTGTCCAAGAGAGAACAATGCTAGGCTATCACACCTGTAACTTTTTTAGATCTTGCTTGTAAAAGGATTGCCAGGCTGATTTAATTTTGTACTTCCTTTCTATTACATGGTTTGCTTTGTTTGAAGATTTCTACTTTGTTCTGCATATACCAGAGACTGGTGGCCATCCTGTCATTATAACTGCCACTCTTCACATTTTTTTCCAGCATCTTTGCTTTATACAGATGTGTCATGTATTAGAGAAAGCTTTCCAGAACCATCCACTTGAGCACGTAAGTCTTCCAAAGGTGGGGAATGTTCTAGTTTATTAACAGATGCAGCCCTAGGCTGGTAGCAATTACAAGTTAAGCGAGTTGACAACTACTTGGTAGCCTCTGTAAAGCAGGTAGATGGCCTCAGTTTACCTGCAACTTCCCTAAAGCACCAGCCTAAGCACCCCTTATGGACAAACACAAACCAAAGTGACGGCAGTGCAGAGAGAGGTGAAGGATGAGAATGAAAAGTGAAAAGCCTTTTGCTCTGGAGATGCCTTTCCTGAAGCACCCTCCCAAGCCCAAGGGAAGCGAATCAGTCCCACCCTCACTCTTGGAGCACACATGTCTTTTAGGCTCTCAGGACTAGCAATGTAGGAGTATTACAATGCATTTTTAAAGATTATCTATAATTAATGAAAGACTTTTTTATATACACTAGAGAAAACTTTCTTCTCAAAGTATCAAAATGAGAGAGGAAACATTCTTCCCCCTTTTTTTTTTTTACTGTGTCAGCTCCCTGCATGTCAAATAAACCTCCTGGTTCTTTGCTGCCGCTAATTTTGTTGTTTCTGGCTGCTGTTTCCTTTGGTTGGCACAGGGCAAGGCTTGTTGTTCCTCTTTCTTCTGTAGCTCCACTTTTAAGACATCTATTGAGCAAGATATTTTTTATCTTTAATTAAAATCCTTTTTGCAGTCCTCAATGCAAATGCTACATTACTTGGAAAAAAAATACACCCTGTTCTGTTCTATTTACACAGTGAAGGCCAGCAGGATTGTTTCAACACGTTTTGAAAAAACAGCCTCCAAAGCAATCAGTGTAACAATTTTTTTTTCATTTTATTTCTTGTATATTTGTGAAAAATTTCAAAGCAAAATCTCCCCTTCTAAATTTCATTTCTTTGTTCAATGTTACTTACTCATCCAGATGCACTTTTCACTTTTAATTTATCACCATACTGTTGTTGATACATTAATTACTGCAAGGACATTTTTATGTTTCTATTATACTATTTCTGCTCATCAGAATGCCTAGTTTTCTGCACTGAAACTATAGATCTTTGAATATTTTGTCATTGTGGAAACTAATGATAATTTTTAAAGTATGTCAAAAGGGAAAGGACAGCAGCCATGGCATTCAGTAACCTGTATTCCACCTTTTCAGGGTACAAGTGGAATAAGCTTGTCAAATCAGAGCCTGCAGGATGTGGCAGATTCAAAAAGGAAGAGAGGATGTGTGTGACACTAACTCAAGCAGTCATGACCTGCATTGATATTTGGGGTATTCCTATCATTCTGGTCACTCTACAATAGAAGAAAGTAGGGAATCCACCAATACGTTACCTTGAACAGAGCTTGTTGGAACCAAATGTTTTATTTCCAATTGTGTATCTCAAAGAGAATATGAACAGCCTGGTGTAATCTTTGCACTTCTGCTGATGAGTATGGCAAGATGACAAAAAGTCCTTTATATCCAGGAAAGGACTGAGAGGCTTAGTGGCTCCAGGAATGTAATCTAGTCCTTGCATGCTCTGTACACTGTACCAGGGAGAAGGCAGGCACCTCAGGCGGGTATCTGAAAAGCCCTCATGCCTAACAGGGAATTCTTCATAGGAATGTCTCCATCACTGAGAGCAACCTTGGTGAAAATCAGTAAAGGATCCATAAAACTCAAAACTATGTACACATTGCCCTCCACTAAATGTAGCCTTCATCAAGAATAGCCAGAATGTGAGACCTGTGGTCAAAGCATGGAACTGAAACCCAAATTCCCCTTCTTGTGGCAGAACTTTAATCACTGTGCTTTTATTCAACAGCTGCATGCCACTGTTTTTAAGGAAAAAAGGTATTTCTCGAAAATAAAATGTATAGGGGGTTGCAATCAGGACAGGATTCAGGGTCTGATGGTGTCTTCTGAAGTTCACGATTAGGCAACTGACATTCAGGGACAAGAACGACAATACCCTTTATGGGCATAAAAATTAGCTGAGTCAAAGAATAGTTCTATTCTCACCATTGGGCTGGATAAAGTCAAGCAGAGAGATGACACTTACACTGTATTAATGAATGAGGGGCACAGCTAGGAGCATAACTAAAAGCAGTGACTTGTATTGCTTTCCTCTGAATGGTAGCACACACTTGCCGCCTGTGCACAACCCCCTTGAAGTGTTGGCTCATCACGGAGAAGGCCGGAATCTGTGACTAGAAAAATCCAGAAACTGATGAATCTATGAAAAAGAAAACACTAGCTCTTGTGAGCTTATCTCATTGTCCCACCTGCGATTACGGAGCCCTAGTTACGGCTCAGTGACTAAAGCAGGGCGTTTTGAATTACTAGGGCTGCTTGCAGCATAAACAATATTGAAAGAAGAAAAATGTTAGCTAGGAGAACAATGCACCTTGTGCTGTACAAGTGCAAATAGTTCAGGCATGGTATGGTTAGGTAAGGGCGCATCCTGTGGTCTCTGTGACACCAGGAGTAAGCTTGGCCCTTGGCCCCAGGTGGAGGGGTTGGCGCGGGTGCCGCCCTTTGCCCACTCTACGTATGATGAAGACAGGGTGATCTCAAGGCTACAAGCGGTAGCCGAGCTCTCTGGTTTTAATGACCTTGGTGGTTTGCTGGGCAATCTCACACACACACACTTTTTTTTTTTGCACGGCTGTAACTCCACTCGGTAGCAGGTGCTGCACTTGCACGGGTGAAAATGAGGAAACAGGCACTGTCTCCGACACTGACCAGCACTCCCTCCTTCGCTCCACAACAGACTGCTGTAAGATGGACAGGGCGGCTGCCTCGCCCCATGCAGATTTCCCCGTTAGTAAACGAAGCTCCCAACAGCAACCCTCTCTAGGCTGCTTAAGGAAGATGCTGTGACTCCTTCTATACCTTCTGTACAATATGCTGTGTGGTCGCTCGTCACTCCCTACAGTAAAAGTCTCACCCTTGGCTGCAGGAAATTTTAGCTATTGGGCCTCAGGTAACGCATCGGTGGACAAGTCTCTTCTCTCACCTCACACCAAGGCTTTACACCTCCAGCCCAACATCCCGCAGCTTCTTGCAGAGAGGAAGGATGTAAATTTTGACAATTTCTCTAGGAAAAAGTACCCCATTTTGTGAAGATGATATAATTTCTTCTTTTGCCTCACTGCTTATAAACAGTTCACACAGAAGAGTCAAGAGGCAAGGGGTACAAACTGAAATAGCGGAAATTCCATTTGAACGGGAGGAAGAAAAAAACTCTTTTACTGTGAGGGTGGTCAAACACTGGCACAGGTTGCCCTGAGAGCTTACAGAGTCTCCATCCATGGAGATATCCAAACCCCAACAGGACACGGCCCTGAGCAGCCGGCGGTAGCTGATCCTGCTTGGAGTTCAGGGGTTGGACTTGATGATCTCCAGAGATGCCCCCAGCCTCCACCAGCCTGTGGAAAGGGCAGCCATATCACACGTCAGTTTGAGGAGTTGCTTCAGGCTATGCCTTTATGACAAGACACATTTTTTTCCATTTACAGTTAAAATAAACAGGGTTTAATCAAGAACATAATTCAGGCTGGGGGGGCATAGGTGTTTTTTTTTAAAAGAAAAAGGAAACAAAGTCCTTTCAATTCTCTTAAGTTATTCAAAGAAAAAGAGCTCTACATGAGATAAGTGTGTCTTGATGCATTGATAAATTCTTCATTTGATGCAACTGAAGTCAGTAACAGTTTTTTCCAACGGTTTCAAAGAGCAGAGGAGGATCTAGATGTTGCAAATATCCCAGTATGCTGTATTGCTCAAGGGTAGTAATGTCCGCCTATTTCCAGTGGAATTGAGGGTGCCCAGGTGTCTATCTCAAAAGATAAGCAGTGATCCAATGTGTAGATCTTCAAAAGCCTGGGAGGCAGCTCCCTACCTCTTGGAGGCACTACCGTCCCGAAGTACCACGGAGGTCCTTGGATATCAGAGTGCCTGCTGATGATTGCAACCTTACAGTCTAATGCTGCTCAACACCCAGAGCCTACCAAATGCTGTACCCCCTTGTGTAAACCACAGACATTCACTGAAGTGCAAATTGGGATTTACACCTTGTTTTACTTTGTGGTCTGCAGAATATTTTACTAGTCTATGAAAAATGTAAGAGTTTCAACAGAAAACACTGAGAGTCCTGGCTTAAAATTATTCCTCAGACCAGTGGTCAGGGCATTCTGCTGAGGCATGGGGATGCTGCTTCAAGTCCTTGCTGAGAAAGAAGTGGCTTTGACCTCTCACATCCTGAGACAGTACTACTACCACCCGATTTCTAGGCAAAAGGGACACTACGTTATGTGACAAAGGGCTGATCGGAAACCAAAGTGAGTTTATGGAGGAGCCCACTGCACACGCGTGGGCTTCTCCCTGCAGGTTAGAGTTAGGCAGCTGCCTTCATGGGATGGAGAGACTTCAAGCCCATCTTCTTCCTTGGGATCACCTCCTGGCTAGTCTAGGTAGTCTCCCAGTTGGGCCGGTATTTCTGTTTCCACTTACTGTATAGGTAACCTTAGTGCTGGATCACACCAAGCAAAAGATACATCAAAATTAGGAGCTACAGGATGAGCACTGACAGGAACAAATCCTTTCATAGAACAAACTCAAAATCACTAAACTGTGAAAAGACAAATTATTTATTTTTTATTAGTTCAGCTCTGTTTAGCTTTGTATTTTCCTGACAAATGAAAATAGGCTGATTATATTTAATTTTGACCTCTTGACTCGATGCACTGATATCATGCTCTGATATCTATGTGGCAAACATTTTACGGGAATCTTAATGAAAAAGACAGTATTATTCCCCTAGATACTGCAAAACTCTCTTCTTTCTTCTGAAGGCCAAAAATACATGATGGCATTTCTTTCTAGCTAAAGTACAGGAAGCAACTGATGCTACAGGTAATGTTTGAGTGATGCTTTAGCAATGTATCAAAGTGGCTAAGTCCGTCTTATTTAATGCAGAAGAAATAAATTTACTCTGGTGGAGTAGCAAAATAATTTCCAATATGCAAAAGAGAAAAAAAATTATAAAGTTTACAAAATAAATAAAAGATTACTGCTTTTACAACAATTCACCTGCTAAATCAAAAGCTTCGACACCAGCACAAAGTACAGAGTGTAGGTTAACTGATATTAGGAATATGCCATAAAAGCACCCATTCCTGAAAAAGTGCTTTTGACTGAAGGCACCAAATTTTATGTAGCTGTAGAAATGTATATAGTCATCAGAAGTATAGACTGAAAAACACACAAAATAATCCTTCCACTTTCCTTGGAACTAGCTAGGTTGCAGCTGGAATAACACATTAATTTTGGGGCACTGTACTGAGGCACGAAAGAAGATGTGGACCATTTGGAAAGGGCTGAGAAGAGAGAAAAAGGACTGATTTGAGATGTGTAAAACAAAATCCATTGTTAGGACCCCAATACGGTTGATAAAAATGAGTGTGTGGTTGCAGAGCCTGCGGGAGAACGCTCCTGGTGGCATAGCTGAGAGGATCCGGCCGAAGCACAACAGTCTCGTGGATGTCTGGAGAGCCCAGCTCGCAGCACAAGCTAAGATGAAGAGCTGAAACGCACTATCAGTCTCACAAAGCAGCAATGCTACCGAGAAGAGTAAGAAAGAAGGATGCCATTGGTATGACTGAGAGAGTGCAGTGCCACTGACGGGATTATGGAAGAATGATGCAATCGATAAAACACACTGAGAAAGTGACACCATTGATCAGACTGAGAAAGAGCAACGCCAGGTCAGAAGAAGGGACAGGATGCAAAGCTCCGAAGCCTACAGACCATGGACAAGATGAAGTAAAAAGGGCTCTCGATGACATTTTCTGCAGAAACACTGATGGAGCTCTAAATTGTGGGCAATGGAAATCAGCAAGCCAGAGAAATTACCAGAAAGCGTGAGTGGGTAAGTGGATGCTTGTGTTTGCAATCAGCTACAGTTCAGAAGACCACAGATAACCTTACCTCCTTATCAATCTCATTTATATAAGATAAATATTAATGTTAAGAACTGCTGGCATCCGTCAATACATGTGAGAAGTAACCATATCACTGCAAAGGGGGGTTACAACATTGTGGCTTTCTGAATTGAGAGAAAACTGAAGGGACACATGACAATGGTCTTTGAGTACATAAGAGGCCATTCTCTGGGTATGAAGGATGGTAAAACAAAAATAATGTAAGTAAGGTAGACATCAGGAAAAGCTTTTTTTTCTGGTGAGGGTAATAATGCACAAGGCTGGATTCCTTCCGGCAGCTGTGGGATCTCCAACAGTGGAGGTTTGAAACAGCAGCTAGGACAAATATCTTTCAGGAAAAAAAAGTCACATATAGTTGACCTCTAGGAACAGAGGTGGACCAGGTGGACTTTGGAGATCTGGTCCCAGATCTCTTTACTATGCTTTTGTGGCTGTAGCAAAGGTTAGCATCATACAAGATTTTTTTGTATTTTGATTCTACAAGCAGCACACCTTGAGGGAGGCGTTACAATGGTAAACAAACAGGACAGTTTGCAAAAACAGGGTTAACTATCTTACAAGTTACTTTAAATTACCAGTTCAGCAGAACGTTTAAGCATAGCTCTTGGGTCTTACAGACTTAAGGTCTAAGGACAAAAAACCCACCCAAATCTTGATGCTCTGAGGAAATACGAAACCAGCCCAATGCCATCTTTCACAACCAAGTTAACTCCAGACCTAAGAAACTCAGTATTAGGGAGAGGTTGAGCAGAACCACTGGAAAGCATCAGGTGGTCTACTCTCCGCAGGACAGCACAAACTCTCATACGTCCCACAGAAAGCCAGGCATCGCAAAACTCCTCTTCAGGGGACAAGTGTTAATGGCGATCTCCTGAAGAATTGCTCTTGGTAATTAAACGCCCATTCCTCAGTGTGCGTTTCACGCGTGGAGGGAGATATGATGTGAACTGGCGATAACGTTACTAAGGTTTCGCGACCCCATTTGCCACAGTGGTGGATGCACTAGAAGCTTGCCTGTCTTTAACTAAAGCGAGCGCTTTTTCTCCGGGGCTTTTAGCTGTCCGCAGCCGCCAGAATGAAGCCTTTCTGCCGACACCCCCGGGCTCCCTGGGGCGCTTATGTCCGTTCCCGGTGCTGCCCCTTCTCACCTTAATGTAATCTCCTCAGCCCCCTCGGAATTTCTATCCCATATCACCTTCCTCCGAAGGCTCCTTCAACCTGAATAAACTTGGGTTTATTCACAAACGAAATAAGATCTGTTGATTCTGCCTCAGAAAGCCGGAAAAGCAAAAAGCCGAGTGGTTTGAAGCCCGACCTTTCCAGGTTGTGCACTATGCAGCTGGGCACCACAACATTTATTTTATGGTTCTGGTTAAGGTCGGGCTAGATCTTCAGAAAAGGTCCCTTCTGAGCCTAGGGCCGATAAAGCCACCCACCTCCAGATCCAAGATTTGCTATGATAAGGTTCCCCAGAACTTAAAGACATACAAGCGTTTCTTTAAAGCTTTCGGCTTTGGGTGCGACTGCTCTCACAAAGTCTGCCACCGCCTGCCGAGCCAGGCTCCTTCGCGCAGGTAGCGAGAAAACTCCCGTTGAAAAGCCCGGCAGCCGCTGCCCTGCCCGTCCGCAGCACCGCGCCCGCAGAGCGGGCGGCCGAACCGGGGAGCGTTTCCCGCGGCAGGACCCGGCCCGACACCGGCACGGAGCCCGCTGTGAGCCTGGGGAGCCGGGGGGGGACAAAAGGGGCTGCGCGCCCCCGGCCGCACTCGCCTCGCCACCGCCCCGGCCCCCGCCCGTCCCGCCGCGGCCGCCGGCGCGTCCCGCCGCCGCTCACCGATGGTGGAAACGACGGTGCCCACGAAGTAGAAAGCGCCGGTGAAATCCCATCGGGGCCGGATGTCATCGACGCGGATGCCGGCCACGGTGGCCTCCTCGTACTCCCGGAGGAAGTGCCGGAGCTCGGCGCGGCTGAGGTTGTGGCGGCGGGTGAAGTTCTCCAGCCGCTCCTCCCAGCGCTCCTTGGCCTGCCGCTCCGTGGGCAGCTCGATGGCCGAGAAGACGGCGGCGCCGCACAGCATGTACAGCACGATCAGCACCGCCAGCAGGAGGAACCGCGCGTTGTCCGCGTTCAGGCGACCCGCGCTGGAGCAGCAGCCGCCGCGACACGCCATCCTCCGCCCCGCGGGACCGGGCTGCCGCGCTGCCACGCTACGTCGGGGCCCTCCCGCCGCCGCCGCCGGGCATCACGGCGCCGCCCGCCAGGCGTGCCCGGGGCCGCGGCCGCGGAGCTCAGGGCGCCGCGGAGCCCGGCGGCGGCGAGCGGCGCTCCCGGGAGCCGGCCGGCACCTCCGCCCCGGGGGCAAGGCACTGCCCCGCCGCGCCTGGCACGGCTCCGCGGCGGACGGGTTTCGGGCTGCGGCGCATCCTGCGGGCGAGGGAACCGCCCCGTCCCGTCCCGTCCCGTCCCGCCCCGTCCCGCAGAGCCCCTCAGCCGCGCCGGGCTCCCCTCTCCGCCGGTTTCATATCCCCTTCCTGCCCCCGCCCCGAGCACGTCGGAGCGGGGCGCAGGGACAGGCACCGCTAGGCGCCTCCTGCCTGCCGGGGGGGCGAGGCGGGACCGGCAGCAGCTCGACCCCGGCCCTCCCCCGCCCCGGGCCGCGGCTGCCCCCGACCCCACGCCGTCCGCGCCAGCACCACAAGTGAGCACCCCTCAGCCCAGGCGCGGCCGCCGCCGCCGGGGGTCCCCCGGCGCTCCGGGCGGGGCGCGGCGGCACCTGGCAGGACAGGCGGCCGGAGAGCGGCTGCCCCGCGGCCCCAGCCCTCACAGGAGCGGGGGCCGCCCCCCCGGCGCCCGCGGCCTTCCCGCCCGCGGGAGGCGGCCCTCCGGCCCGGCCCTGGGCCGCGGGGCTGCGGAGCCGGCCGGGGCACCGAGGCCTCTGACAGAGAGCAGGAGTGCGGGTCTGCGGCGGGTGAGGTGCCTCTACCACCAAAGCAAGAAAAATTACCCCCTTTTGCCAAAAGAGGGCACCTCTCCCTGCAGGCCGGTCGCGGATCGCCTGCTCGACGGGTTGGTACATCCCCGTCCTCCAGCGCTGGGCGGTCGCAGGAACATTGTGCGTGGATGACAGAGGCACCTCTCCAACAGCAATGTGGTTTGAAAATACATTATCTTCAGGGTCAAAGAGCTCTCGACCCAAGCCTTCTAGAAAAATCATTGTTACTATAAAAAGAAAAAGCTAAACTCAGCAATATCTGGCAAATACTACAGTGCCGAATCCTACTTTTAAATTGCGCGCTAGGATTCAGCTCTGTAAAACGTATTAATATATAAACACTCTTTCTTTCCAGTGAAAGACAACCTACATATATTTTATTATAGAAAGCAGATTAATGAGGTATTACTACAACATTTATTTACCTTTTTTCCCCCCATTTGCTATTAATTATGTTGCAGTTAAAATGCAACAGGAACAAACAGTAAGTAGGCTTAGTAATTACAAATCTCCCTCAACGGTAGATAATTTTATACTTAGAGTAAGAGCCGTTGATGGTCTCACAGCCTGAGGTGTATTTACACCTTGGGTATTGGCCTGACTCCTGGGGGCAGACTGCGGACCATCCTGTGCCGAGTGTTCCAGAGGGGATCACCAACTGTGTGGCAATGAATCTGCATGGCACAGAGAGAAGCCAAGTCCTTCCACCACGTTGCACAGTAAACCAACAGCGCAGGATGAATGGGTCTCATGCTTCCTCTTTGGTTTTTCCTATTTGTTGTTATTCATAGGTGATACATAACCCATCATGCTGCAGGATTTTATTCCTTCTTCATTAGTCTTCAACATAGACTGACATATGGCAATTAAAATTAGCAGCCATGCTGGAAGACATTAAACAGCCAAGAAAAGAGGAAGACGAGCTGCCAGTCAATCTAACCAGACTGAGTGCCAAGTGCTAAAGGTAACGACATGCTTCCATAAAAAATGCTAGTGTATCTTTAAAATTACTGATAGTTCCTGTTAGAGGAAAAATGGAACACCTCTCCTGTGAGGACAGGCTGAGAGAGTTGGGGTTGTTCAGCCTGGAGAAGAGAAGGCTCCAGGGAGACCTTATTGCAGCCTTCCGGAACTTAAAGGAAGATGAGGACAGACTTTTTAGGAGGGCCTGTTGCGATAGGACAAGGGGCTGTGGTTTTAAACTGAAAGAGGGCAGATTTAGGACATTTTTCACCACGAGGGTGGTGAGACAGTGGAACAGGTTTCCCAGAGAGGTGGTAGGTGCCCCATCCCTGGAAACAATCAAGGTCAGGTTGGACGGGGCTCTGAGCAACCTGACCTAGTTGAAGATGTCCCTGCTCACTGCAGAGAGGTTGGACTAGATGATCTTTAAAGGTCCCTTCCAATGCAAACTATTCTATGATTCTATATTTCCCTGCATTGCCAGACTTTGCCAGACGGAAAGCAGATGTATCTAAATCAGCGCTCTCCCAGCCAGCAGAGGCAGCAGAACTGACTGAGCACCCTCGGCCCACACTGAAGTCTCCATCGAAGTTGTTCTTGGGTGGCTCGTATTAGCACAGTGGCAACAGGAGCTTTTAACTGCTTGCAACCATGACGTCAATGTGATTGCCCAAAGGAAGGCAAAGAACAATCACACTATCCAAAGAATTATCCAAGGAAAATTATTCAAGGATATTGAGTTCTTCCTACTATTTACATCTTATTTTGTTAGTGAGGAGTAGTTATTTTTGCATTGGTCTTGGTTGTAGAGGGAGCATTACATTAACGCAGCTAAGAACATCTGGCACTGTTTTGAAAGACAATGAAGTATACTACTGTCACTCAGCATCAAAAATTGCAAGTTCCCTTAATTTGTCAAATCTGATCTTGACCAAACTAAAACACTACAAAGGGATGTGCAGTGGTTTAATCTCTTGAGAAAGTGGCTTTTTAAGGACATACTCCCTACTAAGGGATAGAGCAAGCGTGAGTTGGTATTGGTTGGAATCCTGAAGTAGAAAATGAGAAGATGGCTTACCAATATAACAGGTGTGGCACCTTTTATTATTTTAAGCTCCTTTTCTTTCTTTACTTCCCCTGTTTTAATTAAGGTATTTATGCTAAAGTATTCTTTCTTGTAAAAAAGGTCACTATTCCCGTTGCACTTGGGTAGCTAGCTGCAAAAACTTGAGTGTGTGGAGAGCATGAACAGTGTAATAATGCAGTCACCCATCCAGAGCATTTAAGCAAGGCTGAATAAAGAAATGCAACGTGTTCACTGGCATAAGGAAAAAAAAAAAAGTTGCCTTTTAGTTTCAGGTTAGAAAAATGGTTAAACATGTTGCTGACATTTAAATTAACTCCAAATTGAAATTAACAGCTTGTGAGCGCGAGCACCAAAGGCATTGCCAGTAACCTCACTACAGTCACTTGTGGCACCACTATTGGGAATCCTGACACGTTTGCCCTACACCTCAGCACCACAAGCACACGGGTCCCTTGTGTCTATCTGTGCAGGGATTTAGCGAAAAAAACATTGGTGGTGGTGATGAGGCTTAGCACGATGGTATATAATAGAAAAAAATCAATGTATTTACAAGTGCTGAATGATAACCCTGTAATTAAGAAAGCTACACCGAGTACCCTAGTAACAATTACCAACAACTGTCCGTTCAGAACAGAGCTATTATTAATGCATCAGCAGATTACTTGGAAGACTCACACTGAGATTTAGTTACTCTATCTCATTGATAGTGTCAGTACTTTTAAATTAAACATCTCCTTTGGAAGTGATAAGCTGGTAGACTTAACTAAAATGCACTGCTTCTCTTTGGAGAAGCTATGGGAGAGCTGCAATTTTTGTACATAATTAAACATCTCACTAGAGGAGCAAAGAAACCAACCTTCTGTCACCTCTGACGCTGAACAAAAATTCTTCTGGAACTTAATAACCTTGACGTTAACAAACTAATTAAAAAAAATAAAATCATAGCTTCATGAACATACAACATTTGGGGCATCTAGAGTATGCTAAACTTTTCTTAGCACAGCCTGTTTCTTTGCTAAGTGTTTCAAAGAGATTGCATCTTTGCGGAAGTCCTACTGAATGCAAAGTAAGGAATGTCGCTCTTGCCTTCATCTAGTGTACTCATCCCTCACAAGGCAGAAGATGTTTAGCAGTAAAGACAATGGAATCTGGCTGCATAAAAGAGATTTTCAGGAATAAGAAATGTGAAAAGTTGTTCCATCTCGGAAGTGGGGCTGATAAAGATAATTGTATTCCAGTCTTCTTGGGGAAGACAAGATTTCATTTATACTTAGGGAATACCCTATAGGGGTATTTTTATTTGAAGATATTTGGAAATGAAATTTTACACTTGGGAAAGTAAGGCAGAGATAGACAGGGCTTAAAAGTCCCTACAAGGGACTCCTCAAGAACTACTTCCACTTCTGGAAGCCACTTTCCGTTTGCATGCTGTTTAATTTCCAACATTTCAACAGGTAAGAAAAAGTCTGGTTGATAGCTTAGTTTTCCAAACTGCGTAACAAACCACCATGATTCAGAGCCAAGTTTTTTCTTTGTTTATGCTTATTTACATTGGTCTTAGAACTATGTACCGTAGTGGTTCGCACGTTAAGGGAGAAAACGAGACACATGATCAACCTGTATAAAGTCAGACTGGAGTCAGAAAAAGAGTTCGTAAAAGAATCCAGGAGCCCCCTCGCATTCCTCCATTCCAAGCAATGGAAAATAGCTTCAACTAAAGGATGAACTTTTTGCTCTGATTAATACAATGGGGTCGCAGTACCTTGAAAGCACTGCGGCAACATTTAGAGAGCAGTTAACTGGGAATTAGTTTGAGTGGAGATAAAATTTTGATAAATGCAGAAGCCGAAAAGCTAGTATATTACAAAAAGAAGAAAAAAAGCCAAGGATATAGAGACTGTAGATTAACATAGGAACTTATTTCTCCCAATTTACACAGCTCCTTTCAGCCTCCAGTACTTTTTGCTATGTTTCTTTCTTTTGCCCTTCAAGATGCCAACCACAGTTGCTCAGATTAAAAGAAACTCAGAGGTAAGAGAGAGGGAATGGTGTGACTACTGTCAGTGTTCGGCTAAAATTCTGACATCCTGGGTCACAGAGATAATTTCACAGCTGTAAAATGTCAGCAATTTTATTGATGTCAGTAGAAATATCCTTGGGATTAGGTAGCATCCGGCATTATAAAGAACATTACATCTCGATTCTAGCTTTTTCAAATTGGGTAGCCAGAGCTTGTCACAGTAAATATCTATATATGACATTAATTTACCGATTTCAACATTCAGTTCTTGGTATCACATCTCTCTTCATTAATTTTAATTTACTTGAAATTTTGTGTGCAGTTATTTCTGTTACTTTGTTCATACTTGCTTACTGGAAGGCAGGCTGACATATCAAAACCATAGAAAGCCTTCGCAGAAGAAAGTACGAAGAATTAACATACCACTGAACTGCTGGAAAAAAAAGCACACCGACACATTTAGGAAAGCCACCAAATGAGACAGCTATAATATTGTTGCACGTTTGCACACCCTGCATGGAACAAAACACCTGGTACCTTTTACACCTTTTTACCTTCTGTGATGTTGGATTTAATCTCATGTGCGGTGAAAAGACTCTAGATAGATCACTCTGCCATGGCCTTGAACAAACCAAAATTAGACCATTGCTTTACTATGTGACTCCAGTAAGAAAGTGCACATCATTACGCTGCCCTTGACAGAAGATTTAACCTTTTCAGAATCACAAGCAACACCAAGTTTCCTTCCTTGGCCCAAGAGGGAGTAAACTGGTACTATCCCATTACGTTACTGGCTACAGTAATGCAGTCCAGTATTGAGGTGCCATTGCGAAACCGAGTTTCCAGTCGTCCACCTTGATCTCTCCTTCTGCAGGGTGTATGGCGGCTCTGCAGTGTTGGCTTCGCTTCCCTTCCAGGCTGTAACCTCTCTGACGGGTGGTTTATGACACCAGTATGGGACCTCGTACAGCTGGGTGGTAGGAGTCAGTTGACTTTTTACAAACCATAACCAATTGCATTAGCCATTAAAATTGGCTAGGGCTTGATGAAATTGTTTTAGCCATTTAGGCACAGAAAAGCACACTGCATCCTTCTTTACACCCTAATTAGCAGCACTGCCGAAATGTACTCACGTTGTTTGCACCAGCATGTTTTGCTACGCATTAGCAATCAATACTTACACTCTTGTTTGTAATGGAAAGCACTTAATTTTGAAGGGACATCAGAACAGATTCATTCTCAGCAGCAGCAATAAAAATTAATCAGCAATTTATTGAGTAAAAAAGATGTTGTGCTGAATAACAATTACTGCTACAGACAATGCTATTGCCTTTTTTTTTTTTAAATTCAAACTACCTTTTAAAAATAAAGGAGAAGCACATGGATCTCAGACTGAAATACCGCTTTAACCAAAGATCCCTGAGTCAAATCCAGTTGCATGACATTCTGCTGTGGGTTGGGCTAATTTGTCTGTTTTCTCCTTCTCTTTACTCATAGTTTCACTTCCAAATGCTAGGGCCCCTACTTTTCCTCAGAATGAATTCTGAAATCCCCTGATCTTCTAGATAGAAAATGATTACACACAGTTCAACTACGTACCAGAATGAAGTGAAATAAGAGTGAAAGCAGGAAAACTGAAAAAAAGACATGAAAAAAATGATTAGGGTGGTAAAAAATATGGAATTTCAAAATATTCTGCACAAGAGGAATTTAAAAATTTTATTCTGGCAGTTAAGAAGTGTTCTTCAGTCCATCCTGGCACCTGAGAGGCTGCACAGCTATAAAGTTGTGATTAAACAGCATTTTCTGGCCAAAGGGTTTGTCAAGAGCCTTCCAGCCAGCTCTAATATGACACGAAGCCCAGCTGTGTTTGGGTTGCATAGGACTGACTGCAAAAGAGTGTTGCCACCCTGGAGTTTCAGTTATCATTGGACAGTTTCTTCAAAACAAGTTTTCCTTGCCATTCTGGACGAGCCAAAGTTAAAACAGAGCTACGTGCATAGCTGTTTCAACCAAACTCAACCCGTACTTGAACCATTAGTTGGCCTCACACCACACACTGTCCAGCAAACCAAACCGCCAGCCTTCACTCTTTTCTCGCCTCTGCCACCCAGCAGTGCCTCACTTCCAGCCTTCTGCCACGGCCCAAGTTGCTTTGGGTCACAGCTCTGCATCGGAAAGATCTCCCGAGTTTTCCTAGCAGAACTGATCACTTGCTTTATTTGTTCCCACCGCCGGGCTTTGGAATGATCTTCTGACAGTGCATTAATCTGAGCCCTGGAGAGCTGAAGTTAAATCATACCAAGTTCCTGGAAACGGAAAAATTCCAGCTGGAATTTAACCAGGAACGCCTTGGAGCCGGTCAAACCACTCTATGCCAAAAATAGAAATACTCACATATGTAGCGTTAATAAATCATTAACATTCTTCACAAATTCATGATAACTGTCTATTAATTGTTAGTTGACCTTCTAGAAGTCTTAAAGCTTTCCTCATACAAAGACATCTTTCTATTTAGAACTCCAATTATCACAAAATGAAAATAATCACAATGAGATCATACTCTCTTAAAAAAAACAAAGTATGACAACAGCTATGAAGAGAGATCTCAGTTTTCAGAGCACACTGCTCCATTTTCATGTTACTTTCCCTGAGCCCTCTCTTTTCAGGCTCATCAGGGATAGAAGTAAACAGTTTCTGCATGTAATACAAAGATTCTACATACAGCATCGAGAGAAGGTGGAAAGCAGAAAGCATTCCTGTATGTTCCTATCTTCCTGTATGTTCCATGGACATCCCAGGAGTATTCTGCCCCATAGCTGGCTCACATTATTTCCAAAGTTCTCAAAACCAGATAAAGCAATAATAATGATTACTGGGCCTCTAAATTGCCAACACAAGCTAAGAAATGAGCAACCTAAATACCCAAGTTCCTGGTACTTGCTTGAAGAATGAGTGTAAAATTCTTCTGTGTTACAGGAACTCTCTAGCTCCATTTGCCCTTTGAATAAGAGACTGTATAATAATTTCCCCACCAATAACTCAAAGTCATGAGCTTTTTGATTTGAAAGATTGCCTCATAACTGCACTAGAACTTGAATGTAACTAGAGAGGGTACAACAACAGGGAAAGGGTATGAAAGATGGAAAAGCAGCAGTACTTCATAGAGTTTCTCCATGGACTGGTAGGTGACAGTGTGGGAAAATGAAAGAAAACTTCTCCTTGCTAGCTAGATGCCGTGATGATTTCCTACACCTTTTCTGTGGTAACTCTGGAATGAAACAGGGGTAGAAAAACATTAGGCAAACACTGGGAAGTACTCCCAGTATACTCTAAACCATCTTGGGGAATGACACTGCAAAATGAACAAGACTGCGCTGGAACAGCTACCCAGTCAGATTATTTGGGATCCAAAAGTACCACACCATACTGCAAGATTTCCAGGCTGCAGGACCAGTGGTTCATACACCCCATAGAACTACTTAAGACTAGTCTTCAGCAGCCAAGCCCACCCACTTCAATGCAGTGTTTTGGGCAGTACTTGCATGTCTGCAAGGTGGGGCTGGGGGGGAAGAGGATAAGGAAAAAAACTGGCAAGAAGCCAAACCAGCAAACACTAGAGCTTGCACTGGAAGTGCTAACTGCAAAGCAAAGGTTCAATCCAATTCAAAATGTACACAGGAGAAGATTGAACAAAGGATATATAAACAAGATTGACTTTATTTTTATTTTCATTTTACATACTGAAACTTTTATTCCAGCCACTGGGGCCAACTGACAGTCTCACAGAACAGTAAATTTTAAACTTATCACAGCTAAAAATGCAGAGAGAATCTCTGAGAACAGTCTACAATTGTTTTAATCTTGAAAAGCATATTATGAACCACAGTAAGGAAAAGGCATATAAAAAAGGTATTTAAAAATGCAGTGTTACGAGTTCATTTATAATAATATGGTTACAGATTCTCCAAGAATCTTCCCATCATCAACATTTTAATATTTCTTTCAACTACAAATTAATCATTATAGCAGACATCATGGCTTAAAAAACAGAAATATGCAGCCTTGCAAGTAGCACGGTGGGCTCAGTGTCGGTACATCACAGGACACTGGAAACATTCACGACGGAACCCACATATTTCCATGCGTATCAGGGGCGTTAGTGTAAGGAATATTCCAAATCCATGGTTGATCTGTAAACCAAAACAAAAACATGCTCATGACAAATTCAGTTATTAAATATAAAAATCTGATCCTCTTCCTCCCCTCCCTTTGGAGGAAAAGGAAGGTTGAAATTCCCACTGGTTTTCACATACCCCCATGTGATATTTCTGTTTACTTGAAATTTTTATTCAGCTGTTTTGTAAAACAGTAAGATTTAGAGTTTTCAAAAGGCTTTGCTTTTCCCCCCAAAATTATTTTAAATACAACTAGCATAACCCAACATAGTCCCCACCTGCTGTAAAAGAATTGTATTTCAGACAATACACCAGAACAGTAATGCAGCCAAATTTGGTTTGGCCCATAGGCAGCAAGTTTCGTGCTGCATATCTCTTACCCCAATGGAATTATAAATAAGTGCTGTAACGTATTAGTATTTTTTACAGGGAGAGCAAGAAGAATTCAGTATCTAAGAACGACCCTGCATGAACTCTGAGACGTTCAAATTCACCCCGCGCTTCTTCAAACATTACATTTTCTGATAAGCAACAGGTTTGCAGCAGACAGTTCCCTCCCTCCACTTCTCAGAATACAGAAGCTGTTCTCGCTCTTGGGAAGGAGAAAAGGCAACGCAGCAGGAACCAACTGCTAGCTCTGCAGCTTGCTCTAGGCTCTTCCTCCTACCACATATATGTTGCAGAAAAGCAGCTGGTTTATGAAGCCAAGCTATTATTCTACTTCTCTCAGGCTACTCCTACTGAAATACAGAGAAAACGCCTTCAATCCTTTCAGTGCCTTTTCTCAAATAAGAAGTTTCTATAAATCTAGCCTGCTTCTTTTCTCCATCTACAAAATAAGCCCTGAAGGAAGACAGGGATGTTAATCTGTACAACACACAGATTAAACGGAATTGTACTAAGGATGACGGGAGTAGTTCATTTATCAAAAACAAGCTACTCATATGGATGATATACTATGCATACTTGCTAAAGAAGATTTGCTATATGCTTGCCAATTGAAATTTTAGATAAGCTATTGATTATGATTAATAATGCAAATGTTTTACACAAGTGTCTTTACAGTAATAATAGGGAAAAAAACCCCTTTAAATTACAACATAACTGAACCTGCTTGAGTTGGGAAAAAAGACTGTTTAGAGGTTATGAAGACTGATAGGGATGTTACAAGTCACAGGAATGTGATCACCAGCGAACAAACAGCCTATACAACAAATACCATCTTTCACATAATGTTATTATAAAAGGACAATAAAAGCAAACATCCTTGTCTTCCCCTGATTTAAAATCACAATATAGCTTCTAGGTAGAAGTAGTAGTTGGTTACAGTGGACAGATGATTTCCAAGCACAAAAAATTAAGGCATCAGAAAGCTGAAGAAACTATAGCACTTAACTCACACCGCACTGCCAAGAAAACATCTCTGGGTTTCTGGGTTAACTGCGGGATATCTAGACTTTGAGTGACATCTTAAAAAAAAAACAACCAAAAAACAACTAGCACCGTTATTTCTCTAGGCTTCTTTTTACCAGTCTGCTGCCTGAAAGCTACATGTACGTTTTGTATTTTAGATTAATACCTTACCACATAATAGATATTGCCTTTCCATCAACCTTACTAGGAAGCAGCAATCCTGAAGTTAAGGTGGAGAACATTAAAAACTGTAGGAACGGATACAAAATAAAGTACACTTTATTCTGAATACTGCATCCAGCTCTGGAGCCCTCAGCACAGGAAAGACCTGTTGGAGCAGGTCCGGAGGATGCCACAAAAATGATCGGAGGGGTGGAAAACCTCTCCTGTGAGGACAGGCTGAGAGAATTGGGGTTGTTCAGCCTGGACAAGAGAAGGCTCTGGGGACACCTTACTGCCACCTGCCAGTACTTAAAGGGGGCTTCTAAGAAAGATGGGGACAGACTTTTTAGCAGGGCCTGTAGCAACAGGACAAGGGGTAATGGTTTTAGACTAAAAGAGGGTAGATTAAAACTAGACATAAGGAAAAAATTTTTGAAAATGAGGGTGGTGAAATGCTGGCACAGGTTGCCCAAAAAGGTGGTAGGTGCCCCATCCCTGGAAACAATCAAGGTCAGGTTGGACGGGGCTCTGAGCAACCTGACCTAGTTGAAGATGTCTCTGCTCACTGCAGAGAGGTTGTACTAGATGACCTTTGAAGGTCCCTTCCAATTCTATCAAAGAAAATGTTGGAATAAGCCTTAAGGATTCCAAGCATACAGTCAAATTTAATCATTGACCTCTCTCTATGACATCAGAATAAATCCAGTCCCACTCAAGCATCTTCACTACAATCTGCAGATACTCTGTTTAATTCAGCAAAACATACAGGCAGAGGAAGACTTAGATGTACAGAAACAACTCTAGTCACCTCCTAAAAAAAAAAACTCTGAAAGGCTTCAGTACCTAATTTAGTTCTTTCTTTATTGTGACTATCCTAACGAATTTTTCTTAATTTTCCAAGTATGTAGCTATTGACATACTTGGAAATTTATTCTATTAATAGGATGCTGTTGGTTTTATAAAACACCTGATACTATTTTAATAAACCATGTGTAAAACTATTGCTGAAACAAATTATAACTCAGTTACTTTTAAAATATCAGATCTAATTTAAAATTATTTATAACTTTTAATAGGAGCTATAACAGCAAGAGAAAGAAAATGACTATGTACAAATATTGTATGACTGTAGCTGCTTACTGTTGCACACTAAAACAACTGCCACACTTTTGAAAGTTAAATCTGTTGATCTTGAAAAAAGTTAACTGTTCCCTATTTCCCTTCCAAGTGAAATATTCTATTCTATTCATAGCCCCACTACACATATTTTTAAAGTGTGCTCAACGTACTTACCTCTCACACCTCTCAAGCCCAGTCCTTCATTTCTGATACCCTAATTTTGTCTCAACTGCACCTTATTAAGTATTACCTAGTAACTCAGTGCCACTGCTTCTTTCTTGCCTCATTTATAAGCAGCAGAACTCTAGCACTAGAGTTAGTACAGAGTAGAATGAACAGGGCCATTCCCACTCCACTGCTACTTAAAGATTATCTGAAATCTCAGACAAAGTGCTGTTTCAGTTATACTCAGGCAGACTTTTGAAGATTCTCTCACAACTGGATGGACTGTCACATTTCATTTAAAGATATAGAGAGGTCATGGAGAACAAGACAAGTTTTTTTGCAAGTACACCTGGTTAATCACTCAATCCTCCACGTTCTGAGATAGCGTTACAGAACATGAAATAATGAGCTGACAATGGTACAACAAGGTTGTTTTGCAAATTTTAACAATAGTATTTTATAAATGCAGCATATTGTGTAGGTCAAAAACATGCCAGCACGCCGTCTTAAAGCTCCATGTTCTCGTAAGTATGACAGATGGCAGTCAGGTATGTACAGCCAAACCCAGAAAAGTCTGTGAATTACAGGAACATGGAATTGAATAGTAAAGTATAAAATACAGTTAAAGTATCTTTGTGATCCTCTTCCTTCAGTTTAAAATACAAGTGTCTTTTGCACTGTGAGTGGAGTTCTGGATAAGAGCTATTCCTGGCTGATTTCTAAATGGAGAGGATGGATTCTTACATCATCTTTCACAATATTTCGTGAGTCTTCCAACTGAAGAACGTAGCTGTGAAGTAGTAAGTGTTCACATATACAGAAAGGTTATTTACAAATAACCAAAGTTCAAGTTATTCTACATATACATTCTAGCACAGCAAACTTACTCCCTGCCGCATGAGGCTGGAAACTTCTCCCTCTCAGCATTTGCGGAAGGTGCACACTATACTTCAAGTCTCTTCCCCCCTCCCTTTGGATGAGCATGGCATTTAAAAAGGAACTTATCTTGTTCCTCTCAATGCAAAAATAATACCTGAAAGATTTCAAGAAGGGGGAAGGGCAGACGGGGAATAGATGTGGGATGTATAATTATATTCACAAACAAGATAATAATTCCTGAAGGCCAGGACTATCAGCACTTTGGAGAGGGGGAAGGGAGAAAAAAAAAAACAACCCTGTACTGCAGTTTAGGAGGAGGATTTGCTTTGTTTCCCAAAGTGTTGATGTGATGAGAAAAAAAGTCCTTTGCACTCTTCCGAGGCCTTTCCCAAGTTGTTCTAAAAAAACCCCACCCTTGATGTACTTCTGTATTGAAGTTTCAAGTTCCTACCATACAGCAGATTATTTCCTCAGTCAGTAAATTGTGTAATATCTAAATCACAAATTAAGTTATATTCCTTGACTACAGCAAGCAGCTTGTACCTTTTCCCATGTAAAAAAACCCTGAGGCTGTATACCTTTGTGTAATCTAAGTCTGCTGTAAGAAACTTCTCAACAGGGTGAAACAAAAGTGATAGGGGAATCAGTGCTCAGGCACTCTAAATGAAATGCTGTGCTTTCATGAGAGGATCAGGCCAGCTTGTATTGGTAAGAGAGATAATAAGCACTATTGCAGCTGAGATCATAGAAAAAAAAATTGTGAAAAATGGACAAAATATCAAGCAGTGAATATCTGAAGTTACATGGAAATGGTCAACTTGCTCTGCCATGTAAGTGTGGCAATGGAGTACTGACCAGTGAGTTGGGCCCTTCACAAGGGAGAGAACTGTTCATGTGAGACATGTTACTGATCCGTTTCTGCATCCTTAAGAAAATGAAATCGCAGCTGTCAGAGGTTGCAAACTTCAGCTAGAGAACTAATGAATTGTTAAGTGGACTGTTCATTTCTCCACAATGCTTCAACTTGCATTAAAGCAAATTTTCATCTCATTTGCCCACCATTCTTCCAGCCTCTCATAGCACGAGATTTGACAGCTTTAGCCCCCTAGTTACAAAGGTAAAATAGATTTTTCCCACCAGAAAATAATGAAATACATTTTAATACATTTTAACAAATTGTTAGAATGGTTCAGGAAAGAAATCTTCAAAGAGCAAAATAACCAGACTAATGTAATTCATACAATTGGCATATATAGTAATATGTAGTTTCACTCTAACGTTAGATCGATTTGAACTGAGCTGGAACCTGTCTTATTTTCTTGTATATATATTTTCTCTATGCTATTAGTCAACTGAACAGCCAGTTTCTTTCCTTGATTTAAATATGTACATTGAAGAGAAAACTCAATGAGAAGTAACTTGTTTATCAGAAATCATCCCCCCTACTTCATAGGTTTTTCTTCCAGATGGTTTAAGCAGAGCATTTTGAACTAAGAGCTCACAAAAAGCTTTTATAAATTCCTGCCTTGTAACCCAGTCACAATTCAAAGAACCACTCAAATATATTTTTAGTTCATCCCCTTTTCAGTAGCACTGTAAGAGAGTTCTGTAACAAGTACATGAGATTAATAAATCTGAAATCTGACAGAATAATAATGTTTCAGAAATGTTTCATCTGCTGAGGTCTCCCTAAAAAAAAAAGCAGAAAACAGAGCCAACTGAACATAAATCTAATCACACTTAAATGTACCTAGAAAGTTCAGTGCAAGTCACTAGGAAAAAGCTACAGAAGTAGCTCAAAATACCAAAGCTTACTATAACACAACAACATAGTTTACAATATATGTGAACCATAGATTCACTGATTCATTGGGCTAATTAATCATGGAATCATTACTTTCTGACAACTTTTAGGTCCAAAAATAGTTTTTTCAAGCATAATGGTGTGGGGTGTGGTTTGTTTTTTTTTTTTAAATCATCCTATGTAGCTAAAATGAGCTACTTTTTAACTTAATATTAACTTTTTATATTTTTGTAAAAATATTTCCGGTATGATTTCTCTCAAAGAAATCTACAAACTCCTCACCTCAACTTGAAGTGAATATGCTGCTACCAACTATGGTTTGAGACCCAGTTAAATTTCATTCTGTGTTCTCTTCACATCAAAGGACTCTGGTTGGCACAAGCAGTTGGAATTTACCTGTCCATGTACTGTAAAATGCAGCTCTATGCAAGTTTGAAATACAACTGAAAACTAAATGAAAGCAATTGGAAAATTTTAGATATATTGGTGTCACAGAGGTGATATATCATAATTACCCTACCAGTGACATCTTAAAGCATATCAATACATCCTTCAGTGATCTAAAGCTTAGCCTATGATTATACCTCAGTGAAGGATAATCTATCTCTATGGGAGAGAAAAACAGGGCAAAACCAAGAAGTTATTTGTCTCACAATGATCTCCATTTATACTCTTTAGAAATCTGTGGAGGAAGGAGGAAGAAAATCTTCATGATCGTTTCTCCAAGAGATTCTATTTTTCTGTTTTGCCTAAATTTGAGTTTTAGAAGGAAACACACTGACTAATGAGGCAAACTAGGCAAAGGTGGACAAGTCTTCTGTCTGTATTTTTTTTTTCCTTCCTGTTACATGGGGTGAGGGAAAAGTAGAACTGGGACCAAATTATTTCATTACTACTGAACTTAATGGACTTCTAAAGATTTTGGATGAACCTCATGAATTATTATAGATGAAATCAGACAGATTATTTACATCTGTGGTGGGTTGACCCTGGCTGGACCCAGGTGCCTACTCCCCTCCTCAGCTGGACAGGGGAGAGAAAACATAATGAAAGGCTCATGGGTTGAGATAAGCATAGGGAGAGATCACTTACCAATTACCATCATGGGCAAAACAGACTCAACTTGGGGAAATTAGTTTAAATTATTACTAATCAAATCAGAGTAGGATAATGAGAAACAAAACCAAACCTTAAAACACCTTCCCCTCACACCTGTCTTCTTCCGGGGATCAACTTGACTCCCAAATTCTCTACCTCCTCCTCCACAGCAGCACAGGGGGATGGGGAATGGGGGTTGTGGTCAGTTCATCACATGTTGTTTCTGCCGCTCCTTTCTCCTCAGGGGGAGGACTCCTCACACTCTGCCCCTGCTCCAGCCCAGGTCCCTTCCACAGGTTGCTGTCCTTCAGGAACAGACTGCCTCAGCATGGGTCCCCCATAGGGTCACAGCCTCCTTTGGGCATCCCCCTGCTCTGGCATGGGGTCCTCCCTGGGCTACAGGTGGAGATCTGTTCCAGCATGGAGCTCCATGGGCTGCAGGGGCACAGCCAGTCTCACCATGGTCTTCACCATCAGCTGCAGGGGAATCTCTGCTCTGGTGCCTGGAGCACCTTCTCCCCCTCCCTCTTCACTGGCCTTGGTGTCTGCAGAGTTGTTTCTCTCTGGCTGCAATTGCTGTTGCCGTTTTTTTTTCCCCCATCTTAAATAAGTTATCCCAGAGGTGCTACCACCATCGCTGATGGGCTCGGCCTTGGCCAGTGGTGGGTCCATCTTGGAGCCAGCTGGCATTGACTCTCTCGGACATAGTGGAAGTTTCTAGCACCTTCTCACAGAAGCTGCCCCTGCAGCTCCCCGCTACCAAAACCTTGCCACACAAACCCAATACAATATACTTTACTGCTGATTTTATCATTGTATGTCCTGAGAATCATATTGTATTATTGCTTTTCAAGATTCAAGATGCATTTACTTCACTGTAATGGTTTTCACACTGAAGTCTGGTCGCATCTGATGAACACTAAATAGTATGACAGAAAGTCATTGTCACAGTATGACAAAGAATCTCTGCAATTAAATTATTTCCACAAACTAAGGAACTGCTTTTCTTTCACTTTGTTACATTAGATAATAATATAATGCTGTAACATTAAATATGTCTGAAGCGAGATTTGAATTTGCCCAAGTACAGGTATTTTGGTATACCTATCTTCTTCTTACAACTTTACATGACAAATGTATGGCCCTGCTCCTGATCATCTGTTCACTATTCTGCCTGTTTCTCCTCCCTCCTGCTGCTGATAGGATTTTTCTGATTATATGAAAGTGATGTGTACTTTGCTTTCCCATGATTAGAGAATCTGAGTTCATGGAAACTCCCCGGGAGCCTTTTCTCCTTCAATTATAGGGATCAGTCAATATGGTTTCTTTAGGGAAAGGACAATTACTTATAATTAGTTGCATTTCTGCTTCTCAAGACTTTATTAAAATAAATCTATTTATATCACTCTCCAGAGACTTTGGGAGTTGATGACTGTATTGTTAAGGACAGATTATTTTATGAGTCCATCCTAAACCGAGGGAATTCTTTAAACATCTTTTCCACTAGCAGGCTAAGGAACCGAAACAGAATATTTAGGAAAGATGTGGAAAAGCACAGCCATCTGACTTTGCTTCCATTGCCAAAGCCCAGACAACTTAAATTCTGACATCTGTTCATATCACGGGAGAAAGCTGACACCCAAAAGCTGAACTACAGACAAGCGAGTTCTCTACAGAAATAAGCTTCCCATGCAAAAAGTGAAAAATGTTCTTTGGGGAAAAAAAAATATTTACATTTAGTTGAAATATGCATAAAACTCATTGACATAGTAAGTTGAATGCAGGAATTAAAACAAGAACAATATTAATTACACAACTACATCCTTGTATGAGGAAGATAGTATATGCAACACATTTGAGAATACACACAGATTCTTATTTTTAATATTTTTTTTCAAATTTCAAAAAATTTAAATATGACCTTTTAGAAAAACCTTCCAAAAACATCAGTTTGAGCATTAGTTACTAAGCAGACAGCGCAGGCATGTCCCAGAGCCCAGCAGTTAAAACTGTAAGAATTCATCCATGAATGTAGATGTTCACAGCACTTAATGGAACATCAGCTGGTATCTCACCACTTACCTTCTTAAGAAGAGTTGAAAGCCAGGTCAACAATAATGATAGTATGTAATATATTCTTCCCCTTTAGTTAGCTAGTAACACAGGCACATCCCCTGCCACCCCTCTCCATAACAACATTAATAATACTTATACTGTTTTATTTAGTAGAAAACATGCTCTCCATAATAGATTGTATTATCATTTCTACATTGAGCCAGTATTTTTTCTCTGGAAAAACTGAAATATCATTTAAGAATTCTTTTAGGTAAGTAGTAAGGTCTTAAAGCAGAAAAATCACCTCTGCAAGTTACAAATGTAACGTGCATCACATTGAACAGAATGCCTGGCTGTGTAGCTGGTGCCATACTCAAGGTTTTGGCTTCTATGATCATGGATCTACCTGTAAGAAGCCAAGTTTGCTGGGAGCTGATGGGAGGCAAGAACCTCTTTGCCAACAAGCTGGCCAGACGTATAAGTAGGGCTTTAATCTAGACTCAGTGGCAGAAAGGGATGAAGTTTTGAGCAACACAGAAGAGCCAGGGGCTGCCAATGCATCGGGAACCAACAGAGAAACACCTCTAAAATGCTGCAAAGAAACTACAGCTTGTTCCTCTTAAAAAAAGGTGACACGGTCAACAACCCAGCTGAAGCGCACCTATACCAGTGCACACAGCACGAGTAACAAACAGGAGTCAGAAGACACTGTGCAGCTAGAAAGCTGGGATCTAACTGGTATCACTGAAACCTGGTGGGATGAATCATGTGACTGGAGCACTGCAATCAGTGGCAATCAACTGTTCAGAAGGGACAGGAAAGGAAGAATAGGGGGGTGCCCTCTATGTAAAAAAAAAAAGTGGAATGCCTGCACAGAGCTGTGTTTGAAAAACAGCGATGAACAGGTTGAGAGCTTAGGGGTGAAAAATCAGAGGTCAAGCCAACACAGGAAACATCATAGTTGGTGTTTACCACAGGCCGCCCAATCAAGAGGATGCTGCCGAAGCATTCTTACTTCAACTACAGGAAGCATCATGCTCGCAGGCTCTGATCCTGCTGGTGGACTTAAGTCACCCTGAAATGAAGTGTCTTTACTTTTATTTACTATATAAGACTCTATAAGCTTATTTACTTCTTAGCTTTTAAACTAAGTCTAAAGCTATGAAATGAAATAGAATGGACCAAAAGCAACTCTTCTGTCTTCTTATTTGCAGAAATTCTTTCACATCTGCCCTATGGTATTTCTTTCACACCCCACTTCCAGAGGACTGTTTTTTCCTCGCACCTGACCTTTTCCAAACATTCCTCTTTTAACACTGCTTTCCCCATTAGTTCTGCAGAAAAACATTTTGATTCCATAAACAATATCTATTTTCCTAATACATGCAAGAATCCCAGAAGAGGAATGAAAAAACAATATTTAGGTTGTTGATCCAAAACTGAAACAACAATAAAGAAAAAGTGAGAACCGAAAGACTCTATAGTGCTTTCTTCGAAGCCGCAAGCAGAATGTGAGACTGGTATTATCTCAAATGCAGTCATGCCACAAAAATATTAAAATAAAGCTCTGAAACACAGCAGTGTTCAAGTGACTCAGTTACTCAAATTAGTTTGCTCCATATATAATACACCTCCTTTTCTTCTGAAGTCACACCTTACCTTTGCTTCCATACTGTTCTGGTGGCAGGTCATAAGGTACAGGAAAATATGTTGCTGAATCATTACTTTCTGAAAGCATTTTCCTTCTCACATGAAAGTAACCTTTATCCAATCCCTATGAAGGGAAACATACAGAAGACAAACTTATTAGTTTTGGCAGAAAAAGACAAACCTAATCCACAACAGACTCTTTCTCAGTAACAGTTATTTTAATAAACAAAATTACCTCCATTACTGAGATTAGATACTTCCCAAAGCACCTTCCTGCCTTAAGAACTCAGATTCTCTTTTTACTACTATTTCAGGTTCTTCTCTTTCTTTTACATTCATTGGCTTAGTCCCACAGGTGGGTCCACATTGGATATGCTCTACCTTCTCAGTCCCTTACAAATATACCAATGTATTTCCATGTTCACTAGGTAAACATGCTTGTGGCCTTGTGTGTTGTGGTTTAACCCCAGCTGGCAACTAAGCACCATGCAGCTGCTTACTCACTCTTCTCTGCCCCCCACAGTGGGATGGGGAGGAGAATAAAAAAAAAGGTAAACCTCACGGGTTGAGATAAAGACAGTTTAATAGGACAGCAAGGGAAGAGAAAACAATAATGAAAATAGTAACAGCAGCAACAATGATGACTTATAAAAGAGTACACAAAATAAGCAATGCACAATACAATTGCTCACCACACACGGACCAGTGCCTAGCCAGTTCCTGAGCTGCGGCACCCTGGCCAACTCCAGGCTGAACAATCCCAGCTCTCTCAGTCTGTCCTCACAGGAGAGGTGTTCCATCCCTCTGATCATTTTGGTGGCCTCCTCTGGACCCACTCCAACAGGTCCATAACTTTCCTGTGCTGAGGGCTCCAGAGCTGGACACAGTACTGGCAGGTGGGGTCTCACCAGAGCAGAGGGGCAGAATCTCCTCCCTCGACCTGCTTGCCATGCTGCTTTGAATGCGGCCCAGGATATGGTTGGACTTCTGGGCTGCAAGCGCACATTGCCAGCTCATGTCCGAATATTAACTTATACTTCATCCAAGCTGTAGGATCCATTGGTGCAAGTTTTACTGGATTACTGTTTTGTGACAGTACAAGCAAGCTTCTTAGTTACCACTAAATAATCCCATTTTATTCAAACATACATGCTGGATGATTTATAGTCCCATCTATATACAGTACTTTTACAATACTGTAAGTTCTTCTTTATTGAAGTTTTATTTCATCAAATGTTAGCATTCTAAGCTGGAGGAAGCAGCATTCACATGACCATGCAAAGCATGGGATACAAAGCAGCCTTACACCTTGTCCTTTGGTATTCATTAAGAATAGTAACAGAATAGGGAAAGCTGCTGAAGACAATATCAGGCTGTATTACAGCAGTTCTAGCAAGTCAGTTCAATAAACTCCTTTAGAATATAGGTGCTGCTTTTGTCTCATGACCCAAAGTAACAGGCAACTGGTTATAACATAAGAAACACTGTGTATTAACTTAAGGACTAAGTAAAAGCCACTGCCTTTTAAATGAAAGAACAGGGGAAACAAACAAGGTCCATGCTGAAGGATTGTGTGAATGAAAATCCATTTTAAGTTTCCCTTTCTTATACCATTAGTCAGTTGAATTTTGATAAAACTTTATCAAAACCAGGCCACAACCTTTTGTAGAGCTTAGCCTTTAAGCAGCAATATGTTCAAAACAAACGAATTCAAAAATATAGTATTATTTTTAAAATCTCATAAACATCTAAGTGTTTGAAACTGAATAGAAAGACACAAAATTCAGAATTACTTAGAAAAAATGCAACAAGTTGTACAAGCTTTACTTCCAATGAACTTGAATCACTCAGGAATTGATAGAAATTTCCTGTAAAAATGTCAATAACCATACTTATGTCTGTAGTGGAAAGAACATGAAATATGCCAGAGATGCCATAGCTCACAAAGAACAGGAACTGTGCAAGTGGTGGTAAGAACTTTTTTCAGAACTCATAGGAGTCAGGTTTCAGTTGGTGGGGAGTCTGGGCGGTGTAGTACCTCAGTCCGAGGTACTACTCATAAGGTAACATTTAAATGGCAAACTGAAATGGCTTGTATGAGATTTGATCGGCCCAAGCACCTATGAGCTTTTGTCTTGTCTTCTACATGCAGCTATGAGGGAAATGTAGAATGGCAGAGAAGGCTTCTCTGCTGTATGGCGAGTTAGTCCTTACCCTACAATGAGCTTCATATGCATGCCTGCTCAAGAGCACCAAAGCTACACAGCTGTTGCCTGGTGTCATCTTAGTTTGAAATTTGTATAACCACTGCTATCAAAGCACATAGAGTAGAACAACACCTACTCAGGCCTCTACATACATACATTATAATCTCAGTTTAATTCAAGTATCAAGAACTATGCCACATGTTCACAGTGGGTGCTTTTCACACAACATGAAAGAAAAAAGCACCACTTGTAGGATATTTTTAATATCCTTTTCTTTCCTGTTATCCACCCTTTTTTCAACCCAGTAATGTTTTAGTTTCTGCTTCATTTCTTATACCCTCTGTTCTTCCCTGATGTTGTTCTCCAACCCCACCGGACTCCATCAGTTGATCCCAAAATTGTTTTATTTGTCTGTCAGAATTTAACCTGTAGGAATCTTCCATTCAGGAAATGCTAATCCAAGAAAAGATATTTAGTTTTCCTCAAAAGATCCTGGAATAAGAGTCTAGGTTATAGCATACATTCTTTAACAAGGCTCTCTGAGGAGATTCACATGGTTTTAAAAATAACTCTCAGCTGTCCATCTTCACACAGATTACACAGACATTGAAATAAGTCACATTTTGTCTGTTTGGAGCATTTCCTGGATGTTGACAGCTCTCATTGCTGTCTCCAAAAAACCAAACCAGCAGGCTCTTGCCTAAAAAAAAATTCTGCCTGCCTTTTAAATTTTCCTCAGCCATATTCTGTTCTTTCGGACTTTTCCCTCTGCAGCTATATTTTGTTCTTTGACTGCTGCTCACAGCAATACATTTTGAAATATTAAGAGATACATTTCTCAGTTGGGAAAGCATTTTTCTTTGTACTTATGACACTTTAGATGCCGTTACAGGTTCTATTAGTGCCTTAGCATCATACATTGTAAAAGTTGGCATTGCAAGTAAGAACAGGAAGCAGAACAGCTTTTAAAATTCTGCTTTCCAGGCTTTTTTGCCCCAAACACAAGGCAGATTGCAGACTTAAAAAAAAAAAAAATATCACACAAGATAGAGGTAAGAGTCACTATCCCTACTTGAGTGGGATTTAACACTGATATCACTACAGTATTTTGCACTAGTGAAGTAACTCCTACAGGAAACAGCCGATTATTCCGCTGGATGATTATGGGACTATCCTTTCCCATGCCAGTAAACAGAAAAAACCCTCCGCTCTTCATCAAACTATTTAAAAACTCGCTAGTTCGGGCAGTAAAGAATTAAGGATGCATGCAAACTTTACAGTGACCATGCTTCTCTGGCCAGGAGAATACACAATGAAATCCTTCCTCAACATTGAGGCACATTTATTCGAAACAGAGCTTTACTCAACTGGATCAGAACTTTTTTTTTTTTTTTTAAGAAGCCCACAGTGAAAAATTCATGTACCTAATCCCAAAGTTCCTTGGCTTAGAAAACATGTTTCTGCATGTCTCTACCCCTGGAGTCTAAAACCTTGCAGCTGTTCTGTGAACACTAAAAGCAATGTTTAACATCCTAAAGTCCACTTATAAAATCTCAGTTTACCTACATTGTATTTATTTCCCCACCCACTCTATTTTATACAGAACACTTCACCTGAAACTAGAGAAATCAAAGAAGAAAATGGTACTACACTACTTTGGAAGTTAATGTTACAGTCAAAGAGCTTAACCTACTTTATTTTGGTTCTGGTCTAAGCTGAGCTATGACTGAAGGTGCTTGGTTCAGTTGTTTGAACTCAGCAAAAGATTTAAGCAGTTCAGTTCTGATGATCACACACACACAATATCTGGCTGCTCTCTAATCCAGATTCAGCTCATTCAGCTCACCCATCCCCACAGGCAACCATAAAAAGAGTATTTCACTCATTACCAGTGAGTATTCACCATCAAATACAGCATTTCAGAAACTGAAACATTCTTCCTAGTTGTCTGTGACTGATTACCTAAATATAATTATAGCATCTGATAGCACTAGGTAGGCAATCAAGTTCTCAGTTTAATAGCAACTACTGTATTTCTCCAAGTTTGTATTTCTAAAAGCTGACTGGCTAGTACCATATTCTTCAGACCTTTTAGAAGATTTAAGTATTCCACCAAGTTTTACACCATTTTACAGGTCAAGCTCAGTTTATCTGACTATTTATTTAAAAATATTTCCATTAGACACTTCCAGGATTTTTCGAACAAAATAATTACTGCAACATACTGTTGCAGAACTCCATACTGTTAGGTGATGGTGTTCTCTCAACATGTTTTACACATTAAAGATGTAATTTATTTCAGCCTCTGGAAAGGAATCCCCAGCAGCTGAAAGAGCAAGCTGAACACAAGTGAGAGTGAAGATGTAGGAGGTAAGAAATAGAAATGGAGCTAGAAAGGGAAATGCAGTTCAAACACAGGACACTATCTTTTTTATAAACACTGTTTTTTAATCAAGAGAAGCTTGTGATCTAATGTCAGCATCAGCTGATTTTTCCCTAAACACTAAAATTGTAAACGATGACAGCTGCTGCTATGTTGAGAACAACCATTCAACATATTTCTGAGAGTCTGCATTAGCACACCAGGCCAAGACCCAACCTCAAAGCATGAGTTCTGGAAGTATTTTAAAAACCAGACAAAAACTGGCAGTCAACAGATGGCAAGTGAGGAACGATCCACTTCCAAATCTGTATTCAGCAAGAAAACAGAAGGCACAAACCACAGAGCTAGCAGAGTTTTTAAGATTAAGAATATTAAGTATGTGCTATGCAAGCCTTAACTTCTACCAGAATAAGAGTCATTAACACTGTGATCAAACTGCATGAAACAACCTGAAGAAACAGACTATCAGAAATTTCCAGTATTAAATCAGTGTTGCGATAGCTAGAGCATACTGAGTCTCCCAAGGCCTAGGAATGCTCAGTTATGTTTTGCAGCACTTAATCTAGTTAGTATTCTGTATACTTTTAATTGCAAACAAACTTTAAAAAATTCAGTTTCTAAAAATGTTAGTCTATTCCTAGTTCTCCATTACCTTCACCTAAGACTACTCTGCCACATAGTATGTTAAAACCACACTGAACCGACAAGTCTAGACAACCAGACTGAATTATCAAAGCAGCACTTCTTATACTGAGTTAACTGCAGGACATATATATATAAGATAGATTCACAAGCTAAGCGTTGCAACTTGAATATCAGATGATTGCATGTATATAAGGCAAGTATTACTAATATTTGTCTCTGACTGCCTCGTTATCAGGTGTCTCTACAGGCACTTCCCAGTCAAGAAAGCAGAGACAGCTGCAGTCCCTCTCCCCACTTTCCTCCCATATACACCATATCACCTGATTACTGACAGGTGACTTGTTTTCTAGTCACCAGTCTTCACAATTAAGTATCAATATTTAGGAAACTGAGAGAAAAAAGATCCAAGTATTAATACTTATTTTTGAAGAGAAATGTTACATACTCTTGAAAGTTTGAGATGAGTTTCAATTTAATTGTGTTCTGAGAAGACTGAAACACAAACATAAGACTATCTCATGCACACTGGCAGGTTTTAGTACAGCCACCTGTACAGAAGCACACATTTGCACGCTTTTTATAATTTATGTAAAGACAAATAAGAGTTGTGAGGGCTGTAGAGAAAGCATCACACTTACACAAAGCATCTTTATATTGCATACAATTACATTATTCAACAAAAATCAAACTAAGCTTTATCATGAAGTGTGATATATTAGAATTATGTTTCTCGTGTACACATTTCTGCCCATTCTAAATGAAAAACAATCGAAGGCTTATCTATTACATATCACACTGTAAAAAAATACAGCAGGCCAAACTGACTCTAAGTAAAACCTTGAGAACATCGTTGTGTCAGATTTGTATCTGGATCTTTTTCTCCAGATTTATACGTGTATCTGATGTGCACCTTTGTCCCTCCACTCACTACCCTTCCAACCCAAATGATACAGAAGAAAAAAAAGTAAGAACGATCAAACAATCTCCACCCTAGGAGCAACTGAGCAGGCTACGGACTCTTCAGCCTAGAAACAGATCAAGGTCTATAGAAAGAATGCTATGGACAAGGTGAACAGGGATCACATGGTTATTGCATCTTTCAATACTATAAGGGAAAACCATCAAATGAAATTAAATTTTCAGAATACTGTGCTTCATGTGACATTGTTAAGTTGTGGAACTGAGAGCAGGTTAAATGCCTATAAGCTTCTAGCATTCATTAAAGATGACAAGAGATGTTCACAGAACAAGCTATAGCCTCCAAGTCAAGAAATCTTCAGGGATAAACTACGACATTAAATGCCTACCCATTATACATTTCCATAAGCATCTGCTTTTGGCCACTGAGAGTTTTGAGATGTGCCATTGATATGACAAAATAAAGCCTTCTACTCCCCCAACAGCAGCTACTTTAGAGTAACTAGTGTGACAAAGGGAAAGATCTGTGGGTTTGGCTTTACCCTTTGTAGTGCAGAATATATTTTCCTCAGCCAGGTCCTAGCTGTTTACACCTATTTTCATCCAAAACTTCACTGATCAGCCTTCTCCATAGCGGCTCTGGTTCCAAAACCAGGCCAAAAGGTTATCTTGATGTGATCCTACAGTCACCTTACTGCTGTCTGCCCTCCTTGAACTTCCCTTTCCTACTTCTTCCTTGCATTAGCACTCACCTGATCATGTTGAGCTGGTTCATGGAACACTTTGAAAATTTATGCAATTTAGTTTTGGCAAGTCTGAGCTGGTTTAAAGCATGAGGAATCCATTGAGCACTAGTGCCAGTACAGCTAAGGGAGTGAAGACAGCCATGGACAGGCTACAATCATGGTAGGGCCAACTGGTGACGTAGTTCCACATTAAGCTAATCTATTGCTTTGAAATATTTGAAATAAGCCAGATTCCAGCCTACCTTATCAAGTAGTTAATTCTCTAATAGACTGATCCGTTGAGTCAGACAGGTACAGCAACCTACTTGTCACCAGAATGTTAACTTGAGTTGCAGCAAAGCTTCACTAACTCTTACTAGGCTGAGGGCGTAAGCCTGCAGCAGTTGTAGGTTTAAGGAAAAGAGGCCTTGACCATCAAACAAAAATGATTACCACAGCCACAAGATTGTCAGCATCCTTTCTGCAAATCTGAACTTGCCCTACAACTACTCGGTAAGATCAAGATCTTGCCAGGTTTGTACAAGTAACTTTTGTTCGTTTGATCCATTTTACGTATAGAAATTGTATTCATTTACTCCAAGTAATCAACTACTACAATTCCTGCCGAAGGCTCCCTTTTTACTGTGTATAGTTACAAAATTTCCATAGACTTTGATGACAAAGGATGGCCCAATAGACAAAATTCTTATCTCTAAAGGTTAATGACACCTTTGAAATGAATGATTTGTGACAGATTGAGATACCAAGGGTCAAATCCTATTACTAGAAAATCTACTGCAGAGTATTAGACTGAAACATAGCCTTAGGGCAAGTTATCTCAAGTTATGGATGCTAAATTAAAATCTCATTTAAAGATATCTAAAACCATCTTCTTGAGATGCTGACTCCTAAAGCTGCATAAAGAAAAACTTTGCCAAAGTCATTGGTGTCTACTAAAACATTACAAATACATTTAATTAATGAAAGGCTAATGTCACTAATGACAGCAGCTTGTACAGATATGCCTGAGGAAGCCTTAAACTAATGTGGACACTGCTAGCACAGCAATCTTAACATGATACTTACCATGGCTCTGTATTAGCTCTAGTTCTTGGACAGTTTTGCCTGTTTGTACTGATCCCTGCTATAACCGTCAACTGGCAATTCTCAAGAAACATCTTGTGTGCATTAAGCTATTTTTGGCTTTCAGATATAAGATTGAATTATGCATGCATCATAAGGATAAATTTATGCTGCAATATATATAAAAACCATCAGCCATTCAAATTCTTGATACCTAAAGTTAAATTTCTTTTCAGCAGTACTTATTCACTTGTTGGCAGTGACTCACCTTCCCAATATGTATGTTTCTGCACTCTGAAAAGTCACTGGGTTCCAAACACCACCACTCCACACCCTGCACTTCCGCAATGTGGCTTGCTTACACTTCTGTAACCATGTTAGGGGTACAAGTGAAAGTTTGGTTTTGAAAATACTAGTCCCTAGCTTTTGCATTTGACACTGACTACATTAAATATAAGTTGTATTTATTTTCAACTTTAAAAAGAAATCACAAACTAACGCAGAAACTGTATTTTTCATGACAACTTTTCCTTATTAAGAAAGAAGTTAGACACTCCCAAGATGAAAACAACTACTTCATTATTGCTGTAAGGCTGACTGTTACACAGGTGTTGGATAGGGCAGCACAATAACACTATTACAGTTTTAAAGTCTAAAATTTTTTCTAGGGCACAGTTACAACAATCGGAGAGTAGGGAGCAGTGGAGTAGATTAGAGAAGCAGGATTTGTCTTCTGCCAATCTGGTATTATCTTGCAGGCGTACCCTACAAGATTACAGTTCTTGTTCCTAGTGTAGTTTTGCTACTACAAACATTAAAAACAAAATAAATATTTTTCATCCCCTTATTTAATGGTCAAATTTTCAGCAGTGACTCTTCTGCACTGCAGGAAGTCTTCACACTGCTTGCTGCTTCAACTAATGTCAAAATAACATAGAGCTATATAGTAATAGGTGAATTTGGTCTTTTCCTGAACATAGTGGAGATTGGAACAGGAACACCCTGACTACCTTTTCCAAAAGGCTGATCAAAAGGAAAACACAGAATGCCAGAAGTCAAGTACTATTATACCTGTGAAAACCAAGTGTTCTCAGGTGTTCATTTCATAATGAAATTTCGTGCATGTATATAAACATAGAACAAAGCAAAAACTACTGAAAAGCCCTTAAGATTCAAAGCAATGCAGCCCTCCTCCCACACCAAGCAGAACTACCTCTGGTCCCTAAAACAGAGGTGTGGCAAAGAAGGGAGAGAGAGGTCAAATTTTTGCAGTGTTTCAGTGAAACCTTTCCTCTCATGAGAGCAGATCCAACCAGTATCTTTTTTGCCTCTCACTCTGATGACCACAAGGCTTGAGCTTCATTAGGAACTCCTTACCCAACAGCATTTACCAAAACCGTTCTTTACAGTTGTAATTACGAGTAGTCATATTGGATTTATAGCAGAATATCTCTAAATTTTCTGGTATAAACAGGCCTGCAGGCTTCTGCTAAAAGCTGGAGCAGATGCTTAGTAAGTATCCAACGTATTTTTAATCATCAGTAAACTTAGTCACTGCATTTAAATTCTAGTTATTTTGATGTAACAGTAAGAATACACTTATATTTTTAATAATTCTCAATCTCCTAAATGGCTAAGTGGATTTTACTCCAACTGCTAAGACTGAACTGTAAGCAGAAACAAAAACATTAATAATTTTGGTCTAAACAAACACCCCGAATGCTAAGTGTCACTAATAACAGAAAGGTCTAACTAGTTTGCAAAGAAAGTAAAGTTTTAACTTCAGATTGCTGAAATTTTCTAAGGTTCAAGTGCTTCAGAAGCTTTTCAGAATCTTTTACATTTCTGATAAATACATTAAATGCTCCTGAACAAATAATTCTGTTCATCAAAATGAAGTCTGATTTTACAATGAAACTGAGTTAGTTGTAGAAAAACCTCACAACAGTGAGATCAAAGGCATTAAGACTTACAGTGTCAGGCGTGGGGAAGAAAATTCAGCATCTTTTTTCGTAAGTTTTGGCCCTCTGAAAATGTTCTGGCAACCCCCCTGCCACATGCAAGAAATCCTGTGTAGAATGCAAGATCCAGGATGGAATGGAAGTCAAACATTCTCACAGTTTGGTTTTTTTTTTGTTGTTGTGGTTTGTTTTCTTTGTTTGTTTGGTTGTTTTGTTTTGTTTTTTTTTTTTAAGTGAAAATTTTGCAAATTGCTTAGGTCTGAAATAGGTATGGTCACTCTTGGCAAAACCCCTCAATTATTCCTTTTCTACCCATTTGAAGTATGTTTTCCAAAACTAGTGATGCATGGAAAAGCCAGTCAGAACAGGAATATTCAAATTATGCAAAATGACTGCACAATCTGGTGATCAGTTATGTTCATACAAAAAACTTCATCCGCTAATTACAATCATACCAGTACCATACGTAAATTCTTTGCTTGGCAGCATCTGGATGTAGAGTAGCCAACTTCTTTGAACATTATTTTACCCCTTGAGGTCAGCTGGTGTTAAAAGTAAAATCTTTCTGCACAATTGTTTTGCCTAACACTTCATTATCTTGTTATCAATAGTTGTTTACACAAGTGATGCAGGTTTTTGTTTTCTTAGTGCAGCAATACCAAAGCCAATGCTTCCTACTATAGGAAGTTGTAGGATTTTTCTTCTTTCCGACTCTGATCAATGCATTTTTTCTAAAAGTCTTCTTCCACAGAAACCATGATGGAGAATGATGTCTGAGATTGTCTAAGGTTCACAATACCAGAGACCACACTACGACATAAACTACTTAATAAACGTCAAGAGAGAGATACAGGAGTTCTTTAGCTACAGCCAGAAACCATCAATCTTAATATTGCCATCTTAGGAGACTACCTATCATAACTGTATAATTGCAAACATTTTTACGATGTCATAATATTAGTAAATATTCATTTGGGAGTACATTACTAATCAACAGAAATGATGAAACATTATGTGAACATCCATGAACATTATCTAGGAAAGATGTATTTTTCATCAGAAAAATATTTCTAAGGACTTTTAGCACACAAACACTTTTTCAGAGAAACTTGGAATTTTTTTCTCTGGAAAAGACAAATTTCACACATGAAGGAGTTTGAATGGTTTCTGATCATAGACTAACTGCTGTTGATAACATTTTGGTACTAATAGCTTCATCAGAAAGGAGAAATCAACAACAGGAACAAGAAACTCACATCTCCCCACTATCTGGCAGTAGAACTAGGTAAGAAAAAAATCAAAACAAAAAAGGGAAGCTTTTTTCTTAAATACAATGCACAATTAAGTCACAGGACTCATTACCACAGGATTCTGCAGGAGACTGAGAAAACCAGCAAGAGTAGTTCAGTGAAGAACTTTACGTGTTAAGAGAATAAGCAAAGTTATGGCTATTACCATCATGGTCTGGATACAATTTTCATCCTGGAAAGCCTTTAAAATAAATCATAGGGAACATATACTAAAGAGATAGCACAATAAACAGTAGGTATGTGATAATCCCCATGGCACCTGCTACAACTGCACTAAGACTAGACTACAAGCTAGAGGGAAGCTTAGTTACCACAAAAACATTTCAAGTCTCCCAATCCTCTGCCCCACACACACTAGAAAAATAGTTATTTTGAGTCAAATTTGTCTTCTACATACCGAGACTGCTGTCACACAGATTTGGAAGCTACAATCCTTCAGCTTTTAAAGAGCCTTTTATCAAGATGTTCTTAGATTTGTATCAGATATTTTCTAAGACACATTTGAGAACTTGTTCTCAAAGCAGAAAGTTTGAGAAGAGACAGTCACATGGCTTTGCAAATGCATTTCAGGAAAAGAGCAAGAACAGCAATCAGTGCAGTATTAGGAATTGTTTTTCAATTGTTTACCACCCCTATGCATCAGTTCAGTGTGAATATGCACTCACAGTCTAATTTTAAGAAGCACAAAAAGGGATTTGATCATCCTTTCCAGCAACATTTAGTATATATTACAATTGTAAAATATAATTGATTTCAGTAACACAGCAAAAGTCACATCAATACCAATCCATACTTGCTGTGTAGGTAAACAGACTGTTTCCATTTTAAATACCACCTTGTGTAAACTCCATTTGCTATTAGCTTTCTAACCTGGAAACACAGAACCTAGTAATCAGATTATTCAGTCACATTTTTATTCATCATTATTTGCAGATTCTCAGCATATCCCAAGATCTGTACTTAACTATGGACTTACAAATGCTGAAGGCAAGAAAAGGACTCCAAGTTCGTAAGAACGGATCATCAGTTGGGTACCATTTTTCTCCAGAGCTCCCCAAGCTGCTTTAGACAGATTGGCACTGCAAAGAGAAACAAAGCATTTCACAGTGAGGCATAATCTTCACAGCAGAAAATGCTTAAGTACCACAGCTGTAGCAATGCAATTCTAGCAGGAGACCTTCACTTCAATTAGAACAGTCTTTTCAAAAAAAGCGATTTGGGTGTTATTCCTTATTGCCATTTTTACAGCACAGTGGGAGTAACAGAGACAATATATAGAAAGGTATTCATACAACACATGGATAATTATACAAGCCTACTTGTGTCATACAGATCTAGAAGACAAATTCAGCCTTTTGAGTCTTCTCTGCAAATTTCAGAAAGGAACTTGGTATTGGTAAACAGCTTCAATTTGATGACTTAAGAGGATTAAAGACTAAGCTTAATTATGACTAGTTACATTATAATACATTTAGTACAGAGCATTTTTGCAAGTGTTAAACAATATCTTTGGCTCCTGGCATTTTGTTCTCTGATATATTTATGAAAACAAGTATTTATCAAAGAGGCATTGTTGTTTCACTATGCTGTTCAGAACCATGTTCTAGCAGATCCTTCATCAGTATCTGCTATGAAGTAAGTCAGGTTTGCAGTCAAAAAATAAATGCAATTCTGTTGTCAAAACCTACTTCTACAGCAAAATACAAAGCTTAAACATTACGTTTTAACTGACAAACATACTGGATGCTTTTTGAGAATAGCAAATGGTGGCATAGAAGAAACATGAGAAAAAAATAAAAGCAACCATGAATTTCTGTATTAGGGGGACTCAGCATCACATTTGATTTAAATCCTTTAAAAAAACACCTTAATCACTAATGCAGGCAACAGTATCAATGAGTGATGAAGTTTAAAAAGCCAGAATATAAAGAGTAAAAAGATTAAAATAACTGAGTATTTAAGAGTAAAGATATAAAGATCATGATCTATAGCACATAGGGTTGCAAAAAAAAAAGTTTTGACAAAATAAACATATCTGTATTTTTCATTCACAATAAGACATTGTCCCCTCACATCAAGAAATTTCTTGCTCCCTCTTTTGGCTTCTTTAAAAACCAAACAATAGAAATACAAATCTAGACTTCAAGCTAGAATGCAGAACAACTCAATCTGACAAAAGGTCAGATTCCAATTATTAGGTATCTACATGTTTTGTAATAAAGCAGTGCAAGGATAAACTTAGGCTTAACCCATATCTATTTTGTACAAACCAAAATATCTGTTTTGGTACCTATTTTGTACAAACCAGCACATTTACATACAGCACATGTTAAAGAAAATCAACCCAAGGTTTAAAAATACTTATTCAGTTGATGCTGAACCCCAAAATTGGCAGGTACAGCTCAGACAAGATTTTAGTGTGATTGCCAACAGTTCCTGATAGAATCATTTCAGCTTGCAACCCCCAAAAGGGGCAACATAATGAAGAAATACTAAATATGGACAAAATTTCACGATTACTTACAGTATTATGAGTATTATGGCAGTAACTCACTCTGCAACTGACAAGAACTTTATATATGTCTGGTTTTTTTGTGAGAGGTTAGTTTCTTACCTTGTAACTAAGAACCATGCAATCTTCTGGAAGTCAGGAGAGGGTCTCATGTATGTCTTAATGTGAGGTATAGCATGACTTCGACCTGAGATTTCTGCTGACCATTTGCTAGAAAAAAAGAAAGAACTCTTTTCATATACAGTTTTATTTTGAGGTCTAAAAAAACCTCACCATACTACAGTGCCATGTTTTTGGTAATACTACCCTGTATTTGTCACATTTAATACTTCTTCCCCCCACAGAAAGGTTGAAAATAGTTATTTAACTGAATTTTTAATCTTGAAATCCAATTTTACTAGAAGCCAGAAGGGCAGGATTTTTTTTTTTTTCCCTTTACAAACAAACCAGACAGATAGTCTCCTCAGGCTCTCTTAAAACGTTTTTCTACTCCTCCACTTCAGCTAGCACTCAAGAAACTTAAGTCCAAACTTTCAACCAGTATTTCTTCTTTGAGGACTATCAATGGTTATGCCTTTAAGCAAAGGAGCTTGACACCAAATTAAACCTCGCAAAATTCCCAAGCTCGTTACAATTTACTATGCATGAAGTAAAGTCAGGGAGCAACTGACAGATTGTTGACACTACCCTTCCTCCCATTTCTGTGCCCCTAAGCCTCTGAGAAATTTGAGGGCTTGATAGTAGACATATCTATCTACATATATAGAAACTACTTTAGAACAACCACCCATTGCTGGGGTACTTCAGCATCAAAGTTACAAAATCATAGAATAGTTTGGGTTGGAAGGGACCTTCAAAGGTCATATAGTCCAACCCTGCCCTGCAATGAGCAGGGACATCTTCAACTAGAGCAAGTTGCTCAGAGCCCTGTCCAATCTGTCCTTGAATGTTTCCAGGGATGGGGCATCTACCACCTCTCTGGGCAACCTGTGCCAATGTTTCACCACCCTCATTCTGATAAATTTCCTCGTTCTATCTAGCCTAAATCTGCCCTCTTTTAGTTTAAAACCATTGCTCCTTGTCCTATCGCAACAGGCCCTGCTAAAAAGTCTGTCCTCATTTTTCTTATAAGCCCCCTTTAACTACTGAAAGGCTGCAATAAGGTGTCCCTGGAGCCTTCTCTTGTCCAGGCTGAACAACCCCAACTCTCTCAGCCCGTCCTCAGAGGAGACGTGCTCTATCCCTCTGATCATTTTTGTGGCCCTCCTCTGGACCTGCTCCAACAGGTCCATGACTTTCCTTGTACTGAGGGCTCCAGAGCTGGATGCAGGACTCCAGGTAGGGCCTCACCAGAGCAGAGCACAGGGGCAGAATCACCTCCCTCGACCTGCTGGCCATGCTACTTTTCATACAGCCTAGCATGTGGTTGGCCTTCTGGGCTGCAAGTGCACATTGCCAGCTCATGTCCAGCTTTTCATCCACCAATACCCTCAAGTCCTTCTCAGCAGGGCTGCTCTCAATCCCTTCATCCCCCAGCCTATATTGATACTAGGGGTTGCCCCGATCCAGGTGCAGGACCCTACACTTGGCCTTGTTGAATCTCAGGAGGTTCACAAGGGCTCATTCCTCGAGCTTGTCCAGGTCCTTCTGGATGGCATCCTGTCCCTCAGGCTTGTCAACCGTACCACTCAGCTTGGTGTCATCTGCAAACTTGCTGAGGGTGCACTCGATCACACTATGTCATTGATGAAGATATTAAAGAGTACTGGTCCCAATACAGACCCCTAAGGGACATCACTTGTCATCACTGATGTCCATCTGGACATTGAGCCGTTGACCACTACCCTCTGGGTGCGACCACCCTACCAATTCCTCATCCACTACACAGTCCACCCATTAAATCCATCTCTCTCCAATTTAGAAAGAAGGATCTTGTGGGGGACTGTGTTAAAGGCCTTACAGAAGTCCAGTTACACAACATTTGTACCTCTTCCCTTGTCCACTAACGTAGTCACTCCATCATAGAAGGCCACTAAGTTGTTCATGCAGGACTTGCCCTTGGTGAAGCCATATTCAGCTCCAGACACACCTGGACCAAGAAGTCATCTTCATATTTTGATGCAAGGCAAACTGAAGTCTGTTTTTGACAAACAGACTAAGATATATAAGATACAGAAACAGCTAACTAGTGTTCCCCTACAGAAATCTACACTTTACATACACACAGATATACAAGACTACCATAACTCAACAATTTTTGTTAATAGCTTTTATCTCACAACTGACAGTTTAGACAAACATTACCTTTAAGTTTAAGGCAAAAAATTATCAGGTAACTCCATTACTGGAGTAGTAGTAATGTTTGTAGAAATTGTAGAAATGAGAAAGAGGAAACACAGTAGAATTGTGAATTGAACACAGATTTTCCTTAGATCTATCTCACTGCCTTACATGAGGACAATCTTCTCCCCCCACTATTAACTGCAATAATTTTGAGATACTATCTCAGTCTACTGCCTTTTTGCCTCCTTATCTTTGACAGATAAAATTAAGTATTGTGTTTTAGCAAAAGTATTACCACTTTCAGTAAAAGCATTATTAGCAAAGAAGTATTTAAGAAATGTTTTCCCTTCAGCCTAAAAGTCAGCTTATCTCTAGCCTGCATAATGGAATGATAGAACAGAAGAACTGCAAGGGGTTTCAGATGGGTACAGTATCTCATTTAATCTATTCTTAATACAGCTAAATTTCAATTTCACCACGGACCTTTCCTGGCATATTTTAGACAAAAAAAAGCCAAAACAGATTACAAAAACCCTGAAGTAAAATACAAGCACAGTTGCTTTGCACAGCAAGGATGAGAACATATGTCAATTATAATAATTTCAGGCTACTTCTAGTCAAATTGGCTTAACACTTTTTAAGCTGTAAAGTCTTCATCAGAATGCAGTTCGCAGAGGATGAACACAGGACTGATCTCATGTTGCAGTAAACTTCAGGCATATTCATCTCAGAGATAAGTATGGGAAGTTAAATGAACCTACCTTTGAGAAATTTTATGGTGCACAACTGCAGTTTGAAGTAGTTTTTTTGACAGAGGTCATGGTACCACAAACTAAGAGCTCAAGTGTGGCGTGAGGAAAAGGAGTTACGCAAGTAGGTATTATCAGAATTTGAACAGTAAAACATGAAAGCCATTTTGCTAGGTTTTTTATTCTTTTACATTCCTAGGACTAGAATCCTTATCACTAATACAGCTTAACGCTGACTTTAGAGCACTAATCCTGACATTTTTGCCAGTAACTTGCTACTCTCTCCCTCCCAGTCTTCTGAGGCATTTCAGTCAGCAGCTTTTCTTTTTTCTTTTTAATTACCCAGCCTCTAATGTGATGATTAGGTGCACTGAATTAAAGAGTTAATCTACTTTCCAACTCCTAAAACACAACAGCTTTTGCCCCTCCTACCCCTCCATTTTTCCAATAGCTATTTTTGAATTTCATGTAATTTGGTTTTTCTGAGAGGAAAGAAAGAGGCAAAAAGTGTTCTCTACCATGAATAAGGTATTTTTTTGCAACACGGAAAATACTTTGCACTTACTTGGACTGCACTATAAATGTGAATACTTAAGTTGTTGCTTTTTTTACTTTATGTACTGAATTACTTGCTAAATTTCAGAAGTATGTTTCTTTAAATATGATATTTGTTTTACTCTGCAATGAATTTTTGCGTTTGAAAAGAAGACTACACTGCAGTCACAGCGCATTTAGCTGGAAGATATACAGCAAGTATCAGTTGCCACCAGTGTCTGATATTTCTGGCACAAATGAGGTAAAAGTGCAGACACAGGCCCCTTTACCAGTGGATCTACTGAGGCAGGGAAGCCAGATAGTCCTAACATCTTGAAAAATCTGTGCAGACATGCTCAACCCATAAGCACAGCCAGGAATAGCCGATTTTCTACACCACCACCTTTTTCATCATTTAATTCTTACTTCAAACAGTGATTGGGCCTTCCAGCTCAAGATACTGGCAACAAGGCTTGAGCATAGTTAAAACAACTCAGTCTCAACCATAAGAGAACAGTAGGTCCTCCTCTGTGTAAATACTCCATATCCCTCATCTTTTATGATGTTAGGTGAACAACACTATAGTTCTTTGAATCGACAAGAAATATCTTTACACTTCAAAACTCTACAGGCCTGAAGAACACATAAAGCTCTAATACAACTATGGTCATGGAGTTGTCAACAGCAAGTCAAACTAGCTCCTGTCAAACCAATTTCTTCCATTCTTTGAAAATAAAAATTTGCAAGGTAACTGCACAAACATAAGGCATGTGGTATTAAATAATTAATTATTAATTAATTATTATTTAATTAAATCAATTAAAATGAGCATTAAAATACAATATTTTATGTACTGTTAAAGCTGATCAACTGTTTCAAAAGTAGCAGTTAACATAAATCATTAAGCATTGCAAATCTTTCCTTATCAGTGAGTAATATTGAAAAGAAAAAAAATGAGAGAAAACTGAGCAAATTGCACCATTTAGACAGTAGCAAATCTAACAAAGCAGTCTAGTAATCATTTGCTACAATCAGAAAAGTGAACTCAATATTGAGTTTAGTGAACTTATTCTTTTAAGAAATTACAATTCAGCACTGCATGACAGGTTAGTTAAATACACTCAACTGGCAGAAGAGATAGAGAAGCAGCCCACAGATGTTATAAAAATTGTATGCCTGGGACAGAGGTTCCACCTCTTTGGGCAAGACTACAGGACAACATTTACCAACTCCATTAACCTATTCCTTCTCCTTTACTGTAAATACAAATACATTTAAATACATTTCTCTTCTTTCAACTCTGGTAGGATATCCAGTTTCTTGCTGGTTTCGCATTATTTTCCAGTGAGGTAAAGACAAATTCCTCTAATCCTTCTACTGCCCAAAGCTTTGTGTTATGGCAAGCCTTTAAAATAGCTCATCTTCTACTTAACTCTATTGAAACAGGACCTACCATTTTCTGTGTCTCTCAGGTTACCAGCAATAAGAAGCTTCTGTATGACATCTGCTCTATGGTAACAGCTTACATGCAGGCTCTCTTCAAAGACTAGTTCTTCAAAGACTAGTGTCTTGTACTACTGCAGGGTAAGAATCTGCATCTGGGTAGTCACTATAAAGCAATTATGCAGGGCCATTTGTCATCTGCAACCAATTTGACAGATAAATTTAAAACGGCCCTTTTGTTGCCAGAGCAGGACCCTAATATGCCCAGACACAGGTATGTGGGTGTTTTCTCATTAAACAGGAATAAAACAATGAATGGTCTCATTATCAAGTAATGTTCTGTGCACTAAATAAGAGACTAACAGAAAAAAGGTTTTTCTTCCCATAAGATTCTCATGAGGTATAAGCTTATAGAAACCTGAATTAAGGCTGAAAACGCCCTGTTTTATGATCTCCTTAGTTTCTGAATCATAACTGAACAATCATGAAGTCTTGAAGGTGTTTGTAGCTTTCTTCTATTGCTGAATGTGCTCAGAGGGAAGGCTTCAAAGGCAGGAGAGACAAAGCCTCACGTGCTTTCTGCTCCAGTTCCATTCTGTGGACATTGACCAGCAAGTCTCACAGCAGCAATCATGTTCACTCCAGAATGGAAGATGGTCTCTGCAACTAGCAATTGTATTCTTAGCCCTCTGAATATACACACAACTGTCCAAACTCGTACTTAGATACGGGTAACTTATCTTACTAGTGCAACTTCCACCTGGAAGAGTTAAAAGTTTCTGTGGTGAAAAGATTGGGGAGCTGTGGAGGTTACCAGATTTAATTTTTTTTAAATCTGTGAAAAACAACTTCTCCCCATTGTTCTCAAAACACACTAAAGTCTTTAAAGATTCAGCCTGAGGGAGACATCTGGTATGGAATGTGTTAGACTTAGAATTTGGCAATATTAGTAGCAAGTGAAAATAGAAGTTCTTAATGGAAAACGTCAGGCACCTTTAACAAAAGATGGTATTCGCATAAGGGACTGAGAATTCTTACAGCAGGACTGCTGCACTCAAAAAACAAACAAAAAGAGCCTTCCTAACCCTGTTGTGGCTCAGCTGAAATCCTGTTTATACCGAGGCACAAGTGGGAAAGTGAAATACTACTGTAAAAAAACAAAAGAGAAAGAAAAAAAGAAAAGTAGCATTATTTCAGTTCAGAGAAGGAAAGCTTAACTAGAAGTTTACAGAATCCAAAAATCTGGTAGCGTCCTCCATTAGCAACAGTATGCCACATAACTTTTACAGGTAAATAGCACCTTTTGACCAGCAGATAAGAAACTAAAGGCTTTTATTTTAAGGAGTTTAAGAATATCATGCTTCCCCTTAATTTGCTTTTAACACTCAAACATTACAGCACTGTAAGTTTAAACATAGAGTCTAAGAAAAAAGACACCCCACCAATTTTCTAAAGAATTGAGTTCTACTTACTGAAAATAGGAATGCAGCCACAGCTGTTTCTGTGCTGTCTGTATACTGTACGGAAGCGAGCCACCAGCTTAAAGGAAAAAAAATAGAACATGTACATTTGTTTTTTGAAAGACATTCTAAAAGTAAGCAAGCATCTCAGGGAATAAGTTATCTGTACTATCCTCACGACCTATTTTCAGAAAAATATTACATTCTCCAGTAGTAAAAACTGGTATATAGGTGGGGTTTTTTTTTCATTCTTAAAATTTAAGAAGTTCCTAAACATTATGTTGCAGATTTACACTAGGAAAAAGAGAAACAGCACACAGGTTATATAAGTAAGTCCTCTTAGAAGACAGATGTTTACGGGTAACTTTTTGTTATGATACCACTTGATATCAACAGATTAGAATCACTACCCATACAAGCTAGAAGGAATAAAACAAGCAGCTTTCAGAAAAAAAACCCACCAAAACCCAACAAACCAAACAACATTATTTTAAAGAGCAAGAACTTCTCTGATGAAATTGTGTTTGTATTGATTTGGTCTTTGGCTAATGCATGTTGTGATTTCTTGAAATGAATTTAACAAGGAGCAATCAGCCATGGCATACTGAATTACAGTAGTGTATTAAAAACATGATGCAAAACCTACTGCATTCAACCTGTCCTAGAAGACAGCACAAGGACCCGTTACAAAAGCTTTACTGCTCTCAGAGATGTGCTAACTGCGGGAGTCCACAGGGCTGTTCATTTGCACACATACAGAGTTACGTCATTCACCAAGGTATTTCAGAGAATGAAAGAAATGATGGTAAGAAGTCATTGCACAGACTGCGCCTCTGACTTTCAAGAGTATCAACTTTGCTAAACTGATGCTGTAGACAACCAGATGCATTTCAAAAGACCCTAACTTACTTGCAGGAACCACAGATACCTAAAAACTCACTAGCTACAGTTTCTACATATGCCCAAGCACTGCTCAATTCAGAGGAAAGATAGAGAGCTGAAAGCATTCCTGCTAGCCCTGTGTTTAAATTCTACCAATTGTTAAAACTAGAGCTCAACAGCTACTCTGCTTCATAATACATAGGAGCATAGGTATCCTGCTTGGAACAGGAACACATGTTTATAGATTCAGTAATGCCAAAGAATCACTGAATCGTTGAAGTTGGAAGCACCCTCTGGAGATGCCACACCTTGAATACTGTGTTCAGTTTTGGGCCCCTCACTACAAGAAGGACTTTGAGGTGCTGGAGCATGTCCAGAGAAGGGCAACGAAGCTGGTGAGGGGTCTGGAGAACAAGTCTTACAAGGAAGCAGATGAGGGAACTGGGGTTGTTCGGTTTGGAGAAGAGGAGGCTGAGGAGAGACCTTATCACTCTCTACAACTACCTGAAAGGGGGTTGTGGTGACGAGGGTGTTGGTCTCTTCTCCCAAGTAACTAGCGATAGGACAAGAAGAAGTGGCCGCAAGTTGTGCCAGGGAGGTTTAGACTAGATAGTAGGAAAAATTTCTTTACAGAGAGAGTGGTCAAGCATTGGAACAGGCTGCCCCGGGAGGTGGTGGAGTCATCATCAGTGGAAGCGTTCAAAAAATATATAGATGTGGCACTTCAGGATATGGTTTAGTGGGCTTGGTGGTGTTGGGTTGATGGTTGGACTTGATGATCGTAAAGGTCTTGTCAAATCTTAATGATTCTGTGAGATCATCTGGAATAACTCCCTGCTTAAAGCAGGGTCAAACAGAGCACCATTGCTCAGTACAAAGTCCTGTCAGGTTTTGAGTATCTCCAAGAATAGAGACTCTACAGCCTCTCCAAACAACCTGTTCCATTTAAATATCAGAAACCATTTTTTCTGTAAGGGTACACTGGAATCTTCTGTATCTCAATTTGCCTCTTATTCTTTCACTGGTCACCATGCAAAAAATCTGCCTCTACTTTGCATCCTCCTATCAGGTATTTATACACATTGATATGGTCTCCCAGTAAAGTTCTCTTCTCCAGGTTGAGAAATTATCCAACTCCCTCAACCTCTCCTTATATGACAGATGCTCCAATCCCTTATGCATCTTCGTGGCCTTTTGCTGGACTTGGTTCAGTATGTCCAAGTCTGCCTTGTAATAGGAAATCAAAAAACTGGACACAGCACTCCAGATGTGGTCTCACTAGTGCTAAATAGAGGTGACTCTCAGCCTGCTGGCAATGTGCTTCCAAATGCAGCCCAGGATGCTGTTGGCCTTCTTGCCACAAGAGCACATTGCTGGCTCATCTTCAGCTTAGTAACCACCAGCACTCCCAGGTCTTTTTCTGCAAAGCCGTTTTCCCCTTGCATCAACCCTGTGTGTGTACTGGTGCCCGGTGTTATTCTTGCCCCAGAACAGTACGTTGCTGTTCCATCACCTTCCCAGGGATCAAGGTGAGGCTAACAGGCCTATAGTTCCCCAGATCCTCCTTCTGAGAAACACAGGCGTCACTGCATCAGAATGCTACAGTACCTCTTCCTCTTTCAGGTTGGCTGAGGCTATGCTGTCTATACAAATATCCTGATTTCATGAACACAAACATGGGAAGACTGAACAGTTACATATTGCAATATTAAAAAAAAGACCAATGAGTAGTGAAACATCTTATTCTCTATTGTATCTGATCTGCAGGGTAACACTGCAAAGAAAACACAAGGAGAACTTGGCACACAAACCTGAATTTTCTGCCAAAATGAGAATATGTCTGGAGTTAGAACAGTGGGCAAGAGCTGTTTTCTCCTATACAGTGACTTATGAATGTGGCTACAAAGACTTAAACATTATATACCAGTGCCCACAAACCTTTTTCTATTCAATCACAGAAGGAGAGCTAGAGTCAGAGCTCCAGTAACAGTAACAAAAGGATTTCTACAGCCACCTATTCTGCAAAGTTGTCAGCAAGATAACTTCAGATTCATTCAACATCAACAACTGATGTGATTTTGCAGGACACTATGTCCACAAAAGATTAATAAATGGGCATTCATCTGCTTACCAGGATAGCCTTCTAGACTTTGCCTCACATTATTCACAGTAGGATAAACCTTCATGGAGGGGAGGAAAAACAAAAAGTAACCTTAATAACAAAACTCTAAATACACAAGTTGTCAATTTTCAAACAAAAAAAATCACCTTAAAAGAAAACTTACTTGAGGGAAAAAAAAAAAAGCATTAAAAGCTTCATTTTTCAGAATTAATAAAGTTACACTGCAGCTTAAAACTAGTCCTGTACCAGTAACAAAGGTATTTTTACCTCTCTTGCAGAGCTTACCAAAATTAGCCATCAAGATTCAAACAACCCTGCTTCCAACACTTTCATGGTATTCAAAGTAAGCTCTTAACTTTTTTTTTATGAGACTTTAGACTCATATCTCAAATACAAGTATACAGAGGCAATTAGCATATGCTAAGGGCATAGTGTGATAACATTTTGTCCTTGATTTAACAAGCTCTTGTCACAAACTTGTTTCTGCTTCTCCTCTTAACTGTGCTAATAACCTGACCAAAATAACCAGGTTACAAAAAAAATTGTTTTAGGTATTAATCACTCAGGGTTCAGTTACATCTCAGTAGCAGAAACAGCTGCATCTACAAATTCAATGGAAGACAAGCTATAGAATAAGAATATAATTTTGATCAGATTATATATACTCCAGTGTCATGCAGATAGAAACTACCGTACATTTTTATAGTATACCATACACAAGTGTCACTAAATGTCATCCTTCTGATTTCAGGATGAAAGCTACATTAATGTCTCCCAAATGTTAAAAGCAAAACAATGACTAAGATTTAAACAACAAACGAATAAATGTTAAATAAAGGTCACTAGCATCTAAAAGACATACCAAATGAATTGGAACATCGCATTTAAGGAGAGTTGTCACACTGCTGCCTGCAGCCACCAGGCTCTCCTGGAATTCTGAGCACAGCCATTTGGACCCATCAGCTCCCATTGAACCAATGCTTGAGAACTGTCCAACAACAGGCCAGGATTCCTGTGCTGGTATTGACGAAGCATGCTCTTTCAAAAGCTAGTGAGGGAAATTAATGTTTTAATTTGTTAGACTTCAACAGGCAAAGAAAACCTTAATTAAGGGGTTTATATCACTTCTGATATAATAAATACTCTGTAACTCACTTCTGACAAGAGATTAACATTCATACTATCTATTTAACTTTGCAATAAAAAAGTCATCAGGCTCTCCAAATAAACCCACGGTTCCTTCAAGAGAAGATCAAACAGCACAAATTTTATCCAAAAGCACTGAAGGCAACCATTAAATAATGGGTAAAAAGAATGCTAGCAGCTCTTCCTAAAAACATGAAACATTAGCTTCAGAAGTCACAATAAATTAAGCCACTAAATCTTTTTATATTTAGTGGTTGTTGGCCATAATATTATTTTCATATCCTCAAGCCCCAGCTACAATAGAAGCCCAGAATAAGAGGAGGAAAAAAGAACAATTGAAGAGAAAATTGAAATAATCCTTTTAGAGGAGTTCTTTAGTTGTGAAAGGAATTTAAAGTCACATTAAAAACAGATGAATATAGGCATATATTAAATTGTATGTAGTGGCTAATGTTTTCCCCTTCCAGAGAGGACACAACTAAATGGCTTCAGTCATCAGTGCAGTGTTGCCAGGTCTATCTGCATTGTCAACAAAAGTCTTTTTAATCACAGAAACTTTTGCCACAGGACTGTCTTTATTCTTTACAGGCTTTTTCTGTTTTATGGGTTTTTTTCGCCTAGACACTGAATGAAAACAAAATGCAGACAACATACACCAGAAAGGGGAAGCTCTTTACAAGTAAAGGGAGGTCTAAAAGAGTAACCTTGTGCTGAAGAGCAATGTGATAAATAGACACTTTGTATGTCACTGAAGTTTGCCACAGACAGCATTAGAATTCCATGTAAAATTCACAATGGAATTTGAAATAATGCCACTTCATCAGGAGATGCATATTGCAAATCCTCCCAATTATGAGAGGCATTCAACAGATTACAAAATACCTTACCTGATTCTAACTAAATACCAAAAAAGAAGGGGCCCTACAAACTTGAGATATGCAATCTTGTATGAAGATTTACCATTATGACTTATCTAAATAATGTGGGAGAAGGTAAAAAAAAAATCCATGTTCCTAATTATTCAGTTCATTAAAAAATAATAAAAGAAATAAAGATCTTAGAAATTTAGTAGAACAAAATTAAAAACCTAACTAAATTGATGACATCAGCTCTGTGCAAACTGGTTTTTAATTTGATGTTTTTTCACCAGGTCACTGGGGACAAAGAAACTGTAATAACCCTTAACATTTAAGTAAACAAAATAAGCCTGTTCCCTATGTGCAGGCAAGTCTGTATCAACACATCTTTCCTCAGCAAGTGCCTTGGAAAAGTCATACTTGTTAGAAACACCAACAGCAGGTAGGAAGTAATTTGAGTGACTGTGACTCCTCAGGTATCCATAAGCACATGACAATTTGGGCCACAAGCTGACCATGGTAATAATGCCCAGGAATATTACGTGCAAAGTCTACACTGTCATAAATTGCAAGCTTACGTTATTGCTAACTTGAACTGTAACAATGTATTAAAAAATTGCTGATCATAACTGGAAAAAATGAAACGAACTAAAGAATGCTCTCCAAAATTATATCTATACTTCAAAGGATATTTAAAAAAAAATGGTACAGTTTTAGTACCTTTCTGAGCCTAAGATGACCCCACTTTTCTTTATCGCTACCTTGATATCGTCCAGGGGTAGAACCAAGCAGATATACTCTACAGAAAGAAAGAAACAACACAAGTTATTTGCAGCTCTGGAGTGTTTTGGATTATAAAGTATTAAGATATTTCAGTAAAACCTATCAGCAAAACTGAACACAGAAGTGCAACCATAAATATTTATTCTTTCACATTTAAGGTTTACAATATAAAGAAAAGTGGATTTTCAGCTGTATAATTTATTATTAGCATCCTATATGGCTGTCATGCACCAGCAGGCTGTTCTCTAGCATAGACAGGAACTGCATCTATTTCTGTGTGCAGAAGTACAGAACATAGATGATGTTAGTAATACATGCAAATAGCTCGTCTGGCACAGAATTGAGTGTCTAATTTTGAGCAAAGCCCATCTATTGCTACATCCAAATCAGCAGATTCAGGTACAAGATTTCATTTTGGCACCTAATAGTTCAGATACAAAGTACAGCTTTTTCAAATGTCTTCCTAATAATGGTTAAGTAACCTGTTTGACTTTGCCCTGAAAACAGAGAAGAGACCTGTCCATAGTCACAACAAAGACGGTTTAAGAAGCTGGTTCTTACTGCATCTCATACCTAGCTTTATCCATGAATGAATGTCCCCCAACATATTTTATTCAGCAAGGAACTGATCCTTATCCTAACAAGTGACTGACTCTCTCTCCCCTAACCCATGCATAAACTCACATCAGCTAGGGCTCAGCCAACCTGACTATAAGGTACATATGTTTTCCACTCCCCTTCCCCCAATCTTGTAAGACTCCGTGTAAAGAAAAAAGCATGTTTTTTTATTTTATTCGTTAAACTAGACAAGGTTTCAATCTATTTCCACCACAGCTTATGACTTCTTTCAGCTTTTCTTTCCAACAAGTTTTTGCCAGCTTATAAAACTGCTATTAAGCAGCCAAGGAGATTTATACTTTCTGAAGTAAATACAATATATCAGTGGAAACACAGTGCCTATTAGAATTAAGCATCCTGAATTATTTTAAGTAGTATCAGCAATAAGATATTAGAGAAGACTGTTTCAAGACAAAGTATATTATTGTTTAACATAACATTGCCCTACCAGACATGACCCATGCCTGTAATGGGCAAAATTCTATATATATGTATACAGATCGAACTTTTCCTTAAAAGTACTGAAACCTATTCTTAATAAAATCCCCATTACAATAACCCTTGTTTATATGATCCCTCTAACATGACAAACCAAATACAACTAACTTTTTTGCACCAGTAACTTTATTGGAGCAAATATTCAAGCCAGACTGACTTAAATGAAACTCTGAGACCCTATTACTTACAGCTACCTTCTGTCAAGTTACTGATAATGCACCTTTTTCTCATTTCTTTAGAATATATGCTTATAAAGCTAGAAATTGCTCAATTCAACATAATCTCCGTAAGATAGATTTTGAAAACTGCCCAAAGTTAGACTCATGTTTGAACACTTAAGTCTGAAACAGGTAAGCTTACAAAATAAACCCATGATCTAATTGACCTTAACAGAGTGGTTTAATTTTTTGGGGAAAACACCCACGCAAGTTACTATAAATACAAGATAACATACCTTGTCTCTGATAAATCATGCTCTTGAATCAGATCTATCCATTCCTTGAGTGTAGGAGAATTGTAAGCCATCAAGTAACTTATTAGGTCTGATTTAAAATTAGTTTCAGATTCACCAGCAGAACCAGTTGTTCCCTGAGGTAGCTTTGGATATAAAGGGCTTAGCCACATTCTAAAAAAAGAAGCCACAAGAACAAGAACACCAAATATTAACACATGGTTTTAGTAAGTGATCAGAGCACATTTGAAGGTCCTAAATGAATATTAGACAGATTTATTGTGATACTAACTATAAAGCAACTTGCCTTTACTTTACAGTTACAGAATCGTCAAGTCTTACACTCAGTACCACAAAGCTAATGCTTTCGACATTTATCCATGCATACATTTACAGCTTTCGTCACTGTTTAACAGGCCAGGCTCAGACCTACCAACGAGTAGTCCTTACATCACGATTTTCTGTATGAACAGAACATGGCAACACATTCTGCTAAGCTATTGGTTTGTGTAATGATATAGAAAAAACCCAATTAGGGTGCCTGAAAGTTCTCTATAGTCTGAAGAGTAGCCCACAATGACAACTTGCTTCTCCAGGACTTCCATCAGAATAAAATAGGGTGGGCACTATGCAGGGAAAACATCTAAATTTCCTTCCAGTCACACATTATTGTAGCCATGGAAACCAAAGGTTCTGCATTATCAACTTTACAACATGTTGATACTATCTTTTGCAATTTAAAAGCCTACAAAACAGAGAAGCCAGTGAACCATCATATTGGTGATACTGCATATTATAGCATTGTGCAAAGCTAAAAAGAAAAACGTTTATCATGTTTGACTAGTAGGGCAACTTGTTAAGCATCCCAAACAATTTTCATGCCACCTTAGCTTTCTAAAAAGCTAACTGCCAAATGATACTAAAGCCACCCCTACGTAAAAGATTTAAAGGCAAAAAAGTCAGTGGTTATATTTTTGCCACTCAAAAATCCTTATGAGAGTTTGCCTCACAGAAGTGAAAAGCCTCAAAACCTTGCCATATTTAACGGCAGCAAAATGGACAGTAACTTCTAAAAAGCCATTTTCAATTAGTTTGATGAAGAAATCTTATACCCTGTTACTGTGGAGATCTACCTAAAAAATGCTACCATAAAAATAGCCAAGAAAACAAGAGGTCGAGGGGCCTTATGTCATGTCACTTCATCCTGTTTTTTTGTGCTTTAAACAAAAATATGTCTCAAGACGGCTGTTAAGTTTAAAAACATCTACCAAAAAAACACAGGAAGAAAATGCCTCCCAAGGAAAGAATATTGGGTGGATACCAGGTCATTTACTGGAACCAATGGTGCCCAGCATTTATCAGGCAACATTCTAGATACAGCCACAGCAGAAGCCGAACATCTGCACATTCACATTATTCTTGCAGTATTAAGATAATTTTTAAATAGCTGCTTCAGATTGGTATAAAGAGTACTTTATAGATAGGTAGTTTTTCTTATAAAAAGACAGCATGGCATGATAAATGATCTTAAATCAATCATACTGAATTTAAAGTAACAGCCAGCTCAGGACATAATTTTATTTACAGTAGAAAGCAAGCAGAGTTCAGGCTTATTAGACAGCTACCACCATTCTCCATTTGATTTTTTTCTTCTTTTCAGGATAGCTCTATCTTAGGAGTGTAAGACTTTTAGTACTGGATCATCTGACCTAGTATTGAGTCTCCAGCAGCAGCAGATACCTACACAAAGTATTAAAGTAAACATACACCTGCTAGCAATTGTTGCTTACCCCTGAGTTTTCTGGTGCCAATCTTCAGCAATAAGATTGGATGTATGTATCACAACTCGAAGACCTTCTTCGTATAACAACAACATCATTTTCCTTTAAAAAAAAACATATATAACATTTCATCTGTTTCAAGTACACTGAGAGTAAATTAAAAATTCATTAAAATGCTGCAAGATAATTACTTTCAAAAGACTTGTTCTGCATAGTGCAAATACTTAAGACTTCAATCTACGTGCATACCAAACTCATATGGCAGTCAGACTATCCCCACACATTTTTGTCCGTGGCATCTTACAATATATTCCAGAGTACAGCTTAACATCTCATGCAACTGATTTCCCAAAGCAAAAATAGAAAGTGTTCTGCAAGTATTCATTTTTGCTATGTTCTTCAGGTAAACTTATTCCTTCAGAGATAATTTTAAAAAAGAGCTAAGGAACACTAGAAGGCCTTTGCTTAGAGATGAATTTATTAAAACCTAGTTCTTTTAAAATAGAAGTTGTCAGTTTAAGAGAAGAGATACGTAGGTAAACTAATAATTGGCAAGGCAAAAAGGCTGTTTATCTACCACAAATCTAAACTCAACTACAGCACAAAGGAGTTGTTTTAAAACTAGTAACAGAGGAGGTCAATATGCTTTCTACCAGAAACACAGATGCACCTTAAGTGGGCATTTCAGATCAATGTTTAACATAATGTCATGTTTTATAAAAAGAGTTCTGCAAAAGTATTAACGTATAAAAAAAATACTGCAGTGCCCTGAAACAAAAGATCTTTACTACAAGACATAAGATTAAATCTGTTCTTATCTGTAGCTTGCAATCTATAGAATTCCCTTCAGGACACTTCTATAATATAAAATTAAAGTTTTTTCATTGAAAAGACCCCAAAATCCACTAATTATTTCCAGATCACCCATGTTAACTGCAAAAACTGAGCAGTAAATCAGTGTTGTGTCTGGCCTGCCAATAGCGCATGAAGTCTGCATTACAGTTTTGGTATTAAGGTGTGAGTTAAGAGCCAGGACCTGCAGTTCACTGGCTTCAATTGCCTAACACACACATCTCATACCTACCTAATAGCTGATTTCTTTTCTTAAACTAGAACAAACCTGTCATCTATAAACACAAAATAATTAAGGAAATTTTTCTTTAAGTCTCAGTAATTTCTATGAAACCCAGTGTTATGGCATTAAAATAACTTGCGGATAAATGAAAGATACACAGAGACCATGAAAGATACTACTTTTAAGTTTCATCAATATACATTAGACCTTCAGAATTATATTTTCACAAAGAGTAATAATCTATCTTCCTAGCCCTTAAATACTTGAAGACACCAGACACTAGTATAGTGTATACCATAATTAGTCCAGTTATGGTAACTGAATGTACCAACTCTGTGGTCTTTAGAAGTGGAGCTTTCTGCTTCATAGCCATTACTTACGTATGGTGAGTTCCAAATGCAATATCCAGTTTAGCCTAGAAAATTAAAAAGTTGATCATTAAAAAATCCTGTTGTACATTCCTATATGCAAGAATGTTAAAGGAGGAGAGATGCTTCTTCATTTTGTTTCATTTCACTGCTCTCTAGTGGACAAATCACAAATTGCAGTATTTTTCCCCTCAACACCATTAAGTGCACTCTAATTTCTAGAAGTTAGATGTTAAATGGCAATGCAACTTTTTGCTGGAACTGCTCCAGCAGAATTTCTGGTCTCTTACCAGCAGTATTTTCAAAAATGGTCAGTCTTGCTGAAAAGGACCTGAGGGTCCTGCTGGACACAAAATTGAACAGGAGCCAGCAACATGCCCTTGCAGCAAATATGACTTAACAGTGTCCTCGGCTGCATGAGCACGAGTGTTGCCAGCGGGTTGAGGGAGGTGATCCTTCCCCTCTATTCAGCATTGGTGAGGCCACACCTGCAGTACTGGGTCCATTTCTGGGCTCCCCTATACAGGAGCAATATAGACATACTGGAGAGACAGAGTCCAACAAAGGGCCACTAAAATGATTAAGGGACTCAAGCATCTCTCCTACGAGGAAAGGCTGAGAGAACTGCAACTATGCAACTATTCAGCCTGGAGAAGAGAAGGCTCAGAGGGGATCTGATCACTGTGTGCAAATGTCTGAAGGGAGGGTGCAAAGCAGAGGGAGCCAGGCTCTTTTCAGCAGTGCCCAGTGACAGGACCAGAGGCAATGGACACAAACTGAAAGACAGGTGGTTCCCTCTGAACATCAGGAAACACTCTTTACTGTGAGGGTGACTGAACACTGGCACAGGTTGCCCAGGGAGGCGATGGAATCTCCCTCCTGGGAAATATTTAAAACCTATCTGGATATTGCCCTCAACAACAGACTCTACGTGACCCTGCTTGAGCAGGGGAGCTGGACCAGATGACCTCCAGAGGTCCCTCCCAACCTCAATCATTCTGTGATTCTGAAGCATACAATAACTGTTGCAACCAGTTTCCAGCTTAGCGGATAACATTGCAATGAAAAGGACAGAAGCCAGACAGAAATACTTTTTTATCAATGCTTTGCTTTTTTTTTAAAGAGTATTTAGAGCACAATTTCTAGGGGGAGAATGAAACATGAGTTATAAATGTTAAGAAAATACTTTCAGCTGGTGATGGCTCCAGTATTGTGCCTAGTTAATATCGGCATGGAGGAGAAGATTAAAATACTTACATTTCATTTTGGGGTATTAACATAATGGAATGCATTTAGACTACCAGAAGAATCTGAAGCAGTATACCCAAATAGGAAGATCATCAAAAATTCCATTTTCCCCTGCTACTTACTATCAACTGCACTAATAAGCTTAGCATATAGGACATACTACATTAAAATTCTTGTTATGTGTGAAAAGGAAACATTATATGCAAAAACATGAATTTATTGTCAGCATATTTGAAAACTTAATCTAAAATTGTTGCACTAAGTTGTGGAGTAACGAACACCCGATTAGTAAGTATAGCACACAGCAGCCCAGAAATCCTGCGCTTGAGAACTCAATATGTTTGGCATCAATACAGCAATCTCTAGGAAGCTCAGGGTTATCAGACTGCCTGAGAAGGACACAATTCCAAGATCACCCTCTTCCTAACAAGGGTAAGATACCCCCATGATCAGTAACATGCTCCACACCCAGCAAAAGCCTGAAACACTGGCAAGTTACCATAACCACATCCTTCCCCCAGGCTGAAGCCAATAACTTTGTGACTCAGGGACAGCAAAAGAGTGAGCATAACATCAAAGAGAAAGTGGCGTGTGCCAGGAAGTGTGCTCATAGTAATTTAAACAGTATTATGGAGACTATTTGTAACGCATTTTCTTACGTAAAACATTTGGATGAATAATAATTCTTCAATGAGACTTAAGATTGCAGTAACACTAGGACTAAATTCTGCACTTCACACAAAAAGTGCTTCCTTTTCAGCCATTACAAGAATTTTAGTGCAACATCTTCGTGGAGAAGATGTGCAGCTCTTCTTCCGTGAGCCCCATGACATTTCTGTGGGCAGCCATTCTGTGCAAACCTTCTGTGGAAGACAGCATACCAGAATCACAGAAGACCAGGAACATAGTTACCATGTTCCTGTAGTCCTGGTAACTATATTCCTTAAAGCAAAACAATAAATTTTTTATTTCCCATAAGGTGTGTCTCTTCAGCCATAACAAGATATTTTAGTGCAACAGATGACTTAGTTTCAACCAAAGGATGATACAAATGTTAATTACCTGACAAAAGCTAATGTTCTCGTAAGGGCGTGCTTGTGCAATCAGTTCAGCTTTGGATTCTCTTTTTTCACCATGAACTATCAACAATGGCTTCTTCCTTAAATAAAAGGAGATTACTGTTAAAACATCAAGTGAGTTAGTAATCAGTCTAAACCACTCCTTCATGTAGCTATGAATTCTGGCCCCTAAATCTGATAGCCCAGCAGGAAGATGGCGCTAAAATCTATATGCCTTATTATCTAACTCAAAAAAGCAGTAATTACAATAGAAATTCTAAGTAAAAGACACTAGAAAACTTTAAAGGAGGAAAAAACAAAAAAGGAAAACAGGAAGCATGGGAAGCATGGAGTAAAGCAGACACCAAAATAACTAGTAATACAAGATCTTGTCTGTACAGCTAGAAACAGACAGATAAAAGCTCCCCGAAAGTATTGATATACAGTGTGGATCTCAGAAAAATTAGTCATTGTTACTTTATGGAGAAGATGGGAAGAGTGTGAGGGAAAAGGAGAGGGCTAAGTCTACTCTGGCAGTAATTTCACATTCACTTCCTAAGACTCTGTTCTACTCCATTACCAGTAAAATGCAATTTTTTGCATTCCCCAAGAGGAGAGAAAACTGTACATCATATGCTCACTACATCTGCAGTCAGTTGCAATCATCAGAATTGCATTTCAAGCAAACATAGGAACTGCTTTTATGACAATATCCAGCAACTCCAACCATCTCATATCCAGGACATATCATCCTGATCATTTTTGGATAGTTTTCTTGTGCCCTTCCTACATTCCCTCCTTTCTCTTGCATTACCTTGCTCTTGACTCAGTAAACTAGATGGCAAAAAGCTTCTTGTTCCATCTTTAGAGGTCATCTACTGCATTGTCATTGTGGCCCACAATGGGATCTTTTAAGTGTTAATTAATAAAAATCAGAAACCAGCCATACTGAACTCTATTTAAGAGGCAATAAATTAATAGAGAACTACAACTGTTGAATAAGTGTACAAGGAAAGCCAAGAGTTTACACAGACACAATTAGTAACAATGATCTGCAACTGCAAACAAGTGTTTGTCATTCAGTTATAACAGCAACTTGCATGAACAGAATCATTTGGAAACTGTATAATTTCATCTTTGTAAAATCAACATACCTGAATTCCTGTGGATACTGTCTTACAAGCCATGCCACATCTATACAGTAGTTAAACTTGTACGGAAGAAAAAGAAAACAGACTCATTAAAAAGAAAAAGCAGAGTGTCAGAACAATGAACTACAGCAAAAAAGCTTTCTATGTAAAGTCATCACTCAATACCATTTACAGCATACACAGCAGGTTTTAAAAACAGGTGTATTTTTTAATTTTACATGCTTTCTTTCATTTTTCTTAACAATTCAGGAATGAATTTAAGTTATTCAAAAGCATGTATTAAGTGTTCATAAAAGTTAACATGCAGAGAAAAGAATCACACACACATAAGGTAAAAAAAGCTTTGGATCAAGAACCATCTCTTTGCCCTGTGCTAATGTCATAAATTATAGCAAAAACTTCTATGCAAAAACAAAAATTTCATTCCTAGATTGCAAGTCATTTTTCTTTCATGGAAATCATTTACATGCACATAAATATGCATTTTTCAGTTGCACATTCCACCAAAACAGAGAGAAAGCACTGACAATTGCCTGAATTCTAAGCAGAACATGGGATGAGTTTTATATTTCAATAAATTGTTGTACAGTTGAAAACATTTCAAGTTCCCTCTGTATTTTAACAGAGTTCCCTGCTAATATCAGCTACATGGCACAAATAGGTATTATAAAGTTTAAGGTTAATAAAGTGAAATAAGCAAGTGAAATCAATTTGGCAAACAGAAAACTCACCTGGGCAGAAGATATGAGAGTCCCAAAAAGAGGAGACAAAATATCTGTTAAACACATTAAAGCATAATTGAGTTAAAAAACAGTTCAAGTACAGATTTCACATCTTGAACAGTTTGATAACTACCCCAGCACAAATGCCAGATTGTTCACAGCCTTGGTGTAACAGAGACATTGACAATTAAGTTTTCTGTTTTGAATATTCAAGTCACTGATTCCCTTATAAACATAAGGCCATAAAGGGTTCACAAGAAACACATTAATCCTCTCCAAGTAGAAAACAAATTTTAAAAACTCATTAGGAGAAAGACCAAGATCGTACTAAGAGTGGGACATCAAACTCCCCTTGCCCCTATAGAGAAGGCTCAGGAGAACTGCAGCAGGGTAGAGGCAATAAGGGCATAGTTAATGCTTGAAGATTTATCTGTTGCAGACTAATTGTAGGGTATATGTATCCTCAGTTCATTCATGGTAACACAGAAACTAATCCAACTGAGTATTTATAACCTCAATAACTGAAGCACAGCTACAACTTGAAAACTTACCTTACAATCCCTTCTAGGATAAACAAAATATTTCATGCCCTCTCTCTGTTAAACCTGCAAAACCAGATTTCTGTAAACAAAAACAACTCAGCCCCTCCACCAGCTCAACTAATCACCTAGCAGGATCACTAGTCTTAAGAGAGGACAGGCCAAAATCCACAATGAATTCACAAAGCAGATAAAGACATACAGCAGTAAAGCAAGTGAGGTCTCTGACCCCAGGCTGCCATCAATAATACTCATTGGGAGCACACGAGGCTGAGGAAAAGTTTCAACCTAATTGTATAGGTTTTCAGTCATTTGTTCTCCTTCAAAGAGCTACAAAATTTTTCTTATTAATTTTCCTGTGCATCAATCTCTTATTAATGCTTGTTTCTGATTCTGTCTTGTGATGTATGAGATTCCATTTCTGAATGAGGGGATGTTTACAGGTGCACAGAGCTGTTCCCCTTCCATGAAACTACCAACTACACAGAATTCCTGAGGTATCAGTACACCATAGACTTCACTCCATCTTGACTTACACTCACTTCTTATTGAATTGAAATGGGCCCATGAATCCTGGCCACAGAACTTCAGAAGTACTATCTTCTGCTGCATCAATAGTGAAATTACTAGGTCCAAACCACTCAACAGCATGAAGACAAGTGCAAACCACTAGTCAGGGAGCATGGTTGGGCACCCAAGAAAAGTATCCCTTTAAGAACCATGAAAGCAAGTGGTTTTCCCCAGATTAACTCACACAAAAAGCAGCAATAAGAAGTGCCATACGATTTGCCTTGGCTAAATGCACATTAGATTTGTGCAGTCTAACGCAGAAGTTACAACAGAAGAAGTATCAGCAAATTAATGCTTTATACACTACACTTCTAAAAGCAAAAGGCAAAAGTAACACAACCAATTTCCACAACTTACACTTTTAGAATATGAAGCTTCAGTTACACCAAGGAATATCTGCATTTAAAAATACCCAGAAACTAAAAATAAGCATTCCCTTGCAAACAAATCTCCCAAAAGCCCACTTCTGTAGAAGCCACTTGTTCACCTTTTATGTGCAGGGCTCCAGAATTATAGCTCTGTTCAATTCCTCTGACTTTAGTGAGAAAAAACCTGAACGGGTTTCCTCCATTCAATAAATCCCAGGTATCTTGGGCTTCAATGGGTGTTTCATTATACTCCTCCTCTTTCTGATTCTGAGAGAGTTCATCATCTTCGCGAAGACCCAGAGGATGTTCTTCAGATGCATCACATTTTTCTTCTTTCAGTGTTTCTTTGTGGGAATGCTTCTCCTGATCTTCAGGCTCTTCATCACTACTAGAAAGACACCAGCCTAAGCCTTCTTGGCTAGTTCTCTGTTTTTCAGATGGAGGTATTACTGTAGAAACCTTTTTATCACTGAGCTTCAGGGGAGAAGCTTTTCTCTTCTGAGCAACTTTCCTAGCTTCAGAGCATGGATATTGTGGTCCACTTGTTCTGCCACGTGCAGCATCCGATAGTGAAGATGTAGACGGTTTTTCACCATCAGAATTTTCCTCAGTACTTTCATCACTGCTAGACACTGTCCATTTTCCATGTGCACCTTCCTGAAGCATGTTCCTAGTGATTAAAAACACAAAAAAAATTTTTCCATTTTTGCTATGCTCAAGTCTCTTTTCCTTATCAGAGAACCTTTGGGTTGGAAGGGACCTCCAAAGGTCATCTAGTCCAACCCCCTACGATGAGCAGGGACATATTCAACGAGATCAGGGTGCTCAGAGCCCCGTCCAACCTGACCCTGAATGTTTCCAGGGATGGGGCATCTACCACCTCTGTGGGCAACTTGTGCCAGTCGTTCACCACCCTCATTGTGAAAAATTTTCTTAGATCTAGTCTAAATCTGTCCTCTTGTAGTTTAAAACCACTGCCCCTTGCCCCATCACAACAAGCCCTGCTATAAATTCTGCTCCCATCTTAACTATAAGACAAGGGTTATGTGTTTCTGTGCCCAGGAAACAAAGAAACACGTGCAATGGGAGCAACCATCAAGTGGGAAGCTGCTAATGTAGAAATAATACACACGGAAAACCGGCGAGGAAAGGGACGCGTACAGGAAAGCTCTTCAAAAGTCAAAAGAGTCATTGGCGTCATATAGGCGTTTCTCACGCCGACCCTAAGGCTGAGGAGACACACGAGCGCGGAGCCGAGTCAGGGCCACTCTCCCCAGCCGTCGCGGCGGGCCACAGCCCCCCGGAGCCACAGCCCCCCGGAGCCACAGCCCCCCGGAGCCACAGCCCCCCGGAGCCACAGCCCCCCGGAGCCACAGCCCCCCGGAGCCCAGGGCCGCCCCGCGAGGAGGGCGGAGCCTGCGGCAGGGGAGGCACGGCGGCGGGGCGGGGCCGGCGGCAGCGCGCGGCAGCCGCCACCATCCCCACAGCCCCCTCCGGCTGAGGGGGCGCGAGCCGGCGCGCGGGCCACGGCGCGAAAGGGCCCCAGTGGGCGCTCTCGCCCCGCAGCCGGGCGAGCCGCCGCCCGCGCCGGAACCTCGCGAGCGCCGCCGCTCAGCCTAGCCGCCAGCATCCGCTCCGTGAGGGGAGGAGAGCGGCTTACCTCTAGGCCCAGCACCCAAGCAGCGCGCCCGACGCCGGAGATAGAGAAAGCCGAGCCCCGCCTTCCCCCAGCGCAGCCCCGCCCCTCCTCCCGAGCCAATGGCGCGCGTTCGACTTTAGCCAATCGACGCCGGCGCTGCGCTTGCCCGACGGGAGTTGGTTCCGGCGCGCGGCTTGCTAGGCAGCGCGTGGCACAGCTGCCGCCGCCTGAAGGGAGCCGCCCCTTGCGCAGCGGTGCGGGCGGGGAGCCCGAGGGGCGGCGGGTCCGTGCCGCTGGTGCCCGGTGATGGCCGAAGGGCTTCTCCGGCCTCCCAGGGCGCACGAGTGTCGACAGGCGCTCGAGCTGCTATGGCGTCTCTCTCACAGCTGCTCAGCCAGCAAAACGCTCATGTTTAGTGACCTGAGTTAATCTAATAAGCTTTATTTGACCTTAATATTAGTGTAGGGCCGGCGCAGTGTTTGCATGATCGTTCGTTCAGCTCGGTGTTAATTACTGTGTCTGAAGTGCCCCGCTAATGAGGTAACTGTGTGACGACTTCAAGAAGGGAATGGGAGGAAAACAGGTGTAAAATTAATCAAAGTAAGAGCGTGGATTACATCAAAGCGTGCTCTATCTACCAAAACGAACTGTCTTAGCATTTGTTTCTCATTAATTTATTACAAGCCTGTGACTGCCGTTAACAAGTTACATAAGTGTCTAATATCAGCATGCAATAAAATTGGTAAGCTACACCTTAGAAAAACATTAAGGAAATTTCAACTCCTTTGTGTAATTTTATTAGTCCTGTTCTGCAGAGTTGCATTTACTGCTTCTTCCTGAAACAATCTGTGGATATACTTTTCAGTACCGTGAGATTAAATGTTCCATTATGAACCCTTGCTCTGTGAAAAGCTCTTAGGAAAGTTGCATGGTTTTGTGTGTTATGTGCATAATCTCTTGGCTAAGTATAGGCTATGGAAACAGTATTTGTTTTCTAAAAGTACTTCAGCAAATGGGATGGCTTCTGACTATGATTGCATTTTTGACTCTCTGCATAACTCCTGTCTATATAGTGACTTAACTGAGAGAAGTAAAGATGCCTGGCATTTTTCTTAAAAAAGTTCAAGATCTTGCAGAAACAAATTTAATGTAATTTTGTTTCGGGAAGTCTGCACCATAGGTTCTAAGTTGGCAAAAAGCCTTTTCCTAATAAGCGCAGAAAATGTAGAATTAAGAAGCTTAACAAAAAATTTAAAATTAAATGGACTCTGTGTGTTTTCAGCTACTGTAACAGAGTAGATGAACAGAGTTCTGACAGATGCGACTAATTTTCAATATTTTTTAAAAATAGCATAGTTTATTCAGCAAGGACCTATTTCATTCTTCCCATAGCAGTTATTAAAAATAAAAAATATTAGGGCAGGTTTATTGTTTTTTAAGGCAAATCACTTTCTTTCTCTAGGTTTTTGAAGCATGTGATGAAGATAACAGGCTATTTAAACTGAGATGACTTTGAAGTTGCTGTAATAATGTTGTTTGGTTATAAAACCTCAAAGGTATGTATTTTTTCATTTATGTTCTGAAGATCCAGCTTATATAGATGTCTCACTTTTGAGAACTCTGTGTACTGACTGGTCCACACTAGTTGGAGTGGATTACTGTTTGGTAAACAGAAATACCCACAGATTCTTAAAGTAATTTTCTTATCTGGAGGTATTTATTTCAAAAGAAAATAACCAAACCCCTACCTTTCCTGCTGTAGACTGTGATGCGCAGAAAGATGCATTGTATTTCGTATGTGTACAAGATGTATGAAGTGACTTCCTGAGCTTGTTATTGATCAATTACTGGTTTTTATTAATGGTACACTCCATTTCTTTACTCAGTGGTTTCAGTAGATGTGAAACTACTGCATGCCCTAATAATAAACATGTATTCTCAAAAATGTAGCTGGTTTTGGTTTCAAGTAAGAGTTGAGCATTTGTAATCTTGACTTTTCTGATAAAAATCTATAGCTGTATGAAATCTTAACAAAAGAAAGGTTTATTGATAGAAATAATGTGTTGCATACTCACAGGAAGAGACAGGATAAATTGTGTGGCTTAATGCAGTTCTGGAAGTTATATTTCTACTCTAGCGCTGCAAGTGATTTCAGAAAGAGTATGAAGAACACACATGCAAGATTTTGAAATAAATAGGTGTATGCCTGTGAGTTTGTCTTTCTCATGGTGTGTTGATACAAGCTTGAGCAATATACTATAAAGTATATTTAGCATGGAAGTTATGATTCATCTTTCTTCTCCAGTTTGAAAAATCTTCTTCCCCAAGTCACCACTTGTGACCAATTTTTTTTGTTTTTACTTAAATACATGTTTTAGGAAAATAATCTTAACAAGGTCATGAACAAAATTTTGTCTATGATCATTTAAAGTAAAAACCACAGAAATGTTTATTAAACTGTGAAAGTAGTTATCTCTGATACATGTCAGCTGTGGGTAAACATTTTCGTGATGAGCTAGGGCCAGATCTAAAAAATACTTTAGACTTCTAATGTGAGTCTTAACTGCTGATTTATGAATCTGAAAATGCTCAGCTGACCCTTATCCATCTTCTCTATTCTGTTTTTACCTTCATGTAAAAATTAGCTGTTCTGTTAAATTCCCTGAATGTTTCTTCCAGTAGGAGTACTCAAAACATGCTTAAGGCATTCAAACAAGATCAGGTTCTGTGCATAAGTCACGGATGGCTCCTTCTTGGAAAGAGAATAGAAGTGGAGGACTCCTGGGAAGAAAGGAGGTGCAGGTTTAGTTATTTCTTCCTGAAAAGGTGCCGAGTCACACCTGCTGTGTCCCTAGGCAGTGCTGCGACCACCTGGCTGTAGACCATTTTGTCTGTGCAGCTGCACAAAAATTAATTAAAAACATTTGTTCCAGGAGTGATTCTGTTGCCTAGTGGTTTTGCTAGCTCCTTAAGTGGGCACAATGCCAGCAACTGTTGCTCTTGAACCAGTGATTGTGCACTGTGAAATACTAAAAGATCCCTGGGCAGACAGATACTTTTCTTTGTGGTTTTTGCTAACATGCGTTAGCTGTGGTTTATGGCAGAGCCACACCTTTTGCTTTTGCTGATGGCTCGGCCTTGTAAGTGTTCCTTTCAACATTTTGGTAGTTTTTAATCTAGTTCTGAGAAGCAACTTTCTCTGTGCACCGTATAGGAACCAAATGCAGAAGCTACAATCTTGAAAGTTGATTGTTGGGATCCAGTTCTTGAGGATGTTATTGTGCATTTTATTTTGTTGTCAAAATTATTAAAATTGGAGACTATAGTAACAGCCCTTGAATTTCTTCCTAAGTCACTAATAACAGCCCTGGCAAGGAGAGTACTTTCAAGAGCTTTTCCAAGAAATAAGGAATGGTGTGCCAATATTTCTTAAGGTGACACTGTTTCCTCAACTACACTATATACTAACATAAATTTTTCAGTGGAAATGGCAATTACTTAGCATCATCAACTGCAATCAAGCAACTGCATTTTTAGTAAATTGTTGCTGCGTCTTTTTTTTTGGTCATGTTTTAATTTAGTCTATAAATTAAAAGTAATACTAACTTTACCCACTAGATGTCATTAGCAAGCTCTTTACTGAAGAAGGTGGGCCCTAAAAATTTGAATCACCTTCCTGTTCCACTTGCTTTTTCAAAATAACTTGTTATAACAATTCTATATTAATTTTTATAAAATAATATTTTTCTGTGGTTATTCATAGACATTCTGGGCTTACTACTATTTAAAATTAAGCCTTGTGAAACAAGCAACTGGGAAAACATGAAAATAGAAAGAGATTAACCTGATTGCTGGACTGATATTGTATGACTATTTGCTATATTTAAGAGCATATAAAAATCATCGTTTCTGGGAACTAGCAGCATTGTGGGAATTATGTTTGTGGGACTTATACTGGTTTTTTTCTCTGAAGTTTGATTCAGTGATCCTCTTTTCTCTAAAATTATTTGAACTGATCTAAAATGCTCTCATATTTCAACAACTGTTCAGCTGGTTAACTGCACATTCAGGTGTTAAGTGTTTACAATAAAAAGGGTACTGCAGGAATAGCAGTCATGAAAAGATGTTGTTTCCCCAGCTGAAGTTTCAGTCCTGGTACTCTTAAGTTTAGATATAACTAAAAGCACTCTGTACGCTATAGGGAGGCCAGGCCCCCCAAAATGTCCAGTGTTTTCCCTGACCCCACTCCGTACCTTCACATCAGGACACCGGTAGGTTGGCATCTTGCTGCTGAACAAGATGCCAACAGCGAGGCACCCTGACATGCAGAGCATAGAAGGGCAGTCTGAGCTCAGGGCTGCTTACAACTTACAGCTGCTTTCTGGCACATCTTATCAAAGCTTTCTGGAATGGACTACCTAGTCTAGTTGTATGCCTGACACAGTATATGTGAAAAGTGTTGTAGGCCAAATGAATACATAGTTTTAGGTTAACTGGTTACAGCATGTTTGGCTTGTCCGTTCTCCAGAATGGAGTATGCTTAGGGTTGCAGTAGAAGCTGCTAACATATCATCTCCTCCCACGTGGATTTTCTCAGTGCCGCAACTATGTGCAGTCTTGTATTCTAATAACATAGATGTGAGAGTTTGGACTCTTGAGCACTCTCTCAGTCACACTAAAAAGCAATATAAATATAGCCCAAAGTGGACCTGTGTGCTTTCTTGGTTATACAGTCCCTTTCAGCTCTTTACATAGCTCAAAGATCTTTTCCAGTGATTTCTTGGACACCTCCTAATTCAGTTCTGAAAAGTCAATTTTTTTTGTTGTTTTTATCATGTCATGTAGCTTTTTGCTTTTGTACTCTTAATGAATCTTTGTAACGTGCTAACATTGGTGGGTATTAGTGAATCTTGGTGACATGCTAATCAACATGAAAGTGTCACTCCTGTGTGCCTACCAGATAAAATTGCGACGTAACATCGTATTGAAAGACAGTAAAGGAGATACACACCACATACAATGAGACAGTAGTGGATTGGTTTCAGGACAGTTGGAAGCTGGATGATGCAAACAGGTTTTTTTCATTTCATTATCTTTTTTATTATTCTCTACCTTTTTATTAATGTTTTTATTTTGGACATATTTACCAAATCAGTTTTGATCAAACTAGGTTTCTGGAAATAGTTGGTCTCCAATCTGAACAATGAAACAGAAAGTTCTTCCCTTGTTTAAAGGAAATAACAAATTTGGGGGCTGATGCTCCAGAAGTTCATTTTGGATATTACAGTTCCTTCGTGTGTAGTTGAACTCCAATCTGTATAAAGTTAAGCATGTTTGTTTAAACATACTTAATTTAAGATTTGGATATTGATTAGGATTCTATTAGGGCTACATATATACTTAGTTTACTGGATGAAAAATAGGTGGTTTTATTTTAATTAGAATAAAATATTTTCTTACTTAAATGTCATAGATGATACTGTTATGTAATACATATTATTATGAGATCAGTATGTAGTGGAATCACATACTATTGATATAAAATGGAAATCATACAGGAGTTCAGATTTATCACTTCCGTAGAAAACCACTGTTGCAGATCTTCTGTGTTCCAGGTGTAGGTAGATTCAGTAATGTCTTCTGTGAGACCACAGAATTCAGGTAATATGCAAACACCTATCTGTCAATTATTTGTACTTCTTTTTCATTCATAAATTTAAAAAATCTGAAGCTTAGACTCTTAAGTTTTGAAGAACTTGGTGTAGATTTAATTGCATACATTATAATTAATGAGGTTTAGCAAGGCTAAGTACTGGGGACCCCATGCAATGCTACAGGCTTGGGGAAGAGTGGTTGGAAAGCTGCCTGGCAGAAAGGGACCTGGGTGTGTTGGTTGGCAGCTGGCTGAATGTGAGCCAGCAGTGTAGCGAGGTGGCCAAGAAGGGCAACAGCATCCCAGCTGGTATCAAAAATAGTGTGGCCAGCAGGAGTAGAGATGTGATCGTGCCCCTGTACTTGACACCGTTGAGGCTGCACCTTGAATACTGTGTTCGGTTTTGGGCCCCTCACTACAAGAAAGACATTGAGGAGCTGGAGCATGTTTAAAGAAGGGCAACGAAGCTGGTGAAAGGTCTAGAGCACAAGTCTTATGCGGAGCGTCTGGAGGAACTGGAGTTGTTTAGTCTGGAGAAAAGGAGGGTTCAGGGGAGACCTTATTGCTCTCTGTAACTGCCTGAAAGGAGGTTGTAGTGAGGTGGTTGTCAGTCTCTTCTCCCAAGTAACAAGTGATAGGACAAGAGGAAATGGCCTCAAGTTGTGCCAGGGGAGGCTTAGATTGGATGTTAGGAAAAATTTCTTTACTGAGAGAATGGTTAAGCATTGAAACAGGCTGCCCAGGGAAGTGGTGGAGTCACCATCTGTGGAGGTATTTAAAAGAGGTGTAGATGTGGTGCTTAGGGATGTAGTTTAGTGATGGACTTGGCAGTGTTAAGTAATGGTTGGACTCAATGATCTTAAGGGTCTTTTCCAACCTAAATGATTCTATGATTCTATTTTATAATTCTATAAATGATTTGACCATGGCTCTTAAAGAGGATTATATGATTTCATTTAGTTTTGTAATATTTTTACAGCTTGTATGTTACATTTAGCTTGAACTTACTCTTGCTTCTCAAAGTGGCATTTCTTAATAACATCGTTATATAGATTAGTGATAGAGAAAAGTAATTAGTAATTTTTAGTGTTTGAGTTGGTAAGTGATGAAAAAGGTTCTATCAGTTTTTTGATACTGTTCCACTGTTTACTCAGGCAAATACTGGAGTCTTACACCACAGTCATTAAATACATCTTTCTGTAACAACTCTTATTGGAGAAATGGTTCATAAAAAATGAAGTGGCAAAAAAACCGTTGTTGCTTTTATCAGGAGGTTCCCTCATCCCTTTTGCCACATGGCTCCACAAGTGTTTGTATCAATACTTTTGAAAGGCATTGTGGAGGCTGATTCCATTTATTATAGCATTGATGCCAAAACCCATGTTCATTAAACCACACCCTTACTTGTAAATCTACTTTAGGCAACAAATACAGCATAAAATTTTACTCTGAAATTTTTCAAGGGAACAGCCACATATGAACGCTTGAACCAAAAATAGTGAACTAATATATAAAGATAGATTATGGATTTGTTAATACCTAATTGGCTTGAATATTTTTCAAGATGACCTTTTTGTGTGTTGAGATAGTTTTACAGCCTGTTCTAGTAGCACATAAATTGCCAACTCTCAAGATCAATGAATAGGCGGCACTCTATTATAGGAGTCATTCTATAAAACGAAAATTATATACTATAATTTTCTGGGCTCATATGTTACTCTGAAAGAGAAAAAATAAATGGATGGAAAGCTTATGTTGCTTTTTATGGTTTCAGTTCCATAGTTATCCAATTGAATGGAAAGCTGTTCATGCAGGCAAGTTCAGTATGTTTAGGCAACCTCTGTTATTAAAGAAATTGTGCATGTACAGAACCTAGCAGTTGAAAGCAGCAAGTCTTTGTAATCCTGGAAACTGAGACTGTAACAGTTCTTAATATATGATTTTTCAAGAACAAGTAAGAAACACCAGAAATCTGTAAGCGTGGAGTTTAAGATTTGAATTGAGACAGCAGGTGGAGCTGAAGGAGTTGTGCTTTTGAACCACTGCAGAAAGAATAAGATATGAATGAATCAAAAGAAAGAGAAGTGCAGAGCTTTTGTTATGTTGTTTGATACAGAAAAATTCCTGCAGGATGCAGTCATGTTGCCTTCTAAAGAAAATTAAATTGTTTAAAATGAGCATAAAACATATGTTAGAAAGTTATGAGAAAGCAATATTTGTCTGTTTTTAAATATTGAGCTGAAGTGGGATTTTTTTGCCAAAAAATATGTATCTACAGAATTTTTACATCAAGATTTTTGAATGTTTCATGAGGAGGCCTGAAGTTTTGAGGGGCAGGGTTTTGTTTCTTGATTTTTATGTTTTACTTTGATTTTAGAAGAAATGTTCAATTAAGTACTTACAAACTAGGTTTGCATTTCAATTTCTTTTTGTTTTCTGTTCATTAAAAGGATAAGATAAATGTACAAGTAAAGACTTTCATATAGTATACAGGAGGAATAACCAATCCAGTTTTACATTCAATTTTATTATGAATTTCATAGAAATCTATATCTGAGGTTATAGATTACTTCAGAATTCTCTCACTGATGGGAATGATGCCAGATAGATTGTTTATGCAGCATGGATACAAGTGCTATTGATTTAGAAGAGTCCATGTTTCTCTCCAGTGCAAAGAAACATGAAATGGCAGGTAATAAGAAGAAAAAAGTATAAGTAAACAGAAGCATTATACTCAAGTAGAGAAAATACGTGAGAAAGTTTAAATGATATTGAAATGTTTGCATGATCATGATCTAACTTTGAAGACTATTATTTCAGTTTTATTTTTGTGTTTATGTAATTAAAATTAGTCATACTTTTTAGACCATAGTCATACATATTTTTAAGGAGAAAAATAAAACTGACTTTTTTGCAGGGAGATTTATTTATATTTTACATTTTTCTAGGTCTATTATTTGAAAAATTTTTAAATCTCATGAGTGCAAAGGCGGCTGCACAGCTATACAGTAATAAAACAAGGCAAATATTTACAGTACTTGATGTGCAAGGTAAGTTTTTTTTCTCCTAAATATTTGGAGTATTAATTTAATTCTAAAACAATTAAGCAAAACAGAACACCTGAAGGAAATAAAAAGAGGATGTGATTTCCTGGATGCTGCAAAGTTAAGTAAAACTGTACCAAAGTAACAAAGATAGTGATGATATTACTATAAATGAAATAAGTGTCAGTAGGCTGCTAGTAGGTTCTAGATGGTAGCTCAGTATTATCTGTTGTACTCTGAGCTCCTCCACAGAAATCTCTAGCCATTCACCCTACCTCCTTGCTGTTACTGCCTCTTGTTATTTCTCTGTTACTCATATATCTCCACTCACTTATGCCACATATTTTATGGATTTCTGTCCCTGGTGGTGACTATAGATCTTTTTTACTTCTCATGATAGACCAAGGAAGGGAAACCAAAGCAGCAAGGATTTTTTCTCATCCTTGTTGGGAAGTAGATGTGGTGATTCTTTTTTGTTCCTGCTAGACAGCAGCAGAGGATCTCCAGTCACCAAACTAAAAAAGAAAAACTTCATCGGGAGCCTCTGAGCTGATGGACATTTGGATGACCCTTTGCCTTTTTCTTCCTGACCTGAGATAGGACTATGGCCCTTAAAAAGAGGGAAAGTGAAACATATGGCAGATCAGGTGTTGGGATGATTAAATAAGCATCCACTCAGCTTTTTGCCATGAACTAAAAGTAGCTTTTGAAATGTTATTTTTAATGAGTTATTTCAAAGGACTGAACTGTTTCAAGCACTGTGCTTTTGTTTGTCTTGCTATCTGCTTCACACAATCTGCGATAGCCCCATTTGAGATGCTTTATTTTCCAGTTGGATTGGGAAGTGAATCCATAACCCAAGTGATTGATCAGTTGGTGTTAGTCTGATATAATGTATTCAGGATCTAAGTCTGCAGCAGGATTAAACTGAAGGAATTTTTTTTTTAATGAAAGAAAATTTTTGAAATGCAATGCTCAGGGTAACCAAGGTGTCAATGAAAATTATAGATTTGAAATGTAATTTTGCATATTTTAGAGTCTATATTTTCAATGATTTAAAAATCTGAAATTTTCAATTTAAAATGTCTGCTTTTAAAATTAAAATGTAAATAAGAGAGTTGTAGATGGGGGCACAGTACTTTTGAACAGGCTTCAATTGTCAATATAAAATCTTTCTTAGACCATTTGTCTATATAATGTAGCCTGTCTATATAATGTCTATATAATACTTTGCATGTACAGTAACTTAAAGAGTGTATAATCATTTCAGAAATGTGAATTGATTAGCTCACATAATCAATTAAACATAATTGTATTAAGTAGTTTTAAAAAACCCTTAAGTTATATTATTTTTCTCCTACCTAATCTTGATTCAAAATATAGAGGATTTTTTACTTTTGAAGACTTCAAGAAAGCCTTCAGTTTGGTTTCTCCTAAGTTATCTGAAAGAATCATAGTTGAAGCCTTCAGGTAAGATTAACAGAGATCTCCTTATTCCTGGATTTGAGGCTTTTTGTTGTATATATTTCAGTTAATTGAAATTATTACATTCTATCATGCAACTGAAGATACAAGCTTCATTACTGTTTCCGTGCCTTTAATAATAAATATTATAAATATAAATGCTATGTGTAAATAATATAATAACTAACAGAAATAGTATAAATAGAAATAAGAACTACAATTAAATAATAAATATTACAAGATACAGAAAGTAATTTGTTGCCTGAACTGTTTCTGAAGAAGCCTAAAATTATTTAGTTTTACATTTTTCTCCGGTAATTAGGAAATCTGCATTCAAGACCCGTCTCTAGAAAAATTCAGTTAAACTGTAGCGCATATTGCGAGGCAGAAGTGGTGAGATTTCTTGCAAGGTGATATTGGCTCAGAACCGAAAGGATAAAATTTTGAGAGTAATTTGCAGATCATGAAAAAATTAATGTTACCTCGGCAGTTGCCAGTAAGCATTACTTAAAAAAATGTTTTGGAGGACATTGCATTGCAAAGTGTAAAACTTTTGTTTTGTGATGTGAATGATTTGTTTGGAAGTAACTCAGCCATTGAAAGTCCTTCACTTTTGAAGACATGGCATCAGATAGCTTGCTGAGCACCACCTTTAAAAGGGGTGGTTGGATTTTGGCTTGTTTTTCTTTTTTGCAGTTATCTGGAGTTGTGGTACAAAGCATTATAGCAGTACAGAATTGGTTTGTATGTCTTTCAAACTACTGGCACACAATAACAAAATCGAACTGTGGAGTGTCTAATTTCTTACATGACTCGTGTGTTTTTGCAATAAAGATGTCATCTATTTTGGGGAGAGTAATTATTTTAAGAAGGTTTGAAAAGTTATGTGGTGTATTTTTCTTGATGACCAAATGATTTTTCTATCATGTTTTAGTATATTGTCAAGAAATGAATAGTAAATGTAGGCAGAATAGCTTGAGGTGTTATCCTTTCTAAATATTTTATTTTAAGGACTTCTATGAAGGGCCTAATGTCCAATTTTTCTGTCCAGTGATTAAAATGTTTTTCTTGAATATTAATGCTTTTTAGGTCAGAAACGCATAAGTAGTGGCTGTTCGTAATGTTTTAGTTTGCATTTTTACATATATGTTTTCATTATCTTTTTCATTTGAAAAATTGTCAAATAAATTCAGACTTAGCTTCATGTTGTAAACTAGTTCAGAAAACTTTTGGCCCATCTTTCTGTCAATGAAATTCCCCAATTTTGAATTTAAATTTTAATCATGATAAATTTATAAATGAAGGAAAGTTCAACCAAATGTTAGGGTATACTCTGTATCTAGTAAAGATGACATGTCATGATCAACAGTAGCTCTAATGCTAGCATATTAGTCAGTAAATGTCACATTCCAGCAAATGAAACTTGCGATTGCATATTTGTGAATGAGGTATGGAACCTGAAGAGAAACACAGAAAAATGTATTTTTGAAAAGAAGTTTTCATGTTTCTTTGGCTACTCTTGAAAGAAATTGCACAACGGTATTGTCTAACACAGATTTCTTTTGGACTGGACAGAGCAAATCTGCATGGAACGCTTCAGAATTGTAATTTGAGATTAGAGGCCTTCTAAATCCTCTTTTAGTTACACATCATTTTTGGATATTTCTTTTACCTCTTGGTGTGTATGTTGAACTTTATGTAGGGAAACAGAGCTAAGACTTTTGTCCTAAATTGAGCTGAACAACTGGATTACAACTATATGAAAAGAAAGCCAGAGGAAATATTTTGCCTATAAATATTTGTCGGAAGCTTCAATGTATTTGTGGCACAAAATCCGTATTACAGTGGATTGCTAAAACAAACAGAACGTGTACAATGTCATATTTGTAGGTGTGTTTCTTGTTCTTCCCTTTTTTTAGTACAGAGAGCAGAATTAAGTTTTGGGACTGAACATAGTTTTCAAGTATGTCTTTTGTGCTAAGTAAAACAATTTACAATGCATATACATGTAAGTTGTTTACCATCTTCAGGTGATGACTGATCAAGTGTGAGTTCTAAAACTATATCTATATTAGCAATTAATACAGCACATAGGGATCAGGTCTGTAGAGCAAGAAGTTTATGCTGAGGACCCAGTATCTGTACAACATTCACTGAGGGAGTTACTTTGACTAATTCTAGTCTGGTCAACAGACTGAATGAACAATGGAAGCTGGACTGCTTTCAGTGTATGCTGGGAGCACATCTTTCAGTTCAGTTTCGTCAGGAAGGAATGCAGTTTGTATACTGTGATCACTCTGTGATGTTAACCATAGTACACTCAGTGGGGAAGATGGGAGATTCAAGTCAAAAGAGCATTCCACATCTTAAGGAAAACAGCGACCTATTAGACAAGGAAAGAAAAAGCTTAACTGGTGTATTTTAGATCTTTTGAAATCATTATATGAAAAGGGGGTTTTATGTTTATTTGTACAATTTTCACTTTGGTGGAAATGTCCACCAGGTACTGGTGGGTTGCTTTAATTTGGAAGGTTGCATGTATTATTTTCTTATACTTTAAGATGTTACAAAATAAGGTAAGTCTGGGGCTAGTGTCACAAGGGCTAAAAAGATAGGGAAGTAGGAAAAAAAGTTAAAGGCACATACATAATACTTAGCTTCTTTAATTACCATACAGAGCAGGGAATTATTTTGTGCTGTAGAGTGTAATTCTCAACATATTCTTAGACATAAAAATGAAAGCAAGGGTAATCAAGCTATGAAGAACACAAAGAAGGGAGGATATCAATAATTGATTTGCATTAAGAATGAAGGACCCCACTGAAGTAACTTAGCTTTCAGATCAAGTAGACTTGATTTATTGGTGTGCAAAATGCTCATAACGAGGCATCCATACATGTTGAGTTGATTTTAACAAACTTGAGGCTTGAAAATTGGAATTATTATATTTATCATTCATATATTTTATTAATATTGAAACAGTCTGAAAATGCTTAATGTAATATAGTAAGAAGATAAAGAATAATGGATTATTTTTCTAACCTACCTGTACAAAAACTGTTATGCTCAAAATCTTATTATGGCTACAAAGGAGACACACCTAATACATAAAGCCAAAATTTATTGTTACTATATGGAAAGTTTAGCAGTCTAGTCAAAGAATTGTTATTAGTACAGATTTAATAATCACAAAAAAAGAAAGATAAAGAATGCTATGCTATGAAAAGTTTAAATGCAGTTAAATATGTTATTCACTTCCTAACATCTACCCCTTTTTCTGTTGTTATTCTCAGTCTTCTGCTGTCCCTCTTGGTCCTGCGGTTGACAGGTTCAAGGCAGGCATAGTAGGGTGAATTGCCATTATCTCGACTTCTTCACCAGAAGAAGTTTTCTTCTCTCTCGCTCTAGCATCCACTTTGGGTCATTTTTACATGTTTTTCCATGTTACATCCAAATTTATTGTATATAGCACATATTACATATTCTAGACATTTGTTCATTGCTCTCTTTGTCCAGATCCTGTGTCTGCTTTCTTTAACTGACCATTGGTGCATTGTTTATAGTCTTGGTCCTCCAGTGTTAGCCTGTGACCTGAATCTTAACATCCCATGCCTGTCCTCCTCTGTTCTGTGTGCTGCGTCTTTACATCTGAAGGCCTCTGCTCTCATGCCATGTCTGTATTTCTCTACATCATTATCTTAAACTCATAAATATTTCATTTTAAATAGAAGAAATTCTTGTTACTGCTATCTATATAAAGCTATATTTATACGGTATAAAGGTAACAAGAACAAAGCAGGCATAACCACCCGGTCCTTAGAAGAACTGCTGTTACAGATAAAACTAGTAAAAGCTCCAGGCAGGACAAGCAGATTCAGACCAAGTCTGACAAGCCTCAGTCCTTGCAAACTCAGTACAGAGTTTGTGGCCTGTCACTAGCAATGGCTGTACTGTATTTACTGGAATACAGGGTTATGAAACATACAGTTAATATCACAGAATCATTAAGGTTGGAGAAGACCTTCAAGATCATTAAGTCCAACCACCAATCCAACACCACCAAACCCACTAAACCATATCCTGAAATGCCATGTCCACATGTTTTTTGAGCACTTCTAGAGATGGTGACTCCACCACCTCCCTGGGCAGCCTGTTCTAGTGCTTGACCACTCTCTCAGTAAAGAAATTTTTCCTAATATCCAGTCTAAACCTTCCCTGGTGTAACTGAGGCCATTTCTTCTTGCCCTATGACTAATTACTTGGGAGAAGAGACCAACACCCACCTCACCACAACCCCCTTTCAGGTAGTTGTAGAGAGCAATGAGGTCTCCCCTCAGCCTCCTCTTCTCCAGACTGAACCCCATTTCCCTCAGCCGCTCCTCATAAGACTTGTTCTCCAGACCCCTCACCAGCTTCGTTGTCCTTCTCTGGACACACTCTAGCACCTCAACATCCTTTTTGTAGTGAGGGGCCCAAAACTGAACACAGGATTTGAGGTGCGGCCTCACCAGTGCTGAGTACAGGGGTACAATCACTTCCCTACTCCTGCTGGCCACACTATTTCTGGCCAACATATATCCCTGCTTTACTTTAACATTGTATTTTCTTTTTATAAATGTATAAAGATGTAGTGATTTAATTTGAATTAGTAGTAGATCTTTGGGATGGGGTGGTGTTAAATGATCTGTTTTATGAAAGAAAAAAGGCACCTCTTTCAACAGTGTTTCTAAGTATAGTAAGTGGGTCGTTTGTGGGTTTTTTTCTTAATTCCATGGGAACAGAACCAAACATAAATATATTTTCATCTTATACTGATAAAATAATATTTAATGTAGACATTCTTTCTCCTGAGGGATTATTTTCTTAGAAATATCAGTAATATACTACACTTAGCTGTTGCTAGTTTGCAGAATGTGGGTGAGTTTTCAGTTTATATTTGATTGTATTAACTGACCATAATCTTGCTTGAACAATAGAGTAACATTTATTGTTTCTGAGCTAATATTGCAGTTATATTGAACAAAATGCTCAAGTGCTTATCATGCACCTGGTGTGTACCTGATTAAAATGCCATCGTACCAAAAAACCTCAACATTCAGTACCTGCTGAAGTAAATGGTGTGATGATCTGTTCTTTCATGATGGGGCTCTTTTTAATGGGTAGCACACACAAGAATTTCTTTATAATAATGCTGCTGTTCTGCATGTAGCTACATGGATATGCAACGTGACAAGCCCTTTGCAATAATAATTTGTGATACATGGCTGTCTGTAAGTGAACATGTCTTTTAAAGTGGGATTCAAATTCTTAAAAGAATATATCAAGTACTGTTTTCCTTTTTTTGTTGTGAATGTCATATCTGAATTACACAAGATTTGTCATATCTGAATTATAAAATATTATTAATTACTGCTGCTGAGAAAATATTTGTCTTATCTGTGCTATTTGTTTAGAAAAAAAATAGGTTATTTGTATGCTAAATCATTACACCATGATAATGGAAATAGAGACCATGATAATGGAAATAGTAACGGAAGTAAGCTGAAAACCAATCACATGTGAATGTGAGTGAACCTATAAATGATGAAAAATGTCTTACAAACCAAAAGTGGACAGAAAAGTCTCATACAGTTTTTAAAGCTAGCAAGCATAAATCAGATCTCGAGGAAGAAAAGACGACATTCATGAGCTGCATTTTATGCTGCTGTGCCTTTAGATTGATAAGATCACACACTAGAGGTATATTACTACTTTTGTATATATTGGTACTTTCCATACCAAAAATGACCTAATTGTCTCTTATTTCTTTTGTGTAATTATCTAGTAATGAGAAAATAACCTGGTTTTCAGAGCCACCCCATGGAAGAAATCTTATGCTCTTTTATGCAAGTTTGATTTATAGACATGTACTGCAGAGCTCAGTGAATATGAGACATTCATCTTCCTATGGCTAGTTGCCATGGAAACATAGTACACAGTACAATGTCATTCCAGCTCTGGTGATGCCTGCAGTAGTTTATTCCTTTGTTGTTCTTGTTTCTTAAGCAACTGTCTTGCAGCCTTTCATATTATCACACTTCATCACCTATACAAGTCTTTTTCCTTATCTCTTGAGAACCATCTCTAATAGAAAAGATCCATTTTTTGTCTACCCATGCATATCAGTGTATGTACTTTTTTTTTTTTTCAAATCATGGGTTAAAAGCTTGTCCCATGCCCACAAATAATATACCATTGCCCTAAAACTGGTAAAAGAAGATGGTAAACCAGACTGAACATCAAAGTGTAAAAGACCTGGCTCAGCATCTTCATTTACTATCTCTGATCAGGGACTGGAGTTAAGACTCTTTTCTGTAACCAGTATCTATCTCACTCCAGGAAGACAGAAAGTAAAAATAATCCAACAGATTCTTCTAGCTGTCCTTAGCTGGCATTTGTGAGGTGGACAGAAATCCAACAGCTGTCTTAATACCTGCTCTTTTTCACTCTTGTGAGATAAGGAATGAGAGGAACTGGGGGGGGGGGGGGGAGAGATCCTCATAATTAATCTAAAAGAGTAATAAGGATGTTCACGGGGGCAAGAGTCAAACTGAATGATATTTATAGTGAGAAGCTGTACCCTAGTACAAATTCTTCTTTTTCAAAAAGTGCCCATTGGATGATTCATGACACAGGGAACCGAGGCACAATTAAGGCTGTATGTGTCCCAGATTCTGTCTAAGTGGGGTGATACTCTGTGAGAAAACATGTATGACAACCTGAGTTAACACCTAAAGATAGAAGTATCTTTTGGGTAATGTTAATAAAGAGTTTTAGTTTGGTTTTCCTATCTATAATTCTGATACCAATTTTGTAATCCAATTACTTAACAACATACTTTGCTACTTGTGGTGGGTTGACCCCAACCAGCAATTAAGCACCTACCCAGCCACTCACTAACTGCCCCCATAATGGGATGGGGGGAGAATCAGAAGACCAAAAGCAAGAAAACTTGTGGGTTGAGATAAGGACACTTTAACAAGTGAAGCAAAGCTGTGCATGCAAAGTAGAATACAGAACTTACTCACTCCTCATCATCAGCAGGCAGATGTTTAGCCACTTCCTGAAAATCAGAACATGTAACGGTTACTTGGGAAAATAAACACTATAACCACAAACATCTTCTTCCTCGTCCTTTCCCCCAGCTTTTATTGCTGTATATGACATCATAGAATCATAGAGTAGTTTGGGTTGTAAGAGACTGTCAAAGATAGTCTAGTCCAACCCCTCTGCAGTGGACAGGGACATCTTTCACTAGATCATGTCATTCAAAGCCCCATCCAACCTGACCTTGAACACTTCCAATGATGGGACATGCACAACTTCTCTGGGCAACCTGTTCCAGTGTCTCACCCACCCTCACTGTAAAAAATGTCTTCCTTATATGCAATCTAAATCTACCCTCTTTCATTTTAAGACTGTTGCCTCTGTCCTGTCACTGCGGGTCTGGGTGAAAAGTCTCTCTCCATCTTTCTTAAAAGCCCCCTTTATATATTGCAAGGCCACAATAAGGTCTCCCTGTAACCTTCTCTTCTCCAGGCTGATCGGCCTCAACTCTCTCAGTGTTTCTTTTATTGCAACAATAGGTGATGTCATAAGTCTCTTTACAGCATGAGTAACAAATTTTGTATGATATGGAACATCCCTTTGGGTCAATTTGGGTAAGCTGTCCCAGCTGTGTCCCCTCCTAATTTTCCTGCCCACCTCCAGCCTACTCACTAGGGGAGCAGAGTGGGAAAAAGAAAATCTGGAGGCTGTGCAAAGCACTGCTCAGCAGTTGCTAAAACACTGGTGTGTTATCAATGCTGTTCTAGTCACAGATCCAAAACACAGCACCATTTGTGCAACTATGAAGAAAATTAACTCCACCCCAGCCAGACCTAGTATGCTACTGTAAATTCAAATTATTCCTTCATTCTAACACTTGTCTAATAAAAAACATCACTAGCTAAATCCTGCAGGAACTGGGCATACTGTTCCTATGGAGCAGAAAGCCATTATACATCTATTTCACATCTAGAAAAAGCGTGGAGCTTTCAGTATAAATAAATCTGACAAAAATTTGAAATAGAATTTGTATGATCCAGGTCTATCTATTTTCCCCATCCCACAGAAAATTCATTTAAAACTTTGGACTTTTTAATGTATCACTACATCTGAAGAGAAAGTGACTGCTAAAACAATTGACATAAGCACACATAGGAATTTTTGCAGATTTCAGAGCAAAACCTAGCATGCGAGTGTTATAAATATGCCGCACATTTACTCACTCATTCCTTCTAAATAGTTCAACATACTTTTTTCTAATTTGGGAAAAAATACTACATGAAGTAAAATATTTTTTAAAGTTAGTAATTTAAATTAATTTTGTATTTAAATTAAAAATTTGTGCCTTTTCTATTCTTGAGGATATGACCAAACAAGTATTTGCAATTAAATATATGTAGCAAATTTAAATAAGTCACTGGTTCACATCTCTTATTACTCCTGTCATTCACACTGGCCTTCTTTCATTGGTCCTTGAAGTGCAGAGTAAATTGTTTTAATATAAACCATTCTTAGTTCACATGAATCCATTTTATTTTGCATTGCCATGGCGTAGGGATATGCGTGTGGTCAGTTACCATAATACATCCATGGTAATATGACATTAAAATGTCTTAATGCCACAATAAGTGCTTAGCTGGTAATATCCTTGGGGCTGTCTTCTAAAGACAGCTTCTTTCAGATGGGATAAAACTGTAACATATAATTAAAAGCCTTAGAATGTAGCAGCTATAGAATAGACCAAATTCACAACATCAAAGATTATTTTTTTATTATGAATAACATCTGGGATAACAGCAGTGCAGATATCTTTTTTCTTGCCTGCCAACATGCCTTAAATGTGAATCAGTTGTTTAGCAGTAGCTTATATTTATTCAATTTGGTGATCTCTTTACAGGGACTACTTATACAGATGCTGATTATTTTTTAATTACATTGATGATAGAAACTGGGAAACAGACTGACCCCGCCAAACTAATTTCAAATAAACTATTAAACAGCCATTAGATGACAACAACTCTTGTTCATTTTCATCCAAATCTGAACCTCCACCCTGAAAGGGAAAACATTCCTTAAGCTCTTTCAGAGTACACTTTTCATTAAAAGTAGATTTTTCTCCAGTGTTAAGACTAAAAGATTTTTAGCAAAATAAATGGCATCTTTTATTTGAAGTGTAATCTGTGATGCATGCTGATAGACTGAAAATCAGATACGTTTGGATTTTTTGTACTTTAATCAGTAGAATAAACTGTTTCAGTTGGAAGGGACCTACAATGGTCATCTAGTCCAACTTCTTGACCAATCCCAGGTCAATTGATCAAAAATTGAAGCATGTTCTTAAGGGCATTGTCCAAATGCCTCTTAAACACTGACAGGCCTGGGGCATCAACCACCTTTCTAGGAAGAAGCCGGTTCCAGTGTTTGACCATCTTCTCGGTAAAGAAATGCTTCCTAATCTGCAGTATGGGCATGGTGGTGTTGGGTTGATGGTTGGACTTGATGGTCTTAAAGGTCTTTTCCAACCTTAATGATTAATGATTCTATGATTCTGTAAACCTCCCCTGGTGCAGCTTTGAACCATTCCCACGTATCCTGTCACTGGATACCAGGGAGAAGAGCTCAGCACCTCCCTCTCCACTTCCTCTCAGGAAGCTGTAGAGAGCAATGAGGTCACCCCTCAGCCTCCTTTTCTCCAAAGTAGACAAGCCCAAAGCCCAAGCTAAGCCCAAGCTTAGCCACTCCTCACAGGACATTTTCAGCCCTTTCACCAGCTTTGTTGCCCTCCTCTGGACTCCATTCAAGGACCTTCACATCCTTCTTAAATTGTGGGGCCCAGAACTGCACACAGTATTCAAGATGAGGCTGTACCAATGCTGAATACAGTGGGATAATCACCTCTTTTGACCAGTTGGTTGTATCGTGTTTGATGCATGCCAGGATGTGGTTTGCCCTCTTGGCTGCCAGGGCATGCTGCTGACTCATATTGAGCCTGCTGTCAACCAGCACCCCCAGATCCCTTTCTGCAGGGCTGTTCTCCAGCCACTCCTCACACAATTTACACTTGTACCCGGCATTACTCTATCCTAGGTACAGAATCTGGCATTTGGACTTGTTAAACTTCATCCCATTAATAGTAGCCCAATGCTCCAATCTATCTAGATCCCTCTGCAAGGGCTCCTGTCCCTCAAGAGAGTCAATACCACCTTCCAGTTTGGTATCATCAGCAAATTTGCTAATGGTGCATTCAACTCCTGCATCCAGATCGTTGATAAATAATATTGAATGCAGCTGGCCCTGGAACTGAACGCTGAGGAACATCGCTGCTGACCAGTCACCAGCCAGATGTAGCCTCATTCACTACAACCCTTTGAGCTTTGCTCTTCAGCCAGTTCTTCACCCAAAGCACTGTGATCCCACTCATTCCACTTACCTAGAAGGATGCTGTGAGGAACAGTATCAAAAGCCTTACTAAAATCCAGAAAGACTACATCCACCACCTTCCCTTCATCCACCTTATAATAGAAGGATACCAAATTCGTTAAATGGGACTTTCCCTTTGTGAACTCATGTTGACTGTGCCTGATTATTCTTTAAATGCCTTTCAGTATAAGGCCTGGTATATTTTCCATAATTTCTCCAGGAACTGAGGTTAGGCTAACAGGTCTGTAGTTCCCTTAGTCTTCCCTCATGCCCTTTTTGTAGACTGGAGTAACACTGGCTAGCTTCCAGTCAGCAGGGACATCCCCAGACTCCCAAGACCTTTGGTAGATGACCGAGAGGGGTCCTGCTGTAACATCTGCCTGCTCCTTCAGAACTCTGGGATGAATCCCATCAGGCCCCATGGACTTGTGAACATTCAGCTGATACAGCTGGTCCCTTGCAATTTCAGTGTCCACAAATGGAAAGTCACTGTTCCCACAGTCATGGTCCTCCAACACAAGGGACTGGACAGCCCAAGGTCTATCAGTATTATTAGAGACTGAGGCAAAAAAGCATTGAGCACAATAGAATAATACAGTATGAACAATATGAATAGTAGATAATATAAATAGCAACAAGTCTTTGCAGTAGCAAAGAAGTGTTTGCAAAGTCTAGGGTCCCTTCATAGTAGAAAAAAACTGTGATGAAAATAAAAATGAGCCAGTCTACAGCATAGGCTGTAGAACAGGCTGAAAGAACAGCCTTCTGTCACATTGTTAGCCAGTTTTCTTTGGTTTTAGATTTTGTTCTTTTTTCTTACAATCTCTGCTGCATTTTGAGAAAACTAATCAGCATCAGAATTGCAACACAATTGAAAAGAGGATGTTGTAATATTACATCCTAACAAAACTTAAATTAATAGCTAGTTTAAAGAAATATCTGATGACAGCGCTTGTTTTTAACATGACAGACTAAATTATTACTTGATTTAATAAATGTTTTCAAGTCAATTAGCAGCATGTACTGTTTATGACGTAGCTGCACAGTGTCCTTTTACTTCATCTTTAGTATTTTGTTTAAATTAAGGATAAAATATTATTAATAGCATATAAATGATGTATGTGTTCTTAGCAATCCTTATAGTCCTGAATTGGACTAAGTTAATAAAAGTGTTTGTGTTTCAGCTTTACAAGAATTTCTGTGAGTTTTTTAACTGACTTCCTATAAGGCTTGTAGGATAATGGATGTCCTCTCACTGATACCTTTGAAACTTATAGTCTGGTTTCAGCAAAGTATCGATTTATAACTATTGTATTCTTTTGTTGTAATATTTCCCTCAGAAGTTCGAAATGCATAATGCCATAAATCCTGAAAGATTTATTAATATAATTTATGAATTTTTGAAATGTATCCACTGAATTTTTCCTTCAAATCTTTTGTACGTTGTGCAAATTCTCTTAAAATAAGTTTGATGACAAGAGAAGATTCCCTTTTAATCATTGAATCTTAGAAAAAATAAGATTACAGCTACCCTTGAGCATGTGCTGCACCTTGTGTTTTGGTATATTGATGATACTACAGAAGAGCTGTCTTCAATACACAAATTCATACGATCATAAAAAAGGCCCCAGCATAGCACAACAATGTATAAGAGGCAACACATACAAGTTGTGTCAGTTGTGAGTATGGGAAGACCTTCATTGTTGAGGAGAATTAACATTGGAGTAGGTTACCCAGAGAAGTGGTGGAATCTCTCTTCCTGGAAATATTAAATGGCAAAAAGATAGCAATAAATAGGTTTTTTTTTCCCCAACAAAGATTGTCTAGTGTGCCTATTTGGTGATGGAGCAATATAGCTAAAAGCGTGATTGAGAGTGCTTCACTAATGTGCTCTGGATAAAATTTCAAAGCGCTGAATTTTTGGTAATTTCAATCAACAGAGTTTGTTAACTTCATAAACAGTTCTTTTTACAAACTCTTTCTGCGGATTTGTGTTCTGTATGCCTTTCCTTGCTTTTTCTCTTACAAATACAGTGCCTCTAAACATCAGAAAGAATGTACGTGGCTTTCACAGAGAACTTCAGTGTGATTCCCAGGGAGCTGGTACAGAGAAAGGTCTATTCAATGCATTGATTTAGTTGAGTCAAGAGGATTCAGTTTCTTGTCACTGTGAACAATTTTTAGATATTCCAAATAAAATGCTGGCCACTTAGGATCCTTTGCTAATATCATTCTTGAGCACTCACAGTACTCACCTGCCACATATTCTGGAGAAACATACCCTCTGTGTTATTACTTTATTTGACAAGAGCTTTCTGTGAAAAGGCCTTAATTGCTACACTCCTGACTTCCTTCTCTCAGATGTGACCAGAACTTGTGGCTTCAGATTTCTTCACTCTGTGTATACTGTAGCAGTTGTAGTAAAGGTAGTTTATTCACAATAAATTCTCATTTCCTTTACAAAAAAGATCTTTCATGGAAATTTCTCATCCCATTGGTCCTTGGTTTCTAGACTCTTAAAGTCCTATAATTTACAATTCTTTCATCCCATCCCACCCCATCCCTATGAATTCACAGTTTATTCTATTTTTCTTTCTTTTTCTATAGTGGTTATTAACTAGGAATGTGAAAAAAAACTTGTTAGTGAGTAAAGTGCTCCATAATTATTATTTATTTGGAACATCTATCTGATGATGCCCACTGTGATAGGCACATAATAGGTGAGGAAACCATTTATTTGTCATGTACACTGTTGTTATTCCCATATTTCTGTAGAACAACATTTTCTTTGTAGGAATCGTGCCATACTTTTTAGAAACTTTTCATGAATTCAAACTATTAGTTTCCCATGTGAAACTCAGTTCCATTTCAAGCAGGACCTGTCCCTGTCCAGGTTCTGTATCCAAGAATTGTACCACAGCTGTAATTGCGTTCTCTGCGTTGAACATAGACTCTTCTAAAGCAATTATTTTTATTTATTTATTTTCACAGCCTAGCCAAGGCTGTTGAAGGTTTAACTTTCCAATTCTATCATCATGTGATATGGCATCGGAGTAACCTGATGTGACGACTTCTCATTATTATTTATATTTGGATCCAGACAGATGTTAACGAGACAAAATGAGCAGAAGAGCCTTTTGTCAAAATCTGATGTACCACCAATGCTCTGTGTCCTCTGTTAGGATTATTTGGCATGACATAATCTATCTTGATATAGCAAATGCCATGTATATGCTGTATTAATATTGCAGGTGTATTCAATCTACTCCCAATCTTTTCTTGTGTTTAACAAACACTAAATGTCTGAGACTTTCATTCAACAATTTGGATCATGGTTGCTTCTCTTTCAGCATGTTTTCCTCCAAGTTAATAATCAAGTGCAGATAGGCTTTAGAGCTTTAAAGCACATTGCTGATATCCAGACTGTTTGTTATCTCAGAAGCAGAGATTCCCTTCATCTTTTCCTTCCCCAGTTCCAATTTCTGCTAACAATCTAGAATTCACCAAGACTTCCTAACTAGATAGGGTTGTGGTTTTTATCCACTGTGGAGTCTCTTATACCAGTTAAAGTGCTTTCTTTACAGAGTTTGATTAAACATTAGAATCTAATAGGAATTATTAAATAATTGGTTTGGGTACTTGAACCCAATTTCAACAAAACCAAAGCTTTGCTGGATCATGCTATTTCAATCAATTACTTGATTGACTGCCAGTTGAAAGTCTGTTGTCAGAATTATGTAAATAGGAGGCATCAGAATACATGTTCACTTTGCAAGCAGTAGAGTACATTCCCGGGATTGCTCAGACACATGCAGAGGTCATATTTCTTACACTCAAAAAAGCATAGGGAAACAAATTTGGTTCTTACTATCAGGGTAACCCATCACTCCATATTGTCAAATACCCTGCAGAAACAGGTAGTGAAATTATTTCAAGTCCTTCATGATTTGAAGTCTTATTCTCCAAGCTAGTTATGAGTCTTTGCTGAAAGTAAGCCGAATTCCATACTTAGAATGCAGTTTTACTGTTGAGAAATTGATCGACGATCTCTGTAGTTTAAATGGTAAGTACATTTAGCCAAGCAAAAATAATGATCCTATAAAAACTATCTTATATTAAGGATATTTTTTTTCTTTGTATATTCCTAGTCAGCCTGTCTACTGTGTTTTATGTGTGTGTCTTTGTCCTCTGATTATAAACTTTTAGTACTGTTAATCTCTTTTGGAATCAAATAATTCTAGGAAATGAATGAATGAACAACCCTTGTTTTCTTGACAGATAATTCTGATTCGTCTTGTCTACTATAACTGACAGTGTCTCTTGCCTCATCAAATAAATACAAAGCTGTTTGTCTTACACTTCTAAATCACAAACTTGGCAGGAAATTCTTTTCTTCCTTCTGTTGGTCTTTATCTGCTGGGTTTTTCTCCCATGAGTAACATTAATATGGTGTATGCACTACAATGTCAAATGCAATGTTAATTCTTTACCTAAGTTAGTGAATATAAACTCATAGTAGCATTTTCTTCTGCTTATGCATAAATATACATAATATGCTGTGACTAGAATTTTTGAGCATGAGTGTTATTCCAATTTAAGGACCCAATAAATTTTTCCTTATATTGATTCTATAGTGAAAAAGAATAATTCTGAAAAAAACTTAAACATTTTAGTGTAATTTGAAAGGGCATGTCAAGTTTTATTTGAAAGAATTATATCAACTATTTACCCTTTTCCTCCTGACTTCTTATGTTGGAAGATTAATAAATTCTTCAGCCTACCTTTTTCATGCTGACAAACTGTGCTTCATAAACACTTCAAATGGAGCCTTCTCTGGAGGCATCTGGTAAAAGCGGTCAGTAAGGAGTCACTGATGCATTTAATTAATAAGGCTGTAATTAACTAATTTGTTCTCCGTCCCTCACCTTAGTGGTGTTCTTTTTTCTGAAGACTGATTTTAGTAAATGTGTGTTATGCTTATTTTCATATATGTATATAGCACAGCCATTCTGTTTTACAGACTCATTCCTCTGCTTTTCATATTTTTGAAATCCCGACTATTTGGGACTGGAAGCTTTTCTTAGTTGGCCTCTTCTAGTAATGAATTTCCTTCTGCATTTGCTGATGTCCTTCATTTAGAAGAAAGTAAACAATGGTCATACCTCACATATGCCTAAAGATAACTGAGGAGGGTATGAATTTTAGTGACTATAGCTTCTGAAGTCAAGTGACTAATATTATCAGTGTCATTGATTTTCCCCGAGCAGTGTCAGGAGTTAGAATTTAATGAGTTTGGAAAATACTGTTCTAAGATGTTAGCTCTTCTCCATAGTAATGGTTTGTAATAGTTTGGACATTTTTGTATTTTCTATTGTTTTATACTTTCACAGGTGGAAAACCTAAGTACCTACACAGAAGTTGGAAATAACTTCTTTCTGTTCTTCAGTTACTATAGTTTTTGGTAGCAAGAAATGCTAATTTAAGTCCAGAGCTTAATTAATAATGTCAAGAAATCTGGTGGTAATCCCATAAAAAAATTATTAAAAGTTTTTAATCTGTTTATGAAGAATGATTGGGATTTTTTCACTGGCATGAATTGAAATGATGTTATCTTGTTGAACTGAATGTATAATGAAGCCTAGAGAGGCACATATATGCATTTGCTGCATAGAATGTTATTTTAAAGTCTCCATGACCTTGCAATGTAATAAGGTACCATATACAGCTTCCTAGTCTCATGTGAACTCTTTCATAGTCTTGTGTCTTGATAGTGGGAGGCATTGTAGATGTTAAAGGAACTATTATCTACTACTGCAGCTTTAATGAGGAATGATGAAGCATTCTTGATAGTCTTTAGGGTCATTCAGGTTAAATTGCTTTAACCTTCTGAAACTTCAGGAGAATCCAGCATGGTGGCAGATGTCCAGCCACAACTGTGATTTACCTTTGGTGACCAGAGAGATATGGGATCTCTGATCTGGTTGGGGTTTTTTTGCTGAGGCTGGTGCTACCAATGGTTCCTGACAGTCTGTGAAGAGTTTGTTGGCCAGTACATGTGGGGCCTCCTTTGCAGGGAATAACAATGAAGAAAGTATGCACTTATTTTGCTTTGAGATGTTGTCCTCAACTACAGCAAAAGAGAGAAGTTGGCAAAAGCCAAAGTGAAACAATGAAAAATAGTGTGAACAAAGAGATCAGATTGCAGAGAAATAAGTAAAAAGAACCCTCTTACAGCTATGCTTTTTTAGTAAGTGTCAGAGTCTTAACATGTATGATGGTGAAAGTAGAATGCTTTATTTAAAGTTTGTTGACATTATAGATTCATTGAAAACCTGGGGAAAGGAGGGCAATCCGTAGAATGTGGACATGGACTAAATCATGCTCATGTATGAATGATATCATATATTAAAGAAAATCTTAGGAGAAATTCTTATATTGGTGGAACTGTTGATTTCTCCTACCTTCCTCCTCACCCCTTTTAATGTTTCTTCGTCCTATGAAGACATGTATAAAATGGAGCAAGATTTTTGGAGTAAATGGGTTCCACGCCAGAGAATAAAGCTTTATCCTTTGTGTCAAAAGAGTGATTCAAGACTGACATATCATATAACAGCCATTCAGGAAATACACATCTTATGTATTGCTTGCTGATGGTGCCATTTGGCATACAGAGGGGTACAGAATACTTTTGTCAGTGCTTGAATATAGTTTCGATTTAAGAGGTCAGTCTTTATTGTATAGTTCATTGCAAAGTTAGGGAGGCTTTTTGAAGGTATCATATATGTGCTGACATGCAGAAGAAAGACTTAAGAACAGATAACTGAAGCGAATTACAACATGCTGCCTACTCTGGAGTAAGAAGACACCTTTACTTTTCATTCTGTGTTGTGACTTTTGACCGATGCTACTTCTCTTTTTTTTCATCATATGCCATTCTGGTTTTCTAGGGAAGACATATACATTCACATTTTCTGTCTATCCTGCCTCAATTATTTTTAATACATTGGCCAATTTCAACCAAACTGGAGACAAATAGAAATCTAAACCTTCCTAAGTTTCTAGAACTTAAAATTCTAGCAACATGTGTGGTTTTCCAGCTGAGGAAGAAAACATGCTATTCATTCATTCTGAGAAATAGAAGCAGGTTATCTGTTAAGCCTGTATTTACTCATTTCTTACATACATATAGTTTATAAATATACATAAAGCTTCAGTCAGTTGTGGCATATACTGCCTCTTTTTTAGCCAAACAACACGGAAGAGGAAAAGGGTGAGAAACATGAAGAGATTTGGAAGTATTGTAAAGTGAGAAGTCACTGAGGAATCAGGTTAATGTGGTAGGTAGATGAAGCAAATCTATAGAAGGCTAGATTCATTATTTCTCTACTCATTAAACATCTTGTTTCTGCTCTTCTAAGTAATTTTTTTTCTAAAAGGGAAAATTGGATTGATGCTGACAGCATCTGTTATTTGGCAGGGCTAATTCCTTAGGACATTATTAACCCCTTTCTGCCCCGCTATAACCCTGTCTGGCTTTTTGAAGAGAATTTATTAAAATATTCCATGACTCAGAAAGAATGTAAGAGAACAAAAATGAATAGAGTTAGAGGAGGCTGAAGGATGGCAGGTGGTTGAATTTCTTTCATATTCTATGATAGTTTATAACCAAGCTTCTTCAATTTTTAATGTGAATATGAACCCTTAAAAGTAGACACCTGTGAAGTCTATATAGTAAGTCTTTAAAATCTTTCAGAGAAAGCTTACTAAAGCTAACCTGTTTGCTATTCTGTGTAGCTTTCAAGAAACATACAGGACCAAAGCCTTCCATTTCCTAATTGCTGAAGTAATTGGTTTATCCAAGACTTTCTGTGTTTTAAGTCCTACATTTGCTTCTGTGTCTTAACTAAATCAAACTTACACTTTTCTCTACCTCCAAGACCCCACCATATTTATTAAATGAGGTCCATCTTAGATGCTAACTCATGTCATCTTTTGCCCTTCCTGCAGGTCCATTTTTGGTAGCCTTTCTCTCTCTTCTATTTTTGACTTCATACCTCTGTCCAAGGTAACAGATACATTTCTTTATACAGAACATTGTCTGTATAATCTTTTTTTTTTAATTAAATAGAGATAAAAATGAAAAAAGAACATCAACTTTGAAGACAGTTTAAATTAAATTAATTTAATTACATTAATTAAATAATTAAATTTAATTACATTACAAGTAAAACTATATTGGCCATTTAGGAATTATTTTTAAAATTGTATAGATATTCCTAGTCAAGTTACTCTCAAAAAGGTGTGAAAAATGTGGAAATCAACAGCAACATTGAATGGGATAAAGTACTAGAAAAGAATGACATAAATAGGAAGTAGAATGTGTTCAAAGATAAATGAATGTATGTCCTAATGTTATGCATGTTGCTTAGCAACAGGCAGTAAAAGTGTGGATGAACAAGTACGTACAGAAAGTAATTAAAGGAAAGAGGCATGTGCAGAGCATGGTAGAAACACAAAAAAGATGAGAAAAGCAAAGATGGAGAAAAAATAGTTTTAAAGAATGTTAAGAGAAATATTAAAACTTTTTGGATTCTTTGAGCACTGATTTTTTCCCCTGTAACATTAGCTAGGAAAAAATAGGCAGCAACTTCCTGTGTATTAATGCCTTAATGTAACATAGCTTACCTAAGGAAACCTAAATTTAAAAATGTGAATTGGTTATAAAGAAAAATGTAAAAAAACCCCACAAAATAATAAATTTAAAATATAATAAGACTTAACTTTGCAAAATAGAATTATCACAGATTTTTACTTATTTCAGTTACTTAGAAAATGAGCATTTGAAATAATACTGTTCTCTTTCAGCAAAAATCCAATTTGCCCACAGTTTATGCCTCTGAATCACTTCTCGAAGGAGTGTGTTTTTATGGGTGCTTTTAAGGCTTCATTTTCTAATGCTTAGATAAAATTCCTTATAGTACAGTTTTTCACTTAGCGATCTTCAAATATGGTTTGGAATTTATGCAGATTTTTTATAAAAATCTATCAAAATACGTATTAGGCTTTTTTTTTTTAATCTGCACCATTAAATTAGAAAGTTAAGGGTGTCTAACATACACAGGTTAATCAATGTGTTTGGAATGATTGTCTTGTAAGAGGAGTTGAGAGGATCTGTGGTTATATACCTGCCAAAGATTATTGCATACTTTTCTGAAAATTCATGTGCTGTTTGTGCCTCAGTTTCCTCATCACAAAATGGCATTTCTCATCGGCCAGACTGAGCACATCAATGTCACAATCATAAATGCTTTTACAAAGTTTGACTATTTGTACAGTGATCATGCTGTAATGGAGGACTGCAAAGTATGATTTTAATGGATGCCTGTTATTACATGAAACTTATTCTCATAATGTACATAATCAGTAGGAATTATTGAAAAACAGGCTACTCAACAATAGAGATCAATCTAAATTTAGTTCTAGTCTGTTGTTCAGATGTAGATTTTTATATTTATTATGCCTATAACAATTTGAACGATCAGTTCAATTAAGCCATATTGTAACAAGGGGATCAATTCTAAAATTAGTAGGAAGGATGCTACAGGAGACATTTGGAAATTTGAACCCAAAAATATGGGATAATTTGGAATCCCAAGACTCTGATATTCCCCTGCTCAGCAGGAATTTGTGACATAATTACAGCATTCCAATTCCACATACAAGGATAAAAACTTGTTAATATATAAATATATATACACAAATACATATGTATATTCTGTTAGTTCAGTTGATTGTAGGATAGATTCCAACTCTAATCATAAGCTCTTTGGATACTATTATACCTGTATTTGATTTTTGTGAAAACCTGGAAGAACTATGTTTAGAAAGTTTATTTTAAAAAAATATTAAAGTTTCAGAATCAAGCAGTCAAAGATGGATTTTTTGCATGGTTTTACTTGGCGATTATGCATTTTGTAAGGGTCTTCAGTTATGTGACAGCATATTGCTTTCTTTTCTTTTTTAAAGAAAAGTTTTTAAAGAATTCCCATTTCATTGTTTTATTCAGAATCAAGTGAAATTGTTCAATTAATGAGCGTCTGCTCAGTGTTATTGCTGAGTGCATGGCCTTGTGCCTAATTTAATCCATACCAGTCAAACTCTGCCAAGTTAATTCAGGTGTGATTAATCAAACTGTAAAGCCATTTTCGTGTTACTGTATCCTCTGGTACTGCACCAACAGTAAGTATGAGACTTCCAGAGTCATAGAATGTGGTTCTTCAATGTGCATCCTTCTTTAAAAAAAGAAAACATCTAGGTAGTAGAAACTTCTTTGTTACAGCAGAAGATAGGAGGGTTAATATCTGTCTTTGAAGGTATGTAATAGAAGGATATTCAGGTCTAAATTTGCAAGAAGATCCCCTTGTTAACTAGACTCTTTAAAAGCTTGGTCCCAGGTTGCATATGGAATTTATTTACTTGTTAGCTTCTGGTGGCTGTTGCAGTGGTTTCTGCACTCCAATGTTTGCCTTTGTTTCATTACATCTTCCTTCTTTCTTGTATGTTGGTGCTCCAGAAAACTATATATAAGGCTGTTCGCTGTTACTCAGCTAAGTGGAATGCTTCCTAAAATATATACAGTTTTCCAGAGTGCCAATGTACAAGAAAGTCTCAGGACTGTTAGCATATCACAGATTTAAGTGTGAAGATGGCATTTATTTAAGTGGAACAGTCACACTATTCTTTGATTTTGTTGGATATAACTTAATGTGCTGTGTTACTAACACTGAAACAAAAATCTGCTTTAATTAAACTCAATGATAAACTGTGTAATACTATGCCAAACTAAGTTGACCACTGGTCTTTAAGTACTGTAAAAAAGAATGCCCCCAGAACATCAATGAGGAAACCAAATTATTCCTGTTATCCAGAACACAACATTACCTAAACCTTTGCCAGTAGAAATAGTTTGCTTTCCTTCCTCAGTCTTGACAGTTTGCATAGCAATTGGTGATTCCAGTTCTATGATTAAGGGCAGTTCCTACAATCCTGTTTGCAAATGCCTGCAAATATCTCTGCTGCCTCTTTAAACATGGATCACCTATTCTGTAAGCCTGTCAGGAACAGTTCAGTAACAGCAACGTTATTGTTCCTCTTTTCAGCCATGAAAGCAAAAGAGTAAAGAATGGAAAACCAAGCTGAAGAAGATCTAGGACTCTCCAGTCACAGTTCACAGCTAGTTTAGAGAGAGAAAAGAAACAGATTTAAATGAATGTTTAAAACTTACTGAGGTCCTCCAGTGTGTATCGGTATTCTAACAACAATATTATGAATATGTATATCATTATCAACTTCTGCAAGGAGACAAAAATAAGTAATAAGTATCTTTGTTACTGTTTCTGCTGGCCTTTTTAAAGGTGCAATATCAGTGAATAAGTGTCATTTTCCTTTATATTTTATAATTGGCCCCTATGAGGAAAACCAACTACTTTGTGTGGAACGTACTCTAAAAGTAGAAGCGTAAAGTACTTATATTCTTACAAGATGTAGGTCTGCCTGGATTCATCAGCAGTGAAATAAACAAAATGAATACTTTAATTAATCTGACTTGCAGAGCACTTGAAACAATGAACTCTGTGTACAAACATAGCAACAATAAGTCTCCCAGAGGAGACAGCTCAGGCTTGCAGAGTAACCAGATGAGAATATTTAGAAAACAGAAAAATTACATCCGGTAGGTTCCAAAACACTTTCAATCCAAAAATTGTTGAATTCTGTACCAAGATAATGCTGAGATTAATCTTAGCTTGTACATCTCAATTTTTATTTTTTGTGGGGCTTTTTTATTAGAAAATTATTTTCAATATGCAACTTGCCTTTAATGAAGATGCTATTTAAATTTTGGTGAAAAGACAAGAAAACACTTCTTTACTGTAAGGGTGGTCAAACACTGGCACAGGTTGCCCAGAGAGTTTGTGGAGTCTCCATCTGTGGTGATACTCAAGAACCAACTTGAGACAATGGTGGACAACCTAGCTGGCAAGGGGATGGACTAGATGATCTGAGGAGGACCCTTCCAACCTTACTGATTCTGTGGTGACATTGAATTAAATGTTAGGTGTGTCTATTCTTAAGAAAGGTTATGGTTCCAAAGTACTGCATAAATATTACCTGAAGTCAAGCTTCCAAGATTTTGGAAGGCTTTTTAGAATAACCTTTTGGTGAAACTTCAAGGACGTTAGCTATTAGTTAGAATGTATTTCTGTACAATGTTGAATGAGAATAAAAGAGTATGAAAAATTAGGCCGTTTTTAATTTTAAAAAAACTTGTAAGGAAATGCCTAAGGGTTTTAAAATCCAGCATAGGAGATGAACAATCAAGAGCAATTCTTACAAATGACATAATGTTATTTACCTCAGTTATACATAAGGAAAGTTTCGAGGAGTTAAGAGGTTCCCAATAAAGCTGGGATGATTGATAATTGCTCAATGATTGATAAGAGATATGTTCAACAATAAAGCTAACACAAATTAGAAGGAATAATTATTGGGTTTCAGATATCTTATCAAATTAAGAGAAGTGCTAATGTTGAGTTTTCACTGGAAATGTGACATTAATTTCAAAAAGCACTAAAATATCTAATAAGACTGGGATAGAAAAAATACTATGAACAAGTATAGAAATGTATGAATCAAAAGTATGTTCTGCCTTTGAACACTAGCTTTCTCCAGCTTAAAAAGAACCTAAGGAAACAGGAGCAAACCTGATTAGACTTCCACATGAGAGGAGACTGCAAAGTTGGGAAGTCTTTAGTTTAGGAAGCAGGTAAGTATTAGGATACATAGTAATAGAACTGAATGAAAGAATTTTATTTTGCTGAAAGGATACATGTTTTGATATTTGTTTTGTCTCAGACCAGAGAATAGTTATCTAAAGAATACATTCTCTGAAATATAACCTGAAGTCTAAAGCTTAGCTGTATTCAAGAATTTGAGACAGTTCTATGAATAATAAGGATATTTGCAGTTACATTAGTTATTTGCAGTTACATTGACAGTACATTACAGTTACATTGAGTTTTTAATTAAATTACATTGAGAGTTACATTACAGGCAGTCACCAGCTGTAGATGGATTAGATTAAGAAGGAAATTTATCTATGAACAATCTATTTAATGGTTTACTATGATGGAGTTTGTTACCCTTCTCTGAAGGATCTAGGAATAACTGTTGGAAGGGAATAGAAACTGAATTAAACAGGTCTTCAGTTGATTCTAATGTTTCAAGAGCACCGCCACACAAGATCTCTTGGAAACAGTTGTCTTTTACAACCACCATATTACAAATGGGAAGCTAGGTAAAGAGAAAGGCATACTATCAGTCTGAAAATCCTGTTTCATTCAGAAAATGATCCTGTATATGTAATTATAAAGAATCCTCTTTTACAGTTTAGAAGTTTTTTTCAACCTGCTTTTGCCGTTTCTTCCATGGTAGCTGTGAAGCTGCCTCTGTCATGTGCGTATTATTTCCCCCAGACTTTGAAGAGGATGTTTTCTGAGAAAACCAGCAGCAAAACTGAAATTAAAAAGAATAGAGATGTGCATAGAGAAAAACAGCATGAATACAAAATAAGGTGATATTTGTCATACCTGTACTTGTACTGGCCAGAAGGCCTTTAAACATTAGTTAAAGATAGAGCATTTTTTAAATCAAACAAGGTAGAATAAGGTATAGTTCTTCTGCAGAGCATGAGCAGTGGAAACTTCATAAATGCCTAATTAGTGTATAGTACTTCTCATCAGCACATCACAAAGCTCTTTGCATAGAGCTAATGTCATGCTTCCATTTCACAGAAGCATTTGTGGTCAGAAGTGACCAGAAAACCAAGAGTAGCAAGCATATTCAAGACATATTAGACAAATGTCAAATTTTTGTTGTTGGGTGTCTATTAATGCTGTTTTCTCTGAATGAAACAGAGTAAAATATCTGTCATTTGTTAAGTGTTCTTTAAATGAAAACATCTTCTGGTTTGTGGTTGTTTTTTTTTCTTTTGGTTGCTTGTTTGCAGTTTTTGGAATGTATAGGAATGTTACACTTTGCATGTTGAAACAAAGTTTCTCTGCTAGATTAGTATCTGAAAGAAAGACAAAGTAACTATCCTGTCAGCTAAGCAGATAATTTCGCTTTTGAGAATGTTATGCATGAACATTATTTAAGGCTCATGAAAGGTCTTTGAGTTGGGAGCTGGCTTTCAGCTTTCATGGATATAGTAAGAGAATGGAGAAATGACAACCCTGACATAAATGAGGCAGGGCTTTAAAGTAATATTTTGTATAGACCAATTGCTGCAGTTGGAAAAACTGGAGAAGATTTCAGATGTACCAGCTGTAATTGAGGTCAGAAAGCCAAGCCTTTCTTTATCAGTCTTGAGTATAAATTCAATCTTCATCTGGATTTGTGTCAGAATTAGAATCATAGAATGATTTAGGTTGGAAAAGACCCTTAAGATCATTGAGTCCAACCATTAACTTAACGCTACCAAGTCCACCACTAAACCATGTCCCTAAGCACCACATCTACAAGTCTTTTAAATACCTCCAGGGATGGTGACTCCACCACTTCCCTGGGCAGCCTGTTCCAATGCCTGGCAACCCTTTCGGTGAAGAAATTTTTCCTAATATCCAAACTAAACCTCCCCTGGCACAACTTGAGGCCCTTTCCTCTTGTCCTATCACTTGTAACTTGTGAGAAGAGACTGACACCCACCTCACTACAACCTCTTTTCAGGGAGTTGTAGAGAGTGATAAGGTCTCCCCTCCTCTCTATCTTCTCTTCTCCAGACCGAACAACCCCAGTTCCTTCAGCCACTCCTCATCAGACTTGTGCTCTAAACCTTTCACCAGCTTTGTTGCCCTTCTCTGGACATGCTCTAGCACCTCAATGTCTTTCTTGTAGTGAGGGGCCCAAAACTGAACACAGTATTCTAGGTATGGCCAATTCATCAGTTGTAAATGTTTATCTAGTTGCTTGGGCTGAGGAGTCAAACTTTAGCCACTTCACTCTCACGTTGCTGGCTAGAGAAAATAGCAAGAAGAAACCTGTGCTACCATATAAATATTTAGGTTGTATTTGGCCTTTGATCTTGACTCTTCAATCTTTCTTTAAATCTTCTACAAATATATATTCCATTTATAGGCCTTTATATAGATAGATCAGTGATGCACTTAGACCTGACTGAGATACATTGACTTTAATGGCTATACTGGTACTTTAGCATATAAACAAGAATCAATTGGTTAATAAATACTGCCTTGAACTGGGAGTTAAGAAGCATACATAAGACTCCTTTTTCACATGTACATAATAAAATATCCAAAACTTTGACTTAGATTTAATGTAAAAGTTCTGTAAGATATTAATGCTACAGAGCAGATAAGAAGAATTTAGACTGAAAGCACCTTCCAAATCCTCACACCCTTTTTCATTTTACTTCCTTGGTAATTTTTTTTTCCCCCCACTAGTAAAAACCTCCTCTAAAGTAACAAGCTACCTTTTGTAGAAACAGAAGGTCTATCCTGAGAAGAAAGACATTCCTTAAAAATATGTTTGTTAAAGCAGACACAGCCATATGCTTTACTTGGAGGGAGTGAAGCAAACTTGTGATAGCAGCAGCTAATAAAAGTCCTGAGCAGAGACAGAATAAATAGTACTGTGATGCTTCAGGAGTGTGCATCTGCTGCTGTAATTATTCCTGGACCCCTGTGATGACCAATTCCTCTGTTGTTGGGTAGGAAACTAGCCAGTAAAGTGTTGGATTTTGAATGGGAACCCAACTTCATATTACTCCCTGAGAGCGATTTCAGTTTAATTAGTAGTATCACAAAGTACCATGTACGTGTGCTATGTATGTGTCTAGATGACATCCATAGCCACAAATTATTTCCAGTTTTAACTGATCTTCTTTGTTACCCCAAAATCAAATGTATGCTTTACAGTTACAGTACTATTTCTGGTCTTTTTACTGTTTATATCATTCTCTTGCTTAGCACTGTTGTGAAAAGAGCAACAGTGCTTTTCTCATTAGTATTAAAAGGTCTGTATCTATTTTTCTGCTTCCGCTAGGCATAGAATGGATTCTGGAAAGGAATAAATTATTTTTGCTTTTTTTAATATACCCAACATAGTATTTCCTCTCCCAATTTCTAAAATTGTTTTGTGCCTGTATTGTTTGGAAGTGGAAGGCTGGCAGTTGCAAATGTACAGTAGAAATGGTAAAATGTCTTTATAAGCATAGTGCTCGAGAATACCCCACAAATATAATAGAAAAATGGTCTGATAGTTTTCATTCCTAATAAAACAGGTAACTAAAAAATAATTTAAAATTAAGTAAGGTCCCAGAGAGTTACTAGATCTACCGTAATTATCTTCATGAAAATATTATTATGTTGGAAGTCATGCTGTCATATTTGAATGTACTATTTTTTAATATGTTATGTCAAATAATCTTTTATTCCAGTGTCTCTGAGAAATACTGCTTTTACGGGAGAGTTAAATGTGGCTTTCACTGTAATGTGCATACAGCTCATGCATACAAGCTCAAGAACTTTTGTTAGCAGTGACTTTCTAAGCCGTATGAGTTCCCTGTGCCTTGTAGGGTCCCATTTGACAGTAAAGTGAATTGGTGTGACAGACTCTTTATTAGTTTTCCCTTACTACCCCCAGCAAAGCAGAATTTGGACAACGCTTGATTTCATTCTGTGAGATACAAGGTTTGGTGATAAAGATGATTGTGTAGGTTTAACAAACTTATGATTTTGTACAAGGTAATTCACACAACTTTATGATTTAAAAGATAGCATTATCGCTTTCTACAACTACCTGAAAGGCCGTTGTAGCGAGGTAGGTGTCGGTCTCATTTCCCAAGTAACAAGTGAGAGGATGAAAGGAAACAGCTGCAAGTTGCACCAGGGGAGTTTTAGATTGGAAATTAGGAAAAATTCCTTTATCTAGAAAGGGTTGTCAAGCACTGGAGCAGGCTGCTGAGGGATGTGGGTGAGTCACCATCCCTGGAGGTATTTAAAGGACATTTAGATGTGGTGGTGATGTACATGGTTTAGTGGTGGACTTGGTAGTGTTAAGTTAATGGTTGGACTCAATGACCTTAAGGGTCTTTTCCAACCTAAATTATTCTATGATTATACATGTGTTATATGGACCAAGAACTGACTGAATAGATTTCAGAAAGTCATTGGAAAATTATCATTGAATCAAGGTGTTTCCTTTTGGGTTTTGCAGCTATTAATACAAGGCTTTATTTTATTAAATATTTTTGTGATTTGTCAGTGCTGGTAGAATACATCAATGACACTAAGATGGGCAAACTAGCAAAGAACGATGGTTGAAAAGGCAGTTAGAGAGTGACCATTGAGACAAATTATCAAGATAAATAGTGAACTACCTGTTATTTTAAAATAAATATTCGTTACTTTACGTACATATAAGTTATTTGACTCAACGCAGCCAATTAACAAAAAAAATTGAGTCATTGCAGTACCAGAAGTCACACTAGACTTGCTAATGATTCTTTTTAACTTTAAATTTTATTATCTATGAAAAACTATCTCAATAGCCAGTAGTCATATTGCCTGTTCCAGTAGCAGAAGACAACTGATTCTGTTTGTATTGCTTTTAAGAACAGTTGTGATCAGTAGGATTAGGATATTAATCTCTGATAACCCTCAGACAGTCTATATGGGCATGCAAAATAATGTACCCATCTACTAAGCACATCCATATGCATGGATCACCATTCTCAGAGAATGTCTTCAGGCTACTCCTAAGGCTGTTGCAGGCTCAGAGGAAGGTGTAGACATACATAGCCAAGACCTCTACTAGCAGCAGCACTGTAAATGCTGGTATTCTTATTTGGCTCCAAACAAAAGTTTCTAAACTTCTAAACTTTCTAAACAAAGGGTTATTAGGATTTCTTTGTAAGTTACAGTAACAACCGTGCTTTTTACAGCTACCATTTAGAGGCAATCTGAACTATCAGACAATATATCCAGACATCTATATTCTCAAATGGAATTATGCCAGAGCTGAGGCAAATGGGAAGTGAAAGAAATATGGTGTTTAGTTCTCATTTGACAGATCAAAAACTGAATCACAGAAGTGAGACATACAGAAGATAACACAAAATCGGTATGTGAAACAGAAACTGAACACAGTTTATGAGCATAGGCAGATATAGTGACTTCAGAGTCATTCTCCTTTCCTTGGACAGGTCTTCTTTCCCCTGCTCATTCCTGTTGTAACTGTTTTAGTAACCATTTCAACTTCCATTTTCTAATACTGTGAAGAAGACATTCAGTATCACAATTCTATTCCTGAATGTACATGGCTCTATGTACTTCAGCAAAAGAAAACAAATTCAGAGCTACTGCATGGCTACCGCCATCTTTCTGAAATAATTATGTGTTTTTTATCTTTTGCCTCATGTTCTGTGTGTGCCTTACCTTCATTAACTCTGGTCAGAAAGCAAAGTAAAGTGCAAACTGAAATTACTGCACTAGAGCTGCTAAAATCAAGCGAAGTTTCCGGTTTTGTCATTGGAGACCTGACTAGCCTGCAGTTATTCTTGCTACCCAGTTACGTATAGGTGAGCACTGAGCAAACACAGAAACACCGAAGACCAGCATAAAAAGAAATAATTACCTGCTTGTTATGCTAGCATTGAAGAAAAAGTAGAGTTAAAGCTAGCTTCTCTCTCCTTCCATCTTCTCTTCTCAACACCAATTAGTAATAAACCATTGTTCTCTCCAGGGAGTCCTGAGTCTTAAAACATGCTCTGGCAGGGTTATAGGTGATATGGTAATTATTTAAAGATGAATCAATTATGGACACTGGGGCTGTAGGCAACACATCACTTTGACTCATACTTTACTATTTGCCCAGTTTTCATTAAAACAATTGGTCATATAATGCCCATGATATGAATAGATTCCAGAGTTTTTTCACAAGAATTAAAACTGTGATAACTTGATCTTTGAGCTTCAGAGGTCAAAAATGTGACCTTTTTGTAGAGCTCATTAAAAAGAACATGATAGATATGTGCAACTATATAGAAGTTTGGAACACTCCATCAGTAAAGAGACTTTCTTTAAATAGAAGACCCTACCTGCCCTATATGTATTTTTTTTTTGTGATTACCAGACAATACTAATTATCTTACCCACCTTTTCTCTTTAAAAAAGATATATAAACAGTTGTAACACTTCTGCAAGAAACCTAAGAAAAATATGGTGCCTGAAGCACTCTCTGTTATGTGTGCTGGATATAACTGAAGATCTTAAGTTTAATACATGAAATTTCTTGTCTACATAAAACCATTAATATCTTGCATTTGTGCTTTTTTTCTGTAAAATAAATACTGTGAATGTTAAGGTTCCCCAGAAGCATTACATTTGAAATCCTTAAATGGTTAAAACTGAAGTACTTGTATGGAAGCTGCAGGCCCCGATAATGACTTAAAAATCTGTGCTCAGGTTTTGAAAATTAAAATAATAATGCTATTAAAGATGAAAAGAATGTCAGTGTTTCAAAACCATGCTACTAGTATAATTTTCCTTAGACACTAGTAATATGCAAAAGTTCACTGGATAATAGTTTAAATTGAGTAATATTTTAGTGTAGGAATGTGTCATACAAATCAAGGAACAATAATTCACAGCTCTTGTTTCTTTGTAAGCAAATTAAATATTCCAAAACAATTCTATAATCTCAAATTATCCAAACCAAGGCATCTCCTTGTCTTAGATAGTCAAGATTTTGCATAAACATATGGGAGACCATACTTACATGAACATACAAGAGAGATTGCATTTAAAGTTATGAAACATGAAATCATGTTTGATTGAACTGAATCATGTACTATATGTACAGTTCCACTGTATGCTGTTCTACACTGCCCATTTCTTGTGCTTCAAGCCTAGGCTGGAGGAGAGTACTGTAACAGTAAGAAAATAATTCCATTTCACGCCAATTTTGCCACTTGATTCCTGTGTTGTCATTGCTTTCAACCCCTAGTTTCTTTGCTGAGACTGCCAACAAAGTTGTTGTAATTGGTAGGTTTTTGGCAGAGGCACTAGCTGTAGGGAGCTAGACTAACAATATCACTGGGTAATCATTGGTTTTGATAATTTTAAGAATTTTAAAGAATTTGTATCAGATATGATCTGGTAAATTGAAGGTGGAGTTCTCTGTCCAATTATAAAACTCTTCCAAGTCAGCCCAGTTCCCCAAAACAGACAATTATTCAAAGTACTTACTAGCATGAAGAGTGGGAAAAAAAGGCAGAAATTCCATATCTCATTCCATTTTTAAAGTTTTTTGAGCAAAATGGCATTATTGTACACAGGAATTTGACAATTTTTTGCTTCTGGAAGAGATGCTATTTTAATATGATCACCTAATAGTTGTTACGTGTGAAGAAATGTAGAGTTATGCGTGCCTGTTCTCTTTCAGCTTCTATTATGTTTTCTGAAGTAATTGAACTGAAGTGTTTTATAATTTATGCTGTTTCACCTTAGTACAAATAAACATAAAATTAAAACAGTAAAGAAAATGACTGAAGTTGCAGGATGTTTGGATTTTGAATTAATCATATGTATACTTCAGGAGATTTAAATTTTTTTTTTTTTTTAAGGATATTTATGGATAGTCTTCTTGAACCATTATTATTTTAAAAAGATTTTAGTATTTTTAATCCCCTCCCTACCCCAAGCAACATCTACAGAAATGGAGATCAAAATAGTAGGTGGGTTATTGTATAAACCAGTTCAGTTCTTCAGCTTCAGAAAACCACAGTAGTTTTCAGATTAATGCTTTCCTCATGTAACGTATTATATTAATCCAAAATCTTGAATTTTATGTAAATAATAAACATCATTATTGACCAAAGTTAGTAGCAGTCTGAGGCTTCCTTATTTTTTTTTAAGATACGAAGTTTTCTAGTGTGTTTATTAGGATCTCTATTCCTGGCTAACCTTAACTAATAGTAACATTAAATAATAGAAGCTGTTCAGCATTGCTTCTCTTGGTTCACCAAAAATGTCAACTCCAAGTGTAAATATACCAGAGAGATGCTGGCCTGTAGCATCCCTGACCAGCAGACTGAACCTTCACCATCTACATACACTCTCAGTTAAATGGTTAATTCCATCACAGTTATGAATTCCTATTGGCTTTGTGGGACCGGATTTCATCCAAAGAGATGAAATGGAGTTCTGATTTGGTCAATTCTGTTCTCAGTAACTCCTCTTTAGATTAATTTGGAACGATTCCTCCAATTTAATTTTGTTTTAATTTCTGTGGCAGTTTCCAGTGCTTCAGAGGTCAGCTGACGAGAGGGTCTTTCATGCAGGAAATGCTTTTTCCTACTGGTAAGTCATGATTAGTGGAGGCAAAAATTAGCGTGTTCTCAACAGCATCTGTTAGGTGGTTTTTTGGACTTCCTTTTGCCGAAAATGAAAATGGCGTTCCATAAAGTACTTCCTTTTGGTGCAAGTTCCAGTTAGACATTTTAGTATGTAAGTCTAGATAAATAAAAGAATCCTACATATTTCTGCTATATAGTTCAAATCTGATGGTCTAGTTTCTGCCACCTTTTACTCCCTTCCTGTCCTTTTATTTACTTACTTTACTTCCTTTACTTTTATTTACTTACTCCCATAGATTGCTTGAGATTTAACAGGTTTCTTCCTTGAAAAGGTATCTTCTTACTGAGTGGTCTTCTATCAATGTACCTAGCTCCAAAGAGCTAAGAATATATGCCTACAAAAATAGATTTGCCTAACCTCCTCTTCAAAGACAAGAGACTCCTCAACATACTTACCACATTTATAAAAAGATACCCACAAAACAGGCCCATTCCTCTATTGCTTCCTTGATTTGACATTTCTCTATGCCCCTGAATTTGTAAAAAGCAAGCGATGGATTTATATATCATAACAGCTAGGGTAGTCTATTTAAATGACCTTCCTAAAAAGCTGCCTCATCAATGGTTAAACCCAGGAAACTTCTTAGTGCACATACAGTTCTGCAGCATTCCTAAAATCCTTACCGAAGGTATTGCTTTGCTAAAATTGTTGTTTGGTATACAATCAGTGAAGTCATGTTTCTGGTGAAGCACAGTTATCTAAATATAGATAGACTGGTATGTGGTTTATAGAGGTATGCTACAATTTGATTCTGTTTCTGAAGAAGCTGTCAATATTCATTTCTGCAGTATTTATGTATACAGGTACAAGAATTCTGCATCTTATCCCTGCATATGTAATCTTGATTATCTTTTCTGTTATTTCAAATATGTATTAGAAAATAATATTGAAGTGTTCATTTTATTTGTGCAGATATAACTCTTAAAAGATAAGCTGGAATTCAGTTTTTTATGTTAGTAACTTGAAATTATCTATGTTAAAAAATCTTATGAAGACTTGACCATGTAATTCATTGCCAGTAGCCCACTGCTTTTCTTCTTTGTGAAACTGTTTGTTTACATATTTTGCTACACACATTAATTAAGTTTTTCAGATGTGTGATTGTTGCAGCACACTGCTTTCCACGTCTTCCTCAAAAATTTCCCCTCACGTGGGTATATCAGCCATTTATGACCAGGTTTTTGGGGTTTTTTACTTAGTTGAAAACACAAGCAACATGTTTCTCCTAGAAAACATCTTTAGTGAAATTACAGTCTTGTTTGCCATATGGTGCTTTATACAGATGGATGATTATTATGCAAATCTTTTGATTAGTGAGTTTCTGCTATTCTAGGAATCATTTACTTTGTATGTGTTGGCTTTGTACACATTTAGTTCTATTCTTAGGATAATCTGGGACTGTGCCAAATCTTTGATAATCTTGGTGATACAGTTTTGAACAACTTTAAACTTTTTTTTATATTTATGATTTATTCCATTTTCTTTGTTCATCAGTCAAAAGAATTAACTTTTACTTCAATTTACGATATGAAAAACATAATGCAAGAAGCATCACTCCATGCTGAATGAAATCAATAACAAAATTTGCATCTTTCCATCATAGACTTTGCCTTCATGTTTATAGGCATGTAAGACTGGTGAGGGGACCTGTCAAATAAAATATTTCATTTCATATGCAATATTTCATATGCAACCAGAACGTAGTCTGATGATTCCTACTAGCTTTTCTCCAAATAGCAAGTTTGCAGGTCAGCACTGGACAGATTGATATATAATGCTAGGGCGTTTTTATTTCTACATGGTTCATAAAGATTTTGGACAGGAATTGTATCTTCAGCTCTTCTTCTATGAACATGGAACATGAAAATCCTATGTGAAAAGAAAATGTTACTTTTTGTAGCTAGCTCTTCTGTTATCTTCAGATTCCTTAGATAGAATGGGCTAAGATCTGTGAGTGATGGGAAGCATTCAGTGTATGTTTAGGTCCCTTACTAACATAATATATTCTATATTATGATTTGTTCAGGCCCATGTAAAAATCAGAGTTTTTTCCACCGTCTTGAGTATGCTTAATATTCATAAAAATTAAAGCATTCCTAAATGATATAGTTGAGGTGCATGGACAGGAGCACCAGACTTATTTCTTCAGAGAGGTGAAGATTAGACCTTAGTACAGCTGAGATACAAGGAGATATGAGAGACGTCATCTAGGCTTGCCCACAGAATGGTAATGCTGCACATCACAGTATGTGTTCCAGGAGTAGATTTTTGTAAATTAAGCTACACTCTTCTCTTTGTCACAAAACATTCTAATGAATGAGTCTACTAAACTGAAATTTAGTTTTTAAAATGTTTTATTTCATGCAATATTTTGATGTTGTGCAAATATTTCAGACGCAAACAGTATGAAATGATACTGTTATAACTTAGCAGTATAAAATGCTGTAAAGTGATATTCCTTAACTGTATAATTCCAGGTTATAGTAAAGGAGATGATTTCCAAGAGTAAAATAGTATTTTATGATCAAAGCTATTGCCTTTCATCCATTTATCTAAATCAGCTCATTAAAACATTTCATGAGTATATGGATACCTATCCCATAGAAAGCAGCTCTTATTTCTTCAAAGGTTGCTGAAAATAAAGCAGTTTTATCTATATCTAAGGTAAAAACTTAAATTGACTAGCTGTAAAGCTGAACTGAATAATTTACTTCATCAGAGGCAATATTGGTTGGAAATTTTGGGGCCTATTATGCATCAAGGAAGACTAGATGGTTATAGCAACCCATTTTAGTTTTAATCCCATGAATCTATTAATCATCTGTCTGTTATCAGTTGAATTTTAGATTTTTTAAGCCACCAGGGTAAAAGAACAATTTCACTGTTGTCGTATGGAGAATCATTTGAAACACCATATGTTTCTGTATTAAAAAAAAAAAAGTCCTTTTTTCTTTTCACTAGTTAAGACTTTGATATAGTAAGAAAAGTTTTTTGCTACCTATAAACCATTGTACCTATATGAAATAATGCTTTTAATTAACTTCTGAAAATGTGTTTAAATACTTGGTAATCGAAATAGTGGAAATGTTCTAGAAGTGGATCTTACTTTGAGAGACAATAGAGCCATCTTTGGACCTTCTTTCTCAGTCTGATCTTGTATGTGAAGAATTTTATTATTTAATACTAAGTATTTATCACTTTGCTCTCTCTCTCTTGAATTTTTCACTGTATCAAAATGCAATGTTTATTTTAGTAAGGACCTTTTAAATGGCCTGTTGTGGTGGGTTGGCCCTGCCTGGATGCCAGGTGCCCATCAAAGCCATTCTCTCACTCCCCTCCTCATCTAGACAGGGGAGAGAAAATACAACAAAAGGCTCGTGTGTCGAGATAAGGACAGGGAGAGATCACTCACCATCTACTGTCATGGGCAAAACAGACTTGACTTGGGGAAATTATCTTAATTTATTACCAATCAAATCAGAGTAGGGTAATGAGAAATAAAACCAAATCTTAAAACACCTTCCCCCTACCCCTCCCTTCTTTCCAGGATGAACTTTGCTCCCAGTTTCCTCTACCTTCTCCCCCTCCAGTGGCTCAGGGGGACGGGGAATGGGGGTTGTGGTCAGTTCATCACACGTTGTCTCTGCTGCTCCTTCCTCCTCAGCGGGAGGACTCCTCATGCTCTTCCTCTGCTCCGGTGTGGGGTGCCTCCCACAGGAGACAGTTCTCCACGAACTACTCTGGCATACGTCCTTCCCACAGGCTGCAGTTCTTCACGAACTTCTCCAGCCTGGGTCCCTCCATGGAGTGCCATCCTTCAGGAACAGACTGCTCCAGCGTGGGTCCCCCACGGGGTCACAAATCCTGCCAGCAAACCTGCTCCAGCCTGGGCTCCTCTCTTCACAGGGCCACAGATCTGGCCAGGAGCCTGCTCCAGCGCGGGCTTCCCATGGGCTCTCAGTCTCCTTTGGACATCCCCCTGCTCCAGCGTGGGGTCATCCCCCGGCTGCAGGTGGAGATCTGCTCCAACGTGGAGCTCCATGGGCTGCAGAGGCACAGCCGGCCTCACCATGGGCTTCCCCAGGGGCTGCCGGGGAACCTCTGCCCCAGTGCCTGGAGCCCTCCTGCCCCTCCTGCTGCTCTGACCTTGGTGCCTGCAGAGCTGCTCCTCTCACATATTCTCACTCCTCTCTTTGGCTGCAGTTGCTGTGTGCAGGTTTTGGTTCTTCCTCCTTCTTAACTCTGTTACCCCAGAGGTGCTGCCACCATCTAATGGGCTCGGCCTTGGCCAGTGGCAGGTCCATCTTGAAGCCGGCTGGCACTGGCTCTCTCAGACACAGGGGAAGCTTCTAGTAGCTTCTCACAGAAGCCACCCCTGTACCCCCCGCTACCAAAACCTTGCCATGCAAACCCAATACACCTATCCACAACAGCAAGCAGACAGAGCAACAGCTGACAAATAAAGAAACCAAGTAACTTGCTGAAAGGTTCAATGTCAAATCAATTGGAATTTAGAGAATTTCTTTGGTAGGGAAGTACAGAGGCTGGATGACTTAGCTTCTCAGTTTCCTATCTGAACCTTTTCAATACACGATTCCTTACCCCTCCTGGCTGCAAGGCTCAGCTCTGCTGTCAGTTTCTCTTTAATCTGCTTGACAATCCTATCTGTGATTATGACCCTCAGTTCTGGCATAGCACGTGTTCTACAGTGAAATATTATAGCACTAGTCTCTAGTTCTTGCCAAGACTTAAATATAATACCTTGTAGTGAGTGTTCAGTGTATATTAATAATTGCTACAGATTGCATTAGTAACTGCTAATTTTTCCAATAGTATAATCCTTACTAAAATACCCTTCATTAGAATCTTCTCATATGGAAATACCCAGTTTATATTGCTCCTGTAGCACTTTACTTGTAACGGTATTCTTATCAATCCACCTAAACTCCAGCAATTTCTCATTCCCCTCTGAAGGCAGTGATAAAGAAAACTGTTCCTGTACATCCAAAATGTTCATCATTTGACTTAGACCATTTAGCTATAATTATTTTCCAACCAGTACATTACTAATTTAATGACATCATAATTTTCTAATATATTTTCAACTGGAATAACAACGAAAAGTGCATATAGGTGCTCCTGTTCCTGAATACAAGTCTTATGTTTTATTAGGAACTTAGGAAGGAGCTGGTGAGAAAGAGAGTGAGTAATAAAGGAGAATATATTTTCTTTAATAGCATTGAAGATTTAAGCAATAGGAGGAAAGGTAAGGTAGTCTGGAAAGATTAATATGAATTTAAAAATATGAATGCAAGAATGATAACGGGAATTAGCCAGTTAATGTCTCTGTGTTAATAGAGGAGAAGCAGGTAGTATAAGGATTCAAACTATGTTGAGACTCATTTCTTCTATTTTTATTAGTTTGCATATCTGCTTTCTGACTCATTCGCAAGTGAGAGAGATTGTTTTTCTTTCTCTAAAACAGTTCATACAAAAAAAAGACAAACAGAAATCATTATTAAAACAATGTTATCTGCATAGAAGTATTTAATAAGTAATCTATTTGGAAATACGGTGAACTTATGACCTGTGAACAATCTAGTAATCAGTAAAATCATAGTAAGGATTAGCAGTATTTTGTAGCTTTCAGAACTATATTTTCTTTGTGGATATGTTAGAGTGTATATGAATTTGGTTTTATTGTTCACTTTTGTAGTTATGAGGTTAAATTTGTATTGTGATGCCACTATCATTAAAATTTCAAAAGGCAGAAATATTCCTTCATTACAAACAAATTTATGGCTTCATTGGTTTGCATTGTAAAAATGTGTAGAGCTACAAATTAAAAGCATGACTCTCCTCTATAAGAGAAAAATGGTTGGATGGAAGGAAGGTAAATACCTCAGTACAAATGTATAATGTTTGTCTTGCATAATTACTCACCTTAATTCATATAGACAGCTATACACTTTTCGGCACTTAACTTCAATATTTTGTTCTATTGGACTGATGATGATTGAAAGTGTAATTTGTAGAGCACTGAATGCACTATGTTCTACACAAATGGATAAAGCTGGTCAGATGCAAGAAAGAAAAGAAGAAAATTACTTTTGGAGAATGATGGTCAGTAAACATTTTTCCTTCCAAAATCCCACCACTATTGTCAGATATTGACAAAATAAAAATTCAGATGTAATTTCTTCATATAAATTGTGAATTAATATCTTCACTAGCTCTAATAAGAGTTGAATAAGTCAGGTACAGTTACTCTGTTAACATTTAGACCATTACTTCTCAGTGTTTCTCACTGTGGCTAAGAGCGTTATGTACCTTAGCTGTTTAGATACTGTACATAAAAGAACTTTCAGTGGTGGCCCCCAAATGTGCTAAAATTTGGCATGTGCTACTTTTGTTTTTAAAAATTCTTCATTTTGTTAAATCTCCCTTTATCTTACTTTCATTTAAATTATAATATTGCATTTAATGTATTGTTTCTATTCAAAAAAATCTGTTCACTTAAAAGAAACAAGATGTGAAGAACTTGTATGCCTGAAATCTTGCCTGATTTATCCATCTTTCTGATGAAAGATATTACCTCTTCCCACGAATTTTTCAATTCTTGGACTATCATCTCAGCTGTGACTGAGATAAAATCAGTTACATTGATTTTATCATAACTGGTAATCTGAACGTAAAAAGTTATTTGTTTTAGAGAAACTGGATGTTGGAGTTCCAGATTAAAGAGCTATCTACTCATTTGGAAATGCATGGGGAGCTATTCTTATTCAGAGATGTGAAATTCCCTTCATAACATGTCTCTTATTTTCCAAAGTAAGAGGATTGAGCAGTCTGGCCATGCCATATTTACATTTTCTACCTTTTTAGCAACTGATCAACAGTGAAGAAACAAATTAGAACACACAAAAACTGCACTCACTGCTTCTATTTATCTTTCCTTTTGTCATTGAAACTAATGATGAGCAGCTTCTTCTGTGATCACAGACAACTTGCCTATGGAATTCAGAAAGTTAGCTTTTCTTTCATTTTTAATGCTCAGATTAGGCTAATAGAGGCTATTGAGACACAGCAGTCCTTAATGTCAGCTCTACGCAGTCATCATCCAGCTCTACATCTCCTTTACGCTTGTCAAATAGTGCTGCCTTCCAACTCTTCATCTGCTTGAATGAGACTAAACCTGGCTAGAACACCTCTGAAAAGAAAAAGAGTACACAAATAGTATTAGTGGAAAGAAGTACTTTAATTTAGTAATATTTAATTTAGTAATATCTGTTCCACTTCAAGGGTGGATTAGAGGAACTTTTTCTTCAAGCTGCCAAGTCACCTTTCAGACTGCGATTGATATCCTTTTAGAACCCACAGAATTACTGGGTGAGCCAGAAATACGCAAAAACATGCATCTTTTTTTGTGCATATGCAAATAAAGAAAAGACTGCATTCTGTCTTACAACACGTGGGCCGTGCTACAGTGATGCTTCCCTTCATGAACTACTGAAGATATTCACTGCAATTCCATTTTGTTAGTCTTTGCTGTAGCAATCCATAACAGCTCAGATAAGCTGTTTAAGACTCTCAGTCTGATGTTTCCTATGCAGCAATAAAGTTTTCTGTTACGCATAGCTGAATTGTGTGGTTTAGTGTTCATATTGAAAACTTTTAACAGTATTGGTAAAAGGTGCTGAAGGTAGTGCTTCCCAAATTCCAGTAATGACTTTTCAACTCTGAAATCCATCCTGAACTACAAAGCTGAGTTTTCTCAATGCAAGGGAAGAAGCTTTAAAGCTCTTATGAGAAGAGAGAAGGTTGACTTAGTCTTCTTGTCTTCAGGACCAAAATACAAATTCCTTCCTTCAACTCTTTTTCAATAGCCGCAATGAAAAAACAGCAAAAAAGAATGAAAACAGAGAACAAGAAGCACAGGTAGGAAGGAAAAGAGGAAAACAACCCCTTAACTGTAGTTGGTTCATGATTAAACTACTAAGCAGCTGTGATTTTATCTATATGTTGGACAAAATGAGGAAAAAAGATCATCTTGTGTTGGATATCATAATAAAATTATGAATTACCTTAGTTATGAGTGTAGTAAATTTCTTAAGAGCTTTTATGTCCTCCAACTAGGATCTGAGTATCTTGCAGACATTTTTTAAGTGTATAATGAGAGGTTTTGGGGGAGTGAAGGGTTGCGTTCTCTCCGTGTTGTAAACAGGAAACTTGAAGCACAGAGTAAATGAAATGGCTTGGCTTGCGTCACACATGGAACAAATTGAAGCACCAGTAACTGAACACAGGGCTCCAGTTCTAGACTAGACTGTCTGTCTGCCAGCCATATTTCTTCTTTATGATTCTGTCTGTGATTGGTTATTAAATTCATATATCAGTATTTTAAGTGGAATGACACATTCCACTGTTTATGCAGTGCCTTTCCAATTGTATATGATTTCCTTTGAGAAACAAAAATGTAACTTACTTACAGAGCAACCACAAGCCTTCATGGGAAAGAATATAGTATTTATATCTAAATAGTAAAATAGACATTACTTACTACTCTGCTTTCACTTGTTTTTCTGTTTTGCTTATAGAGCTGTTGATAGTTTGCTTGCAGTATTTCAACAAAAATTAAACAGTTGCATCCGGTCACAGAGATATTTTGTCATTGATAAAACTGAATATTAATAAATAAAGATAATTATAAGTAAATTTACATGTAAATTAATAATATCATGTGGTAGAAGAAGATTTACTAAATTTTCTAAAACTTTCACCATTGCAGGTTGGCTATCTCCTTTTTCACATGATCTTTTTAGATAATCTACACTGCTAAGTAATGGGATCTCATTACTTTCTTTGGGACTTAAGGCTATAGGGAACCCAGTGTACCTAGCTGCTTTTATGTATTTAATTTAAATTGTTTTTTACCTAGCCTTGGCGGGTGTGGAAGTAGGAGAAAAAACATGCTTACTTTCAGAAAGAAAGTTTAGGGTGGGGAAAAATATGTTTCTTTCCACAAAGACACTACGGATCCTTTGCAGACATTTTATTTTTTGTTCTATACAAGCTTCCACACTGATCAGAGCTTTGGGCACTTGCAGGATTACGACTATGTCTGTGTCTGAAAAACAGAAAAGCACATGCATAAAACAAACAGTAAGCTGCAAACATGAGACTTGAATATTGGGATGGCATCTGATTAAATCCTACATTTCTTAAAATACATTTATTAACTAAAAGGGGGTGAATAACAAAGTTTCTGGTTAATAAAGAATGTCAGATTTATGTTGGCTGAGTCTGTGTGAGTTTATCAAGATTCTAATGGAACTTTCAATGCAAAGTAAATTGGTAGCCCAATAGGAGAGAAACACCGTTACCTACAAAATTGAGGTTATATATAGCCAAAGGAATGGTTTGCAATAGTTTTCATGTGCATTCTCTGGTATAAATTAACTCAACAACTACTCAAGGAAATGACCTGCATATTGTCATTGCCATATCAATTAATACCTCCACTTGTATTCAGCAGTATCAAAATCGTATGAGGAAGTGCCTCTCCCTCCCTCCGGTGGCTAGACAAAACCAAGATAACTAGTTTCAACGAGACAGAACTTTTGATGACAAGTTAGACCACATAAATTCTACCGCCTGACTTGAAGGGCTTTGTTTTTAATGGAAAAATTCTAGAAATGGGCAAAAATTATTAAAAATATTACAGATAAGGACAAACTTGCATGTGAGAAGAAATTGGAAAGATTTGGATCAGTTAGCTTGGATAAGAGATGAATAAGAACATGCATGATTGAAAGAAACAAAAAGAGGATGTTAACAAAGACAAGGAACTCCAAACTAGTACTAATCTTCTATTGTAATAAAAGTACAAACACCATGTGAAAAAAATGCAATGAGGTTTGCATGAACACAGAACACCTTATATAAATCCTAATATTGAATAGTATTCAGAAAATGCGTAAGCCTTTTACTTCTATGAGGAGTAAAAATGCAGAAAAATATATTAAGTAGATTTTTATTTAGATGAGAATATACAAACACTTAGAATTTAAGGCAGCCATATGTCAGTGAGCACTGGGAAGAAAATTCCTCTGTGAATGCCAGTTTCAATACTTAGGACTATTGGCAAGTACTAGAATTTTTTCCTGAAGTATCTCCTACTGATAACGGTCAAAGGCTGGGTACAAGATAAAAGCAGTGATTTGATCTAGTGTGGCAAATTTTGTGTTTATAATGTTTATTCCTAATGTGAAAACATGAGGTTAAAGGGAAAGCTAGTTCATCTCAGATGCTATGCAAGTGGAATAGGTTTTGCATTAAATCCTCTTATGGTGTTAGAGGGTGCAGTTGTACCAGAATATTTATCCGTAAAATATGAAGTAGCTTTCTATAGATTGCTGTAGGAATAAATAAACTTTGAAAAAATATGAAGTGCCAGTGAAAAATCTCTGAGTCTAATCAGATTCTTATTTTGAAAACATCATCTTGTTATTTTTACTCTTTCCTACTATCTTTCTTATCTGTTACAGTCATATCCCAATAGCAGAGAGAAAACTATAGAAATGATTCCTGAAAGAAAAAGGAATTTTACCAGTGGGTGGAAGAATTTAAGTGTAAATTCTCTGATTTTCTCAATTCTTTAGGGCTTTTTTAAAAATTGATTCACCTGTGGATGTTCCCTGCAACAGCAAGGAACATAGCTTTTAATGAAACTCAGTATAAAGTATTATATTTGTGATGTAGCATATACCTGGTTCACAGAACTCTGCTTTCAACAGCGAAAGCATGCACTTCCCAGTAGTGTGGATTTGCAGAAACAGAATACTGTAGGTCCATTGACTAGGAAATAGCCTTCTTTTCCTTCAAGGATTTTGAACATAAATGTGTTGGTTTTCTCTCAGAGGCATAGCATATGCTGGTATTGTGCCTCTTGAAATAAGTTTAATATGATATCGATAAAACCAGGTTATTCTTCTTTAGTACATCTATAAAGTCTTTTTAAACATAAATAAAGACAGTTTAATGTAAATATGGTTTGGCCAGTGTAGAATAATTGATTCAATAAAACATGTTTATTTAGTAAGTTTGGTAAATAACTAGGATTTCTTCTGAATTTGTGTTTTCTGTAAATCTGAAAAGAGATTTATTTACCTCTATTGTTTCCTTCTCAAACCTGCTTTTAGCATGTATTTGTATTTTTATGCTTTGATGCATATCTTTACTTCTTGTTGAATACAATACTGCTATACAGGAGAACACCTAATGAAGCATGCAGGTTTAATGATCGTTTAGTTCAATGTTTATAGTAATATATTTTTTTACTGAAATAGTCCCGATAGCTGGCCTGGTTTTCTTTAAATAAATAGTAAAAGTTCCCTTTTACAAAGAAAAAATATAACTTCAGCAACTGCACATTTAAAGATTATGTTTGTACAATTCCATCTGTTTGTATCAAGGCAGCTTTTGAGGCAGTTTATGTTATCCAGTTCTATGCTACCCTTATGGGACGCTTTATACTGAAACAGATGGTGAATCCAGTTGCTAAACAGGGAGAAAAATGAGAAGAATTAATCAGAAGTCATAAATATCTGAAAACCTCAATGTGAAAAATGTTTGACACACAGTTAACGCTATTTTTGCCTCTTACACAATATTTTTTTCCCGATAATAGCAATTTTCCCAATAACACTGAAATATCAGGTCTTTGTATCACAATATTTATTTTAAGGTGTCCGTCATGTGACATACTCTTAATAGGGTGCAGATAGCATCAGTAAATTCCTGATGCTATTTTCAAAATTTAGTATTACTTCCTGATTTATGTTCCTTGAGATTTATGCCACAAAACAAATAAAATAGTCTGGCCCATTGGTACTGGAAGAAAATACATGAGTTCCAGAGTAGAATACAAGTACTTAGAAACTTGCATTTTTGCATCACTTCACATTTCACAATCATATATGCAAACTCCTTAATCCATCACTAGAATGAAGGCCTCTGTGAGGAGAAATGTGGCAGAAATGTATGGTAATGCAAGAATCAAGTTGGAATCAATACATAAGACCTACCATATGCAATTACAGAGAGTTGTTTAGGTAGGCAGAATGTAATAATCAAAGGTATATGTATGAATGTAATAATCAAAGGTTGACTGAATGCTTCAGTAATTCTTACTTATCTGATGAGGGATTTATCTTTCATGTAATGCTAGTCACAGAAACCATAGTGTCTACATTTCTTAAAGCACACAGAAGACCAAGAAGTCTGTTCTGATTAATTGGTAGTATCAATAGGTGTTCACAAGGGGACTTTCTGATGCAAATAAAATAAACTGAGAGATATTCATTTATTCATTCACTAAGTACAGAAATGTTTTAGAAAATATTCTTATTAAAAGCTGAATACATACAAATTACAAAATCTCATATGAATGCCAGTATTCTAAAAAGAATCACAGAATCACAGAATCACAGAATCACTAGGTTGGAAAGGACCTTTAAGATCATCAAGTCCAACCATTAATCCAGCACCACCATGTCCCTTAAACCATGTCCTGAAGCGCCACATCCACACGTTTTTTGAACACTTCCAGAGATGGCGACTCCACCACCTCCCTGGGCAGCCTGTTCCAATGCCTGACCACCCTCTCAGTGAAGAAATTTTTCCTAATATCCAATCTAAACCTCCCCTGGCGCAACTTGAGGCCATTTCCTCTTGTCCTATCACTAGTTACTTGGGAGAAGAGATCAACACCCTCATCGCCACAACCCCCTTTCAGGTAGTTGTAGAGAGCGATAAGGTCTCCTCTCAGCCTCCTCTTCTCCAGACTAAACAACCCCAGTTCCCTCAGCCGCTCCTCATAAGACTTGTGCTCCAGAGAGATCAAGAGATCTTGTTGACATTTTACTTTTCCAGTAGTGCATGGAACAAAATGGTCACATTCTTTCTTTTTCTATAAAATATTATGGAAAATTTGCATATCAGAAGTTGACCTCAAGAACTGAATCTTTAAAATAATACTACAGTTCATGCATAGTTTAAGAAATCAGCTATGTAAATCTGAACATAGAAGATGCAGTGTGACAGGTCTACCAAGAGAAGTATTAATAGGCATCTATGATACCTGTATCTCTGTGCTTCAGTAAGTCAAGAGGTATGTACTATTCCAGCTGCTGTTAACACATGGCAATATTAAGAACCAGAGCTCTACATACTGTTCCTCTTTTGTAGCACAATAACTGATATTAGTTCCTATTTTCTGTTGGTTTTGTTTTATTTTGTTCCTTAAGGAAATTGTGTCATGGTTTGACAAGGATAACATATGTTGAATGCTGTCCTCCCTAGACCACATACAATATTATAAAAAGAAATAAAATTTGTCATAAATATTTGGTAACTTGTACACAAAACAGATTTACAAATCAAGTTTAATCAAATGTTGCTGTGCTGGTTTCTCTAGTGGTATTTTTACTAGTTTTCTTCTTTGAACTAGTCTTTAAGACTGCACGCAAGTTTGATTTACATCGCAATGCAGTGTTAATTCTGTGTTTACTCAGCCACTAAGGAGCATTTGGTTAAAACATTTTAAAACATTTCACAGTAATAGACAAGCTTCTCCAAAGTATGTCAAAACTGTAATTGAAAATGTTAAAGCGATCTCAGCAAAAATTACCTGATAGGAAGGTTATACAGTCATTTTCATGCTCTTTTAAATACGTTGTAGAAAGGGAACTCTCTGTAGCGAGTTATTTCTGAAGTGGTGTTCTGCTGCTCACCCTGGAGGAAGGTGCTGGTATGTTCCATGGGAACAACACTTAACAGTTCCTGCAGACCTCAGGACATCCCTGTGATGAGGCATATACCTGGTTCACAGAACTCTGCTTTCAACAGTGAAAGCATGCACTTCCCAGTAGTGTGGATTTGCAGAAATAGAATACTGTAGATCCATTGACTAGGAAATAGCCTTCTTTTCCTTTAAGAATGACATGCCTTTCTCTGGGGTCCATCGCAAAGAACTCCAGCAAGTTGACAGATAGGTTTACTTAGTCGAAAGTCATCAAGGGGACCTTGAAACCCCATCTTGAGCAACCATTCTTCCTTCTCCCTCAGTCCACATTGAAGCTGCTTGGGTATTCATGTGTCATCTGTCCTCACCCTCAGTTTGGGAATCACAACTAGGGTTCCCTTTGAATGTATCAGTGAATGTAAAGTCAGAACCATGCTCCCTCTCATCCCATCCAGTCCCATGTGCATATGCCCTCAGCATCCAGGATTGGCGAATATGTATTAATCTCTGCTACATTAGTTCTGAAGTTACAAATCCTCACCACATCTGATGATGTGAACTCATCATTGTCAAAGACTGCATCGTCGCACACATGTATGACACCATCTGTTCAAGTGGTCAGTTTTCCTGTATTGCTTCTTTTGTAGGAATTCCTGTTACTGTGAAAATTCTCTGCAACTGGAAACATAATTTTCCTCATCACTATACTTCTTTTCTAGCTGGCTCATAACATACTAGAATACTGTTGAGCACAAAGTGAAAAGCTCTTCAGAGTAGCTGTTCTTAAGGGATTAAATGATTATCATCTCTGTCCCATTTCTTTCATCTTATAATCAACTTCGAGACGGTACTGGATAGCTCAGTTGAAATGATTATATATTTGAAATAGAAATAATTTGATCTCCTTTTTGGTATCACAGTATTTAAGATAGATGGATTTCTTTCCATTAATGTTAATATATTTATGGTTCCTTGTAACTGTCCCCTTACTTGAAGACTTGAGTGATATTCAGAGTATAAATCTGTCTAACAGGAACTGATATGCTAGATGTAAGATTTCAAACTCTCTTATTTACATTGATACTAATAAATACAATTAAGAAATTAAGAAATATTTCTGTACCTGAATTACGTGTAGAGAATGGGAACTTGATGCCTCAGAGAAGGGTTAATGGGAGGCAGGAACCTTCACCTGCACAATTACCAGTTTTCAAAAGCTTTTATTACATAAAGATTATATAATTGGTACTATTCCTAAAGTGAATTGATTACATAACATTTTTTGTTGATAAAAACAATATTTTAGTTAATATCATATGGCATCCATTTTGATAATTTGCACAGAGATGCTAAGATTAGTATGTCCCTGAAGAAGTTTTCATTTATATTTGTCGTTTGCTGAATAGAGTGTTTCTGGATTTTCAGTCCTTTTTTTAATTTAATCTTTGCACACAAGATGTGGCATGAGAAATGCAGGTTTTTATACCACCTTAAATATAGTACTGTCTAATAAAATTTAAATGAAATTATTGAAAGTGCCTAACACACACATTACTTTCTGGGTCTGTTAGGCATTTACAGTTCTGCGTCACTGAAAATAAATTACACTTTGGTCCTCAAACTTTTAATTGTTTTGGAAATTTTTATATTGCCTCAATATTTTGCTTTTTTCTTAAATGTTTCTAAAACACATTGCTCTGATGTATTTTTTTTTAAAATCGTCACTGACATGGAATATCCTGGTTCATGTAAGACATGCAGTGCCACTATATTTGAAAGAAACAGCAAATGCTCTTCTACTCGGATACTTGCACATACTTTATCATCTTTGTAGCTGAGTCACTTCCAGAACCAATAGGGGTAACTCTTACGTGTGATTCTATTTTCCTTCGTTGTCTCCTATTACAGCAAAAAAAAACTTGTTAGATTTTTGTGAATTTGTTTCAAACTGCTGTATTATGATTACAAAAGAACTAGCTGTTGAGATTAAAGTCAAAAAAAGTACATCTTGTACTCAATAGCAAGTGATGATGCTTTAGATGTTATGAACATTTGCTCAACTGCTTTAGACTATTCTCTGTTACAGCACTATCTACAGCACAAAATAAGCTTTGTCCATAATGGGACAGAGCTGCAGGTTCTCAGTTGATCCTTTTGGTATTCTGTTCCTAGACTATTGGACACCTTAAAGATAGTGACAAAGACACAAAACTTGGCTCAGAATTTTACAGGTGCTAGTGGAGAAGATGAAAGCAGATTTGATGTGCTTATGGTACCCTGGGTTGCAGCAGAAATGTGTCGCTGTGTTCTGTACTATTTTGAGTTTCCTAAGGGCTAATGGCTTCGTGCCCAGGATATTGCATTGCTGTAGTCCAGCTGAAGGGTGACAAAGGCATGTATTACAGAGGCCAAATCATCAACAGTAAAGACAGGATGAATTCTTGTACCTGTTTTAGAGTTTTTGTCAGAGAGAGAAGTCCAGGATCAGTTCTAAATTATCGAATTACTTGCCTAAATGGGCTTGTGTAACATCAGCCAGTAGGTACTTCACTGTGCCACAAGCTCCTTGAAGTGTTTTTTCCTGCCACCAAGTGTAACTTATCTTTTTCTCAGTTTCTGCTTCCACCTTCTGCTTTTTATCCATGAGCTCAAGTACTGAGGCAGTTTGGTGACATTATTGTGTTACTGTATGCAATACAATATGATAAAAGGGTGGAATTTTGTAATGCCTACATAGTGTTTTCACTGGAGTTCATGACACCTTTCCAGTTCTTTCATTCTCTGTGTCTGTATTTTAAATAAGGCTGAAGAAAAAGGGAACTGTGAGGTACTTTTTTCTACTGTTCCTCTCTGGTTATGGCTCTCTTGAAATAAACTGTTTCAAAACCGTCAGCCTCTTTTACGTACAGGTCATAGTTCAAATGCTGTAGAAATGTTGAAAAAAAGGAGCAAGGATGACTACGGTGCTCATAGTGTGGATTGTCTGACAGAGAGAGTAATGTTCTTTCTATCCCATGTCCCGCAATAAATTCAGATCATGACAGGTGATTGGTAGTCTCCAGTTGGAAGTGTAGGCAACAAGAATACAATAATCAAGATCTAGCAAGAATATGTGACATTGGGTTCAGATGTGTGCGTGTAGTACTACCACATCAAGGTGCTGTCTTGTGAAGCTCAAAGCATACAAACTTTGCTGCAACATGGCAGCTGCACACAGATGACCAGATGTGCTTTTAAAAGCATGAGAAACAAGCAGGCTGTTCACAAAAGAAACATTTAAGAGTGTGAGAAAATTGCATCGTTCGTCAAGGAGGACATTTGCCACTTCTTTCAAAGTTTGCAGCATGGGTTTGCAGCTTTGGACAAATAGGAGAGCTCAACTCACCACCTCAGCCTATTCATGTGCCCATGACCTTCAATACTCAACTTTTAATCTTCTTAGAAAGATAGCATCCTGTGTCACAGAGTATCTACTTTGTCCTTGCTAGAACATTGTTTCAAGAATGACTTAGAGGAATGAGTATTGGAAGGTTAACATTATTCTTTTCCAATGTATGCATTTTATTTGAAACTTTTCAGATCTACCTAGCTTGCAAGATCTGAGTGCAGCTTTAGATAGTAAGAAAAACCATGAAATATACATATGTGTGTGGTTTTGCCTGCAGTCTGCAAGTTAGCTAGAGAGCAATGTTCTTCTTTTTCAGTATTAGAATAAAAAATGTTAAGGTATGAAGGAGGCAAAAATTGGACACTGCATAGTTACATTGAATTTAGTTGCTTGATGGTGTTTAACTATTTGCACTTCTTCAGGGAATGCCGGGAGAGTGGAGGTGACCATCTGCTCACACTGGAGTTTTAGGTGGGCACATGCCCTCCTCTGCTTCTACCAAACCTGGGTGAGCAAGGGTAAACAATTGTCACACAGGAGATCTTTGGCTAAGCAAAGTGATGTCTAATAAGCCATCTCAAAGACTCAGCAGCTCTGGAAAGCAGGGTGACCATTTGCCACCTGGAGTTTAAAAAAGTTTTAACCTAAGTTCCAATTTAGACAGCACTTGGATGGAGTAATAGTCATCTAGTTTCATTAGCTTTTTTCATGTCTTCTTTTTAAGGTATAAGATCATTTTTTCCGGGTTTTGTCTTCTGTATTTTATAGTTCTTTGTTAAATGAGACCTCAAACCTGGTTGGGGCTTTTAGGCAACAGCAGAAGATGAATATTAATGATAAAAATAGTTAAATATGTTAGCCATGAAGTAAGGTATTTCATGTTTTCACATAAAACTATTCAGAGGAGGTAAAAGCAGTAAAATATTAACTAAGTTAGGTATATCTAAAGACTTGATTTTTAAACTCCCTTTTTTTCTTGTTTGATGAGTTAGTACTATGGAGAAAATAGTCAATCTCTGAGCCAGCCTCAGTGCTGTTACCGAGTAATTAAAGGCAGAATGAGTAGCTCTAAAGTATGTGTCCAGTCCTCCACAAGGAAGGTGGTTTTAAAGCAGTTAAACTTAGAAAAATAGGTTTATTTTGAACTTTTGACATAAGTATAGTGATTAAGATTTTTTAAAGATACTAGCTTGAATATTTTTACATTATAGGCTATATAATTTGACTCATTTTTTCCCAAACATTTTTGTTCTATTCTTCATTTTGCCTCCTCTTAGCCTTTGTCACTGGTTCTTGTTCATTAGCCCTTTGATATTAAGTATCATCTCTATGGGGGTACAGTATGTTGACGTCACCAGCGTCTGATGGAAATGGAGGAACTGGACTCCTTTGGGCAATTGCTGTTTCCAGATGATTTGTTGGCAGGTTCGGTTTCTGCATCATCTAATGTTTTAAACATTCTTTTGAAAAAACAGCCACCAGGGTTGAATGCAGTATTCCGGTATTGGTGTTATCCATGGCATTTTGCACCTGCAGCATCAATAACGCTTCTGCCTTATTTGTGTAACTAAAAATGGGTTCACTCTTTATGTCTTGACTGCTCCTTAAAAGCTCATGCTGGGTTGCTTTTCCACTAAGATTCCAGAGCTCTTTATGATCATCTTGCTATGATAAACCTCCCACTAGGGATATAATCTGCATTTCTTTTTTCTAGGCTTCTAGTTTTGACTCTGCAAAAAGTCGTTTTGTTTGAACAGGCAAACTGAATGCACAATTCAGACTGTTGTATCCAACTACCATGTCTTCCACATTACATACTGTTGCATCATTCTCTGAATCATCCATAAATTATATGTTATTTGTATTATAATATTACATAACACAATATCATTACATAATAATTACAGTCTACATTACATATCAAGTATTATACAATATATTATGTTGCATGTATTAATTACATTATTAGATATTATTATAATACATACCATATATTATAAAATCTACTTAATTCCAAGTCAGGGATGAAAACATTTGTTAATGATGTTGTTCCTACAACTGTTCATTACATAAATCTACCAGAAACACACACATTTAGAGGTGTTTCCAAATGGCAGTTCTTTCTCGAGCTCTGCAAGGCATTTCTTAATTCACTTATAAATCCTGGAGACCCTTGTAGATTTTAGTAGGTCTTTTCTAGGGTCAGAAACTTACGAACAAGCAGTAAAAAAGAGTGACATACGCAAGGGTCATTTATATTCAAAGAGTAAGTTATTTTCCTAAGTGAAAGAGAGTGAGACGATGTGAGAAGACAAGCTACAGTGGGCAGCTGCACATCAAAAAATTCAAGATGAGCTAGGAAACATACTCAGAGAAGTAGTGGCTCAGAGGTTCTTCTCTGGATCTCTCCTGGTCAACAGAAAAAGGCGGCAGAAGTGATCAAGAGAAGAGGGTCTGGACTAGTTTGCTTACTGAGAAGCATTCAGAGAAATAAACTGAAGAGTTACTCTACTCAAGTACCACCACTAGCCTGATGGGATCAACCATGACATGAGCAATAAAGACTTCAGAAAACAAAACCAGTTAAGAAAGAAGAGACAAAATTTAGCAGGGCTAGGGTGTCCAAGACTATTTCCATTGTTCACAGAGAAGAAAATCAGGGAAAGCATACATCAATGGATAAGGAATATTGCAGGCAGAAAATCAGGCATCCAGAAGAAAGTATACTACAGTTAGGGAGAGTAGTACTCAGGCAGCGCACTCAGAAAAAAAGGACAATATTTATCCCAGAGAAGAAACAACTGAAGGTAGTATATTGTTGGTGCAGTTCTCCCCTCAGCTCGTAATTAATTTGTTCTCTACTTTTAAAAATAATTTTAAAAAACTGAACAGCATTGAAGGTAAAGTGAAGTGCATTCCTACCTTAATAGTAATGTAATCCTATGACAATTACTTACTAAGAGCTTCCTTAAGCTCTGCTACCTAACCGAAACTTCTGACTGCAAGTACTCCAATAGCATGTCCTGTCTCAGGAAGCAAAACCAGGGGTATCTACATAATTCTTCCGTGCTTACTAAAGACCAGAATGGCTTTTCTCAACACTTAGGTTTTTAAAGAAGTGAAATTAATATACACATTAGTAAGAAAACAGCTGTAGAGCTCTGCAGGAATCCCATCAACAAGGAAGCAAACAGGATGAGCAGAAAGAACCAGCTGGTTAATCAGAAGAGAAGGCAGCTTGTTGAAGAAGCTGTCATCCTTGAATCTTCAATTGGTGGGTCATTTTGTCCTCGGCAGGGACTCCTTGCATGAAGTGTAATTTTTACTCTTACTGCTCAATCAGTATAACAGCTTTGGTTCTTAATGCAGTAAGAGTCTTGGCTCTGATTTAAATTATTCCCTGATGGTTTATTTTAAAATATCAAATAAATGTAATAGCAATAAAATTTGGATGTAAAAGATACAATCAATTTTAAACTCTGGATGTGAAAACTTTATTCTTAAACTGTTGAGATTATATACATGTGATCAATTTCTGCAGTTTCTAGCAATTATTTTCAGGTTATTTGGTGGTGGTAGTTTTTTTCTGAATAGTTGTCAAGTAGCGAGTTTCTTAGTCAATTCAAACTGAAATACAAGATTTCAGCTGTTGTAGACCCACAGGTCTGTATGGTTGTATAGTTTAATGCATATTCAAGTGACATTTCTGCTTACTCTCTGGAATTATATTGTAAACAAATGGAATAGTCTTATGAATCTGTTTCACAGGTTGGTACTTTGTAAAATCTAAGAAAATGTTCTGTTCTTTTCATTGCTGTTTCCATAAGCAGTTTGCATAGGGAAAAAAAACAAAAGGGCTTTTTCCAGTTAATATGACTTATTTTTTTAGCTTATGATAATTGCCTATTAAAGACAATATTAATTTATAAAACTCCGGCCAAATAGTAGGAAATATGTTTAACAGACCTGTATTTGTAAATGTCTTATTTTTAGCATTTTTTTAGTTATTAGTTTTATTGCAATTCCCAAAGAAAGAAGTCAGGATTGAAGTTCTCGGTCAGATAGTGAAGACAAAATAAAATTCTAAGCCCCATGTTCTTAACATTTAATCTCAGGAAAAAGACAGTTAAGTAGTCGTCTCTGACTCATGGCAGGCAGGCAACATGTTACCCTACAGATCTTCTGACATTTTTCAAGTCACAAGGAAATGTGGAGATTATTAAATCATTAAAATGAGGGCCAACAGGATGACAGCCAAGTATCATTTACGCATATTGCTTTGAAGCTCAATGCACCAAGGAGGGTTGGGAGAACATTGTAACAAGTGGCTCTATAGAGCAAATGAACGTGGATAAAAGGAATGTCAGTAATAGGATTAAATAGAATTTGCATACAGTAGACAATCATAATGTGAAAAATTTTATCACTGGGGCATTTGCAATGGATGATAAAGTTTTAATGGGAAAGGTGGTTCCCTTGGAAATTGAATCCAGATTTTCTGACTGAGGCAGAGGAAAGAGCATCAGAAATAGTAGAGGAGCAGTAAAGGAAGATCCTGGGATCACAAGGTCAGTTGCATTTCTTCAGTACTTCTGCTTCCTTCAAAGTACAAGTTAGATCAAAATTTAACATAATTTGATATTAGTGAAAAAGGCGGTGATGTTCTTAGGTGCCTTCTCCTTATGAAATCACCATGGATTTCCTATGTAGACTGGCTCCCAATGATGTTCATATTAGATTTTGATAAATAATACAATGAGAAAATGTATTTTAATAGAAAATGGGCTTTGTCACAGCCAGGTCAGAAGAGTGAAGGTAAGGCAGACATTGTGAGACTTGAATGGTGTTGGGAACTTAAGCGTAAAAAACTATGCCCAGAAATACTTACAAAAAGGACTTCAGGCCTAAATCATTCATAGCCAGCAATCCTGCTGGCCTCTGGTGTCTAAGATACAGCATTTGAAATTTAAAAAATTCTTAATGAGACACTAAAGGTGTTGTGAGAGTTGCAAGGTGGTACTGCTGAATGGCCCACAGTACTTAAAAGCAGTTCAGGTACAATCTAGCTTGGTAAGTCAGAAAACTGCACTCCTTAGCACTTCTCTGAAATAATTTAAAGAAAATGCACAACTTCTCTTTACTCACATTGTACACCTAAATAATGAGATAGCAGGGAACTTGATATATAGAGAGAATTTGGAGACTTATGATAGAAATGTGTATGAATGCTTAATCTCATTTGTATGGCTGCGATAAATAGGGAAAAAACACTGCTATTCTTGGTATATCCTAAAACCAGGGAAATGTGAATTGCAGAGGAATCCGAATTTGAAGACCCAGCCTTGTGTACCTAGCATGCTTTTGTCTCTAATTCAGGAGGACTAGTATATAATATTGCTACGACTTTCCATGTGGAAATAAAAATATGGACAATTAAGAAAATCACTCTGGTTCATGGACTATTACAGAAATAAGTTACTTATACATATAGTGTATCTCATTATATCTTCGTCTGCTCTGAGAAAATGGTTGTTATATAGCAATGCATAAAAGGCCATGTATTATGCCTCCACATGTAGGTGTTTGATAAATTGCAGCTGTGTATGGAAAGTAGCGGATCCTGTGTAGCTTGCTGTTTCTCATAATACCTCAGTTAACAGAAACTAAAGGTGTTTGGAAACAAGTATTTAAGATTCTTCAAACTTCTAGCTTTATGTTTCTTTATAAACCATAAGTAGACTTTTTATATTTAGTTATGGTAACTGTTAATGCTGTTTTACCCAAACTTAGCTGTATCATTGATGTTTTTAAGTCATATATTAAACAATAAATTATTTGGGAAGTCAAGTAACCATTTCTATCACATTTCTATCACTAAGAAATACTCTTTTTTTTTTTTTTGAGCAGTAACCAAAGTGAACCCCTGTTCATGTAGAATGCTGTGAGAAGGAACCTTGACATTTTCCTTCTCAGTGGTATGTCCCATGTGTTATATTTATCTTCCTGTATTTCATTTATGTGATATATCTGGTGTTTTCTCCTCACTGATCTCTGTGAAAACTTCTGTCTGCATAAAGCAGATTAAATGAAAGCTTCCTTCCCAAGGGTTAGCTTGAGTTCTTTCAAAGTCGAAGTGAGGACCATCAATCTTTAGTAGTATAATTAATGATCTCTAAGGATGTTTACATAGTGGATAAATCTCAGCTAGTTTTAAGCCACCGTCTTCACTTGCATATATCTAATGTATGGACATGGCATCAGAGATCTAAGCAGAGTTTAATTTATCCTGGCTCTTATTCGACTTTTGGGGCTTCTCCTCCTAAGCTAACCAGTTGAAAGCCAACTCAATGGCAGTCTCTGCTGGCTCTGCAGTGCATTCACTACTCGTTTTTTTTAAGTAAGAGAAATGATTGCTTAATTATCTTATTTACCACTTAGGACAGATATTGAATTATCTGGAGAAAAACAGGGTAGAATTAAAATCTTTGATCTATATTTTTCCTTGTTTTGGACAGATATGATGGATTAATGAAAGAATGTATAAATCAGATACGATATATATTAAATTGTGTGCCTACTTTAACAGGTAGTGCTTATGTGAGAGTCTTTCTATACAAAAAGAAGAAATATTATGGCCAAACTCTGATGTTTTTATCTCAGGAACTACAAGATCTGACCATATGTAAATTGTTGGGGGGTTAGCTGGGAAAAGCTTAAGTAACTGATTAATATGTACAGCTATTTATAAAATAAAAGGCTAGGCTGTATTTGCATGTGGATACTTTTCTGATAAGTACTCATTCCAGTGAATTAATAAACATGGAACTTCAAGAGGCAACTTATATTAAACATTAGTCTTCTAGGTTATTCATTTACTCTACTCAGATTTACAGTTAAAGTATTACTGTCAAAAGGAAAGTACAATTTATCTAATCCAGTTTCCTATGAAAATACACTTAGGTGATTTTGGGAGTCTTCAATTACCTAATTGTGTAAGAGAATAATTTATATCTCACAGTCAGTAACTTGTGATGCTGATTATTACTCAATTTTCAGTGAAAGATCAGACAATCTACCTGAGGCACTACATACCTTGAAATATCTATATATATTTTCCTAAGAGTGCTAAATGGATAGTGACCTGTGAAATAAAGATCAATATGCTGTGACATAGTATAATCACAAGGATGAATCTATCATTTGCTTCAACTATATGAGAATGAAAATTTAACACGCCAAAGCCATTGTCGATTTCAGATTACTTTTGGCAAGGTTACAAAAATCCGTAACATTTGTTTAAATGTAGTGTTTCTTCAGATTACAACTAACTACTTATCAGTTTATTTGTCATTTATTTATTACCAACATACCTTGCTAACTTCTGCTGAAAGGTTGTTCAGAAAGTGATTCTTAATTCAAGGAGTCATTTAGTGGCTTTCAGGGTGTTGAACAAACACCACGTAAAGTTGAGGGCCATTATTCAAGAGCAGCTTCCAACCAGGCACACGTAGTGACTATAAACATTAAAGATGTCATTTATGCCCATAACTCAGATATTTTGGGTGAAATCCTTGCCTGAAAATTAATGGCAAAACTCCCATTAAATTCAGTTTAGCCAGATTGTCAGCACTAACTTCTAAAACACTCATGAAGTGATCTTCCAGAATTAAATTCTGAGAATACATCATAACATGAAAAAAACAGATTTTGCCATTTGATTATTGTACATTCTATCAGGTATTTATATCTGTACATTTTCTTTGAATGACCTAATTCATTTGCCAATAGCACAGGTTATAATAATAATTACTGTTGTCAAAATAGGCTTTTTGTTAAAAAAATGCTTCAGTGGTTGATCTTTAAAAGCAGATCCCTTTTATGCACCTTTTAATACATATAGTCCCTGAGAGGGTACTTAAATTATAAGGAGTACCAAATGACTTGCAGATTCAAAACAAATAAAGACGGTACTTAATCATAGAGCAGGTGTTCAAGCCATGGGCTTCACATAGGTTCAAAAAACTGTTAGACAAATCCATGCAATAAATATACATCACGGATAATTACATGCAGACATACATGTGTGGTTTCGGAAACTCCTGAACGTATAGAGAATACATCAAGAAAGGGTAAACCAAGGAAGTATAACTTCCCATATCCCTGGATAAGTTACCTCAGTAGCTCATCAGCCTCATTTAAAAAACCCTACCTTATTAAAGTTATAAATTTTTCTAGCTTTAGCTTCAACTCGTGCCTATCATCATGTCTTTCCTTGTGAGCTTAAAAAGATATTTACTATCCCAAAATTTTTCCCTAGAGAGATACTTATGTTCTTGATTTGATTGGATCAGTTCTCCAATCTTTTTTTGAACAGAGTATTTTAATGTCTCGTTATGAGACATGTTTTCTAGAATTGATATAATTACTATAGTTACTTTCTCAATTCTTTTAAGTTCCTCGGTATCCTATTTGAAACAGAGGCACCAGAAAGTAGACACAGTATTTCCTTCATGATTTTCCTATCACTGTATTCTGATATAAAATCAGTCTTGTACTTGTTTCAGATATTATCCTGCTTATACTTTCAAGGATCATATTCACCCTCTTATGTAAAGCATATCAGTAAGAGATAATCTTCATTTGATTACTTTCTATGACGACTCAGTCCTTTTCAGTCACTGCTTTCCAGGGCAGCATCTCCATTTTGTAATTATGATCTGCATTCATCCTTCACTGGTGAATAAGTTTGCATTTCTTTGTATTAAAACCTGTGATGTTTGCAAGGATCCCTTTCACAAAGAAACTAACTGGTCCATCTCCAGCTATCATGTTGTCCCTGAAGATTTTATCATCTCAAACTTGTCCTTGCCTGAATAGAACATCATCATGTTTTAGTCTTAATCTAGAGCCAACAATGAGCTGAAGGAATTAATTTCATTTAAATATTTCCATAATGACAGGGTGTCATTTCATAGGCTTATGGTCATGTAAGGTTCATCATGTAAGCCTCACCATGAGGCTTGAACTTTGTCTGTCCAAGTCTACTTCACAAGAAGTTAATAGTTCGTTGATAGCAAAGTCAAGCACTAATAAAGATTGCTTATTGACAAGAGATGAGAGGAATCTTACCAAATGACATTAAAAGTTCCAAAGCGATTGGCAGTTGGTAGTCTAAGGGATTCTTGAAAAAGATGAAGATTAATAATTTTTGTTGAAGGGGAGTGTAATAACATTTTAGTCTAAACAGTACTTCTTCAGGAAAAGGGGAAGCACATATTCCAATCGAGACCCTCTTTTGTGAAGAAAAACTTGAAGATGTAGTATTTTTTTCAGAAGAAATCTTTCTTTAGTCCCATGATTTGATAGTCATTGATGTCTTGAAAGCTGGATAATCGAGAGAAGCTGCTTGCAACTGAGGTAAGGATAGGCAGATGTAAGCAGTTTTCTGTCTTATCAGTCTTTGTAAGCTTTGTAACTGTGTTTCTGTATTTGAAGCTGTTGTAAATAAATTATTTTCTTTTACCTTTACTAGACTTTTCTCAAGAATGCATTTAGAATAAGTGTCAAGCTGGACATCCTATCCCTTTGTGTAAGGTGTTCTTTAAAACTGAATTACTGTGCCGCTTCTTCAGGGTATAGAACCTCTGAAATTTCCAGGGCATTCAAAGCATAATAAAATGTGTCTCTGCTAGACAGCATGGATTATTTTGGAATTTTCAATTTTGTCTATGTAGAAGATGCATCCTATTTTTCATGCTGTAGGATGGGAGGAATACTACCGTTGAACACTAATGATGATGGCAAAGTTTGCAGCACTGTAATTATAGCAATATTTGTGTCATCTATAAATTTTATCAGTAATGATCATAAATTTTATTCCAGATTATGAATAAAATTATGGACTGTGCATTGGTATAAACCAATCAAATATTTTCCTAGATGATGAGTGAATGTTGAGATCCAACAATTAATCATTTTTTTAATTATTTAATTTTAACTTTTGTATAAGTGTTGTATTTCTAGTAAGAAAGCTAGGCAAAGCTAAGACAAACACTTTACAGAATAGTATTTTGTCAGCCTAATTTATAACGCATCAAATAAATTTGCAAAGTGTATTTTATAAAACTTAGGCCTGTGTGTTAATGGCATTAATTGAATTGCCATCTTCTATCAGCTTATATCATGCAAATAAATATTAACAGCTTTTACTTTTCAAAGACTTTTTTTTTTTACTATTGGAATATCCACTTTAGCATATACTAACATACAGATTATCTTTTTTTTCTTACAATCACAAGGAGTAGGTCTTCTGTTAACATAATCTTTGCTTCAGAATAATCTGTGGAAGGTCATGGGGCAATTTGGGAAATTTTAGATGTAAGTTTGTGGTATCTTAAGACCTAGAGGTCTTGGGTTGCATGTTGTGTTATGGAACTTTGAGGTTCTTTGCCACAGGTGACTGAATTTGGGGCATCACGGATGAGGTGTAAAGAACTAAATCTGTGCTAAAAGTGCTAAATTTGCACAAGTCATATTGTAATTAACTTTTGCCTCTTGTTGAATACACATAATGATACTTGTTCTTTTTAAAAAGCTTTGAGATCCTCATATGAGATATACTACACAAAAAGCATTTTTTAGTTCATTAATTCTTTGTATAGAATTCAAGTGGTAGGACTCTTGAGCTCTTCAAAAACAATATTGGTGTTGGATATCTACAGCTAAGTATAATGTCTGTTTTACATAAAGTCTTATGGGTTTTGAATATCAAATCTCTTCTCTCTCACAAAGAAGTCGATCAGGATTCTGATGGCCGCATCAGCTTCAAAGAGTTTGAATCTACAGTGAAGTACGGACAAGATGAAGTATCACCAATGTACTTTGCCTAAAGAATATTCTCTGGTGAAAAGACAAAGTGAAAACTTCAGATCTCAAGATATTTAAAAATCAATGAAACTTCATTTGTTTCAGCCAGCATTTTAAGAACTTTGACTGTTAAGTGTAGCTCTGAAGAATGGCCTTTGAAGCTTTACTGTTGACAAGTTGGGTGTATTAATTTACATGTGTATGTGTGTGTAGAATACTTAAAATATTTGAAATCTCAATTGATTCCCAATCACACTAGTTAGGAACTGCAACTCTGTACTTTTTCTTCTTGAATTAACAAATCAAAAAGGAGTAACTCGGATTTCCAGTTACTGTGAAATGTATTTGTTCACTTTTCCAACAGCCCTTTGTTGACAGACCATAATATCTCACACATATAGAAACTGATTAAATTTATGGCAGATAATGCCTGTGTTTTTTTAAATCAGTAATATATTTGTCTTTCATTTATTGTTTCACTTTCATATATTGTTCTTTATTACAAGTTATTTTCAATTTAACATTTATTGTTTAATTAGCTACATTATTTAATTCTGAACAATTATCAAGAACTGCGTATATAAGGAAGTAAGGTATACATAAATACTTAGCTTTTTCTTTTTTAACAATTTTTTAAATGGAGATAAGAATGAATCTTTAAAGTGTACATCATGGACCTCAGTATGGCAGGCTGAAAATTCAAACCTTCAGCTGACTTTAGGGAATAATTTGGATACATACACTTTAGCAAGATCAGAGAATCTTCCAAGAGTTGAGGGGAAGTGTAAGGTAGAATCTGTCATCATCTACAAAGCTATCTTCTCTTCTTTCTCTTATCCAGTAACTGGGAGATGTTCTTGCCTGCTGTAACTTTATATACATCCATCCAAGCTGTGCTATAGGGAGATAAATCTTTCTTATTCAATTTATTTTATCTGTGATCACTTACTTCCTACTGCCTTTGTGGGTTCATATTAATGGTAATAGATAATAGAGGTTTCATTATGGGCACTGTCTCTGATCATATGGTCCACTCTGTTGCTTCATTTCTGTTTAACCTGCCAGTAGTTAAATTGCTTGGATTAGAGATTGCTTTTGAAACTGTCCAGAAGCAATCCCCTCCTCAAGCGAGATTACAGACTGTAGTATGTACTTAAAACTGCTGTAAAAAAAATAACAAATAATAATGATCAGTACTCAGAAGAGGGTATCAATTCTACTCTTAACTTAAGAGAGTCTCCAATTTCTCCCACATTTTAGTGAGACGTTCCAGAGTACAATTTACAGGTGAAGTATTTATAAAATGATGTTTGTTTTCTGTTCCCATTACAAAGAATCACAGAATCACACAGAATCACTAAGTTTGGAAAGGACCTTCAAGATCATCAAGTCCAACCATTAACCCAATGCCACCATGCCCCCTAAACAATGTCCTGAAGCGCCACATCCACACATTTTTTGAACATTTCCAGAGATGGCGACTCCATCACCTCCCTGGGCAGCCTGTTCCAACGCTTGACCACTCAGTGAAGAAATTTTTCCTAATATCCAATCTAAACCTCCCCTGGTGCAACTTGAGGCCATTTCCTCCTGTCCTATCGCTAGTTAGTTGGGAGAAGGGACCAACACCCACCTCACCACAACCCCCTTTCAGGTAGTTGTAGAGACCGATGAGGTCTCCCCTCAACCTCCTCTTCTCCAGACTGAACAACCCCAGTTCCCTCAGCTGCTCCTCATAAGACTTGTGATCCAGCCCCCTCACCAGCTTCATTGCCCTTCTCTGGACACGCTCCAGCACCTCAATGTCCTTGTGGTAGTGAGGGGTGACATGTACGTGTCTCACTAGGTACAGGTAAAGTGAAATCTTGCTCTTCTTTAATTCCAAGGCAGATAATATATAAATAATGGGAGGAAGTTGGAGACACTGAATATCTCAGCAGGTATATCTGATTCTATATATAAGAGCAAGATATCCATTAGATGAAATGAGCTGTAATTCAAATAGCAGGCTTTATGTGCTAGTCAGTGTGAAAGAACTGGTGTTACCTTTGAAAGGTGATGGCAAGACATGCTAATAGATTGGGGGTTTAGTCTTAGAAATGCCATTCCCCAATAGATGAATGTTTTCATAAGAGAATCATCACCATGGATGTTAATTAGGAATATCATTGCAGCCTCTTCTGAGATGCAGGAGATTGAATTATTATCCCACAGGGATAGTCACTATAGTCTAGACACATTCATGAAAAAATGTATGATGATTTCCTGTGATATTACTTACTTTATATTTTTTTGGTCAGTAGACTTTAGTTTTTATAGTGCCCAGACCCTGTAGCCTTCCTAAACACTGAATCCGTGTTTTATTATGATATACTAATTTAGTATTTATTATTTTACAGATTTAAAAATAATTATTTTGTTCATAAGGAGCAGCTGATCTTAGCAGTTTCCATCTGCTGGAATTCTTATTTCTAGTACTAGCTTTTATTTAGCAGTTTAAAAGTCTGTGGCCTCTTGTTTATATTTGTACCCCAGCTGTGGTTTGTTGTCTACATATCTGACAATATCTGTAGGTCACAGGTGCTATATTATACAAGTATAGTCTTCTGTTAATTATTATAACAGAAAGCAAGATCTTTGTATGCTTTTTGTTTTAAGAAATATACGCCTGGTATACATGGCAAGGAACTCTAGAGAGCAAAGTGCTCTCTATCATCTCCTTTATTTCCATATACTCTCAGTCCTCATTTTCTCGAGGACTTGAAAAGTTGGTATGAACTTGAATTACTGAGAACATAAACTCCAGGAAAGGCCAATGAAATTATTTACCATGTTGGAAATTTTTTTTTAGAATAGAACAGAACTGTATTAAAGGATCATAAGCATTCTTGTTTCTTCTCCCATGAGGATTCACAGAAACAAAATGCAGATGACCCACACTGCAGAAACAATTCAGCTATCACTACAAATTGATCAAATTAGGAATGACATGTATTGGGTGGGTTAGGTGGTAGCCTATTCTCAGTAATGGTTTGGGAAACAATAAAAGCAATAGCTACCCAGCTGTTGGATGAAAGAGGCCGCATGCTCTTCATTTTTATATGTTCTCTATTGCTGATGTAAGAGCTCAACATGAAAGGTCAACGTGAAAGCATCGGCAGAGCTAAGAGCTATGATCAGCCTTAGCTTACAAGCTTCAACTCTGACAACTCACGTCAATTCTAGAGTGACATAAAATGGGTCTATACACTCATTAGCAGGTTACGCTCTTATCTGCAACATTTCCAAACGTGTAAGGACATCAGTGATATGAGCCCAGATACGAAGTTTTCTTTTGTTTGATGGCTACTGTCTTTGGCATAACCCTGGGAACTGAATTGTAGTTGAACTTCCAGCACTGAAAAATATAGTTGCGGTAGCTAAAGAGCCATAGTTCTTTAACAAGTAATTAGTCATGTACTCTGTTGAACAGCACAGAGGTGGATCTTCAGGATTTACTGACCAGAATGTTATACTATATTTTCCAATTTTATGAGCGCATTTGCTTTCCTATTAGCATCCTATTAGTCCTATAGACTTTCCTAAGTCTATTATGTAGACTTTTTGTTGTTTTCTGACACCACAGTTACTTAACAAGCAGGATTTGGTTGTTAAAAATATCCATAAAAAGAATATTTACTTTTCTCAGGTTTTAAAGTGAGGAATCATCTGTTTAAATTATTTGCAAATGGATCCTTTATACACTTAGCTTATTGCTGCCACTTTATAGCAAATAGGTAGATTATATAACCATAAATACCATCAAAGCATATATGTTTTGTTCCCCTGGGGCTTCTGTAATTCAATATAGCTGTTGAAATCTGGTAATCTGTAATTTCCTTTAAAAGGATTTGGATGATTTAGAGTTTTTAGCAAGGCCTGTAGTGACAGGACAAGGGGCAATGGTTTCAAACTGAAAGAGGGTGTATTTAGATTGAACATTAGGAAGAAACTTTTTACAGTGAGGTTGGTGAGACACTGGAACAAGTTGCCCGGAGAAGTTGTTGGATGCCCCATCATTGGAAGTGTTCAAGGTCAGGCTGGACCGTGCTCTGAGTAACCTGATCTAGTGAAAGATGTCCCTGTCATTTGCAGGGGGGTTAGACTAGAAGATCTTTAAAGGTCCCTTCCAACCCAAACCATTCTGTGATTCTCTTATTTTATCGATTGAATGAACAGCTGTCAAACTATGGTCTCTGGGCAACATGACATTCCTGGTAGCCTGCACAATGTAGTATACTGAAATCCAGGAGAGCTTTGACTGAAAAGGAATTCAGAAAATTCAGCCAAATATAGAGATTTTCCTCACTGAAATATTTTGTTTACTTTTTTTTCCTGGTGTATCATATAATGAGTATTTCATACATTTATTCAGTAATCAGAAGAATCCAGAAATAAATATGTGCAGTACATCATAGAATATGCAATGTGTCCCTATAAGGTTCCCAAAATAAAACTTAGTGTAAAGATAGTACATCAGGTTTGTGGCAGTGTTACCGTGTCTTCTATCTTTAATCAGCTGGGTGGGTGGTGGCTGACAAGTCAAACCCAGTAACTAGATGACACATAAAATGTTGCAGTTCAAAGAAGAGCTTTGGCATGACTCTCATTGACTATAACACATAGGCTTTACACTTCTCTGGCAATGAAATGCAGCCTTAAAATGAGTATGAATCACAGCTTGTCCTGGTTTTGGCAGGGATAGAGTTAATTTTCTTCCTGATGGCTGGTATAGTGCTGTGTTTTGGATTTGGGATGAAAATAATGTTGATAACGTGCTGATGTTTTCAGTTGTTGCTAAGCAGTCAAGGACTGTTCGGCTTCCTGTGCTCTGCCCTGCCAGCGAGCAGGCTGGGGGTGCACGGGGAGCTGGGGGTGACACAGCCAGGACAGCTGACCCAGGCTGGACACAGGGATATTCCACACCATATGACATCATGCTCAGTATATGCAGCTGTGGGAGTTGTCTGGGGAGGTGTCGCAGCTCAGGAACTGACTAGGTATCAGTGAGCGGGTGGTGAGCAATTGTGCTGTGCATCACTTGTTTTGTATATTCTTTAATAATAATAATAATAATGATGATGAATAATATATAAACTTATTATTAATATTATTATTCCCTTCCTTTTCTGTCCTATTAAACTATCTTTATCTCAACCTACGCGTTTTACCTTTTTTTTTTTTTTATCCTCTCCCCCATCCCACTGCGAGGGGGGCAGCGAACGGCTATGTGGGTGTTCTAGCTACCTGCCGGGTTAAACCACAACCCAGCTGCATCTGTGCTTTGATTCCTTAACACTCTTCTTTGGGAAGACTGCCCAAATGTAAAAAAGAGTCAGACCTGTTTGTGTAGAGATTGCCAAAAAAGATTTGAGAAAATACATTGCGCCATTGTCCATAAGAAACAGGAATAACAACAGGGTTTTTTTCAATTGTAGTTCTTTAAGGAACCATATCTGAGCCTCTTATTTGCAAGAAATAAAATAATTGTGATGAATTTTAAAGGATCCCAGAGGTTGCACATGCTTTAACATTTTGGATGAAAGCATAGTGTGATTCTGAAGTGAATCCCCCGATCTTCCCCACTCTCTGTGTATTGGTTCAGTTTGCAGAGTCATTATCATGCATCAAGGTTCATTTTGGAGGAAAGGAAACTAGAAGACCACTCTGGGTATGCACAAAACATGCTTCAATACCTAATGGAGACATGAGTCCGAATGGTGAGTAGCTTGCACCACCGTGAAGTTCTCCAAGTCCTCCAGCATATATCAAGCAGTCCAGCTGACCATCAGCAAAACAGTCACAGCAGCAAGGCATCCCATTCTCCATGTCTGCTTCTTCATTTGAAAGAAAAGCCAGTGCCACCGCCATCAGTGTCCTCTTGGATTTGTTCTGCTGGCTCCAGTCCTTCGTTAGTCTCTTCAATAGGACCTTTGGATGCTGATCAAATTTAGAGTGGGGATTCAGTTTGGCAACCAGCATCATGGTGTCAACCAGAAATGAGCAGGAAAATAAAGTTGCTGCTTTTCAACTTGAGACCGTAAGGAGGCAGGGCAGTGACACGCTACTGTCTTCTGCATGAGACAGACAAAAGGACGGCATGGAGTTTCCTAGGGTGGAGGATCATGTGGACAAGAAAGCAACAGTTCTGTGGCATAGCTTCTATTCAGACAACTTTGAACAAAATGTGTGGTGAGAACATTTCATCTAGTGACTCAGCACCGATGGCATCATAATACTAAACTATTGCTTTTGCACTGAAGTATTTGCTAATATAGAGTTAGCCAGGGAGTCTGATGTTTAAAACTACTTAGATACCTGTGCTATGGTGAAAATCTCAACCTTAGTCAGATGAAATCTCTCACTGACACCAAGGAGGAGTACTTCTATGTGCACTCCACTCAAATTTGCATTTAGATATATAATTCTGATAGAATAATTCTAATGTAAATAAATTAAATAAGGTAAAAATTTTGTTTCTTTTACCACTGACTTTACTAAATACAAGAAAATGTTGAAGAATGTAGATAAAGATGGCTTACAAACAAGCTACGAAAAATAAGACACCTGCAGTAGTACATCTTAGGATGAGTTGCTGTGTTAAAAGACTTGAGGCAGGTCTACTGAGAAAACCCCATGTCGTGGTTTAGCCCCAGCCAGCAACTAAGCACCATGCAGCCCCTCGCTTGCCTCCCCCCCGAGGTGGGATGGGGGAGAGAATTGGGAAAAACCCTATGGGTTGGGATAAAAACAGTTTAATAGGACAGGAAAGGAAGAGGAAAATGATGATGATAATAATAATAATGATGATGATGATAAAAGGATATACAAAAAGAAATGATGCCCAGTGCAGCAATTGCTCACCACCCGGTGATCGATAGCCCATTCCACCGCCGGCCGACCCAGTTTATATACTGGGCATGACGTTATACAGTATGGAACATCCCTTTGGCCAGCCTGGGTCAGCTGTCCTGGCTGTGTCACCCCCAGCTCCTTGTGCACCTCCCCGCTGGCAGAGCACGGGGAACTGAAAAGCCCTTGAGTGAGTATAAGCACCACAACTGCTTAGGAACAACTAGAGCATCAGTGTGTTATCAACTTCATTCTCATCCTAAATCCAAAACACAGCACTGTACCAGTCATCAAGAAGAAAAATCAACTCTATCCAAAACCAGGACACCCTAGTAGCTACAGAGCATTTACACTAAAAAGGAAAGAACTTTGAAATACTTAATCTTTCTTGGAGAAGAAGGCTGTGATAGATGTTAAATAATTGTGAAATATTCAGTGACATATTGAGATGTAACAGATGCTATGGAATCATGTCATAGTCAAACATTGTACTAATTTTGTAAGTGTCATATATTTGTTAGCATTCCTATTCTTGGCTAAGGGCAATCTTGAGAGTTAGTAATATGAAATTCTGGTGATAAAAGAGTACAAATAACAACTCATTTGAAGTTCTACTTACCCACTTTGTTGGGGAAGCAGCACACAGACACATTTAACTGTCTCAAAAGGCCTCAGAAGATGAATTACATGAAATTTTGACTTTTGACTGCATTGTTTTGGAATCGGGAAGCCCTATTCCAGAACTGATGTGCTGTGTCCAAAGAGAGCAGCCCTGAAGAAAGACCCCAAGTATCCTAGATTTTCCAAGTCCCCATTTGGATGATAGGTCACCTCCTGATAAGCTAGCAAATATATTAGCAACAAATTTTAATCTTTCTTTTTTCTGAGAGGCTCTTGATCTGAATTAATACATTTAAGTAAATGTTTGGGGTTGGTGTTTTTTTTTTTCATAGTTAACTTTGTGAAATGAACACATTTTACTGGAGATTTTAATACCGTCCTGAAGTCAGACCTATAGGGACAATTGCAGAACAATGTGGATGATGGAGCCCAAAAGCCGTGTCGGGACAGAGGCAGAATTTTACCACATGGAAGATGAAAAGCAGAGTCCTGAAACTTAAGCTAAATCCCAGAGAATTCTAACTGTTGTACAGGAGAGACCTAAGATACATTTCTTCCAACGTCCAGTCTCTGGCAATGGGCAGTAGTGATGATTAACCATACAGCAGCAGGGGTGTAGAAGAGTGATGCTTCCCTAGCACGCTCTGTGTCCAGCAGCCAGAGGTTTACAACTCCCTTCTGCAATGTCCCGTATTATAGAAGTGATTCTGTCTTGAATCGCACATGCTCCCTTCTCTGTGGTTTCTTTGGTCGTACTACAGTATTTTTGAGGTGATCAGAACTGTGCTCACTACTGAAGCTGTGGAAATAATTGGCTTTATATAGCAGCATAAAAAGGTTTCCCATTTTATATTCTATAGCTTTCATAATAATTTGAAGATTCAGTAGTGAAATGGAAGCACAGTTAATTCGGAAATGATGTTAGGAAGCAGTTAGATTTATCTTTATTTCTGCCATGACCTTCATTCATACATTGTATAAATTTACCATGATAAATATAAACACATATATATAATATCATAAATAGCAAATAAAAATTAGAAATCAGATTATTTGCCATATTTAAGCACCTAAATAAATAGGAAGATGGCTCTTGTAATCTGCAAAAGAGTTGAGGCATCTTCTACCGGAATCTAATAGCTCATGCACTGACTACATACATAGCTTTGAAAATCCTGCAGGAATCAGCCTGCATTTTAAATTTAATTAAATTTTTTTAAATTAGATACTTCATATGAATAAATAGGAAAAAAAAGAATTTAGGAAATCAGATGTGTATAACAGACAGCCTCACCCCTGCAGTTCACCGAGAACATGAGGTAGATCCTTAGAATGGTAATTGACCACTGGTGTATTTATACACTGCAAGACAATATCATGCAAAATGCTGCCTAGAAGCGAGGTTTGGGTCTCTGACACAGCTGTGCTGCTCCGAATGGTGGAGCAGTCCTTCTTGGCATCTGCTGAGAACCCTCTGCAAGGCTCTTCCCTGCTTGATCCGCCTTGTTAGGCAAGCAGCGTTCAAATCTTTATGCAGTGCCACAGCCTGGGTGTGCTATGATCAGGCAGAGACTACTTCATGGAGAGGTCATCTCTCTTCATAGTGATCCACGAGAACAGCTGCAGATTTCTAAACTTAGCAAATCACCTAAATTTACTGGAGCTTAAGGAAAGCGAGTCATCCAGATTTATTAAAAAATCATTCTATACTGAAACTTATTATGTGCTTTTGACAAAGATTGGTCAGAAACTATGTTTACATTGCTGCCATGATTATAATATTTTGCTTCTAATTGTGAAAACTGTCACAATCTACAAGTTGGTATGTTGTATTAAAATTTAGATCAGGAAAAGACCAATCCTTAGACATATAGAACTGTGGACTCAAGGGTGAGAAATCATGTTGGATCTGTAGTTGAGAGCTGGTCATGGCAAAAAGAACAGTAAGGTCATAAAGAAAATATTCGTAGTGCTCTGATTTGTACTACTTCTCCATTGCAGTGATTCATCATTGTAGTTCTCTGTTCTCTATGGCAGTGCTCTAACTATACTATGGAACAAAAAAATTTAAGAAGGGTGTGCATAGACCAAGGGACATAAAGAAGTTCAGGCATCTTTGTCCTACTGAAATCATAAGAACTTTAGAAATGCCCTACAGGGTCAGGTCCGTGGTCCATCTAGCTCAATAACCTGTCTCTAGCTCTGCCTGTGGGACACACTATTTAGAAAGAGCGCACAAGCCTGGATGCTACCTGTGGTTCAGTCCCCTCAAACTGCCCCAGCATCCATAGTCACTGGGTTAAGAAAGTTGGAAGGCACACTGCCAGTCTTAAAGACTTATGAGGGAAAAAAAACACATTTACTTTTACAAGAACTGCTAAACACAGGCTAAGCTGAACTAGAAATGGCTTGGACCCTTCCAATCATTGAAGAAACAGAACCTAGACTCTGTCATAAGAAAATGTAAACAGTCAAAGGCTTTCAAAGTATATTTATGATCTTTTACATAGATGTGTCATTCACTGTTCTTTTACACCATGGTCCTTTTTTCTAGGAAGCATACAAATGAGATTAGATTTTAACTGCTAATTAATAGTGTTCCACAGCCTTCTCACAACAGAGGAAATTCTTCAGTGGCAGCTTTGCTCTCCCTTACACCTACTTTCTTTTAAATGACTTTTATCATGCTTTCAGCAAAGCTATAGCTCTTAACAGGGACCTTGGTATCAAAGATGGAAAGATCCAAAGATGGACTTGCACGCAGAAGAAGAGGTAGAAAATCCTTTAGTTATATTTTACTTCAAAACCTCTATCTATTTGGGATGAAAAGAATAAAATATTTTTTTCTTGATGACATATCCCTGTATTTCACAAAGATGTGCCCTCTGTGGTTTGTGTATTGCACCAAGTGTTTAAATGAGGTAAAAAATGAACTGTCCACTTAATTATATGCAAGCTTTCATTAATCTACAAACTAACACAATCATTAAACAATAACATATTAATAAAGAAACATCACAAAATGAGTCTTCTAGAAAATAATTCAGAAAAGGTACCTCATAAACTCATAAATGAGGGTATTTTTTTGACACTTGAATCCCTGTACTGTATGCTGCATTGCTTCTATGCAGTAATTTCAAAATCCAAATGTTGTTTAGTACTGAGTGAAATGCCTCACAGAGGCTGTCATATCAGAACATCAGTACACCAGACTTGTAATTTCATAGGAAAATCATATTAAGTTTATTTAACAAGATCTGATTTTTTAAAATGTGTTGATTAACATAAGTATAGTATCATCCTGTGACTTCGTATTTGCTGGGTATTGTATTATCTCATGCGTTATCTGCAATTCTTATTTCTATTTAGGCCTTTTAATCTCATTCTCACACTGCAAAGGGATGTTAGAATGAGTGTAAATGTAGGTTATACTCTTTTGAACATCCATTTATATTCCTAAAATGGTGTTAAATGAAGAAATGAAGATCATAGGCATGGTTATTTTTGTGTAACTTTGTGTGTGTTTAAAGTTGTGGGCTTCTCTGAGAGCTCGTACAGAATATCTCAGATTCCAAGAAATATAACATCTTCCCAAGTGAATGGCAATAACTGAAGTACCTATCTGCCATCTCTCACTTTAGAGGTTTTCTTCATTCTTTTGGTTACACAATGGTTATGGACGTGAGATCCTGTTATTACATGAAAAAGCGGAGATTTCCAGGAGATAAAATCTCAATTAATGCAAGGACTCTTTGAGCATATATCCCTGGGAAGTCTACCTAAATCTGAATCTGAAGCCAAGACAAATGTTAAACAGGTTGTATTTCAGTATTTTCCAGAGTTAGCCTGAATCTTCATACTCTTAACATGAATAACTTCAAATTCCTTTCTACCTTCTTTTCTATTTACTTTTCAACATCACGTATTTAGTTTACACCAGTTTAAACAAAATTTAGACTTCTGTTGATAAAGTTGTTATACACAAGGAAAAGGTTTAAATATGTTACTGTCTTTAAACCATCCTGCTGGTTGTATAGCAGAAATGCTCATTGAGACTTACTAAGGACACTGTTTTGAAGAACAGAACTGAAAAGGGTCCAGAAACAAACTAGACCAAGCCTGTCAAGTGTCACGTCAGGCTGATCAGAGCATCTCAGGAGAACTGAGAGAACCTTGGAAAATGACACTAGAAATGCACTTGAAGCACTGAGGAGATAGATACACAAACAAATGAAATTGTGATTTTCATACAAAAGCAGTTGTATCGACATGAAACTTTTTTAGTTTGATATATTTTTATTCCATAGGCGTGATTGTAATGGCAATATTAACTGTGCCTGATGATTTGTAATCCATTTCACCCAATTGCAGATCCAACACTGGCAGGACTACACAGGCACCAGTGAAGGCAAAAGCGGGATTTTTAAAAGTGTCTATGAAAATTAGTGGCATGCCTCGCTGAAGTTACCTACAACACGTTGCTGAATAACTTAGGGCTTGACTTGGGACATAAAGATACACGTGAGCTAATTTATGTCAGTAAAAAGTAGCTGAAGCTAGGCAGCTTTCAATATCTGAGCTAGCTCATCTATTGCTGGCTGTAGATGTCTCTATACTGTGCTCCACAGTGGAGAAATGCCCCTGGACATTTTTCAACATCCCATCCATAGTCAGTGGAATCAAAGGTGCCAGTGAAGGTTTTATTTTGTCAGCAGAATCTTCAGTTCTGGTGATAGTGCATGAAAACAGTAATCTAGTTACATCTCAACTTCTGCTGGAAGGTTTTGTCGGAAGATTTGCAACTATGCAAAGCATCTTTTTACTTACAACTTATGTTTGATTCCAAAATCTTTGCTGCCCAATAAACGAGAAACACCACAATATCATTTTATAGTCACTTTCGAGAGCATAGCTGTTAATCTAACTCTACAGTTACACTGTTACTGTATATTACAATATATATGTGATGTTCACTTACCTGCAATATAGGGCTAGGGTTATCTTAAACTTCGTATTTGTATGGCTTTTAAAGCCTCCATGCTGGAAACAGCATGTAATCCAGTAACAATTTTTTTCTTTCCTTTAAAAACACTTGATCACTATTTCAGCAATAGTTACTGCAGCAGCATCTGTCCTCACACAGGATCCCAGTAGGCAAAGTACTCCACAGACATGTCTAAAAGGGTCTCTGCCTCTAAGAACAGGGTACATAGTTCATCTTTCTTCCTGCTGAGGTAAAGCCTTTACTCCACTGTTTTCCGACCAATTTTACTCTCTCCAGCTACATGAATACTGCATTTTTTGCATGTTTTGCAAAACCTGTTAATGCCCCTTCCTGAATCAATCAACAGAAAACCCAAGTATTTCACCTCTGGTATTATCATAAAAATCACATGGGCAACAGTAGGTTGGCAAGCTATGTTTGATGTTTCTCCTCCCTGTGCCAGATGATAATATATGTGCATAATTGCTCAAGTGCCGTCTGGTTGCAACTTAAGATGTGTTGCTCATTGATAACGAAAGCGTTGATTTGGTCCCATGCATGAAACAGGAGTGTGCTTAATGTAAGCCTGCATGGACCCTGATAGAAAAATGGAGAAATGCCTTGTCAAAACCTTTTAAGAAATGTGCATTTAATAATGATTTTCCTAAATGGAGTGAAAATACTGCTGAAAGATACGTGATGGTTTGGGGCTTGAAAAATTCAATTGTTACTATGAGCATGGAGTGGCAGTGTGAAGCCTTCAGCCTGTTTTATCACACACACAGGGCTTCCCCGGCACAGAGGACATGGCAGGGAAGAGTGGGGTTCAAAGGTGGCTGAGGCTCAGGCCAGCGTATGCTGCAGTAAATGGCAAAACTCCCTTTGACACCAGTGTGTACGGCATTGCCCTTGTCACCCCCAAACAGAGAGTGGTGTCAGAGAACTGGAAAAAATCCCGGGAAGAAGTGAAAACTGAGCAAGGGTGTGGTAACGTTATTCAAATGCACAAAAGGCTTGACGTTATGAAAAAAACCCAAACCTTTCCTTCATGTCCATTGGTAGTACAAAAAGTAATGTGATTAAACTGCAGCAAGTGAGATTTACTTTAGAGCAGGAAAAAACCTCTAATGATCGGGGAGTGACTGGCAGGGATCTATTGCCTGGAGCACTTGTCAAATGCCCATGAACAGGGAGGCCCTGAGAACGGGCTGAATATACACCTGCCGAGAGAAGCTTAGGTGTAGTCCATTCTGCCATGGGGCAGGGAGATGAAAGAACGACCTCTGAGATCTTTCCAGCCCCTGCTGTGGTCCTCTGCATTCTGCGTGAAGACTTCTCATCTCCCATGCCTTTATACCAACATTTGCGCATAACTTGCCATTGAACGGAGCGATGCCCTCAGCAGTTCCTCCCTTCGACCTGCACGTGAGACGAGAAAACGGTGAAGCGTTATATAACTGGGTTTTTTAAACAAGCTTTAAAATTTGCTTGTCTACCTGATAATATCCATTTTAAACACAGATTATTGTCGTTTCAAATGTGTGCAAAAGTGATGAGGGAGGTGACTAGAAGCTTATTATTAATTTGCTGGTTTTATCTTTGGAAAATTAACATTCTGGCAAGGAATTTAATTGGACTTTTTTGTTAATTCTCACAGTAATGCTTAGGTTTTTCCTTTTGGGACTGGAGAGAAAAACCAGCATCTGGTGTTTGACGATGCTAGGGATTTACACCATATTATGTGTAATATCTGTACTGTAAATAAACAACATGAATAATTAAGTGAATAATGAGGTGTCCTGAATGAAGGCTTCTCTGACTGTATCTATGGAGTGTTTTTACTCCTGACATTTGTTCTCTATTGGGCATCTTGGGCATCCCATTGCCCATATGGATATTAGCAATGCATTTTTTCAAGAAGCCAGAAATAATATTAATGAAGGTTGTCAGATATGGCAGAGGGGCTTTTGCTCGTCAGTACTGTATCTGTATGAGAGGGTAAAATATAAGAAGAGCAGAATTTGGGTCATGTCCCTGAGGCTGCTGACAGGCCTGACTGCCCCTGCCTGGCTTTCCCCAGGACCCCATGTCAGCCCCCGGGGACGTCAGCCCCTGTCCCAGGGATGCCACAGAAGGGCCGGGCTCCAGCTCCCCACAGCCCTGCCATGGGCCCCGCCAGGTTGGACATACCCGTGGGCCCATGTCCCAGCCCAGCCTCAGCCCGGCCTTGTCCCCATGGAGGTGCCCGATGCCCATGGCTGGGGCTTCCCCCATGCCCCCCAGGCTGCCCTGCCATCTTGGGATGGGACCTGGCTGCTAGGACCTGTCCTGCCGCCCCAGGGAGCTCCATGGCCCACGGGGCCACCAGCCCACGCTGCCCCAGCAGGTTGTGAGGTGGCTTCTTTTAAGTTCAGAAGAAATGTAGAAGAGCTACATTGGGAGTGTTGTACGGTCTCTCCTGATGCGAAACCGAGTTCTGTGAATTGTTGGGGTATTTTTGTTTTTTTGTTTTTTTGCTACAGGGACAGACCCAAGGGTTTGTTCACCTCCTGGATGCAGATGATCTCAAGCACCAGGTCACCCTGTGCAGCGCTGGGGGGGGTCACACAGTCCCGCTGTGCCACCCAAAACAACGCCAGGCCTCCTCTGGGGCAGAAAAATTCAAGTCTCCATCTTCACCTTTTTAAGACTCCTGAGGTAATGCTGCCATTCCCTCATCAGCTCCTCTCAAAACACCAAGACTTGGCAGCGTGTTGGACATAGATGCTGCCTTCCATACGTAACGATTTTGCAATGGACGGTGGTAGGAGATGTTCAAATTGCTGGTATGTTGGTGGCATGAAGGGCAACTCTTATCACAGTCCATGCAGCAGCTGAGGACAGATCGAGGGGCAGGAGCTGCTGGATTTGGCCACAGGCCTGCCTCAGCCATTGCCAAACAATTGCTTATTTTATCTGTTCCCTGCATTTTTTAAAAAGTAAATTGGAGGTAATCTGGTTTGCTGGATTCATTTGCTTTTACAGAAAAAAGAAGGTGACAACACACGTGACTACTTGGTACATCTGTAAATGTGTGGCATCAGACGAAGTGAAGGCATGATGTTTTTTTCCTTTGAACGCTTCGTTAACACGCTTGTGATTAGCGCTGAGCAAGCTGAGACCTGGATTTCTGCTGCTGTGCTGAGGCAAGAGGAGACACCTCCCTTGGCCAGATTTCAGGTGAACCTTCTGAAGACTACAATGTGGCAAGAGCCACAGGAGTCCACAGCAGAAGATCCCCATCTCCTGACCGTCCTTTAGGGAGATTACTGGGGACGCCTGGCACCGGGGCAGCCAGAGGCTGTGGCTGGAATTAATATTATCTCAATTTCAGCTTTCCACCTTGAACGTAGCTGCATATAAGCAGAATGCAAAGTGATTTTTTTGTATATGTGATATGATAATTAAACTTAGCACTTTCTCAGCATTTGCTATTCAGAACTGTAAAGGAAAGCTAAATGAACTGCCAAGGAGGCATAGTGAAAATTAATGATGGGGATAGGACTCAGAAGGGCTGTTGACATCTGGGCTCAGTGCTCTGCTGAACACCCCGTCACTGGTTAAAATCTGTTAATACCACCTCAGGTGAGCATCCTCGGCTCTTCCCCGACAGCTCCACTGGCTGCTAGCTGTGCTTTTGTGCCTTCGTTTCCAGCCCGTTGCCAGGCATGCTCTACTCCTCCTCCTCGGGGAGAAGGCTGAACCGACTTGGCAGATGACTGCTGCAACTGTCCCACCTCCTTGCTCTGTCCCCGGGAGCCTGCGTCCACTGCCACTGGTCAAGGTACCTGGTCACAGGCATGCAGTCCCCTGACTTCCTATCGGCTGCTTAGGGAGGACGAACTTTAACACCTCTGCCAGAAAACATCCGAAGTTCTAACAAATAATGTCACTGTCAGTGATGGAAAGCTGCATAAGTCTCACTCTGAACCACAACTGTACAAAAACAAGTCAAAAAGCACTGGTGCTCTGCCACAACATCACCACGATTTGATGAAATGACAGTTCTGGAAAAAAAGAAAAAGGATTCTAATGTCTGTCTTAAAACACAATCTTATATAACAACTCATATTCCCAGTAACATGGCATGAAACCCTTAGACATCACAACTACACGAAATACGGTTTGTCGAATGTTAAACCACCAGCAAGGACAAGCTATTTTTAGAGCTGTCATATATTATTGCACTTGAGCTTTATTTGTCTTCTGGTTAAAAGAGGTTTTCCTTCAGAGAAGTTCACGTGAATTTTATACTCATTTCTAAGTCTTATGTTCCAATTCAATTTATTTTAAAGCAGATTCCTTGGGGAAAACTATAAAGCTAATTTGAATGGATTCTTTGGAGATTCAGGTTTAAATGAAGTGCCGTAAAATTGGCAGCCAAAGTGAAAAAATAGAATTTAATTTTATACTTGTATTACTCAATGGACACAGGCACCTTGCTCTTTGCTGCTGCTGAGGGTTTTGATGTAGTGTATTGCAGACAATTTAAACACACCTAAGAATTATACTTCACTGAAGTTTTGGTTACTAAGGAACCACGGAGTTTTCCTTGTTCAAGTATATTTTAATTTTATCAGATTATAAATTTATGGCTGGCACGTTCACAAAGTTAGTCATCCTCTCCAGTTTTTCAAAACTAATTCTATAAAATCCTAGTGATGTTAATCCTAATTTTGGGTAACTAAAATCAAATCCTATATCTGTAGGACATCTGGAAGATGGTACTTTAGCATCTCGTTGTGGAATTGTCAGATAACGTTCTTCACCAAGAACCTCCCCTTTCCCCATTTCCAAGTCCACTGGCTAACATTTGGGTAAAAATACTGAGCTATTTTGGGTGTCCAGCAGTTTGGACTCTCAAATTAAAACATTTTGTAAAAGGTCTGAGGTCTGGGTGGCAGATTTGTGGCTTTTTTTTCCTGAAACCAACATCTTTTTAAATATTGTTTTGTCCCATATTAATAGACACCTAAAATCATTAACATTTTCAGGCAATTTAGGCCACCATGGTAATTCATTATCAAATGAATTCATATTTGGTCTTACAGGTTTCCTGTCAACAGGTTAATTCTGGGGTTTTTTTCCCATAAAGCCTGTAGACACACCTAGAAAAATGAGACCTTTTGCTTAACAGAATTTATGTTTTTCTGTTACTGTTTGATGCATTTACAGCTTGGGAAATTCACAGAAATAATGTCTGAGCTGGTTGTTCAATTTCCCGTCACATAAATTACTGGGTAGATGTTCATTACTCCATCCCAGCACTGTGCTTCCAACCTAATCAGAAGCAGAGGTGAGGGTATGAAAAGACATGCTGGAGAAAACTCCAGTCCACTCTGTTATTTGCTCTGCACTCATGGTCCTATATTAGAAATGGCTGTTATTTTGGATGAGTAAATACATTAAGAAATGCTTAAAGAAATTAAAAAACTATTGCTCTGTTCTGGTAATCTTTATGTGAAAACAATTTTACTGAAAGAAGCCTTCATTCCCAGGGTTATTTTCTGATGGGCTCAGCTTTCCAAAAAGTTTTCGTCAGGAGCAGACACGCTTATTTGCTTTGGCTCCCATTGTAAGCGTTGGACACCTGAAGTTAGACACCAAAGTTGATATTTAAATGTGGAAATTAAAACCCCCCAATCTTTCGCACATGCTAGGTTGTTACAACCCTCAATGATCTCAGTGGGAGCTGTGGCTGCTCAACATTCGGAAAACCTGGCTGTTTAAGGCAAGGTGCTCAGTGGAGCAGAGAGATATAGATGTCCGGCTGCCTTGAGAGCGCTTGGATGCTCCCTGGGACCGGGTGGAAGCGGGGGGATGCGGTGCTGCGCTTGCTCGCTGTGCTGCTGAGCCGGTGGAAACCCACGGGCTGCTCTCCCCTGTGCCCCCGGCTTCCTGGAAGCAGAGCTGGGCACGTGCTATTCAGGAACTTTCTTCTACAACTCTTTTTGCTTATGACATTGAGCAGAATTTGCCAAGATGCTGCCAGCTACAAGCGTATCTACTTGTTGGGCTCTGGGAAAGGGCACGTGGTGCCTTATCTCATTCACAGGACAGAATTTTGATAGGCTGATTTCTGGATCCCTGGAAATCCTTTAGCATCTGTCATGATGACAAAAAGAAAAACATTTGCTCAAAGACAGAGACCCGTCCTCAGTTTGTAACAGTGGCTGAGGATCTGAAATTTCCCTGTGTCAAAAACGGAAACATTTCTGAATGCTGCATGCATTAAAAACAACGTGAAGGATAAAGAAAAAAATAAGAAAAGTAATTTTTATCCAGTTGTCTCTGCTTTGCATTTCTGTTCTTTCCCCACCAGAAGCCTGAGTCTCTGCTCTCCATGCAGGGCAGCACTTCAGGAACTAGCGCTTGCCTGTGATGCAACCCTGAGCCAGGCACATCCCTCTTTTCCTTCAAGGTAAGGATGCGAAAAGACACCAGCACTGTCCTCTCCTTAGAGTCTTATTCATATGCTATAATATTAAACTAAACCAGGATAACCTTCCTCAATAGACAAACCCAGCTTTCTGGCCCAGAACAAGAGCACAAGGTTTGGAAACCAGCCTCCCCCCTGCCCCCGTCTCCCCTCAGGGTACATCCTTCCCTCAAGCCTGGCTTTCCCATCCCGTGATTTCCAGTGGCTTTTTAGGCTGAGCAAGCCCATGGAGCTCTCCCAGATTCCTGGGCGAACCCGCTACTCCCTGGGTCCTCACAGCTCTGGGTCTGCTCCCTGCTGCCAGCTCCCCATGTCCCCTAGGGCCCTCCCCGCGGCCCCCAAGCTGAGGATGCTCCCCAGCGAGCTTTTCTACAAACGTGTACAGAGATGCGCGATGATTTGTTAAGAATCCTTTTTTGCTCCTGTTGAATTCAGGGTAAATTACAAGTTTCCTCTTTTTACGCATTGATCTCACTGATGAATTTATTTTTTTTCTTGGAGAAGGAAGATGGCTGGCAGCTTTGGCTGTTACTCGGTTCTAAATAACAATGTAAACTGTTATTTACATGATACTTATTCATCTGCTGAAGATTAATAAAGGCCTTTTAATAACCCCAGCAGGTTTTGAGGGATTATTACATCATAAGATAAAAAGATGGATCTATACCTGATTCTAAGGGGCAAATAGATTCCAGTTAAGATCTATAGGAAGTATACAAATAGAAGGAAAGACACTTCATATTTTTTAGAAATAAGCTGCATGAGAACAGGAGCCCATTGCAAACAATTTAAGTAATTTAAGCTTTTCTCTAATTAGACTTTTATAATTTCAGTGAATTAACCCTTTTGCGTAACTGTGTCTGAGTCTCCTTTCTGATCTGCGTGCTGTCCCTCATACGGGGTCTCATGTCTTATTTGTCTCAGGGTGAAAACTCATCGTTTTCTCAGGTTTATATCAGAGTTTAGGTATAACCATGTCTATCTTCTAATGGTTTTAAATAGACCTGATTGTGTCCGGGTATTTATTTGATCTTGTCACCAGAAATAGTAACATAGGTCTGTTTATTAGCTGATGGAACTAAACAGACAATATAAGCTCAAGAACAAAATTTAGCCTTGTCCAGTCCTATGCTTTGCTGCAAGTTAAAAGAGGTAAGTTTTCTCTGTGAGATAAGCAACAGCAGATGCAATTCACATTCTTTTAGCCAGCACAATTATTTTCTTTAGAAAACCTTTTGGAAATGTTCTTTTAAAAGGTTCTGACTTTTTTGTTCTCATACCTTTTAGGGGCAACGTGAAAGAAGTAAGGGAGGAAATTCAAGTGCAGAAGGATAAAAAGGAAGAAACTCAGAAGAAACAGAAAAATGGAAATGGAAAAAACAAACCTTTTCATAGGAAGCTGAGTGAGTACACATTGGTCATGTCAAAGCTACCTATAGAAATAGTATCACAAATGAAAGTGTTTGCCATCATTGCAAGCTGCCCATAGGCAGTCTTACTGTAATTACTTTACTCCACGTATAATGCTAAGGTATCACACCATGGAGAGAAGTGCTTTAGAGATGCCAGTAGACAGACAGACTTTTGGTACTAAATCACACAGTATTCAAGGTGAGAAGTCGCACAACGGAAAGGGAATTGCCTTTCTCTGAGACCTGGGAGCACACCTCTATGGCAGAGCCGAGGGCGTCGCGGAGGCTGGGTCGCACGGCGCCGTGCGCCCTTGCTGCCGGCGCTGCCCGCGAGCGAAGCGCAGAGCCTGGCTGGGGTGCCGCCGGCACCCGGCCTTGCAGCCAGCAGCTGCGGTGCCCCACGCCCGCGCGAGTGTATCGACAACTCGTGTTCTGTGCAGACAGTGCGCTTCTGCTCCCCGATGCTTTCCAGCTATAATTACAATGGGACATCAATATCCAGTTCCAGCCACAGCTACCTTTGCTCTTTTTTAATTATCTGGTGACCTTGGTGACTCCATTTATTTGCTTATTTTGCCGAGCTATCTATCAGAAAAGTAAAATCTGAAAAATATACCTGAAGAACCGGTAAATGTAGACACTAGACATCTCTACAAGAGCCACACTTGTGAAATGACTACAGATAATTATCTATCACAGCATTTACAAAACAAGATTTAAAACCAAGGAAATTAATACCTAAGGACTGTGCAAGCCTCACAGTAAATCTTGTAGGTCAATACACAGAACAAACATAAAAGTATTGTCATGTCAGGTAACAAATTTCCTTTTCCTCACCACATAGCAAGACCTCTGACTTGAGCTGCCCCCCAAAATAGTCTGATTTGTTCTTTGCTTGTTGTCCACATTAAATCCAGCACATCAGTTTTGACTTTTAGAATTACTTTGACGTTTTATTATTAATGATAGTAAGCAGAAAACACTATCAGTGGACTTTAACTTACGTTACTTACCTTGTCCTACCTGACAATGAAGACATACATTTTTAAATACCTATGTATTAAGTGTATTCCAAGATGCAGAACATTTTTAGTTCCAGAAGTCTGTTCTCTTTCTTAAGACTACTACAAGTAGCTGAACAAACTGATCTCCAAAGAAGCCCAAGTCCCTCCAATGGTTTTAAAATAAAGAAAAGTTACAGCTGCTTCTAATCTGATACATCCTCTGAAAGGCTGAGGAGATGAAAGACATGATTCACTAGACTGAGGTAAGTGCTCTAAGGAATGTGAAACTCACAAAAAAAGTACGTTTGTGTGACAAAATGCTAAGTGCTTTACATTTGCTTAATCAGTAATAATAGCATAATTATTAGATTGGTATTATTAGATATAATTACTAGATATAAAACTAGGACAATAAAGCAATATCAGCATGCTTAATGTGCTTTGTTCATAGAACTAAGTGTAAGCTGTGCTTAGGCATGTTTGAAAACTTGCCCTGCCTCCTGTACTTATAATATATGGAGGATCCAGGGTGCCATCACTAACACGGGTGCCATCACTAACACAGGTGCCATCCCCCTTAAATTGCCTGGTCATGGCACCATGTAATTGAGGGCAGAAATGGACCAAGATCCGTCTGCTCGTATATGTCAGCAAGGAATTATCTATAATGATTCTTTGCCCATTTATCATTTGGTAGAAGATTTTGCATTACTTTCTTCAGCTCTCACGCGTGCCCACTCCACCGTCACGTTTGCGCTATGTTTCGTTGGCATGTGTTGAAAACAGTCATTAGCACACACTGAAGACTATCAAACGGGATGTTTGCAGCTGTCATTTTGCAGGATTATCTTCTGCTGTTCCCTCCCGTCCAGGCTAATCATGTCTGTTGTCGCCGGGCAGTTGGAGGATTGTCTAACAGGGGCCAAATGCAAGACTTTCCTCGTCAGACAGTACTTAGGGGTAGGAAACCCAAAGGAAACAGAGCAGAGAACACAAAAAGAGCAAATCAGCACAGAGAAGGACTAACAGAGTTTTGTTCATAGCTGAGTGATATTTGATAACTCCAGCATAATGTGGCTTTTTGATGAAGCTAATGCTTCATTCAATGCAAATTCATTTTACAGATGAAATTTTTTTTCATCTGCAGATTCAAAATGATCTTCTGACTCAGACACGGCAAATATGGCTATGAGCTACTCCACGTGGCTGTGGCATTGCAGCCTACAGCTGGGGAAGCCTGAGGCATTTCCTCAAATTCCCGCTGAAGCAGCCAGGAGCTTTCCCTGAAGTAGGGAAGTGAAGTGCCTGGGAACAGACTATGCTCCTCACAGCATGGGGACATGCCAGGAGAAATCACCTGTATCTGAAGGGTCGTCAAAATTTCCAACCCACAGCACATGCAGTGTTTCACAGCTGAGAGCCAGAGGGATGCTGGATACCCTTCACCCAGACCACTTTGTTCACCTTGGTTTTGTCTCAGATGTTTAAGGCAGAGAGAAAGGAGTAAGTAAACAACCATACATAGGCTGAGAGAAGTGTAGGATATCACACTCAAGGAGTAAAAAATGCTCACAGGCACTTGATGCTTTGCTCCACTGAGAACTACTCACATGTTGCTCCTCCTAAAGTCCAGCCATATGTGTTAGGAAAGCTGCTGTGAAGTTCTAATGTGCAAGTAGATAGTTAGACAGGGACATTAATATTCCATGGAGAATTGTTAGACTCAGATAAATATGCAAGAGGCTTTTATTCAGACCTGTATTTGCCTTTACTCAGGCATTGAATTCAGTAGATGAGATGTGCAATAGTTGATGCTGAGTGTAGGTATCCGTATGAATCGATGTTTCTAAGTTAGACAGTAGGTGTTTCTTTGAAATAAGTCCTCAATCCAATGTAGCTTAAATGAAGTCAGTGGCGCACAGGACGTGCCACAGGTAGGAGAGCGATGAGACAAGTACGGCTCTGCATAACACATGCTTTTTTTATATCGTACTCTTCAGATTTTGCCTGCAAGAGGAGTTTGGTACAATTCAGCCACAGCTCTTACGGGAAAACAGAAATTTGTTGACACTAGTAATCCTCCTTAAGACGAGCTTTGTACCACTCTTCCCTCATCTCCCCCTCCTCGCCTGCCAAAATGAGAGTGAGCATCAGTGCGGGTTCCTGCGGGGAGCTGCTTTGGCTGGAGCCTGGCAGGCACAGATGGCCGACAAGCTGCAGCCCCAGTCCTCCTTGGCTGAACAACCACACCGGGTCGTCTAACAGGTCCTCAGCAGCCAGCGAGAGAGCTGGTTTGCTCCAAAACACCGCTCCCCCGGCTTCCTTGGGCTGACAACAGCAGGCACCCCGCAGCCCCTCTCAGACGAATCCGTTGCTGCCCATTCCAGGCTTGCGGCAAGCCTCGTGGCCTTCTCTCGTCCTCCTTCCCCACACAGAGCCAGGGAAAAGCCTCTCCCCCTTGTGCCCACCCCTCAGCTGCCCGGTGGTGGCCCTCTGTACAGCATGTGGGTCGTTAGGCTAATGTCCCAGGATCCAGCTGATGGTAGTGCCCGCTCCCAAGAAGCCGGTGGCCAAAACTGGCAGGGCGGGCCCACGGCGCGGTCCGTGCGGGTGCCCCGGGCGCTGCAGATGCTGCCAGCCCACCAGCATCTCCCCCTCCACGCACGTGGTTTGGGTGAGGACGGCGGCCAGGAAGAGCCATGGGAGAAGGGGCAGCAAAGGGAACGGCAGGGTGCTGTAGAATTAGGGGAGATGAGAGGAGCGTAGGCACTGTGGCGAGGCTTTGAATGTGGGCAGCCGGTGACAAGGAGGGAAGCAGCTGTAGAGAAGGGATGCATGGCGGGGAAGAAAGTCCTGGCGTCCCAGCTGCCACACAAGCCCCCCGGGGTCCCAGAGCCGAGCCCGGGGCCAGGGTCCAGCTGGGCCCCTTTTGTGCCCTTCTTCCTGGTGCTACGTCCCTGCTTTGGCCCCTCCTGCAGACGGTCCCTGAACCCCGCTGGACCAAGCTCTTTTCCTCTAATGCATTCCTGAAATCCCACTTGTTGTATGAGTCCCCATGAAACGAGCAATGCTGCATCCATCTCTCTTTTCTGTGAAATCTCTGGTCGCCTCTAGATTGAGAACTTGTCTTCTGCTTATCTGGCTCCCTTTTCTTACTCTGACACTGCGGTGTTAGGTGAGTTTCTGGGAAGACTGGCTTCCCACTCCTGACGCCCTGGAGAAAGCTGGGTTGAGGGCAGACCTTCCAGTATGCAGTGTGGCTCCTCTAAAATTTCACGACAATCCTGTGTACTCAATTACATCTAGACAGTGACTAACACTGCAGTTGTTTAGGCTCTTTCATTCCATTTCTTTCTTTCCCTATGTGTTTTTCTCTCCCCCCTCTCTGTTTTTGTATTTGTCTCCCCACCACATCCAGCCCTGCAGTCTCGTTGCCCATGCTAGAAAAAGGAGGAAGCCGTGACAATAGTACAAGAGTGCCTTGTGACTATGACACAGTGGTAGATGGCTCTGACAGCACAATTATGTTGAAAACAGTGGAATTGAGCTTTTTTTATCCCACAGCTGAGAATCTGACTCCTATTTTCAAAAGATTAATTCTTTTCAGGTTTACAGAAGTCAGCCAATGTCTACTTCTTGCTGTTGCTTTTTCTTGTCAAAGCACTTTACATTTCTGCGCTTTACAACAATCTTTTTATTGGGAACAGTGAAAGAGTTTTGTAAGAATGACGGTCCTGTGTATGATGCTCAATCAATCTAATTTTCAAGCCTCTTCAAAGTTTGCCAAGCTCTGTGGCTTAAAAATCCACACTTCAGCTTCTCACAGCAAGTGTGAGATGCTGCCTAAATTTCTGGGCAGCTGGAACATTTGCGGTCCTCAGGCAACATCAATTTGTCCATTACCACAACGAGCCCAAATTGCTCTCCGTGGTTTGATTCAGTTCCAGGGGCAAATTACAAGATTTAGGCACAACTGAGAAAATATAGATGGGAATTTCAAAAGTTCCTCCAGCGCATACAAGCTCAGCTCCCCTTAAAACTCACTTGTGCTCCAGGTCAGTCAGTAACAACGTCTGCTCACATAACACTTTATTATACCTCTGCGAAGGTACGTTAGGAGACCCCAGGAGCCACACTGCTTATTTCTGAATTGACTGCAAGCTAGTGAACAGATGTGATTCCCTCTACCCTCCTGAAAAGCCATGCGGGTAATTTCGCCTGCAGACATGCAGATGAATATTTACTTGATGTGGGCTGCTGCGATCTTTTTCTTAGTTATTTTTCTGACATTGCCAGGAAGGCTTTTACATTTCTTGGCCAAAGCACCTCAAACAATAATTCTGTAGATAAACTGAATATGGACAATGAACTTATCTGAGCGATTTGTGACCATGCCCCCAGCCAGACTAATGAAAGTGCACATTCCTGCTCATGCGAGTATGTATTCTTCAGAAGTACTACAGTGTGAGGTTTATGTTTAAAAAAAAAAAACAAACACCACAACATTTTGGCATAAAACACATCAAAAGAAGCAATTCCTTAAAGTTTATGCAATGAAAATAAATAATTAAAAAATTGGTACTAGAACAAAAAAGAAGAGTATGTATTAAAAAAAGAGCAAAATGGGTTGCTAGTGTGGAGCAGAGGGCTGGAGTACTGAGTTTCAACATATGAACTCTAAAAGACAGGTTTTTCTGTATTTCTGTGCTATGAGAAATAATCGTATTGGATAACACAATTAAGAGCTTCTATTGTCTGTTTCTTGTGACACTGCAGCTTAGAAAACTGAGATCAGATTTTCATTCCCTTTTACTTAGCCAGTTTGTTTACTTTTTACATTTTTGCATTTAGTAACATTGCACTTCTGTTTGTGTCCCTTTCCTGTCAATGTTACTTCTGGGCTTTGATGTTTCGATACAGTAATATTTCCATGCTCAATTAGAAAATACTGTCGGGACATATGTATTTGTGTTTAAACACATTTCAGTGGAAAGAATTAAGAAAGAAAAAAGAAAAAAAAAGAAAGCCCTTAAAAACATGCCTGTTGATCTCTGATTATGTAAAGTGTCTTTTACCTCAATTGTTTGCAAGATTTGTCCCTTTAACATTGCTTTTACAAGAACAGGAAAGAATATTCTTCAAAAGGCATTGCAGAATAGGGAAACAGCTGATAAATTCTCTTATTATTCAAATGATGTCTCAAGCATAAAACAAAAGGTGAAGAGTGAGTGAGTATCTCGAAAAGCGCAGAAACACAGAATCTACAATTTTATCGAAAAAGGTCCCATGTGTTGAGCTGCAGTGTGAGTCCCAGATACTCTCCACTTCTGAAAATCAGACCAGACCAGTTTAACCTAAATACCCAGAAGTGGATTCGGTACTTACATACCTTTGACAGCTCAGCTGTAAATTCAGCCAGGGCCCCAGAAGGTGGCACGGAGGAGTGGCCCGAATTAGGGCCTTAGTGTCCTCTGCTTTTGGTTTCCCTTCTTCTTGTGCTTCTCTTTGCCTTGGGGGCAAGGCTGAGATTTGGTGCAACGAGAGCATTTCGTCCCTTGGCCAGCAGCACCCCGGGTCACGTGCCAGCGTCTGCAGGTCCCTGCTCTGTGCGGGGACGGGAAGGACCTGCCCTGAGCTCCTCTTTCTGACCCCACTCGCAGACGTGCGCCATCGGGAAACGTGCGAGGAAGAGGTACCCCAAGGCATGGCCAAACAGCGGTGGCAGTGATGCTGAGCGTGTGAAGCACAACCTGGATGCCCTGCAGAAGCTGTGCCCGCGCTTTTGGGGCTGAACAGACTGAAACAGCTGTGGAGCCTTGTGGTGCCTGTGCACTGGCCCTCGAGGGGCGATGCTAAAGCAAACATACTCCTGTCTCTCCATTAATCACCTGTAAACCAGCTTCCTTCTTTACTTAGTTCCCTGGGCAAACCTGATTTTTTCTGCTCTGATATGGTCCCAAATATTATGTATAGGTAAACACAAGCCTGGACTCCATGCTGTAACAGGGTCACTTGCTTTTGTGTACCTCCACATGCTGCTCTGTGAAATAGGCCCAACAACTCCCCTCCATGGATGCTTTGCTAGTGTTTCTGAAGTGCTTCACACACAGGTCATTTTGTAAGGGGCAGTTTTAGAGTGACCATGGAACACATCTGTTAAGGAATGTAGATGAAGTTTTGCCTATCAAGCACCAGTCTATACAATCATGCATTGAACTGTTTCTGTTCAACTCGTTCTGGTGCTTCTGTAGCTCTAGAAATAGCCTGACTCAAGACACCAGCATCTTGTGTTCCCCGCACTCCCGAGGCTGGTCCGCTCAACCAGGCTGTGTCTGCCCTGAGGACCATGTGAGCCCCGCACTCAGGTACAAGCTGCAGATCCAGCACCTCCTCCCTCACATATTTCTTTCCATGCAAAGAAATCTGGGCATGTAGGAGGCCAGCAAGGGTTGTGGAGAGCCACCCCGATAACCCGGGGACCAGACGGCAAGGCTCACTGCAAAGTACTCGTGTCCACAGCATAGAGGCTGCCTTGGAACCGAAGTGTCCTTAAGAGCCAAAGTTTGGAAACAGAGCTTTTGCTTAGTTTCTGTATAAATAGTGAGTTTCTCACACCGTTACTGTGCTTTGTGCAATGACACTTGCACTAAGGGTACTTGGCAATAACCCCTCCATCTCTAGGGGAGGAGCTCTGGTCATTCCCTCCTTGAACACGCTCTAACCCTCTTTCCGCTTCGTTGAACCCTCATCGCAGTTTAATTTTTTTGTCAAAATTAGAAGAATTACTTGCGTGCAATATTTTTCTATGCTACTTCTTCAAGTAAGGTCCCTAGCCCTGGGTTCACAAGGAAGTTCACGTGTGGCAGGCTTGACAGACTGGGGCTATGGCCCAAACACCTTGCACAAGTTGTTATAACTTGACTTTTTCATGTGACCAAGATAATAATGTTTGGAAAATAAGCACTGAGCGTGCAAAGTAGGTCATTCCATGCACTTTGGGCAGTGCACACGCTAACCACAGTAGGAGAGATCTTCACACACTATGACTAAAGCCAGCAGAAATTTATGGACCAAATGCTTTGTCTTGAAAAGGCTAAGCAGATAAACAGTCTTTCTGGCTACCTTTACACTTTCTTATCAGCTTGGAGTTGAGTCCACCTTTTCCTCACAGCCCACTTGCATTTGTCACTTCTGCATGTCTGGTTGTTCATTGCAGTACATTTGCAAGCAGCTAAACCTGTGCTGGTGCGGAGAAGCCGGCCAATGCGCAAATCCCAGCCCTAAGAGTGATACAGGTGCCAGCAGCACCCAGCTGGTGTGACCCAGCTCATCCACACCTTCCAAATGTGCCTTCAGAGGCAACTGCAAACACCTGCCCTGTTTGTGAGGTGTTGGATGTGCAAGGTTCCTGCTCATACACTGCCTCTTTGGTAGGGCACTCGGGACTGAGCTCTGGCTAAGGGGACTGAGCACCTCTGGTGTGAGAAGCTGGGCAGCCTGGTACTCGGGTCCTGTTCACCATGCTACCTGCAGCAAGAGTAGGCGCTGGCTTGTGGCAAAGATGCTAGAAGGTACTGCCGTGTGATGTCTTGGTTGTGTTAGATATATGTGAAGTGGCCTGGATGTTCCCTAGGCCCTTTGAACTGCGGCAAAGCAGTATATTTTTTTATTTTATTTTTTGTATATATGCATGGCAGTAGGCTCCTCTGGGCAGACTGCAACAGGTCACTGACCTGTGTATGCTGCTGCTAACGCAGTCTGCAAAGCCATACTAAGTGAAAGCACTACGTGTTTGGCAATTGCAAGTGCTGGGTGGGATGGTGTCTTCCGGACTTTCAAATGCACCTTTTGCAATTGTGATGGGCTGTTTCTCTCCATGCTGGGTTTTGCCAAGTTGAGGGTAGCTGTGTTGTCTAGGGCAACAGTAGGGTCCTGACATACAGGAACGGCTTGTGCTCTGAACCTTATTCAGAAAAATTGCTCTGAGCTGACCTCTCAGTCGGGCACCTCTGTGCAACAGGGTATCTGCTTGTATGGAAAGGGCCACCTGGGCACTGAGAGGCCAAAGTGGACGGGATGCTTGTCAGAGGCAATGCTGGAGATCCAGGGCATGACACGTGCCGGCTGCATGTCCTCAAAGGCCCCTGCATGCAGAGACAAGAGGTATGGGAGATGGGAGCCAGCCTGCCAAAACGCGGCATGCACAGCTGCCAGAGTGTGTGGCTGTGATGAGGTTGGGCCCCGTGGCCCAGTGAACCTGGGTTTGAACTTTGGTGGTTTTTAAAACCAGGAGAGATGTAACCTGCGGTGTTCCTGGGCAGAGCTATTTGTAGATTAACCTTGGTAGTCTTGGATTCTAATAACACAGTAACTTTAAGGCTAATGTAGCAAATTTAAGCAGTGAAGATCTTTCAGGTGACACTTGCATAATGATTCCACTTTAAAAATAAAGTAGGAATTAGAAAGAGTATATTAGTTCAAACATCTTGCAGCTATTTGGGACTTGACATCATAATTTTCTTGAATTAATGAGGGTTGTCTGTAATATTCTGGCAAACCTTTCCTTCCATGCTCCTTTTTCCTCAGCTCCATTGTACCTTGTCATGTTTTTAGTCTATGCTAAGAGGCTAATCAAAAGCCAGATAAAACAGACTGAAAGATCTCTGCTGAGATCCAGAGATGAGAGGTCTCTGGAGCAAACTGTAATACTATTAATCTCTTAGAACAGGGACCCAATTTTGAAGGCATTTATACTGATGGAATAACTGCTTGCTCCAGGAAGTTACTCTGTATTTCCATCATTTAAACTCTTCCCCTTTTATTCACCTGTGCATCACCAGGCAACACGACTGTGCTTTATAAATAAGAGTGAGTAACAGACAGTGATTTTATCCTCATGCCATCTTACAAGGACTTTATTTTCTATTACGTACTAAGCAGTTCTGGATGGGTAAAAGCTGTATGCTTCAGATTTACTTTTTATTTGTGCAACTTAAATTTCTCACCTATATGAAGTCATTGTCCCTCTCCAGTCCTTCCCCATCCTCTCCTGCCCCTTAGCTGCTCCTCAGCATTTTAGTCAATTAGGAATTAGGAATTAGCCCAAGAGCAAGTGTGTTATGAGAAAGGAAATAATAAGAAACTAAGAGAAGATAAATGCAAAGGAAGGAACCAACTATACAGTGAACAAAATAAGGACAACAGACAAGTACAGGAATGAGGAGTGAAGATCTGTTAAACTTGCATTCAACTCGGTGGAAAGAGAATGGGGCCAAGATATGTAGTGTGTCTGCAATTAGCATACAGTGCTTTGAGTCTGTGCTGGTTTTGGCTGGGATAGAGTTAATTTTCTTCATAGGAGCTAGCATGGGGCTATGGGTTGGATTTGTGCTGGAAACAGTGTTGATAATACAGGGATGTTTTTGTTACTGCTGAGCAGTGCTGACACACAGTCAAGGCCTTTTCTGCTTCTCGCACCACCCCACTCACCGGTGAGTAGGCTGGGGGTGCACAAGAAGTTGGGAGGGGACACAACTGGAACAGCTGACTCCAAGTGGCCAAAGGGGTATTCTATACCATATGATGTCATGCTCAGCATATACAGCTGGGAGGAGAAGAAGGAAGGGGGGGGCGTTTGGAGTTATGGCGTCTGTTTTCCCAAGAAACCACTACACGTGATGGATCCCTGCTTCCCTGGAGATGGCTGAACACCTGCCTGCCCATGGGAATGAGTGAATGAATTCCTTGTTTTGCTTTGCTTGTGTGTGGCTTTTGCTTTCCCTACTAAACTGTCTTTTTCTCAACCCACGAATTTTCTCTCTTTTACCCTTCTGATTCTCTCCCTCATCCTGCTGTGGGGGGAGTGAGTGAGTGAGTGTCTGTGTGGTACTTAGTTGCTGGCTGGGGTTAAACCATGACAGGGACAGTGATTTCCAGTCTACTATTTTCCATTTTGTTTAATTTTTAATTCAAATTGTGTACTATAAATAGGAAGCATTTTGGAGCTGAAAAGACGTGAATGGCATAGGGATAAAACACAGAAACTGCGAGAGGAATGCTGCTGTAGCTGAAAGAGCCCTGCTGGGATTTCTAGCTTTGCATCTCAGTCAGTTATGGTTACAAAATGCAGATTTACCTTATCTAGGTCATTTTGGCTGAGAGCGCACTTGGTAGTCCCTTTGTGAAATAAACAACAAGCCAGAATGAGTGGTCATCTGTCCAACTCTGTTTCTGTAGCTACAGATATTCCCTTTTTTTGTGAAGATGTTTGTATAGCTGATTATTAATAGCACAAAGCTTTTAATTTTTTGGAAGTTTTATAAAAAATGGTGGGGTGTCCAGTTTTCAAGTAGTATCACTAGAGCATGGCTTGTTTGTCCAGAACTAGAAGGTCGAGAGACTTTTATCTGGACAAAATTATGAAACCTTATGCTTATGCATTAGCTTTCTGTCCAGAGAATACTGGAGAATTTTTTGCCTGAAGTCCCAATTCAGCAACTGCTCTGAAGAGATCCCTTAAAAAAGCAGAAGTATCTCTTCTCTAGATTAAGTAAGAAAATCAACTGAAAAATCAGAAAGCAGCCTCATCTAGTTCTTAAACACTTGTGCTTCACAAGCCTTAGAAGTCTTCTAGCACGAGTATATGGATGTGGTGTAGGAAACACTCTTTCCAGCAGCCATTTGAGGTGGTGCTGCCACCTCTGGCTTTGGACATGCAATATGTTGAGACTAGTATCTTTGGCTTTCCATAAAACAGCAGTTTTGGGGTGATAAAGACACAAACTAGGAAACTTTCAGAACTTCAGGCTTTGTTTTAGGTCCAAGTTACACAACATTTTGTGAATTATAATATTTGTAACATCATCTTATATCTTTGCCTAAATTTCTGTGGACTTCTGTTTGAAGAATAAAATGCATTTGCCTATGTTGCATACTAAATCTTATACCCAGGAGGGTTGAGAAAGACTTAATTACCCTGAATTTTGTAAAGTCCCATCCTTTTTTCCAGAGCATGGGAGCTGTAGAGCTTTTCAAAGGTTCTCCAACCATGTCCAACTGGTAGGATTGTTATACCCTAACGAACCTGCTTCCTGCTCAGAAAATACTGACTCATCCAACTAGAGCAGAGGGTATTTTAGAAAAAATGTTCCAAATGTTTAATCTTCTGCCATTTTAAAATCTAATAGTAAATTTTGGTTCAGAGTAACCAAGGAAAGCTGAAGGGATTTAAGGCCTTAAGTCAAGGTTGGACTGTAGTTTTCTGATTTACAATGGCATTGACAGAAATTGGGTATGAAAAGATAACCACCAAATATACCACCTGATGCCTGCTTCCAGATCCTGCTTACCTTTGTAAAGTCTGGCCCCCTGAATGTTAAGACTGAATGGAGTACTTGAAAGCCCTCCATTGCACTGCCAGTCGAGGAATCGGCTTTCTTCTCCCAGAAACCTTAGAAAAGTTTTCTGTTTTTTTCTCTCTTTCTTTCATCAGATGTTTCCAGTTTCTAATATGCTTTGGAGATGACAGTTGTATTGGAGTTAGAACCAAACATAAGCAGCCAGGGCTGAATGAGGATTAATCTACTTTTTAAGAGACAGATTTCAGCCATGTGATATTCCAGCAGCAGTGGATTGTGTCCAGCCCCAGTGCGATGGACCACTGGCGCCTGAGCTGCAGCTTATGTGGTACAAACATTTTGTGATTGTATGTGTCTAGGGATAGGTACCATGGTCATTCTCTGAAATTTGTATATGTCTTTATAGGTGAATTGTTTTCCACACCTGACAGTCTCTCTTGTTTTCTGTCCCTGTTAGAGAAGAGATACTAGGAACAACTGAAGGCAAATTACTGGTGTGTTGCGTACGGCTGGAAAGAAGCAGTCGGCCACAAACTGAGTTTCAAAGCTGTTCCAATTGCATCCTGATTCCCCAGAAGCCGCTCCACGGAGATGTATGTTTGGACCAATACAGCGTGTTGTTGCTGCAGAAGAGGAAGGCAGGGCTAGGTGTGCTGCATCTGCTCTTCTTGGCATCCCGGCAGCGTGATTTCTCCTGCAGTAAAGTGTGTTGGAAAGCTTAAATAAACCTTTCAGGAGCACAGCTCATGACATGGCCTTGGGGCAGTGGGGACATGGCCCATCTAATTGAGGGGAGCCTGGGATGAAAAGACCTCTGGCACATTTCACTGAAATAATTCCCAAGCAAGTTTAAGTTTGGCACAAGTGGGGAAAGAACAGCTTGCTGTGTAGGATCACCTGAAGTAACTGCACCTTGCAGAGCAAGAAGTAACTCCTTGATATCCTGATGACACATCAGGACAGCAGTCCTTTGTCTTGTAAGACAAGAGTGTTTTTTATCTTCAAAGCTCGACAAACATTAGTTAATTAATCCTCACAAAGCCTGAAGGAGTTACGTATGTATTGTTATAAGCCACGGGCCAACAAAGGACTTCGCAGTTGTCACCATGCCTCATGCTGTGGCTACCACTGGCATCAGCCAGGGCAGAAATCAAGATCTTCTTACAAAAAATACTCTCCTTTCCTCCCACAGCGAGTGGCAGTTCAATGAGGCTCTCCACAGTGATGTAGAAACTGGGATTCAAAATTAAGCTGGGCTACTTCTGTCCACCATAGGCATTAGCTGTGACTGGCTATATTACACTTTTACCCAGCTGGCTGTGAGCTACAGCCCAGGGAACCAAGGTGTAGAAACTCCAGGGATGTTGGACAGTCAAAATCCCAGCAAGCCGGTACCAGCTCTTACACGGCTGGAGCCAGGCTACAGCCCTGAAGTTTCATCTGCACACCTTGGGGAAATGCAGAAGTAGATCCTTAGCAGAGACATCCACACGGAAAATGCAGCTCTGTCCTGCCTCTCCTGCTGCTTCTTCTGGAGCCATGATACCAGGGGTGAAGCAACAGCCTCGGAGCATCTTGCTGCTGTGATAGAAAGAAAATGTGTTCCTCCTTAGCATAGATAAGGGCCATCTGTGCATGGCTGAAGCGAGATAATATTTAGGAGCCTCCCATGATTCCAAAGACTGCCCTTTCTTTGACGTCTTGTGCCGTTTGAGCTTATGGCAGTGCTCCCTTTTGAACTCACTGTGTTTGTAGTCCTCCCCACTTGCATAGATTGAAGTATAATGCAATGTTTTTTGCAAATAACGTGGCTCAGGGAGGGCACGTGTAACAGTATACATGCTGACATGAGCCAGCTGGTGCTTGGACATCACAGGTCTCTGCACAGTGCACCAGGAGGTTTGACATCTATATTGTTACATCTGTCAATAAACCCCATGCTGCCCACCTTTAGAGGGTGAGTTACCTGTGGGGAACTCTTTTCTCTGTAGTTACCAAGACTGAGACACAGCACTGGTGTTGTGGGAACCTGGGTGGAAACTGCCGTGGTAGACCTGGCTTATGGAGCAGAGCTAGGCGTGGCTGCACGGCATCCCTTTCCTGCTTGACTGGAAGTCAGGCTCTGCACCCTGAAGGATATGTTTGTTTTAGCCTGTTGTTAAAGACCTTCTTTAATGGTGATTCCACTGCTGCCTCGGTGAATCTCTTCTAGTGCATCTCTATCCTGTTTATGGTTTTCCTAATATCTAACCTAAATATCTCAAATTGTCACTGTTGCAGTTAAATTCTCATCCGTTACTTCTCCACAATTACTTCCTGTCCAATCCATCACGGGCATGGAAATGACTTTATTTCCTTTCTGTATGCAACAGCCTGGTTGTACTTCAAGGATGGTGGTGTGTCCCAGCTCAGGCTCCCCTTTGGTTTAAACAGCACCAGTTCATTCAGCCTGTACTTGCAGATTGTTGTTTCTGGACAGCTGATCTCTTTTGATCCTCCCATCTTGTATGTCCCTGGTTGGTCCAGGTCCTCCTTGGGACATGCTGGAGATGTGACCTCACCAGTGCTGAACCAACAAGCAAGAATTACTTCATTTGTTTTTAAGATTACCCAGTGAGAGATCGCTGCCTTTTGGGTGTGTCAGTGTTTACTGGGGGTCTGGGATGGGTACAGACCCGTGTGTCAAGGAGAGACAGCATCTCCCAGTGGTCCACAAAACATTTCAATGATATATTTACCATCCTATTTTCAGTTCTTCCTTTTTTCATTATATCAAGTGTAGTAGTAAAGGAAACTTACCTCTGTTAAGAAATCTCTTCTCTAGTATCTTCCTAATTTAGGATTGCTGAAACACAGCAGCACTAGTGATGATATCACAGCTGTACTAGAAAATTCATTCCAAAATTAACATACCCAAGATGCCTCCAAGTGAAGCAAACTTATTCTAGCGTGTGAGTCATGATAAACTGCAGAAGAAAGGGAGTTCAGCATATTTAGCAGAAAGACCAAAGGTCACATGAGAGAGACACAAAGGTCAGTAGGAGAATAATGGTGTTATAACATTTTAACTTTTGCTCCTTCAGAAAGTGAATATTGTAATTCTAATTGAAAGTGAAATACAAGCATCCTTTTGGAGAAAGACAAAACAAGCCAAATAGCGAGGCACAAGTATGCAGAAGTATGTAATTTGTTACCAATATCCTGAACCTGGCCAAAGGGTGCTACGCTGGTGGGCGGCTGCAACTTGACTAATATTGATTTCCAAATGAAATCAAAGGTGCGTTTTGACCGGTAAATATAAAAAGGGGAAAATAAACATCACTGTAAGAGATAGGGGATGGTGTTTCACCAAAAGCAGTGTTGTTTGGTGACCAGAAAATTTGGTACTTTGGAAAAAGTAAAGGGGATCTTAACAATAGGCGAGTGACCTCCAAGTTTCAGGTACTTCTTCCACTTCTCCAGTGCTTGTCAAAGAGGCTGACAAACACTCCTCCCTACACTTGTCACTAGGTGTTGCAGGAAATGAACGTAACAAAACTCAGTATAAGACCTTATGAAAAGGGAGGGTGATGTTGTTTTCCAGTCTCTCATGCTTGTTCTTTCAGATTGCTCATGTATGTATGCACATGCATTTGTTACATGTGTTCACATCCACTCAAGAGCTTTCATCTGTCTGTGCCTGGGGCAGTAGGGACAAGGGATGCTGAGCCTCGAGCCCTCACCACATTTCTTGGTTTCCTCTTTTCTGGGAATGACAAACTCCCTTTCGGATACTCCTTTCATACTTTCTAGGAGTTGAGAAATTACTGTGGTATAATACATTGGCTTCAAATCTTGCTCAGTCCTTGCTCCGAGGATGTTAAGAGAGTTTCTCCTCTTTGTCTTCGTTTCCCCATTTTGAGACTATAAATCCCCTTTCCCGTTGAGGCGAAAGGAGGACGATGGCGAGTGGGTTGTGTGTGACATACCCTTGCTCCCATCTTGCTGTTACCAAAGTACAAGACTTCTGCTGGTGAACCATGTCTGATGGGGCCTTATTGCAGAGTAGCCAGCTGCTCTTCGTGGGAACACAGTCCCCAGCATTTACAGCTCAATTTGTGCCAGTCACATCCTTGGTAATCAAATTGGGATATCCTTCTCAATCTTGCTCTCATTTCTTATGGTGCTTTGACACACAAGCATTTCTACTTGTATGTCAGCGAGATTAATCTTAATTTGTACGTCACAAATGTCCACATAGTTGACAGCCTGCAGCCAGGACCTTGCAACTTGAAAGATGTTTCTCCAGACTCCCAGAAGTTCCTAACCCAGCAGAGGCTGCCAGATGGAGAGAGCAACCAGATGGAGAGAGCAGCCTGATACAGCCCAAACACACCTCTCATCCCAGTCAGGAGGGGGATTGTTGCTGCCACAGCACTCACTGTTGGTCTCATAACTGGATAAGATTGGATAAAAAAGGCATATGTTTGTTTTATTTAGGTAAAGCAAGGGCCAAAAATGTAGGCTGGCAACAGTGAAAGCTGTTACTGAAGAAGAGAACTGTAAGAGAGAAAAAATGCAATTCTGCTTTTTCAGGTAAAATCTTCCTAAGTTGTTTCACCATTTCCTAGCCCAGGAGATTTTGCCTCCTCGCCATCCCTCCCAGCCCCAGGATGGGTGCATCCGGGGACTTTTGCAGGGCCACAGCTTTCCGCTTCTCGCTGCAGAGGACACCTGAGGCAGGCAGGTGAAGAGCCGTCCCTCTCTTCTCTTCCTGCCAGCCAGGCTATTTTGTCTGTCTCCTCCTGACTGCCAGGCTTCTCGTGTTAAGGATACAGTGGTAAAACTTCACAAATTGCAGCCCCTGGGGAAAAAAAAGACATTTTACAATCACTTTATTAGAGTTGCACTATCCATTCTATACTGAGCTTTTCTTAAAGATCAGAAACGATGTGGCTGTTAGATTAAGCATCCATCTCTGCATACCTATGCAGTTAGTTTTAGGGTGATGCTCTTAGCCAGGTCCATCCGGAGGGAAAGGATAATATACTATTAAAGTTGCAATTACTGTATTACGTCCAAAATATAAATCCATATACCAGCTGTTATAACCTAGCTAAAGAGGGGGTCGTTATCTGGCAAATTATTTTCATGGAGTTTTATATAGTTACACATAACAGTGAAATTAAATGAACCCATGTGTATGTGTGTAGAGCTAGATTTATAGATGCTCTTTAAAAGGTATTTCAGGCCCTGCTGGAGTAGCTCCGAAACAGAAGCCAGAACTGTTTCACCTGCGCGGCCGGCTCCAGGGCTCGTGTGAGCAGATACACCGGAGGGACTCCGCTATGCTTCGTGCACCATTTCTTGGGGCGGTTGTGAAAATTTGGGGCTTTGAGCCTTGGAGCACCCTGGAGCAGGAAGGAAGCGATCACTGCGAAAAGCATTTTCTTTGGCAAGCGCTGCTCCCTTCTTCCCTGCGCCAGGACCCCTCAGCGAACCAGAGCCTCCAGGGCAGGAGTGCTAGCTGCAACACAAAGCCCTGCTTAATAGCTGGGGTTTTTTCATGCGTTTTCTCCTCTCTGTTAGATATTTTTTGCTAGGTCTCTGGCCAGGGCAAGCTCATGTAGCTTTGCTGGTTCGGAGTACCTGAGGATGTCAGCCTCAGCCAGCAGAAATGAGGTGCCTTGTTCAGCGGCCAGCATCTTATTCAAGCTGCAGGACAGTGTATACCTGGAATTATGCACAATAAGCAAAATACATTATAAATATACCAAATTTTATTATCCGGGGTGATGGAGAGGGAAAGGAGAGGTTTCAGCCAGTGTCCAGCCTCTGGTCTGGCCAGGCCCACAGCGGCCATGCGCTGCAGGGGCATTCCTGCCTCTTTGCAGGAGTCTGACACCGGCTCTGCGAGCTCTGGCCCGGGCACCACTGCCTCTGTGCCACACGCCGTCGCACCTGCACTGACACCCTCTCGGGGGGGCCACTGCCCTGTGACGGCCTTGAGCACCCACCCTGCGGCACCAGGTCTGCCTGGGCTCGGCCAGACCGGCGGCAGTGAGCCCCGTCCCGGAGGACTTTTCCTTGCTCCCAGTCGCGTGGCACTGCTGGGTCCGGGCAGCTTTGCCTCCAGCACTGCCCCGTGCAGGACTGATTTACTTTAGTACAATGAGTTCTTCCCGCTCCTTTACATTTCACTTCCTTACTGTGTTCACTCCTCCCAGCCTTGCCTCTCCCTGAGCAGAGCGGCCGAGCAGCCCCTGCTCCTCCGGATGCCCCGTGCAGGACGAGCAGACCTCTGGGCCTGGCAGAAGTCCTTCCCTGTCTCTTCAGCCTTTGCTTTTCCAGATAAATTCAGAGTATTTCTGTCTCTCAAAGTCACCTAGGTCTTTCTGCGTGATATTCCAACCCTTTGCTGTGCTGGCAATACTTCCTAAATCTGTGACATCAGAACATTTTATCTGTAGAAATATATATTTAAATATTATGTATTAGTGTAATTTTCTTTTCGGTAAATGCCTCAGGCGAAGTTGCTGTACGGGAGCAATCCGGGGGCGTTACTTCCAGTGCTTCCCTGTGCAGAAACCTCTCTCAGCACGGTCCTTCCTTCTGCAGCAAAGCCTGTGGTCCTGTTGCACTGACCAGATTGCTTCCTGCTGCGTGGCTGCGCTGTGCATTGCACCTGCTGATTTAAATGGTAATTTCCCGCATAATGCTGCTGCAAATGCTTTACCAAAGTCCAGAAGGTTACTTTTTTTTTTCTTTTCTTTCTCCAGAAGAATATATTATTTGGAAAGCTCAGGTTACATTTGATCCCATTTACTTTCACGTCCTCAACTTTTATTTTATTCAGAAATTGTCCTAACAAATTGCACAGAACTGATCTCAGGCAAAAGGACATGTAATTGTCCAGATTACTTTTCATTTTCTTCCGGTAGGTGCTACCAGTGCTGCTATCCATGGAGCCAGTGCCCCCTGACAGCGTCGTTTGGTGTCCTGGTTACTGTGCTGTATCGCTCAGAATCGGGGAGGGACATCACCTCCTCCCGTTCCCTCCTTCCCCGCCTGAACACACGACCTTACACTTCCAGGTAAGGACCTTCCTTCCTATCGTCCATCCAGCTTTCTGCCATTAAATTCAGTATTGCTTTCATTACAGAAAACCAAAGTCAAGTACTCATTTATATTTGGAACCATACTTGAATTACCTTTAATCTTAGCATTATTCCCATTTCAGAGCAGTTCTGTTTTTTCCCTTGTTCTCCTTTCATTTTTATAGCTGAGGAGCCATTTGTTATTTTAATTTCCCTTGCAGTGCTTCACTTTCAACAGTTTCCACTGTATTTCTACGGGTCTCTGACCTCCAAGTCAGTTTTCATTGCTGATCTGCCTCTTTTTCCTTTTTTTGTAAGTGCTTCGCTTACTTAGACTTTGAGTGATTAACTTTGCCTCGTTTTAAAAGGGACACGGGGTCTTGTGGCAAGAGGCACGTCCCGACCTGGCGAGGGGCTGAAGTTGTCTCCGTCTTTCTGTTGCGGTGGCATTGGGAACGGGGTTGTTCTTGTGGCTTGGACAGGGAAAATCCAGAGTTCCGTAGTGTCTCAGAGATTTTTGCCAGGATATATATAGAACAATCGCTATATTTCAGGACAGCTCTGGCAATCTGGGATGTCTGATCTCCCTATGAGTAGCAGCCATTTTGAAGTGATTATTCATCCTGTTAGATCTGAAGCATTTCACTAAGAGTTGTTTTTTTTCCCCCAACTTACTTGAAGGTTTCTTTGATCTAAATGTCAGGCCCTTCCTAAATTCAAGTCCTTGAGTTATTTGGTCAACTGATTTTCATGAGTTGTTTGCTGGTAGTTAGTTCAATAAATAGTAACAGGTCTATTTTTGTTTATTCTGCGATTTAATTTTAACTGAGCCAGCCCACGCCCACTCACTGCAAAATTCTTGTCTATGATTAGCTCTTGCACGATGCATTCCCTGCTCACCAAAACCAGGTATTAACTGTCGCTCTGCATATTGATTCAGAGGTTCTTTGATGAGCAATCTGAATCTCCCGATCCACGCGTATTTAGACCGTCATATTGCTGGCCATGTTTGTTCTGCGGTCGAGGCATGGGACGTGATGTTTCTGCGAGAGCATTGCGGAGAATGATAACCTTTTCTGATGCTGTTCCTGGGGGCCGTTAGAGACGCAGTAGAACCAACCTTTACTGTCCTTCCTCAGACTTACTTTAGACTGAGCAGATTGCCTCCCATCCACGCTGCCTTTTATCGTTCCGTTATTAACTACTACACCATGGCACTACAACCTTAATCTCCCATGATAATCTCTATTTCCACCTTTCCTGAACAGCATATACCTTCCAAGGATTTGTGAAACACAAGGAAGTCAAGTCATTTTTAGGGTAGCATTTTCCTTAGGCCTTTCAAGTCCTTTAATCTGCACTAGCAAAGACTAAGTAGCCCTTCCTCTAACTTCTCTTAACCTTATCTTCTGCCTTAGGCGGACAGGGAATAGAGGCACATCTCTGATGAAGCACGCAGAGTTTCAGTTACACCCTTTCTTTTTCCTCTTGCACTGAAGTTTGCTGTGAGATTCCAGCAAAAACAACAATGCTAACCACTTTTTCTATCTTTCTTGCTCTCTATTTTTTTTAAAGCTTGGTTTCTAGATTAAAAAAAAAAAAAAAAAAGCAGTGAAGTCTTCCCCTGGAAACCTGTTTGCCTTGTATGAGAAACGGGTATTTCAGGGTCTTTACTGGGAATATCTGAGCTGTACAAATACTATGCTAATGTTCACCACCCCTCTGAAGGAAAGGAGTGCTCTTAGCACGTTTACCACATATCATCCCTGCCTGAGGCATGCCGGAGACACCAGCCTCCTTGGTTTTGCCTCATCCTTTATTATATACTCCACTATCCATCTATTACAATTCACTTATAAACCTAACCTAATCATGACAAATATGTGAAGAACTAATTTGCAGTTCATAAGATGAACTGAAGTGGATTGAATAATGAAGGCACCGATGCCACTAACTTGTTTTGATTTGTTTGTGTTTAGACACATTGTGAAATCAACAGGGAAGTATATACAACTTGCTGAGCTCAAATATTTCCTGGTTATTATCTTCCCTTTTCTAATAATCGAATTCATTTGCAAGTAACCACAACCAAGCATCCCAATAACAAAATATTTATACCCTGTTGGCAGTTGAAATGGTCACTTGATTTCCAATGGGTGTCTGTTGCTGGGTAGATCCTCAGCACTGTTTCTCATCTTCAGATCTACCTATTTACGCACTCTTTATGATTTACCGTGTCACAGAGAAGAATCCATTACAGTTTCTGCAAGTAAGCTAGATGCTACATTAGATAACCAAGTTTCCGAGAGCTATTAGCCATATATATTCCAGATAAATTGTTTTCCTTGTGTTACGAAGTCAAAGTAAATCTGCTAAAACAGTAACACTGTATATCAATACCCTAAATTTCCGATTACGTTCCTATTAAGTTCCCTCCAGATGGGGGGAGACAGGGTCGAACAGCTCAAGGAAGTGACATTTCTAACACCCTAATGCAAAACAGTGCGGGGCCATATTGTGAAAGTGAGGCTCGTGTGTCATGAAGAAAGTAATGTTTTATTGAATCAAGAACTTGATGTCAATCGTGCTTTTCAGTTGCGGAAGCCTGTTGTTTATTGCAGCAGCACATTTTGTGTAAGTTCCTTCCTGATTTACGATGATTCACATTGATAGACTTCTAGTCTATGACACTGCCACCACAAATGATAATTTATAACAGCTTCAGCTCTGCTCTTTCAGTGCTGGCTTTCAAGGACTACAGCCAAGATCTATTCACCAGAAGTAAATCTGGGAGGAAGTTCACTTACTATGAATATTAAGTAATGTTTATATACTATGGTTTATTTTGTTAAGCAGTGATTTAATTCAGAACATTCAAAATGGTGCTGTATGGGTGAAAAGAATCAGCGGCCATGTGCTCAATTCATTTCAGAGATAAACCTGGTTCCATTCATTTTCTTTTATGGTGAAATCTGAAAACACACTTTAGTAAACATGGCAGAATGGAGAGTGCATAAGCCAGTGACAAGTGGTGCTTCTCTGTTCTCTGTAATTATGCAATAAAGAGAAGATGTTCAGCTTCACCTCGAAGTCCTTCTGCTGCATTGTCCTTCCGACGCAATGGAGTACACCTCTTCTCTTTGCTACCTTCTTTTTATTCAGACTAATCATCTTGCAGAGATACTAGTGGAAGTGATTGAGTCTAAGGGGTATAGCATCATCTTAACGCTGAAGTGCATTCATGGAAGCTAAGTGCATGACTCCCCAGCAGAATGAGAGAAAAATACACAGCAGAACCATATTTTTCTTTGTCTGTAAGAAAAACAGGATTGGCCAAGTCATTACAGGTTGCTAGCGTGCTTGTATTTTTCATGTTATAGCCTATAAAGGTATTCTCTTGTTTTACATTTTGTTTTTACAAAGCCTGCGCTCTTGTTTGTGATCCCTGAAGAACTTGGGTTTCGAGGTTATGTTGCCAAAAGCACTCACATCAGTTCACAATATGAGCAACAACCCCGTCGATGGGGTTGGTCTTTTCTGGCACCAGCTCTTCCCTCCCTGAAAGTACAACCCCAAAGGCCAGCACTCCTCGTGGAAGTGGGCTGAGTGGGAGCGGGTGATGCTGCTCCCCCCTGCACCAGCTGCCTGTGCCACTTTTGGGGCCAGGTTGCGCTCCCCAAACAGCACAGCTGGTGCTTTCCTGGCGTTCGCTGCGGAGCGGTGTGGCAATGCTGCTGTATAGCCTCCCTCTCTGCTCCCGGTCTCTCAGGCACCCCCAGGGCTGGCTGGCTCTCCCTTTCCTCAGGCTGCTCCACAGAGCCACCTTCTTACCGGCTCAGCGCAACAATTCTGCGCTCGCACAGGCTCTCAGTCTGGCCACCGTCCTGCTTCGCAAGCCAGCCCCGAGTCCGGCCGCCGGCCAGCACCAGGCAGGGGTTCCCAAGGCATGCCAGTCCGCAGAGCATGTCGGGTCTGGGTCTTCTTCACGAGGGGGTGAAGCAGCCGCAGCCCCTGGAAGCGGGTGAGCACTGTGCTGGGGTGCCTCTCTTCCCGCCGGCCCCCACGCGGGGCACAGCCCCTCCTCGGCCGCCCCTTTACAAGCGGCGTTTCGAAGGGCCCCCTCCTCCCTGCCGCTCTGCGAAGCCGGTGCCGCTGGCTGCGCTCACCCAGCAGGCACACCAGCCTGAGGAGACCTTTCCTCGCGGTTTCCATGTGTGGTATGTGTTAGATAAGCCTTAAACAGATTGCACCTACTTCGCGAAGTAGCTCGAAAGCGTAGCGTAGCGCAGCAATGAAGAAAACCCCTTATTCCATTAAATTCCACATTAGGCATAATGTGAGCTGCATTCCTCATTCATCTACACAGATTTCCTCACCGAAGTCAATTGGAGCTGCACCTTTAGGAGTAAGAAAATAATTTGACCCACTTAGCTGTCACAGAGCAGACTTCAGTGGATCGCACAGACCGAAGAGAGAGCAGAATGTTGCCCATTGTATTTACTATCATGTTTGTTTTGGGAGCTAAATTATTCCTCCTAATTCTGCTAGCAGTGTAATACGCTGTCTCAGTAATGGAAAGCATATGAAAGGAAGCAGATGGTGAAAGCAGAAAAAAAACCCCAGCATGTTCTGATAATGTAGTAAGCAAGTTCATTTTTTTGGCATTAGGCTTTCATAACCAAGGCATGGTGATAACAAGTACAGACACATTTTTAGAGTGCAGTTCATCAAAAAATATAGCCAGTTTCATTGCAGGGCAATGGAAGATTACTTTTTGAGACTTCTATATAGAAAAAAGCTAGAGGTGAATGTTGTTGAATTAGACCCATCATTCATTATTGCCAGAGGATGAGTGACAGAACAGATACTGGTCAGAGTGATTCCATCACGGCTCCTGTGATCTCTCATATCATTACAAACGTAGAGTCTTTCCCCTACTCATTTGCAAATATGCAGACATCCTGCATTCCAGAAATACCTCAACACTTCGATATAGGTTGTTATCACAGTGGGCAGTACTGGAAATTTAAAATATTTCATTTTGCTTTGTAAGTATGCAGCCTCCGGTTTGAAAGGTTGAAGTTCAAGGTGGTTGCTTCTTGGATATTTGCATGTGGGTACCTGCAGTACGTGAAGGTCCCAGCCTGAGTCCTGCGGCCCCTTGCTTCTCCTACCCACGTGCCCCATCCTTCCAGAGCGGAAGACAGAAGAGCCTCCATGGGAAACACTCCCACTTGTTTAGCAAATCTGAGAAAACCGAGACAACCTTGGCTTGCTGGCTAAGCAAAAGGCCCTGAAATGTGGTTTCTGGGAAGGACACTGTCCAGCCTGATGACCTCCAAACTACATTTTTAAGTCTCTCAGGACAAAACATGGGCAGAAGCGAGGCCAAATTCACCGCTTATCATTTTAACATTCTTTAAAGAAGGGATAAATTAATCTTTGTTATAGTTTTCCTTTTAAGCAATGAAGCCACAGCTTCATGTAGCTGCAACGTGGACCTTCCTTCAGCTTCCAGAAGTTTCAGTTTCAGACAGAGCAAGGGAGGGGGAGCCACAAAGGGCACTGCTGCAGTTGTGAGAGAAAATGCTGGTGTACAATCGAGGGAATAGACCCAGACCTGAGCACGTCGATCTCTTCTCTGCGGAAAAGGGGTGAGGAGAGACAGCCCTGTTTCTCATTGAAGCATATAATTGGTTACAATGCTCTTTTTTCACTATGCAGTAACGCAGCATGCTAAGTAATGCAAGGGTTTGTTTTTTTAAAAAATATTTCATATGCATCTGGTTCATTCCTGACATGAAGAAACAAAGGCAAAAGAGTATTTCTGATTGCCTGGTCCCTCTGAGGACCCTATGCTTGCTGCTTCCTGAGCAAAGTTGTCTCCCTTCATCTTTTTTAGTAATCGCTTGCAGATTTACCCTCCCAGGAGATAAAGTTTTTTTCTTCCAGATTGCTTTTAGTACCTCTGGGAGGTGGCGGCCACATCGTTCACATTTCTCTGATGCCTCTGTGTCCTCTTCGTTTCATTACCTGGGCGGCACCTGGAGCAGGGAGAAAACGGGATCGAGGTCACGTCCCCAGGTCCCAGCTGTCTTCCCACTCCTCTGCCTGTGCCACTGTCTTTTCCTGATGCCACCTCCCCTTTCCAGGTCTTGGGGACATGGTACAGCAGCCAGGTGACCTGGGGCCACCTTTGCTGCCGGGGCCACGCAGCTTTGGCAGCCTGAGCCAGGGCGGAGCCTGGGCATTTCTCCTGCCAGATCCTCGGACGGGGACTGACCCGGGGACAGGCCCCAAAACCGCCCAGCTCAGACCTACAAGCCAGCTGGGAGCGGGGCAGCGGTGGGTGACAGCGGCGTTTTGCTTTCCTCTGCTGCGCTGCCTTTCTGCGATCCGTGAATCTCTTCTTCTAGGGCAAGAGCTTGAAGTCCCTCCTGCAGTGAAATAAGACCTTGATCCCAAATTGTTTAGACTGAGGGCAGGAAGCCTGTTTTCAAAGCAAAGCCCTGCTCTTTGCCAGTAAATCTCCCTCCTCATTTTTGCTTGACAATCCCGCAGCAAATAGCTTTAAATGCAGAGTCTGTATGTAACTGCTCTTTTTGGTTTCCCATAATGAGCCATAACATATGTGTTGTGTCTTTACACACCTCGGAACAATGCTACGCAAGCATTAGGAGATTTTTCTAACAACTAGTGAATGTGCTGCTTTTCACAGCTCACCCAAACACTCCTGGCTGATAAGCCTGGCTGCCGAGGGACGTTATCTGTATTTCTAGGATCAGAGGAAAAGGGAAAAAAAGGTGGGAGGTGTATCTGAAAATTTTAAACAGCTAATTCTGATGGAAGGAGCTGCAGGGAGGAACCTCTCGGAAGGGGAGGCCTGAGGAGGTGTGTTTGTGGAGCTGTGACACTGTCCAGAGAAAAAAGTTTGGTGAGAAGTGCAGAGATCTGAAGTCTTTGCTCCTCCCCATCTCGGTGCATCCTTGAGTGATTCGTTCAGTTTCTCCCTCTGGCAAGTGCGATGCCAGTATATCCGTAGCAATGCTCAGACATTTTAATTTGCAGAAAGTGAATTAAATCCACAGCCATGCCATGTGTACCTCGCACAGCGCAGGAGCAGTATTTGTCCCAGTGATGTCCCACCTTCGTCGGGGGAGCAAAGCGCAGTACGCAGACGGTGAAGAGCCGGCACGAGCAGCACTTCCAGAGCTGGGCAGCTGGGGTGCTTCCCCCGAGGCAGACTGCCTGCACACTCCTGAGCTACCCATGCTAGAAATGACCTACCCCTGGGGCTCAGGAAACATCTTTCTGAAAAATAAGGTTTTTGCTGCATTTCTGATTTTTACCGGAAGCAACCCAGCCTGCACTAGCTAACAGGCATTTTTCAGAAGGATCTTTAGATTAGTCCCTCATATTTCCGGAGCAGAACTGCACTGTCATTCAGAGCATTGCATTTTCCAGAAATAGACATTTCCAGGAAAATATAGCTGGATGTTTTTGTTCAGTGGTGCTTCTTCCATTGTCGGGTATGGTCATGAGCAAAAGATCTTGCTGTAGCCCATCCTTCTGGTGAGGACGAGCCCCTGAGACACGGTGCTCCCATAGGAGCAGCAAGAGGGGAAGCAACGCCCAGCGATGGAGGACTGCAGGGAGGAGAGCATGCTTGCTGGGAAAAATATCACGTGCCTCTTCGGTGAAAGATCATCTAAGTCCAATTCCAGCTTCAGCACGCACACAGCAGTCCTCTCGGTTTACACCACAGCCCCAACCATGCCCAATGCCAGCACCAGCTCCACAGCCCTGCCCTGCTCCCAGCTGGACCATGTTGTCCTGTGCAGAGATTTTTGTCTGCACCAGAGTCAGGAAATTCCCACTTATAGTTCCCACAACAACTGTAAAATCAGGTATTCTGAACAAATACTGCAAATTAACACTCTGAAGTCCGTTCCAGAAGTGTTTCTCAGTGGGCACGTGAGGGGGCTGTGGTACGGTGGGTTGAGAGGTGCTGCCGGCGACCTCCACGCTTTCCCCTGCAAAACCTGAGCACAGCTGAAGGAGGGGCTTGGGGGTAAAACCTTTCAGCAGCTGATGCCAGGCATGGGATGCTCTGGGGTAGCTGTGGAGCTCTGGGTGACCTGAGGCTATACTCCTGATATTGGAGAAGGTGGTGACCCACGCTTATGTCAGAGCCGGTGAGCAGCGAGTGTCTGTGGAACTCCGCAGCAACGCGGGCTAACCAGCATCCTCACACAACGCTGTATCTTGTGCTCTATTTACCGCACTTAAGTGGCCCTCATCGCTTCAGTAGCTGAGGGCTTCACACTTGTTAACGTGTTTATCTGCACAGGTGGCCCTGTGAAGTAGGGAAGAATGGTAATCCCCATTTCATAGGGAGGGAATGAACCAGCAAGAGGCCAAACATCCACCTCAAGGTCTCAGGCAGTCTGCAGCAGAGTCTGGGCCTCCCAAGCCTGAGGGTCATAACCTCATTTTCCAGTAGTGACAGCATAGGATACAAAACCAAAATCTCATGGGTAAAATAAGTGCCAGCACCTGCTGTCTGGAATCCACAGTCTGTGACCTCCCATCTCCACCAGCATTTGTATTTTCCTCCGTTACTTTCGTTATTTCAAACATTTTACCGTAGCATTATCTTGTCTAGTCTAAACAATGATCCCACTTGCTCTTGAGAGTTGTACTCTGTGGGGGAAAACGTTGACCAATTTTATTACTCCCAGTGTCTGAGCCCAGACACAGAGGGGCGGATGCTCCATCCCGCTGCCATCCCCAGCCGGCGCTCGCTGCGTGCAGCCGCACAGGGCAAGAGCCACCACCAGCCACGCAGTCCCTTCCCACCCGTGCTGGGGCTGTGCTCTTCCCCCAGCACAGGGACACGGCTATCTCTGCAGTGCGGAGCAGCTGCCTGGCCTTGGTGGCATCACTCCAGGTAGATGTTAATCAAAGATGAGAGAAAAAAAACAGCCCCCATGTTCCGAGCTGACCCACCGTGGAGAAAGATCCAAGCTGTGATGCTCCTGCCTTGGGATATGCCATCTCTTAAAGCAGGCAGTGGTTCAGATCTCCAGCTCCGTTTCAGTCCTGTCCCTTTATAAAAACCCAGGTGTTACTGAAAGAACTATCCATGTCTGCTTTGGCATGTGAAGAATGCGCCACTTGCCTCACTGCCTTAAAAGCCATGAATCTCTCCTTATCTTGATGGTCACTTAGTAATGAAAACCAGTGGCCACATCAGTTATCTGAAAGAGGCTAAATGACAACTTGCTCCACATTCAATACAAATCAGCCAGGTAGCTTCAAAGCGCTTATGGGTTCCACGTGGCTGGATATACCCAGCGTGGCCAAAACGGGCCAGCATACCGCGCTTTGTCATCCTGGCACCTCCTTACCCGCCCTGCTGCCAGCCAAACTAGGGCACACGGGGGTTTCTGAGTTTCCACTGTGATTAGACACAGCATCCTGTAACAGTTTATGAACAAAGAGCAACTCTATTTAATCGTTCCTTAAAATTTGGTAAATGTCCCACCCAGCTATCTCAAGGCATTTCACAAGCCTGGTCCTTCTCTTGACTCAGGTATTCATTGCGGTGGGTAAGACCCTTTCATAGGGATTTGCTTCTGTTTTCCACTTTGCACCTGCAAATTGGGAAGAAGGCTATTCAGTCACCTTTGCAAAGGGCTTTGGGAACTCTGCAAAGAGAGTGCTATTTAGGTATCAGATATCTGCAGCAGCATGCCACACCGAATTCAGCTGGGGAACGGCTGGCTCTTGTTGCAGCACTCATTGAGGACTCAAGTCCCAGATGTATTAAGACTCCATGTGTGACTTCTTAGTTTTTTTGCACCTTCATGCCTCACCTGTAAAATGGAGATGGTTAATGTTTCTTTGACTGCATGAACATTGAGAAGTAGTACATTAGTGGTACTGAAGACCATGCAAACACCTGCCATGGATAATTCCCCAATAACTGCAGACACAGCATTCATTTGCATTTGTATTCAATGAACTATCAGAGGAACCAGACTATTAACACTCCGATTCTAGGGGGAAATGCCTGGAGACCCAGATGTCCAGGTGTCGCTGTACTTCATGGGGTGTGGAGTCCAAACCTGGGCTTGGATGTAGATTGCACAGCTAATCCCTACTTAATTTATAATAGCCCGAACCTCAACGTGAACTCCAACCGCTCACTTACTAGAAATCCGAATCTGGATTTGTCTGCCCATTTTATAGCTTGAGTCTATGTCTCGAAATTATCCCGTTGTCTGCTTCAATCTGCTCTGAAGCTGGAGATTTATGTTTACAGGAGGCAGAGAAACATATTATGTTGCCAAACTACTTCCAGTCTTTTCCAGAATTACAAGTTAGGGGATGGTGGGTAAGTCTTGTGATTTCCATCCTACAATCTAAACCAGATGGGCTACGCTTGCAGCATAAACATTTAAGCAAGAAAAGCAAAAATTTGGCAGAAAAAGTTCTTTTTTCTGATTAACTGCATTATTATGACTTATATTATTTAATCAGATGCACATAAAGCTAGTTTACAAGATAACTTGATCACTGTCTTTGATTCATCCCAATAAAATGTGGACGTTTTGTTTTCTCAGGGACAGGAAGATGACCATAGAATAATATAGCGGTTGTGCTTATTAGAAACAGAAAGCACTCAGCCTGCAGAAGGAAAGACTCTCTCAGTAAAGCTTATGTTAAATTAATCCGAATATACAAACAATTAAACATGATCCAGCAAAGCCATGTTACTAATATCAGCCCAGATGAGATTGATAGAGCAGAGCACAAACTTCGGCAAGTGAGAAGGAGGGAGATCATGAGAAAATCTGTGGCCGGGGTTCTCCATCCCTCTCAAGGCAGAACAGCCAAAAGGTTCTTGTCCTCTCACTGTACAACACTCCAGTCTGACTGCTGGTATCGGGCATGGGGGCTAACACCTGTGAGGTTTCCTTATTTACTTTCTCTTCCTTCATTTTGATACAGGTATCAGGTGTTTTTTAAATGCCTAAAACATATTGAACCTGTAGCTGGCATATTGGACAAATGGGATGGTAGTAAAAATCCCTCTCCTGTCCACTTACTCTTTAACACACATGAAGGACAAGACAGTATCAGAAGCAGAGAAAAAAAAGAGACCTAATGAATCGGATGCCATTCATCTCAGAACTTGAAAGCCAGTGAAATAACCAAGGGGCTGGCAAAAAAATCTGCCATAATTAAAATGGCTGACTGGTGAGTGCCCTGATGAAGGCCAGTGTATAACCTGGTGGGAGCCTTGCGAAAAGCCTTGCTGGAAGGAGCCAGATCGACATTAACTGGGAAATGCAAAGCCAGAAGAAGTTACATGGGAATTTCAAAACGCAGGCTTACGGGACGAACGATTAGCCTCGGTGGTGCACAGCAAGTGAGCACCGCGCCGGCGCGGACCCGAAGCTGCTCCTCCACAGCCCTCGGCACCGGCAGGCCTAAAATTGCCGTCGCCCGCCCAAGCCGAGCGCCGGGAAGCTGCCAGGCGCGGCCCCAAGTTACGAGAAATCCCAAAGTAACGGAGATTGAGATTAATGGTCTGTTTTTCACTCTTTTGGCTTTATGCATGTGCCATTCTACCCAGATCTGAGGCATCGTGGCAGCCTAAAGCCTCTGTGGCGGATCTGGGGACGGGGCGGCCAGATTTGCTGAGCTGGCAAAGAGCTCGGGCAGATCCGTCGGGGCAGCTGCAGAAGCCACTTGCAGCAGCGTCGTACCACTTTCTGACTGCTCCTCAGCCACAAATGCTCTACATTTTTAATAAATTTCTATGCTAAATAAAGTAGATTTGCTCAGACTACCTGAAAAAGTGACCCGGACCTCTGGCTGTGCTTTGCGACAGGCCGTGGCGGCGGCTCAGCAGTGTGACTGCAGGGGGGAGCCGCGCTACGCCAGGGAGCAAAGCCCGCAAACCCCGCAAGCGAGAGGGAGGAAGGCGCGTCTGGCTGGGCCCGGCAGCGCGGCGGGAGCGCGGCGCAGAGGGGCAGCCGGAGGAGGACGGGAAGAAGTGGGAGAACGAGGAAGAGGGGGGGAAAGGCCTGGGGAGGAGACGCTGGTGCGAATGAGGAGGCAGAGTGAGCATCCCTTTGCCCCAGGCTAGACCTAGAACAGCCAGAAAAACTGAGCGAATCTTACTGGCATGGTTGCAACCAAAGTAACACCTGTAACCACTGTGTAAATTCCAGGATGTTTAATCAAAGACTTGAAAAGGAAAACTGGTTTTACTAAACATCGCAGAATACCACGCTTCCCGGTGATCCCCTCAGACAGACAGACAGGGCTAAGTTTGGCAGTGCCAGGGCAGCCTCATAAATGTTTTCTGGTAGCTTTCCGTTACTCTAAAATCTGCCTGTAAATAGTCATCAGTCTTTTTTCCACTGGCAATAAACCATATGCTGTCTTGGATCCTAGTTGCATGAGGTTAACACATAACCTTCTTATATTTTGCTTTCAGTCTTTCAGTATTTCTGCCACTGAAGATCCTCTTCTATGGCTTCAAGTTGAAAAATCTTTGTGGCAGATTTGGCATTGCCTGTAATAATTTATGAATGTGATGTGTTGACATATTTACTGTGTGCATACATTGAGCCACTTCAATAGCTGGATTGTCAAGACGTATACCCAGGAGACAGAAGATGGATCCAGGCATACATTTTTGAGGAAACACTTGGGAAACAAAGCAAGCACCCTTCACTGTGATGTTTTGGCTTGGCCCCTCCTAGGCTCGTGGGAGAGAGGTCCCTGTGAGGAGTGTGGGCACCTGGAAAGCAAGACATGAAAGACTCCAGAGAATTTGAAGAGGAACATTTAAACAGAGGTTTTTGAGAGCAAGACTCCAAAAGGGGTTGAAAATGCTCACATCTGTAGACATTTAATTTAGTAGACGTTGGCAAGACTACAAGATAAAGTGGACCTGTTGGAGTGAATCCAGAGGAGGGCTACCAAAATGATTGGAGGGGTGGAACACCTCTCCGATGAGGACAGGCTGAGGGAGTTGGGGTTGTTCAGCCTGGAGAAGAGGCGGCTTTGGAGAGACCTTATTGCAGCCTTCCAGTACTTGAAGGGGCGTGTATAAGAAAGATGAGGACAGACTTTTTAGCAGGGCCTCTTGCAATAGGACAAGGGGTAATGGTTTTAAATGAAAAGAGGGCAGATTTAAGCTAGATATAATTTCGTAATGAGGGTGGTGAAACACTGGCACAGGTTGCCCAGAGAGGTGGTAGATGCCCCATCCCTGGAAACATTCCAGGTCCGGTTGGACGGGGCTCTGAGCAACCTGCTCTAGTTGAAGATGTCCCTGTTCATTGTAGGGGGGTTGGACTAGATGGCCTTTGAAGGTCCCTTCCAACCCAAACTGTTCTATGATTCTGTGATTCTATGGATGTGGAATGGTTTTTAACCAACGTGCTTCATTTCAATGGTTAAGTGGCTCTTCTGTTTTAAAAATTTTGTTTGGGTCATGCAGGAAGGCTGAAGGTCTCTGTTCTCGTGTGCATGTGTAAACTTGGGAGAATGCACCGGGCACGCAGGCTGGAGCTTGCTGTGTAAGTGTATGAGAATAAGATTATCCCGTCTGTGGAAAGGTAAAAGCTCAAGGCCTGGCATAAGCAGAGGGTAAGTCAGAAAGACCACTGACAGCCAGAGATACAGCAGTAACCATAACAACACCATCATCTTTCTTATGAGTCCTTGCACGTAATTCTACTAATGACTTTTATTAAACATTTAAGCCTCAGCATTCAAGTGATTCATATTTGTTACAAAAACCCCGTCCCATTAGCACAAAGTACAAGCCGAAACAAAGTTAATGAGCCCTAATACTTGCAGGATAATTCAAAGTTTAAGGGTGATATTAACAAAAATAAAATAAGGAAGAGTGGAAAAAATCCGGTTTCATTGTCCACCAGAGAACCTGAGTTTTATCCTTTTGGTTCATAAAATCAAGTCTATTGCTCAAGTGACTCTTACACTGTTATTAAAGTAGTACAAGAACACATATATGTGCATAACTAAGTACCCCTGTGTGACCATAAAAGGTCTGTCTGGCTGTCCATGGGGAGCGCGAGTGGAATTTGATTCATAAGCATGAAAGAGGGAATGTCATTACCGTAATCCCCCCGTATTTCACTGCTTTGGCTGGGGCTCAGCCTTACGTGGTGGAGCGGTCGGGTGCGCAGCCCTGGAAACAGGAGTGTTTCGGTGCAAGGTCTGGGCCGTGTGCCTGGTACATCTGAGAGGCAATAGCGAATTGACCTGGAATTGCATAGGTGAGTATTTGTCCTGTGAAAATATTAAGTATGACTCAAGTCAGGCGCACGAAAAACTGAGGCACTAGGTACATGAGGTGTATCGGAAAAGTCAGATGAATATTTTTTTTATTTGCCTTCTGGTTTTGCACTGTCAGATACAAATGGCAAATGGGTAAGTGGAAAAAAGTCACTGACATCTTCCTGCCCTTGAAAACATGTGATCTGGCTTAAAGCACTGGCCTTCTTAGCTTTGTGTTCAAATGAAGGGAGTGAACACGTTCAAGAAACAAAAAGAGTAAACAGCACATCTATAAAATGACATTTTGGAAGTGACAGTGACCAATTTCCTACCACGGTTATGTTCATCGTGGCTCCCATCACCCACGATACTTGGCCTGGGAGCTCCCCAGCCATCCCAGTCTCGATAAACCATTTCGGGAGTGAAAAAAGGGCATGGGTACCGACATAACACAATGAGCTGTGGAGCAGGGCATGCACGGGAGCACCCTGCCCATCTCTTGCAACACCTCCTAACCCTGCTCCTCGGTAAATAACCACATGGTGCTGCAGCAAGTCCTTGAAGAGAAATGAGGGGTTTTCTAGCAGGACCTACAGCTACTTTGCGGTCAAGCTCCTTCTGAGCTGCCTTCCCCGTGGGACTGGAGCCGTTCCCAGGAGGCATCCCTGTGGCAAAGTGCATCCCATCTGTCTGTCCCCGGAGCAAGCAGCGCGTTGTGCCGACAGTGGGGAGGAGGCAGCAGGGACGTTTTTTCTTGAGGTAGGAGAAGAGCTGCCTGCACCCCGGGGCTGCTCTGGGGGCTGCAAGCTCTTGGGCCAAGAGGCCAGAAATAACCCAGGAGCTGCCAGCTGGAGAGCCCGGATTTACAGACTCTCCAAGAGAACAAGGCGTTAATGAAAAACTTGAAGGAGAATTAGACAAAATGGACTGACGTGGACATGGGAAAATGTTCGACAGCATAAATCATAAACTCTCCCCCATTTGGAGAGAGGCAAGAATTTAATCTCCATTAATTTCATCCGGCAGATACAGATAACAAAGCAGCCCTCTGCATAGGAGAGTTAACAGTGCTAAGACTGATATGGAGAGACAAGATGCACTTGGAGACACGGGAAAAATGCATCTCTCAGAAAGTTTCCACTATTAATGTTTTTCCCTTGCAAATGTGGGTCTTCTAAAACGCTCTCTTCTTTAGGAAGTATCTAAATGAAGAGGAGGTGGGAAGTAGAGCTACAAAGCATGTAAGCAAGCCCATGAGTGGGAGGAAGGAGGAAGAAATGAAAGGATAATGAATCTTGCATCACTGTGAGCAAACAACAGAAGAAGGGAAATGCATGTACCTGTGGCTAAATTTTGCAGGAACTTCGGCTGACGTTTAAAACTGCTGTGGATAGTATAGATACAGGCACAGAGTAATTCAGACGACCTGATCAAAGGACAAAGAAACGCCACTAACTGATTTCATTAGGATGATTACCTGGCTTAGACTTCATGGGTAAATGCAGGAAAAAATGCCGCCTTTTTAACGCTGACACAGAGTAGCCCTGCAAAGGGTAATTGGCACCCGCAGTGCCTATGATGATTATGCCATTTGGGGTTTCCTTGAATTTTGGGGCCAGGATTTTGCCCTTTGTGGAAACTCCTGTTGGCCTCTGCGGGATTTCCATATGTGGTGATGTTGCAAATAGATATTCACATCTTTAAAAGCAATTCACAGATGTTTTGTTATTAATGTGGTGGTCTGGGGTCCCCAGCTGCGCTGATAGCTGAGCCCAAATGCTCAGCTGCTCTTGGGGTGTTTCCCTGAAAACTAAACCAGGTGTTTCTACTTCGAGAGCATCTCCAGCTGCCACGCCAATGGTTACCTATCATCTGAACTAGGACACAAGCCTGGAAAAGGATCCTGGGGTTGGGTTTACTCTGTGCCTTCTGATTTTTTGTCAGCGCTTTGCTGTAAGGGCACCATTAGGCGCTCAGCGAGCAGGGCTGATCTCTCCTGCGGCACTCGGGCGTACTGCAGAGCAGTCAGTAGAAAACTTTCAACCGAGCAGTGCGGGACCTACGTGTCTTAGGCAGGAATCCTGTGGAATGGGAGCGCCTCCGTCTCCATGTCCAAACCAAAACCATCTGTAAAAGGAAAACTGTAACTTTGCTCAGAAAACCCCAGGGTTTTATATTCACTTTGGAATAAACCGAGCCCAGCCACCCATTGAAGAGGCGAGTGTCAGGGAGCCAACAGGAGGTTCTGGCCATCTGCACAGGCGAGCAGTGCCCAGGGATATAGCTAGGACCCCGGTGGGGGCAGGGAGAAGTTTTATGCCAGCAATTTTTATGAGTGAAAGGACTGAGCTGTTACTTCAACCCATTCTGGCTTTTCAAAAGCCATCCTGAGACAGCAAGACAAAAAAGGGCAGAGAACAACGTTTCCATACCCTTGTACCAGTAAAGCTGTATTTGACACAGGTACAGAAAAACATTCCATTAAAAAAAAATAAATCTTCTCATCAAAAGTCACAGTTGCTACTTTTTGTATATTGTTGACCTCCAAAGGTTGCAACATGCTGGTGCAGAATCTGGGTTTCTTTGTGTCACTCCCACACCGAAGCGGGTTGGGTCTGAGGTTGGGAGCCCTGTACAGTTGAGTAGTGGAGTTGGAGTAGGCAGGAAAAGGGCTCGGCAGGACACAGCTCTCACTCTGCCCAGGCACAGTGTGGAGGAAAGGCTGCATCCCCTGGGTGAAAAATACCTCATCCCATCCCAAACCATTCATTCCCACGTTATGGCTAAATAAATCTAAAGGGATAAAGCTGGGCTTTTCCTATAATCACCACAGCAATCGCACATACCTTGAGTTGTCACTCTATAGGGTTGGTTGGAGAAAGGTAAATTTACAATGAGTAATTAAATGGCCTTTACAGGCCTGACAGTTCCCCAAGCGTGTGGCAGTGCTGACGGCGCCGGCTCGCCCCGAGGCCCAGACAGCCTTTGCACTCACAGATGGGTCCCAGTTCAGCCCAAAGCTCCCTCTCCCCTGTCCTCACGGGAGCAAGGCAGGAGAGGCAGCAAGAGGAGGCTGGGGTGCAGGTTGCAAAGGGATAGAGGGGCGAGGAGGAGGAGAAGGATGCAGGGTGCACCCTTGGTACTGTAAGCTCTCCTGGCTTGGAGAGTTTTCTCTGTTACTGGGCTGTAAAGAATGCAGTGTAACGAGTTGCCAGGCCTCGGCTGGAGCACCCGGCCTGTAAGAAGATAACAAAAGTAACAGTTTTAGATCTGCACGTCTCAGCTTCCAACACACAGAAGTCCGGCTCCAGCGACACGAAGGTCACCCACAGTTGCAAGTCGATGGCCAAGCCATGCAGCCAAGGCATGCAGGCATTCACCAGGGGGTCGTGCCCCTCCTGGGTGGTGGGGCGGGGACAGAGCTGCTTGCCCACACCGGAGGTCGGACAGGGCGGGCGCCCCAGTGGGATGGCGGGCCCGAGCGGAGTTTCCGTTGCCGGGAAAGGAAAAGAAAACACGGCACCGGCCACCTTGCCCCAGCCCCAGGGCAGATGCGTCCCGACGTACTCGCAGGGAACACCCCCCGGCGGGCGGCACCCACCAGCCCTACCCCGCCGGCTCCCCGCTACTGCGCTCCCCCTTCTCCCGAAGTTTCCTTCGCGGAGGCCCGGCCCGGGCGCCCGCCCCCAGCTCCGGGGGGCGGCCCGGCGTGGGCGGGGCGGGCCGGGCGGGCGGCGCTAGGGGCCGGCGGGGCGCGGCGCCGCCGCCGGGGGGTGGGGGGGGCGGCAGGCGGCGGCGCGGGCTGCGGCTGCTCCCGCCGCGGGGCGCGGAGCGGGGCCGGCCGCGGGGAGCGCCCACCCCCGCGGCGGCGGCGGCAGGAGCCAGGGGCGGCGGCGAGGAGGTAACGGCCGCGGCGCGGGCGTTGCGCGGAACCTCTGGCAGCGCGGGCGGGCGGGCGAGCGGGCGGCAGCCGCCCCTCCGCGGCAGGCGGCCCCGGCCAAACTTTTGGGGCCGCCGGGCCGTTGGCTGCCGCGGGCGGGGCAGCGGCGCCGCCCCGGGGAGTCGGTCGGGGCTGCCCCGCGCTGCCCGCCCCCGTCCCGCCGCCGAGCCCCGCCACACTGGGGACGCGGGGGGCGGCGGCGGCGGGCAGCGGGGAAGGGGCGCCCCGGGGCGAGCGGCGGGCGCGGGCGGGCTGAGCCTCGACGGCCTTGGCTCCGCGGGGGCGGCGGCGGCCGCAGGCATCCCGCCGCCTCCCTTTTGTTCCTGCCGGCCGCCGGCTGTTCGGTCCACGCCCGGGAAGAAGACGCTCCGTCCTTCGGGGGCTCCGGCGGCGCCTGCCCGCACGGCCGAAGGGCACCCTCCGGTAGGGCCGGCCTGCCGGCGCCGCTGCGGGGGGAGGCTGCCGGCTTTCGCGCCCGCTGTCGTCCGGTGCGGGCCCTTAACTTACCTGGAGTTACGGTGAATTAATCGCTTCCCAGTACGTGCGCGTGTCCCTGCGCCCTGGAGGAGGATTTCCTCGCCACCCTGCCAACCGCGTTGCGGTCAGTTCTTATTTATCTTGCCACAGACGTGTCTGTGAAAACCTGCGTGCGCGGCTACAGCCCGGCTGCGCTTCCAGCCCAGTTTACTGAAACTTTAATTGCGGCAGGCGATGTTTTACTGTGGAACCATTTACGTCAGGGCAGACCGTTACTCCGGTGGGATAACGGCGTCTCTTAGACGGTCGATTTTTCACGCGGGGAGGGCTCGTGCCGTTTCATGGGATGAACCAGAACCAAAAAATGAGCAAACAATGAAAATGAGTTTTTGTGGGACTAAAAAACCCGACGTGGTGACATCTGTTACGGGCACGGTAAGTCAGGCAGCAAACCCCCGGGTTTCTCCGGCGTGGGCCACGTATCAGCCGGCGAACAACACAGACTGCGATGGCTTCGCAGCCGAAAATACGAGGCCTTGCAGCCCCGGCTGCCTGAGCGGTGCGTGTTGTTGAAGTAGCTCTCTCGGAGGAGAGGGACTGTCCCAGGAGCTGTAAAATCTATAAACACTTTTCTGATTGGTTTAAAAATTTAGACACAGGAAGTGGATGGTATCTAATAACAGACAAGTGGAGACACTGTTGTCATGGAAACTGAGACGACTACCCCCCCATTTATTTTAAAAAAAAAAAAAAAAGGAAAAGTCTGCATATCATCAGAAATGCCTGCAGACCGCCTTGGCTGCTGTTGCCTTTCCCACAGCATCTGTTGAAACCTGAGAACGTGCCTGTCAAATCAAGGTCATTCTACAGTAAAACCCCGCGCCGCCGCCTCCCCTCTTTCCAATCTGGACGCTGTCCCGCACTTGCCGCCCAAGGAGGAGTTTGACTGACCGGACTGCCCTGCCTGGGCCAGCCAGTCTGCCCCAGCCAGGCTTGCAGCCGGGGAGAGGCTCAAAGCAGCCTAAAAGGGTTAAAAAAAAAAAAATTAAATAGAATATAATCAAATGACCCGGCCACGTTTCTTTTTGTGGGAATCTATAGACCTGGGAGAGAAAGCTGGGATTGATTAGATCTCCCTCTGTTCCTCCTCATTTCAAAGTTATATTAAAATGTAATGATTTGGACTTGAATATTAAGGCCGTTTCACAACTCTGCCTCACCTGCAAAAAAAAAAAAAAGAGGAGACGAATAGCTGTGGGAAACTGTGCAATCACCTTTAATAAAAAAAAAATCACCGTTTGGTTATAGTGTGCTATTTGAGGACAAAAGCAGAGATATGAGAATAAAACATACTTCATTACTGATGAATGCAGCATGAGAAAATCAGGCTATTATTGTGGTAAATTGAAGTTTTACTTTGCTGGACTATTGAAAGTTTATTGTGTGTGAAAGGAGAGAGCTATTTTGCTTTTAGATCAGGAGAGAAGTGTTTCACAGCAAATTCACAAGAAGGGTTTTACTGTTTTAGCTTATTTTCTTGGGCAGCAGCCGTTGATTTCAGATGTTTGTGACGGAGAGATGTCTTTGAGTATTCACTGCATTTCCTCCAAAACATTTCATTTTGTTGCTTCTTTTAATCTTAATTTTGCAGTGACCAAGCCGAGAAAAAGCACTTGAGTGCTTCACCCGCTGTATAAATCATCACTTTGAAACCTTAAATGGCCGGTTTGACCTCTGTTGCCTCTTTGCTTGCGTATTTCACTTGTTGTGTTGTTATTTCTTAGGAAGACCAGAGGCTGGTAAGCAGGTCTTGTGGATCAGGAGGTAAATCCTACAGGACGCTGAAGTGAAGATGCTCAGTGCCCTCTCCACACACACCTTTGGATCTTGCCACCCGAAAAACCCAAGGCCCGGCTTTACAGTCTGCCTGTGGGCAGAGCAGCCTAAAGGGATGGCGAAGCCAGTCGGATGGCTGCTGGGCCGGTGCCGGGAGCTGGGACCCCCTTCCGCCGTGAGCGGGCGGCTGGCGGGGAAAGGCTTGGGGAGTCGGGCCGTTGCGCGTTTAATCCAGTTCATGTCCGATTAGCCAGATGCTGCTGTTAATTGCCGTGGAGTTGAAATGGAGAAAGTTTGGCTTGGCAGCGAAAGTGTGCTCGCTTCTAGAAGGGAATTTCCTGTTGTCGGGAGCACCCTTATCTGCAGGAAGGTTGGCCGGCAGGAAGTGTGTCAGTTAGTTGTTTTTACACAGTGAAGGAAATGATCTGGATTAGATACTTTCTAGATTTACCCTTCATCGTCCTCTGTGCCTGTGCTACTCTATTTATCTCTAATGGTTTTAGTTTGTAAAAGTTTTATAATGTCAGTCATTCCCAAGGGAAACACAAGAAGTTAAATGCTTGTGTTGTCCTGCCATTTTTTGCTGTTGTAAAAAAAAACCCAAACAAACCAAACAAAAACAAGTGCCTACCAACCTCTCCAGGCCACATTTTTAAAACTATGCAATTTGCAATTTATACCTTTTGAGCCTCGTTAATGATTTGAATATTCAGTGTGGTTACTCAGATAGGCTTTTTTTTTCTTCCCCTCCTTAGAATGAAAGATCAAAAAATGCACCAGTTATTTTACTAATAGGAGCAGTCCTTACACTTCTGAACTGCCTTTCATCATGGATCGTAAATCGCTTTACTGAAATTCATTTTTTAATATCCACAGAAGCTGTGTAAGCATAGGAAGCCGAAACATAGCATTTCACATGGACTGCCCAAAATTGCAAGGCAAATGAGGAGCAGAGCTGGGAGTCAAATTAATTGCCCCTTAATTAGCAATTGCTAACGGATTAAAACTTTGAAAATATGTCTGCTTTTCCCAAGTGCACCCATGCTAATGCACCAATGCAGTGTGTATGTGTTTGGGATATGGGGTCAGGGGTGAGAATATAAGCAGTGGTTCCAGAAAATGCCAGTCGTTTACTGGTCCCTGTCCAGCCTGGCATGGCTGGGATGCCAGGTTGGAGGCTTGTATGATTAGACCCAGCTTTGGATGAAGGTCCAGACTAAAGGTGAGGGCTGAGGTTTAGGTCATTGTGTTCTAGTAAGCAGGGAGGTTCAGGGAAATAAGCATTAATTCTCAGATGTTGGCTCATAACGGAGTATTTATGGCGTTAAGCTGAACTTTCGCAGAGGGTTTGGAGGGGGAAACATGGAAAAGTTACATAAACTTGTAAGAAGCTGCCTGGCATGCTGAGTGGCTTCAAGTAGTGATTTTTGGCGTAGGAGATGTCTTGGTGTTAGAAACTGTTCCTGGCAGAAGAGGCTGCCTAGGAACCCAGAAGCCTAAAGTGGGCTGGAACGGGACCATCCTGGCTGATGCTGGAATTTGCCGGTTCATGATTTCAGATGTAACACAGTGCAGCGTGACTCTGGCCACAATTTTGAAATATTTCTAATGAAACCGCATTTGGCTTGTTACCTGTTCTCATGGCCAAGCCAAAGTAAAACTGTAACAAGAATAAATGTAAAAATTACAGCTGTGTTTTTTCAGAAGTGATCAGCTGATACTGGAAAACTTGCTTGAAGCTGTGGAAGGCAAGGCAGTTTTTGGGAAGCGACTCTCTCCTAGGTTTTGGAAATCTTACTCCATTTAAGGTGCCTGAACTGCCAAGCATCAGGCCAACTCAAGCCCTCCTTAACTTCACCGCAATGCTTTAAGTGCCTTTAGCAGTCCTGGGACTTTCACTTGATCGTGGTTGAAGCTGGCTGTCTAGCCTAAGGCTTGCACCTTGGCTGCCTGTGTAGCCCATGAAGGAGCGAGGCTCCCTGTGCCCCGGTTGTCCCCCTCGGAGGTGGGTGCAGAGCGGTGGGATAGCCCCGCTCTGGAGGTGGCTAGTGAGAGGGGTCTGGGGAATGGCTAAAGCTTGCTGCGGTTGGACACATGACTTCCAGGTAGTTCAAGTCATGTAGGACCACCCTTGCGTTAGCCCAGGTGCTGGTGGCTGCTTGCTTGCTGGCGGTCAGTTTTTCCCCACCTCTCCTGGGGAGGAACAGAAGTAACATATTACACTCGTTCAGAACTGGCTCTAAAACTCACCTCTTCCATAACGTCTGCAGAAACCGGACAGGCTAAGTCTGCTGGGGGTGAAACTTGTGCGTGTTACACTGGACAGTATTTTGTCACTCTTTCTCCTTTTCTATCTCTTGTCTGTAGTCTAGCAGTCTCTTTGCTGGAGATGGTCTTTCTCTGTGTCAGGACAGACGGACAGCAGGGCTGTGACCTGTGGTCAGGATTGGTAGGTGCCACTGAACGGAAAGGTCTGCCTAGCTGTTTGACACTTATCTTTTCCAACATTACCTGGAATTTACATCAATGTTAGCCAATACAATGAAATTTCCAACACTGGATGCTTTTACCTTTGTCGTGGTTTAACCCCAGCCGGCAGCGAAACCCCACACAGCCTGTCACTCACTCCCCCAAAGGCAGGATGGAGAGAATAAGAAGACCAAAGTAAGAAAACTCATGGGTTGAGATAGAGACAATTTAATAGGAAAAGCAGAAGTTGCGCACGCAAGCAAAGCAAGTCAAGGAATTCATTCACCACTTCCTGTGGGCAGGCAGGTGTTCAGCCATCTCCAGGGACGCAGGGCTGCATCACGTGTAATGGTCACTTGGGAAGACAAACGCCATAACTCTGAACGTTCTCCCTTCCTCCTTCTTCCCCCAGCTGTATATGCTGAGCATGACGTCGGGTGGTATGGAATATCCCTTTGGTCAGTTGGGGACAGCTGTGCCACCTGTGTCCCCTCCCAGCTTCTTGTGCACCCCCAGCCTACTCGCTGATGGGGTGGTGTGAGAAGCAGAAAAGGCCTTGACTGTGTGTCAGCACTGCTCAGCAGTAACAAAAACATCCCTGTATTATCAACACTGTTTCCAGCACAAATCCAAACCATAGCCCCATGCTAGCTACTCTGAAGAAAATTAACTCTATCCCAGCCAAAACCAGCACAGCCTTTTACTGAAAATAGGTTAAAACCAAATAAAAACATGTATAATTTGAGGACTGGGATGATTTTGGCCTACATCAGCTTCTCCCTTTGCCTACCTCCCATGTGCTGGGTCATGGTGGGACGCTGTCTGTGAATTCCGTTTGCTCGGGCTGAGTGCGAGGTTCCCCAGTGGGAGCCTAACTGCAAAGCTGTTACCTGCCACCTAATACCTGATACAGCCCGCTCACGATGTCTGGGCATACTTATTTTTATTGCAAGGAAAATATACCAGACTTCCTAACAGACGGGGCTGTATGTACAAGGCAATCCAAGCTTGATTCTGGAAAGCATTTTATAGAGCGGCAGCTTTACTGGAAATTGCTTCTTAATACCGTACAGCAAAGCCGTTGCTCTTTTTAGTGTAGTTCTTTGCCAGATCCGTGCCCGACTCGCTGAACCGAGTGGTGGCCTTGTGTCTCCTGTGACCCTGCCTCCCATCCCAGGCGCGCCGGGCTCCCCTCTCCAAGCCCTGGCAGCTCTGCGGCTGCCTGGTACGGTGCCGCTTTTTGTTTTCTTTCGGGGGCTTTGTAGAGAGGCCAGCCTTTTCCTTGGATAAAGTTGGTTTCCGGCACAGCAAGCAGATGCAAACTCCCCGGCCTGACCCGTCCTTGCGGAGCCGCGCTCGGTGTCGCTCCCCTCAGTTAGATCTTCTCGTTGCCAATTTAATTGCTGGCGGGGCTTGCTGCGCCAAGGAGCGGAGGCATTAGAGGGGTTACGAGAGGTTAGTAGAGATGGGAGGAAGCTGAAGGTCTGACCCATCCAGATTTAAGTGGATTAAATCTCGGTTTGCCCCCAACTCCAACTTGTTTTGATCTCTGTTTTACAGTAGATGATTTGTAGAAGCTACCCAATTAATATGTTAATTTTAACACCAGATTTTGTAAAGCTTTTTTGTTGGAGGTGGAGAAGGGGTCCAAATGTTTTGATTGTATTTTTATCATTATCTTCACTGAGTTTTTCTCACTCCGTGCTTTGCAGAGAGGAGCAAAATTTTAATAATTCACTAATATACTGTCACTTCATTAACATTTTATCATCCTGGCATTGTGGATATGGTGAACTCTTTAGTACTCTCATTAGGGGCCTGGTCTTGCCCCCATACTCTCACATCCCTCCAGGTGTGGAAAACACTAAATGCAGGTGCTATTCTGCTTTTTGGAAAGAGCTTTTCACTTTTTCCAATAGATGCTAAACTGAACGAAACATGCAGGGGTTTTGTTTTTGAGTTTTGTTTTTATAAAACGGAAACATTTATACAAAGATAGCAGCGACGGTTGGGTTGGAGCCACTGAGCGCCAAGCCTCCAGCCATTACAGAACTCGACCGCGTGGGCTAGAGAGCGTGAAGGCACAGGGCACTCTTTTGGTATCATTTGCATTGTTTTACACTGGGCATGTTTGGTTTAAGCAGAGATTTTTATACCAGTATTAAAGTGGTCATGAGGCTTTTGGGTGCCTGTGGGGTAGCACAGTGCTTGATGTTAGGATGGCACAAATAACACTTTACACTTCATGTAATCTTGGTGATTAAGTGTGTAACTTGCCGGTGCGTACCTGTGTTGTGTTAAACAGGTGCTTTTTAATTGTGTCCACATCCGAAATTGGGTCATGAGCTTCTATGACAACCCTCCTTCCTCCCCCCCCCCCCCCCAAATTAGTGCGTGATTTAACTGCTTATTAAACACTGTCAGCACACCAAGTTACGGTAGGTGTATTCAGAAGGCGTAAGAAGCCAAGCATAGCTGTGGAGAGTGGGTAGATACAAGAGGCTTGAGAGTGGAAAGGAAACTTCTGGGTTGTGGGCAATGGAGGACTAAGGGCCAGGTAAGAATTTCAGGAGGTTACATGTGTTGAAAAGAGTGTGGCTGTTGGGAGACCGGAGGACAAGAGATCACGGAAATAAATACAGGAGGTGTTGAGGGACCTGGCTGAGGGTTTTTACATGTCAAATACAGTATATTTGCTTTTAGAGGCACCAGGACAGAAACTCATTTCTTGTAAATTGGTATAATGCCATTGGAGTTAGTGGAATTACACTGATTTATACCCACTGGTGGTCTGTCCGCTGGTATTACAAGAAGAGTGAAAATGTGAAGGATGGGAAAACTGGAAGAGGGTATAGGTCTGAGCAACAGGGAGGGTGGAAGTCTGTTCGGAAGCGATAGAGAGGCTGGGCAAGTGACGAGGTTTGGTAGGAAAGATCAAAAGGTCCATTGCAGCTGTACTGGGTTTAGTTTGGAGACGAGTTGCCCAGCCAAGAGACGTCAGCAAGGCAGGCTGAGAGATGGGCTTGGCTGGGGAGGAGAGTCCGTGAGGGACAAACACGTTTCTGCCCGGCGGGGTGGCGGGTGGTGTGTGTGAGGGAATACGGTCACGCGCAGGGTGGGCGGGGGGAGGCCAAGGCCGCGGGGGAAGAGGACCTGGAGGTAGAGAGCTATCACTAGACCAGGACAAGGAGGGACAGAAGACAGTGTTTCACGAAGCCAAGGTGGGGCAAAATATCAGTCTAGAAGGAGGAACAGAACAAACTTATCCAATATTATTTAGGGTTAGGAAGAGAAAAGGAATGATATTGACTTCTTCAGAGGCATGAGCCGTCAATAATCGCGACTACGATTAGTAAACTTGGAAAAGCTGAGCTGTAAATAAACTACGTCTTAACCAGTATGTCTTAATTTTTTTTTTTCATCTTCTATTATTGCAGAGTAATCTCGTGTAACGGTGCAGCAGACCTCAGCGTCCTGGGGATGCTTACAGCAGCATCACTGACGGGTGCCGCGCTGCACGGTGCTGCCGTGGCCGCTCTGCGCAGAGCTCTGCGCCTCGCTTCTCGGGGGGCGAAGCGGCCATGCCAGCCCCGGTTCACTCCAGGGACCTCCGGCCGGGTCCCGTGCCCGCTGCAGTGGGGGTCCGGGGGGAGGTGTAGCAGCCAGGTTGTCGCTCAGTGACATTCAAACAGGTGCCGGGGAGTCACAGGGCTTTGATTAAACGTGCCGGCACCACAGCTGTGGTTGCCGTACCCCAGTTATTGGGCCCCGTGCGGGGGGAGTGGGGTGGTGTTGGACCTGCCGCGGGCTCGGCGGGGCAGGGGAGGTAGCGGGTGAGTTCCTCTCCGGGCTGCGGAGGTCGGAGATGAGCAGGGCTGGGGCGCGACGAAGGAGGCCTGAGGAAAATGTCGCTGCTTCGGTTTGTGTTGTGACCCAGCGGGAGGTCTCACGCTGGATGTATTTTGCCATGGAGTGGCTTTGTGCAAGGAGGAAGAAGATGCTGACAGGAAAAATGAGCAAAAAATGAGCCAAAATGTGGAAAAAATGAGGCTAACTGTGGAAGTTAGGCATGTGCACTGGGATGGTCACCCTTGTTCACAAGCAGGCCTTCTTACCGGAGCCGTTGTACCCCGTTCACAGTCCTGGGGCCTGCTGCAAAGACTGGAAGCAGCCTGACTAGAAATGAGCCTGGCTTACTTGCACCAAGACAAGGAACAGTTAAAAAAACAGTAGCAGAAGTGAAAAGTAAAGTGCATTTTAAAAATAATTTTGTTATTTTGTACACCGAGGTGCCATTTCTGAAGGGTGGGGCCATTCCCGTTCCTGACTCTGGCGGTCTCCCTGTCCAGCGCCTCGGAAGCAGTCAGCCTGGGTTGGAAAGTCAGTGTCTTTAGAAGCAGAAAACATTTTGGCTTTCCAAGTGGAATAATTTCTTTCTTTCCTCACTGTATCGAAAGCGTGTGTTGCTGCCGTTGCAGCAGTTTGGGGGGAAAAAAGCTGAGCATCTTGAAGCTAAAATAGTTGAGAGACTACTCCTGGGGAAAGCAAGGAGAGATGTGGAGGGCTCAGAGGCACGGTAACAGGACATGAAGCCTTTTGCCACCAGTCGCCCGGGTGGTTTATCTCCAGAAAGCAGTGGTTACCCTGTGGCGATGGCTGTCGGTGGTTGCAGAGCTGAGGGACTCATGCCCGCTCGTGGTCCCGTGCAGCTGCTGCGACATTGAGGGTTGGCGCGAGCTCAGGCAGTGGCCTTGCTCTGGTTCCTCGTGGGCTGGTGACGAGGCCGTGCACCCTCAGAAGCCACTGGCAGTGATTAAAGACCGCGGCTGTAGGATCAGGCTTCCCAGCGGTTCGCGCCTGTGCCGTCAGGTTGGAGGGTTGTACAAAAGCCTTGAAGAGATGCTACGGATGAGGAAGGGGCCACGCACAATTATGTAGCCCTTGAACCCCTTATTTGAGGGGATAATTTCACAGTGCTAGTAACAAAGGCTTTTTTACCAGAAAAGCAGTGTTATCTTTCGTGAAGGGGCTGCATGAAACAGCCTTTGCTGTGTTGATGATAAGAATAGTATCGGTCTTGCCCAGTTGCCCTTTCTCCCTGGGTTATGTCCCAAGCTGGTGGACTCTGCCCACTCCCTGTGTGGACTGTGCTTGGTTTATTCAAACCATGCTTCCTCCCTTCTTGCTTTTTGTGCTTTCTGCTCAAATGAGAATGCCTGTTCATGGCGTGATGCGGGCAGTTCAGGAATTGCTTTGAAATCTGGAGCAGGATATTTTTTTTCTCTTAGCAATTTTCATTCTGAATTTGTGTTCAGTCTTGCTTACTACTGTTAGCTACTGCTAATTGCGTGGGGGTAAGAGCTGGGAGCACAGAGCAGCAGGGATCCCAAGCACCCTGCTCTGTCATAGACCTAGTGTGGAAAAAAGCTTTTCTTTCTGACCCCGAAAACCTACAGCCTAAATATGGTATTTAAGCAAAAATTACTCCAGTATAGAAGTCTCTACACCAATAGAGTTATTTGTCCTGCTTTCATATTTCACATGCTTTATTTAAGTTCCTGTCACCTGCTAATAACATATGAACATGGGGAGATTTGGAGGGTATGTGCAGTATTATTGGCATTTCTTGAGCAGCTGCTGCTGCTTATGTTCAGTGTATTTCTTACTGTCAAAAACACTTTTAGCACATGAATGAGTGGGCAGGAAACCACCTAAATATTGATTAATATAGACAGAAACTGCCCTCCCACCTCTCGTTCATTCAAAACAACGACGACAAAGTCAGGCAGCGGGATTCAGCTCATGGGCTGTTGGGAAGGGCTTGTTTTATTTCCAAAGTGGAGCTTTGTTTTGATGGACACTCCCAGGTTACTAGTGTTGGGAGTAAAGCTTTTGTTCCCAAACTCAAGGGACAAGAGGTTCAGCCCAGGTGCAACATCTGTAGGCCTTGGCTTCTACAGGTGTTGGAGGAAGCAGTGTGGCCCTTTGGAAAATCTAGCCAGTCGTTCCTAGCCAACGTGGGCATGAACACTGGCAAAAATTGAAACTTGTCCCTTTTCTTGCCAAAGTCTATCGACTCTGATTGTCTTAGCTGATTTCAGTGAAGATTTTGCCTGAGCAAATAGGTTGGTATTTGATCCCATAGATGGTTGATGTTTAAAGTCCGCCTTCATGTATTCATGGGGAGCTCTTGTGGGATGCAGTGGCAGCTGCATCTGATTTTATGGATGCAGACTTTGATGCTCCATTGCCGTCACTGATACAGTGATGGTGATAATGGTTATAATTAATTTGTATTCCTGTGGTAGGTAAACAGTGTTAATATTTGGCTCTTCCCCAGACAGCCTTGCTCTCTCAAGTGCATCCTCCATTGATATCAGAGGTGATTTATATGAGTATTCCCACTCGGGCAGTGAGAGTGATACACGTAAGGCTCTTTGGAGCCATCATATGGGAGGACCTCTTTATATGCAGATACGCTGCAGCATAGATTTATATTGCTGTATACTGTGAAATCTGTATCTTGTTATGAACAACACGCAATCCATTACTTGTTTGTGCAAAACTCAACACTTTACCAGCCAATGAAGCGAGGAGCGGAGGGCCAAACTCAGCCCACTGGGTGCCGCGTCTTGGCCTTTGCTGACTTGCAGACCCTTAAGCCCATAGACTGACCTCGAAGTCTTGCGACTACGGGAGTGAGTGAAGTTGGGTTGTCAACACATTTGTGTTGTGGTGATAAACGCTGAACCCAGGTAGCGGCCTTTCCCTGAGTTTGCATACTCACCAGGTCTCTGTCTTGGCCACTGTGCTTTACAGAACTGCTAGTTGTCTTTAAAATTTAATTTAATTGTCTAAACCTATTAAGGAGGAGACAGACAGATGTGGACAGCAGGATGATTGAAGCCTTTTTTGATAGCCAATAAAGCTAACCCTCTTCCCCTAAAATGCCTAAGTAGCAGCCTAAGGAACTGCTTCGTCTGTGAGCTGCAGAAGAAGGGAACATGGTTAGATTACGGAAATGCACATAATGAGTTTATTACAATGCATTAATTACCATGGCCAATAGTTATCCTTCATTATTAAAGCAGCTTCCTGCACGATAAAATAATGAAACATACATGTTCCTGTGTCTTTGTCAGTCAGCAGCCCAAGAAAATGTTCCTGTTCCACTTCTATCTTGTGGTATAAAGTGATGCAACTCCACTGAAGTCAAGAGGTGGATAGCCAGGGGAGAAGTCAGCTTCCTTTTTTACTAGAGAGCTTTAATGCAACATTGTTTTATTTCTGCACATTAAAGTTAATAACACAGCAAGTGTATTTTGAAGTTAAGTCTTTCTAGGATCTCTATAAGTTAAATAACTGCGAACAAACTTTATAGTCACTCTATAGGCCCTCATGATATATCATTTTGAGCTGCCTTCTATCTATTACTTTTATCTGCCTGCAAAATCCATTTCTAATTCTGGCCATATCTCCTTTGCGATCACTTGCCAGAAATCTATTCCCAGGATTCTCCTTATTTTAGTGAAATATCTCTGCTTCAGCACCTTTCCCAAGGTGGCTGATCTAATCACAGCGCTATCAGTTACCACTTCTCATTTCCTTTGCTGGCTCTGTCAAATGCAATGCACAGCCTAACAAAGTGACATTCAGATACTCCTGGTGACCAAAGCTCTTTCCCTCTCTTTTACTTTGCAAAACTGGAATTGTATGTGGCTTCTTAAACACGTGCCCTTCGCTCCAGGAATGTGACTTGTAAAATGCACTGTGAGAAGAGTTAATATTAAGCAGATGAAATAGCTGCCTCTCTATTTATCACAGGTAGGTTCCTTTATAGTGACCATCTGGATATTAGACGCCACATCTATGACCTCTTTTTTTCAGGTGAGAGAGAGCAATGCTTCATTCCTGCCAACAGGTAAGAGAGCCCTACCTTGCTGTCAGGGAAATAAAATTTGCCACCTCGCTGTTCCTAACCTCCATTCTTGTCTGTTTATATGTTTCTCTTTTCAATGTGAGCGTGCCTGTATGCAAAGGTCAGCGCACACCAAACAGGGTGCTGGTGTTTCTCAAGTAAGGAGTCGCCTGCGTAGTGGGATCCTCTGTTAAGGTTAAATGTGGTTTCTATGGACACAGGTCGAGCAATAGCATCATTTTTTTCTCCTTGGGTGACAAACCTCTTAGTGTTATCTTAGATTGCTATCACAGACTAATACTTGTTTTAATAAGTGTGTGGCTGACTACTCCATCCGCTCTGGAAGATAAAGTTATCCACGTGCGTCCTCGCAGCGCTTCCTGCTTTGCGCCATTTAACACATGCTGTCACGAGCCCTGCTTTGCTGCAGTCTCATTTCTCCATCGGTTTTTGCGAGGGCTGAAGCCTAAATCATGCTTTTTTGGAGAAAACGAGGAGCAGGCTCTCACCAGACTGGCTAGGAGGATGGGGAGAGCCCTCTCCACGCACCCATCCTGGCTCCAGAGCACGACGAAGCACAACGCTTCCGTGGTCCTGGGAGTTTACTGTGAGCAGCAACAGCTCTGGATTTCTTCTGAAATCATACAACCTGTTTTTTGTGGTTTTTTTCCCCCACTGTGTGAATCAAACCTGCCTTGCAGTCTGCAGCAGATCAACACACCTATTTTCCCTGTAGCCTGTTACGGGTTGCAGAACGGAGTTTGTTTGTTTCAGACAGCGAGGGGAAAAATTAGGAGAACGGGTTTTAAGCTGACAATAGGAACCAGTCTGACTTGTTGTTTCAGGCCCAAGGTACAACGCAAACCGGGTGCTCTGCGTTTTGGTTCTTTGGCACACACTTCGCTGAGCCGTGTCACAGCCTGGCAGCTTCCAGGGCAGGGTGTTGGAGGTCCCTGCCAGCTGCGGAGGGGCAAACCGGGGAGCATCTGCCCCAGCAGGGGATGGCAGAGCGAGCTTCTGTGCGTCCGTAAATGGTAATTTCCAATATGGCTAAATAATGACGACGGTGTGTAATGGCTTAAAATGCTGCTCATTGCTGTATTTTTTTTCTAGCTATTCCTTCACTGTAGGAAGGTAGAGAAATCTATGCTAAAATAATAATTAAATGCTGACAGTACTAAATTTCCACCCAGCGTGAGTTGGCAGCAGTTGAAAACCAAAACATTAGGTCATTAAAGGAAAAAACCCCACCTGATTAAATACCTCTGTATGTTTTTCTGATTAGCTATTCTTAAAAAGCGCATGTGGCTGTAATAGAAGGGTGTACTTGACAGCAGCAATTGCTTTTTTGGGGAAAGGTAAAATACTCAAGTTTTAATGTGTATATATGTGTGTTTGAAAGGATTTCTTGCTGATCTTAGCTATGGGGATTTGTATCTTACTAATCATCCATTTTCAAAAGCCACCACGAAATCTCCCTGCCAGGAAATATGTGAAAATCCCCTCAATATTGTGTTTCTGGAAAGAACAGTTAATGGTGACTAATGTGCTCGGGTTTTTGTTTTGGTCTCTTTTTCCTCTTCTCTGGCTAGACAGAGCTGATTTCGCACTTGAGAGTCGGAACAGCCATGGTGGATCTTGGTACCTGCTGTAGCGTTGGGGGTACTCAAGCACTATGAGGCGCAGGGGCTGGCTGCAGCGCGCGTCCTGCAGACACGCAGATCAAAGTGTTTCTTACTTTGATGCGCTCGACCATGTATTTGCTCCAGCGTGCTTCATAGCAATGTTTTAGGGGCTGATACCTACAGCGCACACGTCTGGAGCTCCTTTCAGATCATCTTTAAGGGATGTTGCTGGAGCTAGCGCGGAGGGGAGGATCCGGTGCTCGCGGGGACTTGTGCCGCTGCAGGAGAGTTGTGGCTGCCCTGGCCCTGTGGGAGGCCCTGGAGCTTGAGGGGTGGGTGGGCTGCGGAGCATCCCCTCTCTGGGTGCCGGGAGCTTCTCTGAAAGCTGTATGACCTCTGTGACCAACACGCGCTTCCCAAGCGTGTGCTGAGCGTGGAAGCACATCCTGGCTGCTGTGGCTCCTGCTCCCGATGTACCCGAGCAACTCGTGGTCTGTGGTGTGCGAATTACGGTGCCAGCCCTGCGAGGCACTGCAGGGTTGTCCTTCCCTCTCCCCTCCTTCTGGCCCTTCCTTCCACACGTACATTTGAGAAACCAAGGAACAGAGGGGTTAAGAGAGAGATTTTGTAAATTATTTCAAACTATTCTGTTATTTGAAGACATAGCATAGGGTAATACAACCTTTCATTGCATTAATATACTCCTGACTGCACCCAGAAGTTGCATATGAGCAGCGGTCTCACAGACATAATTTCTGCTACCTGAAAGACATAAGGAAAAAGTTCATCTGAAGGGGTTTGAAAGAGGCTCAGCATTCCGTGCTTACACATTTACTCAGCACTTTCACTGGACTCTTTTAAGGGCAACTGGGATATTCATTTTTCCCCTGGGAGCTGTATAAGTTAACATACATTTTTTTTTTTCTTCACTATGAGTTCCAGAAAGCAATTTCTCAGGAAGAGGCGTTCCAGTTTAATCTCCAAATTATCTGTTGTTTCTTTTTTCACCAAGATAAAGCATCTGAATAATAAGCTAACCCTAATTTAGGGAGAGCTGGGGACTATGTATGGGCATATGTGTAGGGATCCAGATTTTAGGAGTACTGCTTTAGGTTGCAATTAAATGCAGCGACCAAGAACAAGAGAAATATTTGGCCCATATTTCTCTCCTGTACAAAGATGTGCCAAGCAAACAACAGATAGGGTCAGGGGGCTGCCTGTGGTTGTTTGAGTCCCGGGCTTCCTCCATACCGGCCCTGGCCAGAGGCAGTGACCTGCTGTCACTTACATTTGCTGCCCTGAAGCTCCCACCTTGGTCACAATCCTGCAGGGTGGCACGTGTGACATGCCCTGGCCAGGATGTCCCTCCCCAGTGTGCTGTGAGAGGGCTAAAGTCCCTCTCTGTGGGGACTCTTCCTCATGAGAATTGGCCACCACTAAACTGCAGTGACAGGAAGTGGCTCTGAGAACGTGGCCTTCATCTCCAAGTTCATTGGGTGCTTATAGTAATAGCACTGGGTTCAGAGAAACTATTTCTCTGCCGACATTCATTTACTTGATGCTACGGAGTGCAGGGTAGCCAAGCAGTTGCAGGCCAATCATAGAATAGTTTGGGTTGGAAAGGGCCTTCAAAGGTCATCTAGTCCAACCCCCCTGCAATGAGCAGGGACATCTTCAACGAGATCAGGTTGCTCAGAGCCCTGTCCGACCTGACCCTGAATGTTTCCAGGGATGGGGCATCTACCACCTCTCTGGGCAGCCTGTTCCTCTGTCTCACCACCCACATTGTGAAAAATTTCTTCCTTCTACCTAGTTGAAATCTGCCCTCATTTAGTTTAAAACCATTACCCCCTGTCCTATTGCAACAGGCCCTGCTAAAAAGTCTGTCCCCATCTTTTGTAGAAGCTCCCTTTAAGTACTGGAAGGCTGCAATAAGGTCTCCTGGGAGCCTTCTCTTCTCCAGGCTGAACAACCCCAACTCTCTCAGCCTGTCCTTGGAGGAGAGGGGTTCCACACCTCTGATCATTTTTGTGGCCTCCTCTGGACCCACTCCAGCAGGTCCATGTCTTTCCTGTGCTGAGGGCTCCAGAGGTAGAGGCAGTACTGGCAGGTGGGTCTCACCAGAGCAGAGTAGAGGGGCAGAATCCCCTCCCTCGACCTGCTGGCCACGCTGCTTTGGGTGCAGCCCAGGATATGGTTGGGCTTCTGGGCTGCGAACGCACTTTGCCAGGTCATGTCCAGCTTTTGACAGGACTTTTTTTTTGTCCATTAATCTCCAGTTGCTCTTGTCAGGTGTTATATTCATTAATCCAGGGCCAAACACTGGTTTAGTTGTCAACATAGACCATGATAAGACTTTTTTAGCTCCTGGTTAGTGCCAAGTTAGTATCTAGTTCATAGTGTTTGCAACCATGTAGGCAGATGCCCTTGAATTTCACCAGTAACTACACCAAAGCTAGGGCTCAGCGTTGGTTCATCCACTAAACGTGCTTTCAGAACCAGCCCCTTTTCCTGTGCTTGGATGGCTGGTTCAGTGAAAGCCAGCTGCTCCTCAGGTACCTGTAATGGGGGCTGCCCGCTTTTAGGTCTCCTACGTAGCCCAAGATACCTGAGAGGCAGCTCCTGGAGAGCTCTCGGCTAGCCGGGCTGCACCCTGTGGCCTCTTTGGGCACAACTGGGATGGAGTTGGGCTGCGTTATTTCAGTACACATTCACACGCTGATTTTATGGCCTCGTTTTGCAGAGGAGGAACGCTCCAGGCATCCCACAGCAGAAATTCTCCTTATTCTTGGATGCTGCCCAAGGGTTACTCATCAGAACAATAATTGCTAAAAAATAACGATGCTGAGCACCGAGACTTACGGAGTGCTTTGATATGCCTGGCTGTGATGATTATGTATAGAGGGGCATCTTTTTGTAGCTTGAATTGCTATAAAAGGCTTCAGTAGCCTTTCCCTGGTAAACTGCTGGTACCTGTAGTTGGGAGTTTGTCTGAGCAAGTTTTGCAAGCTCGGTGCCACCGTACTCATAGTGATCTGTGGCTGCTCCTGAGGTGAAAACTGTTTATGTTTCAATACATTAAGTTCTGCTCGCACTCTTCTGTATGGAAGTCTTGTTTTGAAAGTATAAGAAAAACAAGAAGGAGGAATGCTGAGATGTTTTAACACAGCAAAAAGCATTTTCTTCCTACACAGTGCCGTTTCAGAGAGGGAACAGCTTCTCCTCCAGTTCTGTTTTGGTCTAGGTCTCTCTCTTCTGAGATTTAAACATATGCTTGTATCGGTTCCTCAGCTGGTGTGGATCTGTTGACATATTATATCTACTGACATAATGTGCTTTCTGCTTTTACAACTGATGTTTTTTGCCATGCGTCTTTAAACTCAGGAGATTCCTCAGGTTTTAAACATGGTCCTTTAACAAAGCTGTAACATGGGGGGATTTGTGGGGGTTTTTTTGTTTGTTTTCCTGAAAACAATGTTGACATAATTACCGATAGGAAAAGAAAAAGATTAGGAAGTTGCTTTTTATCCTGACATCCATAGTGTTGCTTACGTCCCCTGCAGCAATTGCCCTTATTCAGCAGTTGGGGACCTTGAAGCTCCAGGTGGCTGGATATCACCTAGCAGTCTCTGGCACACCTGGAACAAAATCCAGATGTGCTGGGTGCCTGTGAAGCGCTGTCGCTGCAAGGCTCGCCCTTCCCTCGGGAAGCTGCCCGCAGCTGGAGGCAGGTCCATGCTGGCGAGGCACGCAGCGTGCTCTGGCTTTCCAGCTGGTGCCACTTCAGGTCTGGGGCAAAGCGGGGATTTCCAGAAGTTTGTAGGTAAAGCTGGAGCACAGATCCGCTAAAAATCCCTGTGTGTCCAGGTAAGTGGCTGAGATCCCTTGCAAACCATCTCTCTCCTCAGCAGAGGTGGAAAGGAGCAAGTTTGGGAGCTGCTGGGGATGCTGTGCCTGGCCATAGGAGGCTTTGCTTCCAGATTTTATTTGTGTGATTTTTGTCCTAGCTGAAATAGCATTTGAGGGGCCACAGTAGCAACTTCAACCTCTGTTCAGGCCATCTGCAGAAAAGATGTTGATTATCAGACACTGGGATAAAATCCTGGTCCTAATGAAGGATCTCAGTGGCTTTTGAGGATCCTGAGATCATCTGCAGTAAGTTGACCTCATCACCTCTGTTACTCTGAAAGAGCTCTGACAGGCCACAGCAACATAGTTCTCTAATTTTTGTTCTCTTGGTTGCTCCTGTTGTCCTGGTTTTGTTTTTTGTTTTCCCCCAAATCTAGGCATTATTTTGGTTTCATCCTATGTCCCATGCATGCATTCTTCTGCTAATGAAGGAAAGGAAATGGTCACGCTCAGATTTCAGTCTTTAAAAAACAAGAGCATCTTGATTTTGTTATATTTTGGACAGGCTACAAGGGATAAAGTTAAACTTGTCTAAGTGTCTTGGGTTTGCGTGGCAAGGTTTTGGTAGTGGGGGGTGGGGGCGGCTACAGGGGGCGCTTCTGTGAGAAGCTGCCAGAAGCTTTCCCTATGTCTGACAGAGCCAGTGCCAGCCGGCTCCAAGACGGACCCACCACTGGCCAAGGCCAAGCCTATCAGTGATGGTGGCAGTGCCTCTGGGGGAACAGAGTTAAGAAAAGGGGGGAAAAATGGCTGAACCGCAGCCAGAGAGAGGAGTGAGAATATGTGAGAGGAGCAGCCCTGCAGACCCCCAGGTCAGAGGAGGAGAAGGGGCAGGAGGGGCTCCAGGCGCCGGGGCAGAGGTTCCCCGGCAGCCCCTGGGGAAGCCCATGGTGAGGCCGGCTGTGCCCCTGCAGCCATGGAGCTCCACGGGGGAGCAGATCTCCACCTGCACCCGGGGAGGGCCCCACGCCGGAGCAGGGGGATGCCCGAAGGAGGCTGTGACCCCATGGGCAGCCTGCGCTGGAGCAGGCTCCTGGCAGGACCTGTGGCCCCGTGGGGAGAGAGAGGAGCCCAGGCTGGAGCAGGTTTGCTGGCAGGACTTGTGACCCTGCGGGGGACCCACGCTGGAGCCGTCTGTTCCTGAAGGACGGCACCCTGTGGCAGGGACCCAGGCTGGAGCAGTTTGTGAGGAACTGCAGCCTGTGGGAAGGACTCATGTTGGAGAAGTTTGTGGAGAACAGTCTCCCGTGGGAGGGACCCCAGGCTGGAGCAGAGGAAGAGCATGAGGAGTCCTCCCGCTGAGGAGGAAGGAGCAGCAGAGACAATGTGTGATGAACTGACCACAACCCCCATTCCCCGTGCCCCTGCACTGCTGGAGGGGAGGAGGTAGAGAATTCGGGAGTGACATTGATCCCGGGAAGGAGGGAGGGGTGGGGGGAAGGTGTTTTAAGACTTGTTTTTATTTCTCATTACCCTACTCTGATTTGATTGGTAATAAATTAATTTCCCCAAGTCGAGTCTGTTTTGCCCATGACAGTAGATGGTGAGTGATCTCGCCCTGTCCTTATCTCGACCCACGAGCCTTTCGTTGCATTTTCTCTCCCCTGCCCAGCTGAGGAGGGCAGTGACAGAGCGGCTTTGGTGGCACCTGGTATCCAGCCAGGGCCAACCCACTACACTGAGGATAAATGGGTACTGTCATACTGAGAGTTTACTAACTGCAAAGTGATTTGGAAATAAGTTTGTTTTTTCCCTATGAAAATTAAAGGCACCAAAAAAACTGAAGTGATTTTTGATGCGGTACTTGGGATTTTTTTTTCCCCAGTTCTTCAGTTCTGTGCTACAGAGGAGCCAGCTTTTGAAACTATGTTGAATGGAAATAAGGAGTGCCTAAATTGTGTAGTTCGGGTGTTAAGACCTGAAGCTAGGTCAGCTGTTACTAGGACCAGTCTTAAATAAGTCCTTTAGGCTGATTTAGGTGACTTCCTGCCATAAATGCCATGCAGTTTCTATTTGATGTGGTTTTGATTTCATTACAAAATTTCCACTCATTCCTCTGTCCTACCGTGATTTCTTTGTGTGATGTTTAAAGGAACACCCGTCGCAGTGTTTTCACAGGCCAGTACGGTACCAATTTGGTGCTCAAGACCTGCCCTCATGCCGCAGCTGTTCCCACTGTGAGGGTAAGGCAGTCCTGGAGCATCCCACCCCGAGGATGAGTCCTCCGCTACTGCAGCTCGGGGACTGCGGTCAGACTGGGGTTTCACCTGCCCGGGGCCATGGGCGTGCACTGACATCGGGTACGGTCCCCGGGACTGCGGAACCGGCAGCTCTGGCGATGAGAATAAGAGTTGTAGGTGTTTTGTCTAATCTGGCAGCGAGTCGCCTGCTGTTCGCTTTTTGTTTTGGAGGTTCGTTGTAAAGCCATGACGACAAGTTTCGCCTTCCACAGGGGTGTTGTTTTGGGCTTTTTTGCCTCTCGTAGGTGGGCTAAGCAGAAACTGTTGGAGCCTGCCTCTATCTGTGGCTCGTATCTATCATCCTGCTGTAGACAGACATCCTTTCCTCTTCCAAAAAAGTGGAAGATTTCCAGTTAATTGTCTGGAAATTGGGGAGAGGGCAGGATTTTTTTCCTATGGTCATCTTGTTACTCTCGTGTACAGCCACTCATGCTTTGCGTGAACTGTTCGTACTTGAGGATTTCCAAGAAGGGGGGTTGATACTGTGAACCATTAAAGAACAGGATTAGATGAGGTGGGATTGGCTTTGATTGCCAGTTTGGTCCATGATGCTGTGCTCTTTTTGCTGCAGCACAGCTGGAAGAGGATGTTTATTCCTAAAATTAACAATAATCTGATGCTCACCTGAGTTTATCTATTTACTTGGAGGAGAAAGTGTCTGTAGAAATGAGAAGGCTGTTCAGAAATCTGTGTTGGCCATTTCAATTGCAGCGTGCGATGAAGCCTTTGAAGTTCTATTACCTATTATATACTTGATTCAAAAGTTGCCTTTTGCAGTATCTTAAGGTTTTTTTACTGGCCTGAGAATATTAACATTTCTGTTTCAAGCTTTGAAACTTTCTGAGCATGATTATGAACATTAGATTAATGCATAATCCCCATTCAGACGTTCTCCTGGATTTCCATGTACTTGTTTAGAGGCTGTTCAAAGGTGCTTAGCTTTAATTGCCATTATGTGAGCACACAGAAATAAGGACCCAAGAGTCTTATCAATTACTGTCTTCACAAATTCATTTTTAGATTGTCTCAGAGCTGTTCTAAGTTGAATTTACATTGTAGTTACTGGAAGGTGTAAAGGCTTTTACCTAAAAAAAAAAGTTTTTACCTTTTACCCTAAATGGGGAGAAGGCTCTGTTGTGCTCTTATTTAAATGATCAGTGGTTATATCTTTTTTGGCCTTAATATAACTGCTGATGTTTTGTTTTCTGTGACATCGTTTTTTGCGGGTATTTCACCTTTCTTGCATATGCAAACTTCTAGCTGCCCACATAGAAATAATAATACAGGTCTGTTTAGAAATGGCACGAATGACCCAAGTTTCTGTGGCTTTCAGTGAGCTGTGAGATCTTAAATACTTGAGTTGGAACCTCAACTTTTTACCTCAAGGTAAAAAGGACCTTGCCTTTTAACAGCTTCCGAAAATGTTACTTGGAGGGCTAGAACTGGGGCAACATACCTGAAAGCTGGCTGGACCTGCATCTTGCCCCACCCCGAGAGAAGCCTTTCTGCAGTCCTAGTTCTCACTTCAGCATCTTATCTAATGATCTGTGAAGTCCACAAGGGAATTTAGAGTGAGTCATTCTTGGGTAAGAAACTGTAAATGTGTTTCTAGAACGCAGCAAAGGGCTGGTGTGTGTGGGAGAGCTCTCCCATGCAGCCTGGACAATACCAGAAGGTCACAATAAGACTGGAGAGGAAGAAATGTACCATTTTGTGCATTACACTGCAAAACGGAGTAGAAAATACATTTTTAAATGGTGATGTCGTAGAATTAAGAATTGACTTCTGGAGATCATACAGAAATACCCTGTACTTAATGCTATGTGTTACCTGAATTATGAACAGCTTTCTGGCACTGAAGCTGCTAACACCAGTATCGATAGCAATAAAACACAACGGGCTAAAATCTGTTGCATTAGAAGAATTCAAACCGTCTCTGACCTTGCTTTTCCCACCCACGTGCATCGTCTGCGCATGGGGTATTCCAGAAGTCGGGCTCTGGGGATCTGTGGTCTCTTAGCTAACGAGGGCCAGTAGTCCTGTTGTATGCGTATTGAAGAACGCGTGCTGGCCAGGAGCGCAGAAGCACCGTCGTGAGCCCTGCCATGACCGGCTGTCAGGAGCACGAGAAACGCCCCGGTCAGTCAGGGCTCCTGTCAGCCGTGCGGTGGGCGATGCGCCCGGCGTCCTGCCGCCCTGGCCCCGCTGCTGGGTGCCCGGCGTCCCCCCAGCCCAGTCCCAGCAGTAGTGTCCCTGCCGCTGCCCGGCACCGCTGGCACCGCACCTGGTGCCGGTCTCGGAGAAAGAAATAACGCATGCTCGGCGTGATTATCCTCATCAGCTTCCTTCGCCTGCCTTGCAGGGCTGAGTTTCTTGTCCTTGATGGACCAGGGTCTGCCCGGCTCCTTATTTATGCCTGCCCAAAGCCTCGTGCGTTATGGTTTCCAGGCACAGCATTCACCCTGCTGGCATGGTCTGCTGCCTTAATCTCCGAGCCCCCTTCAGCTTTTAGGTCGCTTTCCATTTTGCCTTTTCATCTTTTTATTTGAAGAACTTGTTTTAACTCAGGGGTAACGAAAACATTTTATGGCTTTGTTTTGGTTTTGTTTTGTTTTGGTTTTTTTTTTAATTAAATATTTTTGGTTTAGTTAAAATTCTCCCCCTTTCTGACAAAACGCCCTCTGTGTGTTTGGTGGAAGAAGGTTGGTCAGTTTTTCAGTAAAAGATTTCTGTTAGAGTAAAGCTTTTAGCTTGCAAAAAACCTAAGGTTCTGGTTTTTGGGTCGCAAGCCCGATACACATTTCCAGGGTATCGTGAAAAATAGTCACCCCCAGGTTTTCAGAGTTCTCCAGGAAAAACAAGTGCTGTCTGTCATGAATCCTGGTTAATTTATTCCCCATCCCATAAATTTTATCCCCTAGCAGACCAAATGCGCTGTCATTATCCCGCTGTCTTTAACCATCTGTTTAGCATGTAAAACTCCTCGGGGCAGGGATCGTATCTTTGCTTTGTACTTTGTAAAGCTGAGCCTGTGGCTGACACTTGAGAAACAATTAATGGTAATGCAGCTCAGTAGGGTACTCGGATACCAAGCTAAAAAGAGTGGTATAAATGCCTGGCTGGATGGGATTAGAGGGAACTTCTGTGTCCCAGTGGTGCGTCTCCAGGAGGTGAAGGGAAATAGTCTTAAAACATCATCTGACAAGGAGCAGTGTAAAAATAGATGGCATTCCTGAAGGATGCGAAACAATCAAGGGTGAAGGGAATCACAATTTGGGCCTGTATCTGTGTTTTGCTTGATGATTATTACTATTAAGGTGAGATTTTACCAACTAAATATTTTTCTGTACCATAGAATAAGGGGTCACTTCAGAGCGTTAATCTCATCAGTGCCTGTGTTTTCTTTTCCGCGGTCTTCTGCCCGCATTATAAGTTGACGCTTTGTCGTATTTTCCTTTGTACCTTAATGATCCCTGTGTGTCGGGGGGAGAGAGAGAGAGAAGCGCAGTAGATTTTCATCTTATGTTAATCCATCAAAATCAAGTTAGTCGCGAGTGATGGAGGCGGCGCGCGTGTGCGCGCAGACGTCAGCGCCCAGCCGAAAGCTTGCCAGTTGCCCAGCAACCTTCCCGGAGGAAGATGGATGTCCTGCCACCCGCTCCGCTTTTAGCTGAGCCGCAACGTATCCCTGGTACCACATCCTCCGCGCACGCAGGCGACGGGCGCGGGCTCAGCCGGCAGGGGATGCCGAGTCTCTCAATAGTTGGCTCTTGTGACAATGCATTTCATACCACCCCCTTAAAACTGTTAATTCAGGTGACTTCATCGCATCGATTCGGGAGCAGACGCTGCGAGCTTGTTCACGTCGCTGGCGTTGTCCTACCCCTCCCTTGGGCTTTTAAAGCCACATTGCCGGCGTCGTTTCTCCTTCCTTTTTGGAAAGGCGCTTATCTGTAATAACAAATAAAACCACAAGCTGCAGGAGCTCAGCGAACGACGTGCGGGGACTGACCTCTTGCTCTTTGGTGGTTCCTTTAGCTCATGAACTGGGCTCAGCCAGGGCAGGGCCAGGTCTGACCTCCACTTCGGCTGTCCCCATCCCGTGGTTGCCTGATGTTCGGAGTCCTGGCCGCACATGCGGCGGGGCAGGCACCATCGGGATGCAACCTGAGAAGCTTCTGGAGACATCAAAGAGCTGTTTCTGTTGGAGAGTGTTGTGTAATGCCAACGTTTTAAAGCCAAATAGGGCCTGAGAGTGTCTCTTTAAATTTGTGGAATATTTAATTATTATAGGATGTATTTATTCACTGCTTGGATTACTTTAGAAGACATGTCAATCTCTTGCTCTAGGATGAATTTAAAATTCTTCTGCGTTGACAATGGTTGGAGCTAAATCATGCTGAAAAGCTCACACAAAATCCTACCTGTGTAATCGCAGATACCTTTCATGGTCTGGCTCTGGCGCCTTTATTTATGTTGACAAGCTCTTTACTTAGGGTTTCATTCAGGAAAGCAGTTACAAATGTACTTGACTTTAAATCTTTTAATAGTCTCATTGAAGCTAATGAACCTCTCGACAGGTTGAAACTTGAAGGTGTGCTTTGCCGGATCTGAACCTGTGTGAGCGGTGTCGCTGAGCCAGCAGGACCGGGGAGCCTGGAGAAGACACTGGGGGCTGCATGGGCTTGGGTGTCCTCAGATCAGATTCTTTTGCCACTGCAAATTAGGGTATAGAAACATGAAAGAGGTATCGGGGAAAGCACCAGCCATCCTAAGGGGAAAAAAATTTGCAGCCACGCGATGCAGCACCTTAAACTGAGATAAATCAGCCCCAGCCCAAGAAACATTGCTCCCGTTTCGTCTGCGTTCCTCCCTCCATCGCCCCACCGGGCGCAGCTGCTGGTGGGCACGCAGCCGCTCTGAGGCTCTTCCTGGCACCCCTGGGGCGGCCCTGGCCGTGCGCCCGTGACCCTGGGAGCAGGGATTGCCTCTGGGAGAGATACTCGTGTTAGCGGCCGGGGGAAACGTGCAGCAGCAGCAGCGAGCCACGGTGTGGAGCGGTTCGGCGTGGCTCCTGCTTGCTCTGTGCTTATATACGTGGCGATTACGTGCCGTTTCGAACGCGGTGTCTGGTGGCAAGCTATTTATCAGCTGACTGTTGAACTTGTCATTTCCTAAAGCATATGGTGTCTGGCTCCCGATTGAAGAGCTGCTGTTCTGTCTCCTCGTTCTTTCACTTTACATGGATTCTTTCCTATTCGTTTTGTTACAGTCCTCCAACTCTAGATGGTTAACTTCCGTCACCTGGAGAGTGGAGCTTTGTTCAGTGACAACGCCGTTGTTTTTGGCTGTGCTGTTTCTAAAATGGCTGTACAGAGGGTGGCAGAGAGAAGTACCTGGAAGCAGGGCATCAGGTGCCTGAAATTCAAAAGGAGGAATGTTTTCAGAATGCGGGTGTGCTTATTTGTTGGGAAACGAATAAGGATGATATAAAACTAACATCATGTTTACCAGATGGGAGGCAGGATAACAGCAGAAGGCTACATGTTAAGGGTTTTAATCGAAGGAATCATGGGTTGTTAGTGAGAAACATTTCCTACAATAGAAAAGCATGATCAGAGAACAAGTGGCCTTGCTCCTGTCCCAGTCCGAGCACAACTCTTGCCATATTGGCTCTTTATTATGAGAGATTGCTGTCTGGTCCTCTCTTTAGCAGAGTCCGGCGGGGATGGGTCCCGCTCCTTTTGGCGGAGATAGTGGTTTGCTGCTCATGGGTTCCCATTTCAGGGAAAGGTCAAAGACAGGCTTTCCTTCTAATGGTTAGCTCAACTTTTTCCTCCCCCCTCATTGAGGAGTCAGATGGGAGTGTGCCGTAAGCTGCGTACTGAAAAGAGTGTCAGTCGGGGTCTGCGCAGGGGAGCCTGCCCACCCTTACCAGTGCTGGTCCTAATGAGTACGTCATCAATTTGCGTTGCAAGGACTCCTTTTGAGCCCAGTTCTGGCCTATGATCCTGCTGTTACTCAGTGCTGTATAAACACAAACCAAAAAGGACCATTTCCCACCTTAAAGGGTTTACACTGTAAGAGACCAGCCTGCAGTACACACAGGTTACCCGTTGTGGTTAACCTTAGACGGAGGAGGCGTTTCAGCCCAGTCCGGTGCGGTGGGGCTCACCTGGCCGGCGCGGTGTGGATGCCTTACGTGCCGCCGGCAGACGGCACCTCTCCGTCGCCGGCAGAGAGAAATGGGTTCTCGGGGTGCAGATCAGCTCCCCTGAGGGATGATTCTGACCTAGGCCAGGCGATTGCCTCCATGAGTGCCGCTCGGTCGCTCTTCTGGAGCTCAGGTGACCAGTGCAGCTGTAGGTAGAGGTCAGCGCTTTGCAGCATCCTAGATTAAATGATACAGATCACAGACGTAATGCCAAAACAGGCCCACGGCGCGGTTTCACCTAACTGGGATAGGTCTAGAGCTTGATTCTGCTTGATGCTGGATGCTCCTACTTTCCCTTAGGAGGAGGAGGAATTGTGGTCACCCAGTGCCATCCGGGATGGTGTCCTAGAGAAGCATGGAGGAGGGGTGGAGAAGCCAGGTAACCGCTCGCAAAGAGCTACTAAAACAGCAACACGAATATCTTCTCTTATTTGAGACCATTTAATCTTTTTGAATGAGTAATACAATATTTATAATATTATAGTAGCTGTAATAACTTGCTTAAAAATTAAAAATAGTTAATGGATGAAGTGGAATAAGCGTGTTTAATGCTTCTCACTGAACGGCTGCTGCACCTCCTGCTAGAAGAGTTTTATTCAAATGCGTAATTTTCTTCCATTTTAATAACGCTGACTGGAGCAAACACACCGGCTCTCTGTTCCCTTCTGGATGCAGATCAGGCTGATGGTATTTATAAAGCTCTCTGTCTGGTATGTGTCCTAGCTATCTGGAGTACCACCTCCTACTGTCAGACAATTATCCCTCGGCAGAGGAGCGCACTTCAACAAAATCCGTTGATCTGGCTGGTCCATTTTGGGGAAGCAATACTGGGTCTTTTGTGGTAGGTGAATTTTGTGTATTATTTTATGCATTATTATATAAGATTCCTTTAATTCCTGGGAGGTTTGCCCCAGGCTCAGCCCAGCTCCCAGGAAGGTGCTGTTTCCTGCGCTGCTTTCCCCAAGCAGTAGAAAGCTCTATTGTTCTTGAAGACCCAAACTTCTGACCACAGCCCTCAGTTGGACACTGTTGGAGGTATTGTGGACAGCTTGGACCTGTGCCACAGGGGACTTGGTGAGTAGGAAAAGACACTGGTCTGGATTTGATATAGTTGGGTAGTACAAAGCTTAATAGGACAGCCATGTCTTGCATTGCTGAAGAAGTGCGCCAAGGCATTTTGTAGAAGTAGCAGCAGTCTCCATAGCACTGAAGGCTTCATGCCTGGGTAGATTGCATGGCTATTGCTAATTGAGAGGTGGTAAAGCATGAATAGCTGCAGCAAGGTCATCATCTACTAGGTTGAGGTGGAGATTCCTACACAGAGTTGATAGTATCTGCCACTCATAAGCTTTCCTGTGGGATGGCTTAGTCTTGGTGTGAAATGTAAGCCTGACTACAGGTTGGGTTGACTGACAGAGACAGGGCAGGGAGCAAGGGAGGGCATACCTTAAAATCAAGGGAGCTGCTCAGCGTGAGCAGAATCCTAAGAGCTCTGTCCTTTTCCCACTGGACTCATCTTTGCCTTCTCAGACCTTTGCCAGTTGGTCTTTGCCAGTGGACCGATCCCGCTGCACGTGGTGAAGGCTAAGTAGAGCTATGTGTCATATTCACAGCATCAGCACTTTGGTCTCTACAATATGGTGAAGTGAGGTAGTGTTTAAACATTTTATGATGACTGGGGCTGGAAGACTTGTAGTCAAAAATCCTAAAGAAGTTGATGCAGGAGATCTTTGGTCTGCTTCTGTTCACTTCTTACACCTCTTGGAAATTCATAATGAGTGAATGTGCACAAGAGGAAGATCCCGGGTAACTGCATGCGGCTTAGCCTGACATCAATCCTGGGCAAAAGAATAGAGGAACTGCTAGAGGATTTACAGAATTAAAGATAGGGAATATAATTAATGCCGTTCAACATTCTTTTTTGGAGAATATGTCTTGTCAAACAAACCTGATTTATCTGATGAAATTGCAAGTTTGGAGGATAAGATAACTGTGCAGATATAATACACTTAAACTTCTGTAAGGTGTTTGATTTTATTCTTCATGACATTATGATTAAAATATTAGTACTATATACTTTCACTGAAGCACACACATTAAACGTATTAAAAACTGGGTAACTGACAGAGCTCAAAAAGTAGTTTTCAATAGGGAATCATCACTGAATGGGAACATTTTTAATGTAACTCTGCAGGGATCAGTCAGAGCCCCCATGCTATTCATAATTTTTGGCAGTGATCTGGAAGTAAATATAAAATTATTTCTGATAAAATTTGTGGGTGGCAGAAAGATTGATGAAGTGAGAATGAGGGCAGTAGGATACAGTGCAATTGGTTAATTGTCCCTATTGAAACAAAACTCCAAAATTCCTTTAATTAAATGAGAAAGTTTTTGTGCATCTGTAGAGGAGTGCAGCACAGAGCTATTTCCCAGCCTGGAAAGCAGAAGGTTTATGAGAATCCTTTCAGTCTGCTGGCCTCTCTGGAGAAATGGGGTCTGGAGAAATCGGGCTTCCCTAGGGAAGAGGCTGTTTGCCTGTAGGATCCCTCAGCCTCTGTGTGACAGCGGTGGTGGCCTGTGGCTCGGAAGCGCTGCTGTTTGAGGAGCCTCCCTGAGGAGGCTGCCGATGTGAAACAACTCTTCATCTGCAGTGCAGTGGAAGGCCTAAGAAAAATGTGGATTTAGGACTGGTTACATTTCTGTGTTTGATTGTCTATCTGTGGGATCTCAAGTATGTTTTCTTATTAACTTTTGCCCATTGGAGGTAGTTGAAGATGCCCCTAAACCTGTATCACAGATACACAGGAAGCAGATGTCATGGTTTAACCCCAGCCGGCAGCGAAGCCCCACACAGCCTATCACTCACTCCCCCAAAGGCAGGATGGAGAGAATAAGAAGACCAAAGTAAGAAAACTCATGGGTTGAGATAGAGACAATTTAATAGGAAAAGCAGAAGTTGCGCACGCAAGCAAAGCAAGTCAAGGAATTCATTCACCACTTCCTGTGGGCAGGCAGGTGTTCAGCCATCTCCAGGGACGCAGGGCTGCATCACGTGTAATGGTCACTTGGGAAGACAAACGCCATAACTCTGAACGTTCTCCCTTCCTCCTTCTTCCCCCAGCTGTATATGCTGAGCATGACGTCGGGTGGTATGGAATATCCCTTTGGTCAGTTGGGGACAGCTGTGCCACCTGTGTCCCCTCCCAGCTTCTTGTGCACCCCCAGCCTACTCGCTGATGGGGTGGTGTGAGAAGCAGAAAAGGCCTTGACTGTGTGTCAGCACTGCTCAGCAGTAACAAAAACATCCCTGTATTATCAACACTGTTTCCAGCACAAATCCAAACCATAGCCCCATGCTAGCTACTCTGAAGAAAATTAACTCTATCCCAGCCAAAACCAGCACACCATGTTTAGCAGTAGAGCTTAGCCTGAATATGTGGCAGGCTCCATCCTGGTGTGACTGGCTTGTAATTCTCTGTTAGCACCTCCAAACTTGAAACTAGGCTACAGCAGCAAAGGTCATACAGCAGCGAAATGAAAACAGAGAGGTATTGCATACCCATATCATGGCTGTATTACGTTAGTGGCTTAGCGTGTAACAGGGGCTCTTCTTAAGTGCAAAACCTCCTTGCATCCACGGTTACTTCCACACCACAGGCACACGTGTGTGCTCTGCAGCATGCCAAGGCTTTTCCTCCTGGTGAGACCAAGGCAGAAATTGTGTACCCAGGTGCCATGCAGTGCACCGCATTCGCAACAGGGATATAAGATACCACATTATGAAGAGGGCCATGCCAGTGCCAAGGGCCTTCAGCAGTGGCCAGGGATAAATGCACAGGAATGTGGTTCTGGAAATGTCTTCAGGTTTGTTACATTAGAGATTTTGAAAAGGCAGAGGAGGTAACAACTCTTCTGCTACTGCTTTGGGCTTTGACTGAGACACATCTGCTTGTGCATGCAGTGCCTGAACCTTCCTTCTTTTCAAAAACTGAACCGTCACAGAATTACAGAGTCATAATTTAGACTGCAAGGGACTTCTGGCGATCATTTGGTCCAACAGCCTGCTCAGGGCCAACAAGAGCTAGTTGCTCCCAGATGGAGATTTCACAGCCTCTCTGGGTGATCTGCTCAACCACTTGACTACCCTTGTTATAGGTTGTTTTTTTTTGTTCATGATCAAACTGGAACTTTTTATGTTCAGCTTGTGTCTGTCATCTCTTGCCGTGTTCCTGTGGACCTCCCAGGGAAATCCAGCTCAGCCTCTTACAGCCTCCCATTAGGTAGTTGGGGGCAGTGCTAAGCTCTCCCCAGAGCTTTGTCTCACGCAGGCTGAAGAAGCCCTGCTCCCTCAGCCTCTCCACGTACGTCCTGTCCTCCAGCCATTGACCTTCTTTAGTGGCCCTCCGCAGGACTTGCTCCAGTATGTCAAGGTCTGTGCACCCAGTGCTCTGAGGTTGCCCCACAGGCGCTGAGCAGAGGTGAATGGCCATTTCTGTCAATCTGCTGTTAAGCTTCAAGAGGGGAGAAATGAAAGAAAAAACTTGGCTTTATTGCTGTAAAGCTTAGCTTTTCTCAGCAGGATCCCAGCACGCAGCTGTTTAAAAACCTATAGAGGGCAAGTGGGGTTCCACCAGATCAGAACAAGGTGAACCATGGGGCAAACAAACCAGCAGCAAAGTGCCCCTGGAGAGGTCCACCTCAGAGTGGTGGTCCACAGCTCAGACAGAACTCTGGGGTCCTCAGCTACCTTGCACCAGAGGTACAGTGAAGATAGACATGCCCAGCATGAGACTGATGCGAACTTCAGGTCCAAATAACAAAAGTGCATCAGGCCATGGTCCGTCCTTCCTCGTACTGCACCGCTGCTTAACGCCTGACACACATAGCAGCCTCTCCATCACCGTTTGAAGGATGAGGGGCCATTCATAAACAGACCAACTTTTGGTGTAGCTTTCCAGCCACATGTTTCCCTAAGCTAAAAGAAAACAGTGTATCTTACTAAATAAATGATTAGACGTCAATGATTTTCTGCCTTCTAAGGCAGAGTTATTTGGAAGCATGAAAGGGAATTACTGCAGCAGTATAAAACCACTGCCCTTTGCACTTACGTCTTTGCCACGGAGTAATCCTTCATTCATTGTTTACTTAATGAGAAAAGAAAGAGGTTAATTTAGAAAACCAAATAAAAAAACAGACAGAAGACTTTATTTGTGGAACAAAAAAAAAGAAGAAATTCCGGAATTAAACGAATAGTCTATCCATTAATGCTGCTAATTGTGCCATGCTCCACTGAGGAAAATACACAGGTCTGCTAGTATTTGGCTCTGGCTGGTGGAGTCCGCAGCCCCTCTCCAGCGAGGGTCCGAGCCAGCGCTCGGTGGCAGGAACTCCCTAAAAACTTTCCTTGCTTGGTGAATTAATTTCAGCTCCCAGTCTGTGACAGGCTCAGCCTCTCAGGGGTTTCTTAAATTTAATAGGTAGGTGTAGGAATAATTGGCAGAGCTGATCTTGCTGGTGAATGATGCTGTCTGAATCGTTTGCAAATTCTCACGAACATCCGCAGAGAGCTGCTGCAAGGAAGAGAAGGACGGACTCCTTAATTCATTTTCCCTGCTCCAGAGAAGCCTGTCGTACACACGTTATAATTTAGCGGTTTCTAGGCTATTTCTGTTGATTAAAGGATGTTGCAGAGCTTGGGATGAAACCCAGGTGGGGGAGAAAGTTTTGTATTTCACCTGAGCCTCCTGTGGTAGCTGTTCGTCTTTGCTAGTCAGTGCAAGTCTGAAATCTCCATCATCCTGATGGGATGGAGAAGGTTAACAGGGAGGGGAGCGGGGTAGCTGTGCCGTGATCTAGATGGGAGCGGGTGGTATCTGCACGGATGATGGCTGCTTGATGCTGAGGCCGGCTGGAGGCTAAAGCTGCTGTATCTCCCTCTCTTGAGTAAGCCTGCAGAGGAGCGAGGGGGCAGGGGAGACCTGGGCAAGTGTGGGTCTGAAGTGGCTTGGAAAGGTGGTCAGTTCATGAAGACATCTAGGAGTAGTTCGTGAAGACCCCTAGGAATGATGTTAGATTCCCTTTGGGAAGCTGGGGATTACTGTGAAGTGTAGAGGAGGAAAAACATGTCTGAGGAAAAAAAAAATTAACGTTGTTTTGCTGTAATTCCCTATCATGGTTTAGAAGACTTCGTGTTGGAAAAGGCCCTTTCCTCTGGACTGTGACTGAAACTGAAGGAAATACATAAAGAAGGTTAATCTATTTACTGAACGTTACCAGGTGCCCTGTGAATGTGGAGGCTTCATGGTCTGTCTTTGCCTGATGGGGCACGAGGGCTTGTAGGTCCCAGCCGCTGCCCTGCTGAAAGGAGCTTGGAAGAGTTCGTTCCTCACCAGCTTCTCATCGTCTTTGTCAGCCACTCCTAAACCTTGATTTTCAGATTGTGATAGCACAAGTGAAATGCTAATTGTGAAAACAATTAGTAAAAATTTAAACCAAACTGGTGCCATAGAGCATGTGCTGATTTTAATGTGAAAGAAGAACCTGGAGCAGAAATGTTTTTCCCATCCTTAGGTCAGGCAGATTCATCACTCTTGAATTCAATCTGCAATTTGTTTTATTTCTGACATGATAAAATGCTACTTCTTAACTTTAAAAAAGACTTAATTCTCTATATATGTATTTGTCCTGGTTCCAGCTGGGATAGAGTTAATTTTCTTCCTAGTAGCTGGTACAGTGCTGTGTTTTGGATTTAGGATGAGAATGATGTTGATAACACACTGATGCTGTAGTTGTTACTAAGTAGTGTTTATACGCAGTCAAGGGCTTTTCAGCTCCCCATGCTCTGCCAGCAGGGAGGTGCACAAGGAGCTGGAGGGGCACAGCCAGGACAGCTGACCCAGCCTGGCCAAAGGGTATACGTATACCGTATAACGTCATGCCCAGTATATAAACTGGGGGAGTTGGCTGTGGGGTGGTGACCGCGGCTTGGGAACTGGCTGGGCATCGGTCAGCGGGTGGTGAGCAATTGTATTGTGTGTCACTTGTTCCCTATGTTCTTTTATCATTATTATTAATATTATTATTGTTCCCTTTCTTCTCCGTCCTATTAAACTGTCTTTATCTCAACCCACGAGTTTTACTTTTTTTTCCCCTGATTTCTCTCCCCCATCCCTGGGGGAGTGAGTGAGTGGCTGTGCTGTTCTTAGTTGCCAGCTGGGGTTAAACCACGACAGTATTTTATGTATATATATAATATACATGTATAAAGTATATGTATTTATTAATATAAATGAATATATAGGTATTATGAGTATGTATATGAAAAAGTATGTAGTTGCTCTGACATAGCTTACTGGCACACAGAATTACATGCAGTCTTTGGAAAGCGGATTTTTTGAAATGCAGCCATCTTCTTTGTTAAGTATTCAAAGAACATTGTAATTATTGCTGTGAATATCTTTTAAATGCTCAGTGGAAAAAGTTGCAAACATTTTTGTTAGAACATGTATTTGTTTGTAACCTGTTCAATACATCACCTGTTTGTATGCCAGCTGGCTTCCTTTCAAAAATGTACTATTGAGAAGATTTTAAATTTTTTTTGTCGTGATGTATTTTTATGCGGTTGTCGCACTTCAACGGCGATCCGACCCTTCCATGCTATCTCTGGAAATATTTGGGAAACATGAGACTATACTTTTTCTGGATATATGGGCAAAATTGTTCTTGGCTTCAGTTTGGGCATGCAAATGATTTTTTTTTTTTCTCCCAAGGAAAAAAAGGAACGTAGTCGTGCTTGCCAATGGTTACATCAGCACGGCAGCGTTCATTTTGTCTAGAAGGTACGTAAGCTGTAATGTCTTCATGTCTGAAACTGTGGCTCTGGAACGGGGTCCTGGGGATGGACTGCTGGGCACGCGGGGTCCGTGGCCGACGGCGGCTCACAGGGCGAGCGTCGGGTCGAAGAGGTGCCTCGCTGTGTGCTTGCTGGCTTCTCTTTGTCTTCCCGTGCAGCGACCTGTAGTTGTGGTTCTTCACGTGACGACGCTGCAAAGCTGCTTGCACCTCGCTTGAGGTCTTGAACACATCAGGACACATGTCATTTTTGACGTTTGTGTTTAAACACGGGGCTGCAAGTCAGGAGGGAAAGGTGATTTTACGATATAACCGACTTCTGTATGTGAACATCGTTTCGAAGGAAGTCAAGGGTTGTGTTGGTAAAGCTGAACCCCTCTCCCGGTCAGCAGCAGCCTCAGCTCCTGTGGTCTGCCCCGCTGCCTGCCTTGCTCCTTCCTGCTGGGGCACGGGCCACCATGTGGGGTGGCTGGGCCAGACCTTCTTCTAGTGAAGCGCAAATTAAAGCTAGGATCTGTAACAAATCTCCACTCATTCCCCAGCCTCTGGGCTTGGGCAGTCGCCTGCTTTGTCCACTCAGTTTTGGTTTTTAGCTTTTCTGGTTCATTTCTGAGAGCAAGGGCAATGCATTTTTTAGTGGAAGCTGAGGTTCTCCTCTGTATCGTCCTTCCTGCAGAAGTCCTCCAGGGCTGGGGGCTCTCCAGCACCAGAGGTCGTTTGGCTGGTAGCTTTTCCCCTTTTTCTGCTTTTCCCTGCTCACTTAAAAAGTGAAGCTGACCCCTCTTGGAAAAGACCTTTTCCATGTTAAAAAGACGTAGCTGTGCTTTCATGCTTGTGTCCTTCATGGTCATTCAGAGCAACCTCTGAACAAGGACGAGGAACCCACCTCTGTGGTGGGCTCAGGTGGGTCCCTTCCCCTCCTGAGCTCTCCCTGGATTATGTTGTGGTCTCAATGGTGTTTTACGGACGCATTTAAAAATGACTCGTTTTTTTTAATATTCTGCTTAAATCTGGGAGAAAACCGTAGTAGATTGAAGTACTAAAATTAGTAGTAGCCTGTAGTTAGCGTGGTGGAGGCTGTGGGCAGGATATCCTCGGCCCCCGCCGGCCGGGCTGCGTCATCCTGCCGCAGCGAGCAGCCGGATTGAGAAGAGAAACCCGAGATCCACAATGTGTAAATACTCCATAAATACTAGGAATTTGGCAGGGAGGCAGCAGCGGCTTCCTCTCTCCCTGAAGATACCGCCATATGCCCAGAGACGAATCTGGTTATTTCAGCAGCCTGGCAAAACTCGATTTTGACTCCCCGCCGCGCCCGGGCTGGCACGAGCACCGGCCACGTCTTCTCGGGGCCAGGGGCTGCAGGGTCGGGGGGGCCAGGGAGAGCAGAGAACAGCATGGCCGCGGCGGGGGGTGCCAGGACCTCTGGCGAGGCAGTCGGGCTGCGGGGCGGGCGAGGTGGTGCCTGAAGCAGCAGGCTGGGGCGAAGGGCGGCACGTCCTCACGCAGGCCGCGCCCCCGACCCGGTGTTGGGGCGCGGGGCCGGTGGCGGGGAGAGCGCTGGCGGCAGGACGCGCGCCCGGGCGCCTCCCGCTGCCGCCCTGCGCCGCCTCCTTTGGGTTTTGAGGTCTTGATGGGATCGAGGCACAAGGTGGAGCAGCCGCAGGCAAATCACTGTTATGACAGATATATTACTGCAATAAAATTATAAATTTATGGCAGTCAGAGCTCTAGGCACGTGCCCATAACTTCTCCTCGCTTCTGCGTATTGTCCCAGTCGGTGGCATATAAACTAAACCGAGCCGTCGAAGAAAGAGGTGACGCTGGGTTCGCTGCGCCCTCCTGGCGCTCTGCCCTGGAGCGCGGCACCGCGAGGGCTGCTGGAGCGCCGAAACACAGCGGGGGCTTTTCTGTGGGTTTGGACGGTAGGAAATGAGCTACTGCTGCAGCACCTCCTCGGAGAGACGTCGTTTGTCGGCCCGTGGCCAACCTCAGGCTTGTGCTCTTCAATGGCAGTGCTTTCCTAGCCCCACGTTACTGCTACAGATGGAAGGTGCAAGGTGGGGTTTGGGTTTTGTGGGGTTTTTTTTAATTGTTTTTAATTTTCTCCTCCACAAGGGAAGGAGGTAATTCAGTGGGTGGAAATGTCAGGGGCAAAAATTCACACCCAGCTCCTGGCTCCACTCTTCTGTACGTGGCCCTTGTCTCTCTGCACCGTCTGTTTGTTGAAGTTAATGCTTTAATAACCTTTGCAGGGTAGCACTGCTATTTGTCTATTCTGATGTTTAAGTTTCTTTTCAACTTTTGTGATTAAGCTGGAATGCCCAGGTGTCCTGTGAAAACCCCTGAGCTGGAGCGTCACAGGCTCTTGGGAAGGAAGAACATGTGGGAGATGCTGGTTCCTCCCGCGTTTCCCCTGGCTTGCTTTGCTAGCTGTGGCTGCCGGGCAGGGGAGGGGACCGAGGCCGCAGTCCCCGTGGTGTGACCCAGAGCAGAGGCACCTTTGGTGCCCAGTGCCCCAGGTCCTGCTGGGTCCCACCTTGCTGCTCCTCTGCTCCTGGCGGCCCTTCCCCGCCTGCTGCGCTCTGGAGCTCAAGCACAGCCTCCTCGGAGTAACCTTGGAGCTGCGAGTCTTCTGACTTACATGTTTTGGGTTTTTTTTCTCTTCAGAGGTAACCAGAGCCTGAAACCACTCCGCAGCAGTACTCCTTTAACAGAAGAAAAATTAGAAGTATCGTAACCCGAACAGCACTAGGCCCTGCATTTCTCATCTCGCTCTGCCACCGGGAGCATCTCCTGGGTTGGGCTCGGGGTTGGCTGGATCCCCTCTGCACCTGCGGCGTGTCCTGGGAAACCTCTTCCTTCCTCCTGCCCGTAGTTTCTTTGTCGTAGCCTGTTTTCTGTCTGTGTGTGGGGGGGTCGGTTTGGGGTTTTTTTGGCTCCGGTCTAGTGTGTGGCACAGCATGGCTGCACGTTTTGTTCTGCCGCTCGCCACTGCGTCTCAGAAACCTCCCGGTGCATCCGGCTGATGCCACCGAAGTGTCTCGCCCTCGACCGACGGCTGTGATCTTCCTAGGACCTGCCAAGGTTTTCCCTCGGCCCTGCCAGCCTGTGGTGGATACCACGTTTATCTGGAGATGGTTGTGCTCGTTAGCCAGTAATTGTCACAGTAATTGCTTCATGTTAACAACACGGTATCAAGCAGGGTTCACGCAGACAGATTCCCCTGCTTGCCCCACCATTTGTCTGCCCTGGCACCCTGTAGGTGTCTGCTCGGCTGCTGGGGAGCTTACCTCCTACCGTCAGCTGGCGTACCTGGAGATGGTGCTTCCTTGCCTGCGTGTATATAGGATAGGACATAGGATATGTCCTTTTTATTTTGCATCCTGGAGCCTTTAATTACTCTCAACAAGTCCCTTTCACACTTTGAAAATCCTGTAGCAATTTCAATTTGAATTGCTTTCTCTGAGGCTTCTGTTCAGATGAGTGCACCTGCTCTGGGGTTCCAGTGGTAATTGGGCTGTAATAGTTACGATCCTTTAAATGCACTTAAGGTACCACGAGCTTTAAGAATTGATAACGATGCAATCTGGCATCTCAGCACCAGTTTTGTCGTGTCTCTGAACTGAGCATTTTGGTTTTAATTGTATTGTTTTGCCATTCATGAAGATTACAAATATTTGCAGATTGTAGAACTTGGATGTATTTAATTAAACGCTGCCCGGTTGCTCATGTGCCCGTCCTGCAGCTCTGGGTGCCGGGCTGCTCCTCGGTTCCCGCTCTGCCAAACCCCTGCTGAGTTCAGTGGGAGTTTTGCCAGAACGAGGCCCTAAAAAAGAAGTGTGGCTCATGTGAGCAGTCGTGCTCATTTGTGCGCCAGCCAAGGCTCACGTTAAAAGCATATTAAACAAAAAAATACTAAAGAACCTACTTGTCTTGTCCTTGCCCAGAGCAAACCTTATCCTGGGACTGGTCCAGCAGGTTAAAGATGGACTTTCCTCTGGTTCGTGTGTTACTTAGGATTTTGTATTGTGGATACCATGAATAGATCAAAACTTTTAAAGTTCTCTGCTGCCTTAGTTGCCCTGTAAGGAGAAGAAGGAAAAAAAAAGGAAAAGAGAAAGACATCTCTCTCGGGCATGTCTCAATACAGTAGCAAGAGGTGTGCAGCCTGCTGCCGCATCAGAATAGAAAATTTCCAAAATTACATGTTGCGAGTGTGATAATGAACTGAAAGTAAATATGGTTCAGTTTTCTGTGAATCGTTCTTTGGGGGTTTAATTGGCCTCAGATGAGCTGGCATTGTTGCGATGCGAGAATAGAGTCGTTTCAGAGTTAGACAGGCATCGTTGCTCGGCAGACCAGAGGTGCAGCATCCAAGTGGCACCGGGGAAACCTTGTCTTCAAAGAGGCTTTCCCGAACAGATCGAGGAAGGTCTCCGGGCGGGGAAGGAGCCAGCAGCTCCCACAAGCCCCGAGATCCGGGAATTCACCTGCTGGTACCAGAGATCGTCTCTGCTCTTTGCATTGCTCTCAGATGAACACTATGAGTTAAGGTTGTCACCGTGAGGTGGAAGGCTTTTCTTTACCCTAAAAGCCCTCTGAGCTCTTCTGGCAGGGAAAAGGGGGAATGAAATGGCAGTAATGGGAACCACTATAACGGGATGTTACAGCAAATGAAAATACGCATTTTGTGCTATTCCTTCCAGCAGGAATTTAAGATCCCAAAGCAGAACCACCGATGGCTCAGACAATGTGTTGCGTCCAGGCAAGGACAATACTTGACTTAGGAAAGTGAATGCAGTTTGGCTCCACGAGAGAGAGAGAGCTGGGATAATGTCAAACCCTAACTTGGTGTTTGACTAGCGTAGCTTGGCTGTACAGAGAATTTGAACATAGGAACTGTCCTGAAATTGGGAGAGACAGAAATTGCATATCACCCTCTTTAAATCCATGATTGTGATTATGGGATGAGGTTCTTAACCTGCTGCAAGGAGATTTATATAAGCGATTCTCATTAATGCCAGTGGGAATTACTCAGAGCTATACAAGTGCATCACAATAAGAAATGTGCCTTGGCAGTTCACTATTAATATTTGAAGATAGTACAAGCAAATTCTCCTTCTGTAAGTCAAGTGGGCAAAAACTGGTGATACTTTTTTTGGGAAAAAAAATAATGTGTTATTTTCGTCTTCTGAGAGGTTATACAAAGGTGAACCATTTGTACTTACAGGTCCTCAAAAATAAGGAATTTCTTATAATACGTGGCATGTTAACCGTTCCTGTGATTATAACTGCAGATGCTTAGCTGCTCTCTGCTGGTTACTGCCGGTCAACAGCCCAGCTCTGTTTGCAGGCACTGCTGACCATCTCTGCTGACCCACTCAGGCCCAGGGCTTCAGTCCCCATTGTTGGTCATCATGGGACAGGAAAGGTTGGTCCCGTTCTGCTTGCAGTTACATCCTGTAATAAAACGGGATGGGGAGACTGCGGGCAGCAGGAGAAAGGCACAAGCAAAATCAGAATTTGTGATTTTAGTCTAGTGAAATATCTCAAAGAGCTTGATGCTTTTGAAGTGGCCATTGAAGTGGGTAGAAAGGACTGCGTATTTATGTGAGGTACAGAGAGAGGCAGACATTGACCTCTATTTGATGTTTCTGAGTTAGTCTCTCTGTTCAGTTTGTATCAGTAACAAGCTTTCAAGTTGGTTTCTTCAAATTTTGGCTTGCCTTTTTTTTTTTTTTTTGGCTAAAGTTGGCATGAAGTTTGAATCTTAAAATCTGAGTTCCAGCAGCAAGCGTTATTTTAGGTACAGGTTCTATCCTGTGTTGTACCAAGTACAGCCACACAGCCTTCGCCTCCGGTTCACCTTCCTCCCGTGGACAGCAGGCCTTGGGCTGCAGCTGTTAGCAGCGTGTTGCTACAGTGCTTGCCCAATCCCCAAAAGACCTGTGGCTAACTGCTGACATACTATTTCAACTAATTTTCTTTATTATTCTTAGCGTTATTTACATAACTTTCAATGGAAGCGCATTTCACTTAAATGAGGGAAAGTAAAATTTGCTATTCCCGACAGATGTCAGCAGTTTTGGAACAATGCAGGATACACAATGATTGCGTCCAGCAATGCCACAGGCTTGGAAGAAGGTTCACCAAAGCAGATGAATCTTGCCACTCACCCTGCAGATGATTAAATGCCAAAGCTAACCTTTATAACAGCACATTGCAGGGGATGGTCCACCCCGAAGACCAGGGTTCCCCGCTGAGAACCTCCCTGCTCATGGCGGCACAAGCTGATTTCATCAGTTTTCACGTTCCCAGCAAATAAACGGGCGAGGTAGAAGTTGGTGCTATGGATGACTTGCTGCAAACTTTCTTCAGGATTTTTTTGAAAAGTCCAGGCTCTTGGAGATCATCAGCTGCTAGACGTAACACTGAGGATGGTGGTGTATACCCTCAGGGTATACTCCAGGTTGAAAGCAGAGCGTGGAACTAGAGGACAGCCACAGTGAAAGTGCATTTCAGTTTTTCAGTTGAGCAATGGCCAAATCCTGGCCCAGTGTGTATACATCTACCACCCCTCTAGGGGCAGGTTTGGCATTACAGTGGTATATGCTGGTTTCATACTTCAACAGAGATAATGGAATACCTAAATAAACCCTGTTTGGTGCTTAGATAGGGATTCCATCCTGCTCTGTCTGTAGGCAAATACAAAACAGAGCTTTATAATTCACTGTCCAAGGATTTGATCCTTTCTTTCACTTTTTTTTGCATTCCAACTTGCAGTATTTTATCTGCGTAGAAATTACTGTAAGGAAATAAAGAACATAGTCACGTAATAGTTGCACGGAATAAAGTCAGCAGATGATAAGGTGTTGGAAATCATGGACCTAGGAAGGTTCAATTACTTGCTTAATACAGATATTTTACTGGACATTACAAAGTAGAAATTCTCTAATGTTCACTGCTTTCCTGTTGTTAAAAAACAATCAGACAAGCGTGAGACCAAGTGAGGGTACATGTCTCCCCTGCCCTGCCACATGGCAAAAGTTACAGGGCATTTTACAAAAAAGTCCCAAAACACCCCACCAGTGGTGTTATCTATGCTGCTCAACAACTGTTAGCAGCAGCGGGCCCAGCCGGGAGCACCGGGCTCCGAAGGCCAGCCCAGCTTTTAGACTGCCGTGCTAGTTAAACTACCCAGAGCCGAGCCCGGCTGCGGGGCGGGTATGGCTGCAGGAGCCTGGCTGAAGCGTGACTCCCTCCGGGGTGCAGGCGTGGGTTGGCGGTGGCAGCTGGGCACCAGGGAGGGAACCCAGGCGAGGACAGCCAGGTTGTTCCAAAGGGAAAAAGATATTTTTATTCCAGCAGCTAAAACCCTTATGTATTTTGGTTTCTCATAGCAGCTATTTATCCAAAACATTTGGGAGAAAAGCTGTCTCTTTATTAAATATTTAACACCCTTGCCTTCAGCTGTGGGCTGAGAAAGTTCCCAATCCACATGTGAGTCACCAAGAAATCCTCCGACAAAAGCAGAGGAAGTCCAGATTGGAGATTGCTACAGGGGAAAAAAAAAAAAGTTTGCTGTTTTGGAAGAAGCCCAGAGTGGTTCACATCTCTCGTGTCATAAAACGAGCACAGCGGTCACTCTGTCATGTACATGGATGGGGACTCATAGACTCCCAGATTTTAGGTGGAGCAGATCTCAGTATGTTACGTAGCACGACACCCTATATAACGCAGGCAAGTAGCGCACACAATAGCTGGTCTTATATTAAATGCTGTTCACATTCGTATTCTGACATGTCGGAGATGACAGGACATAGATCACCGCTTTCCTTAGTAGTTTGTTCCATTGGTAAATTAATGCTAGTTTTAATTTTAATCAGCTCAGTTTTCGCCTCCAGCTGTCAGTTGACACGCATCTCTCTGCAGAGCAAGAAGATCCATGTTGTGAAGGTGCCCCGCTCTCTCGAGATGACAGCCTGGGACTCATCCTCAGAGAGTGGGAGTGCAGGCTCCTGTAAAAAGAGTGTACGATATCAAATCGTGTGTTATGAATGATTTGTGATAACAAAAAAGGTTACTGCTGAAGTTTAAGCTATTCTAGCACTGCTGGTGGTGAGTACTGCTATGCACTGTGCTTACATGTTCCATGTATGCATGGTGCTTGTGGCCAACTCTGCTATTTATTTCTTTTGAAGTGACAGGAACCGAATGAATAAAATTAAGACGAAACTTTTTTGGCATGTTTCTCACTTTGGCCAAATTATTTTTTCAACATCCAAATGAATTTATCAGCTGCAGAGATAGGTGGCAATCTCTGTCTCTTAGGCAATTACAGAGATATCTCCAGCAGTGGTTTTACACTTCTTTCCACTGTGGGACACTTAAAAATTTTTACTGCTGATACGGGCTCCTTGTATAGCAAATGTACACCTCCCATTACTATCTGCAGATACCTTAAATGTGGTTCACAGTATATAACAATATTTTCACTGATTGAAAACTGTTAGCCTGTGACACAGGTAGTTTCTGTGCACTCTGAGATCACTGCCACAGGGAAGACGTAGACATAAAATACTTTCTTAGGCTCTGTGCTCTGAGTACTTTTAAGCAACTTCTTGTAGCTTATGGGCCTGATTCTGATTTCAAAGTAATGTTTCTCTATTGGTTTGTGGTAAAGTTATTCCTGATTTAGGACTATGAAAGGAAGATCCTTTTTTTTGCAGCTGTTGAGCTTAGAAATACAAGCCCTATAGCCTCCCCTGCCCACCCCAGCATGGTGCTTATTGGAAGGTGAGGGGTAAAACCAGTAACATCTGTTAAAAACATGTCACCAGTGGAGCAGCACTAACTGGCCGAGATATGCTATCACAGAATCACCAAATCATTAAGGGTGGAAAAGACCTCTAAGATCATCAAGTCCAACCATCAACCCAACAACACCATGCCCACTAAACCATGTCTCAAAGTGTGGCACGTTTTTTGATGGTGTCTCCATCACCTCCCTGGGCAGCCTGTTCCAATGCCTGGCCACTCTCTCAGTAAAGAAAGTTTTCCTAATATCCAATCTAAACCTCCTCTGGGCCAACTTGAGGCCATTTCCTCTTGTCCTATTGCTAGTTACTTGGAAGAAGAGACCAACACCCACCTCACCACAACCCCCTTTCAGGTAGTTGTAGAGAGCAATGATGTCTCCCCTCAGCCTCCTCTTCTCCAGACTAAACAAGCCCAGTTCCCTCAGCCGCTCCTCATAAGACTTGTGCTCCAGACCCCTCACCAGCTTCGTTGCCCTTCTCTGGACACGCTCCAGCACCTCCATGTCCTTCTTGTAGCGAGGGGCCGAAAACTGAACACAGGATTCAAGGTGTGGCCTCACCAGTGCCGAGTACAGGGGCACAATCACTTCCCTACTCCTGCTGGCCACACTATTCCTGATACAGGCCAGGATGTTGTTGGCCTTCTTGGCCACCTGGGCACACTGCCCGCTCATGTTCAGCTGGCTGGCTCCTTTGACCTCCTTTGCCTTGTGCAGGTGGGACCTGGACAACTACCTTTTGTACGTGCCTGGCTTTTGGATAGCCAAGGTTAATGGATATGACTTTTCCTGCAGCTGGCCTCTGCTGTCCCCCCTCTTTCTGGGAGAAGTGAATGAGGTGGCCGAATGTAATTTTGAACACATTAAAGACTGAAAACAGTCAGATACCACTTTGATGGGCATTCTGCAAATACCTGGAGACAAGGTGGTCACGAGACAGTTTGTACCTGCATTATGGAAAACATAGGACCCTTTCTAAAACTCGTTGCTGTCGTGGTTTAGCCCCAGCCGGCAACTAAGCACCACGTAGCCACTCGCTCACTCCCCCTCCCCCAGTGGGACGGGGGAGAGAATTGGAAAAAAAATTCATGGGTTGAGATAAAAACAGTTTAATAGGACAGAAAGAAAGAAAGAAACAACAATGATAACAACAATAATGACACTGACAAAGGAATGTACAAGAACAAGTAATGCCCAATACAGCAATTTCTCACCACCCCGTGATCGACAGCCCGTCCCCGAGCAATGATTCCCGCCCCCCGGCCAACTCCAGTTTATGTACTGGGCATGACGTCATATGGTAGGGAATATCTCTTTGGCCAGTCTGGGTCGGCTGTCCTGGCTGCGTCCCCTCCCAGCTCCCGGGGCACCCCCAGCCTGCTTGCTGGCAGGCCAGCACGAGAAGCTGGACTGTCCTTGACTGCTCAGCAACAACTGAAAACATCAGCACATTATCAACAGTTTCTCATCCTAAATCCAAAACATAGTCTCACACCACCTTCTGTGAAGAAAACCAGCTCTATGCAACCAGGACAGTTGCCCAGATGTGCTGTGACATGTACTTGGATGAACACGTGTGTAAGGACTCCTCACCGGGAGGAGGTGGTGTGGCCATCCACCTGTGCCTGAGCTGGCTCATACAGCTGGCAACCTCATTCCTTATCTGTTGCTCAAATTGCCTAATACTGCAGTTGCCAGCCTCTTGGATGAAAGGCAACTTCATGTATGAGATTGTTGAGCATTAGGTACAAGGGATTAGATTTGCAGTGTAATCTTCCAGTAACATTCCTCTTGATCCGAAGACTGTGCTTTATAAAAGGGCTCTTTTCTCTCTGACATTGTGGTGGCCTGCTAAGGGACAACTATCTTCCACCGTCATTTGGAGGTAGTAAAGCTGCTACTGACCTGATGTTTGTGAAGGTCACAGCTGCACTGGGCAAAATTAGTTCTGTGTAGGACAGTTAAGTAGATTGGATTTTCTCAGTTGTAGCTGATTTGCTTTCATCTGGGTTCCTCTTGCAAAGCCGTTTAAAGTCCATTCCCCTCTGCCCCCCACCGCAAGTCTATGGGAGAAGGCTGGAAGGGAGGGGTTTCTGCCTGGACTCTGATTCTGCTTTGAGCCCTCTTCTTTCGTCTTTCCAGGAAAGTGTTCAAACAGAGGCTGGGCCAGGCTTCATAGTTCCTCTGCAGCCTCAGACTGTCTCAGCCCATTATGAGTCTTGTTGGTCGACAGGGATGGTCCCCATCAGCTCTCCCCCGTACTGATTGACTGTAGCTTTGCACCATCTGCTTTGGATCCAGGACCCTGCAGGGACCCTTCTGCAGATTCCTGGTAATGTTGCTGCAGATGTGACTGAGCCCCTTTCCAGTCCAGCTATTATTTTGTGGCTGAATGTCCCTGCAGATTTTGGAGCCTGATGGAGCCAGCTAATTTGGGTTGAAAGGCATGCGAAGCCCATGACTTCTAATCAGGGAAAAAAACCCCTGCTGGAGTCAGTTGAGTACCAGATTTGGCCAGTTAACTCTGGCCACTAGGAAACATGTCACATACCTGTCAGTACTGGCAAAACATGACATATGATTGTGCGTGAGAAGCCCATTCTTTGTGAGCATGGTGAGACACAAGAGGGAGCATGATTTCCACCCGGACGCATTTTACTTCAGTGACTTTTCCAGTGGGATGTGATTATGGTGGAGCTTTGCCTGCTGCCCCAGGTTGCAAAGCAACCACTCATGGAAGAAGCGTCTTGTTCTCCAGGCATCTTCCTAGCTTCGCTGCCTTTCATGGTACGTTGTGGTGAAACCTGAAGTCTGCAGCAGTTGCTGCCTGGTGAGTTTGGGAAGGGAGCTGGAGGTTGTGGCAGACAACTGGCGGACTGAGGGCTATGTGATACCAGTGATGGACTGTGTGATCCCAGTTCAGCTCTGCAGCACATGTGGGGGAAAAATTCATGGGAAGATTTGCTTGAGGGCCTGGGCAGGGGCATATGGCGTATGAAGGGGCTATTTCCTTTTTTGCAAAATCACCTTCAGCCTTTACCAAAAATCCATGCTGCCTGGGACTGTATGGCAGAGGGGAGTGTGGCTATAATTGAAGTAAAAGAGAGCCGGTGTATGGAACATTCCCTCCTCCCCAAAACTGTAGCTGATGCAGAGCTAAAAGCAGAAAAGCCTTAATTGATCCCAGAGCTGTGTGCCTCTCCTCTCTGGATAGCAGAGCTGCACTGGAGCGGCGCCGGCAGGACCGCTGGGTCCTGCACAGCAAGGTCCGGCACGGCCGGGGGAGCCGGGACAGCCGCAGAGAGCAGATCTGGGGCCCCGGCGCGTTGCGGTACTCTTGTGCCAAGCAGGTCCCCTTGACTTGGTGACGCTGGTCGGCTGTCTTAACCCAGGCTCTGGCGGGCTCTGGGATCGCGGCATGCTGCCGGACGTCCCGTAACGGATGCTGCGATGTCCTGGTGTAGAAACTGCTGCAAAGGAGAAGCAGCAGATCAGCTGATTATAAATGCAGCCAAATCAAGATTTTTGTATTCCATTTTCTTTTCTAAAAGCTTTGGTGACTATCATTCTTCTGTTCTGCACTGGAAACATGCAGTAACCCTGGTTCGTCTTTGTCATTTTCTATTGCATTTTATTGGCATCTCTCTTTATGTTATGACAGTGTGTCCTATACTGGATTACAGGTATAAATATTGCTTCAGGGTTTGGGCTTTTTAGTCAACATGCATTTGGGAAAGGTGTTAGCGAGTGTCGAGGGGCCAGCGTGCAGCATGTGAATGTGCAGTCAGTAGAAGCACCAGCATCCCTTGTGTCTGTATTTCAGAACAGGTCTGAGGCGTGAGGATTTTAGGTTTTCTATTCAGACAGTATTATATTAGGGGTATGAAGTATTTGACAGTTCTTTTATATTTACTCTTTTAATGTCAAAAAGTGTCACATCTGGTATTAATTGGTGGAAAATTATGGCTCTAATTTACCAATTTGATTGTCTGGGAAAATTGAAAAGAGTGTAACATAATAAATGAATGCCTATTAATCTTTTAAATTTTTCTGTTTACCACCAACTACTATCTGCTGAAATGGCTTGTTACATGGCGCATTGTAAACAGCTTTTTGGAAATACTGGTATTCGTGGAGAGGAATTAGTACCCGGGAAGGCTGTGGCTGATGCGTTTCGGAGTCGCTAAGGGGAAGAAGGGGCCCAGAGAAGTCCTGGGGCCAGAGGTGGCCGAGACACCCACCTGAGGCAGGGTCTGCTCCGGGCTGTCCTCTCCTCTGGGGGAGGAAGGAGGCTGCTCTTCAGTAATAACCCGGGGGGGGTGACGGCACGGCATCCCCGTTCCCGCATGCATGCCGGTCCCCTGCCCCACTGTCCTGGGTGCAGGGATGGAGGAGCAGCCCACCACGGACATGGCCTTTGTTCTCCTCCTTCCCTCTACCTGGGGCCGTCTTCTCCATGTGTGTTTCTTAGTGCAGGGCACAGACTCCCACTTCGTGCCTGCCCAGCACAAATAAGTGTATTTGTCCACTGTAATTGTTTTAATCATTATTAATGAACATTTTTCCAAGCAGAGCTCTCCAAAAGCCATGATTTTTTTCAGACTTGCTGGCAGAGGAGCATAGGCAAAAGAAGTCTGGTTGTTCTTCCTGGGGTTGCAAATGAAAAAGTTTGTCTCACAGGCAGCGTGTGGATCAAACCCAAACCGTCGACGTGCCCCAGCAGGGCACCGTCGCTCCCGCCCTGACAGCCCCGGCTCTAACGAGGAGGGTCGCCGCTGCCTTTCCGGCTGACACGCAGGTGGAGCCAGTGGCACTACGCTGTTATTTGGGTAGAGTATGTGCACGGTGACAAGCCCAGTAGCTTTTGTAGCGGAAGACATCCCCGTGTTTGTGAAAAGACATTTTTGGAGGATCAAATACCAGGTGCTTATTTTAGTAGCAGAAAGCCCTGAAACATGCCAACTCTGGAATAAGCTGATTCTGAAAACTGACATATTCTGTATGATTATTCCAGTATGCACCATCTGTCAGTAGCATATCCAAATATTTATGTATTTTGATTATTGTAACTGTTATGAGGATACTGAAGCTCATAAATCATTTCATTTTCAGCAATCATTTTGTTACTCTTCCATGGTTTAATAACAACATTTTGCATGCACCCGTTCAGGCTCTGACACGGGGAACAGAGGCATGGCGTGGCTATGCAAGTGACACCCTTCACACAAAAACCCTGTGGCCGGGGGATGCCTGAGCCCACGTCTCCTCTGGGTCTGTGCCAACTCCCACTCATTTCATCTCCTTGGGCTTCAGCCTCTGCCGCGCTTTCGTTCAGCGCCATCCTGCCTTGTCAAGTGACTGCGCTTAGATTGGCAAATGATATAATATGACTAATTATGTTTAATGCAGATAATGTCTTATAATCAAAATAAAGAGTGGATTGCAAACATCCTTAAAGGGCACCAGGCACAGAATTGACACCGTATTTATTACCAATAACATCGCTGAAGTGCTAACAGCTGCTTGGCTCTGGCAAGTGCAGCCCCTTTGCAGAGTTTTCCAGAAGAAGGGCTAAGTGCATCGGAAGCGCATTATTGCTGATAATAGTAATTAGTTCAGTAGAGCTTGGAATGTTTTGTAAAATATTATTATCCTGATTTTGCAACTCTGCAAACCCCGGCACAGAGGAACAGCTGCCTCGGCTTAGAGGAGTCGCTGCCGGCTGTGGGGATGGCCCTGGCCATGGCTGCAGGGCTGCTGCCCCTCTCGTTGGACCACCTTGCTCTCTCCAGCTGACCCCAGAAGTAGAGGGGATGTCCCCTCTGTACCTCTGCCTTCGTTTTCACAAGCGTTAGCAAAGAGGCTGCAGTAGATGGAGGAATGCACTGATGTGAAAGCAGATCTGGGTGTTACATTTTTGAAAAGCCATTGTTAAGCTAAAAAAGGAAAGGTTGATGGAGCTCCTCTGTAAGGGACTCTTATTTGCTGTGTACATTTGTTTTCTCTTGCTTACTAAAGGGATAAAGTGCAATCTAGGTTTCAGAGAGAGATGGCTGATTAATCTGTCTGCCAGGTACATATGGAAATAAATTAGCAAATGGTGCATCTGGGATTAAGCTACTGCAGAGATGATAAATTATTGCCATCTTCCATGGCTGTATTACTGAAGCTTCACTGGGTTCCCAGTACTCAGTTACTTGCTATTCACATGGTATCACTGTGGCTGTGGAATGGAAAGCCTCTATGTTTGAAACAATTTTCTATGATATAGCTAGTTTCAGAACAGATCTGGCCAGACCTATAAGGATATGCAGTATACTTAGATTAAGTATAAGCAAAGAGATTTGATTTGGTCCTTCTGCTCTGCATGAAGTTCTGCTGGTTTCCAGAGGCAAGAATGCTCAGGAAGGGGAAAGGCAAGGACCTGCAAGAGGTTTTTCCACTATCTGCAGTCACACCCCACCTCTTATCCCAAATAGCAGAGAGTTATCTATGCTAGCATGAAGTTGTGGGGGCCTGGAAGTGAGCATCCTCTGGCCTGAACCTCTCCCACACCCTCAGCTTGACCCAGGTGTAGCTCCAGATTGCACAACTCCAGTTTATCTCTGAGATCAAAACTGAAATGAAACACCAGGGGGACAGGTGGTATTTGCACTGAATCCTGATACAGGCTTCCCAGCCGTGTCTCTGCTTCTGCTGCATTTTTCACGTCCGTTTAAACTGATGTATAGCTGATGGGCTGGCAGCTGAGACATGCCGGTGATGCCTACCAGAGGACATGCAAGTGCAGCAGACATGTGGTTTGCCGCGTTTCTGGAAGAAGAAAGGGTCATGCAGAAGTTCTCATCAAGGCTTCTGCATTATGGCTGTGTCCACAGTGCTTGTTGAGAGCTCTCTGTGAATCATCTGGACTGTAATTTTCTTTCCCATCCATGTACCTGGGTTTTATTTCAAAAGCAACTGGGACAGCTGCAGAGATGGTACAAAAAAGGTAGCTGTACTTGCTTGGCCAGGAGAGGTTCCTTACCTACACAGAGATGATCTATGATAGTAGTGCAGAGCAACAAAAGTTCTTGTTCTGGTTTGCTGATTTTCTGAGGTCTTTACCTGGGCTCTCAACACCTGCTCTGGGGTTGCTCTTCCCTAGAAGAGAGTTGAGGGAATAAAGCAACTTGGCAATAGTCACAAAGAATTTGAGGAGGGGGTAGGTGGGAGCAGCAGACACAGACATAAATCAAAGATGACGTTTTCCTTGTATTGTGTTTAAAAGCTTGTATTTTAGCTTGAGAGCATATTGAAAGAGTAGCTCAGCTTCTCCTAGGCCAGGTCTGCAGCACGTAACACCTGTGGCACAGAGGGGCCGGATCCTGCAGCACACCGAGCTGTGGGAGCAAGGACAGCATTGCTGGAAAAGCTGCAGCTGGGCTTTAACGGGAGTCTGCAGCCTGGCACGTAGGGCTGGTGTCTCCACATCGACCTCCTTGGCCCTGCATGGACCTGCCAGGACTCGAAATTGGTCCCTGTGCAGGGAGCTCTGCTGGGGATGGACCCTGCAGGCTGGCCCTGGGCGCTGGATGGACATGTGCGGGATGGACGCTTGTGGAGCTGGGAGCTGCCGGCACTGGTTGGCCTTCAGCTCCCGCTGGTGGCACTGGCAAGCAGATGCGAGCCTGTCACAGGGCACGGACAGCTGTGGGACTGGTCCGCTGTGTCTTCAGGCTTGGCAAGGTGAAAGAGCTGGGCTTGAGGGACAGTCACTGGGTGACTCTGCCCTCTGGCTTTCTTCTCCGAGTCACCCGTTGCGGTCCGTGAGTCAAGCACAATTAGGATATATGCGTTTGTAATTGAATAATACTAACGAGAATAACGCGTTTCGTGACGAGATGCATGGGTGGATGCTGGGCTGTAAATCTGAGCTAGTGAGGATTAGTTCTGTTCAATTAATCCAAACAGAGAAATATTTACTAGAAATAGATTTATCTTCCAAGGACTTTATTTGCAAATTTTGGTTAACAACAACAGTTTGCTTGTAATTTAATCATGTCAAGCAGCAAGTAGGACTTACTGTTGTTCTTGGCCTTTCCCACGACGTGTTTGGAGCAGAATGTGGAGTGAGTCAAAGGAAGCTCCGGCTGATGGATGAACAGATTGAGGCACAGTCATCCATTCTACTGCGCATTTCCAGGGAAACCCCTGCAAATTAGATGTGTGGTTTTTAAATGTACAGATTAAACTACAGAAATTACATTACGAATGAAAAATTAGATGGAAATGTCTATTCCTCTCTCATAAACAGTTCAGGAATAACTTCCCCTAAAATATTCTGCTTTAAGCACACATTTAATTTGTGCTGTGGGAGCAAAATAAAGTTGTTAAGATAAAACATTCTAATAATGATTTATGGAAATTTATTTGAACAAAGCTATGATGTAGTTGCCTATAGCAAATTGTTTGGAATGTGAAATGGTATTTACGAGCTGCTTCTCTCTGTATGAATACAATAGATGATAGGAGATGCTACATAAAGAAAACATAATTGTACATTCAAAATGGAGTCTGATGCCATGGTTAGTAAGCAGGAAAGCCAGTTGAACAGATTGCTGAGTGTCTGATAAAATAATCTCCAGCTTGATTCTTCCTAGGCTATTTATAGCATGCATTTAATTTAAAATTTAGATATGTGCCACAGATGATCATAACAATCATACCAGGGCCACGTATGATAATACTAATTGTTTGCCTCACATTGTACATATGCAAAAATCTCAAGTTGCTTTACAAGCAGAAAATCAGGCTCCGTATCCTCAAAAAACGAGTGAAAAGAGGAAAACAATTGTAGTCCCCAGCTGCTCTGGGCATATGGGGCCAAATTTATCCCGTCTGTTGAAGGTTATGGAGTTCCGCCAGGGATGACTTTGATCCCGTATGTCTAGCAAAGTGGAACCAATATGTCAATATAAGACATCCTGCTACTTCTGATGTTCTCCCAATAAAACGGCATCATTCAAAGTGGCTTGTGTTTCCCAAGTGCCCAAGTCACAACCATGATCAAGGGGGATATTTCAGAAGTGTTCTGATTCTTGCTACGTTCATGTTTAAGCAGTGAACGACAAATTGGCTTTTTCATCAATGAGGGCTTAAGCCTTGGAGTTGCTGGTATAAGTGAGCATGCATCAGCCCTGGGCACAGAAGACCAAGGGCCATCTGAAGCATTTTAACTAAACACCACGGGAGAGAGGGCTCTTTCTGCATTCAGGTAACGCAAAGCATGTTTCAGTTGAAAAACTTTTTTTCACATCAGGAATGAGAATGGCATGTAGAAATAATAGCGTTATTTACTGTATTTGCTTTGGCATACTAAGGCATCTCTAGATACCTGGTCATGGGCTAAGCCACAAAGTTTGCATTCAGCTCCAGGCATTGACAAGTTTAAGAGACATTTGAATCCCTGGCTTTGAACAGGGCTGATTTCTTAGTCCCCAGCAGTCTCTTGGGAACATATGGCACTTGTAAAGTAAATTCAGGTGAGCACCATGTGAAGAAACTCACATCTGGCTATTGTATGAGAGCTGAAAAGTCTGCATGTGCAAAATTGTGCCTGTAGGAACCCTAGAGGGATTCAGATAAAATAGCGCTCTGTCATCTGATTTGGGTTCAGGTGACATTTTTTCAGAGTGAAGTTCCTTCTGGTTTATTCTGGACTAACGCTAGGTGCCCAGTGTAGGAAAGCTACAGCTGCTGCTCAGGACTTAACTGGTGGCGACAAAATGGTCTGTCCAGCACCAGACTGGCATATTACAGGCAATAATGAACAGAAAGCGACTCCTTTTGGTCTCAGGCTTACAGGCTGTTCTTTGGGGCTTTTCATGCGTATCTGAGTGATGTTAGGAAAATCATATAAATGCCGGCGTGACGAAGCTGTGAGTGAGAATCTCTGACCAAGCTGTTGTTTATTTATAGCGATGCTACCTTGGACTGTATGAAAGGCAGATCTTGGTAAACACTGTTCTTTAGCATAGCTGACAAAATTTTGCATAAAATGGTCCTGGGAGTTGATTGTAGAGATTAAAATTTGACTAATTTAGAATCAAATTACTTTGCGCCATTCAGGCTATATGTGCCTTATAAAGAGGCTTTTGAATGGCTGTTGGTCAGAGCCACTCCACAGTCTCTGTTTATGAAGCACGTAGGCATTGTTAGCGCAGGGTGAAGCGGTATAAAAGTACAGCAGGCTCACCACACAAGCAACAACTGGAGGATGATCTGTTTGCTCTATTTATTCCTCTGTGACCACTCTCTTCTGCCTGGGGCCTTCTTGCCTGCATACTCTGCATTACTTATGGACTGCCAGGCCAAATCTCCGAAGACCTCTGAGAAAGCGTGACAGGTTCACTTTCAAATGTTGATCAATGTTGGTTTGCCCTCCAAAACAGACAGTAGCCCCTGGAAATTGGGGTGAAGCTGTATGTGCCTTTCGCTTTGCTCTTTGGGAGGCCATTCCTTTGCCACAGCAGATCACAGCGAGGGAGATCAAGTCATTTACTGAGACGGCACATCTTCCTTCAGAAATGTGCGGTTAATTTTAATAGCTCACCTACTTAACGCACTGAGGTATAGCTCGCACTGTCTGTTACGTGTAGTGAGCTAAACTGGGACATCTCTGTCACTTGAGGGTGCTACAAGTGCAAGGAGGGTTTCAGAAGAAGCTCTTGATCTGTCAGTGGCGACTGTGGCTCAGGCATCTTCAGCTGAAATAAAAGCTTCGTTTGCTTAACAGGGTCGAATTCTCTGCAAAGAAATAATTGAAACAATAGGAGAATCACCCAAACCTGTGCTGAGCATTAGCAGATGAGCTGTTTTCAAATTGATCCATTTGGAAAGGAAATAATGTGCAGATTGGTCAAGGTAATGATGGTATTGGATGATAAAGTAGAAGCAGGGGTGGAGAAAGCTTGTGAGGGATATAGTATCACCTAAAAGCTTTGCAGAAGTGCTTTTATTACCCTGAATCAGCTTGGCTTTGCACTGACACTTAGCTGTTTGCAAAAGAATTATACCTGCTTCTGAGATAAATACATCTGACAGTGAACTCTTAACCCCTCTTTCGCAGGCCCCTTCTGGGTAGGAGCTGTGGAGAATGAGATGCCTTCAATTTTTCTGAATACACAGTTAGACAAAATGGGGTGCAAAACTATGGTACATAATTTTCTAGTGAGCAGAACGCTTCAGGAAAATTACAGTCATTATTGAATGTAATGAAACCTGACAAATTAGAGTTTCATAGGCCCTCCTTGAGATTAGCGTGATCCATTAAACATGCTCTCTGACTGCTAAATGGCATTGTCCCATTTCACCGTAAGAACTTGAGAAATCCTGAGGTAACTCTGGCTAACAGCTGATTGAAAGCACCCAGTCAAGAGCTCCTTAAAGTAAGAGGAGAAATTATCCTCATTAACATTATTTCCAAGAAGGTACTCTCTGAGTAGGCTGTAAATTGTGTTAGAAGCATTTAGGTATTGCAGGGAAGACCAAATTTGACACTGAAGTGGCCACAAAGTAATGTACGAAGTGGAGTGATCAAGGGAAGAACATTTTGTTGATTGTGGTGGGAAAATTGAATTACCCTCAGTTGCATAGCTATTCAGAATATGTATGTTAAAGTGAATGATACTCAGTTTAAAAGAAGAGCAAGCAAATATGAAGAGTAGAAAAAGCCCCTTTCCCAAATCCTTCTTGCCTCATGATTTACATCTTAAGAATGTTTTCACAGGGAATAGCATAGCACGCTGGTCATGAATGCCTCATCCATTATGCTAAGACATCCCAGTGATGCAAACTAAATCAATACAATAGTATTCCTTAAAAAGATTGCTTTTTCCTTGACTGATTGTGCATTAAAAGCAACCTTTAAATGATGGCCATTAGCACCTGAGGCCTGGTCACTGGCGCTGACTGAGCTGACATGAGATGAATTGCGAAGGATCTGTGTGCTAGTTAGAGTTGGTACAATCCTTCTGAATTGCACAACAGAGGCAGTGAGAGTACGTGTAAGTCGCCAGTATGGGATAGAGTGTCTTTACCTTGTGGAGGAGGTAGCACATGGATACAGTCTAGTGCCTGGTCCTTCAGGGCACTAAGACCACCTTAGGCAGTTTGTATAGGCATGGCCATAAGTGAAGGGGAGAGTGCTGTGGCTGTAGGTGAGCATTCCAGCAACAGATGAGCCTTTCCATCAGTAAGCTGCCTAAAAATCCAAATCCCACATGTAAAACCGGTAAATAGCATATGTGCACAGGAGTGATGCAACTGTAATTTAGTTTTGCTTGTTCCGTCTCTTGGTGTCACCCATCGCCCATCCCATGTCCCAGTTTGGGAGGTGCTGCACACTGCTAGGCACAGTCTGCAGTGTCTTTCTGAAGCTTCCAGTGCAATGACGCGTGATGCTAAAATGCAGTAAAAATTAAAATCTGGAATAATGGCAGACATTAATAGATATTTCTGTAGTTCTGAGGCAAAGATTTAAATGAAATTCTAAATGTCAAATTAAAAGAGCCACACGACTACAATTTAATGCTAGGAGCTGTCTAGTCCGTTAATGTCATCTCATTTCATGACATCCTCAACGGGTAAAGCTGATCCAGAAGACTGAGTTGTGGTATTTTTCCAAGATGACTTATTAAAACTGGCTCAGTTAGTGGTGCTTTGGGTAGTGTTTCAGGCAGAGCAATGGGCACTGGTATAGTGGTAGAGTGCCGTCATGGCATATGAAGAAAAGTTGAAGCATTGAAAGCTTGGAAAGGAAACCAAGCATTTGAAATACAAATAAGAGTCCCATAATCTCACCTCTGCCTAGAAGAAGGATTCCGTCAGCATGGCTGACGTGGCGCAGGGCAGAACATGATGAATGTGAACACAAACTCAGAGAAGTTAAGCTTACTTCCCCCTAATCTAATTGCTTATAAGCATTTACAGTGCCCATCCCTGTAACATCTGAACTATACTTGACGTTGTTGTTCAGGGCTGGCAGCTCATGTCTGCTCTCAAGAGCAGATCTTTAAGGAAGATCTCTGTTGGCTATGATGTAGCTTATACATAAAAATATTTATGGCAGTTGCTTATATCTATTCTCTTTTGAAAGATAAAGCACTTGAGTGCACACTGAATGCCTGCTACCTTCTCATCTCCCTGACATTCATTATAAACTGAGAAGCCAAGTTTTTTAAAAGCTATTTAGATGTTTTGTGCTGTAACTTTCTCTAATAGATATATTCCTATTGATTGCAATGAAACACACAGAGTAGAACAGAACAGATCAATTGAAAAGTAAAGTTAAGACAGCAAGTACACTTCTTTTCCACTTACCTTAATGGAAACAGTTACGGCTGGATCTATCCCAGGTGTAATGCTGCTGAAGTCAATGGAGTTGTACCAGCGGTGAATTTGGCTCCTCGTGTTTTCTTTTGACCTTTTCAGAAGGTTGCTCTGCAGGAGCGAAACCATTAAACACAGGCAGTGGTACCTTAAGTTGAAATACAGAAAAGGCAAAGCTAGAGTGCATAGCACCTTCTTCATTAAGGGAGAGGCCTGACTTTTATAGAGTGAGGGCGAAAGAATTGATTCCAGATAAGTGCTAAACTTAGTTTCAGGTTTCCCTGGTGAATAACAATCCTAAGCTGGCCGGAGACTTGGACGTCTCTGCATTTGCGCACAGCTGGTCTGGAAGGGGCTGCACAGTCCTTCTGGATGTCTGTGCATCAGGATGGTTTTGAGTTGGATGTCGGTTCCTGCAGATAGGCTATTTGTCTGCTCACCAAAAATCCATGTAAACTGACTGAACATGCTAATGGTTCAAGTGTCCTGAAATTGCCTGGCAGTGCTCCGTGTGATGGTCTTTATTAGCAGGTTTTTTTTGGATTTCAGTAGGCAGCACAGATTCTTCATGCACTGCAATTGTCTCAGGAAGGCGGGGAACAGCGCCGTGACTTCGGAGTGTTTTCAGCCTCAAACCATCGTGTTTTACAGCACTGGATGCGCTCATGCGGGCTAGCAGCAGCAGCCTGTTTTATGGCGACTGACAGGCAGCAGTGCAACTGCGAAGTGGCCCTCGGTACTGGCACCGTCTCCCTCCTGCTGCAGCGGCATTTCATTCTCAACTGAAATTCCCCGTGGCCTCCGAAAGCAGAAGCAATGAGCTGTGTGCGGCGGGGACAGAGGCTTTGCCAACAAGGAGGGAGACAGCCCGGAAAGCTCCGTTTCTGCTGCAGGTATAGCCGGATTTGGAAGGACGGCAGAAGTCCAGGGAGGTGTGTCGGAGGTTCTGGCCTCTCCCCGGAGGTGAGCCCCGGGAGGTGCCCTCGGGGTGCCCTCGGGGCCGCGGCCGCAGCGGGAGCCGCAGGAGGCAGAGGCCAGAGGTGTGCCGCAGGGCCCTGGCCCGCAGGCGGTGCCGGTCGGGCGCCCCGGGGTGGCTGGCTCTGTGCTCCTGCCCCTCTTCTCAGAGCGTCTTCCCTCTCCCTTTTTCCACGTCCGAGCCTCCCGTGCTCCTTCCTTTCACGGGCCCTTTTCCCTCCTCCAGCCCTCCCCAGCAAAGCTCCTCCCTGGCTGTGTTTTAAGGAACTGTTGGCACCAACGCGACGTTGGCAGGCTGCCGGTCTGCTCGTGCGGGGTGCCGCTGTCCTCAGCCCCAGCGTGAGCTGTGGGCTTTTTGGGGGGCAATGTCTGATCAGTCCCACATTGCCTGGCTCAAAGGGACCAGGGCCTCCCCTTCCCCTTAGCTACCTGTGTAGTAAATATGCTGATACGCGACAGCTCCTGATTTTCCGGGAGGAAGAGGGAGGAGGAGCAGGTCTAAAGATTCCTCGAGTCACTCACACCTACGTGCCGTCCTGTATGTACTGGTGAGGCGAGAAGACTTCTACGCCGACAACTCAGAATGAGATACAAGGCTCTTCATGTTAATGAAAAGCTACATTTATATATTGCTTACTATTTTCCTTGCTAAATTTTGTGTTTTCTTCCAAAGTCAAATACGACCTCAAATTCGTCATTTATCCCCGTCCTTGCACCTTGTAATTCCTTTACCAAGCGAGGCTTGAGTCCGCAGAGGTTCAGAGCAGGAGGCCATGGAACAGTCTCCCGCAGCAAGGGTTTTCCTACTTCCGTAGAGTCTACTGCACTGTGTTTACTAGTTTCTTCTGAAGTGTTATCATAAATAATTAAAGCTAAACTGTGCTTGTTAAATAAATGAGGAATGCACGTGTTCAGATGCATTATCTGTGCTTTAATTGCACTCATTTGTTGAGGCCCTCCTCCCATAAGGAGGCAGGAGCCTCCTGCCTGAGGAGGGCTGCAGGGGCCTCAGGATTTGGGCTCAAGTACTGGCCCATCTCTCGTTTGCCCGAGAACTCTTAAAACACCTTTTTAGCGTAGTGGCGGACGTCATCCACTGGGGCGAGATGATGTTCCTGGAGGCTGGCGCCATCCTTTCGCTTCCGGGCTTTAAAAACCCGCAGGAACTATTTCACGGGGTGAAACCTTTACAGAGGGAGTTTCTTGCATCCCGGCTGCCGTTCGGCGTGTACAGCACAGCCAGGTGAAGCCCAGCGTCTCTCGCGTTTACGGCCACCTTGGTTCGTGCTGAGCGCATCACAGCGCGCCCCATTAGCCTCCCCGGGGCTGGGCCGCGGGGCTCCCCGACACGTTCCCCGTGCTGCTTCCCGCACGTGGGTTTCCAGTTGTTTTAATTTCTCCGACAAGCTTTGCACATGCTTCGAGTCCTCCTGTGCTTACGTAACACGTACGTGCCAACGCGCACGCTGCGTATGACCCAGTCGGGTCCCGGTACGTTGCCGCTGCGTGGCGGTAGGCACATGGGGCCTCAGGCTTCGCCGTCCGCGCGCTGCAGCATCCCGTTCAGAAAGCGATCACACTTCATCTTAAAACTGGTTTTAAAACTAATTGCTGCATGGAGCCTCACAGCTGTCCTGATTAGTGATTTAAAACTTCTGGACCTGGTAACTCTATCGTCATTAGGAAGATCTGTTTTTATATTAATAGTCTCTAAAGAGGACCTGGGGGATTATTAAGAGATGGCATTCATTATCAGTAAAAATACCATGAAGAAATTTCCTAGGCAAATGTTGATGTCCTGGATGATGTTAATTTTTTTCCACAAGGAAACAGAATTTTATTTAAAAAGCATAATTATCTTAATAATTATCTCAAAAGCTAAATTGGATTTTAAGGCTTAGTCTGTGATTTAAGGCTTGGTCAGTGATATCTAGGTGGTTGACACCTGCAGAGCTGAGCAGTTGGGAAAGGCTAAGGCTGATTGAGGGGAAAAAAAAAAAGACCAAACAAAGAACAACATAAAAAAGGGTGAGGAGGAAGAGAATTGCTACTGCTATTGGTAAGGAAAGGCTTTGGTAGGATCTGACATCTAGGAAGCAGGCTAAGTTGGAGAGAAAATTAACTCGGGCAGCAGAAACCAATTTTGGAGCTTGAGGGCTGAATGCTGGGAGAATATGGCAGGTGGGTAACAAAGGATTTTTGTTTTACGTTGTTGTGTTGTTTTTTTTTTTTAAATTAGGAGAGTTACAAGAGAGGTTAGAAGCTCTGCTAGAAGACCACGTGATGGGTCAGTAACTAGCAAGAGGACGCGCTGGTGGCAGGAGTAGGTAGGTGGAGGTCTGGCAGGGCTGCCCTGGCTTAGGAGGAGATGGGCAAAGCAAGATGATGAGCAAAAGGAACCGATGGTTGCTGAATTTCTGGAGGTTTTCCAACTTTACAGAAACCAGATTTGGTGCAAATCAAAAGTAAGAACAATGCACTGATACAAGGCAGCTGTAAGATCGGAGTCAGGTGTCCATCTCTACCGTCACCAAAGGAACACAAGTGTCCCTAGGTACTTCTCACAGCATCTAAAATGGTTTTTACTGAAAGACTTGTGTCTTTATAGAGGATGTGGTTATAGAGCAAGAGGGAATGAATAAATTTGCTTTTTTTTTTCTTTCTGTACCGCAACTTTGCCTTCTTGGTGTTTATTTTGGTTATTGTGGCTTCTGAGGCTTCTTTAATTAGTGTTTATTTCTTAAACAGAGTGCCTGTGAATGGTCCAGAATCTCATGTCTGAGGCTGTAGAAAATAATATTTTAGTGAAAAGGAGTGGGAAAGTAAATTTTCTCTGAGGAGATAAGATTTTGAATGCTTGTTTGTATCTGCATCTAGAAGAAAGGAAACGAATATTTCTTACGGCAGCTGAGAGATGGTCATGAGGAAAAGGAAGCCATTATTAATTAATCATCAATTATTATTTTAATATTTATGTAGCACTGTGTGACTGGTGCCCCACAGGGAAAGAGGATCATCTCTCTGCTTGAGGAGCCTACATTCTAAATTTAACCACATGGTGAGGGCTGCCTGTGGCAGATGATGTGTTTTCATCATTCCCTGCTCTGCCTCAGCTTTTCGGTTGAATCCCATCTTAATTCCCCATCCCCAACAGAGGGGAGCCTGCGCTAAGCAGGAATGGCGAGATCAGAGTCTAAAAGAGCACAATCAATGCAGTAAACAAAGAGGCAGGATTAGAGGTCTGATCTCAGAGTTGTATCTTGCAATCCTTACCCAGAATTGCAATAATGTAAATAAAACCTTTCCAAGAATGAAGAGTGCAGGATTTGGTGCCAACTTGGAAAGACCTGCTGTTCCTGGGCCCTTAGACTGGCATCCAAATTATGTGTTGGTTGGTTGTTTTGTTTTTTTTTTCGGTTGGTTGGGTTGTTTTTTTTTTGTTGTTGTTTTTTGTTTTTTGGTTGTGTGGTATTTTTTTTGTCCCCAAAATCTGTAAATTGACATACTTAACGGTGAGACCTGGCCTGCCCAGGCCGGGTGGCAGCAATACTGGCACGTTTCTCTGATGGACGTTTGCCGCGACCGTACCTCTTGCTGAAGTCCTGTTCCTATTTCTGTGCTTTGAAGCGATTGTTTCTAGATCTGCTGTGCCCGCATGTGATACTACGCTCAGCTGGCAGCAGTCAGCAAGGTAATGAACTGATAGATGTATTCTGATAAAACCCATATATTTAGTTCCTGGTAATTAGCTGATACATCACAAGGGTTGTATTGTAAGCAGGTAGTTCCGTGAAGTGTCAAACTGAACTCTGATTCGAAGAATACGTATACGTGGCAGCCCACTTGAGGTGGAGTGCGTTTGAAAGGGCAACTGAAAGTGCGTAATACCGAGAGAAACCAACGTTTATGTAAAGTACGGCTCATTGTCAAAGCGTGGTGTAGTGGCTAGAGCAGAAAAATGGGAGTCAAACTGCCTAGGGTCTATTTTTGGCTCCAGCATATCTGTACTAAAGTAAAATTAACCGGAGCTAAATACAGAAATCTCTCCTTATATAGGACTTTTGATCCACTTTCAGAACTCTGTAACAGGGATGTGCTACTTTGTTTTTCTGGAGGAGGATCTAAAAGCATGGAAGGAAGTTGCTATATTTTGTATTAATGTAGGCAACATTTTTCCATAAGCATCTGAGTTAGCATAAGACACATGACTCCTGTGCTTGGAGGGAGGAATCTGTGGAAATCTATAGCTGTTGCCAGATGCCAGTCTTGATCAGAAAACCATTGGCTTCACTGAAATTTTGCATAGATATTTTCCCCTGCCAGGTGACCTATTTAAATAGAAGAAATACTGTATAACAGTCTTACAGAAGTTTCTGGGCAGATAATCCCTCTTCTGCAGTATAGAAGCCCAGAAAAAAAGAAAAGTTTTAATTTATTAGTACTTTTTTCTTTTATTTAAATAAAAATTAATATTTTGAATGTGACTTCTGCTCGTTAAAAAAGATTCTTTAGAAAACCAAAACAGTCGTCGTCTCCAGGGGCATGCCTGTGCAGTGCTCTGAGAAGGTACCCTGGTCCTGTCTGAAGGTATCCCAGTGACCTCCAGAAGAGCTCTCTCTCGAAGTTCAGCCACCTAGACCATGAGTTTATCTTTGTGCTAGCTTGGGGACACTGCTTACAGGACGTGCTGTTGCTTGGCCATCCCTATGCTGTCCTTGGAGATTACCCCAGGAGAGGAACGTTGTGATTCCCCTTTGTTTCAGCTACCTTCCAAATCTAGATTGTTGCTCGTACATGCTCCCAAGAGTGGCGGCTTGCTGAGAGTTACAGAGAGGAGGCAATCTAAGCATCCAGGAAATGGACTCTGCAGAGACATGATTTGGCAGTGGTTTCATCCCCTGGGCTGGCTCGGGCCTCCATCGCGCCGAGTGTGCTGTCCGAGTCTGCGTGGAGCTGGGCACGTCCCTTCTGGGATCAGCAAGCCAGTACTTGCAATGCACAGTCCTGAAGTAATTCACAGAAGAGACTGTATTGTGTTGCCATCTCGTCCATCTGAGTTAGAAATTAAAAGCAGAGTTATCGGAGGAGAGGGAGACACCGATTTGGTTGTCTGCGTTGCCGTCTCCCGCCTGCTGTGGAGCAGGACGGGCGCAGGACTAACAGCAGCCACAGGCAGTTTGGCCATACTGGTTTGTGTAATGGCTGAGGGCCAGATATACTCAGGATCATGCTCATTTCTGTGCAGGATGTTGCCCCTAGGCAAGACAAACATCTTGTAAGATGAATATCCCGCTATAACTGCCCTCCCCACCCACAGGCACGCTGTGTCGGTGGGGAGAGACAGGCAAACCTTTAGACAGGGCTTTATGATGACACTTTTGAAAGTACCTGAAGTCTTTAGCAATACTAACTTCGACGAAAGTCAATTAAAAGTCAGTGAGACTTGGGCTCTTAAATCTTCCCAGCACTTTTCTTACAAGTTACCATCAGTACTTGAAAATCTAATCTATTGGCTGTGCCTCCATTGCACCATCCATCTAAGGATCTCTAATCAAAGCTGTAAATATCTATAAATCTGTAATACCTTATGAATTCTCTATATTGACTTGAGTTTTGGGATGTTTACTGTATGAGTATATTGATTTAGGTTAATGGGAAAAATAACCCAGTCAGTAATAAAAGCTGACGATAAACCACTTTTCCAGGAGCGCAGTTTGGGCGGATGACAGGCTGTGTGAGGACGGAAGGATCCCGCAGGCAAAGGCCAGCAGGTCGGGGGCGAGTGGCTTGTGTGGCCAGTCCTTCCCTCATCACGGCGAGGGAAAGTCCAAGGGAGACTTGCTTAGGGGAGAGCAGGGCCTCCTCGGGAGCTTGCGAATGGCACAGCCATAGCTGCGTTGCCGTTGGGTGACACAAGGTACGCGTGCCCACTCTTTGTTGTCTGGCTGTTAAGCAACAGGTTGGCTTTATGGGGACTGTTGTTATTGCTGTCACAAGCCTCGGACAGAAGTCCGCTGGAGTCCTCGCGGTTTGTTAGACAAACAGGGCTCGTGCTCAGGGTTCTGCGTCTCAGGGCTGCCTCTCGCCGTGGGAGCAGCCGCAGGATTGCGCCCTGGGAAAGAGGCAGGTGAGATGCCTCACACCCGAGGAAGGTGCCGTCAGAACAGCGGAGGTATTGCTGACGGCAGCGTGCTCATGGAGGAAAACGTCCGTAGGTTATCCCATCCAGCAGCTGGCATGGATCCGTGTGATTCTGTAGACTGCAGGGAAGAATATTAGTGATGAGTAGGAAAAGCCCGGCTGCTTGACATGGATGTAACGCTAGGCTTAGCCGCAAGACCAGGAGCAATAGAATTTGTAACCAGGATATGTTTTTTCTGGTCAAGCTCCTTGGGATATTAACTCACATTGTTCTAACCCTGTCTCTTGTCCTTGTGGTTTATAAAGCAAAAGAGCTTTTTTTTCCCCTTTTATTTTCCTGAAGCGGAGTGTCTTGCTTTCTTGTTTTAAATAAAGCTCCTGCTCTATTTTTGAGTAACATAATGAGTGAAAAATGACTTTATCCGTCCTGGTGGCAGGACAGCGATTTGTTACGCTGCCAGCTGGAGGACCTGGATCAGAAACAAATTTGGGTTCCCAGGCTCTGCGCCAGAAGAGCCGAGACATATTTTTGAGGTGATGTCCTTGGACTCTAGGGGGAGATTGTTGACCGAAGGGAGCTGCTTTCAGAAACATCCTGCCAGCTAGGCTGCAAAACAGTGCTGGGCTTTGCCTCAAAATGGACAGATCCCCTGCCCCGCGCTGCACATGGCAGTTCGGAAGTGCTCCCAAGAGCTGGAAGCACAGGATACTTCGAGCAGAAATTGAGTTCCTGCATGTATCTTCACCCTGCTTCCCACATCACCGCTCCAGACTCAACCTAGCCCCACGCCACTCTTTGAAAGCCCTCTCTCTGTCCCTTCCCCATAGCCCTTCCCACCACGGTCCTTCCTTATCTCCCAGACCATGTCCACCTTGGTCGTGCTCCTGCTGTTTTAGGCAGGTGCCAGGTGTAAGCCAGAAGCTGTGACTTGCACTGGAGCACCCCTGAGAAGTTTGATAACTCTGAAGCTGCAGCTTTTTTAAAGGACTGAACCTGCAAAGGGCCTGATCCATTACAGCTTGTGTCTGTGTGAGGCAGCATCTTCCAGCTGCTGTTCTCTTCATGGATAAAGATATCATCAGCTGCAATGATCTGCTTCTACATTTTGTATGGACATATTAAGTGCTTGGAAAAGCTCCAGGTACTTCAAGTGAGACTATAAAGGGAAAACTACAGAGTGAGACCACAAGGGAAAGCATGTTGTTAGGACCATTTTATTGGAAAAAAAAACCCCTTTTCTCCTATGTAGGTAGACACAATATTGATAATTATGACTATATGATTAGATGGTCATTAATAGGTATGTTTATGTATTGTAGTTTTATTGTTTATGTATGCCTGTAGTTACTTCAAAAATGAAATACAGAATTAAGTGTGTTAGTAGCGCTGTCTGAGCAGTAGAAAGGCACTATAAAATCAAGAGAAGTCTGTATAGATGAGTCACGTGTCCTAGAAATACAATAATTATCATAACACAAGAAATAGTGGTTTCAAATAAAGTTGTCAGGTGGCAGGTTTAAAGCAAGGGACCGTATGAAAAAACTTTAAACCTGCCACCTGATAACAGAACCAGGACGTGGGCGAGAGGAGCTTTGGTCTGAGCGGCTTCATCAGCTCTTACACTACAGGCTAAATGGAGTTATGTGACAGGGACAGAAAGGGAGAGATAAAGGTAGAGAGTTGGATGCTGATTTAGTTAGCGCTGGCATAAATCCAAGGGTGCAATCAAATAGTGCATGAGAGCCACGGTGCACTGGGGTACCTGAGAGCAGCCTCAGCCCACCTCCCTGAAGACTCTGCAGTCACCAGTATCACACTTCCCACCCAATAAGGCAAGCACAGACATAAATTGCCATTTGGCCACTTTCAAGATCTTATTCCATCTGCCTGACCTATGAAAGAAGAAACTCTGCTCAAGTGGAACCCGTTAACTTCAGTAAGGACCCCCTATGGGTATTTGACATTTGCCTTCACCACCATTGCAGAAGTTGTGACAATAGACAGAAATAAGTAAAAGTAAGGGTAATGCTTGTGTTCTCTGGCCTCATCTGGCCAGTGCTTATGGACTTTCTCACTCTGCAAAGCTGCACTCTCCCACTGACTACCCTGTAGTCACTGCAGCGTATAAATGTTAGTTTTCTTTGGATTGGGACCTGTGCGTGGTAATGGATGAGCAGAGAGGCAGTTTCATACATAAGGAGGTCAGCATTATGCAATTCAAAGGGGCTGACTCTTTTCCTTTGAGTTGCATATGTGAGGTTTTTGCTTTGTGAACATCTGAACTTGCTGATTTCTGATAAGAAATATCTATACTTCGTTGATATGACATGACCAAAGCACAGAGGAGCCCAACCTTCCTGGCGGATGGGTACACACTGGGGTCTTGACAACCATGAGATTATATGGTTTGGAGAGCTGAGAGGAAGGAGGAGTTGCAGGAGCAGTTTTCCGGTAGAGGTAACAGCTGCACATGGCTTTGGATTGGGCTGGGTTTGCCCTGGTACCCAGAGTGATGCAGCTGGCCCCACAGTGGTGGTGAGGATTACCCGGTTGGCTGGTGCTGGCTGTGGACCCTACCCATGTCATGGGAGTCTCGCGTGAATTTGCTGAGACCTGTGTCTCAGGACCACCCGGGTGACCTCTTAGGTCAAAGCCATCCAGGACACCCTCAACAAGAGTAGTGTCATTGACCAGTCCAGAGATTCCTTGGCAGCTGTAGCCGAGTGTTGGCTTTGTTGCAGGCAGTTAAAAGCTGTACCATCGGTTTGTTTGCTCATCCTCCCCCAGATTTAGCATTCCTCTGATTTTGTAGCCAACTGTAGGTTGTTTTTATTTGGACCAAATCGTGCCTCGGGGCAAAACTGACATCAGCGCTGGGCCTCGTTAGGGAAATGAGGAGCGGGGTGTGGGGAGCCAGCTGCAGGAAGCGCCTCTGTTTCCCACCACTGAACTGGGAGGTGAACTCCGCTCGCCAGACAGGTTAGTGGGGTCCGGTATGTGACGGGGTTTCAAAGCAGCCCTTTGCCAACACCCTTCAGCTACGAGAGGCTCAGGAATCTCGTCAGGTGGAGAGCTTTTGATAAGTTAAGACTTGCATGCTATGTGGTATAGGCTGCTCCGTTGCCGTCCTGTGTTTGTTGGGGGGGTTGGGGTTTTTTAAATCATAATTTTAAAGAGCAGTACTAACAGGGCAACAGGGTTTCTGTGCATCTCTGGTAAATTCAGAATCGCAGATGTAAATAAATGGAGACTAATCACATGGTTGTTGGGAAGCAGTAAAGTCCCTTTCTTCAAGTAGTACAGAAGTTCTTACTCTGCTGAGTTACAGCATCTCCAGCATGGAAGAAAGAGAGAGATTAGTGGCAATTGCAATGATTATTTCATTTGCAAACTTCCTTTGCTAGCCCCTTTTTTTACCCTGTGTTTAGATATCACTATGATGTTGCTTTACATCTGTGACAGTTTACCTTGTTTTATACCTTACACAGTGACTGGACTTTAGCTATGTAATCCCTGGCTTTCCCTTTTATCTAGTTGTTTCCGACCTTTGGAGTTGGGGTTGTGTAACCAGAGGTGCGAGTAACGTTTTTCCACTGAAGATCACACACATGCCATATAAGACAGTGTCTTTAATGTCACTTCGTAGTTGCTGGTTCAACATGCAATGAGTTACTAAAGCTAACTTGTAAATACTGCGAGCAATTTATCTTCCAAAGAAGAGAACGGTTTGAAGAGAGCCAGTCCCTGCTCCAGCCACCCCTGCCACCGCTGCTGCTGACATTGAACTGTAACCTCTCTCTCATTTCACGCTAAATAGGATAACAAAAGCATTCTTGGAAATGGGCTGTTTCTAAACATATCAGAAGCTTGTTTGGTCCAGCACCTAAAAAAATGAAAGTGTGGTTTTTTTAAGTCCTCTGTTTTCATTTTGGCACAAATCGTAGATGTCCACAGAAGTATCCATAAGCGCAGGCTCCGGAGGTGGGCTGCTTCTCATTAAACATGCATGTGCCGTTGTCTTCTTACTTCTTTAGACCTGGCCTTCATTTTGAGGTCAGACTTTAATTTCTGAAGAATGTAATTTAAAGGTATTTATAGCGCTTCATGATTCCATGCAACTACTAATGAAAAAGACTGGGCAACAGAGAAATAAATACGTAGCAGTTGCAGCTGCTTTAGCTCTGCTAGAGGTAGTAAAAAAGAAGGTCTTAAATGTCCGAGCGAGAGTAACGAGGGGGCGGAAGCAAGCCAAGTGTCTGTTTGATTGCAAAAAGTTTTACAGGCAGAAGCCGACAACGCAGGAGGCTCTGGATCCCTGTATTTAAAGTTTACTTTGCCGCTTGTCTTGAGTGGGGTCAGTGTTGTAGTGAATAATTTATAGGCAGCATGAATGAGCTCATTAGTCACCTTTTCAGAGCTTAAATGAGTTTTGCGGTTGTCATTACATGGGCCTTCTGTTCAACGGCACGGCGAAAGGACGGCTGGGCGGCCGGCTGGCTTGGGGCAGGACCGCCTGCCTCCTTCCAGCCTCCTCTGGCCTTTGTCTTCTACCCGAACGCCCGCTCTGCTGCCCAGTGCTGGGCCAGTAACCTGCAGGGGTTTCTCCAGTGAGAGCTTCCTTTTTTTTTGGCTATATGTGACATTTGGTTTGATATTGTGCTGTTTTCATTTAGTGTTTCTTTCTTCCGTTATGGAAACAAATACTGAAGATTATGTGATAAGCGATGTGGAATAAGTAAAACCCTCTACCAGCGTACAAGCAATAAAAGTGTCATTCCTCCTCAAACGTGCTTCAGAATTTTCTTACAGCCATAGCATTTTTGTGTCCTCGAAATGCTTGTGGAAGTGCTAAACCATGCTGGGAGTAGCTGAACTTTAGGAAGAGGCATAGCTATCAATGTTTACAGGACTGCAGATTCAAAGTAAAAAAAAAAAATCCCAAGGTTATTTTGTAGTGCTTTGGCTGCCAAGGCCCACTCCATCCTTGCGGCATCCTTGTCAGAAACCTGTGGAATGAGAAACTTTGCCTGAGAAAAATCTGTGAGGTGTCAGATGCACCGTCCCTCCCAGGTCACTGCAGCTGTTAACTGAAGCTACCTGTTGCCAAAAAGACTGGAGCAGTGCCAAAAGACCCGGCATAAATTAACGCTGCAGTGCGTAAGTCAGCCTGTAATCGTAACGAACTTCTGTCGCTGCGGAGAAGCCAAAAGCTGCTCACAGGGAAACCCACCTCACCGGACATGAATGTGGCAGCCGGGGGGAGTTCTCTGTCCATAGCAGGCTACAGAAGTTGCTGCTGGGGTGTGGGTAGTTCCGTCGTGCCTTTTTTCTGTGCCAGCTTTCCTCCCTCCTTCCCAAATCTCGCTTACTTGCTCTGCCTGGGTTCAGCCAGGGAGCCCCCCTCGCCCGTGACTGTGGAGGGGAGCACAGGACAGCGCAGAAGCTTTCTGCAGATGCTGCTGGCTCTTTCTAGTCCTTCCACTGCAATTTTTCACTGCTCTCCATTCCTTGCTCCCCGATGCATTTGGTAGGCTGGTACGTAGTACTAAAAACACATCAAGGATAGAAGTCTGCTTAATCACTGTGTGACACTTTGCTTGTTTCCCAAAACCTGCATCCTCTCAGCGTCCCTTTGCAGACACAGCTGTGGGTCAGCCGTGCTTCTGCTTCATCACCGCATCACCTCATACAGGCTCTCGTAGCTGGCTCTGCGTTGCCGCAGTCTGGGAATCTGGACCCGCATCTCACAGGATTTCCTCCGGGAACAGCGTTCAAGAAGCGTACAGGAAGAGTAGCGCCGAGTGGTGGGTAGAGGAAGGCACCCTGGAATATCCTGTGCTACAAAGAGCTGGCAACCAAGCTGGGACTCAGTACAGTTGAGCCTGGGAAATCCACCTGGTGCAAGCAAATGGTCAGAGGTGAATAACCACCTACTAGCTTACAGCTCTAGTGATAGCAAATTGTGTTTAGTGTCAGTTCCCGAGGTCCTCAGTTGACGAGATGCGAACACAAAGTTCACTACCTGTGAGGTCCTTAATTTTGCATGCGTAGATACACAAATAACGGACAAACTCTTGAAGTCTTTGAAGAAGTGAACAACTTGTATTCAGGAAAGCTGAGGCAGGACTGGAGATGTTGTCCAGAAAGAATTTTGTCTTAGTTTTAGAAGTTCAATTTGGCAATACAGTTTGGGAACTTTATAAAAAGAACTTGGTTCACCGTTACAGTTTTCCCCAAAACTTGTGATCTTTGCTTCTGTGCGGTGCTGGCTGCTGCTTTTCCTCCACCTTGTTTTTATGAAAATACAGTTGATTTCTGGTTCTGCTGATTACTTGTAAGTTTGACTTCAACTGCCAAATGGTGAAGACTAATGTTGAGATAACTCCAGGCCACATTTTGTGGCATTACACCTGTACAACAGATAGCAGAGTCTGTGCTCTGTGCTCAAAACTCCAGAAAACTGTTCTTTTTTTCAGCCTCTTCAAAAAGTGCAACAGTACCAGAAATACTAGCTTGTATTGCAGTTAATGTACCAGCTGTGTTAGGTTAGGTGTGATTTCAGACCAATACAGCCACTGTAGCAGAAGACTCCAGTAAAGATATTTTTATTCTAGCAACATTTTGCTTCCCACTGGCTGGGCTACTAAAATAGGCTGCACTGGCAGAAGCTTCCCCTTACCAATGTAAGCTAGGTTTGTGCTTGGGATGCTCCTGTGTTGGTGTAATTATGCTGGGAGAGCACCTCTCATATGGTCGTCTTTTAATAAATGTATGTAGGACAAACTAGCATGCATGATACTCTCCTCCCACCGCTCTTGTGTACAGAAACACACTTGCTGGTAGCTTGTCAGCTGTATTTAATTTTCACACTAAGTATACTCATTTTCTTAGGAGCTGCAAGCGTTACTACAATAACATTGTAAATGTGCATGCATTATTTGATAAAGGAACTATTTCATAAAAACTCTGGATTTTATTGTAAGACATTTGTTACAGTTTAGCCTGTGAAACGGAAATGCTTGCGCTTCTGACAAAGCTTCGTATCACTGCTCCTTTTCTCCCCGATTTAGTTCTGTTTCTGTTGGGTTTTGCCAGCTGGGGCAAATGAGAACTTGAAGAATAATTAAATGAAGGGTTGGGAAAATGCTTTGTAAATCTGATTCCATGGTCTCAAGTGAATAAGCAAAAGATAGATCTCCTCTCAGTAAGCTGGACCTTCATTGCGCGTGCAGCTCGTACCGTTAGCTGGTGGGAGAAGGAAGGGGAGCGCAAGTGTGTAAAAGACGTGGGGCAGGAGGGCAGGGTACGACGGTGCCCGGGGCAGCTGCGAGGCAAGAGCTGCTCTTTTCCACAGGAGCGAGGCACTCTTTGCGGGGCGGTTAGGTGTCTCACCTCTGCACGAGGCAGAGACGCTGGCTGGTCGGGTGGGAATTCAGATACTGGGGTTTCTCTGCCCCACAAGTGGGCATAGCGCAAACAACCAAACCAGGCTGGTACGGCGCGGTTAAGAGTAAAGAAGTGTTGATACTGCGGGTTCAGTTTGAGGGACTGGAGAGGGACGCTGGGAACAGGAGTTGTGAAAGAGGAAACGAGCAAACACACACTGTATTCACGATTTAGTTTTTAATAGTGCCTGAAAGTGCTCAACGTGGCTTCTGCTCTGTGCAAGATTAAATCCATTGCCTCGGAGAAAAGAGAAGTTTAGAAATGGCAAGACTGATGGGGCATGCCAGTCATTCTGCATGGGGAAAGAACGGGAGCAAAAGGAGATGGCTGTAGTACGGTGTTAGAGCCTGAGACGTGTCCCGCTGTGAGGGTCTGATTGCTGATCACAAGGACCAGCAGCCCTGTCCGCTACGATCTTTGAAAGGTACCTTGCACATCGGGACCCTTTCAGAATTGGGGGGTTTTGTGTACAGCTGCATGTCAAATTATAAATCCTAATGAGCAAGCTTAGTTGGCAAACTTGCAGCAGACCTCAGGGAAGAAATTTGACTCTGATGTGGAGAGAATGAACATGGACAAGGATGCCAGTCAATGAGGACAGTATAATTGAAGATCAGGTTAGGAATAGGGGGCTTAAAGGTGAGGATAAGAAGTGCAGGTCTGTTGACTGGTGAGCGTAGAGGGCAAAAAGTAGAAATATTTAGCAAGGTCATGTGTCATGGTCATAATACCAGCAAAGGAAGATGTTCCCGGCAGAGGGGGGAGCTTTGGAGGGTTGATAAGGTGTCCGTGACCCTTGCTGTGCTCATTTTGCAAGGATGGCTTGTGGGAGGGTATCAGGGATTCCAATCCAGAAGAGGATAAGAGATAAAGGAGTATAGGGAGATGGCTGGAAATCGTAATTAAATAAGATACTGCAACATCTGCAGTTGGTATTCTGAAATCTGAGTGGAAAGATTAGGCTGTTGTATATTAGCCCACAAGGCTAAAGTGCAGCTCTGCACTGTTGGTATTTCTCATCGGCCTTCAGTACAGCAGATAACTTTGGTCTTGATGTACAAACAGTTTTCATCTGTCAGTGTTGCAAATCTTCCGCTAAATGAGTTAGTATTATTCCTGTCTTAGAAACGGGGAAATCCACACCCTAATAAATTTGGTGGCTTGCCTAAGATTACAGTGAGTTAATTGATGGCTGCATGTCAGATGTTCTGATGCTGCTGTAGTCTCTAAGCCAGCAGTTAACGATCTTTCAGTGGTGCCGTGTGAGACTCTATTCTCCTTTCCTAGGTGAGTTGTATTAAGTATTCCAGCAAAGAGTCAGAAGCAGCTGGGGGACCTTCCCAAGAGGCAAGGTATCGGCGTTTACCTCGCTGCTGGTGTTCCGCCGCTCTGCAATTCAGCAGCTGCTGCGGAGCTCAGGGGTGAGTGGGAGCCAGCGAGGGGGGCACCTCAGCGGGGAGCCCCGTGCCAGCCCTCGGAGCCGGCGTGCCGTCTGTCCCCCTGCTCTCCTGGGCTTCCGCGTCACCCGCTGCTGGCCCCTGCGCTCGATCATGCTGGCTTTTCTGTCTGCACGGCAAATGCCTCGTGGTGGTCCGTCACTGTAATCCTCCGTGCGTGCTCTGGGGAAGTTCCTACCCGCCACGGAAAGGGTATAAAACTCTGGAACTGATCTTATTGCATCAATATTGATGGGGAATTTTGCCACTAATTTTGAACAGAACTGAGCTGTGTACCTGAATGGGATGCATACATAATTCAAGGTGTAATGTTCTTTGCATACTACCCTGCATCTCATGAGGCTTCCCCTTCTCACTTCAGAAATACTTCTCATTAGCTGAATTCTTCTTGGTAGTCTGTTCTAAGACACTTGACTTTTACAAGTGATGATAAATGCGATAAATCTCCTTGCTTGTCGATAAAGAGACACGTTGATTCACTCAGAAAAACGTCTGAAGCATTTGGAGTAGATTCAGGTGAGTGGAGTTGAGACTTGGTAATTTAGTTTGGGTTTGAAACCAAACGGCCATGAGGTAAGAACTGTATAAACTAACGGTCTGCTGACTGTTGTAGTGTTAGGGCTGGTGGAGTCACCACTGGGTGACGATGGATGCTCTGCTGCCTGATCGGTATTCTTCCTGTTCTTCAATCCAGCTGCTGGCATGTCTTCTTGAAAATATGCAAGAATGTGAAACAGCAGTTCACTGGGTCGTGGAGGGAAAGCTACCGGCAAAAGAAGGTCTTAGTGAGTTATGACAGGAATTTCTAGTTCGAGAGAATCGACAGAACACTTTTCAGCCCTGCACTGTGAGAATGAGGGAGCTGCCACTCTTGTCTGAAATGTGAATTTTGCAAGTGTCGGAGACACCTAAAGAGGAATTTCCCATGCATTGGGAAACGACTGAGTACGGACACAGACATGCAGGAGGATACAGTGGTGATCCTGGTTAAGCAAGATAATATTGGCTCTGTGGGCCAGCACAGAATTCCTGCAAGGTCTTGAGATAGCTGTCCTAACTTTTCTAAACAAAACAGCTAAAATGCTTTTCTTTTTGTCTTAGGGATAATTTCTGTATGCAGAGCTGCACTGGAAAGGATCTACCAATATATCTGTGTTTCTAACTCATATTATGTTGTTTATACGTTTCCGCAACAGACATTTTCTGTACTGAAAGGAAAATTAATTTTGAATTATGCCAAATCTGCAAGCTTTGTTTACCCGCAGCAGAAAATCCTTGATTTTTGTGGATCAGCTACGAAACAATTTCATGTACTTGTTTTGCGGGTGGACAGCCACACCTTCATTCTGTGCTGCGAATCACTGAAGCTGCTCGAGATCAAGCGTGTTGCCTGTGGGAGACTGTACGTTTAACTAGTGCTGTCTAGCCTGGGCAACTTCTTTTTTTGTTTTTAAATCAAGTTAGTTCCCTCCAATCGATTTAACTCAACTGCTGGTAAGGTTTTTTTACTCAAGTTAATGCTGGTTATATGTCAGGGTATGTTAACTGGGGAGAACGTGCACCGTTCTTCCTAATTACATCAGGCCTTACTTGGAAGCCAATTTCTTTAGGCTCAAGAAACAAGCTGGTGGTGTTCCTTGGCAGAAGCCATTGGGGATTTCGGCAGCACAGCTCCGTACCGCTCAGCGTGGAGGCAGACCCTCGGCAGAGGCCACAGTTCCACGATTCACCGAGCCAGCAGCAGAAACCTGGTGCCTGCTGGTGTCTGTAGCGGCCACCGTGAAGTTTGCTGCAGTTTAGCCGGGGTCGGTCTGGCCGGGCCCCCCGTCGCCGCCGGCGGCCACGACTCGTACAAGTGGGAGCGCGGCAGCGCTGCCGCTTCTCTCGGCCCCGGAGACCGCTCCCCGGGCGCTTCCCGCCTCCCGCCCGCCGCCGGCCCGCCGCGACCCCGGCGCCGCCAGGCCCGCCCGCCCCGCAGGCGACCCCGCGCCGCGCCGCCGGGCGGGGGCCGGCGGGCCAGGGCGGGCGCCCCCGCGGACGGACGCACTCGCGCAACTGCCAGCGGCCGGTGCCCCCCGCGGCCTGCCGAGGCGCGCCGCCCGCGCCGCTGCCCTCCCCCACCGCCGGCGGCCCTCCCTTCCGCGGCTTCTCCCGCGGCGGCTGGCCCAGCCCACGTTTTCCCTCTCTCCCCTCCCTCCCTGGTCATGTGTCGCCTTTTTTGTTTGCAGTGGAAACAATTTCTCGCTCTTCGGCTCGCACCGAGGCGGACCGCTGCCCGTCGGGAGCGCGGGGCGGGCGGCGGCCAGGCCCCATGCTGGCGGCGGTGCCCCCTGCGCCGGGACCCCCGCGGCACCCTCGGGGCTCGGGCTGAGGCGGGGGCGCGCCATGCCCGGCTCCGTCAGATGAAAGTTTGCGCCGCAGCCATGAAGGGACCGCGGTGAAGCCACCGCCCCCCGCCAGGTAAGTTGTCGTTGTTGCTTGTTGGCGGGGATTGCGCAAGGCGCTGGCGGGCCCGCCCTGGGGGGCGGCGCGGTCCCGCCCGGCCCGGCCCGGTCTGGCGCGGCCCGGCCCGGCCCCGCGGCCGCCCGGCGCCACAACTTGGCCAGGAGTTGGTGCGCGGCCGCGCCGTGCGCGCCGCCGTGTCACCACCGAGCCCCGCCGGCCGCGCCGCGGGGCCGCGCCGCGGGGCCGCCGCCGGCCCGGGGTGGTCCCGGCGGGGTCTTCCGGGAGCTGCTGAGGCAAGGACTTTGGGACACACGCACACACGCGTATGTGTAGGCAAGAGGCGCGGAGAGGCGCCGCCCGGTGCGCAGGGGCGCGCGGCGGGCCGGCAGCGGCGGGGCGGGCGCGGGCAGAAGTTGCCGTGCCGGCGCGGCGCGGCCGGCGAGGGCCGGTGACATCTGGCCGGCATTGGAGGTATGCGCGCCGCCGGCCGCCCGCGCCCGCCCCGCCGGAGCAGTCCCAGTCTCCTAGCAACGCCATTGATTGGCTGCGGCGACGGCCAATGGGGGCCGCCCTCCTCCTTCCTTACCACCCCCCCCCTCCCCGTGCGACAAGTACGGTGGGAGCGCTGCGCGTGGGGGCACCCGGTGCCCCCCTCCCCGCCCCCCCCGCGCTGCTCCCCCTGTCGGGCCGCGGGTGAGGCGGGCGCGGAGGTCCGCGGGCGCGCGGCTGTGTAGCTGTCTGGCGGAGCACCCGCGACTGGCAGCGGATTAGAAATGTTCGCCCAACTGCGGGCTCTCATGTGACCGGCGCTCCTTTGTCTGGCGGCGGGGCGCCCGGCAGCCGCCACGGGCCTCGTTAACCCCCCACCCCCACCCCTCGGGCGCAGCCACGGCCGGGCCCCGCCGCCGGCGGGGGCAACCCCGGGTCGCCCGCCCGCCCGCCGGGCCTCCCTGCAGGCGCCGGTGGCCGGGCCGAGGGGGCTCCGCGGGGCCCGCGGCCACCCAGTCACCCCTGGCCCCCGTGAGGACCGCTGCCGGGAGAGGGGGGAAAGAAAGAAAGAAAGGGATGGTATGATACGGCCCTTTGGGAGGGTACTGGCAAATAAGCAAATTAAACAGAAAGAGAGCAGCGTGTTGTCATAGCAACAGTGCAATTAAATTACTTTGCTGTCAGCCATCATATAATTTTCCTGTTTAGAAGCTCATGGGAAGTAACTTCCATTTGGAGTCAAAGTTGAGTGTGCGGCGTAGGTGGGTGATGCCGCTGCCCCTGGGTGCCGGCGATGCTCCTGTTTACCTTCTGGCTGCGCTGGACGCTGTTTTGAAAGCTAGGAAGTGGGACCTGCGTAACTTTGGCCTCCCGATGTTTATATCTGCCTCGGTATTTTTTCCTCTTCCAGATACTTGTGTAAAACCACACATGTTCATTGAGCTTGTTGGATGATAGCGTGTATCAACGGGCTTCTGTGCATAAAAGTTCTGTATGGTTCTCTTTTAGTAATGGCTCCTTTGGTGTAAAGTGTTTATAGTAAGACCCGAGGAACTTTCCTTTTCCTGTTTTGCCCTTTTGTAACAGCTGAAATAAAGTCCATCATTTCTCTTTCCCAGAATGGCTATCTTGCTCTTTTTTCCCGTGTAGATAGGTGGTTCATTCTGTTGCTACCCATAGTTTTTTTGCCCTTCCTTTACAGTATCGAGTGTGTGACTGCATGACTTCAGGGAGCTGCTGAGGATACGTTTTAGATACAGGGAATCGTTTTGCTCTTCTTCAGCATTCGTGCAGGAGATTTCATGGTTTTTAAATCTGTTACTGACTCCTTCCAATTTTTATTTCACTGCTGTTCACATTTCCAGACCTAAATCCTGGCAGTTCTATTGTATAGAGCAGCTAAGGGAGCCTGTCTCCTGCTTCTGAAGCAGAATTGCTGGGCTCCTGTCTGCTTCTCTTGGGTCCTCCCAAACATTACTGCTCGAAGGTGTCCCCCCGGGGCCTGCCAGTGCAGTACCCTCCGCAGCTTGTCCCACGTCTCCCGGGCCACTGCTGAGCATCACAGCAGTCTTTCTGACTCTGTTTTCTACGATGTTTGAAATACAGTTCAGCTTATGTTAAAATTTTCCCTGTTTACATGCATTTTTAAAGTCCTTTATTCCTCTGCCGCTTGTTTCCCTGTGTCTTGGCCCTGGTCCCAAAGCTACCGTGCATTGATTTCCCTTCTCCCTTCTCCCACCCTTGCTGGTTTTGAAGTTCTGCTGTCATTTCTGAGTTTTCTTGCAACTGTGACTGTAGTCAGATGGGGTGCTTGTCTGCCTCAGCCTTTAGCCAGAGTGACTTTAATCATGGCACTGTTGTATTGTCCTCAAAAGTGAAACAGCTGAACTTAATCTGAAGCAACTGTCCCTAAGCCCCTCTATTTTTTTTTTTTTTTTAGTGTAAATGCTTATTAAAGCAATACAATTGGAGTATTCAATGATTTGTTACACATATTCATATTCATCACTAAAGGGACACGTCTTCAGGATTTCCTGTGCAGAGCTTCATGTACACGCAGAACTGAGGTGTATCAGGACTATCATCTTAATTCCATTGACTGAAATTTCTTCCCTTGTCCTGACTTTAGATATTTCACTCAAAAGTTGTGAATGAGTGTTTATGTGAGTCTGTCATTTTTAATACAGGTGGCAGAAGGCCGAGCGAGCAGTTAGGGAAAAGCTGTCAAAACATTATGCACTGTCTTTTCATGAGCTAACCTTTCTCTCTGTTTCTTTCTCCCCTTCCTTTGGATTTGCCCTCCCAGGAGTCGCTGTCTAAATGGGTCCAGTCATGCCTCCCAGTAAGAAGCCAGAGGGCTCAGGAATTAGCGTTCCCAGCGGATTGAGCCAACGTTACCAAGATAGTGATTTATCAAAGGCACTTCACGATGACGAGGACCTAGATTTCTCTTTGCCTGCCATCAGATTAGATAAAGGGGCCATGGAAGATGAAGAGCTAACTAATTTGAACTGGTTGCACGAGAGTAAGAACTTGCTGAAAAGCTTTGGGGACTCGGTGTTAAGGAGCGTCAGCCCCGTTCAGGACATCGGTGATGACACGCCACCGTCTCCAGCCCACTCTGACATGCCCTACGATGCCAAGCAGAACCCCAACTGCAAACCTCCTTATTCCTTTAGCTGCCTCATATTTATGGCCATAGAGGACTCGCCAACCAAAAGACTGCCTGTTAAGGATATATACAACTGGATCTTGGAACACTTTCCGTATTTTGCAAATGCACCCACTGGATGGAAAAATTCTGTGAGACATAATCTATCCTTGAATAAGTGTTTTAAGAAAGTGGACAAAGACAGAAGTCAGGTAAGTTTGGAACTATGGAAACCTGTCTGGCTCTGAAAATGTTCACCTGCTAATCCCAGAAGGTGTCTGTAACAGTGAAATGCAGAATATGCAACGCTGTCCCTGGTAACGTAGTCCATTAAATTCGGAGAGCCAACATTTCTTAAGCATGGCTCATTCTGATTTTATTAAATTCATTGTCTAGACATCTGTAAGAAAGTAGTTGGGGGGTGTGTGTGTTTTTTTTTTCCCCCCAGCTGGTGTCTTCACGCATAGTGGTTAAATACTGTTTTTAGTTATCATGCTGTGGTAATGGTTTCCAGCTATACTAGATGAATGTAATCATGTTATAAATAGGCTGCTTGCTGTTCTTGGCTTATACAAATGTATAGTGAAAGGGTATGTAAGAGTCCATTGCTTTTTCCGTGGTCTCTGTTGTAATCTGAAAAAAACTCTTCTTTATCTTAAACAAACAGAAGTAGTTCTGAATTTTGATGATGAAGCTTTGTTCCATTTCAAGCAGGTTTTTGAGCAGCTCTTCAAGGAAAGGAGATAGGTTTGGCATCAAAGGTGAAAGTTACCATTCACCAAAACTTCAGTCGTTTTCTCCCTGGGCTCATGTAGCTTCTGCAAGCGGTGTTGTGGCAGAAGCCTGGGGAGCACATTTTTGCTTTCATATCTCTGTTGTTGTCGGCTGGTTTCATTGCTGAATCCTCAGCGGCGTCTGCAGGAGGAGGCTGTGTGTGAGGAACGGGGAAGCGAGCCGAGCGGTGGAGGCAGTCCTTTGCATAGCCTTCTACCGTGTCAGTCTGCCTGGGGGCGGGTATCAGCTTCTGAAGGGGACTGTTTCCAGAAGCAGTGGTCTGGATGAATCTTTGGCAAAGCACAAGTATACTGATAAAAATACCAGCTTGGAGAATAATTTCTGAGGCTTTCTCACAGGTTAGTGAAATACATAGTGGGTAAAATCACATCAATGACTGTCTGTCTCTCAAATTGGCTGAAGATCAGAAAGCAGACACTTTGTCCTGGCAGAAACAATAGACGCGCTCAACTTTTGTATTTCAGTGAAGTAAATGCAGTGATTGTCTTGTAACCGGTTACCCTGAAACTAGACTTCTGTTGGTGGTGCTGTTCTCCCTATTTTGCGTGTGATTTAACTTTAAATGCTATGGAATAGGAGTAAATTCTAGAGAAAGAATCATACATTACCCTAAACTAGCAACTTTTCATTTTAGATTAACTAACTTTCTTTTATCTTGAGCTTTCCTTTTTTAAACTATTGACTTTTTTATTTTTTAAATCTAATTCCCTGGAATCCACTGTCCACATACTGGTGATCACAGACTGTATGGTGGTATTTTTATAAATTAATTGCTGTGAACATTTGTGTACAAGATTAAAAAACCTGTTCCTGGACTGGATCTTGTTTTGTGTAAACCAGACTCTTAAATTCTTGTTTGGAAGTGAGACTATAATAACAGGTGCCACACCAGACTTTGATGATCCTGTCCCAGACCATAAGAAACCTTTACACAGTACATTTAAAAAAACCCCAAAATATTGTAACTGGCAAGGCATGTGTTTAACATTGCCATTTGTGTTTTGTTCTATCCCTCTTCCTCCGTTTACAAGTTGACTTATTTAGATTACAGCTTCCTTCCTATGAGGAACTTGTCTTCATGCCTATCTGTCAAATCTCCGGCAGTCTGCTGAGCTTGTATGAACAGTGCCATGATGCGCTGCTTTGCCACAGGGAAGTGGCAGAGCACTTGCATGACTAGTCACCCACGTCTCGAATTCGTGATTAGAGCCATGGTTACGTAGCTAGACAACGAGGTGTGGTGGGAGGCCTTACCTATATGAATAACGAGGTGGGGTTTTATTCATTCCTGGAAAATACCAGGTTATGAGAAAGAATTTCTTCCATCTCCTGGGGAGGCTAATAACTGCAGGTAGCCAGCGTTAAGGTGAATGAGATGAGAATCTCAAATGTAAAATGCATCAAGGCAGGTCATTTAAATCCTCTGCTGGGTTTTTCTGGTGTGCTGGCCAAGGGATGGGGCAGACAGAGTCCCGAGCACAGAATTGGCGCTTGGTCAGAATTGCTGAATCAGGTGCTTGAGAGCTAATTTTGGACTTGGAAAGCAGTAAACTTCAACTGCTGGCTTTGACAATACCTTCGTGTGTGGGCACATGCACACTCAGGGTTGGTTTGGGTGCCTTGCAGCCAGCATCTCTGCTCTACAGAAGGAATGTGTCCATCTAAAGGGTTTTGGGCTGGGGCCTGGGTCAGGGGAAGCAGGGAACTTTCCTCTATAAAGAATCGTTTTATGCCACTTCTTACCCTTTGCAGCCAGATTCTGCAAATTGCAGGTTTGGAGTCTGCCTGCATTACTCTTTTAATGGGGGAAAAAAAAGCATTTAGTAAATGGCATGTTATAAAATGCTAACAAGATAGGCTCTGAAACATGTACAGTACTGGGAGAAGGAGTTAATCAGTGTTGGGAATTGCAGGCATTTGCTGGTTGATGTGCGTTGACACATTGTGAAAAGCTAGAAGCTTTTCCACTCATAGTTGTGCTTTTCAGTGTTTGTGTAGCCTTTCAGTAATTGTTTTTCTGAAAAAAGTTCTGCTGAACACTTAATTCTTTTTTGAATTCCCTCTGCATAGTAGTTTCCTCAATCTTGGGTTCCACTAATTTATATTCATGGGGCTAAATATGTATTCAATAGTATGCAGCTTTTTCTGCCTGCATATGAATGCTTGCATTTCCTGATCTGAGATCCTTGTCAGAGAGAGGGGAAAAAAAACCTTACAGACTGCATCACTTCAGTTTTTGACTTGCCCTGTCCTGGTGCTTTTAGGTCTGGTGTGGAATGCCGGGAGAAGAGATTTCTCTCCTTGGATTTGCTTATGCATTGCTGCTATCCCACTTCAGCTGCAACGCTGTCAGGCTTACCTGGCAAGCCAATGGTGACTGTTCATATAAATTTGCGGTGAGGCTGATCTCCTGGATTGAGGCAGAGAGCTAGGCTGAAGAAGGGAAAATACTGAGCCCTTGATTGTACAAACCTCTGCATTGAGCTCAGCAGTTTAATAATAGTTGGCCAGAGTGTGAAGTATCACATGATGAGGAGTAGATGAGGAGTTCCCTGGCTTTCTTTATACTGCCGGACCTGTGAATTCAGTCATTCAGATTAATCCTATTGTGAATATACAGATCTAAATGTCCTCTAGTGTGTGTCCCATTTAGTATAGCCCGTCAGCCCATGACTTCCCTGACTTCGCTACCATCTGGTCCTTGGCTATAGAGAGGAATTTTTCTTGTATATGTGTCTCCATAGCAACGAGTTTGCAGTTGATATGGAAAGTAAGCAGTTGCCCTAGCAACGGAGTTACTGATGTGGCAGCTTCCCTGCTTGCAGGGAAAGGGCTAAGCTAGTTCAGACGCATTATGTAGCTTTGCTGTAATTATAGCTGCGCCCGCTAGTGCTGCTCTAGCTAAGGGTCTTTTGAAAAATTTTGTTATAAGCCCTATTTTTTTTTCCCCCCTTGATGATTTGTTTTATTCGTGTAGGGATTCCTGCTTTGCACAAAGGCTGGTAGGATTGTATTTTCACGGCATGCGGTATGTCTGTGCCTTTTAAATGCAAACTTTCTCATCATTATTATCAAATGAGTGGATGAGGGGAAAGGATGTTTGACCACATTGGCTTCTCTGCAATTTTTTGTCTGAGAGAACAACCCACGGTTATAGAAGCTAGGATTCTCATCCCATGCTCCTTTCTGCTGTTCTGCTGTCTTTTCTCTGGTCTGTGCTGCTTCTGGCATCCATCCTATCAAGAGGGTTCCTCTTTGTGTCTGCTCTGCGTTGTCTGAGATAGGGGAGCGCACAAATGCTCCTGGCTGTGTGCACACTGAAGAAATTGAAGTGTCTTACAGGTTTGTTTGGCACTTGCGCCGAGGGATGTCTTAATAAAAATGTAATGAGGGTAAAGGATATGTTTATGGGGATGGGAGAAGAAAATTCTCCTCGCTTGATGTGAGAGTTATTCTTAGAAGTGCATGGTCCATAACTGGGTCATGGAGATCCAGCCAGGCTCCTCCTCTGTCTGGAGCAGGCTCTGAGATTTGAGGACTCCCCAGTGGTCCTTGGGCTCTGTGAGAGCCGATGTCCAACTTGTCTAATGCACTGCCTCGCTCTGCCAGGGCACCTGACAAGAGCCGTGGGGGACCCTTTGGGCACAGGAGACTTTTTAGGAGTCCCCTCCTGCCAGCGTCTTTTCTGTGCTGTGATAATGTCTGGGCTTTTGACAGGTAAAACCCTGCAGAAAGATAAGCACTAGCTAGAGTGAGAGGAAAAGGAACCTGCTTGTTCTTCATTAGAATCTCCTAATCCAATCTGCATATACACAAAGGCGAGGGACCAGGGACCCTGTCCTCCCTCTTTTAACGTTATTATTCGATAAGATCTCCTGTGAAAGCTTGGTGGCACTCTGCGGATAGAAATTACCTCCTCTCTTTTTAATATTGTTATCACCTAGACTTGACCCAAATAACACAAGCGTTACAATTCCACTGTGTTTATAACATCTGATGGAGCTAAAGTGTAAAAAAACCCAAATCAAACAACAAAACAACCCCTCAGATTCATGTTAAAGACTTCAGGCGACATTCACTCCACGAATAATGTCCTAAGTAAGGTCCTACGTTGAACCTAAATGGTCCAGCTGTTAATTTCCCAAATTGTTAAAAGATGTTGTGTTTTTAAGCTGGAATTCATCTAGTTTAACTTGAAATCCATCTTCTTATACCCCATTCTGTCATACTAAAAAGCTCTCTAGTATCAGAAATTTTCTCCCCAAATGGGCATTTAGAGAAATGAGGGTCATCTTGTTCCAGAGCAATCATAAAACTCTCTAGAACCATGCTGTAATACAGGTTTTCCAGGTATCAGACGAGTTACGGAGAGCTTTTCTTGAACCCTTACAGTTTCGTTTTTGAAGTGCAAACTCAAGAAATTATACAGAATATTTAAATAATAGATTTCTTAAAGCTGTGCATGGAAATAACACGCTTCCATTTCACTGCCTGGTTGACTTTACAGCAGACCTTACTCTTTGCAGTGGAGCCTGCCTGTATTAACCGGTTTAAAGCTGTACAAACCATGAACAGTTCTTTTTCAAGTAACAATGAAGAACTGGCAATATCTGGAGAGTCCTCTGAACCTTATAGCTAAGGTATTTATGTTATCTTGCTCTTGGTTAAGATAGCCTGTGGGCAAGCGCCCTGCTGGGTAACTGGGGTCTTAGTTGCACATTGCCAGGCTATTGACCTACGAGAGGGGATGGGCTACTTAGGTTAAATAAACTGGATTAACTGGCAATGTCTGTGCTCCTAACCAACAGCAAGGATGGTATGAAGTGTGTTAGGCAGCACTGGAAGAGCCCAGACAGGAAAGCATTGGGCTTGGGCTGTGGTGGTGTTGAATGAGGCTATTTTTTCACCCATGGTCGCACATCCTTTCCTTCTGGCTGTTTGCTCCCAACACTTACCTGTCACACAAACTTTTGTGTTCTTGTGACAAACCATGGATCTGGTCAGAGATCTGATCCAGCTGGATTTTTCTCTTTCCCTCTTTTTTTTAATTCTTGAGTTGCTTTCCAGCTTAATTCCCAGTTCAGGTCACAGCGCAGTCCAATAAACAGTTGTGCTGACACGATGGAGGGAGTAGAGGTGATGGGGAGGCTGGGGAATGCCTCCTCTTGGGATTGCTGAGGAGGCAAGCCATTCCTGACGGAAGGAGGGCCTGATACAGGCTGGCAGCTGCAGGGAGAGTCTGTGCACAACTGCTTGGTGCGGTAATCGATGTGGTCCCTACCACAAGGTAAAAGCTGGGGTGAAATGAGGAAAGAAATTTAAATACAATGGGAGGCTTTCTTCTGCTGGAGATGTTTCTTTTGGTTTTTCCCTAGGAGCAGGACCATGCTATTTGTTGTGTTAGTGGCTCTTTGTGATGTTTTACAGCTGATTTAAAAGTGATCAAAGTCTGGGTTGCCACCATCAGGCATGGTCCCTGCCCAGCCTAGCCGCCTGTTCCCTTTGCTGGGGGATTGAACTGATCTGAGGCTGTATTGCCAGCCCCTCTCGAGCTCATACTGGCATGTGTGTCACCACACAATGAGTGGGCTAAAATCCACGTTAATTTTTGTTTGTGTTATTTTTCAGTGGGCTAATTTGGTTGAATTCATTTTCAGCTCCCTGCTTAGCTCATGGATACTGTGGTCAGAGGAGCACTAGTGTCAGCACAGGCCGTGGGCTCAGCTCTGTTTAATCTGGTGTGAAACTGTACCCGCGGCTTTCAGCCAGCTGAGAGCTGACCTGGCAGCAGTAGGAGAAGATGGGGAAGGGAAGGGGCGAGAGATGCTTTTACCTTCGAGAGCACAAGCTGTGCTTAATCACTGGGACTGCTTGTATGTTGTCAGATGAATGCTCGGTGCTGGATTGGGCCCATACAACATGGGTGAAATGGTCCTAAGAAAACTGCACAGGGATGTGTGTGCACACACATGTGTATTCTCTCATTTTCTTGAGGTTTGTTTCTTCCTGTTGTCCAAAGATCTTAATATTGGCAGTAGAGGCGGCTCTGAGTGGAGCTGCGCTGTGGATACTCTGAAAAGCTATTATGGAAGAGGGAAAGATGTCCATAAAATCAATTGTTAGGCTTTTCTGTGCTGCTGTCTTTATGTCCTCATCACCACCTAGGCTTCTTCCTAACTGGCAGAGAGCTAACGAACTGCTGTTGTCACCGCCAGCAAAGGAAGCGTGGATCCTGGGGCCGTGCTCTGGTTTGAGCACAGGAGGCCTCGCTGATGATGGGGCTGGAGAACGTATGTACACAGGAGCGCTTTACATGTCCATTAATGGACACTGGCCCGTGGCAGGTCATGGTGAAACTCCTGTGGTGGTAGGCAAGGCATGCCCCTGAGCACCAGGCTCACGATGGCGGCTGCGCTGCCTTCGGTTGTGGCTGACCATCAGAGATGAACTGGGCTTGCTGGTCTGGCCAAACATGCGCTCTTCTGTCTTGCACTTCAGTTCTTCGACAAAACATCAAAGAATCCATTTTAATTACAAAATATGTGTCCCTTAGACTTCCTTCTCCCTTTCCTAAAAGGGAAGTGTTTTACTTTCATTGAAAAAGCACAATAAATTGTGCTGTGTGGCATCTTTTCCTGGGTGAATTCCTCCTGAAAAAGCATTTAAGAGACTTGATCGTAATTGAGCAGTTGAGAATAACTGAGGAGTTGAAAATACTCTTCAGACAGCCTGAAGTAGCCTTTGAGTTGCTGGAGAAGCTTCTTTTCCCTGCTGTAGTTTCAGGCAGTTGCTGCGTCCCGCTCGCTGACCCAGGCAGCTGAAACCTTGGATCTTTCCTGCGGCAGCTCTGTGTTTTGGGTAAAGTCATTTGGACAGGTGGCCCAGTGGGGTCTGAGGAGCAGTGTCCAGGCTGCTCATGCCTGCTCCTTCTGCGTTATTGCCAGCTAATTGCTGTATCTTCATCATAAATCTGGTTAGAACAAATGAATGATCCAGGGTAACACAAGTTGGAATCCGTATGAAAAAGGGACCCAGTGTGACTCTATTTTTAATTTAGTGTGTTGGTGTTTGTATGTTGGTCGGTGATGACTTAGCATATAGAAGTAATTGACTTCTGTCATTTCAAGACCGGGTAGACCATTGCTAGATGAGGTCATGGTACAAACACCGTATTTAGCTATAACAAAGCAATACATTACGATGCAGTTAGGCTTGTGAACACAGATTTGCTTAAAAAAAAAACCACATGGCTGCCTCTGGTTAAGTTTTGCTCAGTAAGCACCTAGGGAAGGACTATGCTGCCTGCTTATATGTATTTTTTAAGCTAATAAAGATTTCTATCTCTCAGTATTTGCTTTTATCTGTTATTCATATTCTGGTATTTTAAACCAGTATAAGTCAAGTCTCCTGTCTTCTAGGTAAAGGAGGGTACTGAAGAAAGTTTGCTTTAATGAGACGCGTATGAATCTTTATGGTTTTCTGGTACTTCTGGTTTAAGTCAGTTTGTTACTAAGTCGTTTAAGAGCAACGAGGTTTTGCTTTCTTCAGTAGTAGCAACTGGCTTGTTATGATTCAGTATTTAAGTTTTGGTCTCAAGGGAAAAACTGTTTACTTTTGCTTCCTAACATCTGCCATTCAGTCTAATTCCCACTTAGTTTCAGTCCCTCTCCCAACCATTCCACACCTGCTCTGGTGTTTCAGAGCTGGCCAAAAGCAGGGTACCCGCTCAGATCCAGAACTAGGAAATTATTACAGGTGGGCTGGGGGAGAAAGGAAGTGCCAAAATTGATTGTCTGGCAGTGCTTAATTGGCAAGCAGCAGAGAGATGCAGGCAGTCCATTCAGGTGTGCTTAGGAGTCCCTGTCCTTGATGCTTGCGCTCTGGCATCTCTAAAGGTAAAGTGGATCTTGTACATCTGCTTAAATGCTTATATCAGTCTTGTATCTTAGTTTTTCTGACTTAATTCCTGTGTGTGTTTTCTCTGGTTTGGAAGAATTCAGGCACAACGGTAATACCGTATGTTTTCTTCAATTGTGGAGACAAAGGTGGCTCTTCTGAAGGAGCAGAAATGTTGTTGCTGTTGGACAGTGGCCCTGTGGATGACTGCTGGGACACTGCCATTCAGCAGAGTCTGGCTGGCCTGGAACTAACTGGCCTCCTAGATGAGGGCAAGGAGCACCTTCCTCAGCTGTGCAGCTTTCAGCGAGAGCTTCCCGTAATATTTTCCCTTTGGGCAAAACTGGTGTCCAGGACTGAAGTTCACAGCAATTCCTGCCTTTAATTACACAAGGGAGTGCAGAATGCCTCGGTTCTGCCACACCATCGTGTCCGTGATTCCTCTTAGCCTGCCTTGGGATCTTACTGATTAAGTGGCTGGAGCTGCTGAAACACCCGGTAGCTGTGATACCACACCCACACCACGCTCATCCTCGCTGCCATGTCTGGTCATTTAGTGCAGATTATTGCAATGGCAATAAAACTGTGGTTATCTTTTCTGGAGAATAAGCACATTTATAACAGTCTGGATGCTGACAAGGTTTATCTACTTGCTGGCAACTCAACTGGCTACCATAAAGTCTTAAATTTCCTGTAGCTGTAAGCGGTGTCAGACTCATCAGTGGTAGAGGTCATGTAAGATAAGCAATAGTAGGGAGGAAGAAAGGGAGTGACCTTCCTGCTTTGGCATTTTTTTTTTGTCCTGGGTTTTTGGTAGGTCATTATTGGGCCTTCTTATCCTGGTCTGTTACTTGTTTTCTTTTGTTCTCCCACCAGTTCAGACTCCTGACTTTAGAGGAGCTGCTTTTGATTTACTCTTGAGTAAACAACAGTGGAATTGGGACTGAGGGCTGTGGAAAGTAGCAGTTGTGGCCATAAATGATGTCTCTGGATCTTACTTGGAGACAGTGCATTTTAATTTGTTAGTTATGTTCTTCAAATTCCTCTCTGGCTGTTACGGAAACTTTGTCCTGGGAACTGATGTGGGAATTTGTGAGAGGACTCATTCCAAGGATCTTAAATGTGAGTGGCATTTTCCTTGCTACAGTAGAAAAGAAACCAAATTGCTGCCCTTAGACAGTGACTTAGGATACCAAAACACTATCTACGGCGTGCTGAATTGCTGTATTTCGTGGCAGCAGTGAACGGTAGTGATTTACCACTAGCCGAGTACTACCAGGATTTCGAAATGCCGGTGCAACTTGCTGAAAGATGGCTGTTGGTAAGCAGAGGAATGAATGGGATTCCGTATGGGGAAGTCTCAGTGGCATGGAAAAAGGTCTATGGCAGTACATGGAGCAGAAACTTATTGATGGGATTTTGCATAAGAGAATCTAGTTGAGTGCTAAATTCACAGTCATTCAAGCTATGAGCAGAAAATTAGGCTCTGGTCCAGAGCTCTATTTATGAGATCCCATGGCTGCCTGCTGTGGGAGGGTGCTCATTGAGACGAAGCAACTATTGTAAATGTTTTGAGTTTACAGTTGAAAAAAGAAGTCTACAGTGCAACTTGCAGGAGTTAATTCAAGATTAGGGTTAGGTACTTGGATACCTTATCTCAAGCTGTCATTTACGTACCTTTATCTCTTTTCCTCACCCTTTAGGGTGGAGAGTGGGAACACACCTCTCTTTGGATTATACTGTTCCAGTAAAAATAGGGAAATCTTCATGAAATGCTCTGGTTTTAGATTGAGGGGCTGGTAAATATGACTATTAAGCGTTACAGAACGTAATAAACATAGCTGTTTTGCAATTAGATATGTTTTCTGTAAATTGTTGAGGAGAACTAAATCGTTGTTGCACAGTTCGTCTTTAGGAATAAAGTGCTTGCCATGCAGGAAAAGCTGTATTTGCAAGATTCTCCTCGGTGCCGCTGACTGCCTTGCAGTGGCTTGTCTGCATGCAGCCTTCTCCAGCCCTAGAATAATACAGAAGCACTGCACTTCCAGAGATCTCCCTGCTCCTGGGAGCACTTGAAGACTTTTGGTGAGGGATATTTGGTGGCTTTAAGAACTGCATGGAACTACAATTACACTTAGACTTTGAGAGAAAATAGTACAGAGCTCCTAGGTCAAAAGGTATTTATTTCTGCAGGAATCCCCTTCAGAGATTATATTTATTTATAAATTTAACTGGAAATAATGGTATAAGTCTTACATAATTCCACCGTTCCTGAAGTTCTTCAGGACTAAGGAGCTGTAGATGAATAGTGTAAGTAATTTGTTGACTTGCCCACGTAGCTAAGGTAGGAAGAAATGCATGGTGTGCACGGGAAATGCAGGTTTTCAGTCTTCAATTGGGAGAGATGGGAAGTTGGAGAGTAAGGATGTGGCCAAGATGGCTGGGAATCTGACAAATGCTGGTGCTTTTAGCGTTGCATGTTTTTTTTTTTTAAGCAGTCAGATGAACTTGTCCAAAATGTTTTTTCCTGTTCTGGCAATTAATGTAATGCATTCATTGTTACATAATTACCTAGCTGCACTAATTTATTTGGGTTTTCTCTCTCTTACCCTCCTCTACAGGTGAATGTTTTGCCCCCTCAATGCTCAGGGTTAAATATACAAACCTTGCTGTTCTAAAAGAGCATAGATTTGTTTTTTAGAATTTTCTATCCAGTTCTAATACTTTCTAGTCTTCTGGCTGCACAGCAGAGAAAGAGGAAAGAAGCTGTCATGGAGACAAATTGCACAGAAGACTCAGTATGGTGCTAGCTCCCAGCTATTGAGACAAATGGGATTTTACTGTTCAGGCTGTACCTCCTTTTCTGCTTAAATTAATTTCTTTTTCTATCTATCTGTATATATGTTTGTGTGTACAGAAATATATTTTATATATAAAACGCATGACATAGTCCTGTTGGTTTTTAGATCATCCAAACACTTTTAAGGTAAAATGGGAGCAAAAAGTAGTATGGATTTGGGTTGTCACACAAAGCTTTCTATCTACCTGCATCTCTGTGTTAGGAAAACAAGATGCTGTCATAGTAGTGCATCTCTGCAAAATTTCCTTGGGACAGACGTTCTGTTGCCACAACTGGCTACCAATTAGTCTAAACAGGTCACTCTCAATTTAGAGTCTCACCAACCTGAACCGTCTCTTCCTTTTTCCAAAACAAACCAGCACTTAAAATTTGGTGAAACAGCTCCGCTTTGACTAATTTTTTGTTCTTTCAGGTTTTGCTAAAACACCTGTAAGACTTCACTACCTTTTGGGCAGCACTGCTTTTGTTCAGAGGAATGAATTTTCTTGCTCTTGGCTTAGCAAGTCTGCTTTGATGTGTCATTTGCTGTTGGCTTTTAGAGCTGAGTAATTTTGAATTTGGAAAAGCAGAAATGTAATTATGACCCTTTCCATTAAGAGACAATCTTTTCTGTCATTCTTGTTTGAGAAAAAATATAAAATTTTAATTTCAAAAACTTTGATTTTGGCTTGTAGCATTGAAATTGTAGGAAGGATCTTGCTTTCTCATCCTGTTTTTCTGCTGACTAGGAAAAAAATAGGAAAACGTTCTCGCCCCACAGCTAAAATACTTGCATTATTTTAGTTTCAAAGTAAGCGTGCTTATGATCTAACCACTTTTGCTAATTACCATCTGCTCCTTCCCCAGCACTTGAGTCCCACTCACCCTCTGGTGTCTAGTATGCCAAAAACGTGTTTGGCTGGGCTTGAGCTGACGGGACAAGAGTCCGTGTCTTAATTATGGTAGAATTACCCACTTGCGTGCCACATCAACTGCAACTTATTTCCCTTGCAATTTATAAAACAGGGTTCACAAACTTGTTGGATTTGCTTTCTGAATCTTTTAGACATGCATTAAAATGGGGAAGAATTTGCTTCATCGGTAAACTTTTGGTTTTTTCCTCTCTTTTGACTATCTGTCGATTCCTGTTGTTTGGCATCAGGTTAAACAATAAAACAGTTCCAGAGCTGGTTTAAATGGCTTTTCAATCCATGCCACGTGTAGCCTCGGCCTCCTCGCACTGTGTACAGAGACACGCTTTTGTTTGGAAAGGGAGAGAATTCTGTAACTGCCCAAATAAATTCTCTGTGTTTGTGTTGCATGGCTTTGAAGTTAGACCAAGTAATGTTAGCATCTAGGCATGTGTGTAATAATACGGATGGATGTGATGGGGGGGTGCTATTTATATAGAGATTTGGGCCTTAGAAGTTAGAAAACTGGCTTAAAAAATCATGTTGTCATTTAAGATAACGGGGGAGGAGGGGTGTGCCTTATATTAGAGCCTTTAAGATCTTTTACAGGCTCTTGTACAGAAGTGAAGACAGCTGGAAACATTTTGGTTTGGTGTTGTCGCGTTCCCCACCCCCTCCCATGATTTTGCACCATCTTATGACTTTCTAATAGAAACACCTAGAATCCCAACATGCTAAAAATTCTATGAATTGGCAATATTAAAGCCAGATTCTGGAGGTTACAATAAAGCTGTATTCTGTCAAGTTTCTTTCAAACTCTTTTGTTAGTGGTGTGTTTAGTATTGCCCTGGAGAGTCTTGCAAGGAAGACACAGCAATTACAGAAATCCTATTCATTACAGTGCAGATGTCAGCATTTGCGGTCGCTGGGTGTGACTATGAAGAGGAGGAGGACCCTTTGGACCCTTCTCAACGGGCTTGTGCTCTGGAGATGGTTTATCTGGCCTCCCTTTTGTGGGGCAAGCGGTGGTGGATTTTCACACCACCAGCGTGCTCAAGGACTGGTTACCGTTTTTCAGCAGGATATGCTACATTATGCAGCTCTGAAAGTAAGATCACTGCTGTCAAAGTTTTTCATCATCAGTATGATGAATGGAGTCAATTATAAGGTGCCCCTTCCTTTTGGCTCAGCCTTTGGACATGGCCTTCAGCAGTTTGGACTTCATTTTCTAGCTACGTGTTTTTCTCTCTAAGGGAGTTTGTATGTTGGTTTTGGTTGCTTTTCACATTCAGGTATTCATTTCTGATTGCTGTTTTTGTGTTTTTTCCCCTCTTAGTTCTCTCTTTTCTTCCTTGCATTATCTAGAAATGGAACTGTTCATAAATGTCTGAGGAACGTGTGGCAGGGGCAAGTGCTTTAAATCATTGTTGCAACTGTGCTGAAAGTGCATTTGCATTTCGGAAAAGAAAAAATTTGCAACCTTTTTTGAAGCAAGATTTTCATTTGTAAACCGTCTGCTATTTTTGGTGTGTCAAATATGAAGGCTTCCTGTGTGAAACCGATAGAGAAAAAGATCACAGGAGACCTGGAGCAGTGACTCAGGTCACAGCAGGCCTGTTTGCATGACACCTGTGTCATCAAAATAGCCTTGCTTTGGCATCCTTAAATGAGATTTTTCTTTTCCTTTAGATGGTAGATCTGTTCAAAGGCATATTTGATCATGAATAATTTGGAGGAAAACAATTTTCTGTCCTTCTGAGAATATCATACATCTTCTTCTCCTTGTTACTTCTGAACTCTTCACAACATCAACATCTGATGTTGGGCAAGTTGTCAATTTTCATTACTGGAGTCTGCTCAGAAATTGTTTCTCCCTGTTTCCTTCCACTTCAGGCATGTTAAGTCAGATAAATTCATACACTGATGTTTAATCACTGAGCACTAATCACCCTTGTGCAATATTGATCAGCAGCCTTTTTGTATACGATGATCAGAATGAGTAATAGCTTGCTAGTAAACACCGAAGAGTGGGAGGGTGAAGATGGTGAGTTAGCCCAGTGTAGAAGTTGATACAGCTTTTCTGATTTCCAGGGCTTTCTAGACTCTGTCAAACAGTGTTGTTTTCTCTTTTTCCCCTCCCCTACTCCAAACTCTGTTTTTTTCACTTGTTCTCATGTTCAAGGCAAGCAGTAATCCTGCCTTTCTGTGGACGGTGTGTGTTTTTGACAAGTGCCCCAGTCCCTCTTCTCAGGGCTGCTGAGGTTGTCCATGGTCTCATTTCCCTGAGAAGCCTGCCATTTCTCCTCCTGCCGGCACACTCGAAGCACACCCAGGCTTCCCGTGCAGCCTTGTTTCATGGGGGCTGCCTGTGAACATCACACTTGAAAATGACTGCTTGTGAGAGAATTCAGTTAAAAAGAGACTGGGGAAAACCCAAGTAGGCAGGGCTGTGGTGTGTGGGTTGAAAGGGTTGGGTCCTCCCCCCCGCCTTCCTCCCACTCTTTCCTTACGCAGTAAAAGACCCGGTCTGTGCCTGAACTTGCTGTTCTGAATAACCTCTTCACTGCGTGGAGCGACTGATGCTCACATCCTGTTTGCTACCAGCTTAGCCGAAAAAGCGCCCTGAAGAGTGACATTTCTATTTCTGTTGGGTTTGTTGCAGCGAGTTTGCAGGCTGGCTCTCTGCTGCTGCCTCTGTCACATGCCTTTTGATTCTTGTCTCTGAATTTGAGGAAACCCGCTTTTCCTTTGCTTTTTTGCATGAAACAGCAAAATCACTGTGGGATTTGGAATAGCATCTGGAAAAATGAGATGGCCTTTAAACAGAGGAAGAATCTATATTGAGTCAGGATCCTTAAGTATTTAGACTTTGATTAATGCTCTGCTAATGCAGTCTGCCCAGGAAATAATGTGAATAAACCTGTGAATCCTATTCTTGCTGAACTGTAGGTTTTGATCAGGGACTTGCTAGCTTCCTTGGAAAAAATCTAGATTTAAATATTCATCTTTTTGCTTTAAATCCACACACACCAGTAAGTCTACATCTTATTTCTCTAATGTAATCACTTTGCCATGTTTAATAAACTATCTGCACACTTATAAATCTGTTTTATCGGTGGAGGTGCTCAAGGAAGCTGAAATGCAGTATTAAGTATCCACTCTGAAATATGCTTGATTTAGTGGCTCGTGCTGCAGAAGTTCCTCACGCCAAGTTTTGTTGCATCTGCTGCTTTTAGTGTTCTACCAGTTGCAAACCATGAAGCCATGCTTGTAAAAATACACCTAAAAAACCCAAGGCAACAAAAAACTTGTAATTGTCAAATCTGTTTTTGAGATGCTGCATGGAAAAAAATAAAGGGAGTCTTGTTACGGTTTTAATCAATCTTACTGTTAATAAAACTTTGAAGGCTGAGCAAGTTCATCTTCTTACTGTTTTTGCAAGCCTGTGCTTCTACAGCGGACGTAAAGTAAAAATGGGAGGAAATGGAAGCACGTCTGAATTAATTGCTCCCACAATGAGAAGTTCCCATATTGTTCCTTTTAACTTACTCCACCTTGAGGATGACTTGGATGAGACCCAGCAATTCAGCTTGCTTTCTCCTCCTGCCACCACATCTTTCTGCTGAGAAGGACAATTTCTCACCTGCTTTTCCCTCCTCGACCTTTGTGGTAGGATGCTCATCCCCTGGGACTGGGAGCAGGCTCCCCAGCTGTGGCACAGTGGGGGCCGGTGCCATACACAGCTGCAGGGAGGGCAAGGGGACTGTGCTTGCTGCCTGGGTGGGATGGGAGGACACGCTGTGCTTAACCCGCATGTCTCCTGTTTGTGCTTGTGGTAACGCCACAGCCCTGGCTGTATCCTGCCGCCGGTGGGCTGGGGCATCATGCCAGCTGGAGTGGGAAGAGCCTTGGTGCACTTCTACACAGGTGGGCTGCCGGAGGACACCACAGTTACAGCTAGGATCAGGAGAGGGTGCTTTTTAGCGACCTGCGACGTGGTAGTTGGTGGAGGCAGGCAGGCAACTTAGCAGCCTGCTCCCCATCTCTGCTCGGTTATGTAATTCCCTGGCAGTCTTGAGGTCAGAGACTCCCCACGCTGGAAGGCTGTGGTGCAGTCGAGGTGTATTTCTGCCTCTCCCAGGAAGGCTTTTATGGCTGCTTCTCCAGAAGATGTGGGAAGAGGTTAGTGCTGAAGATGGTGGTGCTCTTCCTCTACGGCTGGGCCCTGCAGGAGCTTGCTGCTCCCTGGCCACCCGTGTGCAGGCTTTCAGGTGGGATTTCTTGCTTGTTTTGTACTACAATAAAAACAAGATGCCAAATCCCACCAGGTGAGGAAAGCCCTCTCCCACAAGTGCTGACATTTTAGTCCCACCAGGGTGCCTGGTGTCTAAGAGGGCTTGTGCTTGCTGGAGCAGCTGGGTTTTGACCTCCCTGCAGGAGGCTGGTCTGCTTTGTAGCTAAACAGGTCCTGCCCCGGTTTGCCTTCATTGCAGAGGTGTTGGTCTTACTGACTAATTCAGGAGGTATATCTGCAGTACCCGGTGTTTGGGAGGAAGGAGGATTGGTGTAGGCTGCTTGCAAAGGTGCCAAGCTGTGGTGAAGTCCCAGGTTTTTTAGGGTCCATGAAGTTTGGGCTTGTGATACGTGGGCTGTTGAGGCTCCTGAAGCCAGGCCCTGTCCCGGTGAGTTTGTGCTGATTTGTGCCATGTGAGTAAGGTGAAGGCTTCAAATGCAGTCAAGAAGTTGCCTCATTTTGGATTGTATTTGCAGCATGGGGGTATGTTTTATTTTGTTTTCTGGGGCTTCATTCAGCCATGAGAAAGAAGAGAGGAAAAGAGAAATGATAGTAAAAAGTAAGTATCTCTGAACTTAATGTAGAAATGGGACACAGGCAGAATAGAGTATGTGTATGTAAGTGGCAGAAATAAAATAATTTGTGTGTTGACAGATGTGCAGTAACACTGAGGTCTCTGTTGCAGAAGGATGGTTTTTCTTCAGTGTGTGCCTGCTGCAGGTGCTGGGGATCTGTTGAGGCTGTGGAGCAGGGCTCAGGATAGAGCACAGCTTTGTTTCCTTAAAGAGCCCAGGGACACTTGGAAACCCCACATCCAGGCAGCCTCTCCAACCATTTATCAAAGTGCTGTTTTTCCCCCTCAATTCATCATGAGAACCAATATTAAATACTAAGCAAGGAAAAACCCTATATTAAATAAACCGTTATATGGGGAAATGGTGCAAATCCATTAGCTTTTGTCAGGTCTTCCTTATTTCTATTTTTATTTGTCACTGCTAATGGATATAGTGCAACCTATTCTCTCCCACCCGTCCCTACTAGCTGTTAACCCCTTTCCCTGGAAATTCACTCACTGGCTTATTTCATCATTAATACACTAGTAAGCAAAAAATGACCTGCAAACCTTTAGCACAGATATGAGTGTTGAATAATTTTTTTAGTATCTGTGGGGTGAAGGGTTGTGTTTTAAAATTCTCGCTAGGTTTTCATATATGACGTTACTATATATTTGTAAGAAAAGGCAATTTGTAATTTTTTTTCCAGTTTTATAATCTAGATACCATGGAGAGTATCGGATGACCAGTGGGCATTTAAATGAGTGCCCCTCTGACATGAAATTAGCACATCCCACTAAATGGGCTATGAGTCTGGAGTCTCTGGGATTTTTTTTCTTTTTTCTTTTGCCATTGACTTTATAGGTGACCTTGAGCACTTTTTTTATTCTCTTGTTTCTGTGTCTCCTCAATTTTCTTTTCAGTAGAGTAGGGATAATTACACTTCCCATATATACACAGGAATTCTGTAGGCTGAAATGACATTATTAATGCTACTTACTACTTAATCTCCCTCAAGTGTGCTGTGTGATGGCCTGTCATGCTGACATGCTTGTCTTCTGGGCTGTCCTGCCTTCCCAGACCAGTCTCCCTGCGCATCTGTTTGATCTTGCACTTTGTTCCTCCCCAGCAGTGTCCCAGCCTCTCTTCTTCAGCACCCAGATTTCACCTAGCCTGGGGAGGCTTTGGGAATGCCTGGGGTTGCTAGGCACTAGCATGAAACAACATACTACTATTTTATATAGAAGCCAGGCATTGTTTAAGGGCAGTTAACGACACTCTTTTTCTCCAGTTGCTTGCAGGATTTCCATATGGCAGCCTAATAGCTTTATAGGGTGGTTTGCATATAAACTCAACAAGGAGCTATTTAACGGGCTAAATGTGACTCTTGGAGTTGGGTGACATAATGCAACACCTCCTGAGCCTGTTGGAGGAGTCATTTTATGATGAGAGCAGTGGGAAGCTGATGTGGTGTAGGAGATCCACTGCAGCCTGTAGGCAATAGTATTGTGCGAGCTTACCTGTACTAATGGACATAGAGGTGCTGGTGTGCTGGAGGAGCAGTGGACCAGCTGTGCCTGTGGTGTCATCTGGCACTGGGTCACTGTGACTGAAATAATGATAGAGAATTGTTCCAGACCCAGTGTTGAAGCGCCCCATGTGGGATAGGAGCCTGGACTCTGGGGTGATGCTTTGGGTTGGTAGTCTTTGGCTGCAGCTCAGACTTGCTGGGTGTCTAGGTCACGCACTAGGAGATGTTTCTGACTTCTCTGTACTCATAAGGGGGAGTGCCGAAGTCAAAAATTGTTTTAAAGCCTATGAATGCCTTCATTCATGTAAACCCCAAACTGTCCATGCAGTCACTCCTCTGCTCTCTCGCAGCCATTGCTGTGAGACGTTACCCAGTTTCTTTGCTCTGCTTGTGGCAGGTAGACAAGGCCACAGGACCTGTACCTGTGGCTTTACTTACAGGGTGCTCTTTAGGGCTTTGTGTAAGGATCAGTCTCTAAAGGCACTGCTGAAGGGAACAGGGCCCTTCACTCTAATAGCACATAAAAGTCCAAAGGTACAAAGAAAAATTCTAGTATGTCTTCTGCTGGTGAGACTTGAGCTCCTTTAACATTGGAAGACCTGGACAGTGTGTGTTTCGGTAGCACTTTCTTGTGTTGCAGGATCTTGCCCTGCATCTTGCCTGTGAAATAGGTTTTGGTTTGGTTTTTTTTGACTGTGGTATACCAAAGCCTTCCCTTTTCTGCAGCTTGTTGCTTCACAGTGCTGGTCTGGCCCCTTTATTCCTGTAGCATTGTTTATTTGCATGCTTGGCTTCCTGTTGGGTTGGGGGGGGGTTGTTTTGTTTTATTTTGAGGCTAAGTAGTCCTTTTTCACTATAATCATACTTCTCATTCTCAGTGAAGTTATTTACCCACCCAAGCTCTCCAGTTGGAAAGACAATGCCCATTTTGTAGCTGGAAGGACACCAGAGGCATGGAGACGGTTAATGCCCCTGCACCCTGGGCACCACAGAATAAGGCCACTTTCCTAAAGGCAAACCAGGAGTTTAAAACATTGATGGCTGTGTTGGTGTTGGGGGTAGCTCTTTGAGCAAGTGAGCTAAAATATCAAGAGATGAGCAGAGACTTGGACTTGTGTGATTTGAACTAATGGATGTTTTCGCTTGGAGCAAAATAAGATTTAAAAAGCCCCAACCTTTTGTTTTCTTCAGAAAAGCCGGTGTTTTCTTGATGCAGCTGGTTTACTTGGGTTGAACACTATATTCCAGCGAGCCTTCCTATCAAACCTTTAATTTCCTGCATTAAATGAGCATGTATTTATGGTCATGTAATTGTGTTTTAGCTAGTCGGAGCTCTTTTTCAGCTTTGTGCTTGAGCTGAGCTATGACTGCTAGTTTACTGAAAAAAAGAGTTGAAAACATGCAGGAGAAGTGGGTGTGAGGGTTTTGTTATGCTGCATGCAAATACTACTTTAGTTTTTTCTTGGTGTCAAGCTGTCAAACCTAACATTGCCAAACTTTCCTCAGAAGGGCAGGGGAAGTTTCTAACTCTTTTGAGTTCATAGGCAAGAGGGATTTTGTGTGAGGGTTTCTGAAAATTAAGTGCTTACCATGCAGTTGTTACTGTCATTAAAATTGCTGTTAAGGTTTATAGTGCAATTCTTTAAAACTGGCCATATAGAATTTCACTGGTCTGTGCTAGAAATGTTGGAAGAGAATGAAGAAAATCTAGCCTTAAACTACATGAATAGTTATTTGTAATTTTTATGTGAGATTACAGTGGATGTAAGGAATGTGTTTTATAATAATAGCAATCGTTGGCAATGGCTTTGTTTTTCTTTCTTTAAGAATTCCTTAGCAGTTTTCTTTATAAAAAACAACCTAGCTGACCTCAGATGATTCAAATGCTCTGTTTGTGTCTTTCTTCGAATTACTTCATTTGTTTAAGAAAGGAGTAACTAGAGAACCCACTAGCCTCATCTGCAAGGTACATAGCTGTTAAAAAGGATAAAGGTTTACTATTATCTGTGACCACTCATAAAAACTCATTTAAAACTGGAGAACCAATGTAGGCGAGCAGAGCAAGCAACATTATGTCCATCTTGATAACATGAAATACTGATGAGTAAAGATAACCAACCGATTTTCAAATAGATCAGCAGACCAACTTTAGCATCTTAATTGTAAATGTTCCTGAGCATTTGACAGCTAAATAGTTTAAAATTTGTTATATAGTCTCTTTCCCCAGTTTTGATACTAGTATGCTAATTCTGCCTCATGTAAATGAAGGAACTACAACTCTGAGTTGATCCTATTTTAGCAGTGAGATGCCCTTCATTTAGAGGAGGGCGATACTAATGTGAGGGATGGGTAGCTGAAGTGAAAACGGAAGGTGCAATCTTCTTGGCATTGCTGTCTGCAGGTGAATAGCACAGAGCTGGCCTTTGGGTATTGTTCCTGGTTGCACAAGTTCTCTTTGGATATTGAAAAGCCTGTCTGCCCTTACTGTTGCAGTGCTGATTCAGCACTGCATCGGTGGTTGCAGTAGACTGGCATTTTCTAGTCTTGGTGAATTTTGTAATCGTGAGCCACTTATTTCCCATAGCACATGCACAACATTTGCAAACCTTCAAGAGTAGTGGCATACTTGGTGAAGGATGTGTAGTCTATGTGGTATTACAGGATGGTTTTTAAGTCACTTGGCAGGCATCTCTGCGTAGTGCAGGAAAGTTCCTTATGCAAGTCATTCTCTCCTGAGGTGGATTTTGGAATGATTATAGTGTTCCTCTTGATGAGTTTCAGAGCTAAAGGCAATGTGTCATGAGGTGCCGCTTCGAAAGTATTTTACTTCCCTTCCTCCTTCCTCTCCATCTCCTCACAAAAATCCCTCACTTTTCTTATGAAAAAGATTATTATTTTTTTTCCATAAGGTGAGAAGAGGGGAATTTTGTTTAGGAGGAATTCTTGATGTTAGTTTGCTGTCCTGGGAACCAACCAGTTTTTAATCAAGGTTTCCAGAAGCGCCCTGTGTTTTGGGTGACTGCAGCGTCCGGTGGTGAGTGAAATACCATGCTCTTTTCATGGGTAGAAGTTTCCATCGTGCCTGTTCTCTGGGGGGTTTTATGGGTCCTCGCTGCCCGACAGCCACGGATGTGCTCTCACCACCCCCAGAGGTTTCATCCGCAGGTGTGAGCAGTCAGCAGTGGTTCCAGAGGTGCGGTGTCTGTGAAGAGGCAGCTGATGACCTCATGCTGCCACATTAGATGTGGTGCAGACATAAAAGTTGAGAATCATTGTTCTCCCTCATACCTTATCCCAGAAACCTATTCTGGTCTAATAGCAATAATTTTTTCAGATTCTGGTCCTGGCTGTAGTTACTCAAGCGATTGTTGTAAATTCTGCAGTGATATCATGGATATCTCTATCATACAATTATTTTTTTTGTAATCTGCATTTCAAAAACTGGTTCACTAAAGCTTGATCCTAGAGAAACGCTTCTGTGCTCACGTGGCATACTTGGACACCTGTAGAAGCTGTACTGCATTCCCCTGGATAAAATTCTTGGCAAATTTGTGTGACGGGTTTCCTTCAAGCCTGCTGTTGCAGGGTAACAGGGTACAAGGAGCTCAGGATAAATATTTCTTGAGAGTAAGAACCTTTGATACCCAGTAATCGCTCCACTATTACTTGCAAAGAGGTCATTTGCTGTAACAATAGTAGGTTTCATCCATGGGAGAGCAAACCCTTAGATCAGTAACGGTGAATACTGACACAAGAAGGTTCCTCACCATTGCAGATAGTGTCATTAGTGTTATTCGCAGGTCCTGTGTTAACGACTGTAGCAACTTGCACTGGGCTAGGCAGGGATTGGTAAGTCACTGTGGTGTGATTTCAAGACGTGATAGTTTGGGACTGCAGATGCTAGCTAGAAGTGCCCTTTTTTCGAGTAATGGGAAATTTCTGCTTTTTCTGCTTGTTTTTACAGTTCCCAAAGCACCCTGTAATTAGTATGGCATAGTTCTCAAAGACAGCATATATCTACACCACTTCAGCCTAGGTATGCCTAGGTATGCCTAATTCATACTGCTGACAGTTTAGGTTCAGGAGAGTCTACACGTGGTCACTCATACCTTCCTGGTTTGGTAGTGGAGATGAAAAAGGATCTACTCAGTGGGAGTCGTTGGCTTGGTTTCGGTTTTGTTCGTTTAGTTGAAGTAGCAAGGTCCTTAACTCAAAGATTTCAGTTTAATAATTCTCAGCTTGCTGGCATAGCCTGGGTGCCTGTGCAGAGCTGTGCAGTCACTTACGCACTCATGGGTCTCCTGTTTCAGTTCCTCTCCTCCCAGCCTACCCGGCTTCCCCTGCCCCCATGCAGCCATGCCCACCACCTCAGAGTCTCTGGTCTCGGCTGCATGGCTCCCCTGGTCTTTCCCTCAGGGCCATGTCTGCGAGCCTCGCTGCCAGCTCACCCCAGCTCTCCCATGCACGCCTGCTCTCTGTCACACCAGTTTTCCAGTTCCTCTTCTGAGCTGCTTTGTGTCCAGCCAGCATCCTGGTTTTCCTTTCTCGGTGTGCTGTTCCAGGAAATGCATCAGGCTGTCACCATGGCTTCTGCTGCAGAAGGGGAGAGATCCCGTTCCCCTTCCTGGCTCCCTGCATCCATGCTGCTTTGCAGCGGTGCTGGGTGCTCATCAGACCCTTCATGTAAGCCAGCTTAATCAGTGCAAATGACATAAAATTGTGCCAGCAAAATAGTTTTCTTCGAGGAGAATGAGTGAAATGGGTTTGTGGAAGGGCTAGGCATATGCAAGAGGGCAGGGAGGAGAACAGTGCAGCAAGCACCAGGAGAGCAGCAGCAGCTTGGAGCCCTCCATCCACTGCATCCCTTTTGGAGAACATTCCCCTCTGGGGTCTGTTCCCTTAGGGACCCTCTTGGTGGCAATGCTGCTGCGAGAGATGTGGGCGCCTGGAGCTGCTCCTCCCTGGTTTCAGCACAGTCCCGTGCGGGTTCAAGGCGAACGTGTAACTGGAGCTTCAGGAGGTGCAACTTGAAATTGCTGGCATCCCTCTCAGCCCGCTCTCTTCCCAAAGATTTATTTTGAGCAGGCTGTTTGTATGGCAATGAAAAGAACAACCCTGGAAAAAACCTGCGTTCCTAACACATTTCAAGTCTGTGCTAAAATAACCAGGGAAGAAAATTCCTCACATAAACATTTGCTGGAAATTTTACATAGACGGGGTATGTATTTTTTCCCAGCCATTGGTCTTGGAAAGGGCTGAAGGCACAATTTTTTTTTATTGAGCTTTGGGCAGACGATAGGTGATACATAAGGCCAGGCAGTTAGTTGCGAGGGATGTGGAAGCACAATCTTTATAATGAGAAGTTTTAGTAGTGGATAATGCTGTTATCCCCAGCTATAACAACTGAAAGTGCTGTCAAGCAGCATTTTAATTCTTTTATTTTTAAATTTCAAACTTTTGTTTCAATTCTATTAAAAGATGACCAAACATTCTTGTTTGGATCGTAATAGGTTGTGTAAAGTAGGATTTAAAAACTTCTATATGCAGTCCATTGGGAGAAAAAACAATTGGACACTGAGTGTATCATGAACCTTTTCATGGCGATGCACTGATTTTAATTGGGGGGAGAATCAGATTTGTATATCTGAGATATGAGAGCAAATGAATTAATAAGTTCAGTACACAATATCCCGATACAATCTACATATATATTTAGCGACAGAAAAAGGCATAACAATTTCTTAGTAGAAAAGATAATAAGGATTTTTTTTTTTAAAGAAAATGTATTTGGTCATAAACTTTTACGGGGTGATTTCTATGGGGTGTTGCTTTCTCTCGCCATTAGCAGCTCTGAAATCGTTTACCTGCAACTATAGTCTACTCTTGGACGAGGTGAAGGGGACTCGTAGTAACACTCCCCCTTTTTAAAATAACTTTAAACACGGTGCAGAAGCAGTGACTGGTGATGAGCAAGATAGAGGTGGCTGCGCCTGCCCCCGGGAGGAGGCTGCGGGATGTTGGGAGGTCTGAAAGCACCCCAGTGCCAAGATGATCAGGGGGCTGTTATCCACTCCTCAGTCACTTGTTGCCTGGGAGACAAATGTAATCCGGGATTTCCCCCCCCCCCCTTGCTGGTTTTTGATTGGAGCCACTATTGACTTTTGGCTTGGAGGAGGTAGCGAAGCAGCACGCCAAGTGTCATAAGATGGGAATTAATCACTAACCGATGGGCCTGAGTTCCAATGATTTCCTTTCCCGTGATTGTTCTGTATATGGGAAGACTAATGACACATCTAAACAGACAGTTAACGAAGCTCTTCACACCTCTGACAGTCAAGAAGGATTCTTAACCGAATGACACTTCAGTTTCCTTTTTATTTCTGCTCTCTTGTGTGATTGTGGGGAAACAAAAGTAACTATCTTAAAAAAGGAACTTCACCTGGTTAGAGAGCTTTGCCTTAAATTGCATTTGTTTTTGCTGCTAAATTATAAGTCAGCTCAGCTGCATGAAAATACAGCAAATTTGTCTTCTCCATGTTTCTTTTGACAAAGAGTACAGTCCTTCTCAATACTTTTTTTGTGAGAGAGTTTCTGTTTTTCAGTGAGATTATTTTTGGCTTTTTGCAAGAATATGGGCAAGCCAAACAAATTTAGCTTAACTGTAATTAAAGGTTTTGAAGCTACTCTTCAGTAGTGACTTCATCTTCTTGTAAGGCCCTCAACTTCAGCTAACTCCGATGGGTTTTGGGGGGTAGTCTCTTCCAGGTAGATGAAAAGTCTGTCATGGAAGTAAAGGAAAAAACAGAGAAGTTCAGAAACAATATGTTGTGTTCCAGCAAGTACAAATAAGGTAGCTGGTATTCAAGTGTAGCTTTTTTTTTTTCAAGCTTATCCCATGCTGTAAGGAGTAAGGAATCCAGCAAAGGTTTTCTCCTGAAAAACGTTCCTAGTTTTGCGTGTTGCTTGCTTAAAAGGAAGTTTTATGTTCTTCTTGCTCTGGCTCTTGGATGGAGCATGGAAGTGGAATTTGAGAGGTTTGGATTCTATTTTTGACTCTGTCCTTTGCCTAAAAAGTCACTTGCTAGGCTTATCATGTCAAGTCTGTGGCTCATTGTCCGATGTTTAAAAGAGGGCTAAACACAACAGTCTCCTTTTCGCAAATTGGTTTGAGATGTGTGGTGCACAGCTTCCACCACTGACACCAGCAGTGGATCTTTTAGTCATCTGCTGTAGTGCTTTACTGAGATGAAAGCCCATGAGCCTCGCTTGCTTTCTCTCCCTAGCCCCTTGAATCTTGGGCTTTTTGGCCATGCAAGGGCCCTGCTTCACCTTGAGAGTGTCACCCGTTAGACTGTTCAGAGGCCTTCTGGTAGAGTGCCCATAGGAAGCAAGGGGAGAGACAGGCTTAAACCCTGTCATCCTGAAGAGGCTTGGCCCCATGTTCCTGGTTCCACCAGAGCTGCGTGCAGGAGATGGTTCCTTCTTCATCCCCCCCCAGCAGATGTGCTTGCTTCTGAAAGAAAGTGGTTGTGGCCCCTATGGGTTGTGCCAGCCCCTCTCCTTTTCTTTCAAGCCAGGTCTCACATGGTGCTGTGAACTTGCTAGGTGCTCCCACACAGCCACCCAGCAAGGTTGGGGAAGATTTTTCTTTTTCATTTTTCTGTGTTTTGAGGGGAGAATTTAGTGCCTGTTCTCTGCCTGTGAGCTCGGAAGGAGGTCTGTAAGCGCTTCGCACATTGCACCGTGTGTCCTAAAGCCATCCGTGAGGCAGAGGAACACTTGGGAGTTGGTAGGGCTCCACAAAGATGACAAGTTTTCAAAAGGAAACAAGCGTCTGTCTTTGGTCTCCATTGTAGCTTTAGCAAATAATATCCCACTTTTGGTGTGATTTGTGTGTTTGTTCTTTGACACATGAAACCGAGAGCCTTGCTCTGCTCATAGAAGTTGTAGTTGAGAAAAGGAATGGTCCTGGGTTGCGAAGTGGCTAGAGGCGGTAGTGCAGCCTTCTCTGCTTGTACCAGAAAACATCAACGTTTACGAAAAGTCTTATCATAATGCCTTGAAAGCTTTCCAGTGGAATTCAGTCAATAATTAGGACTGGTGTTTGTTTTTACGTATGCTCCAGCAGACCAAGGCTGCTCCTGAGCTATCATTTTGTATGCTTTGATAGTGGAGCTGAGGAAAAGTTGTTTTTCTGTTTGAGAACTCACACAAAACAACTCAGAATATCTGCACCGTGACCTCTGATGGGATTGAGACAAGAACTGAAATTGCACTGCTATTGTAACTGCAGAATAAATACTGAATTTTAGTGTAGTCTTCACATTACAGATTGACTGCTTGAGTTGCTCTGTGTGTCCAGAAAGGGTAATTACAGTAACTGTTGTTTTAACGGATCACAATTTCGCAACACCCTTAAATGGTTTAAACTCTGATTATATTGTGGGCTTTTTTTTGTTTTTGTTTTGGGTTTTTGGTGTATTCTTTTTCCCTGTAGGGGAGAAAAGATGATTAATTTTCTCTTGTAGTATAATGGCACTGATGTCATGTGGTTGAAGGATTAAGTCCTTTTATTTTTAAAACAGTTGCTAGGGTGTTTAAACCCCTCCTTTCTAGCTCTGTTTCTTGTTAGTATAACAGCAAAAGGAAAAAAAATCACTTTTGAAAAGACTTTACTTTTCTTCAACATTTCCATTTAACAGTAACTGTAGCTTCTTATTTTTCCAGTATGGGGTGATGGGGAAATTGCCAGATATTATTAAATCATATTAACTGGTAATGGGGGGGAGGGGAAGGGGAACAATAAAACATTCATTCTCACTTTTTTCCCCCAGAAGTGTGATTTAAATCATACAGTTGCAATATGTTACAAATGGAGCAATAATCTCTGGCAAGCAAACTATGTTCCCTTCTGTCTGACAAAAAACCCAAACCCACTGCTTTTCCTGACAAATACTGCTAAATAAATAAGGCTATGCCATTAGATCAAATATTTGATTTTTTTTTTTAATTCTTTTTTCTTTGCAGAGTATTGGAAAGGGGTCCTTGTGGTGTATAGACCCAGAATATAGACAAAATCTTATTCAGGCTTTGAAAAAGACACCCTATCACCCATATTCGCATGTGTTCAATACACCTCCCACATCTCCTCAGGCATATCAAAGGTAAGAACTAGATGCATTTTACGACTCTAAATGTTTTCATCCAGTATTGCGTATGAAGCTTGGGTAAGACGTTAAATGTAATTAAGCGGTGCAGTTTGGAAAGGGGCTAGCGAAGAAAGCCCAGGAGCGCTGGCGGCAGCCTGGCCTTGCTAGGCATGGGCCTGGGACGCCTTACCTGCCTGTCCCCCGCACGGCGGTGGCGAGTCTCCCGAGCAGAGCTTGCAGTCCTGCCCCTGCGTGAGCCACGGAGCCTTCTGGCAAAAGAAGGCCTGAAATTAGAACCTGTATAAGCAAACGGAGAGCTCTGAAGTGTCCGCTTACCCCCTTTGCAGTGGGTGAGAGCATAGTACCCTTGCTCAGAGGAGATGGGCTCGGTTTACCCCCGAGTGTGCTGCGAGGCCTGCGTTGCCTGTGCAACCGTCGGGTCTCCAGGCGAGCCCTGCGCCCGGTGACTCCAGCAGCCTTTGTTGTGGTTACCCGCTCCCTGCGCAAGTGCCTGCCCTCCGGCCCGTCCCGGGGGGGTGCGGGGACGAGCAGTAGCCATGTTTCTGCCTTGCTTCAGTGAAATAGGAGTGGGGTGGGTGGGGTTTTGTTTGTTTGTTTGTTTTTTTAATTTGGTTTTGATCTGGCCGTTGCTTATGACTGACGTTAGCGAAGGAAGAGTGATAACCTACAACTGCCGCCTGCCAAGCGGGGAAGCAGACACTGGGGTTTTGTTTTCTCCTCGCTGCTAATACGGAAATTGTTTTCTTCACTTGTTCCAAATGTGGCAGTGCGTCACAGACGGGTCAGAAACGCCGGTCACGGCCAGCGCTGTACCGCACCGGTGTCTTTAACCAGCCGTAACAGGGCTCAGCGGCATCACCATCAGGGCTTAAGAAGTGGCCGTGATGGCCCTCGTGGGGCTGGGGCGGGGCTGGATTCTTTTTTTTTTTTTTTTTTTTTCCCCCGGAGCCGTTTCAGCGTTTGTGTTGAGGCGCGGAGGGGCGGGGCGGGGGGCGAGGGTGGGGCCGGGGCCGCCGCCGCCCGCCCGTGCCATCCGATGCGCGTGATGGTCGCCGTAGCAACGCGGGCGTCTCCCTGGCAACGCGTAGCCCAGGCAGGTGCCGTTGCATCACGGGGCGGCGCGGCGCTGTCTGGCGAAAGGACCAGCCGTTGGGGCTCAGCCGCGCGCCGTTGCCGCGGTAACGGGTCATCCCGCGCAGCAACGGCAGCCGCTCCGAAACTGGTTTTTGAAAATCGGGATCCCGGTACCGGGCTTTGTGTTTCGCAGGTATCAGGAGGGTTGCGGGCGCTGGGTTTTGTGGTTTGTTTGGCCTCCCCGCGTCCCTCCCCAACACCCCCCCACGCCCCCGTTTTGAAATGAGCGGCTGCCTCGGGGTCAGCCGGCAGCAGTGGGAGGTGACGGGAGCAGCGGCACAGCCTCGGCCGGGTCGCTCCTGCGTGTGTTTCACGTGCTGCTCTAGAAAAAGCATTTTCTGTATTTAACCGCCTTTAGAAGGGCTTTTTTCGCTTTTACTTCTCCCCTGCTCCCGGTGATCCCACTGCTACTGTGCCTTGTGGAAGGACAGAAAAAGAATTTGAATAATGGCATTAAAATTGTAATTTGTGTGTTTGAACAAGGCTTGTTTCCAGAGCCTCACTCTATCATTTCTGTTCCCTTCTCAAGAGCATTTTAATTATGCCCATACAGATTTATTCAGAGATTCAAGTAAAACTGTAATGCACATCTGACATAGAAATGGAGGGATGTTGATCCCTTCTAATCCCCACAAGCAAAAAAAAAAAAAAAAAAATCCAGCAAACACGCGCAGTTGAAAGCAGGAGGATCTCCAATTTTATTTTTTTTTTTTTTACGCTCGAAGTGACTGCTGACGCAATGGGTCAGGTTTGCCAGAACCGCTGTGCAATTAGCCGGCAGATGTTGCCTGCAGGAACTCCGAGATAGCTTTTCCAGCTTAGGGTGAAGGAAGCAAGGCAGCAGTGCTGGGGTGAGCTGCCCTCGCAGGGACGAGCCTGTAGAGATGCAGCCCGCCCCGGGGCGGCTGCCCTGCATCCCACACAGCCCTGGGCCCGCTGCTGTCCCGTCCTGGCTGCCTGCGGCAGCGGATGCCTGCGGGGCTGCAGACCTCGGGCAGAAGTCATGCTGCCCTCTTCTAATGGGGTGGGCGGCCAGAACCTCGTAGCCCGTTTCCGTGTGTGGGAGAGGGGAGGTGTGCTGGCATGTGCCGAACAGCCTGGGGTTTAAGAAAGCACTTTGAAAGACCGCCTGCTTTTGCCGATGCCCGGATGTAGCTGGGGAAATGGCAAAGCTGTCTTCTGAGCGAGGGAGATGAAGGGTGCTACCAAAACACCCTCCAAGTGTTTTGAGTCCCAAAACTAAAAGGGAAACTTCTCTCCTGGGAAACTGTGGAATGTCAGAGCTGCTGCTACACCGCTTGTGCCACCAAGTGCTTTCCAGTCTTCCTTGTAACAACTACATCATAAAACAAAGAGCTTGCGCGGCTGCAGAAGCAAAGGAGGCTGGGTTTTGTGTGAAGAAATTGTGTTCTCACTGTTATTTTTAGCTGGATATCTTTCAGCAGTTCCACTGTCAAATAAAACATAATCTTCCCATGGTCTTCTAAAATATTTATTTATTCGTCCACTAATGGCTGGCAAAACATCAACACAAGGCTGGTCTAGGCCATCAGTGACTGTTGAATTAATTTAAATATGCATTGGCATTTCCATGGCAAAACCATTTTTAAAAAATATATTTCTGATATATTCACAAGGAGTTGAACATTCCCTGTGCATTTGGAAAAATGGTAATCCCATATTTACGTGATTGCTTTCTCATGTGTACAAAGACCTCGGTAACGGGTAGAAAATGTAAATCCACTCTGCCATCGTCAGCTCTCCAGAGCAATACATTGTCATAGTAACAAATTCCAAGGGAAAGTCTTCTGATGGTGAAGATAATATGTCTGGGAAAAATCTGCGGGTGGCAGGGGTTTTGCTGTCCATCCATCTTGCATAACTGAACCCCACAACTAAGAGGAAACTATGTCACCTGATATTAATGAAATATGTGTGGAACTAGAGAATTTGGCTGTATTCTTCCTGCCTCTAGGAACAGGATTAATTGGAGGAATTACAAGGCTTATAAGGATCAGTCCGTGCAATTCCACAGGGGCAAATTGACCTATTGCTTGTCTTCAGATGTTTTAAAAGAATGAGGATACACAAACGAATCACATGTTTAGTTTACTATCTGCGTAAGCAGCTTAGGAGTGAATTGAGCACATAGTGGAGGAATGTATTGTAAAAATATCCCAAGCAAGATGATCACTGAACAGACAAATTCTCCTTTTCTGAGCAGAGTTGATTACATCAGATAATTTAGCTTTACAACTTCACTATAGAGCATCCTGCATAAACCTAACAGGGAGGACCTTTTTATGAAGGAGTTTTACAATGTGAACCCACACATCTGGATAGCTTAATCAGTATTATACTAGTACCATTTGAGATTAGACATGTGACTGAAACCAGAAGTTTGGATTACACCAGGCTCCAGGTATAGAAGACCATAGTTTTAGGGGAAAAAGCAACCTTGCAGTGCTTGTACGTAGGAAGGAATTTCAGACTACAGTTGTCTGAATTGCTACTGCAATTCAGGGTGAAGAAGACGATCTGTAAGCTTTAAGAAGAAGAATATAGCAACGTAAATGATTTAATTTTAATTGGATTGGATGTGTATTATTAAAAAACCATAACTCATGCCACACACAAAAAAGAAGGTATTTTTATATAGTTCTTCTAACTGAAGTATCTATTATGGCATTTACAATGACTTTCAAGGGTGAACTATCACTGATACACAGCATTATGATACACACAAAAAAAGCTCCTTGGCGTGGGAAAATTGGTGCTTTAGTGTGTTTCTTTTAAAATATTTACAATTGTGTTGGCAATAGTAACCTTGAAATATATTTACAGTCACAAACTTTGTTAAGTAATTCAGTGCCCTGATACTTCATCTATATGTTTTATTTACAGTTTTCTGATTCTACCTGAACTGTAGGTAGAATTTTCTCTTCCAGTAGTCCTTTGAAGAGATCTTGAAACGGATTTGTCTTTCCTCTGAATGTGTTACATTGGGCTAGTTCTTAATTGTTTTGAGCAGTAGAAGGAGAAATACTACCAGGAAATGTAATGTAAAATAATAGAAATTAGTAGTTTCACAGATGCATAACAAATTTTTGAAGATTTGGGCGACCTTCTAGGAGTGTTGGATATATCCCATTACAGACTTGCGGATCACTTTTCCACTGCTTTTCATTTTTCCAGTGTGTTTTGCTAACTGTAGTTGTTAAACCAGTGGCAAATGTTGACACATCTGTCCTAAGTTGCCATATTACTGATGAAATTGCAAACATGCCTGAGCTGGAGACTGAAGAGTGGTTTCTTTCTTGCATTTCCCCAGCCTGCCTGCTCCTAAAGGCTTCGTTGGGTTCCTTGTTGGTTTGCTCCTTCCCATTGAAACAACTCCTTGGGTGGGCTTGGTTGGTATGTTCTGCCTTAAGAAGGTTTTGTGACGCCAGTTAGTCCTGAACTAGATTTGTGCTTGGCTTTGGACACGGAATTCTCCCGTGCACTTCAAAGGACTTTAATCAGAAAAATGCTCTACTTCTTCTGGCACGCAGCACTTCATTTTGGTCGGGCTGCCCTTCATAGAGGGCTGGAACTGACAGGAAAACATATAGCAAAAACTTAACCGCGGCGCGATCTCGGTTGTTGGAGAGCAGAGTCAATCCGCAGTCGGTGTACGTGGTGCCTGCCGGTTGTCAGCAGAGCGGGTGCTGCAGCCTCAGCAGCTGTGGGGGACCAGGCCCCTCAAGAAGTCGGCAGAAACCACTGCTGCTTCTTGTGTAGAGTCGCTTTCCAGAGCAGTATTTCATTTAAATGTGCGTAGCTTCGTGATCTGGTTTTCCTTTCCCCTTCCCTTGTTGAAGTGTATAGTACAGGAGTAGCCCAGTGGATCGCAGAGGGCCTGCAGCTACGTGAGTGACCAAACGTTTTATGTAATTTTCCTAGTCTGGGATTTGAAAACTTTGGAGTCGCTTCTGTTTTATCGAATTTAGTGTCTCTTATTACTGTTTCCCTCTGCTGCTGGTGGCTTCCCTAAAAGTGCTATGAGCTCCTTAAACGTTCACCACTTCTCCAGTGTCTTGTCTTTTGATACCCGTTTCTGATAAAAATGTTTTTCCTTTTTCTTTATCCTGAGGTAGAGCTTAAGAAAAGGGAACATGGTGATTATCAACCCCTGCCTAACTTTCGAAAATTATTATTAGAGACATGGTGAAAAATTGGTGAAACTTGGATTTCAGGAAAAAAGCTTTAGTCACTGGGACCTGCCATCCTAGCAAGCCCTGTGGTAAATGGCAGGAGAGGTGGCCTATGCACGCTTATGTTTGGATTTGAACTTAAAAAAAATTGCATTTACCCGTTTTGAGACTGAGAACACACAGTCTTACCACTCTTAGTCCTAGCTTTCTGCTTCCATCTGTGCAGGGAGGAGGGCCAGCGGCTCCCCAGGCAGCGCCGGCACGGGGCTCTTGCTGCGCCCTCGCTGCGCCCATGCCTCCCACACGCCATGGCAGCAATGCCTGAGGCTCCATGAAACAGGAACTTCCAAACTCTGCGAGCAGTGGCTGCCGCACGCTCTCGGTAGGCAGTTTGCATACAGCTCGGGGTGGGGAGCTTCGAAGCTGTTACGCGGGTGCGAAGCAGACGGGTGCTCCCTGCCGAGGATGGCTGTTGTAGATCGGCTGCTTAGGAGTCTGCTGTTACTGGCACAACTCCTTCAAATATTTACGGGTTTTGGCTTTACTGTCACAAGCGTCACCCTTTCACAGTTGTTTATTGACGCTAAACCTGCATTGAAGTCAGTATGCTGGAGGTTATTGTTTTGGACAATGTATAAGCGCTCTTTTTATGTGTACACTTCATGAGTTGAGATCAGAAATGATCTTTTGTGGCCTTTTGGTAAAGCTGGTGAAACAACCTTTTCCCATTCACTGAAAACTTTGAAGCACCAAAAGACACGGCAGGGTATCTCCCTGCAAGAAGGCACTTAAAGACATTAATTGGTTGTCCTTTGCAGTCTGGAAACATGGGTTTGATTCTGTATTATTGTTTTTACCTTCAGTAGGAAATGAAGCCGACCATAGGGCAGTCTGGTAGTAATTTCTGTGCATGTTAAAACCCCTTTCTCAAGACCGATCTAGATATTTTACTTCCTGGATAGAGTCAGAATGAGTTTTCTTCTCTTGGTGTGGTGTTGAGGTGGAATCTTTGGTGAATTTTGTTTTGCTGTTTTTGTAGTTCAGAGATCACAGAGAACAGTTCTTCCAAATTGTGCCCTCTGATACCAGAACATGTCTTGATTTGAAGAGCGTCTATACTTTGGGATTATGCTGCTTTATTTCTGTGTTCTGGCAAGTTAACAAACGTTGGTTCCACTTAATGCCAGGTAGGAATAGAAAAGAAAAAAGAACTTTGCTTGAGTGGATGTCTGTAATGCTATTAGTGCATAAATATTTGAGGATTTGCCAGTCCAGGACTTGTTTTCTAACATACTCTTATCAGCTCTCTAGCCAGTAGACTTCTGTGATGTGGGAAGTATCCCACTGAGCATAGTTTCAGAAAACAAAACAGATCAGCTCTTAACTTTTAAAAGGAGTTTACTTGTACATTATAGTATGAAGGAGGTGGAAGGGAGGGAGGTAGATTGGGAAAGGCAGCAGCAGATCCTGGACAGAAAAAGAAGAGCAGAAAGTCCAAGTCCGCCCTCTTTCACACGACAGTTTCATGCACCCTTTCCGCAGCACCCTTGTGCTCAGCAGGAATGGCTGGTGGAATTACAAATAACCCTCTAATCAATCACATCTTCATTCCTCTCAAGATAAATGCTTCAGAGCCTTCCCAGCTGAGATGTTTTCAATTCTTTCTCATCCATACCCCAAAATAATACAAATGTTTTGTTTCCCATTTGCCAAATACATAAAGATTTGGTTGAGTCTGTGTTTTGGCTGCATGTTTGCAGACCTTTGGTAAAGAACTGTAAAGCAGCATCCTTAGCCTGTCATGTTTCTCTAGATGCCAGGCAAACACTAACTCCTTGCTTCAAGTTATTATTTGTAGTCCCATTTGTTGAACAGTCTTCCCAGTTACTTGTTTTTTTAGGCTTTTTTAATTTTTTTTTTCCTCCTCCTCTGTGCCTTCTGTAGATAAATATAGCCTTACTCCAAAGATAGCTTAGAACGGTACTTTAGATATTTCCACTTAAGTTCATGGGAAAAGGAAAGTCTAGGGATGTGTTTTGCAAATTTTGTTTGTTTGTTTGTAAATCCCTCTCTGGGCCTGGGTATTTCCCTCTGAAAATTGTTAGACTAGCCTCATTGACAGAGCTGTGAATCGCTGACTGCAGAAACTTGGAAGCATATGGGTGCTGAGCTTCTGAGATTGTCTTCTGCAACTCCCCATCCCTCCTCTTTGCTGTCCTCAGGGTGTGTTCTTGTGCAGTTAGGGCATGTGTTGAGCAGCACGTGGGCCGTATGGTATAGCAAAAAGCAGAGACCATGGGGCACAGCTCTCCTTTGGCTACTTGGCAGTGTTGAGTCCGTCTCTCACCCTTCATCCCATTAATAGCCATCTCATCACTATTACAACTGCAGCATGTACTGTGTAATGCAGTTCAGTAATAGTTCACTGAAATTTTAGTGATTGAAAATTGGGACACACGAGCTAGTGTTTTTGTGATGAACAGTGGCTGACATGAGCATCACGTTTGATAATCATACAGTATTACAGCAGTGGAAATCGTCTGACTTCTGCATTTGAATGCAGACTTGTGAAACTTGGGAAGCTGCAAATAGTATCATAGTGTGTCACATCTTATTGCTGTTGGATTCAGAAAAGCTTTTTTATTTCCAGAGCTCAAGTTAAGATTTTAATTTTTTTTCTTTTAGTTTTTCTTCACTTCTCTATTACTTATTGATCTTTTTTCCTTTTGTGCCTGTAGTAAGAAAGTTTTACGGGGGAAGTCACCTTATTTGCAGTTCTGTTGGAAGACTAACATTCTCAGAACAGTTTCTAATGTCAGGAAATGGCCTCAAGTTGCGCCAGGGGAGGTTTAGATTGGATATTAGGAAAAATTTCTTCACTGAGAGGGTGGTCAGGCATTGGAACAGGCTGCCCAGGGAGGTGGTGGAGTCGCCATCCCTGGAAGTGTTCAAAAAACGTGTGGATGTGGCGCTTCAGGACATGGTTTAGGGGACATGGTGATTCTGGATTAATGGTTGGACTTGATGATCTTAAAGGTCCTTTCCAACCTAGTGATTCTGTGATTCTGTGATTCTGTGATTAATAGTAATAAACTTTCTATGAGTAAAAAAAAGTTTTGATAATTTCAGAATCTTTCAAACAGTAGAGAAGGGATGGCTTTTCTCTAATGGTTAGTCTTGTGATTTTAAGGCATTTAGCAGTTTAACTCTTCATTATTTATTTAATATTTGTTTAGACTCAAAGTAAGGTACACTATTTCCAAGAATTGCAGCTCTGCCTTAAACAAAAACCTGTGTGGACCTTTCATCCTTTTACCTAACATTTGAACATATATTTGGGAATAGAGAACATGTTTAAAGCATGAGGGAGCTGTTGCAGTTTATACAAAACTCACAATATTTGTGTAACCAGTTTGTTCTGTATGTAATATCCTACTGAAGACGTCAGTTCTACACACAGGTTCAATGGCTTTGGCTAAGGGAAGAGGCCAAGCAGACTTGCTTGGCAGTCCTTCATCGTCTTGGGACAGTCCACTTGAGTCCAAGAGCTGGAGGAGCTGGCTGCAAGTGACCTGGCTTCTCTCCAGGTCATAACAGAAGGTGGCAATTGTACTATAAAAAAGCTGGTTGTCCATAGAGACATGTCTTGGGAGGTAACAGAATCACAGAACCTTCAGGTTGGAAGGGACCTTTAAAGGTCATGTAGTCCAGCCCCTCTGCAGTGAGCAGGGACATCTTCAACTAGATCAGGTTGCTCAGAGCCCCATCCAACCTGACCCTGAGTGTTTCCAGGGATGGGGCATCTACCACCTCTCTGGTCAACCTGTTCCACTGTCTCACCACCCTCACTGTGAAAAATCTCTTCCTTCTATCTAGCCTAAATCTGCCCTCTTTTAGTTTAAAACCATTGCCCCTTGTCCTATCGCAACAAGCCTTGCTGAAAAATCTGTCCCCATCTTTCTCAGAAGCCCCCTTTAAGTACTGGAAGGCAGCAATAAGGTCTCCCTGGAGCCTTCTCTTTTCCAACTCTCTCAGCCTGTCCTCACAGGAGAGGTGTTCCACCTTTCTGATCATTTTTGTGGCCTCCTCTGGACCCTCTCCAGCAGGTCCATGTCTTTCCTGTGCTGAGGGCTCCAGAGGTGGAGGCAGTACTGCAGGTGGGGTCTCAGCAGAGCAGAGTAGAGGGGCAGAATCTCCCCCCTCAACCTGCTGGCCATGCTGCTTTGGGTGCAGCCCAGGATACAGTTGGCCTTCTGGGCTGTGAGTGCACGTTGCCAGCTCATGTCCAGCTTTTCATCCACCAGTCCCCCCGAGTCCTTCTCGGCAGGGCTGCTCTCGATCCCTTTGTCTCGCAGCCTATACTGATAACGGGTTGCTGTGACCCATGTGCAGGACCCTATACTTGGCCTTGTGGAACATCATGAGGTTCACATAGGCCCATTCCTCAAGCTTGTCCAGGTCCCTGTGGATGGTATCCCGTCCCTCAGGCGTGTCAACCACACCACTCAGCTTGGTGTCATCTGCAAACTTGCTGAGGGTGCACTCAATCCTACTGTCTATGTCATTGATGAAGATATTAAAGAGTACTGGTACCAATTTGGACCCCTGAGGGACACTGCTTATCACTGATACCGTCGTCAAGATGAGCATGGCCATTGAGAATTAATTCCTCTTTTTTTCTGCACAATGTTAGTGAGAAGCGGAACCTAAGAGGGTCCCATTTTTTTGCTGCTCACAGTGTGACTGTGGAAAATCCCGACAAGGTGGAGTCAAGGTAACTGAGGTGGCCCATCTGGCCTTGGGTTACCTATCAGAGGTAAAAAAACTCAAATAGATTGTGGACCCTCAGCCTGGGCTCTGGGGCAGCTGGCAGCAGGTTGGGAGATCTTGAGCTTCAGGGGAAGGTGGACTGACCTTCAGACCTCACGGACCGGTTAGTCTTTGTTCTGAACAAAATCCTCTCTGGTTTCCTTTATCTCCCAGTCGTAGGGAGCAGCTGTGTAGTAAGCCAGGCTTGTCGCAAGTGTGTTTCAAATTATCTTATACATATGGTTAAAAGAAAAGTGTCATACCTGAGTCAGGTGTCCACGTAATCCCTGTGTATCTGACCCAGTATTTCTCAAAGTATCAATCAGTCTTTCTGCAATGATTTTTAAAAAGCACAGATGTCCTAAACTTTTAGAGCTTTTCCACTATCGTATTGCAGTGCCAGTGGCCCTAAAGAGTAAAGTGAAAGGCAGTTCCCCTTGAAAGTTCTTTCTTTAGTAAATATTTATTCCCAGATAAAAAGCTCAAACCAAGTTTCAATGAGTTAGTTTTTTTGAATCTTTTACTAGCCAACACAGTTTTTCGTAGCATATGGATATATGTATATACAGTGTGCTGTATGCCAATAGTGTAGTATCTCTACATATAGTTTGTTTTGCTTTCTGGAGAAGGTAGGTTTTTAAATTTGTTTCTTTGAAGAAAGTAAGTTTTGGGGTAATTTTGTTTGTTAATATTTGAATGCTTGAATTGTGAAATTTTTTTTTTTTTTTTTTGGGTCTTTTTTTTTTCCATCATCATTGCCAGTTATGACTTCACTTCTGATGCCATAAAACCTCAGCTCAGGGTTGGAGCTGCCACATGCAGGTTGTGATTACTGACCATGTTTTTTCTGGTTTTTATAACTCCCTTCATCACCATGATGCTTGGCATTCTGTTGTATCCAGTTCTTAATGTGAGTGAATCTGTCCTCTGATTGTATGATCCTACTATGTAAAACTGATATTCCTCCTATTTTGATGGAATGGGGTTTTGTGCAAATAAAACTATTTTGCTAGAGTTGTTTCCTTTCACAGGAACGTCCATGGCTCACAGGAATAAAAACTGAAACGGCTTAAATGGTATTAAAATGTCTCATTCTGAAGTTTCGGAACAAAAAGCATAGAGTCTTTTTTCATACTGAAACTTTTTTACATCTGAGTTTTGAATCTTGACTTGGAAAAGTCAAGCTGCTTGTTTCATCAGAATGAAGTACTTGTATACAACCTGTTTTTTGGAGGAGATGGGGGGTGTTCCTAGTAGAGAAATTCCATCCTCAGCGAAGCCTGTACGGCTGGGAAGAGAGGCTGTCTTTCTCAGTGTTTACTTGTTTGTCCCAAAGTAAAAAGACAGGAGGTGAGAGCTACGGCTCCTTGTCTGTTCAATGTGTTTTATGCTGCAATGGCCTGATAAAATGTTCTTTCCCATTGCAAAACAGAAGTGCTCAGCACTTCCACTTCTTAACTCTTTTTCAGTAAAGCCACGATGAAACTCTGAAGGTTATATTTGATTATCTATACTGTATTTTTTCACAGATGTTTTCACTTAATTTTGGGAACTCCACAGTTGTTTAAAGAAGAACTGCTAAGCAATTTCAGTACATCTAAATGTAGAGATGTAGAGATAAAGGAGAAATGTAGAGATAAATGAGAATTAAGGGGCTATGTTTTAGATAAGTTTCAGGAAACTCGTGTTGGGTTTCTTTCCATTCCAGGTGGCTCCAAAGGCAGTGTGTACGCGTGGCGTGCTCGTCAATGGCATTTGTTCTGATTCTAAATTGCGAAACTGTTTCTAAAACGCAGCATTGGCCTTTTTTCTTTTTTTTTTTTTTTTGCTACTGGTTAAAAAGGGGGGGCGAGAAGGTTAGGCAACATGTCAATTAGTGGAACTTGCTACCACAGGAAAATGCTGAGGCTAAGGATTAAGCAGTAGTCCCCCAAAAGGTGGAGTTTTCTTTAACTACCATGTCCAGAGGTAATGCAGATGCATCTGGAAGAAGACTATACCTTGTGGGATTTTTAGATTTAAATTGGTCACTCCAGTATTTCAAGTCTGCATGGGCTGTAGTAGCAAGCACAGATTTACTGTGCTATGCCACTCTTCCACATGCCACTCTTCCTCTTTCTGTGAAACTTTCATCTCTGGCATTGGGTCATGGAAACCCTGGACCAAACAGGCTGTTGGTTTCATCCAGCTTGGTGCTTTCCATGTCATTATACTTTTCATAAGATTCCCCATTTTGCGTCTGAGGCTTTTTCCCCCTATGACTGCATGTGGTCTTAGTGATAAATGTGCAAACCTCTGGGGGTTTCAGTGTACAGGTACATGTATATACAGTGTGCTCTTTATGTCAAAAGGCAGCCTGGCTGCCAGGGAAGCTGCTGTCTTTTGCACTTAGAAACAAAATGTACTGTTTTAGTGCAGATGACCTATTTTCATTACAAAAGGGTAAATACTCGCAGCAACAGTGATAGGAGAATTGCTCGACACAACTAGTCTGAAGTGGGTTTGTGTAAGCAGTCTGACTAGCAAACACATTATTGAAGTTCATTTTGTTGATGAATAACTTGCGGATACCAGAAGAGGATCATTGGTAGGGTGCAACCTGGCTCTGCTGCTGCTCCGGGTGAGGTTGGTGGGGTTGTCATGTACACCTGTGTATCTGTTTACAAAGGAGCATGGGTTCCACCTCCATGTTTTAAGAACATTTTTTCCTTTGTGAAAGGGGAGTGACTGAAGAGATTGGCCAGCTCAGATACGGGTGTGGATCAGAGTTTTCTAAAAGATCTTTCCTTTCTTTTCATCCTGACTCATTTCTGCTTTGTTGGCAGTCTCCTGCTGTTAATTGCCAGAACTCATTCTGTGGGCTCATGTGTATGCTTCAGTTACGTACGGTAATTTTTCATTGCTCTGCTCCTAAAGCATCCAAGATTGCATAGCCAATGGGTCTTGCTAATACAAGTGTAAATGTATTTCTCTCTTGGCTTGCTGCAGCATGCGTGCACTTGTTAAATTTTCTTTTCATTAGCTTGTATGACATATTTTTGGTATTGGAATCAGAACTACATGGACTTTATTTGTGAAAGTGGAATAACTGTAGTTTGTTATTCTGCCCTTTTCAAAGGTAGTAACAGTGTCCAACTTTAAACAGCTGGTGTGTTTTTGCATTTGTTGCTTGTGGCCCCTTATACCTGACTGCTGTTGCCAGTTCTCTGTGCTGCAGTTTTTAACCTCACTGATGGGTTCTCTGTGTTGTCTGCCTGGATAATATAAATATTGCAGAGCTCTATGCCTCTCACTGCTTTTTTCTGTAACTATTTTTATCAGGATTCCATTATATATCCTTCCAAAAGAAATACTATTCAAACAGTGGTTACAGGCTTAATGGAAAACTTGTTAAGGTTATTTAGAAAAACTGTAAGATGCTCAGACTCTCTCTTTGACACTTTCACTTCAGTGTTTAGAAGTATATGTAATTCCGGGTTTTAGTCTTGTGTGAGGGGGGTGGTGGTGGTGTTTTTTAAGACTGAATATGTGAAATTTGGAAAAATTAATTGCATAGTAATGCAGATGCTGAAGATTGAGTTATTAAAAATGTAGTGATGCTCTAAAATGCTCATGCAGCACTGGGAATTCATAACTGACGGCAGTGCAGGATGCAGGTTCCAGTAAAAATATATGAAAAAGAGATTTAGATTTAGCAAATCCGGCATCATTTGGGCCTCATGAATTTTTATGTTTAGTCCAGATTAGCAGAAGGGGAAAAAAAAATAAACAGAAAGGACTTGGGTTACTTTTAATTATGTAACTTTCCTGAAAAGACTTTATTTTTCCAGGCAGCTGTCTGATCAATGGCAAATCATAACAGCTCCCCAAGTATTTAAGATCTCTATTAATTGGAGTTACTTCTCTATATGAAAAAGTGTTCTCTCATTATCTGTTTTGCATATGAAAGATGAAGATGACTATTTTTCTCATAAGATTACAAAAATAAACAATTAATTAGAATTAAATAATTTTCTAAACTTAAGGGAATTAATAACAAACAAAGCTTCTGGAGTAGCCAGCTTTTATTTTGCAACTTGCAAGTACCACATAATGTAAAAAGACGACTTTATACAAACGCATTTATTCTATGATAGTTTAAGAGCCATAATCAGCTATATTGCTGAAGTGATGCAGCTCTTTTGGTTATTAAGTATATTTTGCTCCTTTTGCCTTCAGATGTAGAAATAGACTTGCTCAGATTTGGGGAAAAAAAAAAGAACAAAAATTCGTGCTGGAAGTGCTAGGTCTTTTTTTTTTTCTGTCTCCCTGGGTGTATTACCACCAAAACCCTGCTTTGAAAACAGGGGGAAAGTAGTAATGATGAGCTGTGTATTTTGCAGTGATATGAAGCAAGAGCTCTAGGAGGTCAGTTTGTGTTGAGTGGCACTGCCAAAAAAAGCCCAATGTTCATTTTTGCCTATTTCTGTGCACATTTGCCATCTTCTGTTCACTACGGTGAGTATGAGATACCCCTGAGAAAGAGTGGCTAGCGCTCCATGGGTGGTACTCTCAGGTACAGTTAAAAACCCCGCTAACAGTTGCTGTCTGATCAGTTCAAACCTCCCAAACTAACAGAGGAAACTTCTCTCAAGCTGTTTGAATTGGCCACTGAGTTTGCCCTTCGGGTGGTCTAAGACAACAAAAGCATACTTGAGCTTTACCCATACCACATGTGACAGTGGCATGCAGCAAGTCTCCAGACTAGCTCTCAACCAGCTGCCCGTGGACCCTGGGAGCAGTGTCTTCTGATTGCTTAGCAGGGGGTTGGTTTTGGGGTTTGGTTTGGTTTGATTTTTGGGGTTTTTTTCCTTTTTGTGTTTTCTTTGTTTCTCCTTTGAAAAGTCATTCTAAGATGCTCTGGCTGCCCTTGTACCATAGCAAACTGTCTTCTCAGTTGTGCTGGTGAAGACACTTGTGTAATTGCCCTGTAAATGAGATCCTGGTGATTTGTTTGGTTTTGGTTTTTTGTTGAGGGTTTTGTTTTTTTTTTTTAAGGGATTGGGGCTTGTCAAGGAGGGATCAGGGCTTTCTTCAAGCATTCCTACCAGAGAAAATACACCATTGAACCATAATCTCACTGAGGCTAGTTAGATGGCACAAGTGCTGTGCTGGTAAAATTATGCTACTTCTGGCTCCCAAAGCAGAGTTTCTGCACGGAAGAACATGGAGGCATCATCACACTTAGTGTTGACTCGGGTGTATTCTGGCAGGTGCATGCTACAAACCTGCCTTAAAGGTTTCTTGACTGGCAAACCTGTGTTCTCAAGTCACTCACATGCTGTAGTAAAGTTCTCCAGTGCTGGGTAAAGGAAAGTTGAGCAAAGAGATGCTGCACCTCAACTTCATGATTCCTCGGTCTTCACAGGCTTGGTGAGAGAGCGTAATTCGCGTGGAATGGTTTGGCAGTCTGCTGCGTCTCTCAGCCTGTGCTCCAGTGCAGTAGCAGTAGAGCAGCCTGTTCTGGCGCAGGAGTCTGGACTGCAACAAAGTGGGTAAACGCTACCCAGGGACTCCGACCGGGGAAGGGGACTCGCAACAGGAACTGATCTTCAGTTACTGTCTTCTGATTGCCAGTTTTCAAACTGCAAGGTAGAAAAGGGAGGTTGCTTTGATGCTGTAAACAAGTTAACAGTATCCCTCTGTGAACACAGGTGCTCAATTTTCACAGGGACGTCTCTGGCTCTGTTGTATTGCTGTTGTGAACAGACTTTGACACATGGATGGAAAACTTGCCATTTTAATAGCATGCGAGTAGCAAACGAGTACACAGACTCTGGCTTATCTTTCCTTGGTCACTGACCAGGCACAAATAATGAACTTATTAGACTGAATTAATCTCTTGAAGGAAATGGTCTGAAATCCATCTGGTAGAGTGCTGAAAAGCAGACTCAATAAAATCCTAGAAAATTGACTGTAGAAAGGAGTTTTCTATTGGCAGAAAGCTGAATTGGATGACCTGAGGAGAGTCCTCTGTCTGAACTTTCTGATGCAAAGGCAAACAGAAATAAGCGATGGATCCTGAGCACAAGGTTTGCAAACTGCATTTTCCAGAGATGGAGAATTTAAATGCATTTGTTCCAGCTGGTCTTCTGTAAAACGATTCCCTCAGCGAGCTGTTGTGCCATGAGTGGCTTTAGTGTGATGGGGGAGCCTAACATTCAGAGGATGGTATTATGCACAGATCTAAGCATGCTTATTACCCATCTTAATTCAAAAGCCACTGAAGACACTGCCTGATCTCAAGCTATGGTGCAAATGAAGAAGAATCATCAGTAATTTCAGCTCTGTGTTCAAACCTGCTATCAATTTCTGTGACTGGAGATAAATGACAAGTTCTTATGGTGTGGCTGTTGTGTACCCACACCATTTCTACAGAGTACTTGCAATAACAGACTGCTTTTTTCTCCAGTGATCGCCAGATGCTGGCTGAGTGCACCAGGGAGTATGCCTTTTTACACAGAAACCTTTGGCGTTGCCTCTTTGCAGTAGCGGTAGATTCCCTCAATCTAGTCAGACCTTACATCTGGTGTGCTGGCTTCTGCAGGAGTCTCGGCACCTCACAGCCCGTCTCTTACTGATGCTCCACAAGAATTGCTCTTTTATGAGAGTGAGGCAAGTTGTGTCTTTTTTAATGCTAATGTTTTCTTCATAGCATACCTGCTTGCAGATGCCTAAAAGCATGCAGTAGTAAATGACGGTGTGGACGTAGTGGTGTGGATGTAGTCGCAGCTGCATTTAAACTCCAGAGCACTCCTTGGGGGTGCAATGGAGGTAATGCATGTCTCATCAGATGAAGTTTCGTGTGTTGTCCCTCAGCTTCAAGACAGTAGAAGGCACTGTACAATATCTAAGTGTCAGAACTTTATGTGGTCTCTTGGTGATGCAGTCCTACCAGCTAGAAAAACTTTAGAAGCTTTTGGCTTATTTTGCCTGGATCAAAGCTCAAGGTTAGCCTTAGGTTTGCTGGAAATGGACGACCATTGGAAGTAGCTTTTTTTGTGGTTTGGTTTTAGTGCACTCACTAGATTGAGGTTTCCAATTACAGAAAAACTAATTTTGCTTCCAAGTCTGGCTGGGAAATGGTCAACACTGATAGTCCCTTGGTAAGAGAAGTCATTGTTCCTTTTTGGCACTACCTGCAAATACAGTCATTAGCTGAAAAGTAGCAGGCTTTCTTAAATCTTCTCTTTGCTCGTTATTCTTCAGGGAACTGTATTCTGGAATATTTCTTAAACAAAGACTGTCCTTTCACCACACCGACTCAGCCCTGTCACGTCAACGCATTCTGTGGCGGCGTTGCCGCAGCGCTGGAGGTGAGGTGTGCAGGATGCTCCCTCGCTTGCCGACTCCTTCCCGCTGCCGGCGGAGCTCCGGAATCACTGGCACCGCCTGTGCCACCCTGCATGCCCGGTCAGCGGGGCTTGGCCCGGGCACGGTGCCCTGCGCGCCGCCCGGCCCTCCGCGTGCCTGGCCTGCAGATCGCCTGCAAACTTGTGGAGCTTCTTGAACAACAGTGAAGCGATTCTTTGGCTCTGTAAAATCTTGCTGCTAGTGCTGTGCAATTTAAAGACAAAATGCTTCCTGCTAATTATTAACAGACTCTGTAGGAACAGGCTCATTATAGGGACGCTGAACCCTGGCCCACCATCCTTTTTAGCACCTGAACAATGCGAGAGGGAGGGCGAAGAAATGAGAGAAACTGGAGTGCTGGCACCAATTAGTCCTGAGATTAGTCCTGAAAGAGGATTGCAATTTCAAGGCCAAAAAGAGTAGGGAGTGGGTAAAAGGATTTGAAATGAGATTATAGGACCTAAAAGCGCCTTTCTTTTGTTAGGGAAATAATTCAGCAGTTTTGCTCAAGCCAGTGAGACAATCCAGTTTAGTGGCTGAAGTAGGAGATGTGTGTCCTGTCACTTTTTAAGGTTCTTCAACTAAGTTGATCGCCAGTTGCATTTGTTAGTGCTTCCTGCGAAATCAAAGTGTTTTCAACAAACAAACAAAAACACGGAGGAAAGCTATTGCCTCATCAAAAGGCCGGTTGGTTTTCAGGAAGCTTATTTGTATTCTTTAAAAGGGAGGCCAAGGAAAGGAGGCAGATTGAACTCCTTTTTTTTTCTTTGGGAAAACTTTTTTTATGGTGGTTACTGTGAGACCGGCACTGGAGTCACCCTTTCACCACCCATCCTACAGATGAGTTTTAGTGCTGTTTTTTGTTTGTTGGTCTGCTCAGAGATGCAAGTCAGGCAGCTCCTACTTCAGTTAAAAGCACCATCTCCTGTCAGTGCCATAATGGTGTACATTGGTCTCTTTCTCCGGGAGGGAAGCGGGCACTAAGCCTTACTGCTCTATTGAAGAGACCACGATATATACTCATGTACCAGTAAGCGTAAGTGTCTGGGCCTGAAGACCGAAGCTTGCTTGGAGACAACAGAAAAAGAGGGCTTTTCCCCCTCCCTCTCCCTCCAGAAAGAAAATTTCAGAAGGGAGAATTACTGAAGAGAATTACAGATGTGGATTTAATAGGAGATATTTTGGTTTAGTACATTCACGACTGCAAGACTGGATGAAATGGTGACTCTTCTTCTGCCCTTCCCAAGAGGGAAGCTGTTTCTCTTGGGGTGGCACAAACACAAAAGTTGTGGAGGGATCATGAATGTATCTGTTACCAGCTTTTTTTTCTCTCTTTTCTTTTTCAGTGGAACTTCTCAGTGTGAAACACGTATATAGTCAGGCTCAAAAGCCCTGCTTTCAGTTTGCTGTGCCCACAAGTTTAGGGGAATTTCTTGGCGTGGAGGGGTAGTGAGCTCTGCCATGCTCTTGATTTCCCTTACTGCTGTTTCACACGAACCCTTGTTAAATCTGCTTTCATAGGCAAATGCTTATAGTTGTCTTCTAGTGTGGCACCGAGAGGTTAACGGGCATCATCGTGCAGTTCAGGCTGGTGTAGCATGAATAATGGGCAAGATTGGGTTGTATGGGGAATATACTGTTTGAGAAGACCTCTTTTAATAGAGGGAACCTTTTTTCTCTAGACAAAAACATTAAAATAGGATATTTTGTACTCTGTTCTTGGAGCTGAGCTGTTATCTTTAGAGTTTTTATAAACATGTTTTAATTCCCATCCAAAGCACTTGTTAAATGCTAAGTTTTTGTCCATTTTGGGCTTCATTCCATTTACACTGCTGTCATACACTACAGGGAATCTGACATGTTGCTTTCTAGCCTTCACAACCTATTCTAGAGTCCCTCCAAGAAAAGAGGGAATGAGAGACCAAGAGACAGACTTGCCAGTAGAGTTTCCACACAGACAGGGACAAGGGGGATGGGTGAAGAAATGCAAGCTCTCGTCCTGTCCATGGGACTTGTCTAAATGGCTTAATAAAGCTTTAGTGGTGAAATTGTCCCGTGCTGAGATGCCAAAGGCTCTACAAAATAGCCATAAACTTTCTGAAGTAGAATAAAGACAATAAAACCCGAAAGGGATTCAGCAAAGGGGATAATGTGGAGGAGGAGACAGTTTAGGCAGGGGTTGGCAATGAAAACAGAATGGGAAGTCCTCCTGATAGGTCAGCAAAAATGGTTTGGAGGGGGTAAACAGTGCACTGAGGTGACAGCAATTTCTGCTGGTACCATCCAAGTCCTGCTTCACTTCAAGTCACGTTTCTCTGTGATGTAAAGTTTAGCCCCAGGGATTTCTAAAAAGTTGGTTGAGCATGTTCCAGTTAACTGAGAGCTGCAGGTGGTATTTGTTGCACCCAGCAGAGGCAGTAATCTGGATGGTTCAGTGCTGCAAATGGCTGGGCTTGCTGCTTTCCAATTTCTGCCTATTTACTTTCAGTCCTCTGAGTGTTGGCGGGAAAATTCAGTGATGCACTGTATATGACACTGAAAAGGAGACTTGACTGTCAATGAAACCACTAACGTGAGAATTAACTGGAATGGTTTGGCAAAGTTGTTTGTTCCATTTCCCCCTCCTCCCCGATTTGTCAGAAGTTACATTAACACGTGAAGAAAATATTTCTGCTTAATTGATTGTAGTAAACGGATGTGCTATAAATTAATTGCCTCTTTAATGTCTAAAAGGTTATGTCTCATTCATTTTATGACTGATTAGTATAATTTCACTAGAATGAGCAAGCTTGAGGTCATCTGATGTTTGAAAAGCGTAGTTTGTTACTTTCTGTGATTTGCTGCTTTAGAGGGCACAAATGTTGTCTGGGGATGTCAGGGTGTCAGTGTCTCTTTCTAAACACCAGTGAACCATAATTAATTGTTTCCTGTAATCTAACTCATTGATTTTCTATATTTGAGGTGATCCAAGGAGCAGCTTTACTCCAGGGATTAATTACAGAGAGTGAGAGCGTGCATACACTCATGAACATATTTTTGCTAGTTAATACTAATGAGGATTTTTTGCAACCGCATGGCAGACTGATTCAACTGGAAGGAGAATTACACAGTATCTGACAGATAACCATGCTCATCCTTAGCAGCTCCTTTTGGTGCCTGCAAAGATCGTGCTCTTTGTTAGTGAAGAACCCCTCTGTTTTTGGGGTTGCTCACCAGCAGATGGACCTCCCAGAAAACCTTGGTTCTTCGAGGAGAGAGCTTGCAATCTCTTCCGCTGACTGTTAAACCAGACCTGTTAGGTGGGGGGCACAGGGGATTGCTGGATTGTCATATTTGGTTTTATGCTTTATCCTTCTTGAGCTTTATCAAGAGAGAGTGAGTGGCCTAGACTCTCTCTGTAGGCTTTGTGTTTTCGCACAAGGTTGTTACCAAGCTGCTGCTTAGATACACAATGCAGAAATGGTAGACTCAGATATTTGCAACTTTTTGTGACTTTTCATGTTCATAACAATTTTTTTCAACCTTGCCAACATGAAGTCGCAGTGGATAAAGCAGAGATGTAGAAAACAGTATCTCATTGCAAAAGTAATTGCCTGCTCACCTTCACCTTTCCTCAGACAGCCTTTATTTCTACACCTCTCCTTTCTGCTCAGAATCCCAGAGTGAAGAGAAGTGTTTAAGCCCTGTCTTACTGAGCTGCGTCCAATTTCTGCACAAGCAGCTGAGGAGAAGCAGGAAATGGAGGGAAACGTAGACCAGATTGTGGATTCCACCAGTGAAACTGAGATTTGTTGAAATAATAATGTTGAAAGACAGTTTCTGGGGAAGTAGTGTCCTTCTTGGTAGCAATGCAGCTTCATCAGTCATAGAATCAGTCAAGAATCACTGGCTTAAAGGTAGAGGGGTGACTTCTTGCTATAAATTATGTGAAGGTCATCTTTGCTTTTCCTTACTGAGTTCCTTCATTCATGCAGGTATTATTGTAACTTGAGAAAATTATTAAGTACAATGCTAGTATTCTCAACAGACTGAACAGCTGTTGGGAGAGGTAAGGATTAGGGATAAAGATGCACACTGAATTTTATTTCCCATTACAGGTGGGAGGTTCATTTTTCTGCTAAGGTGAAAGTGGCTAATGATAATTTTAAAAATGAGTCAAAATAAGGTCCTCTGAGTATTTGTTTACAGTTAGATTTGCAGAACATGTGAAATTCATTATTTCATACTGCTTTAGAAAATGGTAAATAGAAGATATCGGGAGTTGGGTGCTGTGGTTATTGCTACTGTAATAACAACAACTAGGAGTGCTCTTATTCTGGAGACCAGAGGAGTACAGATTACGTACAGTTCCCAACCACAGTTCATTGGGGCTTCTTCATTTTGGCAGAAACTGTAAAGAGGGAAGAGACTTCTGCAGTGTAAATACCTGTGAGGTCTTATCTCCTCTGGTCCTTGAATTTGAGCCTTCGTTGAGTCAAAGACTTTTCTGGTTTAAATGGAAAATTTCCTATCTTCTCCTGACTGGGTTGGGCTGCTAGGATAGAATTTAGTCAAGCTTTTGCTGTTTGCTTTAAATTTACTGTACAGTGGAGGGCATACTGTTACTCTGCTTTTAAGTTGCTCTGCATCCAACCTGAGGCATTTGGGGTCTGTTCAGGAGAAACGTTGAACTCTGGTAGGTGCAACTGATGTCAGTCAGTGATGAGGAGGCCTAATACGATAGCAGTGTGGGTTGTCAGCAGGGGCCTGGAGCTGGGAGGTGGGGCGTCTGGGGGCTAGTCCTGCTCTGCTGCGGTTTACTGGGCGTTCTGGAGGTATGTTGTTATCTCTGTGTATATGTTTTCCTTTCTGTGAATGGAAGTGGTATCTCTGTAGCTCTGTGGGTGGGAGGATTGATCTAGGTGATGTGTCTACAATGTTTCTGAATAAAAAAAATGCTGTATTCTCTTCCTTCTTTTGTTATATCATAGATCCAGACTGTGAGATGAAACAGCCCGGTATTAGGTGCTGTAGTTTCATGTGTGTGTTGATCTGTCCCTCCCCCATCTCTACAATACAGCTCTGAGTGCTTCAAACTGAGTAATCACAGGAATGTGAATGAATGAAAACTGACAAATTTTAATACTAAGTGTTTTATGCCTTAGCAGTTTATTTCTAAAAATGTATCTCTAAGGATAACTTGATATTTGTGCCTTAAACTTTTGTGTTGGTGACAGAAGCACCCACAAGCTGTCTTACCATTCATATCTTGTGGACCTCGCATGCTGTGCAGTATGATCCTCTGGGACTAATCTTCTGGGGGATAAGAGTGTGACCATTGAATGCAGGACTCGTGTAGTAGATATGCATGAAGAGGCAGAATTGAGATTAATTAAAAAATGTAATTGGGACTTTCCAAATACGTGAGCACTTGACTTTTGTTTTGTTATTATTATTGTCATTATGTTTTCTGCTTTTACGTAACTTTCTGATACGTGCATCAAACACTTAGGTGTGTGGCCCAGTGACTGCAAACCTCTGCACCCTCCTCTCCAGCAGTGCTGTGGAGCCTATAAGCACATTAAGCTTCCCAGGGAAAAATACCCTCAGCATCTGGGAGAGGTTAAATGTTCCAGGCGAGAGGTTAAACATTCGTTTTGTCCTCTGCTTCTGTAATTCCAGAAGCCAGATTAGTTCTGAATCATCTGAACCACATTCATTCAAGATTAATGAGAAAGACCAAGTATGGAAAAATTCAGCTGGTAAGCACCTTGACTTTGAGCAAGTGATGGAGGGGGAGTTGGTACTGGCAGCAGCCTGCGTGTCATGCTTGGTTTTGAGTTTCCTTCGTTCTTAAATTGGTGAAATGGGGAATCGCACCATACCGGATAAACAAGAATTTCAGCAAGCAATATGAAGCATTTTAGGAGGAAGGACTTAAAGGCCTCCCCTTTCTGTTTCATTGGAGATCAGCTTTGCCCTTTTGCATGTGCACAGGTTTGTAACTTTGTGCACGTTCAAAGTGCATTGATGTCTTTAAAATTAACAAGTGGCGTATTCTCACTAATGGCTGAGAAGCAGTTCTGGCAGAGATGTGCATATCGTTAATCTCAAGTCCAATTGACTGACAGACCATGGTTAAGCCGTGGTTAGAAATGTGAGTGGGAGCCTCATGTAGAAAGTATTTATGAAACCTAGGCAGGTCTTTCAGCAAAGCTGTTTGAAGTTCAGGACGAGAATAACAGAAGTCAGTTGGGTGACCTTGGGCTTTTTAAAAATTTAATCAGTTTGCATTTGGGAAAAATGCTTCGTTTAGTAGAGCTGTTGTGCCTGGGTGGCAGCTCTGCCATTTCACTGCTGTTCAGTTGCTCAGGTGGTCGGTATGGAAGTTTTCTAGGGTCTTGTCTGTGTTGTAGCATTAGCTATCAAGACTCTTTACATCAGGTTGAAAATGAAGGTGAGCCTAGATCTAGGCAATTGCTAGGACGCATGTATTTTCTGGAATCTGTTTTTTTCAGGAAATCTGAGATTAAAGACTTCCTTTTTTTTTTTTTGCTTCCAGTGCAATTCTAATCAAGTAAAACCAAAACAGAAACGAACCCTTTTTCCCCCCTCACTTGTTTTGCAGCAAACAAAGGCTTGGAAAGTTGGAAAACTGGAGCACTCCATTTCTGATTTTGTAGAATAGAAGAGAATCAAACTTCTTCCCCACTGGCCAGGTCAGCACTTGATGCTGCTATGGCCCAAAGGAGGCCTCTGGTCTGAGGTTCTGACCTTCATGGTCTCAGAGGCCAGTGGCTGCCTGTAAATGGGATCTTCTCATCTGGGCTTCAGGGGACTGACCTGCGATGCCTGCGTGAGCTGGCACAAACATGCTCCATAACACAAGCAAGGTAACTCTCAAGTTTCCCCAGCCTGATGACCACCAATTTTTCATCCAGTGATAGATAGTCTAGGAACCATGTAAGAGCAGTTGTGAAATAAGGAGAAACACAGCAGTACAGCATGTGAAGTAACCTGTGTTTTTCCTTACTTCAAAATCAGGAAAGCAGGAACAAATAACAATCCATGCTCTAGAAGTGAGCACCTTCTTTAACTACATGCACTTCAAAAGACTATTCCCTCACCTATTGTGTTGTTACTTAACAATTCTTTATTCCTTCCGGAGATATGTAGATTATGTCAGTAAGAACTTATTCCTGTTTTTAACACAAAAGAAGAAGAATAAAACTGAGACGGAAAGGATGAAATTACTTGCCTGAAGTCACTGTGTGATTCAGTGGTGGAGGCAGAATTAGAATTGGAAGCTCATAGCTGGCATCTCCCAATTCCCAATGGAGACAAATCTTTTTTGAATTAAAAGTAATGTGGGACAGTTGTCTCACCATGAATTTTCAAATATACCTTGACTTTTTCCTATTTCACTATTCAGCCTAAAATTATAATGTGTTCACAATAAATAGTTAAAATACTTAACCGTAGATCAGTGAGGAATTTGCATTTTGCCCTATGGCTGGCATACCTCAAATAGCCATCTCTCATAAAACAACAACTCTCTAGAAATTACAATTTTTAAAATTTATTTAAAGAACAAATCCTCCTTTGTTGTCTATAAATATATATTCAGCTCTCAGCAAAGACCAAAATTCTGGCTGAAGGCTACAGAGTCTCACCAAGGGGACAAGAAGGCTTCATATATCACACCAGCAGTGAGAGGGGTCTTTTGAGCACTACAGCAGAGTCATTTATGAACTCTGAAAGGCACATGACCATGTTTTAAAATTAGGAATTACCCTTTTTATGCCTCATTCTGGAAATTTGAGGAGCTTTTCTTATCCTTTTTTTTCCCCTTCCTTTCTTTCCCCCTCTCTCTATTTTATTGCTTAATTACTTATTTTTAGTGGAGACAGTGACAGGAGAATGGCTTTGGCTATTAGGAGAATGGCTTTGGCTATTTGGAGAATGTAAAGGTTTGGCCAGCTTTCCACTTCATCCTTCAAAAAGTAACATTACACTTTATTTTCAGGTGTTCCGTTCATGAATAGCTTTCCTGAGCAACTCTTCTTTTGTCTTTAATAAAAATTTAGATGTAATCCCTCTGGCAGTCGTGTCATATAGAAAACTCATTTAGAGTGCGCAAGAGATCAAAATTTTATTATTCACTCGAAAATGTGTTAGACACCCTAGAGAAACCAGGAAAGACTCCATCCAGGAGCTTAAAGTCTCGATCCCGCATGTCGCAGTAAGTGAGAGATACCAGGGAGACAATAAAAGAGGGAATTGCAGAGGAAAGAGAAGCAGTACCAGAATATTAGATCAGCCTTCATAAATTAAAAATTGGTATTGTGAATTCATAAATCTCCTTAAGAATAATGTTTTGTCAGTTACGGAAAAGTCGAGAAGATGGAGTACTGGATTTATATATTTAAAATCTCTAAAGTAATCAGTTTTCATTAAAATCAGGAAATACCTTCACACGCACGTTCCAGATATGTTTTTATGTTTTTATTTTTTTAGCCCAGGTTAGCAGAGGGTTTTTTCCCTTTGGCTGGATCGGAAGCTTGCTTGCCTGTTGCTAGGTGATCGCTAATTGTGGTATTAGCTGCCAGCAAGCTGCTGGCAGGGGTTACAAATTTTTTCTTCCTTGTTAACAAAATGCATGTGTTAGAGGTGTGATGGTATCTAAATGCTTCTGTATTGCTCAAAATTTATAATGAGAGTGATAAATTCTTTAATACAACTATGGTTACGTACCCAAGTATAGAGCATTAACCCCTCTTTGCAGTGCAGTAGTCTTCTTAGCCTCCGTCCAGTAGTGGCATTAAAGTTGAGTGTAGAAAATGGAGCTGATAAGGCAGTAGAAGGATCTGAGCTCTCCGGTGCAAGCAGTGACGAGCTGACAAGTGTTACAGGCGTGCTCAACCAGAATGAGATGCCGTCTGTCCTGTGTTCACTCTGCAAGCTCGTGGTGGTGTGGTTTGGACCGAGTGACCTCCTCCCGTGCCGTCCGACAGCCACTCTGCAGACCATGTTTGTGCAGTGTGGGAGCCAAGAGGACTGCTCGTTGCCATAGTCATGAATATTTCTCATGCCTTACTCAGGGCGACTGCTGTAAGGAAGTACTATGGATCTTCCAGTATCAAGGGATGCTGTATTCCCACAAAAGTATATTTCTTAAGCTTTTTTCTCAGTTACCAACCCGTCCTAAATTTACTTCTCAAGGAATGGTAAAAAATTACAGTCTTTCAGCTTAGTTGGACATCCATTTATATACCTTATGGTAGCAGTGTGAGTCCAGCTTGCATCCGGAGCTGAATGTACTTGTCAAGAGCATCACTCCCTGCTGCCACTAGATACAAGGTTTCATGGGCTCCAGCCAGGTAAAGGCACCTGCAGCTATTGTTATCTCAGCAGCTTGAACATAAGAATAATTGTGGTTTAGCTGCTTTTCAGAAACTTTCAGAGGTGGGTTTCTATACCTGCAAGATCCTCGGTTGGTTACTCTTTGACAAAATGGTTTGTTGTTTGTAGGTTTGGTGTCCTTGACATTTCCTTCAGTTCACTATTTGTTGGAGGTGTAGGTGAGACTTGCAGTGAAGTATTTTGCACTGTGGCTGGCTGGTGATGGAGTACTTAACAGCATGGGTACAGCGATGCCTTTGTTCCCTTCATCTGGCAACTGCAGGTTCTGCTCCCAGGAATTTTCAGTTATATTGCTGTCCTGATAAGTGCTGTCCACCCTGCAGCAAAGGGTGATGATCGCAGTGAATTGGGTGCTCTCCCATCCACTTGTTCTGCGTTACTGGGAACTTGCTGCGCTTGTCACGAGAGGAAGAGCTGTTATTTCTTCCTGACACATCTTTTTGCAAAATCTGTGGGCTGAGCTGGATGTAGAGGCACTTCAGTCAATCATCTTCACTTGTGCCCATCGGTTTTGCCGCTGGTGAGGGCTGGAGAGGGGAACCTCTGTGTCGCTGCAACGTGTTTGTAGTCTAGCAGCTGTTTGCTTACTGCAGGCTCTGTGTTGGCTATGTTGTGTGCAACAGCTTGTTAGCTTACAGCTGACTCCGTTCATCTTTCTGCCCCTTACCGAGCTAACCTGCCCTGTACTCCAAGCTTTCCTGAGAGCCAGGGTGTGCTTGAGCTCCAGCTATGCCCCAGTGGCTGAGCCCACCACCTTTTGGATGTGGTGGGCCAAAGTGTGTGTGGAGCATCTTCCCTGCCTCCCTACTGAGCCTTCTTTCTTCGGGCTAATAGCTCCCTGCTTCAGTCGCCTTTGAAGTGTATGTTCGGCAGGGGGTTGTTGGCTTGTTTGTTTGTTTTCCCCCCTTTCTGTGTCCTGCTTACCATCACCCTCAGGACATATTTGGTAACACAGTCATTGGCCTATATTTATTGCCTTTCTTCTGTGTTTTCATCATCCCGTAATTGTGGCGTGTAGTCCCACACAATTGAATTTGTTTTGAATTTTTAGTTGTTTGGCCTTTTTAAATCTATTAATCAGGCTTCTCTGACAAAGAGTCCTGTGAGAGTTTTTTGGCATAGTTGTGAAATACTGCAACTATGAGAGAGAATTCATACCCTGAGTTTTTTTTTTAGTGCTTGGCTTTAAGAACTGCAGTCTCCTTGCTCTGATGTGAATTCCAGAAGACAAAGGATTTATATTTCCTTTTTTAAGTCTCTTGAAGCCTACACACCTTTTAAAGTTGGTTGTTTTTTTTTTTTTTTAATATAAATGTGTGGCATACGTTTTGGTAGAAATAATTAATCGGGGTGGGCTCACATGCATTATTGCTTCTGTATGCCCTGGGAGCTCCTGGTTGGACTGGCCGGCTGCCACGAACCTTCACTGGCTGGCCAGCCAGCCTTCACGTCGGCCTGGTTTCCAGCACAAGTGGTGTCCAAGTCAACACATTCCCATGGAATGTTTTAGATTTCAGCAAAGCAACATTTTCCTGTGGAAAAGCCTTCCCTCAGAAAAATCCCTGCTAGCCCTCGGTCAGGTGGCTCCCAGTGCCCAAGGGCCCTGCAGTACAACGAAGTTTCCTACTGGTTGTGTCATCAGAGGAAAAACAGTTCATCGCTTGCCTTGAGTGGAAATAGAATCCCACTTGTCATGAAAAATCGATAGTGAGTCCCCGGGAAAGGTTGGGTTTGGTCAGGGCTGGCTCCTAGTCCTAGATATCTCATTTCACACGAGCAGATGCTCATGGGTTAAACACTGTTAGTCGTCAGTTCTCTCAGCTGCTGGTTTTCAGCAAGCATGTGAATACTTCGTTTGCTCCCTGTGGTGGTGCACGGATGCCACAGCGACAATGACTGTGCTTCAGAGGGAGGTGGATCCTGCACTGGTTGGACGTGAACTTGCACGCCCAGGACCTGTTTTATGCATTTGCTACAAATACCATTGCAGCCTGGATATCCCTTTGGCTGAGGGTATGCTTGATAGTATTTTCTGCACATTAAACCAACGGTCCTTGATGGGTAATTGTTGGTGTTTCACCTGTAGTTTTATCCATAAACTATACTGATACATGTTCTTTCAAGATGTTAGTTTGAAATCTCAGCTCTTTATTGAATGATCCAAATCTGTTTCCTGCCTCCCTCCCCATGTGCCTTGGGCTCATCTGCTGCTGGGACTTAGGTCAGTCCAAACCTGTGCACAACAAAAATGTATTAGACCACAAGTTTCTTTGCACTGATACAAGAGTTCAAACTAGCTACTGCTTTTCTTTTAGTAGCTGTGTGGGGATTTATTAGAAATTAAGTATGACTTTAGTCAGTATGTTTAGTTGATAAGTTTGGGGAAAAACTGCCATCAGTAATGCTAACTGCATAAGTATTAATCTTACAGCACGTATTGATTACAAAAGAAATTTCTAAAACCAGATTTTGCATTTTTATTTTGCCTAAATACAGGATATGCTCTTACTTATATAGGAGAACCAGCCACTCTTCTCCAGTAGCTTGCAGACTACACCAAAGAAACACTTTGTTTGATAAAACGCCTGGGATGGACCAAATGTTGTTTTGTTATAGATGGGCTTTAGAAGAATGAACTCCTTCAAATGGTTTCTTAATCTGTAACAGGGAGAAAGCAGCTTTTGAACACTTTAATGTGAGAGGTAGTTTAACTCTGTCATTTCTCAATTTGAAATAAGTTTTAATAATTAATACCATCTGAGACTTCATGTGCAAAAGTTTGGGAACAGAAAGAGAATTTATCCAACACAGATCAGGCATAGCTAAACTTCAGCAAAGCCCTGCAAAAACCGAAGTTTGTTGTTTGAAAGGCTTGACCGGTCGCTGCGGTACGTTATTTACATGCTTGAATTCTTTAGCTTCCTTCCCTGGGAAGGCACAGTTAGTTTTCTCAGTTCATGTGGGTTTGTGCTGAATCAGATGGAGTTTTTTATGAGAGCCTTGGGCCTTTTTTTAAGTTGGAAAATAAGATAAATCACTATGGCTTTGTTTCTCTAGTGGAGACATTTTGTCTATTCAAATATATACGCTTTTCCCTCTCCTTTCTTTAACCCTCTTCCACCCATGTACAGGCATACAGCAGCCTGGGAATAATTTTTTTCTATGGTTTCATTTCAGAATTTCACCATTTTTTTCCTTGGGCTTTTGAGAGGCATATAGTTGCCATACTGTGATTTCTGATTTCTGTGGCAAATCTGTACGGTATGAAGACTACGCTACGGCTTTCCACTTGTAGCTTGATGGGTCCTGTCCCAGAGATTATCTTAGACTCTGATTAGCTATAAAACTGTGAGCCTGTCCTACAGGAGTGTGAATGCCCTCAACAGCTCTTGACCTTCATGTGAATTGAGGAGCTACACTTGAAGAGCTGGCACTTACTATAAGGAATGCAAACAATAGGTTACATTAAGCCCTGCAAAGTGGGTGTGTGTATTCAGACGAGTGCGTGCCACAGCACACTCCAGCACCTAGACTGTAGACCTACTTAATTTCTTTTTGGTCGTTTTGGTCTTTCTCTGTCTCTCTCTCAACTCACCTTTTTGTTCCAGAGTATCAGAGGCTTTTATTACTCATGTAATTGCTTTGGTTCCCCTTACAGTCCATATTTTAACACATGAAGTTTTTATATGTTAGCACAAGAGTCTCTGCAGAATAATTGTGAAAGCAGTGTGTTTTTTATAAATGGTATTTTATCAGAACTTCGCTAATGCTGTCAGTGTAGTAGATAATATCTGTTTTCCATTTCATTGCATTTTGTGTAGCGGTAGTCAACTCAAAAGGTGACAAAAGTAACTTTGAACAGAAATGGTGTGTGGAGCTTCGTTCACATTTTGCATCCGAAGAGGAAGGTGGATTACCTTAAAAAGGCAGAGTGCCTTGCAGTAATCTCAGTGAAGGATATTTAGTCCCTTGCTTTTAATTTGTGCTCGAATTTGGACACAGGGCAATTATTTAGGTATTGACAGCATAGTTTCATGATACTAATTTCAATAAAAGCTTAGTTTCTTAAAATACCTATGATTGTCTTCAAGCTTTAGAGGACTCTGAAACCTGTTTCATGACAGAACGACCCCCTGGCAATCTGTCTCTTGCACCTGCCTTGACAATGCTGCAACAAATATTTTCCATGTTTTTAGTTATTTCCCTTAGGTACTGTGCTTTTAAAATACTTGCCACGCCTGAGCCCTAGGATGCAGTCAGTGAACGCCTGCAGGTAGTGCCTCTCCTGTCGGGGACTCCCCATACAGCAAGAGCGGCAGCGGCGGCACTCTCGCTCCGGGCGAGCACCGCCTGTGGATTTCCCTGGGGAGGGTGAGCCGTGCCGTGCTGGAAGGAGGGGCACGCCTGGCCCGCAGTCATCTGCACTGTTCAGAAAAGAGCAAGGTTACCTTTTATGTGTGGGAGGGTTGGTCCTTCTGCCGACAGACATGGCTGTGGGGTAGCCACCGTAGGAAGGGGAGCTGTTCTGGTGTGGTGGTGACGGTGCAGCGGTGCTCCGGTGCCTTTGCAGGAGAGGAGGGGTGCAGGCAGCCATCGGGCGCTTCCTCACAGCCTCCCTTCTTCTCCGGCTCGCCGGGACCACAGGTTGTTGGAGTGGGTGCTCCACAGTCCTATTTCCCGCAGTACTGTGGGGCTGCTCCGAGGCAACGAAGAAAACAAGGTTTAGAGGATCATACCGATTTTCCCTCCTCTTTCTTTTCCCGTGTGTGAATCCGTTCTTCGCCTTCAGCCGCGCTTGTCACAGGAGAGGCCTCTCAGAGGCCATTTCCTCTGGGCAGCCTCTGTGCCAAGCAGGAGGCAAAGCGAAAGAGGGACCTGGCAGTGGCCCGAATTCAGGGAAGAGCTTTGGTACAGGCGTGCGCTCCCATGTGCCAGGCAACCGAGGGCCCACCGTGGCCACCACCCTGCCGGGGATCTCAGGGGAGCCGCCGTGGTCACCGAGCACGCACCGGCAAAGGCCAAGCTTCATTAATTCTGGTGCTCGCGGGACAGCCTGTTGAGCTGTGTGTTTCCTGACGCGGTGAGGTGACCTCTGCGAAGGGCTCTGGCGGAAGCACGGAAAACGCCCGGTGCCTGGCCAAGGCCTTTCCGTGTTGATGCATTAGCTGGGGTAGCAGGTTGTTATGGTTGAGTAAAAGCCATAAAGCATTTGGGTTTTTAGCAGATGGCCGTGAGTATATTTTGCTGTACTGAGAATTCAGTAAATATTTTTGACATTGATTTGTTGTGGTTTTTTTAATTATTTATTCCAAATTGCTTTTTTCTCTCTTCCTCTGAGAGAATGTGGGCGTGTGCTTTGCTGAGGAGGTTTTTCCTTGTAAAGAGAATGGTGAATCTTGAAGCAAATTGACCTATTTTTAACGTGAAATTTTAGACCCTTGCTTGAAGGCAAAAATGCCATGATGTTACATTAGCTTTAAAAACAAAACGGAATTCATGCATATAGTAACTTACAATTGTTTAATGTAAATGAGATTTTCTTTACACTTATTTCTTATTACCTTTAGCACATCAGGTCCACCCATTTGGCCAGGAAGCACCTTTTTCAAGAGGAATGGAGCCCTTCTACAAGGTAGGTGATGGATACTACATCTTGGAGTAACTTTTCTACTTAACAAATACCTCTTGCAAATTGCATAGCTTTTGTAATATTCACTGGGCAAGAAGTAACCAAATGTTTTTTCTTTCCTTTAACCTGTCTCCTTTATTGCGCATCTGGTGCCTTGAAAATGACGATTTACTGCATACAGTGAGTGTAGTCTATGAAAGTTGCTGCTTTTTTACTTTCCTCAGATTATTAATTTGCTTACTGTAAAATGTGGCAAAGGGTGACTTTTTTTTTCTCCTTTGTGTGGATAAGGAGTGCTCAGAAGGAAGTGTTCCAGGAACACTGCTTTTAGCTCTGTGGATGAAGCATGGTTGTTCTTTGAGAGAGATCCTTTCTTTTACTTCCTAATTGTGCTGATAGCAAAACATACCCAAATGTTGGTAGTGGTGCTGTAGCAAGGAAAACAGTGGCAGAGTATTTGTCTCAAGAGACCTACCATGTTTAAGGGTGCTTATATTCATAGAGGAATGTTAAATATCTCATTTCCATTGGATGGACTATATAAACAGAAGCTATATGGCTGCAGTTTTGATAGGTGAAGATTTTCAGTCTATCTTACCAGATTTTTAAAAATCATTATTCCTTGCTAAGTGTGTTTATATTTCTGCCATTGAGTACATAGAACTACCATTGCTCTTAATGGAAGTATCTTGGGAACACAGAAGGGTGTTTCCCCGGACTGTATGCATTTGTCTATGGTGCAAAAGTAACTTACACTGTTCAGGATGATTTTATGGTCTTTGCAAGTATTTGTCCATGAAGTGTCTCAGTTTTGTGTTCATTCTCATGGTGCCAAGAGTTTTCTGGCCTTCTTTCTGGCAGAAAATGCTGCATAATGTTCTCCAGAATATTTATCCAAATCACTTAGGATGGAGCCTTACTCACAACTAGGCTCACAAGCAAATAATCAGCAGGCAGTACTGCTCACCTTCAACACTCCATCCAGCATCTGTAGTTTACCTGAGAATTTTTTTTCAACTGATTCCTTGCACATATCTAAGAATTTGCATCATTGTGTTACCTAATACCTATGCTGAAATTTGTTCAAACAAATTTTAAATACAGTAAAGCACCCAGGTTATTTCTTAACACTAGGAGGTGGTATAAATTGTTGAGTTTGGCAGCTTTTGTCTTGATACGGCAGATCTGCTACCTTTGCAGTCCTTCCTAATGGAAAGAACTAGAAATTTTTTTTTTTTTTTTTGTGGGAAGGAAAAAAAGAAACTATTGTGAATGGATATGCTTGATTTGTTTTCAGTTGTTCAACAATTCTAGTTTTAAATGTGTACCTGCACATATACAGTCTTTGTAATTTGAATTCATAAAGTGTAAACTATTCTGGCAGGTCTGTATGGCACAAATATTTTTCATCTTCTTGTGATGCAAGATCTCCAAGAATTGGTAACAACTATTTTGTAGTCCTTCCTATCTCAGTTGTTCCTTAAAGCCTTCTCCTAATAAAGAGTGCGCTGTTCTCCACTCTCTTCTCTGCCCTCCTCTGCCTTCCAAATTTGGGAAGAAAACCCCAAAAGCCCAAATCATTTTTGCATATTAAAGAAATAAAGGGGAAAAAAGAGAGATGACTGCCTTTTCAAGCAACTAACAAAGCCTAACAGACCTTTAACTGAGTTGGCATTCTGAGTTGCCATTTCAAGTGGAAAATGCAGCCAATTTGAACTCTTAATACGCATGATACGACTGAGGTTGGAAGGATGAGAGAGTGTGAAGAAAAACCTCATTAAACTCATCTTTTAACACTTTCTAGTGTTAATTTTAAAACAAGAAAATAACTCAACTAAGCCTTACTTTCTGTCTTTCTATTTTTCATTTTTCCCTACAATGAGCTCTTTCACGTACAGGCGTCAGCAGGTTGCCTGGAAGTAGTGCATCTACCTGTTTGCTGCTTCTGACTGTCTTTCCAGAAGACCTGTGTAGAGCGTACCTGTGTAGCGGGTGCAGGGAGGTGTGAGATGAGATGAGGGCATGGAGAGGTTTGTCGAGTCCTACCTTACATGACCATCTTAAGGTTTTTTTTCCAGTGCTTATATCCAACTTAATGCAAACAGGAGAATGAAAAATTGACTCAATTAACAGTGTCAAGTTATAGTACTGCCTTTTGATTGGCAAAAGTTTAGGTAACAAAGGGATTTGAAATTATTTTTACTTGATAAGTGTTTTGCTACATCTGAAAAAATGTTCAGTGTGTGTTAGACAATAATACAGAATAATTGTGAAATTTAATAAATGTGATATTGATGTGCACTTGCCATACCTCACTTCTTCTGAGTTGTTAAGGAAAATGCTCTTTTTCTGGTTTGGGCAATGAAGAGAAAAAAATCTGCAATGTAAGTCATACCTTTTTTAACCAAGAAAGCCTTGTGGATGCTTCTGGTTTCCATTCATTTTATACCTGAACTATTTGGCAAAGTAATCTTAACCATTGTAAAGCATTTAACATATCTCTCCAGAGAAAGTGACTGAGAAACCAGTTATCTGTACCTCAAAATAGCAAAGGAAGAGAAAGGGAAGCTAAAATTCGTTGTAGCCATTCCGTGTCCTTAATGTCTTTGACATGAGCAGGATTAATTCTCTGCCTTTCTGTCTGTTTTTGCTTCTACTTTTTTGAAGAATTTTGTGGGGGGAAAAAAAAAGTAATTTTCTTTTTGCCTATGATTTTATTAGCTATGAGATGTCTACCTCTGTGTTTATTTTGTGGATCATAGTACTGCTGTTCCTAGCATTAACTCTCTAATCAAAACAAATGAACAATAAATTTACTTTTTGTGCTAAGTCACCTGCTCAGGTCCTTTTTGAAATGTTGAGTTCCTTCTACTATGTGAGGATTGCTTGTTATATTTTGTGCTCTTCGGTCGTCTCATGAAGTGCCATGCAGAGCTTAATATAGGTAGGACCTTCAGCCTTACCAGTTTCTGATACCTTCTCTCAAAACTTGTATGTCCGTGGAGATTGCTGTGTTCTAGCCTTCAGGATTCTCAGATAAAACAGGTTTTTGCTCTTACTGCTTTACTTTTTCTATCAGTTTTTGTAACTTGTTATTGTAGATACTGTGTTTTTGTTTCAAACCACAGCGTATGTTTTTTTAAACCTGCTGTATGGAGAGCTTTTGCTCCCACTGCTTTTTCTGTTCTCAGCTGTCATAACACATCCATTCTTATTTAATAAAATGTATTATAGGAACAAGTCTTTTTGGTGGAAAAGATTTAGATGAATTCTAAACTCCTCCGGAGCTTGTGCTGGGTGAAGTAGGTGGGGACATAGTCACATTAACTTCAGGACCTTGGAACTAACGTGTCGCGTTCAGATAAGGTCAGTTTCGTTGCCTCTGCTCTGGTCTTGAGTGTTAATCTCATGTTACAGACTTGAGGCAGTTGCTCACAGATCAACAGTAATAATAAAACTATTTTGCTCTCAATGTATCTAGCATTCTACCCTGAATAAGTTAAAAATACATCTTCAAATTAACTTTTAGCAGTGGTCATGTAAATTCCAGCTACTGAGTGCTGCTTGTAAGATGTAACTGGACTGTGCAGGGTTTTGGTTTTGTTTCTTAAAGATACAACTTTCATTTTGAGGGAAGAAAGTACCATACTTACTGGTCTTTTTGTCTTACTTGCCCTCACACTTTAATAAACTAAATGGAGCATATTACTGTGTCTTCTCGTATTGGATTTGTTCTGTCCTGAGTTGCAAGGAAGCGTATGTCGAAGGTGTTTGTGGATGTAATTACAGCTGGCACAGAAACAGAGTGCCATACAGTGAAAACAGTAATCTGTGTCTGCCGTTGCTGCTGCAGTGGGGATTGAAACAAGCGTGCAAGAACTGCGGGGGTTGCCCCAGAAGAGCAAGAGCCCCATGACTGGGCAGCAGCTGACATAAAGCAATGCCTCTTCTTGGGTTTACGGCAAGTACACATCTGCCTGGCTTAATGCCACTCTTGGGTAAGCTTCCTGAGGTTCCAGTCAAAGCCTGGAAGAAGCAGGCCCTCGTGGTAGCATGGTTAGTGATTCTTCATCGTCCAGGGAAGGAAAGTGAACCTGGGTCACCCAGTCCCTGTCGCTATTGGAGCTGAAAATGGAGACAGCCTTCATCACCGTGACTAGGTTGTCCACCTTGGATTGCAGCTTCCAGCAGTTCCCAACCAACTGGAGGTGCAGCCGTGATCCCTGCCGTGCTGTCTGCTTTCTTCTGTGGGCAAGGTCCTCCACTTCCTCTTCTGATGATCACTACAGTTTAAATCTGCTGCCTGTGGATGTTAAATGAAAGATACGAGCTCTTGCTCCAGAGATCTTGCAGACCCAGACTCATACCTATTAACAGGATTGCAGCAGTCAGTGAACTGAATTCAAGACTGCTTGGCTTTCCTTTGAAGCCACAATTCTCCTTTAATTAGAATGGAAAAAAAGATTGGCAAAAATCCCTTCCCATTCACAGAACACAGGAGGGGAGGAGCAAGGAGTCGCCTGTGGCCTCTGGTCCCACTTGGCTGAGTGAGCCTGAGAAAGGAGGGATGGTCTTCCGCAGAGCTCACAAGCTGGTTTGTTCTCCTTCTGCCATCAGCTGCAAGGAACAGGCATCCTCATGCTCCGGAACAGAGCAAGCAATAGGATGCTTACAGGGGGATGGCTTGGCCTTGTGTGAGACATACTCATCTCTGACTCATGCTTCTAGCAGCCCATGTGTGGTCTGCCTTGGTCCAGCTGCCTTGGCTGTAGCTGGCACCACCTGTGAGGAGCTCTGGCAGGAGAGAATTGGAAGACACTGTCTTCACACCGTCAGGAATCACCAAAACCAGCATGAGACAGTGACTCCAGAGTTGTTGCAGAGCAGAAATGGAAACTCTGGGCACTGCTACTGCAGGCAAGATACCAACCCTTGATGCCCTCAGTCTAAGATGGTGGCTTTCACATTTTAGTGTACTGACATCTGATATCTGACCATACAATGAGACTTCAAGGAAATTTCCAAAACACACAGGTCACTTTATTCTTAGATGAGAATGGTGATTTATTTGAGAGAGTAAGAAAATTGTGTCCCTAATTCTGAAATGTTATTTTGTACAAAATGTGGACAGACCAGACCTGAGAAGTCCTACAGAAGAAGATAGGGAAACAGCTTTTTTATAAATACATGCACACATTGGCACAGAGATCTTTTTCTTCTCTAATAAGCATGAGAATCCTTGAAGTGACCAAAGAAGTTTGTTTAATCCATTGTCCTTTGAGTAATTGTATGAAATGAGAGAGCAGATTTGGGACTTCACATTTCCAAGTGTTAGCTATTAATAGAAGCGCTTACTGAGGTGGATATAAGCCAGCAGGGAGGAGGCAGAAAGGGGACAACTGTTGCTGGTTTCCCTTGTGAGGGCTAAATTAGAACCGTCCCCTCTTATAAATGAAGACATCCAGCCTGCATTTTTATGTTATTAGAGACATTAGGATAAAAATCTAACAACAGTGGGGACTTCTTTCTTTGGACAAGTACTGCCCATACCAGCTGCTCAGTCTTTTCTGGGGAGAGGCTTGGGATGAGTTGTTCTCATTACCTTCAAGACGGAAGTTGACAACAAATTCACAAAGAGAAGAATCCTGTGTGCATGCAACCACATGCGTTTTCTCTCTAATAGTGTGAAAAATTGGGATGTGTTTGTCAGCACCCATCAACAAACACCCAAGGGCCCCTGCAGGCACAGTGGGCTGCTTCTGGTGGAAATTCAGTTCATCTACTCTTTCCACTGCACGAGCAGGACAAGTGCAAGACCTGGGCGTGTGGTGGAGAGGTGCAACTCATCCTGGGACACAAGGTATCTGTACCTGCTAGTGCTAACAGGGGTGAGGAGAGGAGGAGCAGGGGAGAACTGAAAGACGAGAGGTTTCAGTAAGACTCGTGTGCATTTAACTTTCAGAATTGCATGTCTTATACCTCAAAAGAAACTCAAACTTGGAGAGAAATGCTCTGTTTTCTTCTACTACCTAGAGGTGCAAAGAAAAACCAACAGGGCAAGGTAGCATATATATTACAGATGATTTTAATATTATATAATACTTCACAGACTCACGGAATCATTAAGGTTGGAAAAGACCTCCAAGATCATCAAGTCCAACCATCAACCCCACACCACCAAGCCCACTAAACCTTGTCCTGAAGTGCCACATCTACATGTTTTTTGAACACTTCCAGTGATGGCGACTCTACCACCTCCCTGGGCAGCCTGTTCCAATGCTTGACCACTCACTCAGTAAAGAATTTTTTCCTAATATCCAGTCTAAACTGCCCCTCGTGCAACTTGAGGTAATTTCCTCTCGTCCTATTGCTAGTTAGTCGGGAGAAGAGACCGACACCCACCTCAGCACAACCCCTTTTCAGGTAGTTGTAGAGAGCTAGATGTTTTCCCCTCACCCTCCTCTTCTCCAGACTGAACAACCCCAGTTCCCTCAGCAGCTCCTCATAAGACTTGTGCTCCAGACCCCTGACCAGCTTCACTGCCCTTCTTTGGACGCGCTCCAGCACCTCAACGTCCTTCTTGTAGTGAGGGACCCAAAACTGAACACAGGATTCAAGGTGCGGCCTCACACAGGGGCATGACCACTTCCCTACTCCTGCTGGCCACACTATTTCTGATACAGGCCAGGACGCTGTTGGCCTTCTTGGCCACCTGGGCACACTGCCAGATCATATTCAGCTGGCTGTCAACCAGCACCCCCAGGTCCTTTTCCTCCAGGCAGCTCTCCAGCCACTCCTCCCCAAGCCTGTAGCGTTGCATGGGGTTGTTGTGACCAAAGTGCATGCAGGACCCGGCACTTGGCCTTATTAAATCTCATGCAGTTGACCTCTGCCCATCGATCCAGGTTGTCCAGATCCCTCTGCAGAGCCTTCCTACCCTTGAGCAGATGAACATTCCTACCCAACTCTGTGTCATCTGCAGACTTACTGAGGGAGCACTCGATCCCCTCATCCAGATCATCGATAAAGATACTGAATGAGACCAGCCCCAGAACCAGGCCCTGGGGAACAACACTTGTGACCAGCCGCCAGCCAGATTTAACGCCATTCACCACGACTCTCTGAGCTCAGCCATCCAGCCAGTTCTTTACCCAGCGAAGAGTAAACCTGCCTAAGCCACGAGCCACCAGTTAATCCAAGAGAATGCTGTGGGAGATGCTGTCAAAGGCTTCACTAAAGTCCAGGTAGACAACATCCACAGCCTTTCCCTCACCCGCTAGGCAGGTCACCTGGTCATAGAAGGAAATCAGGTTGGTCAAGCAGGACCTGCCTTTTAGTGAACCCATGCTGGCTGGGCCTGATCCCTTGGTTGTCCTGCAGGTGCCCTGTGAGCACCCTCAAGATGAACCTCTCCATAATCTTACCCGGTACAGAGGTCAGGCTGACAGGCCTGTAGTTCCCTGTACCCTCCTTCCAGCCCTTCTTGTAGATGGGTGTCACACTGGCAAGCCTCCAGTCCTCTGGCACCTCCCCTGTTAACCAGGACTGCTGATAAATGATGGAGAGTGGCTTGGCAAGCTCCTCCACCAGCTCCCTCAGTACTCTTGGGTGGATCCCATCAGGCCCCATAGATTTCTGGGTGTCCAGGTGGCTTAACCGGTCCTTAACTGCTTTCTCCTGGATTATGGGGAGTTTATTCTGCTCTCCATTCCTGTCTTCGAGCTCAGGGAGCTGAATACCCTGCGGATACCTGGTCTGGCTATTAAAGACTGAGGCAAAGAAGGCATTAAGTACCTCAGCCTTTTCCTCACCCTTGGTGACAATGTTCCCCCCCATCCAATAAGGGATGGAGATACTCCTTGGCTCTCTTTTTGTTATTAATACATTTGTAAAAACATTTTTTGTTATCTTTACGACCGTGGCCAGATTGAGTTCTAAAATAGTTCTAAAACTTAAATGTAATGATGACTATAAGAAGAAAGACCAAAAGTGATGCAAGACAGTCCAGTCTTAGGATTGGTAGACTTAGGTGCTATGATCTATTACACAACCTTGGCCGAGACCCTTATGCCCAAATCCAACTAAACATTAAGTTTCCTAATGCATATTTGGGCATCTTGTGTTCCTCAAGAATCTAAATACTTTTTTTCTTTTGGAATTATAATTCCTTGGTTTTCTGCTCTATGAAATGAGGATAATAATAGTCCTTCTCACTGCCCGAGCTGTCAGTCTACAAAATATTGGCTCTGTATCATATTTCAATGCTCCACTAATAGGGGAACCTTAAACAGGGGGAACCTAACTGTAAAAAGCAACAGTGCTGTTTGTTAGCTTTTGCAGAGTAGTGTGGTTTAGGTTTTGGTTTGGTTTTTTTTCCCCCATTGAAGTTTCAATTAAGCTCCTTACTCTTAGAGGTACACTTGGAAATTGACTGTTTAACTCCATAAATTACTGTTTTGTGTGGAGATCTGGGGGTTTGAGTGTCCTGTTTAGTTCCAGTTTAGTTATCTTCATTGGAAGAGCACCAAACCTTTTGACTTCACTGTTTTTTCTCTTCAAAATTTGCTTCTCCAACCTCCAGTTCTACCCTCTTTGAAACTGTGGTGACACTCATGCTCTGTGTGATTGCTGGTGACTTGGCTTTGGTCAACCTATTTAATTAACAGCAAAGCTGCTATATCTCCATGTTACAATAAATCACTTTTCATTCACCTTGCATTATTATTTAAATTACTTCCTTCCCCCCACCCCTGAAGGGTACCTGACAATCTTTTCAGGAGTTTCTTTTCAGGAAGATGATTCATGTGGTGCTTCCGTAGAGACTGAATATTTGAATAATTTATTTATTATTAGCATTCAGTGTGTTTGCAGTGGTATTACTGAAGAAGTAAAATCAAGTCAGAGGGGTTATGCAGTGTGTCCCTAAGGGAGTAATTTGAACAGCAGAGCTCTCCTTTGTTTAGGAAAGTGGGTAAAACCCTAGTGGGGCTGCTGGGGTCCTGAGGGTGCTGGTAAGGGCTCGTATTTGTGAGAGGATTTTAAAATGGCCTTAACAATGTGCATTCAATAAAACATCTCAGTGAGAGACAGCATTTTGCAGTGATTCATACAGAAATGGTCAGTTTGGTGTGACATTTTAGCTCTGTGTTCTGTGTCGGATGTTTGTATGTAGGGTGCTATGCAGTAGGTATATAGTCTTTTTGTTCCTATTTTTCTAGTTGAGTGTGTAAGACAATGGAAAAAGCTGTAATTTATTAAGAGCGCCAAGTGTGGTCCTGTTAAAATTGATGTTAGAACCATTAGTAAGGAAATGTGACTGCTGGCTGTTGATATTCCCTGTGACCAAAATGTCTGAGCTGCCTTTAGCCTCTGAAGTTGAAAAGGAAGAAAACCCAACTGCGCCAGAAAGGTCTCACTAATGGTAGATCACGTTGCAGAGTACACAAAGAGAAATTAAATTCCTACTGTGTTCAAACTCAGTGACTTATGTTTTAGATCTCCATAGATGTCTTTGCTATCTTTACAGATAACTGTGCTTACTTTGTAACAGTCCTGCATAGTGACTTTGAAATTATTATTTCCGGGTGACTCAAGACGAAGTTTGCTGGCTTTATTTGCTTTCATCAGCGTCGTGCAGGTATGGGTGAGTGCTGCAAGGCAAGTCCTACCGCGGTGCTACCCTTGGGCAGAGGGGAGGATACATCTGTGTGTACCTGCCTGTTTTACCTTCAGCACCAACCGCTGTCTGAGTAGGGGCTTGTGGAGGCAAGCAGCTCCAGTGCCAGCACGATCCACAGCGGAACGCTCCAGTGCGGTGCACAATGGGGTTTCCCGAACCAGGTGGAGAGCCGCCGGGAGCAGAAATATGGAGGATTCCCTGTCCTCTCTCTGCCTGGCTGAACACAGTGACTTAAGGGATAGGGGCATAGGCGACAAGCTCCTGCCTGGCGCAGCAGGCGCGTCTCCTCTGTGACCACCGCACCTTCCCAGCTGCCCTGGCATAATAGGTATGAGGCTCTGCAAGTGGAACCGAACAGTGAGGATGATGGTTTATCTAGTTTGGAGGTGTCACCAAGGCTAAGTCGGCCCTGCATCAAAACTGCTTCCATAAAGAAAAAGACAGGTCATTGTCATAGGAGACACCCTTCTGAAGGAAACAGAAGGCCCAATATGCAGTCCAGACCTACTTCTTAGGGAAGTCTGCTGCCTCCCTGGGGCCTGGGTTAAAGATGTGAAGAGAAAGCTTCCTACCCTGGTACGGCCCTCAGATTGTTATCCATTATTGATTTTTCAGGTAGGCAGTGATGAAGTTGCAACAAGAAGTTCGAGGGCAATCAAGAGAGACTTCAGGGCCTTGGGACAACTGGTTAGGGGATCAGGAGCACAAGTAGTGTTCTCTTCTATCCTTCCAGTTGCAGGAAGCGATGAGGGAAGAAACAGGAAGAGCCAGCAGATCGATACCTGGCTCTGAGCCTGGTGTCATTGGCAGAGTTCAGGGGTTTTTGATCATGGGTCAGTTTACACAACACCAGGCCTGCTGGCAACAGATGGGGTACACCTGTCTCAAAGGAGGAAAAGGATCTTTGCACAGGAGTTAGCTCATTGAAAGAGCTTTAAAGTATATTTGAAGGGGGAAGGGTTATTGATGTCTTAGAAACCATGGAAGCGCCTGAGAATAGTCACATAGGAATTAGGGCTTCTCCCCCCAAAAAGGTGGTGGGATCAATAGCCCAAATGAAGTGCATATACACCAATGCACACAGCATGGTGCAGAAGGAGTTGGAAGCCATTGTGCAGCAGGAAAACTGTGATAAAGTTGCCATCATGGAAACATGGTGGGATGACTCACACAACTGGAATGCTGCAATGGATGGTTATAAACTCTTCAGAAGGGATAGGCAAGGAAGGAGAGGCGGTGGAGTAGCCTTGTGTGTTAGGCAGTGTTTTGATTGACTAGAGCTTAATGATGGTGACGATAGGGTTGAACGGTTAAGAATAAGGGGGAAGATCAGCAAGGCAGATATCATGGTGGGAGTCTGTTACAGACTGTGGATGTTGTCTACCTGGACTTTAGTAAAGCCTTTGACACTGCTTCCTACAGTATGCTCCTGGAGAATCTGGCTGCTTGGACACGCATACTTTCCAATGGGTAAAAAACTGGCTGGATGGCTGGGCTGGATGGATGAGGTGAATGGAGTTAAATCCAGTCAGTGGCTGGTCACAAGTGGTGTTCCCCAGGGCTCAGTATTGGGGCCAGTTGTGTTTAATATCTTTATCAATGATCTGGACAAGGGGATCGAGTGCTCCCTCAGTAAGTTTGCAGACCACACCAAGTTGGGCAGGAGTGTTGATCTGCTTAAGGGCAGGAAGGCTCTACAGAGGGATCTGGACAGGCTGGATTGATGGGCTGAGGCCAACTGTGTGAGTCTCAATGAGGATAAGTGCTGGGTCCTGCACTTGGGTTATAACAACCCCATGCAACACTACAGGCTTGGGGAGGAGTGGCTGGAGAGCTGCCTGGAGGAAAAGGACCTGCGGGTGCTGGTTGACAGGTGGCTGAACATGAGCTGGCAGCGTGCCCAGGTGGCCAAGAAGGCCAACAGCATCCTGGCTTGTATCAGAAATAGTGTGGCCAGCAGGATTGGGGAAGTGATTGTGCCCCTGTACTCGGCACTGGTGGGGCTGCACTTTGAATCCTGTGTTTAGTTTTGGGTCCCTCACTACAAGAAGGACATTGAGTTGCTTGAGTGTGTCCAGGGAAGGGTAGTGAAGCTGGTGAGGGGCCTGGAGCACAAGTCTTAAGAGGAGCGGCTGAGGGAACTGGGGTTGTTCAGTCTGGAGAAGAGGAGGCTGAGGGGAGACCTCATTGCTCTCTACAACTACCTGAAAGGGGATTGTGGTGAGGTGGGTGTTGGTCTCTTCTCCCAAGTAACTAGCAATAGGATGAGAGGAAATGGCCTCAAGTTGCACCAGAGGAGGTTTAGATTGGATACTGGGAGAAATTTCTTCGCCGAAAGGGTTGTCAAGCGTTGGAACAGGCTGCCCAGGGAGGTGGTTGAGTCACCATCCCTGGAAGTATTTAAAAGACATGTAGACATGGTGCTTGGGGATATGGTTTAGTGGTGGACTTGGCAGTGCTAGGTTTACAGTCGGACTCAATGATCTTAAAGGTCTTTTTCAACTTAAATGGTTCTATGACTCTATGAAAAGACCACTTTGCAATACACAGTGAAGATAGAGGTAACTGATGATGATGATGCAAGTCTCCGCAGTGCTGGCCTGGCTGCCCAAATAACTGGTGTAGTGTAGGAAAGGAAGGGCAGGCTACTTAAAGCATGGAGGAGGTGAGGAGTGGATAGTCCTTGCCCAGACAGAGGTCAGTGCCACGGTAACCTACAGCTAGCATTGCTCTGGGGATGCTGCTACAGGGCCTCAGATATATTCTTAGCTTCATTTCAGGTTGATCCTGTAGGTGATGAGCTTGTGGTTTTGCAGTTTGAATGCTGGAATCCACTTTGTGTGAATCACCAGTAGCTGACCTCAGCTTTTTTTAGGAAAAGTATTTTCTGTGACTGGCCCTTCTTTAGGCATCAGTACAGGTGCTTTTGTCCAGAGACATGTCCCTTTCTCCCCCACAAACACACATACAGGACTGACTTAAACGTGGAAAACTGGCTGTGCTGCCCTTGGATTTCAATTGGATGAAGGCAGATGTAGACTAGATACAGCAAGAGAAATGGCAAGTTCCTGTTCAATGGCTTTCTCTTTTACCAGGACTGCCATACATCTGATGTTTTCCTTTCCTCTTTCCTTTCCTTCCAAGAGTTGTAGTCTGCTCAGAGCGTGGGGGTTGTTTGCCTGTGCCCAGGGTTTCTGGATGCCCGGCGGCATGGTGAGAACACCTCCTAAGGGGCTGTCAGGTAGCTTGGAAGTCCTGGATGTCATCACTGCAGATACAGAGACAAGTCTGGCAGCAGTCAGTGTCAAACCTTTTTGGTAAGTGGAATTTGGGGCCAGGCCACCTATGGCTAGGCTGAGGCTTAGAGTAGGAAATTTCAGTGACCTATTTATATCCCATTTTACAACAACAGTTCTCTGAGCAAGTCATGGTTAGAAACTAGTGGTAAAATTTGTATGGTAACTTGGAAAGTGGTAGAATATGTAAAGATTTATTTTCCGTGACTGCAAAATTATTGTGATTATTGCCATGAAAGTCTATGGGCTGATGAGCTGGAACATATGCTCCATGCAGAGAGCCTGTGACTGTTTGTCATTCTTAAAACGTGAAGGTGGCTGATACTAGAAGTAATCTTGGCTTTCATAATTGTAGAGTCTGAGAGCACAGCTACGAGAGAGGCACAAGCCTGTGCTTTACATGGAGATTACTAAAATAAGAATAATAGTGCAGTTGTGTTGCTATGAGCAGTTTTGGTGATGTGCAGTCTGCTATGAGCAAGGGAAAGCAGTTGTCAAGTTGGGCTGTTCCTTGACTATGTGTCAGGTTTCTTGAGACAGACGTGTATTGAGAGAATTAAAACAGAAGCTCTGGGAATTTTTAAAGATGCTTGCTCCCTATGACCTGCTTCTGTGATGGACAGTTACATGTTTTTGGATCCCTGGGGAAACCAAAGCTTTATACCTAGTAAACAGAAGAGAATTACGGGAAAAACAGTGATGGTGATCAAGTCCAAGCAATGTTCATGTCTTTTGTTTTTTGTATGCTGTGTTGATGTTGTTCATGGTTAACATTGGCAATATTTTTCCTCTCTAACACGCTAAAAATTTCTCCCTGCTGGTCAGAGCAGATCTCTGTGCTGCTGGTTAAAGATTGGTAAGTTTTTGGTTCTTTAAAAGGCATTTCTTAAACATCTGAAGAAATGTCAAATTAATAGAAATGGCATGTTACTAAGAGAGCTTAATTTTATTTGAACAGTTGAGAAACCTAGAGGCTATCTTAAATTGGAAGGGTGGTCAGTGGTGTGCACATTTCACTGCTGTGCATTATTTAAGCTATATGTGGAAAAAAATCCATTGGTTTCAGATATTGGAATAAATCTTACCACTAGAAATTATTCAGTTGTACACTTGAGAGTATGCAGAGCTCTGGGATGGCCAACTTCATTATTACAACTGTGAGTGCATCACTTGATTTTCTTGCTATTTATAACAGACTTGAAACTGAATTGGGACTTTTAAGATAAAAACTTCCACTTTATCAGTAGAAGTGCTGTGTGTTCAGAAGCCCCAAAATCAAAGCTAGGTCTCCTTTTGGGCAAGTAGTCCTTTATACTACCCGTTTCAAGCTACTTGAAGTACACCTGCCAAGGCAATAGACTGTGACCATGAACCTACTGTACACAGCACTTCTTCCTTGCATCCCTCTCCCTTTAAAGGAAATACAAGTTGCATCCAGATCCTGAAGGATGAACTTCTACAAAACAGTCTTCTCCAGTCAGCAGAATGGGATAAACTCTCATTTTCTTACAAAGGTAATCTTTGGGAAAAGTCCATAAGACTTTTAGGCTGGTAAAAGAATTTATCCTCTCTTTAATGCACTTAATACCAACCACAAATTACCAAAGAAAACATGACTTTTCCTTAAATTATTTTATGACAACCTCCGTCAATTTGGAAATATCATTATAGGATCCTTGGCTTCTTAGATGTTACTTCTCTTAGTTTCCTTTCTCTTTATAGGTCAAAGTCTCACAGTGGTTGCAGTTGCATACAGCAAAGGTAATAAATCCTCTTTCGCTCTGACAATATTTATTTCTATGCCTAGCCTGACATACTGCTCTCTAGTGCACAGAAAGGATAAGGTGAAATTGAAATTAAAATTGTTCACAGAGTGAACGTTCGAATCCTGATTGTTACATATATACACAATTTGAATGAAGATGCTAAGAACACTTCCTTCATATCTTTCATTTTCGTATTTCTACAGTACATCCTTGCTTTGCAACTTCTAAACATTATTTATTTTGTGTGAATGCATATGTTGTTTTTCTTTATAATAAAATATGATATGCTGCTTTGTGAACCACGTGTTGAGTTTCAGTGCTCAGTTTCTGATACTAATATATTAAGTAAGTTGTTTCTCCTGAGAAAGAAGAACAATAAGTTGTTTCCCCTGGAGATGAAAAATAAAATAGCTAAGGCCAGACCACCTGATTATCTGTGTGTGTACAAATATGTCTGTGCCCATGTGTATATTTAAATAAATGCATTTAAATGTGAATATGTGTTTTTATCTAATATATTGAACATGTACAAAGAAATACACAGTTACGTAGGAAAAAAACACCCTTTTTGTGCTAGAGATTTGGTGCATCTGCGCCGTTCTCATAAACTCTGAAGCTTATCCATGGAGGAAAAATTAGCTGTGAATATGTTCTAATGTTTTTTGGGGAACCTGGATATTTCCATTTGTATTTGGAAATGTTTTCTGTGTCATCCAAATGCTAGGCTTGAGATATCAATCCAGCAAAATACTAAGCTTTACTTTTTTTTTTTTTTTTGGGTGACAAATAGTGTCCTTCTGACCACTATGTGTTACATCTCTCCCTTTTTCCCAAGCTTTTTCTCTATAAACATTTTCTTCTCCCTAGTATTTTGTGTCTCTGTCAGTCCTCCCTTTTGGTCCTTTGGAGCAAATCTGAAGTTTTTCCCTTACTGATTTTTCCTCCCCTCTCCCCTTCAAGCAGTTCTGGTTTTGATCACTGCAGTTGACATTACTAATGCTTAAGGCATTAAAAAAATTGAGTTAAAAAATGAGGTATGTTTTAAAGTTTTGTTTATTAAATACATCAGTTTAATCTTACGTTACCATGAGTTTGTGTTGACTTTTCCCCCTCTAATGCCCCTGGATGTCATTATGTCAACAACTTACTCTATTACCAAACAAAGATAGGTTTCTACATGTGTCTTAGGTAGAAGACACCTTATTTACTGTATGATGTCTAGAGAGGTCAAGGTATACTTCTGGCTCTGGCTCTTGCAAATTTTGCTATAGTGGCTGGTGAGAGAGGAGATGTTGTTGTTGTTTTTAATAATATCACAACTTGTCTTGGTCACACTGATAAACCACAAGAATAACTAGGTCTACATTTTTCAAACTTGTTGTAAAAGTAAGTTAGTGGCTTAAAAGCATGAAATAGCAAATGCTGGCCGAGATACATGCTCAGTTAAGAAATTAGAGAATTTATTTGTTTGTTCATTTGTTATACTGGCTTGTAGTCAGTCTCCGAGGTGTTCTGTCTGTCTGGTTTTGCTTTTTGGCTTTTCTAGATAGCTCGTTTTACTGTGTCTGTAACTTAGCTGCTTCTTTAAATGGGTTACAGTATCTTGCAGAAATACATCTGTTTCTACCCTTCCTGTGCAAGTGAAGCTGGTGTAGTATTTGTTAAGAAGATGAAGCTTGAAACACGTGAACTGGTGTCCGAGTAAGGGTTAGACATGACTGCTGCAGAGTGCAGCACTGACGCTTGTTCTTCGTGCTTTGGACAGTGTTAATCACTGGCGAGGCAACCTGTGTACAACAAAACTGCAGAGAGTGCAGTTTCATAGGGAGAGGCAAGAGTAGCAGCTTGGTACAGTCTACTCAAATTGATACTTAAAATACCCAGCAAACCCCCAATTTCTCCGTACCATCTGTTGAACAGCTTAATGCTCGGAGGCAGAAATGAGAAGGGGCAGAACTGGATGGGGACAGAACGGAGCGAGCACGTGGTGCTGCAAGGTCACGACTCCCTGGCTTTTCTGTTCAGTCACGATGGGGCTAGCAGGGCTCCAATTACTTCTGAAGAACAGGATCCAAATTTACTGGAAGATTTCTGAAATGAATCCTTCTGAAATTTTGTTGCTAGGATCGGCAGTTACTCTCTTGCCAGACTTGCAAATGCATATAGGTCATTGGTGTCATGATTTATTTTGTAAACATTTCATTATTTGACTGCTATCTTTAGAGATGCCCCCTCTGTCTACATGTAGATGTTTTCCTTGAAGGGGTACACATTAAACTCTTCCAGGTAGCCCTTACTTTCCACTTTTGGAGGACAGTGAGCAAAGATTATAAAATAAGCATTGCTGAGTTTTTCACCGATATTTTACTTCCTCTGTGATTAACTGCAACAAGAAATCTTAAGTGTTTATTTTGCAGGAGGAGGAAAATGAAATGTAAAGGTCCACATGAGATTTACTAGTACACAAGACCACTGAACAGCTGTTTAGCAACCCACAGATTCAGTAAAATAGCTTAAGATGATAGTGAACTACCAGTCTAACTGAAGGCATCTCTCAGTTTTTGGAGTTTATCTGAACAAATAGAGGTGTTATGGCAATACTTTGAGTAGAATAATAATCTTTTCCACTGAAGATTAGTTTAAAATAATAAGGAAAAAAGGTATCTTAGAACAAATCTGTTATGTGAAAACAGATCCTGAAGTATACAGTTCCTCTAGATGTGTTATTCAGCTGGTAAATCTGTTTTATAAGCTGAAATTCTTTTCCAGATAATATCCTAGGGGTGTGTACTCTGTAAGCCTGACAGGAGGAGGGACAGCTTTATAGACCCAAGACAATATGTGAAGAATCTTAAAACTGCTTCTTGGAACAGCCTGTAACCTGCAATTTGGGGCACACCCAAGTGTTGCAGCGGCTGGCCAAGGGTCCCGAGAGAGGAGAGGTAGTTCATGCTGCCTGTCTGCCGCCTTGGAAACCTCTGGTTTGAGAGCGACTAGTCGTGGTTTCGTTTTAAACTCTTAACTCACATGAGCAACCATGTCTGTAAATGTGTAACCCCTCTTCCACTCTTTGTATACATTTCACGTTATTTTACATATATTACTTCACAAATAATTTTATAAAAATTGGAATATTGTTATCAAAGGACATGAATTGCGTGAATCACTGTGTGGCAACTGTAATTAGCATCGTGAGCCTCTGCTTGTATGTCTGTGCTAGTTGGAACAGCCACCTGCACTGCTGTTTGGGACTGCCTGTTGTGTTCAAGTGCAGCACCCAACACAATTGAGGCACTGTCTTCTTGCAGGTGTCTTTTTCAACACCTCAGCTTTCCTGGATTCTTCAGTAAGGTTGTTTCTTCAGTATTTATTAACCAAAAATCAGGAAGCGAAATGCTGTTGAGTTTACATAGGAAGCCAACAAGCTGAAGCCTGTAGCAGTTCTTCCCTGCAGGTGTGACATTTGGTCATTCAGAAGCAAAAAAAGCCTCTGTGATAAGTAGCTCCGGGTATACAAACTGCATGTAAGATAATAAACAAGGGTTTCCCGTTGTCCTCACTGGCTGGAAAGCAGCGGTTGCCTTTGGCCAGGAGACTGGCAGGGAGCTGCGGTCAGCGCTCCTTGGGGAAGGTGGTCATCCTCAGCTGGCCGATGCCAGGAGGGCAGAGCGAGGTGGCCTCTCTGAAAGGAAACAGTCTCTCAGTTCAATCCCTGTGTGAGCAGCTACCATTTTGAAAAGAGGCAATTTGAAAAGCAACGTTCAGACCTGTGAAAGGAGAAACCAGGTGATAAGGACTAATTAGGGTAAACTATCGCTAATATTAAAGATGTCTTTAGAAATGCCCCATTGCATCGAACTCAACTGTCTGAGAATTCGAATGTACGTTTTTCTCTGCTTGGATTCCCTGAGCTGGCAAGGAACAGTTTTGCATAGAGTACTAAGTTTCCTAAATGACTCACAATTTAGCTAATTCTCATAAATTCAGGACAAATGCCGAAGTTCGGGAAGATTTTGACATGCTGTTCTTGTTATACCAACACAAAGACTCATCCCAGCTTTCGCTGGGCTGCTTTGTGATGGTGGTTTCACAAGTCATATTTCTTCTACACTTGCTGAACCCCATCAGGCTGCTGTTCTGCCATAGTATGTGCTATGGACAAAGCTGACTGTCGGTTACGTCAATTAGCTATTGGTAGTGATTTGTCTACTACAAGTAGAGTTTAGGCTGAAAAAGAAAAATTCATATCTTTCCATGCACTTTTAAGTCAACTCTCCTGTTACATATTCTTTAGGATACAGTTCCTCTTCTTACTTACGTAATTGTTTAATCTTTTTTTTTCCCATTGGTCTCCTGCTTTATTCAGTGCATTAACCATAGAAACTGAGATTTGGGGTGCTACTACCGAAATGTAGCATTAACTGGCTTTTCAGTGCTTCACCTTTTGGTAGGTGAAGTTGGGTTTGGGGTTTGGATTTTTTTGATTCTGCCACCTTCATGACTTTCATTTAGGTTAGTTATTTGTAGATGTAAGAAAATCTAGACTACTGCTTCTGCCATGCTATTGCACACTGCATGCCAATTCTGTATGAGATGGAATGAGTTTGTTTATTGTATTATCTGAGGTGCTCGAAAAATAGTAAAAAAGGAACTCTTGAGCACCCATTCTTAAAAGTTTGCACCTACTCAGGTAGAGACAGGTATCCATTTAACAAAAACATTATTCTGTTACTTAGTTGTCTAGCCAGGGGTTTCTTCCCCTCGCCTCTGCCCATTACATGTGCTGCTGTCATTATTTATTATTTCCTTCACTGAAATTGAAACTCTGGGTCAGTTCCTGTTATCAAGGAAAAGCATTTGCATTTTTTAGGACTTTATAATCTGGTCACTCTAATAGAAGTATAGTATATGATACCTAAGTTTATTCAGGCAGTATTTTTCTGTAGGTGGCATGGTACTTTGCTGAAAATCAAAATGACAGATCTTTGCCCTGCGATACCAAGCGTCTAAATGTAATGTCTAAGATTATTTCTTTTCTCAAATATGATGAAATATTTTTTCAAGAATGATAAATTACTTGGATTGTGATAATAACTCTGAGCAGTCGCCACATACAGCATTTTTCATCTTCAAAATACTTTAAAGCATTATCTAATTAAATCAGATAGCACCCTTTTTAGTACGTTTGGGTGAGCACCAGTACCCCTGGCTAAAATGGAGAGTTTGCCCTTCTTCAGGGCAGCGTCTGCCCATCAGCTGTGGCAGGAGACGCAGGATCCGTGATCCCTCCTTGATTCCTGCATACTTTTTTAAAATCCACCTTGAGAGAGATTCCCATCATAGTCTAGAAACATGCCCCAGAACTGTTAAGTATCTGCCTGTGCATTTTGGAGGCCTGAATGAATAATTGCATGGTCTTGCAGTTTGGCAGGAAATTTGCCATAGGTTTTCTTTGTCAGTGATGGACATTCACTGCAAGGTTGCTTCACAGAAGACCAGAAATAGGCAGGTGGTAAAGGGGATGAAAGACCTTCTGCACTTGACCAAGTGAGAAAGTGCACATCATGACCAAGGAGTGGGGAAAGGAACCAGGGAATAACAGATTATCTGTGTGAAGTGGTTGTAAATCCCATTAGTACTTCCATGACCAGGGAGAGTATCTTTCTATCTCTGGTAATCTATATGACTCTTCACTGCAGGCATGGCTTCTGTGTAAGATCTGGGCTAGCTTCCATGTGACAAACCCCAGTGACACCTTCTGCTGTGGGTTCCTGAACTTTTGCACGTTAACTCTCTGAAATTTCAGCCAGAAGGCTAGGGATTTCTCAGGTGTTGTTGCTTGGGTGTCTGTACTGGCAGCTGGGGCTGCACATACGCGTGCAGCTCACTGTCCTACAGTTTTTGGAGCAGTCACATAAGCAAGTATGAGGTCTGTCATTTCCTGCAGTATTTTCTCTATTTAAAGTACTCGAATCACAGAGCACTCAAATTAAGAGGTTCATGCACTTTGGAATTAAAGAGACTGCCATGGAGAAACTCTCTAACTGCAGCTGGATTAATGCTAACCAGGGCCTGAGGACTGCTAGAGCTACAAGCGGATGAGGGACTGAGAATCCTGGCGGAGTTTCAGGATGCAAGGGTGGGGTGGCTGGGGACCATTATCTTATCTAAATGGTAATTTCTCTTCTGTACGTTAATTAAAACACAGCGTACAAACGAGCATTTAGGAAATCTTTTGGAGGATCTGTTCCTAAGGGAATGTTTTGGAAGTAAATTGCGAGTTGTACATGCCTGCTCAGTGCAGCCTCTAAGAACTGTACTGAACCAAACAGTCCAAATTATATGCCCTCTTTAAGCAACAGGGTTATATGTATGTTGATAGTTTGGGGGAGACTGTTTTTATTTTGTTCTTAATAATGCATTTTGGGTATCCTCATTCTCTCAGGGAAGGCGCAGAACCATGTTTGTCAATTCAATAGAGATTAAGAGTGTGAGATGGAGGAACCTGGTTCAGGAACACAGAAAGAAGTCGTTAGTTTTAAAAGAAAATTTTGAACAGCAGTTGAGGTGTTTTACTTACTTCTTAATGATTCTTCTTCATGGAAGACTATTTGAATAAACTCATCCAGGAACCAGTTTGAATGAGTTAAACCTGTTTTAGATGGGTCTGATTGTGTATTTATGGTAAGTGTAGAAACAAGGTTCCCATTTAGTAATCAGAAAATGTTTTCATGGGAGGCATGTTTTTCATTACTTTGTCACTTTTGCTTTCTTTACTGTCTTACTGTTCATTCATGACTGATTTGTATCTGTATTTGTATCCTTGCTTCTGAGTAACATCCCATATTTTGTGTCTCAGGTGGAATGATCTCATGCACTGGCAGAGGTGGGTACTGCTGATGTTTTATTTGCTACTTTGCCTTTTTACGGAACATAGGCACATATCGCCTCAAAAAAAACAACAAACCAATCCCCCTGCAAAATATTTCTCACTTGAAAAACTGTAGAATTTCTTGGATTCTTGGTAGTTGCAATGACCTCAGGTGTAGCAAATGAATAACAACAAAAGCCAAAGAGCAGTCTTCTGCTGGGTTTAGAGGCAGGGATCTTGTTTTTCAAATGTTTGCACAGGGACAAATATGTCCTGTCGTGGGGAGAAGAAGTTACAAATGCCTGTGCGGAATTAAAAGGGATTTGGAAATGAAATGCAACCCTGTGCCCCAAATACAAAATTGCATGTGGCATGCCTGGGCATTTCGGGAAAATCCACTGGCCTAATCTAATCCAAATAATTAGATTTTGGATTAAGGTAAGCTATAGTCGTCAAAACCAGAACAGGTAGAGATAATTTTTGTCCAGTCTGGACCCTCTCTTATTATGCCTAGGTTATTTTTCCTATTTATAAACCTCTATATTTTTCCCTTCAATGATTAATCTACAGACAGAGTGCTAAAGTTATTAGTGCAAGAAACAGACAAAAAGATAAATGCTGACCTTTCTAATTGGCTCTTGAAACCTGAAATATTTACCGCTCGGAGGATTAATAATGTTTGTGGAATGATTTGTCATCCACACTAAGTATTTCTTGCTTCTTCATGAAGCCATGCTAACCTCAGATAAATAAATACCTGCTGGTGCTTCCACGTAATGGATTTTTTGACATCATCGTAGGAAGAAATCTTACTTCCAAGCAATTCACAATAAACTTCAGCAGCCGAGCATACTTGACTGTTGGTTCCCTCACTTGCTTTGCTAAGTGCGATCATGGCTGGAAATGAATGGTTCGCTTCTTTATCTGAAGTCTTTGGCACCGGGAATCAAGACTTAATCATTCTCTGCATTGATGGGTAGCAGAGCATAACGGCTCTCTCAAAGCTGACAGGGTGGTATTTTGTTCTTTGCTCATGTTCTCCCGAGTTAGTGGAAAGGGCTGTAAAACCTCTAATGCTTTGCTTCACAATGGATTAGGGGTTTTCAAGCATAACTCGGAGATTTTTTTTTTGTCTCTGTTAGTACTGAAGCTGAGATGTCTGGTAGTACCCTAGAAAGCATAATGATGTCGCCATCGAGAATGTGCTTGTTTCTACCGCGTTCTGCAAACTGGCTAGGATTAACTATTTGCATTGCACTGTATTACAGCAAGTTTTATTAGCAGAGGATAGTAACTTCAGCATTTCACTGACAAATCTATAGTCTCTCCTCACAATAAGGACTCAGTAAACGTGATGAAATGGATTGCCTTTGTTGGAGTGTTGATCTGTTAAAAGTGTCTGTGAGAAGAAAAGAATGCCAGAAAGTACTATACTTTTACAAAGCGGGGGGAAAAAAAGGCAAACATAAAAAAACAAAAAGGCCTTTCCTGTGGCTTTGTTGCTGTGATAAATGCAGTGGGTTCCAGGGGCTTCTGAAAGTGAGTCTTTAAAACTGGCCTGACACAGCAAAGTGCAAACACTGAGCTAATCTTGAAGAGCACGTAAAATCACATTGTATTTGACTTCAAAAGGAATGGTAAACTCTATCCTGCTGGGCCCCTGGATAAATGGATAGATGAACATTGATGTTTCAGAATCAAAGTAGCCCGTGTAAGTTCAGTTTTACATGTTATGTAACAGCTGAGGATTTTTGGGAGAATTACAACGTAAAAGCCTGATGTTTATTTAATAAACTGGTCATTAACTATGGTTCCACAATTTACTCCTGGAGTGAAATGAAGAGTAGCTTTGCAGCTCTTTTCATTTTAATTGCAGCATCTGTTGCAAGCCTAAGTTTCTCTTCCTGACAGAGTATTTTGCTGCCTTGATGGTGTATGTGTATTATTGGCTGTGTTTTAGCACAACTTGGTTGTTTATTTTGGGGGGGTGATACGTGCCCACTCCATAAGACACTGACCAGTTTGCTTGGGACAAACAAACAGCAGGAGCAAATTGTTGATCCACGAGCTGGTTTTGATCACGGTTTCCTAGCCGTGCTTTTCTTTTTTTTCCCCTCTCTTCTACCACTTCCAATTAAATCATGTAATTGTAGAGGAAGGCACATGTCATTGAACCAGCATTACAAAAAGATGGTTTTGTAGGTCATTTATGATTAAATTTGCTCAGAAGCTCTGCAGTGGCTGGTGGAGGGATCTATCAGTACCTAACAAAACCTCCGATCAAAAGCTTCAAATAAGGTGCCAACTACTAAAAGTTTGGGACCACCTGTCAGCTGTGCATCTGAATCTGCTGTGTACCGTGGCAGCAACTTCAACTTTAAAGTTGTTGCTCTGAAGTGCAAAGTAGGCACACAGTCTCAAAATGTTTGAATTTTTGAATTGCCTCCATTTCTGCAGCAGCCACTGACTGAATGAAGAAAGAAGAATGGGCGTTTCATATTTACCCTTTCCAAGGCATGGATGTCCTGTCCTGGAAGGGAGATTGCAGAAACAGATGCAAGTGTTGCAGAGAAGGGAGAGTTAGTACCTGAGCTGCTAGGTAAAAATAAAAAAATAGCAATGACCCAAAACACTACATGGGACATTAATTAAAAAGAAAAGTCAGTATTATCCTGTTGAACTAAACCCAGAATATCTTCCAACTTTAGTTCTTCCTGAAAATCTTTATTTTCCAAGAATAATAAATCCCAAACTTTGCAGTGAAGAACTGAGCTTCTTGTTGTCCAGAAGTATGAATAAAAAATCTACATTTCCCGAGAGGGTAAACAAATTCAAAATAATGATGCTCCAGGTTTGATGATAATTCCTGCAGTCATTTTCTCCTGTGGCCATTAGTGGAATAAAAGCAAGCAGGTTCCTGTTCTTGAGCCTGTGGTATAAGGCAGTGTTCACAGCAAGCAGTGCTGGGTGTTGGTAAGAGTAGTCTTGGGAGAATTTTTGCCATTTCTTTTTAGGTGGAAAATCTGATATTCCCCTCCCCCCCCGACCTTTTGACAGTGTTGATTTGCTTAGTTTTTGGGCAAGTCCTGATTTTACATAGGGTTATGTAATACATTAATAAAAAAAGGTTTACACAACATTTGCACTGTGAATATTTACTAGCGTTGATGCAGAGAACAGTACTCCAGTGTTGCTTTGTCTCAATATAGGTTTTAATTGTTTTCCTTCTTTCATAAGGGAGGGGTATATCAACTGATACAGCAGAATAAAAGCTTTCACGTACACCCTTCATGAAGACTGGTACTAAAGCCACTTCTTTGTTGCCCACGTGTGAAGTCCTGATGCCAACCTGCGTGTCTGGTGCACACAGTGTGGTGTGATCGCCAGTAGGCTAATCTGTAGGTGACAGAAACACCAGCACTGATGTTCAGCTACGTCACATGAAGAGCCAGTTGTTCGGCCCCTGGAAGACTGTTGAGTTACATGAGCTTTCACCAAAGGGTTTCTCAGTGAAGGAAATGTAAAGAAAACTTTCCCATAAAGGCCGAGAGTTTGCTGTGGGAGTTATTGCTGACAAGTCCCTTTCATGTAGCCATAGTTTAAACAGGCAAAAAAGAGCTCTTTCCAAAATATTAGCATAAATTGGGGGCTTTAAGTTTAATTAGGGCAAGCAAGTTGTAAAATAAATTGCAGGGGGCAAAAATTTCCACCTTATTTTTAATTATATTTGTACAACTTTTTATACAGTAATTACGTGTTTTACTCTGAACATCAAGTTATATTGGGAAGTAAACGGTATAGGCTGAGTCTGAATTTTAAGTGTGAGCAATGTTTAAAAAGCAATTAACGCAGAGAGGTATACTGAGTGATAAATGGGGGAGGGAGCAAGCAATTGAAAATGAAATGATCTTGCTGTAACAGTTTAATGTTCAAAAGATGTGGTAGGGAAGCAACTCATGCATCACCTGAATTTCTGCTGGGCTTTTGCACAAGGCAAACCCTGTGGCAGCACATTTGTATGCAAGGCTTCAGCTGGCAGCTTTACTTTCCCAGTAGCTTTACTTTGCCCACAGTATCGACGAGTGTTTAATTACATAAACATCATTTACTGAATATAACATAACTTTAATTATAAAAAGTTTAGGTTTTATTGTGGTTTTGGAAGACACTAAAGCAGCGAGACTTCTGTCCGTTTAACTTTTCCTGCTAGTGACTCGTGGACCTTTATGCAGCACTCTGATAGTTGTACGATTTACAGCTGGGGCACGTGTTCGAAAGTAAATATGCTGAACCTCTGAAACCTCTGAAGAGGTTGCAGCAGTGCTATCATGTTATTGAAGGAGCCTTTTGACTACTAATCAACTTAAAAAATTTTCTTTGTATGCTGTTTTCTCGTCCATGCTGGTGTATCTGATTGCCAGTCACATTACTGGGGGGAACAACTAGGGGGAGAACAGACCCTATGACTTTTATTTAGTTGGATCTTTCAAGCAAGCATTTCCCTTCCTTCCAGAAACAACAGGCAGAACCTGAAGTAATAGAATTTGTGAAGTAAATTTAGAGAGCTGCAATGGGTGAGGAGTCATTACTTCAGTTTCTGTATTTTAAAATGTTTATTTTGTCTGTAACCTAAAACTCTTCCCAAATGTTGGGATGGTTTTAATCTTTTCCTGTGATTTACCAAAGTTAGGGAGAGTAAGTTATGGTACGGATACAATTCTGTGAAAGAAATAAAGAAAATTGCATTTCCATCCTGTTTTGAAAACTCATTTCTTTAAAGACCTTCCAGACCTTTAACCTTCTAACTCCTGCAAGTGTAGTAGGAATGATTTAATATGCAAAGCAGCAACATTTTGAAATAGGAGTAACTTTTTAAAGCATCACTGCAACTACTGTATTTAAAAGTACTTATTTGGAAATAATTCAGAGCACTTTCTTTTGCTTGCTGGGTCGTGCTATACTTTATCCTACCAGAGGTGCAGAGCTGTAGCTGTGCTGCCTCAGCATTAGGCTTGGGCGAATTTTGTGTTGGTGAGGGTTTGTTAGTGTGGTTTTACAGGTAGATTTTCTTTGCAAGAACACTGTGTATCACCAGAAGGGATTTTTGCTGGCACAGTTATATTTACTGACTTCAGTATATCTTCAGAGGCATCACCAAATACAAACTGGCACGTGGTGACTCTGTGTTGCACTTGAAGCAGCCCTTCCTCACCCAGCCTGGGTACCTGCTTGGGCTGTGATGTGGTTCCTCGGGAGTGTGAGATCATGCCCCAGCTGCACTTCTGCTCACCTCTGGTTTCATCCGAAGGTGACGTGGCTGTGTCCCTCCCCGGCGGTGGGGTGGGATCCTGCCACGCTGGGACATGCGGCGGTAGGTGAGCGCTGCCCCGGGGGGACCCCACCAGCATACACCAGCTATGCCTGCGCAAGACGTTGGAATTGGCGAGTGTGTTAGTGTGTTACTTATCGTGTTACTTATCCTTATTAAAACTGGAAAATTTCTTAGCGTTGTTACTGCTGAACAGCTTCATGGTTGTGCAGGTAAGACACTCTTTTGGGGAAGAATTGCCTCTATTAAAGCATTTGAGAGCATAGTGATAATACCAGCGCTAAGCAAAACCCTGTAGCTATAGATTAGATCACACCTGCGATGGAAAGATTTTACTGGGAAGGACTGTTCATTCTGGCACGCTGCTGCACACCTTGCCCCTGTTTGTGTGGCTTATTGGCTCTTCGCCATCTTCTCGACAAAACTACTCCACACGGAGCAGACTCTGAAACCAAAAGGCTTTCTGGTTTTCAAGCTCCAGCAGTCATTGAGGAGGGCAGAAAATCAATGCTGGCAGTGGCGAAGCACCAAACAAGCAGGGGGAATAAATCCAACTCTAAGGCTCAGAAAAGGAGGTTACAAGGATTCCCTGTGCTGTTAGTTATGGTGGGTTTTATTAAGGAACAAAGACTCCATATACATTTGTAACCAGTTGCTTATAATGTAGACCACTTCTATTTTCAGTAATACTCAAATACATTGTAAGTTGGAATTTCTTTGCTATAATTAGTTTACAAAATAGCCATAAAGGAGTAGAGTTTGAGGGTGGGGTTTTTTCAAGTCTTTGTTTCTTTAAAAATTGCTTATATCAAATACGTTTCAAAATGTTTTGTTCTATATTGCCAGTTTGAAGTGGAGATCAAGTCAGCATTGCAGCAGCCACCGTGAATAGATGTATGAAGAACATCTTTTTGTAAATATCAGTCGATACATCTCTGAGTGTTTTATGGAACTTAACATAAAAGGCACATTTCTTGCCAAAACTTCCTTTGTGCTGGGCTTCTCTCTAATGTAATTTCCATCAGTTAAAGAATAAAGAGAGCATGTTTTTGGGCCCGTTTTGTTTGGCAGTGCACAAAGGAAAAGAAGGTTGGGGGGGTTGAGAGTATTATTTCTCAGCTACTTCACACAAAGAAATACTGTACTGCTTTCAGAAATCTCTTAGTACAAATGCTTCCTGTCACAGGCGATCAGTGTTACGCCATTTTGACACAGCTGTACAGGATACTGCAGTGCGTTATAAAATCGTTGTCCTGGACTCAGTACAGGAGGGCTGGAACTGGGCAAGAGCCCTAGGTCTGATTTTCCATACTCATGTGGGTGCTAAATGTGAGTGAGAATCGTGTCAGCGAGTAGCTCTTCTGAAACGGCATTGTCTGACGCAGCGCGCTTAAAGGACGAGGCTCACCTCATGCGGAGCTGCCTGGAGAGGGGCTGGCTTGGAAGGACTGGGGGTGTCTGCGTCTGTCTCTCTTTGGGTCTGGGCAGTCATGCGTGCTGTCTTACAAGAAGGAGTAAAAGACATCCTCCATCGCTTGTGTAGCACTCACGTGGACTTGGCTTTCTGATTTTGTCAGCATGTCTCTATCACAACCCTGATTGTTTAAAATCTGCTTGGTTGTTCTTTCCCGAGTTTGAACAAATGCAACAACTTGGTTGAATGCTCCATCTTAAAAGGGATCCAAACAATGTGGGATGGCTGATGTTTTGGGGACTTTGCTATGGATATAAAGGCTTGAAATACAGTAGGTGTCCTACCAGTGCGTTACCCCATCCTGAAAAGCTTGACAGTAGAAGACTGAGTGCATGGCTGTGTCTTCCACTGGCAGAAGTGGTTTTTGCCAGTTCTCTGTACCAAGAGACAAGGTTTGACTGGGAAAAAGAGCTGAACCGTCGCTTCAGAAGGGCAGGGAGGGAAGAAGCCAGAGAGCTGCAAACTCTGCCTAGAGTGGGCAGCGCTGCTGCTGAAGAGGGAACAGCCCTGGCAGGCAGCAGTTAGCCTGGCTCAGCGGCTGCCCAAAGATGTCGGGAGGAGAGACTCTGCTGCGTGCTTGGCATGCACTGAAGTTGTTCTGCTGTCATAGCCCCGTGCAGGGAAAAGGCAGAAGGTAAAGGGCTGAAGTTCCCCGTGGCTGTTAACATAAACATATGCACACGGATGTGCTTCATGCTTGTTAAACTTATATCCCTGTTGCCCTCTTTCAAATGATCTGTGTAATTCTGAAAATGAGATAACAGTAAATAAAATGTTCAGCCTACTTTGCAACTGTCAATAAACAAATGTCTCCATTTTATGTTGTGTGTACACATTTGGTTATCAGATGTTTCCTGCAGTCCTGCTGCTTGATGCTTTTTGTATGTGTCTCCTTTTGGGACTAGCATATGAATTTTCTCCCCTAATTATAATCTTGCACTGCTTAAACTAATTTAGTAATGACAAGAATGGCCATTACTTCATTAATGTCTAAGAAGAAAGTAAGATTCAACTGATTTCACTTCTGCTGGTCACAGGTACTATGAAGGTGAGTGACTTTATTCCTGTGCTTAAAATTTGAATATGCTGCTTTGTTTATGCTCAAAATACCAAATTTCCTCTTTAGTGTACTTACTGTGAGAACATCCTCTAGATCTTGCTCTTTGACTTAAAACAGAAACTGGAAGTGCTTTGTTTAAAATTTAGTTTTAAGAGGTGGTTTCTTGATGTTGGTTCAGTACTGCAGCCTGCTCTGTTTGTAGTGTGTCTCCAGTACATGGCCCAATATAGCATGTGTGTCTCACTGGGAGGGGAGAGGATATTTGGAGATTGAGAGTAGGCAAAGGCCTGTCTACTTTTTCATGTTCGTTTGGGCTTTTTTGCTCAGTTCTAATTCATTGGTTTTTAATAAGTGTGAGCCATTCAACTTCCAGCTCTAGTTTTGTTTTTTTCTGTTCTTGAAGTTGGGGAAACACATCAGTATTTGTGATTCTAACACATTTTCAAACAGAATTGGCATATTTCTTTGCTAGCATATTCTAGCAAAATTGCATAGGCATTGCATAATGAAAACAACTAATTTTGCCTCTGGCTGTCCATTTTATTCACAGTGAGAAGGGGAATCCTGATGTGCAAATGAAGGGTGCTCCGTATTTGCGTAAACTGTTTTCTTTCTTGGTCTTTCAGTCTGCTGTTTCCTTGCTATTTTGTTTATTGCAGGCATTCATATGGGGTCAGTTTAACAGGTTCCTTCAATAGCTCCTGAGGTTTTCCAGGTTCTTCTGAGTCCTTACTCTTACATTTCTCTTTCAAAGAACCTTCTGTCCTTGTATAGATGATTTTGCAGCTTTAGTCAAACTGTGAGGTCACAAATTCTGTACCTTCAAGTGAACTGTAACTTTGTGTTTAGCGTGGGTCAGGTTTTAACTTCGTTTGCCTTTAAACATGGGTTCATGCTTTACTTTCACAGTAAAGGCACACTGGCTGTTTCATTGAAAGTACATGGTGTTCCTTTATATTTGCTGTTGCTGTGGATGTAGGCTACTACTAACGCAGTAAGAAACATTTTTATTGATATTTATATAAGGTGTGTGGTTTATTTTTCCCTATTAGATGTGCTGTTAAATAATAACTCCTATTGCTCAGTATTATTTCTAGGTAACATTATAAAAGTACACACATCACTTGCAGGACTAGGAGTTTCCCCCCCCCCCAAACTGTTGCATGGAGAGTAGTTATAGTACAGTATAATGTGTTTTATACATATATGCAGTACAGTATAATGTGTTAGACTGCAGCAGCGAAAATTGTGTTCTCTAGGTGGAGACATGTATGACACTCTGCTGACATGTATGTAATTAGTTCTGGGGAAGCAAAAGAGAGTTAATGGTTTGTGGTCATTATGTATTAAAATAGGTTTGTGTTATTTCCTTAAAACAGCTGTAGAAAGTGTTAACCCAATGGAAGCAGTCCTAGTAGTATGTTTTTCCTTGGCTTGGATAGAGCAGTCTGAGGGCAGGAGGGGGTGGGTGCAAGTTACCTCGTCATGGCACAAGAAACAATTACTTGCTCCCCCATATCATCCAGCCTTGGTTTGGTCTACCTCATTACTCAGCTGAGATGTGGGGGGCTTTGGGGGCCTTCTGCTTTCTGAGGCAGGCAGCTCCTCTGCTCAGGCTGGGTCTGGCTGAGCTGCGGGCTGGAAGCGCTGTGAGGAGGAGAGAGATGTATTTCCAAGTTGGTTGGTGACTGCTTAAAAGGAGAGAGGTAAATGCTGAAAACACAAGGGTTGCCCTCCTGTTGACTGACCTAAATGAGGCCAGCTGGGTATTTCAGTCAAACGAAACACCTTCCTCGGAGTGATTTAAAGCACAGCCTGCAGCTGAGCATGCAGGGCAAGGGATTGGTTTGGGATGTGCAGATTATTTAATCCAGCATCCATAAGAGTCAGGGTCTCTCACTGTCTCCTGTGTTGTTTTGTTTTGTCTTGTCTTTAAGGAAGGTGGCTTTTAAGTATGGCACGGTGTAAGGAAGGTAGCTTTTAAGTATGGCCCGGTGTTGCCTGTCCTGCTGGGTGATGTGATGTGGTCCTCTGTGGTGTGTGGACTGCTGACAGTTGCCATGGTGATAGAAAGCCTCCTCAGCCGAGGATGGAAATGCTCCATCGCAATGTCTTCACTGAGAAATGACTACAGTGGCAGAGACATACCCTGCTGGGGAGCAGAGCTGCCTTTGAGTACCTCATCGGTGATTGAAATATAGTGACTCTACCTGATGCGATTGTGGATCGTAGGATGAGAGTGTTTATTTATAGACTGAAAGGGCATCACTGCATATTGAAATACATCTCTGCTTTTGTGTGGAAAAACAGACATTTCTGGTGTACTGTGTTCCTTCTGCCTAGCAGGGATGCTTTCCCCTCACCTGCTCCCCCACGAGAGCCTGAGTACCACATCAGACTCTCTTAGAGAGATCAGTCAAATCCTCTACTTAGTTGTCTTTCTCTTGTTTGGTAAGTTACATTTCAGTACGCCACGAGCAAGTATAAGAACGATTCTTATATAAGCCACTTTAATTGAGTTTGTTGACTTTAATATCTCATCCTGATCTCATTTGCTGCTCTTCAACTTCAGACTTCAGCAGAATGATTTCTGATGCGCAGGATGATAAGGGGGGTTCGCATTCCGCATGCCCAAGCGCTGCAGTGAGGGGAGGCAGCCGGGAGCGCTCCCTTGCATGCTGCTGTTTTCACGATGTGGCCTTTCCATCAGAAAATAATCCTGGTCCTCACGTGATGCAAATATCCACTGGTTAGAAAGGAAATTGATAGCTCTTTCTGTCTGCAGACAAAACATGTCCCAAGTTTCAAAGCTGTTGTATTCCCTCACTCTCTCTGCACGCATAAGAATTTCATATAATTAAGTTTGTAGACCATGGCCTGTATTTTTGTAACTCTGGCTTTTTTACCTCATCTAGCCTTCTGTGGGTGCTGCCACAATATAAAAAGCAAGCAATGAAGAGAATCTTCATTAGAGTGTGTTTGAAAAGCTTTTACAATAGTTTATTTTAAATCTTTGCCTCTGTGTGGGTAAAATGTAATTAAAGCAAGAGCTGCACTGCAAATTATTTTAATTCTGAAAATACATTAAGTATATATCATTAAAGTTTTTATTTCTGAAAGCTCTAATTCTGTAAAGATACTGGAAAGCAATGGAAATAGAAGCCTGGTTGCACTGTAAATAGTTCAAAAGTATTTTAGTGACTGTAGTACTAATAAGCAGAACATTTTGGAGTTTTTTTCTTTAATTTTTTTAAATGGCATTAGTATTCCAAACAGCAAAATCCCTGGCTGGAGAATTGTAGAAATGATGATTGCTCATTAGCAAATAGAATACAGATGTTCTGTTCATTTTGCCTGAGTGCTTCACATAAACACCTTGGGGAGTGACTGGCACACAGTACAAAATTTGATAGCATAACAGTGTGCTAAACACTTCGGGGCTGGCAACAGAAGCAGAAGCATACCATGTAATTTTGTAAAATTTCATGTAATTTTTAATCATTTGTAGTGTTTGTGTAATGCGAGAACCTTCGTGTGGGAAGTGCGAGCGGGACGGGGGGGTGTCTCTACAGGGCTGTAATCAACACCAGAAACTAGAGTTGAGTAAACTTTGTGGAGGTCTGTTCATGTCTTTTTGGTTGACTTTCTACCTTCAGCTTACAAAGGAGCCAACTTCCGTCCCCCTCCAGGTCCATGAGTCTTGTATCAGTTGTACATTTTTGTATTTGCCTGACCAGTTGCCCAGAATTTTTGGGGCCTCTGAGGCAGCATCTTTTTGCTTCTTTTCTCATACATCTTCAGGTGGTGTCACCAGGTAAGAAATTTGTTGTTCCTCCTCTCCCCTTCTTCCAGTCCTCCATCCTCCCCCCCAACAATAATCCCAGTTATCTTTTTTTTTTTTTTTTTTAATTTTTAATCTAATAGGTGCCATGACTGTTTTCAAGCATGTACTAAATAAGGAGTGGAGTAGTAAGACACCACTAGGGACTTTCTGATAATTGTGTGTTAGTGGCTATGGGGTTTTACATCCCAGTATGATATTGCTGAATTCACCATTCTCTGCCAATACCGGCGGTGCTTATGGCATAGCTGAAACGGGAGAAGCCCCTGCTCTGCTGGAGGAGCTATGTGAGTTAAGCCTCTCTGTGTCCCTTGCTGTTGAACTCTGCTCCTTGCAGAATTTTGTGAGAGAGTGAGTTCCCTTTTCAGTGAAGATGCAGGAATTGTTTTTTAAAGCCCACGTAAGAAATGGTGAATCTCATTCATGGAATGGGGTGGACTTTTAAAGAAAGGGAATTCCTAGCTGTGATACTACTCTGGCCTCTTGCCATGATGTGTGTTGTACTTGTTTAGGTGCCAGGGCCAGAAACTGAATGAACTTTGAAAGTTTCAAAATGCATTTATTTTATTAAATAATATGTCGATTCCAGTGGATTCTTTTTCTTAATTTTTTTTTTAACATTGGTTAAGAAGTCTTCAAATGACTGCCATAAAGTCATGGAGCAGTAAAGTTGTGCTTCAAAGCAGTACCTATTTCAAACTGCAGCTGAACTACCATATGCCAGACCTGATTGCCTGCTGCAGCTACTCTGCAAAATTATTATGCAGCAGTATGTCCTTGGCAAGCAATTATTAAAAAATGCTTTTGTGGGGGTTTTTTTAGATGTTTTAAAGTAGCTTTTTCTTTTCCACCTTAGCAGAAAAGTCTTGAAGTATTAAACTGTGCCAGCCCTGGGAATTGTTTAGATGATACAAATCAGAAGATGGCATTGGGCACCCAGAGAGCTGGTTATAGTCTCAGGGTTTGTTGGTTATGAGCTCCCACCCCCCTTTTAAGCAAATACTAAAAACTAAATGGAACTTATTAACATTAGTTTGTCCTGCTGAGTTGAAAACAATCTGTCTAAATGTAGAAAACCTTAGTAGGTATCAAAGTTAAACCACTTCTAGTGGCAGAATCAAATTAAAGTGAATTGAAACAAGTTGGATCAGCGTGAAGTGACTCTGTTTGTAAAGAGTACTTTGCATTTCTATATCTTTTCACAGCCATAATTGAGAGAATAATATCAGCAACTTCACTTACAAAGCTGCTGTTTGCTTCCTCCTTTTGCCCTAAAGCAAACAAAATAGGCAGGCTCCCAATTTGGAATCTATTGAATGAACCCAAATCACTTATTTGCTGTTTAGTTGTCGTGGCAGCAAGGCAAATAGATGTGAAAAGATTAGCCAAACAAAAAGGCGAAAACCTTGGCCCTGTTGCAAGGATTTGGAAACCCAGTCATCAATTGTTGAGGCGGAATGATAAAGGCATGTAGGAAAAAGCAAGCTGAAAGTAAAATGCCTCATCTGAGATCTGTAGAAGTGGAAGATTCTTGGAATAAAGTTTTAAGTTTTATTGTCATCTCTTCCTGTTTGTTACTGTTTCCGTTTCATTGCAACTTCCATATGTATTGCAAATCATATTAACAAATAGCGAGGGTGTGAAGGAAAGCATGTTAAAGAAAAAATTAATGATTACGTTAGCTTAATGACTGAGGCTGTGCCCTGTTTTGCAAAGAAGATATATCTGGGAAGTTCTAGTGGGGACATCAGGTTTCTTATTCAATCACATTGAAACAATCTGAGAAATTGTAGACTTCAGGACAACTACAACAATTATTGTCAACCAAGACACATGTAGTAAGAGACAATCCTTCCCTCAAACACCATCCAGGCAGCCTATGCAAAGGAGAAAAATTAAACCTCATTCATTTAGGAGGGAGGATGAAACACCTTACCCAAAACCAGTGTCTGCATGGAAATAGGATGTGAATTTGAAGCTGTGCTACTCCCAGGGTTTTGCTGGCACAGGCTTGCTTGGACATAGGTATAAGTGAAGAAGGATCGTTGCCATATGTCTTACTCTGGAGTCCAGCCTTGAATATAGTCCCAGGGCTTAACAGGGAGAGTCCAGATGGACGGAGGCTTTGGTCTCCTGTCACTGCCTGGAAGTCTGATGTACTTTACTTTGAAATTGATAAATGGAGTGGTATGGAATTGTTGCTGTGATATGAATTATTCCCACTGTTATTAAATAATAAACATAACCACAGTGACCTACTCACTCTCTAGACTGGATTTCTTCTGTGGCTTAATCTTGGTAATGGCTTCGTATTTGAACTACATAATGTCACGGGTGTGCTGTGGGTTGCTGAAGAAAGGGGCAGCAGAAGGAGGTTGGTAGATTGATACCATATCATATGTATCATAAAGTAAGGTAGTAAAAAGCCTCAGGAAATTATATTTCTTAAGTAATGCAATCAGAATTGCACTTAGACAGAGGAGATTGCTTTGTATTTACTAGCTGTGTTTACTGCTTTTTCTGATGTGCCTAAATAGGAAAAACAGGTATTTGGAAACTTCAAGGAGTGGAAAATGGAGTTCTAGACCCGATTCTGAACAGTTACTTTTGGGAATAGAACAGCAAAATGAGTGAGCTTGATTTGCTGCACAGCAGATGCCAGGATTATATGATGTGGAAGGAATTTTTTACTTTTAAACCCTTTCAGTGTGATGAAATCCAGGGGAGAGGAAGGAGGGATTGACATAAGTGCCCTCTTTTTTTTTTAACCTCTTCTGTGCTCTGGATCCGGAGATACCATTTGATTCATGCAAGCACAGCCCGTCTGCGTAGGTGGACTCTACAAAAACAGTAATTAAATGTAGTGTATGTTTCTGGACTAGAGCTAAAATAGAATGGAAAATAATACTATTTATGCTGTGGTTTAAAGCCGTGCTGCTATAAACAGAAAATGAAACAGATAACTGAGTTTGCATGAAAATTGATTAAGAGTACAGTGCATCTTTTTTGGTGTTTATGCATTATTTAAAACAAGTTTAGCAGACTATAAAGCTTTTGATTACAGTCAGCTTGTAAGTGTGTTCTGCTACATTGTACAGCATCTCAAAATAAAATGGACCAGCAGTTGTTTACAAAAGCTAAAGGCTCTCAAGACCAGCTTGTGGGAGGAGCAGATGGTATTTGGGCATCATGTTGTGGTCTTGCAGTCCACGCGATGCCATGTTGGGCTGATTCATAGAGATCCATTTGCAGAGGCACCATAGTGAGCTGCTTCATTGAGAGAAGAAAAAATGTTTGAATTAACTTTCTTGCCTTTTGCCCTATTTTTAGTAAATACCACTGGCTGCTGTTATATTTAAAGAAAATGACAGGAGTATATCAGAGCCTTTATTAAAATGTCCCTTGCAAGCAGTGATCCTTCTGTTCAGGAGACCTTTCTGTATCGGCTGCAATAAGGTGACGGAGCCGTGCAGGTAAGGTTCAGCCCCAGGTTTTTATGGCGGGGTGACGCAGGGCTGTGTCAGTCTCCTGTGGTGGGCCTGGCGAGCGGGCAGCCCGGGTGTGCTTCCGCTGCGCGAAGGGCCAGCGCGCTGCCTCGGCACCGTGTTTCAGCCCCATGTCCGCTTCCTTGCGTGACTGTGAACTCGAGCAAGCCGAAAAGTGCTGCCGCTGGGCTGCGGGCAGGGTGGTGCCCCCCACCTCCCCTTCCCACCCTGCCGGCATGCAGCCCTGCCACTGGCACGCGTGCTCAGCGAGCTTGGGACGCTTAAATGTTTTAGCTGGACAGGAGGGAAGTGTTTTTCTTGACTAATTTAAAGAGGGTCAAAATACTTCCTTGCAAAAGGGAGAGAAACGGAGAGGGGGAGCTGTGCTAAAGCAGGGGTGGCAGCGAAACCCCAGTGACAAGGTCTTTGCGGCATTTCCCTTTTAGGCATTTGCGAAGCTTGGTGTGACTTAATATTCAAAACCTGTTGAACCTGTTGGCAAGAGCAGAGCCCTGGATCCTTGTTGCAGGTGGTTTGTTGGTTGCTACCAACTGCATTTCAATTGCCTAGTGATAGTGTTTGTTTTCTTGGAATTTGCTTTCTGGTGCAAGGTTTCAGCGGTGGCTCCTGACCAAAGCCCTGCGAAGGCGGAGTTGCTGCTGGCCACGATCCAGCGGGGCTACGGACACCCCACGAGCCCTGCCCTGCGCCCCGAGGGCAACAGCAGAGGAGGAGTGTTGTGGCATTGAAGGGGCTGAATGTGGGAAACTGCAGTCACTTCCTACTCTTCCTGGCAGGCACAGCCGGTGTTAAACCCGTTACTTTTATAGGAACAAGCTGACCTACTTATTAATGCATTGTATTTCAGTGTTCAGCTATGGCTGGCTGCCCCAGAGGGGTTGTGTTTCCAGCCCTGCCAAAACTCAGGCCCCAGCCCTGTCCCAGCCTTGCTGGGGGTCTTGGGCAGGGCATGTTGGTGTGTCTGTGTATAGGGTTTGCGTGGCAAGGTTTTGGTAGCTGGGGGGGCTACAGGGGTGGCTTCTGTGAGAAGCTGCCAGAAGCTTCCCCTATGTCTGACAAAGCCAGTGCCAGCCGGCTCCAGGGTGGGCCCACCACTGGCCAAGGCTGAGCACATCTGTGACGGTGGTAGCACCTCTGGGGTAACATAAATACCTGGGGGGAAAAAAACTTGCTCAACTGCAGCTGGAGAGAGGAGTGAGAATATGTGTGAGGAGCAGCTCTGCAGGCACCAAGGCCAGAGCAGAAGGAGGGGCAGGAGGTGCTCCAGGCGCTGGAGCAGAGATTCCCCCACAGCCCGTGGTGAAGACCATGGTGAGGCCAGCTGTGCCCCTGCAGTCCACAGAGGACCCCACGCTGGAGCAGCGGGACGCAGCCGAAGGAGGCTGTGACCCCGTGGGAAGCCCACGCTGGAGCAGGCTCCTGGCAGGACCTGTGGACCTATGGAGAGAGGAGCCCAGGCTGGAGCAGGTTTGCTGGCAGGACTTGTGACCCCATGGGGGACCCACACTGGAGTAGTCTGTTCCTGAAGGACGGCACTCCATGGAGGGACCCAGGCTGGAGAAATTCGTGAAGAACTGCAGCCTGTGGGAAGGACTCACGTTAGAGAAGTTTGTGGAGGACTGTGTCCCATGGGAGGGACCCCAGGCTGGAGCAGAGGAAGAGCCTGAAGAGTCCTCCCTCTGAGGAGGAAGGAGCGGCAGAGACAACGTGTGAACTGACCACATCCCCCATTCCCCATCCCCCTGCGCTATTGGGCAGGGGGGAGGTAGAGAATTCGGGAGTGAAGTTAATCCTGGGAAGAAGGGAGGGGTGGGGGGAACGTGTTTAAGATTTGGGTTTTCTTTCTCATCTTACTCTGGATTTGATTGGTAATAAATTAATTTCCCCAAGTCGAGTGTTTTGCCCATGACAGTAGATGGTGAGTGATCTCTCCCTGTCCTTATCTTGACACACGAGCCTTTCGTTGTATTTTCTCTCCCTTGTCCAGCTGAGGAGAGGAGTGAGAAGCGGCTTTGGGGGCACCTGGTATCCAGCCAGGGTCAACCCACCACAGTCTGTCCAGTGATGAGGAGCTCTGGTACCACGGCAGTGGACAATCCATGTGGGAAAAGGGAAAAAGCCTTCCGGAAGGACTTGATAAATGCCAAAGAGGAACAGGAAAATAAAAGGAAAGGAAAACTGGAGGGGAGTGATGTTTAAGTATTATGAAAGGTTTTGACCAGAAGCGTGTTTTCATTTGCGTTCTGTGGGGTAAAGAGGGTCAAGTCACTAACGGCAGGAGCTGTGGGTTGCACTTAAGGTATCTGAAAGGAAAAACGTTTTGCTAGCTTGTGAAATTCAGAGGCAATTGTAGTCAGCTGCTCTTCCCTAGCTGCGTTCGTAAAGCGAGGTAGGGGTTGGTTTGATAAGAACACGTGCAAATTTGGAGAAGACTAAACAAACATCTGTGTGGGGTCAGTGAGGAGCTTCCTCTAGATTTGGTCAGCTGGTGGCACTGTGGTGATGTAATATTTGTGCATCTCATCTCATCTCATGGAGATGATGGCATCAGCCAACATGAGAGGCAATCCTGCAGCTCTTTCCAGTCACGGCTTTGGTCTGTTTTAGCAAATGCTGATTTCTGTTAGCAAATGACAAAAGTGTGGTGGTGGAGACGATGGGGCAGCAGTAGGAAATGTCCTTTCTGTGGCAGGCTGTTGCTTCTGCCTCTGCTCTGAGGGCCTTTCAGTTTTTCAGAGCTAGTGGATGCCCATTTTGCTAGGCCAGCGAGAAGTACCTGCTGCCATCCATCTGTAACAGTGGATTTACACCCTCTCTGCTGGTCTGGGTGCAATATACGCGCTTACGTGACTTTCCAGTAAAAATGGATTTGCTGCTCTGACAGAACCCTTCAACTGATTTAAAAGAAAATTTTCTGCTATGTTGTATAGAGGCTTATATGAATGTATCTGTTTAGTTTCCAGCCTGGAAAGGCAACATAGTTGTCCAAACAGGCAAAGTTTTCCAAGAGATTTGCTCCAGTTTTGCCCCCTGAAAAGCTGTGATCTCCTTCAGTAACTACACTGTGGTGCAGCTTGGAGGACCATGGAAGGTGGAGTTCACACAGGATTCGTGCTTAGCCAGAGTGTTATCACAGATTTTGCTGCAAAATTCATTTTTCTACCTTTTGTGTTTTTTCTCCAGTACCTTGTACGCATGTGACTCTTTTTCTTTGATGAACACATACACCCTTAGTTAACCTACTTAATCTAAAAGTTTGGAAAGAAAGAGAGAATTTCTGTGTTTAAATTCTTGAGAGGCACTCTGCTATCAATGATAGAGCTGTAAGATTAACCAGAGATACAAAGTGACAGGCATCATAGTTAATACTCATCAGCATCCTTTCTAGCAATCTCAAAGCAGTCCCATCAATCAAAGGCCTAAGCAAGCTGTGCTGCATTATCATGATTGAGGGCCAGATCAGATTTGATGTTGCTTGCTGACGTAAGAGGAGTAGAAAAGGAAGTTTTACCACCGCTAAAACTAAATGTATAAATAAGCTCTTTGTAACATCGTGAATACATCCTCACAAGTTCTGCTGAAATACCCAATAATGCCATGAAAATGAACCTCAAACGTGTTTCCAGATACTTTGCCTTGAAACTAAAGAAAGGAGCTGCTTACATTCATCCCTGATAAAGGAAGATGTAGTTTAGTGCTTTCCCAGCATTAAGAGTTTGCAGGTTTATTTATGCCAGGCCCTCCCCAGCCAACATCAAGTCCAGCAACATTGATTTTTAATCAGGCATAAATACCACTGTTAGTCTCCTCTGAAAAAAGTGAGTGGTGCGACTTCTCTCCAACCATTTTAAGGCTTTACACTGTTTTCCATAACTGTATTATTTCTGTACAGTCTAGCACTTGGTTTCCTGCACTAAGGAATCCTGCAACTACCTGGTCTCTAACTTTACTGGAGTTTCAATGACAATTTTGCATAAAATAGAAATATTTTCATTGGTGTGTTCCCAATGGAAGAACATTTGTGGCTTTTATAATGAAGGCTTTACGAAGACTGTAATATATGTCATTAGTGTGTTTGTTGTACCGGATGAAATGTTGCACCAGATTGATGAAGAATTATTTCTAAATTGGGACATCAGGTATGTGTTGGGGGAGGGGAAAGGATCCCCAGAAGGCTTTCAGCGTGCAAGACAGCTATTTGCCTATAAATGATGGCATTAAAATGAAAAAAATACATAGGAGCTTTTTCCTTTTTGCATTTGCTTTTCTGGAGGTCGGCCACCCTTACATATATATGAATCTTCAACAGACACTGGGGTGCTTAGCAGTTCTTCATCTTGTGGCCGTGGAAGGGTCATGAGATGAGTCAGGAGGGCCTCTGCATGGTGGTGGGTGGTCAGTGACTCTCCCTTGAGAGGGCAAGCGGTCGTTAAAGCTCAGTGCACAGAGGGGCAGAGATGGGGAGGGGGGCAAGATGACTGTGTTCTCTCTGTTTTGTTTTGTTGTAATCGATCTGATTACCTAACATTATTAAGATTTGTTTCCCCAGACAGCCGGTGCTTTGCGATCGCAGACACACAGATCTGACGCACAGATCATGCTAGTAAATTGAATTTGAGCTGGCAGAGTTAGTATGAACCGTTTGCCGTATGTACATGAAGCAGAACTCTGTAAAAGGCCAGGGAGATGCCCGTGTGCTGCACTGACAAAGATTACAGAAACTTGTGATTAAAATCAATAAACTAGCTCTCGATGAAGTTTGTTGAAATTTTGGAGTACCAAAAGAAATGTGGCTCATTTTTTCTATTTGGTTGTAAACACAAAACTGACAAGAAGACTTCATACTTAGTAAAAGCAAGCCCCCCCTTTCTTCGGGGCAGCTTTTGTCATGCTGGGGCGATGGCGTTCCTCCCCAGCCAGGACACAGCCACCTGGGATGGGGAGCTATGCTGGGGAGCTTCAGGGGAAACGAAATCTAGCACCATTTAAACAGTGATTTCCTCTCTGGCCTTGCTGTGTGCCTGTGAGAATGGCGCAAACCGCACTTGGGATTCTTGTTAATGAAAGCACTAATGTTTTTACAAAACTGTCCTGAGCTATAGTTAAGCTGTCCAGCTGTTCCATCGGGGGCTGAGCTCTGCAGGATGCTGGTACTCTGATCCTCTTCCACGGGGACTACTCGTTCCCTGGCTTGTATACACATTTAAGTGCTTTTGTGGATTACAGCCACAGCTCTCACTACTATCTGGATAAAGCTTCATTTCATTTTCTTTTTTTAAATGTCCACCAACTTTTTTTAGACATAGCCTGTGCGCATGGTCAGTTTGGGTCCCTGTTCGCCGCATAAAAAGAACGGGATGAAAGCCCTTTAGCTTACCCACTCTGTTTTGTGAAGTAAATACGGTTCACACCTTTCAGCTGAGGATCTGAAAGAGTTTGCAAAGGAATTCTGGTTGTATTCTGCTCACTCATTACTCCTCTGATAATCTCACCTGTCAGCTAGCGGCGATTGAGAGTCCAAGGACTTTGAACAGGATCATGCATAGCAAATCAGAGGTTGGTAGAAGTAGATTCCTGTGTCTCCCCTTCTTTTTGAATTAAAAAGTAGCAGATAATAGTAAGTATTTTGGATAGAAACGATAGCAGTTTGGCATATTAGAAGCATCCAAGGGGCCTGTAAATGCGACTTAGCTGCAAAGTCTTGCCTTAGTCTTGCAAGCAAAGTCTTGCTCACCTTCTACAGACTCATATGTTGTTTTCATATGTCTTTATAATAGTTCTTCAAAAACGACATTGGTTCCTGCACTGCCTTACCATTGGCCTGCGTCTCATCCCTCAGCCCACTTGGGAAGCTCTCCATCAAAATAGAGTCAAAAGGCCCTAAACACTAGTTTCCTGCTCTTCTGTCATTCCCTTTATTTGAAAATTAGAGAAGTTTAGGAGGCGTATTGTGGGAAGAGTGGAACCAGTTTTGTCAGATGATGGCAGTGTTGCTGGGGCTGTCTTCCCTCCTCCATTGATTTCCTTTTGAGAAGCTGAAGAGCAGCTTGTTCCAGCTCTGTTGAACATCACTCCCCATGGAGAATGCTCAGCTGCCATCCACAGACGTGGGCAAGTCTTTAGCATCTTCATGTGCAGGCTGGGGCTGGCCCGCAGCAATGCAAAATAATGATTGTCAAGTTCTCTGATGGAAAATAGGCTTTAGTCTGCTTCTGTTTGTTTGGGTAAGTTTGTGTCTAGTCCTGTTGGTCTTCAGTGGGCATACACTTACAAAAGATTGTCCAGGGAGAAAGAGTTGCCCCAGCAGGGTTTTCCAATGTGTTTAATAATAGGTTTTTAAAACTAGTAACTTGATTTATTTGTTTATTGATTGATTCATACTAGTGACTGTTTGTTTGTCTTGATCTTAGGAAGAAGGGAAGTAAATTATTTTTCTTTATTTATAGTATGCCTGCCTGTCTTGGACATAATTCTACAAACAAAAAGTGATCTGTTCACTCAGGTGTGAGTTTACTTGAGAATTAGCACTAACACACCTCAATTTATCCTCTGTCCCTCCTTGGAGAAAACACACCTTATCTAGGACTAGAGGGCAAGCCTTGGCCGGCTGTGACGGCTGTGTGATACGGAGTTGAGCCCCAGCAGACTGCACGCCTGCCTGTATCCATGCCTGCTAGTTGGTTGTGCTTATACTGTTTTTTTTAACATACTTCTGATGGCAATTCTAGCTGTCCTGCCTACGTCCACACCTTGAAACCCAGGATCGCACAGCATACACCAGAGTGGGAACTGTTGGGCTTGTAGCCAATTTTACCAGCCCCTCCGAGGTTCATGAAGAAGCCCCTGTGCACAGACCTCCCTAAGCTGTGGGCCACTGTCCTTCCTCTCTGGTCTCCCAGTCCCCCACATATGAGGCTCTGCCTCCTGGTGCCTCTCCGCACCTTCCTGCCCAGACCTGCTCTGCTGTCCTGCAGAGGAAAGCAGAAGAGAAAAGGTAAGAGTCTGAACAAAAGTTTATATGCAGGCATGGGAGTGCAAAGGGATAAGTGAGACCACTTGCAAGCCAGGTCTCACGTGGCTTGCTCACTGGTTTTCCTTCACAGTGGCATGGTTCAAGTGCTACAGGCATAGCCTCTGGCCAGCTCCTCTTCATTATACAGGGAGTCTTGCTTACATGCTTAAGGCTGCTGCCACAGACCTCAGCATATGGCAGTTGTGGGCTTACATGACCACTCCACGCTGCGTTGACTGTCAGGTATGAGGCTCAGGCCACATCACATGCTGGAAGTTGATAGGCATGGGTCCTGTGCGTCTGTAAGCTTTTTGCAGGTCAGCTTTCTGATGAAGTGGTATGGGATCTGGTCCTGGAGTGTCAGGCATCATCCTGGTGCTTCCGTGGGTTTATGTAGATGAGCCTCTGTGCAAATAGGCTTCTACTGGCATAGTTTCTTCATGACTCTGTTTCTGCACTCTTTCCCTGTCTCTCATGGAGTTTTGTAGAGGGCTTACCTGCCCTAGAGAAGCACAGTTTGGAAGGCAGCTTCTGCAGAGTCCCTTTCCCTGGGTCATGTTGTGAGCAGCAATACTGTGCAAATACCTCTGAAAACTCACATTCAATCTTTTCACTTTGTTCCAGCTCCTGTTAGAAGAATTTTCAAAAATACCGTTGCTCTGTTGTCTAGAAATGTTCTGGTTACCAGTCTGTCTTCAGCCAATGTTGTTTTACTGAAGCTGTCTTTAAACTTAATAGTTCTTGTTCCTTGCTGCCCCCCCTGCATCCCATGGTCATCTTGTCGTATTGACAGAGTTTTACTTCTTTTCTGTCTTTGTTCTGCTGAGCAAGCCAAGCTTTCTGTTTTCTGTCCCAAAGTAGGTTTCCCTGTCGGTTCGGTTGTCCAGGTTGGTTTTTTACATTTTTTGTTCTTTTTTCCAAAGAATGAATCTTTCTTACTTTTCTCAGGATACAAGTTGGAGCGAGCTCTCTGCACAGCGACTTGGAGGAACTGCTGCCTCTCCCAGTCTGAGGTCTAGAGTTCCTCAGCCCAGTCTGTTTCCCAGAGGTTTCAGAGGAACCATTTAGTTCATCAAAACTTGCTCTTTGGAAATTATAGATCTTAAAGTTAGGCTTGCTGTTATCCTTCCCACTTAATCTAAACTGAATCACTTTGTCGTCTCCTGTTCCAAAGTCGTTCTCATTACTTAAGATGAAGAGCGGAAAAGAATCTATTCTTGTTCATTCGGCAATGTGGATACAGAAACTTGTCAGCTGTCACATCCAGGAATAACTGGCCTTACCATGGTTAATAGCATTTATTCTCCAGTCTGTACTGTGAAGTTGGTCTCCCGTGTTGACACAATTCCCATTTCTTTAATGATGCAGAGCTCTACCCAGATCCATATCTGGTGCAAGAAGTCAAGAGCAGCCCCAGTGTCTCTTTCTTAGAAGTCTTCCTTGACCATCTTCTCATGGCATTTCCAAACATAATTCTGTTTTCTTCTCTTCTCTTTATTTCTGAATGCTGCTGTTTCATTATTGCATGACAGTATCCTTCCATATAAAACCCGCATTTCTTTTCCTTTAAAAGCACAGACCTTTTGACACCTGTTGCAATAATAATTGCCGTTTCACCCTTGTTGTGAATTTTCCTGTAATAACACTAGTGCCTTGAGTTCTTCTTTTATTATGTCAGTCTGCCTGCATTATTAGCACACAGCTATTTTAGCTGTTGGGTTTTTCGTTCACCTTTTCTGCTCTTGTTTTTGGTTTTAGACTGCATTTAGCTCCCTAGTTAGACTATATACAGTCCTTTCACTGGCGGTGTCACATGCCTGACCCCTTTTCTCATAATTAGTGGCATTTTTTCCTTCAAATGCCTGAAATACCTTTCACACTGTTGTTTTCATGTTTATCCCGGTTTTCCCCTCTGCTTTCTGGATCCTGAAACCAGTGTGGAATTTGTGTTCACCTCCTCCAGCCTTCCCCTGCTGTGTTCATGCTGTGGGTTGTGCCATGGTGGTTCCAGTAGTTGGGATACTTGCGTGAAGCTCTCCTGAAGGCTCATCTGGCAGTGAAAGTACCCAAAAGCCACCTTTTCCTGCAGAACCGGTGGCTGAGAGAGGCAGGGACTGTAAACATTTCCCCAAGGGTCACTCGGACTATACGAGCTGTGTTGGTTCTTTGCCAGTCGGCATGTCCTGTTCTTGCTGGACTGAAAGATGTATTCATTTCTCAACATCTGGTGGACACGAATGTATTTTGAAATAACATGAGAGAGAAATGAGTGCTTACAACAAACACTTGTATGGGACAATAAGGTATGGTTTATTTGGTCTTAAGTGGTCAGAGTTTTGTAGAGGGCTTCCTCCTGCCAGCCATCCTCCCACTTTGCTGGAAGAAAAACCTATTGTTAGCAGCAGGGACATTATGAAAGCTTGAGCTTGAGCAATGATGACCTTGATGTCCCAATTAGAGACAACACACATCTGCATAACTGGGTACAAAGAGCATGTGTGTTTGTGTATCTGTGTATCCTTTGGTCAAAAAAAACTATGTGTGCAACCTGTAAGGCTGCAAGGAGTTACAGCCCTCATAATCCCATCTTCCACTGTAGAAGCTGAGGCTGCAGCAATCAGTTAAGAAGATGGTTGAAATTCCTGATCACAAATTGGGTAAGTACATGATGGAACAGCAAATTGTTTCTCTCTTCTTCTGTGCTGGGCTCACTGGCTAGTGCTTTCTCCAGCTGATGTTTTCTGTTCAGTACTATAAGCTGCGCAGGCTGGATGGAGGTCAAAAAAGACTTTACTGTTGTCTTCGTGATGGGTAAATTTTATTTTCACATCCTTCAGCACTGAAAATTAAGCTTGCCAGTACTGTACACCAAAAGGGAAAATTATTTTAAAAATGAAAGAACACTAGCAAAGCGAAGATCTCCACCCTGTTTTTAAGCAGAGCATGTATTATAATAGGCCATTTTTGTGTATAAGTTGCATATCTCATCTCTCTTCAGTCAGCTGTCTCATAAAATATTTTTATATTGCACATTAGTGTTGTCAGTCTTTCTTTTAACAGCTAATTGATCTCAATCTTCACTACTGAGATGAAAAGTTAGGATGATATGTTTTGGTTTCATACAACTTTCCACATGATAGATGAAACTCTTTGAGTTTGGGCATATGTAAGACCTTCTGGAACTCTTTCTCTTATCCTTCTTTTAATTAAAGCTGATATTTTTAAAGAGAATTTATGTTGTAACTTTGTTTATATGTTTTTTCAGCTGGTAAAATGGTATTGTTAGAGAATGGAAAATGTACATGTAGCTTCATGACAATACAAATTTAACAAAATAGAGGAGCAGGAAGAAGGTTTCTGTTGCAAATGTTCTGTATTTTTGAAAATTATCCCTCTCAGAATAATTTGTCTGTAGCTTACTTGGCAGTGCCGGAAATGAACTTAAAAAACAGTAAAAATTAATGGTTCGTTTAGACCCGTACCTTTCTTCTTCTGTGTCTCATACTAGATCCTTTCAAAGGAGTGGGAGAACCACTGTGACTGCCAGACCAGTTTTGTATTGCTAGTGAAATTGCTTCCTCCTGGCCTCTGTTATATAGCTTCCAGAATTCTCATTCATGCACTGTTGTTGAGGTATGAATACAATTTCTTGTTTCTTCCCAAGATCTTGGTTCTGAATCCTGTTGGTTTACCGTACACTTCCACAAGTATTGTGTTTATGTTAAGAGCTCTACTCAACCTCATTTAAATATTTCAGAAGAGGACTCAGTGGCTTCCTACACCAAGGAGTTTGACAGAGTTACAGTACTTAAAGTTCTCTTCAGGTATTTCTTTCTGTCTTGCACATTGCAGTTTTATTTTAACAGTTATGTTCTTATTCTGTCATCAGGCAAAATAAATTAAAAATAAGAAAAAAAAAACCACACAGGGGAAAAAAAGCCTTCACTTTATTAATTATTCTCTATGTCTTTGACCTAACCTGACTCATACCAAGGTTAACCATGATGATGTGGGAAGGGAACAGGCACATCTATTAACAGACAAGTTAAATAGGGGCAAGCTGCTGTTTGCTCTGTTGCAGTTTAATAAGCACAAAGGTAAAAGGTGGAAGACAGAGTGTTTCTTTTGCAACATTCTCCTGCTGTTGAAAATTGAAAATATCAAAGAATCAGATTACAAAAAAAGTGTAGGAGTGGGCTGTGCTAGGACTGAGGCAGGGAGTAGAAAGACTGATCTTGTAGAAAGGAATAAACTGTACTTTAATCTTCTGAATACTGTACAGTGGCAGTAAGTTTTATGCATTCCAGCTAGAGTAGAGCATTTGAATGGGAAAAAGCAGTGGAGGATGCTGAGGCAGAGGTAGAAGGGGCCAAAAGCTAGCACGCTGAATGGTGAGGTGAAATTCTTTACAAAAATAATTCTATTCTGGGTGTAGTAACTTCACATTAAAAGAAGACCTTATAAATTCCTTCCTGATGAGATAACATGGCAATGGTTGTAGTGTACAGATGGTGCAGTTTATTTACTAACTCTATTTTTTATATCAGTTGTCAGTAACATTCTAGTAGTACCTAAATATGCATCTTAAGTGCCACTCTCTAGGTATCTGTGCTGGAAAATTCAGGCCATGGTTGTGTTGAACTGTTTCAACTGCTGTTTTCTTTAAAACCTCATAGTTTGGCTGTAAAAATAAATACCCTCTAGCAAAATCAAGAGGGACTGTGTTATCCTAATTTTTATTACGATTTAGTTGCAAGGGGATGGATTTGAAACATTCGGTGAAATCAGATCAAAGTTTGAATTAAAAATATCAAAATATTATGAATTACTGTAAAACACTTCCTGTCTCTATGAACTAAACTCATATCAGAGATCACAAACATACTAAAAGGACAGCTGTCACATCCGGCTTTCTCAGGTACCCTGTTTGGTTTTAATTATTTTTTGTCAATTCTAGAATGAACAGTCTGCTACCTGAGGGTTATCCGCTGTGTTACTGAATGTTTGTATGTAATCTCATGCCAAAATATTTTATGCCTACTATTTCACCACTTCGCATGTCTGTGCAGGGCAGATTCTGATCTATATAGGTAACGTGCAGAGTGAAGTTTGGCTCAAAGCACGTCTTGACAATATGCACTAGATGATAATTTCACAGAGTGATAAATTGTAGGTTAGTTCCTCGGTGAAAGAACTAGATGCTGTTTACCGATTTGGTGTTCGCTTTTGAACACTTCACTGAATAGGGGCTTGAGTCCAAAACACAGCCCACAGGCATGCCATGCAGCTTGTGACTTACCTTCCGTTGGTATTGTCTTCATCAAAAGAAGTTTTGTCTTTGAAAGCAATGCTGGCAAAAATAGCAGTAGGCTCCCACTTCAAGGGGAGGTACTGCAGCTGTGGTGGAGTTCCTGCCCCTTGTTGGCTTTGAACTGTGTTGGGATGTTGTGCCTTCATGCCTTCTGATTTTGTGTCAGTGCTTAAGGTTTCTTGCAGGTCCTTTTTGATACCCTGTGAAGGACAGTTGGTGGATGAGGGACCAAGCACCGAAACTTCAGATTACAACTTGAAGCACTGAGTGTGCAGGCAGCAGTTGTCTGTTAGGGAGAGCTGTGGCTGCTGGCAATTTTTGTCACTATTTTTTCTGTCATTCTCCAATATTGCCTATTTGAGACTTTGATGTACTCTTTCTTCTTCGTACAACTGCAATCCTTCCTCTTCTTTGTTGTTCCCTGCTTTCCTCTTTCACTGGGAAAGTTGGGCATCTTCTGCCTTCCACTAGCAAAAAATGAACATACAGTTTGCGTATGCAGTCAATCCACCACTTTACTTACTTTAATTAGCAAAAAGAAACCAGAACACATTCATTTAAATACTTAATTTTCTAAATTCCAAAACTTTGTATGTAGTTATTTTTAACCTGGTTTCCTAGAGAAATATGTTCCTGCAATCATTTTTCATTAACCCCCCACTGTTCATAACTTCAGGAGCCTTTGTGTTGATAGCAGACTTCAGGTGGGATGGAAATGTCCGTTATGAAATCCACAGCTTCACAAACGCAGGCAGGCAGGTAGAAGGGAGAGGATCCAGTTACCAGGCTGGTTGGACTGCTGTGCGAGGTCAGCCCTTACTGCTAGAAATGAGAGGATCCGCATGGAAGAGATTTTGTGAAGATGCCAACTGCAGGGAAGGGGCCATCAGTGTGGGGGCACTGGTGGGTACCAGGAATCTAAGCAGGAAATGTCAGTCCAAGGAAGGGCGCCCTTCATTCGCCTGCCTTCAGTGCTGCTCCTTGTGGCTACTTCTTGTCTCTTCTTCTTCTTGACATCCTTCACAGGAGAACACTTCCAAATTGCGAACGTAAACACAGCACAAGAACGAACTGGCCTTTCAATTTGCCCTCAGACGCGTTGTGTGGTCTCTGACTGCTGGCCCTCAGCCCTTAACTTCCTTGTGCACCCAATCCCTCCTCTTTTTTGTCTCTCTGCAGAAGGACAACGCAAAGCACATTGTCCTGCATCCTACTGACACCACCCTGGGTGCGTGTCTCCGAGCCTTCTTACCTCTGCCAAGGCATTATGGAATAGCTGTCTGGTTTCTTCAAAAATACACCAACAGAGACAGAGCTAGACACCATAGCAGGTGTGGATGGGCTTGAGTCATGGTTGTGCTTTGGAAAACAGGTGCTGTGGATGCAGCCGTGTATTGTAAACAGCTTGTGTTAGTGTCCTGAAGTCATTCCAGAAGTATGGTGGTCCCAGTAGTGGTCCGAAGGCTAAGAATGCACCTTTCAAGATAAACTTGTTGCATCAATTTTACCTTAAAGCATGAGAGTTTGTTACACAAACAAAACCCGAAGTCATCAGGAAACATTTTTTTTCTGGTTGTGTCCTTTTGTTCTTTCAACAGCAGAATTAGCATGCTACAACATTACACGTGTTTTTTCTGGTTGTGTCCTTTTGTTCTTTCAACAGCAAAATTAACATGCTACAACATTACCCAGTGTTGGGACCTTATTTACACGAAAAAAAATTTAGGAACAGCTGATAAAAAAAAAGATTCAACTTCTAACAGTCTTCTGAATTTATGGTATGAAAGTGATGGAAGAATTCTTGTTTGGCTTTATTTCTCAGGCTTCTCTGCCTTTTGACTTGCTTTTTAATGTTAGATAGATTATCCGTCTTCAGCTTGACAAAAGGGAAACTCTCACTGTGTGGGCCGTGTGATGTGTGGACCCAGCCTTGCAACATGACCACGTGTTTGGGAGTGAAGCTGTTTGGAAACGGCACTTTGAGCGTAGGTGCTTGCAGCAGGAACACTGCTTTTGATGTATCTTCAGAGCTGAAGATGAACATAAGTTGTTAAAGCTGCTTTTCTCGGTAGTCTACTGGTGGCTTACAGAAAAGGATATGCAGACGTGCCCAGCAGACGAGACAGACAACCTGCTTTCCAGTATGTGGGCACCTTTTACACTAATTTAGTCATCTGCTGCTTCAACTTTAGTTTTACAACACACTACGCTGTTGCTCTGTTTACTATGTCAGCAATTAAATAATAGAATAGCCATTAGAAGTGTGTTTCCAGCTATTCACAGAAAAGTGGTACGTGCTTAAACTAACAAAAAATCCCTTTTTTTCCCTTAACTGGTCAAGTGAATTTCTATTTTGCTTAAGCAGATATTGAAATCCTCTCTACGTCATTTTTATTGTTAATAAATTGCAGGGCTTTATACCACATCACATTACTGGAAATAGATTTGAAATGTATAAAGGTACAATATACATACATTTTTACTAGTGAAAAGTAATTTTCTGACATAATAGCCAAAATAAAGTGCCATGAAGCTATTAGTAGAAAATTGAAATTTTTGGTGTGTAATTTAGTATAAATACTGACAAGCTGAAAAAGAACCCCAACCCAACCAACAAACGTGTACCCATTAGTCATTCAGTTTAGCAGCACGGAGGCAGCAGTCAGCCAGGATGTGCGTTTTTATGTCTGCTTCTATTGCACACTTCATTTATTTGGACATGGCATAGGCGGCTTTCTCTGTCACACGGCATCACTGCACGATTAGCAAGTTGCGCCCCAGGGCAGCTGGGACGCTTTGCTGGGGCAGATGTTCTTTTCAGCTTATTCAGTGGCCGTTGTGGGGTTGTTTACTGTTGTCATAGCTACCTACATTTCCATAGCAGCCGAGCTGCTGTGTGTGAAGCAAGTGAATATAGTTATAAAAGGATCATATTTTGTTCTGTCTCTATAACTTACCATCTGTCAACTGACTGTTTGTGATGGATTCAGAAACCAATTTAAGAATAACAGCAGCCAGCCGATGATTTTTGCTTATATTAAAGTGACAATGGATGAGGATGCAAATAAGTTGGTGCTTCATTGAAATGCTAGTTTCTTTTTTTTCCCCTTAATTGTAGCAGTTTGGCTTCCAACACTTCTCAAAACGTCACTGAAATCGTTGTCGACAAATCAAAATGACCGAGTGTCATCTTCTGTACTTGCTCAGGTGTAGGTGTTCCTTACTCTTTCCCACTCTTCTGTCAGCTCATCCCTGTGTGTTGCTTCTAATTTGTAATGTTGCACCTGCTTTCACAGATCCTTTGTAATGAAATCTAAATACTCTCCACAGAATTAAACAGCGAATTCATGAGGCTCACAGCGAAGGTATCATGCACACACGAGTATGGTTTGGTGACATTCATCGCTGTGCTCTACTTAATAGTAGCAATGGGATCCTATGTGAGTGTGGGGGTAAATTCAATGTGTGATCAGCGAGCCCTCTGAATAACGACCTCTTATACCTTTTCACTGCAGAGATTTGGTTGAACCTATAGTTTAGCAACGGGGGCAAGAAGACTAGCCCAGTTGTAAATAATGTATTTATTGGTTGATTTTTCCAGATCCTGACATTGATGCTGCCACTGCCATGATGCTTTTGAATACTCCCCCTGAGATACAAGCAGGTTGTGAGTAGATATTTCTATAGCATATAGCAACATAGACGTGTAAAATTAATATTCTCTTTTATAAGTATATAGCGTACCAGATAAAAAGAAGGATTTAATGAAGAAATATAACTTCCCGTGTAGACCCTTACACTTCCTTGACCCTTACATGAGTATAATTTTGTGGTTCATATTACATTCTTTGTTACATGAATAATGGTAATCCATGATCTCTAATGTAAAAGAGGGGTTATTGTTATTCATGACATACACATAATTGAGTAACATACTATTATCTGTAGTGATAGAAAGACCTGGGGCAACAGCCAGGAGAAAGGCAGGGTGAGAAAGAGAGCAAGAGAGCGAAGGGTACATGGCATATGGTTTTGTTTTCATTTTGTTTTGATTTGACTCCCATCGTGTGAGTTACCACAGCCATCTGGATACTTTCCATTGGGCACTGTTTCAACTCCTTCCTTGCACACATCCTTCCCGTTTTGCTTTTTGCTCTGTCTGATGCAAGGCAGTAGGCAAGGCTCCGGGGGAGCAAGGAAAGGTCTCATTTCCTGCCCGTACTGTCCTCCTTGTTCTGTGACCAGACCCAAGGTTTTGATGCTGCGTATTAACAGAGCACTGAAGGGGCCTTGGCCCCCGCTCTACTGGGCTGTGCAGATAGTGCAGGAATCGTCCTGCCCCACAGAGCTTGCAGTGAAGGTATTAGAGAAACCCGTAGAGGAATACAGCTGCACAAAAGCAGGGAGTACAAGAAAACAAACATATCGCTGGTCAGCAAGCACGGTAGTAATGCCAAGTGACAGGTGGCTCTAAAAAATAAAGGCAGACATTAAAAGAGGAGCCATTATCAAGCCTGTCTAGCATCACCGCTATTGTTCTAGCTCGGGCAACCAAATCCACATTCCGGGGAAACCCTTGATTTGCACTTTGATACCCTGCCTGAGGAAGAGAGTCAATTACCATCGGAGCGTTTCTTGTGCAGCCAAGGAAAGCTGTTGTCAGCCTGCTCTGTGACCCTGCCAGAGAAATGCCTCTTGAGAAGCTCCTCTCGGGGGAGACCGTGAGGTACCAAGAAACTGTCCGTTCTGGAAAGACGGAAGAGTGGTCCTTGTCCTCCTCTCCTAAACAGCCTTCAAGGACTGTGTGCAGTAAAAGGGCGAGCAATCCCAGCTATGCGTAAGTAGAAAAAAGGGAAGATTTTATCAAGGAGAGGAGGTTGTCATTGGGCTTAGTGGGAAGAATAAAATGACAGATCTTCAAAGGATCAGAAATTTAAAGAAGCCAGATTTGTGAGGCAAAGAAAAGGGGAAAAGAAGTTGGGGTAGAATGAGAGTGCAGGAGTAAAAGGGGATATGAGAGAGAGAAGGAGACATAAAGCAGTATGTGCATGGGAAAGGATGGGGAAAACACAGAATAATGTGAACTCCTGGAGGAACTGGAGAGCAGGAGAAGACTGCAGACAAGAAAGGGGGGAGATCCATAGTGAGCTGCATGTAGTAAACACACTGCAGATTTTCGTCACATGCACAGGTGTTTGTGTGGAAGTGATTTGGAGGCTTGGGCACTGTCATTTCATAGAGATCATAGCTTGCAGGTCGGCAAATGGCTTATTGCTATTTTAGTTTGTAGAGGTTGCTCTGAGGGAGGAAATTCTAGCCTTTTACGAGTCTGGCATATCTCTTCTCCCTACTTTACCTTCCCAGTGGGCTGTTGTGTCAGGACGTCACAAGTGAGAGGGAGATGAAAGCAGGAAGGTGACTCCTCATTCACGTCGCTCCCTCCTTGATGTCTGCAAGTAACAAGGCCTTCCTCTGCGTCTGAAATGCAGGGTCTGCTCAGAAGTTCATTAATCTTTCCAAACGTTGGGTAGAATTGGCTGGTGCCAGGAGGAAAGGGCAGAAGTTTTTTTGTATCCTCAGAGGTCCTCTAAATTGCAAAGAAATACTTGTGTGTGTGTGTGTGTGTGTGTGTGTGAGAGTGGATACCTGAGGAAGTAAATCAGCCTGTCCTATGAATTGCAGTTGGGTCTCGCCTATCTACCATGTTAGGAAAATCTTGGGCGACTTAAGGCAAATTAATTACTACTGCACATTAAGAAACAATTGCATGAAAAATCACATTTAAAATTAGTTTTCAAATAAAAGGCAATTGGGCTATAAAAATTTCATTGCAATGCTGAGCATTATCTAGAAGCTCACTGTTCATTCTCTGTTCTGTCAGCAACTGCAGTGGTCTGTAAATCAAGCTGTGCATGACCAGGGCAGTAAGCGTGTTGATCCCCTGAAGATTTAGAGTTCTGTTTGTCATATCAGACTGTGGTGTCAAGCATGTGCTCGAACTATCAGGGCTACAAAATGCCCCATCTTTTGAAGACAAGACTTGAAAAGGGAGGGACATAGTTTACAGTTGGCCAGAGGCCTTAATATCTGACTGAAAAACACCCTTTTGGACTGAGAGTCGTGACTCTGAATGTGCCAGTTACTTCCACAACAAAGACAGTCAGATGGAAGCAGAACACGAGTGTCATTTCATAGTATAACAACTTGACAAGTCAGGAAGTTTAAAACTACGGACCGTTAAGGCCTTTGCCTGTCCTACAAAGATGTAACCATCATTGTGAAACATGGATACCTCCAAAGTAGCTTGTGACAGAGTCTGGATTCATGTTTGTGTGGACAGTTACATCTGTTGGATTTTGACGTTGAAGGCATCTTCTTGGATTAAAAGGTACTTTTAAGCAGGATAAAAATCCATGCCCACCTAGGAAATGTGGGTACTAAAAGCATCTTTAGGATGAAGTTAGCTAGAGCCATCATTCAAGGTCTTATTAAAATTTATTCTGTTAATATAGTCTGTCAGAAAGGAATCTCATCTCAGTGGCATTAGAAAATCCAGAGTAAACTATACCTGCTTTGTAACAGATTGATTAATTAGCTTTACAGTTTTCAATGCCTATTTAAAATTCCATAGCCATGTGTGAAACACTGCTAACAACCACACATGAATTCTAAAGTCAGCTTTTGCTTTTATATGAAATCTTGAAATGGGGTCTGAGCTGGCACAAACATTGCTTATGATTTACCGCAATCACACCATGGTTTAGTTTTAATTAAAAAAAAAAAAAAGGCAGAATAAAAGAGTAAAACACCATTATTAGGATTATTTTGTGTTTGCGGGAGTGTTGTGGTTTAGCCCCAGCCAGCAACAAAGCATCACGGAGCCGCTTGCTCGCCTCCCCGCCTAGGTGGGATCGCGGAGAGAATCGGAAAAACCTCCATGGGTTGAGATAAAATAAAAATAATAACAATAATAATAATACTGGAATATACGAAAACAAGTGATGCACAATGCAACAAATGCTCACCACCTGGTGATCAATAGCCCATCCCCGAGCAGTGATTCCTGCCCCCAGCCAACCCAGCTTATATACTGGGCATGACGTTATACGGTATGGAACATCCCTTTGGCCAGCCTGGGTCAGCTGTCCTGGCTGTGTCACCCCCAGCTCCTTGTGCACCTCCCCGCTGGCAGAGCATGGGGAGCTGAAGAGCCCTTGACTGTGTATAAGCACCACAACTGCTTAGGAACAACTAGAGCATCAGTGTGTTATCAACTTCATTCTCATCCTAAATCCAAACCACAGTACTGTACCAGCTACTAGGAAGAAGATTAACTCTATCCCAGCCAAAACCAGGACGGACGTTTTACTTTATAGACTCATGAAATTGATTGTTCACATTGTCACTAAAGGTTGGAAATAATGCAGTTATAGTTGGGGTGTTGACATCAGAAATCAATTTCTAAAATATTAACACTTTGCAGTATTTTCACAGACCAAATATTTCTAGATTGTAAGGCAGATGTTCAAAGTAGCCAGCTCTCTGCAAGACTCATGAAATGTACAATCCAGCTGGCACCAAGAATAAAACACAAAAGATACTGTGATATGCTAACAAAGGGCATGTAGGAACATAGTTTTAATACTTCAGTTGCTTCAGTTTAGGGAAGTCCTTGTATTTCATCAACTTCTGTATGGTTTGATTACATTTAAAAAGAAACTGCAACTGAAACACCCGCTTTCTTCAGTAGCAGCTATCACAAGTTATGAATACTTTGGATTTTATTAGTAGCCAGTACATGAATATTAATTTTAAAATACATTACTTGCATTGAAAACTGTATTTTGACCTGCAGGAGACTGGGTATTGGCTGGGCTGTCCAGGACAAGTTGTGTCAAATTTCTGGGCCCGTTTTCCCTGATGGGAATCTAATTCACAGAGAGGACAGAAAAAAAGGAGATGGTGAACAAATGGTAAAGCTCAATTCAGAAGTCACGGCTACTAACTTAGTGAAGCCTATGAGTGAGTTTTGTACAATTGTTAAGATTTTCAGTACTTCTATTCTTACCGTAAATGTTACCAGCTGTCACTCCAGTGTGGCATTCCCAACTCTTAAGAGAAGAGTGTGGCGTCCTGGGCATGTCATTTAGTCTTGCCAAACCATTGTGTTTTGCCATGAATAAAACAGAGATTGGTGGTGGTGGTGGTTTTGCAGTGTGTTTGGACTTCCTGAGATTCAAGTCACTGTAAGCACTTTAAGTAGCAATACCTTCTTAATTGGTGAGGTCATTCTCAACTTGGAACCATTTGCTCATCAGGAAGGACCTAAAAGAAGGGAGTGTGTGTTGTGTGTTGCTGCGGCCGCTACTGCTAGTGAAACAATGCTGCAGTCAAAGTGATTATACTGGAAATCTTGATTTAATTCAAGAAGCTCCTGACTCAGCCATATTATACATAGCTTTGAATTCATGAGTAGTCCTTTGCCCGTTGCTGTATAATTTGGAAATTGTACACAAATGTAAGTGGATTGCTCAAGCTGAAGTTTAATACTGCAAACAGCTATAAACAGTGCCTGCAGAAAGGGCTTGGGTAGAAACCAGGAAACGGAGAGTCTTCTCGGCTCTGAACAACCATCTTCTGTTTTCGATACTACCCACCACTTCTCACCCTGGTTAGCTGGAAAGTGGCGGCCTCCAGAAGACTTTGCAGCACTGGTTTTGTGGGTCGTTCCTTACAGGAGACTCAAGCGCTGTGGTAAAGATGTTTGGGAAGATACGAGCGTGGAGTTTTGCTGGGTGCTTCTTAAAAAGCTCACTTTCCAAGGGTGAGATCAACACCTCTCTTGTTTGGAAATCTTTATTAATCTTTGTCTCAAAGCATATAAAACCAAGAATAGATACATCTATTTTAAATTTGGTGGGAGGAGAAGTAATTCCCCAAAGAGATCCACCAATACTGTACCTCTGTACTTCTAAAATTGTACCCTGATGAAATTTGCTTTTTAAGCCAATGCAAGTGGATTGTGTATGTGGAAGATACATTTACAGGAATCAAGCCAAAAAATTCTGTAAAATTGCCTTAGTAACAGACAAATCCTCCAAATAGGATCAAATAGAACATGCTGTTTTCTTGGGACATTTTTATTGTATATGAAACTTGGTAACTCTAATGTTCTGTTCGTACTGCTTGTGGACAAGTCGCTTATTATAACATTACACAGCTTCCAGCCTAACTTTTTATACCAGAAAATTGTAAATGTAAAATGTTTCATACAGCTGTTTTTGCTCACAATTCTCTATCAAGTGAAAATTGGGAAAAGACATTTTCATAGGGTTGAAACTTGCCGTTCCAGTTGCTGGGATTTTTGGGAGGATGGCATCCTCAACCTCTATTAAAGAGGATTTTTTTTTTTAGTTCAGTCTTTCAGTATTAAGTCACTGAAGTGAGGAAATAATAGAATTGAAAAGAAAACTTACTTTTATTAAGTACTTTCTACTTCTTTCTCCCTACTCCTCGTATTTTGATTTAGTGGCATAGTTTAGTTTGTTGTTGAGCAGTTCCAGCATTACCAAAATGAAGAATCAATAGCCATGGTTTTCTACTTACACAAAAAATAACTTAGAGGATGGAATTATTTTTATTAAATGTCCTTAGACAAGGTATGAATGTGATAGGATTATCAGGATACGCTTCTCTCCCCCACCTCAAATTTTTGTTTAGCGTAAAAGGCTTGTTGGATGCACCCTTGATTTGCAGTTTGTTAGGACTACAGACTATGGAATTTAAGAGCTGTAAAACAGTCCTTGCACAGTAAAATTCAAGAAGTTAGGCAGATGGCATCAAATTTATGCCTGGGATAAGGGAGTTGAAGTGAATGAAGTTACACATTTGGCAGATAACGTTTGCTTTTGGCAACTTCTATTGTCCCATCAATTATACATCATTAGCAATTTCCTATTTTCAGTTCTTGTAGCCTGAGATGAAGTATTCTGCTAAACACTGCCCTGGAAGAGAGGTTGGCAGAAAAAAGCTGAAGCTGACAGATATTAGCAGAAACTCGATATCTCTTGTCTATAATGATTTCTTCTGTGCTACAAGAGATGGGTCAGGGAAGAGAGCCCTGAGATAAATGCATGTGCCACATGATGACGGAAGAGGCAGAGAACCAGTCTGTCCCTACACGAAACTTTTGTACTGTGTAATATTCTACTTTTAAAAAGTTCATTTTCAATAAATAGTATTCAGTCTTCCTCACTAGTCTAAATATTGGCTACCTTGAGCTAGACAGTTTAATGAAGTGTATGCATGTTTCCCAGATGACATAAAGAACGTTTATTACGCCTTTCTTTTTAATCTCCTTGATTTAGAAAAAATCACTCTCAGTGCTGGTTTCATTTAACTCCACGTGCCAACATTTAACCAAGAAGTCGGTTTCCTTGTTTAGTGAGCTGTTGGGATGTCAGTGTGTCGGATGATTCTATTCATTTGAGGATTTCCTCCTCCTTTTCTATTTCAATTTTGCCAAATTGCTGGATTGTGTGTTAGACAATCAAATCTTCAGGGAAGGACCCAGTCTAACATGGTTTTGATTGTTGCGAAGGTCTTGGATGAGGTTGTTAGCTCAGCTGGATGAGGGAAGTTTGCTTCACTCCCATGCACACTTGCAAGTAAGAGATTATGGATGCAATCTGTCAAGGGATGTGATGATAGAAGTCCATAGTTGGTGAGTAGAATATCCCATAATGTGCACCCAAGACTACGCTCTGAATTAAAACAGATGTGCACTGTCTGTGGGGTGATCATGTGGCCTTCTACTCATTTTCCACCTCCAGGGACTGAGTACAGGCTACAAAACAACATCGGGTTTTTGAGGGCTTCTGTTGTATCTTTTTAATGCTATCTGAATGTAGTGTTTTGATGGATTCAGATTATGGTATGTTCTCCTACCTGGCATTCACTTTATTGTCTGTTAAACTATAATGTAAAGGTTTTCCACAAAAGACAGATTATTTTCCCCCTTGGAGAATTTGAGAGATGCGTCTTGATTTTTGACATTGGATGCATTGCTTCTTTCCGCAGTTAGCTGGTAGAGACTTGAAATGCCAGCAGACCCTACTCAGGTTGTGGAATTCCACCAAAGCAGTATAAGATCCAAAAATCATTTCCCCATTCATGCAGCAGATTAGGGGCAGATTCTCGGCACACAATTTAACGCTACCCCATTGGAAGTATTTCCTGGGTTTAAACTTCCTGAGAGCAGAATGAGACCCCATGCCTCCTTGAAAACATAGCAGTGATGAAAGCTGAAAGGTGAATAATGATTTTGTTGATTCAGACTATGTTTCACTAGGAACATTTTGTGAAAGAGGAAATCTGTATCAAAGAGACGCACAGATCTTTTTGCATTGTTTTCTTGAGCTGAGTTTCTCAGACATAAACATCTCTCGACACTTGCACAGAAAAGGTGTAAATTACGTTTCACACTTCTGCCTAGGAATTGGGAACCACATAACCTGTCTGTACTGTTGGTTAAAGAGGCATTAGAAAAGAGGAGTCTGGACTGTAAGGTGTTAGTCCAGACTGGCACTGAGTGATGATATGTCTTAGAGGAAATTATCTTACCTCCACACCTTGAATCTTCAATCTAAAATATAAATACCTCATCTCAAAGTATGGTTTTGAAACGTAATTAAAGCTTGTAAGGCATAAATTTATTCTTTGGAATAAAAGTACCACATATTTTCCAGTAAATAATACACAAGCCTTCAAAAGTACCAACATGTAGAAATAATTCCTTGGATAATAAGTAGCTGTCTTCATACAGCCTGCACAAAGGCAGCAGAAGTGCCTGCGTACCAGGGACAATGTATTAGCAGTTTCTATACATAGATTTTTCAAAAATAAAGTAATTACTGTAATTTTGGGAAGGATGAGTATTGATGCTTTAAATGCTGTGAGTAGAGGAGTATGAGCAATAGAGATCAGTGGCACATTGGTTATGTGGATAACTAGAAATTAATACCTTCTACCATTGAATTATTTTGATCGTGCGTCTCATTTTAGGTTTAAAATGCTACTGAAACTAACTTACCAGCAGGTTGTGGTAGGGGTTTTTTTCCATTATGGTTCTAGATGTTTCCTGAAAGGATACACTGCATCGTCCAGTGTCCTCCTTCAGTTGATCCCTTGCATACAACCTTTCTGTTTGTCTGTCTGCATAACTTAACTAGTGATGTAGTGGTATTGCTGCATCGTAATTCAGAGAGTTTTGTGAAACAAAAAACAGAGGCAATAACACTCCTGCTGCAAGCTGAAATAGTTACTGAATTCTGAGTGGTGATTTCAATATACAGAGCTGTGGTGTACTTCAGAGAAAAGTTAGAATCATAGAATTGTAGCTAAGGGACGAATAGTCCTATTGAAGTCTTTCAATGAGCGGTGGCATGCTGAACAGACCAGACACAACTGAAGAGTTTCATAGGCAGGAACAGGTACCAAGTTGTCTCTTTGGGGGTATTTTCAGAGGACAACAAACTTCTACTTTTTCTTTTTTTTTTTTTTTTTTGTAAACAGTAGTTAATTTCTGAAGGGAAGATGTGGAGAATGTCTGTATGTTGAGGTGGAGATGTTTTTAAATGCATAGCTTTCGAAGAGAGTGTTCCTGAATACACACTGTGACTTACAAACCGGCAAGGGGTCGAGGAAGATGGAGGATGGGTTTGAGTGGGGATGTCAGTATGTAGAAAGTCTAAGCTCGAAGACGTGGCAGTGTATTTTATATATATGGGAGTGCAGGGAAAAGGAAACTCAGAGAATGTAAAGAAGGAAAGACATGAGACAATATTTTTAGAGAACTGATGGGGAAGCAAACAGGATTTTTTTAAAGCAGCAATGGGAGTTGTCAATAAGGCAGAAAGAGAGGGTAGGAGAGGAGAAAGAATAAGATAAGCATCAGCTAACTCTGCCAACAGACCAGGATAATTAGGTAACCATGGAAAGACGAGTTTGAGCATCAAGGAGCCTGTTGCTCTCTTTTTGCAGTAGAACTTTCAGTGTGTTTGCTTTGAAGTTTTACATGTATGTATATTTAGGCAACATCCATAGCTAACTGACACGTGGCTCTGTGTGTATGCATACATGTTTCATCTCAGTATAAAACTCTATGGTTTGTATCAGAGTAAAGAGAAAATTCCCAGACCTTTCTTGGTCAGAACTCCTGGTTCATTTCTTTTAACACGACTTTGTAAATGTAGAGAAACTGTACTGTGTAGTGCAGTACAAAATCTGTCCCTCTTGAACGCCTGTTGGAAAAACTATGCCCATTGGAAATGATGTCTTTTTATCAATCTTTCAATATTTAGCAGGTTTATCTGTTGCTTTGAATTCACCTGTTATCTGTGCATTTTACATTAGCCATATCCTTGAGCAGACTGCTTTTCTTTCATGTCACTGGTATTTTGGCCATCTTAAGGTCATGCTGTTGAAACAAATATAATAAGAAATCCAGATTTTGGTGTTTTTAGCAAGATAACATTCCTCTACAGTATCTACAAACCCAAACATCGGAGCATGGAAAGCCTGATAGTGTCCCCTGAGTGAAACAGATTTGATCGATTTCTTATAATGTAGTGCTGGAGGAAAAAGTGCACAAAGTAGTGAAGTATAAATAGCAAAAAGCAATTTTTGAATTATTTTGGTCATTGAAAGCTGACCCTAGTTGTTATAAAGTAGGTTCTGTAATTTTAGCTATTTGAGGCTGTACTTAAGCACCTAAATATAAATGACCTATTCTTCAGAGGTGCTCAAAAGCGAGGGTGTGTATAATGCAGTGACAGGATTTGATTAGAGGGGTGATGTGCTCTCACCAGCAGGAGAGAGAAGATTATTTTCCCAGAACTAATCTGTGTGGTCTGATTGAACCAAGGTGAGCACCAGGGTAGCAGGAAGGGAGGTGTGGATCTGGCTTGGTGTTGGTAGGAGTTGAAATGTACCTCAGCAGCTTAGAGATAATGTACTTCTGAGCCTATATTTCTCTGCCTCAGAATACACTAATATTTTCGGGTGTGAGTGTTTGAAGTTGGGCATGTAAAGTGTATATGTTGATTCTTAGGCTGAATGATTTTTCTAGTCTGCCTGTAATTCGTTTAAGAATAAAATTCTGTAGGTGTGTATAAAGTGATATGGTTTACATTTATCTTACATGTATTTATATAATATCTGTATGTATAAAAATAATATATCAAGAGTAACGATCATCATTCACTGTTCGGACATTCGCCGTCAGGGGAAGCTATGGTATAAATGGCGACTTATAGTAAAGAAAAAACAAGCGAACTGGCTAGCTGTGGACGTTAAAGAAGCAAGTTCGTGTTGAGGCTGTTGAAGGTTAGTGTTCCAACCTGAAGGGACATAATAGCTGTGCAAACAAATGGCATTACACATGAGTCCCTGGTAAGTGCCTAGGGTAAGAACTGTGCATCCCACAGTGGAGGAGGAAAATGCTGAGGACCTGCTAGGGACAGACTCTTCCTTTGGTGGTGCCTTGGCAGTGCTTCCTCTGCTATCCCTTCAGCTGGGGGTTGGCTGCCCTAGGCTGAGCAGTGCACAGAAACGTGCCTGGGTAGAAGAGAAATACTTGTAGGTTGTAGGTTAAAATCTTGTTGGCCAGAGCTGCAGTTTTTGATACGCGGCCAAGTTAAAAGGCCCCAGTGAAATCTCTCAGCTGTAGCGGCCAGTACCTACGCAGTTCGGCGTCAGTGGCATCAGCGCGCCGCGTTGGATGGGGGAGGCTCGGCTGTGACCCGGCCGTGTGCTGGAGGCGCGTGACTGCTGTCAGGCTGGGTGATAGAGGTCATCGGTGGCAAGAGAGAGGGGCTAATTAGTGGTATGGAGCTAACGCCTTTTTAGCCCCTTCTCTTTCCCTTCCTGGTAAATCCACATTCGTAGTTAATATTTTATTTTGCAGGAGACAGAGGCCAAGAGATTGCTGCTCAGAAAGTAGCTGGGATGATAAAAAGCTATGACCTATGTTCTTGCAGTGAAATGCTTATATTCTTTTTATCTGTACAGGGTCATTTTTTCTTATTGTAGACGGAATAGTTACATCTATGCTCATTGCTGGTTTTGATGCTAAGCACATGCCTTCCCAGCAGAACGGCGATTACAAAACAAGTGATTCGGTTCTACAAGGAATGATCTGCAGCAACTAGGTCAGACAGTGGCTTCTACAAGCCATGTTATCACTGGTTGCTGTTAAATTTTTTGCCATGAAAATAGCGTTGGAAGTAGCATGGCATTCACAAGAGTTGAGGCTGAGATGTTCCAAGGTAAGCAGTGTACTACATGAGCCTCTCCAATGTTTTCTCAATTCATTGAAAAGCTTAAGTTCCACATTTTGCTCCTACATTTTTCTAACTTCTCCTTTAAAAGAAAAAATGTTCTTTTTTGTTGTTCTATTTTTTTTAGTTCCTCCAGGAGTGATACAAAATGGAGCTCGAGTTCTGAGTAGAGGAATATTTCCTGGAGCCAGGCCATTGCCAATCAACCCTATTGGAAGCATGGCTGTTGCAGTAAGGTAAGAGCGGCTCATTGCAGGATATTTCTGAAGTCAGTCAGTATTTTGCAGAGAATGTAATAAGTACATATAAGCTTTGATCAACAGATACTTTGCTGCTTGCTAATACTTCTGAGGTTCTAAATGACATAAAACTCTGCTACCTAAAATTCTTTGCAAGATAGTCATGGCATATCTGTCTGTTGCACACCCGTTTGTAAAAAGCAGTTTTATTTTCACTAGCAAACTGCAGGCAGTTTATGGCGAGAACCTCCTACAGTGGCCTGTTTTTCTAAGTGCAAATGCTTTTTCCTGCTCCTCCCTCCCTCCCTCTTCCTAAAGACCTTTTCCTGTATTAGATACCAATAAGAAGAATATCAGTAATATTAAAGCAAATTCTGAAAGATACCTAAACATGTAACTGTTGTTTTGGTATTAATGTAGGTCTTTGTGAGGCAGTTTCTTTCTCTACAGTTTCTATTTCAAGGTTATACCTAAACATTCAAGGGTAAAACGTTGTTTGAAGATAATCAACTTTTTCAGAAAGCAGGGCAGTAAGAGACATCTAGTGATGGCAGTAAGAACTGTGGTTCAGTGGTTTGCTTTACTTAAAGCAGTGATGGTTTATCAGGAGAAGAACAATTTGCCTCAGGTGTCAGTCACAACAGAGATTAATTTGGTCAAGTGTGCTGCTGGTGCCCTTCTCTTTTAGAACTCTCAGTATCTGCAAAAGCTATTTCAGCTCAGGCAGTTGGGTATTCTGGGTGGGATTTCATAATTAGCGCTGACCCCGCTTTGCTGGGCTGTTCCAATTACACCCTCTGATCTCAGTAAATGGCTGCAATGCAGTGAAGTAAAATATCTTGATAGCTGTTTATTTCATTATTATTTACTTGTGATTTTTTTCCCATTTGCTCTTTATTTTCTTAGCCCTTTTCAGAATCAGTGTCTAGCCCTTTGGGTGTGGTATTTCCATCCAATAAATGGAGAGAGAGAGGACCTATGACATTCATGTACTCTTGATGCTTAAAATGCATAGAGGGGAAGACACTAATTTGAATAAAATCTGGTTTTTTTGATGGGCAGTTGTTTCAGCTGTTTTTCACATGTACTACACTGAAAGGATGCAACCCTGAGGATCATCCTCCAGAAGTCTGCAGAGTTCCTCTCCATCTCTTTTTACCACAGTCTGGCCTTGATAGCAATGGAGGTTAACCATCTTCAGTAGTTTTGCCACTGGTTTTATCCAGAACTTGTATTCTGCTCCAGTGGGGAGAGCTGTAGGACTCCTGGATCATTAATTATATATAATTTTTATGAGGCATCCAAGGTAAATGGAGGACATAGTGGTCTGAATCATCTCTCTTGAGTTAGTATAGTTGGAAGGGACTATTTCAGTTGGAAGGGACCTACAACAATCATCTAGTCCAACTGCCTGACCAAGTTAAAGCATGTTATTAAGGGCATTGTCCAAATGCCTTTTAAGCACTGGCAGTCTTGAGGCATCAACCACCTCTCTAGGAAGCCTACTGCAGTGTTTGACCACTTTCTTGGTAAAGAAATGCTTCTTAATGTTCAGTATAAACCTCCCCTGGTGCAGCCTTGAATCGTTCCCACGTGTCACTTGATAGCAGGGAGAAGAGTTCAGCACCTCCCTCTCCACTTTCCCTCTTCAGGAAGCTGTAGAGACTTCTCCAAATGAGACAAGCCCAAAGTCCTAAGCAGCTCCTCATAGGACATTCATAGAATCATAGAATAATTTGGATTGGAAGGGACCTTTAAAGGTCATCTAGTCCAACGCCCCTGCAGTGAGCAGGGGCATGTACAACTAGACTAGATCAGGTTGCTTAGAGCCCCGCCCAACCTGACCTTGAATGCTTCCAGGGATGGGGCATCCACCACGTCTCTGGGCAGCCTGTTTCACTGTCTCACCACCCTCATTGTGAAAAGTTTCTTCCTTCTATCTAGCCTAAATCTGCCCTCTTTTGGTTTAAAAGCATTACCCCTTGTCCTGTAGCTACAGGCCCTGCTAAAAAGTTTGTCCCCAAACAGTTCCTTCCAACCCTTTCGCCAGCTTTGTTGCCCTCCTCTTGATGCATTCAGGGACCTTCACATCCTTCTTAAATTGTGGGGCCCAGAACTGCACACAGTATTCAAGATGAGGCTGTACCAATGCTGAATACAGTGGGATAATCACCTCTTTTGACCAGTTGGTTGTACCGTGTTTGATGCATGCCAGGATGTGGTTTGCCCTCTTGGCTGCCAGGGCATGCTGCTGACTCATATTGAGCCTGCTGTCAACCAGCACCCCCAGATCCCTTTCTGCAGGGCTGTTCTCCAGCCACTCCTCACACAATTTATACTTGTACCCGGCATTACTCTATCCTAGGTACAGAATCTGGCATTTGGACTTGTTAAACTTCATCCCATTAATAGTAGCCCAATGCTCCAATCTATCTAGATCCCTCTGCAAGGCCTCCTGTCCCTCAAGAGAGTCAATACCACCTTCCAGTTTGGTATCATCAGCAAACTTGCTAATGGTGCATTCAACTCCTGCATCCAGATCGTTGATAAATAATATTGAATGCAGCTGGCCCTGGAACTGAACGCTGAGGAACATCGCTGCTGACCGGTCACCAGCCAGATGCAGCCCCATTCACTACAACCCTTTGAGCTTTGCTCTTCAGCCAGTTCTTCACCCAGCGCACTGTGATCCCACTCATTCCACTTACCTAGAAGGATGCTGTGAGGAACAGTATCAAAAGCCTTACTAAGATCCAGAAAAACTACCTCCACCCTGTTCCCTTCACCCACCAGGCGGGTGATCTTATTATAGAAGGAGAACAAATTAGTTAAGTGGGACTTTCCCTTTGTGAACCCATGTTGACTGTGCCTGATGGTTGCATTATTCTTTAAATGCCTTTCTATAGTTCCTAGTATAATCTTTTCCATAATTTTTCCAGGACTGTTAGACAGGTCTGTAGTTCCCTGAGTCTTCCCTCATGCCCTTTTTGTAGATTGGAGTAACACTGGCTAGCTTCCAGTCAGCAGGGACCTCCCCAGACTCCCAAGACCTTTGGTAGATGACCGAGAGGGGTCCTGCTGTAACATCTGCCTGCTCCTTCAGAACTCTGGGATGAATCCCATCAGGCCCCATGGACTTGTGAACATTCAGCTGATACAGCTGGTCCCTTGCAATTTCAGTGTCCACAAATGGAAAGTCACTGTTCCCACAGTCATGGTCCTGCTGGTCCTGGTTTATCTACATTTCCTGCTTAGACCATGTTTCATAATCAGGTTGACTCAAGGAGATAGAACCATTTCTCCTTCCAGGCCATTTGAAAACTTCCTTCTGCGTAGACATCCTCAAATTGCTATGTTGTAAGGCTGTATATAGTTAAATTTATGCATTTTCTGAGGACGACTTCTCATGTTTTTCCCAGCAGGTAGAACTGGATCTTTACCAACTACCTGGTAATGTAGGTTTGGGAAATTAGGGATTTTACCCCTCCCTTGCTTATGTTCTTTTTGCTCTGTCTCAGAGAAAAGCATTTATAATTACTTAATGCAGACATTTCTAATTCTTTTTGTTCTCTTCTCCAGCCTTAGGCAGTATTAGAAATAGCTTGCTCTGAATATATTCCTGGTCTGCGTGATACCTGCTCAGATTTAAGGTCTCCTGCAATATACCCTCTTCTAATTCTTTAAGGGGGTGCGGCTGGCAGGGGAAGAGGCTTTAAAAGCTTTTGAGAAGTTAGGGGACTCTCTGCAATAGCGCAAGTTCAGCAGGCAGTTTTGTCTTGTTTCTGGGATGTTGAGATTCAGAATTTCTTTAGGAAGAAGTTAAGTCTGGATGCACAATGTCTCCTAGAACATCATCTGGTCCTCTCCAAACTGGATATTTCTGTTACCAGTTACTCTAAAAATGACACCGTGTTCCTTGGTGCTTACCCCTCTCCTCAGATACACAGAGTTAAATGGGACCTGTCGTGTCGAGCTTTCATGGCATCTCACGAGAATAACTTCTGCTTATCTTGTGCAGCGGGGGGAATTTACCACAGCAGCCGTGCAGCTGCCTTCTGTTGCAGTTAAGAGTAGTAGTACTGCTCACACAGAGCTGTCATTCCTGCACAGAGGGAGATGCTCCAGTCAGGCTGGCAGGGGATGTTTTTAGACCTGTTCAGGTGCAGGAAGGTTGCTTTCCCCTTCCAGCTTTCACCAGGAGGGAGGTCTGCTGGGCAGCCACGGGAGGAGGTGCAGTCTCCTGTTACAGTTATCTGCAGAATTGTGCCTCTGTCTATATATTGAAAAGCCAGGCAGCTTCTTTCCAAGCAGTTTCTACTCAAATGTATATTTTCTTGAGAAGAATTCTTTTGGTGCTCTAAATGAAAAGCCTAAAACCGCCTAAAAAAGCTGGCTTTTATCATTCATTTAGGGGCTGTCTAGTATTTTGTTGGTAGTGGATCCTTGCATAATAAATTACACCACTGGTTTTCTTTAGTAACTGTATGTAGGAGTTACGGGTTCTTCTGTAAGGTGCTGGTCTTTGGTTGGCACTTCCTTGCCGTCTGAGCTGTTTACTTCATTTCATGTTTATTTCCTCAATATCTTAATGGTCTTTATGTGCAAATAACTTGCAGTATGTTGTCCTGTTGTGCAGACCACCATTCATGTCAAAACAGAGTAATAAAAAGTTTGGTCTTGGGTTAAATTTGCAGTTGTAATTAGGTGGAGTGTTTTGACTAATCTGTTATTTGGAAAGGGGGCCAAAACCATAGCATTGGACTAAGATGCTGAAATCTGTTAGCTCCCGTCAGTTGGAAGGGTTTACGGTGCTATTCTTTTTCAACAGTGTGACGGAATGTATTCGTGTATTTTGTTCCTCCACAAGGTATCAATGTGTTGCTGTTCCCAGGTAATTACATGTAATTACTTTATTTTTATATATATAAAATAAAGTACAATTGAATTAAGTAGTTTGGATTAAAAAACCCTACTGAAAAGTGTTTAACAAACACAACAAATCCACCACTTTCTATGAATAAAGAATAGCAATTGAGGACAGCGTCATTATGAGGTGGTGCATTTGGCTTAAATTGCACAAACAGGCCTTTCATTCCAAACTAATCTACAAATGGAAAAGGCATCCCACACTATTTTTGCTTTGAAAATCATCCTCTGGTGATAAATCTCCACAGCAGAGCATAATTGGATATGTTTTGACAGTAGCTTTTTATTTACTTTATTCACACCACTTTTAGCTTGTTTACCATCCATATTTTCCATGTTGTGGCTGACAAGTCTAAGACCCACCCGAAGACAGCAGGGGAAAATAACGCTTCAAAGCTGCACAGCATGTAGCATGTCTTTAACATGAGATCCATTATATATATTTTTGGCAGACCATATCCCCATACAGTTCCCTGAGAGCATCTAAAAGCAAATGCACTGATAGTCTGGGTATGTAGAAGAGAAAATACTGACTTACGAAGGTACTAAATGAAAGCAAGCAAAGCCAGTAGTGCCCTACATGCAACAAGGAGTTGGTTGTGCTTTGAAGGTGAGCTCTTTGCTCTTACTATGTACATCTATTGGAAAATACCTTTTAAATGTTTACTTGGGAGGACTTCTGTGTCCGCTTTAGTAAGCAGAGTCTCTATCAAAGTGGCCAATGTATCTGCCAACGTGCATCTTGGCAAGGTGCAAGAAACTCTATCATATGTAATCACCTTCCACATGAGTAAGGTGTTACCAGTTACACCAACCCTTTGGAAGAGCACCAGCTAGGAAGCTGATACAGTATTAGAGCTGTTTGAACTACAATTTCAGTACATTTAGCAGACAGCCTCCACTATGATGTTTGTAATGTTCTTCTGCTATCCGTAGTGCATGAGTGGTTTGTGCCTCTGTCCACGTCCTGCCGCAGTGCAGTAGACCTACTGAGCCTAAGCCTCATCTGCCTGATGTGGGCACGTCCACTGAGGTGAGGTTGATGGAGCTTCATTCCACAGAGAATCTCACCAGCTGTGTGGCATAGGCCTTGTAACTTGGTCCAGGTTATTCTGCAAAAGATGTTTTACAAAATATCCTTTGTAATTTTTATGTATTAGGCCTTTTTTTCTTTTCCTCTGCCCCAAACGTTCACTGCTGCAGCAGCCGCTGAACAGTGTTCAGATGAGCTCCCAAGGCATCCAGGGTTTATGAAGCTCTGGTCTTCAGTGCATTTTGCACTGTGTAGGCCATGCTTCCCTATTTTTTTGGCCAGATTAAGGTGCTGTTAGTCTTGGCCAACAGGGCTTAATGGTCTGTTCAGTGGTCTGTTCTGATGGCAAGGCCAAATGGAAACCCCATCCCATAACACTAGCCAGCACATGCGCGTGAGATGGAGGTGCAAAAAAAAAAGAGGGGAGTTGGCAGCCACCTTGGTGCGAAACCTTAAGGAGCGGGTAAAACCTTTAGGATTTCAGAAGAGCTAAGTAGAACCAGTCCCAGTAAAGATGTTTTGGCTGGATTTGCCATTCTCTTCATTTGTTGATGCATCAGAAATGTCAGGATGGAGGATAGCGTAGACTTCATCGCTCAACTGCCTTTTTTAGCTCATATTTCCCCAGAATGAGTCCAAGCTATTGTTTCAGGCTAGGTGAAAACTTAGGCAAAACTTCTTTATATGCCACTTATGCCTAGGTAATACGTTAAATTACTTTCGGTAGTGTTTGTTAGAAATATCTTGGTTTTTTTAAATATTGCAGGTTAAAAATAAAAATTAATGGGAAATTACTTTTGGTTTTTCCCTTTTTTTTCAATTCTCCTTTCTCACCAAACAATTCTCAAGGAATTTCACAATTAGCTGTAAATTGCAAACACAAGCTTCCCAGTAAAAGCTTTACTTTTTTCCCTAAGTAAAGAAAATTTCCATTCAAGTTTCCAAGACAAAATGCTCCCTCTTCCTAGGGAAAGCAAATATATCTGCACTGACAGCCCTCCTGCTCTTCCTTTATTTGGAAAAAAAAAAAAAAAAGAAAAAACAACAAAACACCCCAAAATGTGACATTAACAAACCTTGCCTCCTCCATTATGAGTAGATTTTAAAGTATCTGTCGTTCTTCTGCTATTAATGACACAGTTCCTTGTGCAGGTCCTGATCATTATGGTGTGACAAGAATAAGTTTTGTGCCTAACTTTATTCAAAGATGGAAGATTGTTATTTACAATTATTTTCACTTTATAGGGAAATAACTAGATTATTCCTCAGGCCAAGCCTTCATTATGGTGACTTTATTTCTCATGCTGGCTTTATTTTTGCTTATTTTTTCCTACCTTGAAGCAGTCATTCAAGCAGTGATTAAATAAACTAAACATAAGTAACGTTCAGCGTAGATGCCAAAGCATAAGTAAAATTATCCACTTAGATTATCTGTGAAATTACTATTTTTGCTTAGGTAAAGGAACTGGTAGGTACTTCCTTTTATAAATTCTTTATTGTCTGTTCTTAATGTTCTTGCTTATTACTGACATGATCAGCTTAATAAACTCCAAATCATCTTTGATGCATTGCATTCCCCTTCTCACCTGTAACAGGCAGGATGAGTTATAAGGAATTCTTTGGTTACTAAAGGACAAAAATACTGGCTGACTTGATGAATCTTTTTTGCAAAATGCGAGGAGCTGCATTTGTCTTCAGATCTGCTGTTGATACCGAGAGAGTGCTCTTTCTGCTGGCAGTTCATGAGTCACATTTATTGTGATCCTTTGCATACAGTTAGACTGTAAAGTGCCTTTGTGGGAATTTCTATCAATAGTGTAACTGACTTGTTGTTGTTGACTTTTAACTCAATAACCCGTGACAGGATCTCATCATACAGCAAGTGAGCACCACTTACTTTTCATACGCTTGCTCATCACTACAGTCTGCTGGTCTGTAGTGGTTTTAAGTAACAGTTCAACTACCTGTAGCTAAGAGTTCTGACTGTCCTGAATTGCCCTTTGAAATTATGTTACCCATACAGTAAAAAAGAGTGTTTTGGGTTGTTTTGTTTTGTTTTGTTTTGTTTTCAAGCCTGGAACCTGTCAAAATCCACAAACCCAACTTACCTGTACTGCTTTCTTCATATTTTTAACTGGGTGTTTCCAATTGCATACCAAAACTGTCACCTATGTGTATACAATGTCTGCCATCCAGAAGGATCAGAGATAGATAAGGTGATATTTAAACTCCACATAGGCTTGCGTTGTTCATCAAAGGAATATAACTATCTGTGATGTTGAAGACAGTAAGTATTTTTCAGCAAAACTTTTTGCCATTTTGCAAACAGAATGTGATTACCTATCTTTTTTAAAGCTCAGAGAGAAATTTAAGGAAGTTATATCTGCCCTTGGTAAAATGACTGAGACTTACATTCATCTCAGCCTGAGGAAGACCCCTTTGAAAGGTAGAGGCACTAACACTGAGCAAAGGACATTATTTCCTTACTGACTTGACATCCAGCTGCAGTGAGTCCTGTATGCCTCCTGGTTGCATTACTAGCAGAACACCTATCCATTAACAACGGGAATGGAGTTGGGCTTTCAAAAGCCCCAGCTCTCCACTGCAGTGCTTGAGGGTTGTGTCATTGTGCTACAGCCAGATTGAAATATTTTAAGAATCATAGTATCATTAAGGTTGGAAAAGACCTTTAAGATCATCAAGGCCGACCATCAACCCAACACCACCATGCCCACTAAACCATGTCCTGAAGTGCCAGTCTACACATTTTTTGAACACCTCCCCTGATGGTGACTCCACCACCTTCCTGGGCAGCTCATTCCAGTGCTTGACCACTCTTTCAGTAACGGAATTTTTCCTAATATCCAATCTAAATCTCCCCTGGTGCAACTTGAGGCCATTTCCTCTTGTCCTATCACATGTTAGTTGGGAGAAGAGACCGACACCCACCTTGCTACAACTCCCTTTCAGGTAGTTGTAGAGAGCGATAAGGTCTCCCCTGAGCCTCCTCTTCTCCAGACTGAACAATCCCAGTTCCCTCTCCTCCTAAGACTTGTTCTCCAGACCCCTCAGCAGCTTCATTGCCCTTCTCTGGACACGCTCCAGCACCTCAACGTCCTTCTTGTAGTGAGGGGCCCAACACTGAACACAGTATTTGAGGTGCAGCCTCACCAGTGCCGAGTACAGGGGCACGATCACTTCCCTACTCCTGCTGGCCACACTATTCCTGATACAGGCCAGGATGCTCTTGGGCACACTGCCAGCTCATATTCAGCCGGCTGTCAACCAGCGCCCCCAGGTCCTTTTCCGCCGGGCAGCTCTCCAGCCACTCCTCCCCAAGCCTGTAGCGTTGCATGGGCTTGTTGTGGCCAAAGTGCAGGACCTGGCACTCGGCCTTATTAAACCTCATACAGTTGACCTCTGCCCATCGATCCAGCCTGTCCAGATCCCTCTGCAGAGCCCTCCTACCCTCCAGCAGATCAACACTCCTGCCCAGGTTGGTGTGGTCTGCAAACTTACTGAGGGAGCACTCGATCCCCTCTTTATCATCGATAAAGATATTAAGTAAGACTTGAATAAGCAAGAATCGGTGCGTGGTACTTCTATCTATATAACTATGGTTAAGTTCCCTCAGGCAAATAAAATAGTCCATGTCAGTAGGATGAAAAGCTCTAGAGACTGTACCATGGACTTTGCTGAAAGGACAAGCCACTGCTTTAAAACATTTGAAAATACGTGAGATTCTGGAAACTTGGAAATAAAGTTCCAAAAAAAAAAATGGGGAAAAAGTAAGGTATTACTTGAAATAAATTTCCCCTCATTGTTGTAGTGAACACAGAATTCTTAAATATCTTTTCTTCCCCTCAGTAATTTAAAAATAACCCAAATATCAGAGCAAGTGCTTGTTTTAAAAATCTGTTACTGTTTCAGTAACAAAGTTAGACTTACAACCAGAACTGTGAACAAAAATAGATTCAGCTGGCCAAAATCTGTTCCCTAAAACCCAGGGGAGTTCTGTCCACTGATGATCTAGATAGAACTAAGTAGATCACAGATTCATTTCTTAGTGAGTATGTGACTGTATAAGAGCAATATAAAGCTTTAGAATGTCTCAGAAGCACGTGCAGAATGTCAATGGTTTAGATATTAGTTTATTCAACTCTTACTAATCTACTAATTTCAGTTATAAGTAATTCTTCATATCTTATGTTTGAGCCATTGCGTATCAAGATACAAAATCAGATGAATTTACTTTCAGGGTACATGACTTTTGATTTGTGAATATCCTAAAGCACTCTGTCTGTATAACTCATTTTCATTCCTGCGGATATCCTTTGATAATTCTCTCCTTGACCTGATTTCTCTTCCTTTTTTATTTCCCCAAGCAGAACTGGTTGGAAATCTTTCAAAATGTAAGTGAAAACCAAAGATTTTTCTAAGATGCAAATGCTTTCCATTTCCTGACCAGTTCCACCATAGATGCCTTTCTTCTGAAGTGTATTGGTATTTCCTTTCGTCCCATTTTTCAAAGTGATTTCTTTTTCTCACCTTTCTGTGGTCTTCTGTTTTTCTTTGTCATCATCCCTATTTGCAGTCACTCCATGTGGGATGCTAACCCCATAGTAGTACACCTTCTCCCAGGACATTGATTCTGTAATCCTGGGGCCTTTCATTTTATTTTTATGCTTTTTTGAAAGGATTGGGATCTGCAGCAAGTCCCACAGACAGAACTTTTAAATCCAAATTATAGCCTGTCATGGTTTAGCCCCAGCTGGCAACTAAGTACCATGTAGGCACTCACTCACCTACCCCCCCACCTAGGTGGAACAGGGGAGAGAATCAGAAAAAAAGCCAACTTGTGGGTTAAGAACAGTTTAATAGGACAGCAACGGATGTGGAAACAATAATAATAAATACTGATAAAGGAATATACAAAACCAAGTGATGCACAATGCATCACCACCCAGTGATCGATAGCCCATCCCCGAGCACCGATTCCCACCGCCAGCCAACCCAGTTTATATACTTGGCATGACATTATACAGTATGGAACATCCCTTTGGCCAGCCTGGGTCAGCTGTCCTGGCTGTGTCACCCCCAGCTCCTTGTGCACCTCCCCGCTGGCAGAGCATGGGGAGCTGAAAAGCCCTTGACTGAGTATAAGCACCACAACTGCTCAGCAACTGCTAAAAACACCAGTGTGTTATCAACATTATTCTCAAACCAAATCCAAAACACAGCATATACCAGTCATCAGGAAGAAAAACCAACTCTATCCCAGCCGAAACCAGGACAAACCTTTTGCTTGTACCTTTATGTAAAAGCAAACACTGCAGACTCAAGAGCGGAGCAAATCAGGGATGTCTTTTTGGCATGTGGTTGCTTTGCTCCACGGAACTGTAGCTTTCGTTTTATTGATGGTCTCTCAATATAAACTAGCAAATAGGAGTAGATCTAATAACATGAAAATGAGCACCTTGATTTAAATCTTGTCTGTTAGAAGCCTTGTTCACTAATAACTTAGTCAGTAGGACTCTCATTTGAGTTCCCACCTATTCTGTCCTGTGTTTGTTTCCTTGGAGCAAGAATTTAGTACTATTTTTTAATAGAAAATTAGTAGCATGTGATTGTTATTGAGCCACATTGCTCTGACTATTAACTGTCTAGTAAAATCAAGTAACTTTAATTTTATGCAAATATATGATAATTTTTAACATCTTCAAATGTAAATTTACCCTAAAAATGAAGAATCTGTCACTTAAAATGCATCACATGCTTCCTCATAATGACTGATCTTAAGGAGTTGGTTATAAATTCACCTTACAACTAGTTTAGTATGGGTGATTTCTTTAAAGCATTTGGCATCCTCTAATGACAACCCCTGCAGTGGCAAACCATCACAGTGTAAATGCAGCTGGCTTGCTGCACAATCATGAATGACATTGCATTTAGTTATTAATAATTGAAGGAGCTTTGTGTATTCCTTCTGGGTTCTGTATATAATTTATGGATCATAAAGCTACTCAAAAATCTAGGGGAAAATAATTTTGTTGAGCAAAAGAGGTTGGCAAGAGGCTTTCTTTGCTAATAACTGGGCCATCTATTATATACCTTTCTTTGAAAATACTGTAAATAAGAACATTTGGAATGACTGATTAATTTGCTACCTTCTAGCATTGTCCTGTCACTGGCTCACAAAAGCCTGTTTCTTATTTCACCAAGCTCTACAGACAAGAGCATTTAGATGAATAGGAACTGTGGATTTATATACCACTCTCATATTTTCCACCTTTCAGCCTTACCTTTCCGAAATGGGTAATGCTCTGCTGTTTCTTCTGTAAAGAAACAAGACATGAGGTCCATTCCCCGAAACCTAAAGCACTTTCCCATTTTTTTAAGTAGAAGAGCAGTCATACTTTGGACATGGCACTGTGCCATTCCTCTTAAGAAATATCTATGCTCAGTGCGTGTATTTAAGAAAAGGTTTTAATCCAATACAGCCATGAGTGTGCAAAAGAACTGTAGTGATAGCATGAAGATGGCAGGACTAGATTTTAAAGTTTATCATGTGATAGTTTAACCAGTCTTGCTTGTTTAGGGGTTTTTTTAACGGATAGAGGGGTTCAAGGCTAGTGAGCTGGCGGGTGGCAATGATGATGCCTTTACTCAGTGATGACCATCCTCTTCTCAGTTTTTTTCAGCAGCAATTAAGCATTGCACAGGGTCAGTCCCTTCTTTAATAGACTTGCAAGTATTGTATTCTGTATTGTAAAGTCAGTGGGAATGCTCTAATATTTTCCATTGCAGAAGAGGACACTGTTCGTTTTTAAATATATCATGTTGCAATAGTTCCCACAGCATCGAGTGCCATAAAACCAAAGGGGAAAATGACAACTTCTAGAGCAAAACCAGCATTATTTTTTTGCTATTGCTTGTTTTTAAAAACATTTTAATACTTTCTAGGCAGCTAGTGGCTTAAGATTTATATTGCCTTGAAGATTATTCATAAACTGATTACAGTCAGAAATGTGACTGGACTACTACCTGGGCGCTCTACATAGTTTCTCCCTCTGTTGGAAAGAGTCCTAGCTGGAAAAATCTTTGAGAGGAGGCAAAGAAGTACTCCAGAAAGCTAGTGTCTCTTCCCCACATTTTTGATAGTACCATTTTATATGAAAAAGGGGAAAGGATATTTGTGCAACTCATCAGAGTTTATTTAATATCCAGGCAGTAAAATAATGAGGATTTTTCCTGTTTAATTTTTTTTGAAGAGTAAACTATTAATTGGACTCTTCAGACATTATTTATTTGTGACCTACTCGCTCCTGCCTCTTGTGCTGTTATGTGTCATTTGGCTTGTTTTATGTGTGGAATCCAATCCACAAGCGATTTGAGTCAGGCTTTGAAACCAGCCTGCATGGACATTATTTTCATAGTCATAATTTTAGATTATCTGTCAGTTGGCTTGGCTTTATCATCTTTTGCACTGAAGTAGGATCACATCTCTGTGGCTTCTAAGACTGCTTTGATTTGTTTTTACAGGAATGGAATAACAAACTGCCGGATGCGGACAGAAAGCGAACAGTCCTGTGGCTCTCCAGTTGTTAGCGGTGACCCAAAGGAGGATCACAACTACAGCAGTGCCAAATCTTCCAACCACAGGAGCACATCACCTGCTAGTGACTCCGTTTCCTCTTCCTCTGCTGACGACCAGTATGAATTTGCAACTAAAGGTAGCCAAGACAGCAGTGAAGGAAGTGAAGTTAGCTTCCAGAGCCACGAGAGCCATAGTGAAACAGAAGAGGAGGACAAAAAGCAAAATCAGAAGGAGACCAAGGATTCTTTAGCTGACAGTGGGTATGCATCCCAGCACAAGAAAAGGCAACATTTAATGAAGGTGAAAAAAGTACCAAGTGACACACTGCCTCTTAAAAAGAGACGTACAGAAAAGCCTCCTGAGAGTGACGATGAGGAGATGAAAGAAGCAGCAGGATCACTCCTGCATTTAGCAGGAATTCGATCCTGTTTGAACAACATCACCAATCGGACGGCAAAGGGGCAGAAAGAGCAAAAGGAAACCACAAAAAATTAGAACAAATCAATGATTTGTTTGAACTTACAAAGTTTTGTTTCAGCACGTCAGGTGAATTCTAATGATTTGTGGCAATATCAGCAATTTTTTCCTTTTCTGTTTTTCTTTCTATTTGTTTTCGTTTTGTTTTTTTCTTTTTCTTTTTTTTTTGGACCCTTAAGATTTTTATTTTTAAAGGAGATTGAAGCCATAGAACTCATACTGACACTCAGCTAATTTACAAAAGCTTTTCAGTACCTGAAGACAAAAAGTTAACAAAAAAATAAGCCAAAACTGCCATTGCTTTCTCCAGCTTGTCAAAAATGCATGGTTGAATACGCAGTGACATCAACTTTAATGTGATGGGAGTAAAATTGGGCACTTGGAAATCCCTCTTACACTAGAAGAGCTGTGCATAATTTAGTAATCATTCAGGCCTGGCCCTTAAGAATTTTTTTTTAATGGCCTTACAATTGGGTTAGAAGTGAATGTGAATAAAGAGATTTGGGGGAAGGAGGAGGCGTGTACTTCTCAACACCAAACCAAGAACCATCTAGTGGCACGTGGATACATTGTGCCATAGAAGTCTTTGGACAGCCACTGGTGGCAACTGCGCAAACCATAATGCACTTTTAGTGCTTCACGTACTAGATGTGGCTCATAATGTGAAGACTGATAATTTTAAGTTTGGGGGAATCTGAACTATGTATGCAATGGGTTTCAGTGAAATAACGAGAAGAAAATGGGGGTGAGGCACTGTTAGTAGCATCGTTAATCATTGAATTCTGTCTTCTATATTAAATTAAAAGAATGTTCAAAAAGCCATAAGCCCGAAGATTGGCACTGCGTGCAAAAAATAATAGTAATAGGGAAAAACAAGCTATGTCTTCTAAACTGCCTGAGTGAAAAGCAATCAAGTCTAAGAAAAGACAGTAGATTTTAAGGAAGGAAGTACATCAGAATCTTTTTCTGTGGATCAAATCCTTGATCTAACTGGGGAAACAAAGCTACAAAACCTGCCATTACGAGTATTCTGTATTAAAAAAAAAAAAGAAGAAAAAGGAAAGCATATTGGTGAACAGTAAAATTCAGAAGTTCAACAAAAGAGCTCCTATGCTGCCCTCAGAAATGAGCGTGCAGTTACTGTCAGTCAGGATTCATCTGTGCAAAAATGACAACAGATTTCCAGATTCAACTAGCGTAGCCAGCAGAAGAAATTTGATCCACATTGCATGGATTCCTTTTTGGGGGGGAATACAAAAAGCAAACAATTTTTTTTTATTCAAAGACGACAAAGTTCTTGTAAGGTAAATAATGTATTTAGCATGAAGCATGAATTATTTTCATATAAATATAGAAAATAGAGAAAAAGGCTATGCCTCTAATTTTTAAGCCCTTAGGCTTAGAGTTTGTTTTTTTGGGTTTTATTTTTTTGTTTGTTTTGTTTTGGTTTTGTTTTGGTTCTTTTTTGTTGTTGTTGGGGTTTTTTTGAAGCAGGTGTTTAAGGTTTAACCTTCTTCAGGGACAAACACTGACTGTTGGGGAACTTACTCTGCAATATTAAAAAATAAAATCTTCATGCTCTGGTAGGGCTTGGATGGTTGAATTATACTGCCTTGTCTGCACATTCAGCCCCCCTCTCCCTACTTCTGTTTAAAAAAAGAAAAAAAAAAGAAAAAAGTAAAAGTGTGTCCTTTCTTCGTCTGTACATGTGTAACATGACGCAATAATCTGAGGGCAAATTTAGTAGTGAGTGTGTATGACAGAATCAAGAGAATAATGGGAGGTTAACTGAGGAAAACTCTCTGATTTGATTCAGGAATAAGTAGACAGGAAAATAGCTTTGTTAATTTGCCATGAGAAAATGAAGTTAGTAAAGAGCCTTACTGAGGTGTTCAGAGAAAAAACAGTGTTACAGAGAGTGATTCAGGTACAGTGCTACTCTCCTGGTAATGATGACTATTACATTGGAGATCCCTACAGCAGAGGGAAGCTGTGAAATAAATAAGACAGTCTCTCTCCCCTGGATTCATGAATTTGGCATGAAAAATTCTACACTTAGAATATCCTACAGGCAAGAAGGAAATCCCAGGAATCAACCACTTAAAAGAACAATCTGTTTCTCAAAAAGAATATAGGTTTATATTTATCCCTAACAGCTGTTTCAGGCAGCAGTTTCACCAAGATGGATCTAGTTTATGAAGAGTGAGTTAGAGAAGGGTTTGACTTCCCACTCAGTGGAGTGAGCTAAAAATTGCATTGGAGATGCCCGTGGTGTGTGTTCATTTAAGAAGTGGAAGGGCTGAAGGGCGGGCTGGTCTGGACCTGTTGCTATTCTCCACAAGCATTTTGTCGTGTAAAGAGCAAGGCCACACAGCAAAACAGTGTCTCTCCTCCCATCTCACCCTGCCTGTCCTGGGATCCAGGAGCTGCCTAACAGCTGCCGGAGCCCAGCACAACTGCCAGCTATGCAGATGAGGAAGGAGAGAGCCAAGGATGGAGAGCCAAGAACAGCTCTGTGTTCCCCCCAGTTTGCTGGGGCCGATGCATGCCGGGTTGATTCCCCGTCGGGACTACACAGATACTAACTTTCGTTGGCTGCCTGCAGCCCTTAAGGTTGGGGGAAACAGGAAGGACCAGTCCCTTGGCCAGGTAGCACAGAGGTGACTGAGCCATAGCTTTTCCCTTGTGTGACTGGGCTGGGATAATTGGCTTCTTCCCAGATCCACACTCCCTACAGCTGGAGTCCGCAGGGAGCGAACCACACAACGTCTGCACAAGAAAACTTGGTTCTTCATCTTTTTTATGGACTTTGGGGAGAGTTGTTTGAAATAAATATAAAATACTACAGTATCAGTTTGCCACCACCGTTGCTCATTAATGCATAGTTGTTCCAGCTTGGGAGTGGTTTAATATTTATCAAAAAGAGACATTGAAAAGTCAAATTTAGTGGCAGAAAATCCATTCGAAGTGTGGCTCAGCCATCTCTGTCCTCCCGAGAAGGCAATGTGGTTGTGTGCTGGTGGCCAGATTCTGTCCACAGTCACGACACTAACTCCAGAGCAACTTCACTGACTGCACTGTGTTGGTGCAAACGAGATCAGTATCTGCTGAACAACAAGTACCGTTCCTTAATGTGGACTCTTGGTGACTAAATACAGAATTGCCACTAGTATTACTCACCTTAGAAAACAGTCATTCTGCATAAATATCTAATTAGGCAAGTTATCTTTAGATATATATGTATGTAATCTATCTAAGACTTTCAACAACTTTATATATTTGCTGGTAACCTAAAATGTTGGCAAACATCTATTTTCATGTAAAATTTGTTGCTCCTGGTCTGATCTGCTAAGGACATATTATTCAGTGGGAGTTTACAAAGTTACCTTCAGGAACCAGCAGTTTGTCTGAGGGCTAATGCCATCAACAGATGATTTCTGGAGTTTAAAAACAACCTGTCCTTATTGACCCTTACTCGGACTATTGATGAGCAGTACATAATTTGGATTTGTATAACATATTTATCAGTCACCTTCTAAAAGATTTTTGTGCCTGGCCTGACAGTGGCAGCTTTGTCAGAACTGGTTCTACTCCATCAGAAAAGTTCTCTTTTTTTATAAGATATGAGACCGATTTGTTTTCAAAAAAAAAATAATGTCAGCTTTTCAATCCAGTTGTCTCTACTTGGACTGAATCATGCCAAAACGGAGTGGTAATTGCACTGTATTATGAACTCTCTCACTTGCCAGACATGAGGTGGTTTGGTTGTGCTTGTTTGCTTTCCTTACTAAGCCATTTTGGGGTGAGAAGTCGTTGAATATCTCTAACTTTCTATTTTCCTCACTCTATCAGTATTGCCAAATTAGCGTTTCTCCAAGACAGGTGGGGGCTGGGGAGATCCCAGCAGGTCAGCAAGCATTCAGTGGCGAGTTTCACGTAGGTGTGAGTTGTAAGGGTCGCTCGGACTTCACGGCGGGTTCCTTTGGAATATGCCTTTTGCAGGAAGAAGATCTTGCAGGCCAGAGCTAGTGCCACAAGCAGATTTCACTGGCGTCTGCAGGGAGGTGAAATCTGCCGGTCGTGCTTGCGATCTGCAAGCAATTGGATGTCCTGCGTTTTGATGCAGATTTTGCCTACATATAAAAAATTGGAGCGCAGGTCTTGAACAGCTTTCATGTATCACCGCGTAGCTGTTTCTGAAAGCAGCCTGATTCTAATCTTCTGGCAAAACCCGCAGTAGTTCTACCGAGATCACAGGATTTTACAGCTGAAAAGCCTGATGTGGGAGCGAGGAGACTTGCTGTGTAAGACTAGAGAACTGTCCTGTGGCTGTATTCTCTTCCCCTCGGCAATTCAGCTGAGGTCCATATTCTGGCTCCTCTCGTACCTTAACAGGAGAAGGGAATCCCAAAGGAGGTGCATCGGCTCCCAGTGTTCTACTGAATTACTGTCTACCTTTGGAGAAGATGCAGAGAAACTGGGGGGGCTGCATTCTTCACTGGAGTGAGAGAGTTACATCGACATACGTTAGCAGAGAATGAAATCCTAAATTGTACACCAAATGGCACCAGGGAGACAAAGACCAAAACAACACTTTGTCCTGTTTTCTCCGGTAGCCGTGATGATTGATTTTCACTGAGGTTTTGGCTCCCAGATCATCTAAAGATGTCGATAGGGGCAGTCTGAGGTTTTCTAGAAGCTGATGAGGTGTCTGATCTCCTTTGCAGTCAGTGGAGCTATTGACACCCAAGTGCTCCTGGAAATCTTTACTATTTCATTATTATTATTACCATTTTTCCTTTAATCTGGCCCTAGGCGTTTTTGAAAACATTACTCTCTCGTGCTCCAGGATCAGAATAAAACTATCGAGAGAATGCATTTCCAGTTTGAGATGCAATGCAACTTACTTCACTTCATGGAGAATGCAAACCCAGCTCCTTCAGGTATCTCACTACTGCCTGAATAGCTTATTGGCATATTTTACAGGAAATATTTTGAAACGTTTTCTTGACTTTGCCACCAAAAGAGCATTTGAACCATACATCCTGCTGATGGTAACAGAATATCAGTGTTGACCGTCTGACCAGTTAAGTTCTAGTAGTGTTCTTCACAGCCCTCCAGTAATATATCAAACACTGTTATGCACATAATGCAGCACTGTGATCTAATTTAAATAATACTTTTTTATTATTTATACTACTCTATGTAATATACATCAACACTTTGCTATATAACCTAAGTGATAACCCTCCTCTTAGTTATCTGCCAAACTTTGAATTTCTGTTTGGTTTATATTGCAGTTAGCACAGTTACCAAGTTGTAATGATGTCTCTTTTCCTTTGAAATGGGATGTGTAAGTCAAACTATACATTTTGTGTGTTTCTCTTTTGAGCTGGAGTTTATAAGGATTTACACACAACATTCGGTGTTCTGTATAAATCTGCATACATTTGTGAATTCATCTGTTAATCCCCTTTTATTTAGAAAGTATTAATTGATGGTGGTTTATTAGGGGTTTTTATTTTCGCATTTTTATTTTTAGTACTGGTTATTCTTGAATTAAGCAGAGACTTGTCAGCTGGGTTGCTTTATCTTTGATCATGTACATGACCTTATAATTCTTCCACAGTTCAGCAAGCAAGTACTAGCTTCACTGACCAAAAAAAAAAAAAAGTCTCAACCTAATGTGTTTATGGTGCTGTATTTTGCTGGTGTACATTTAAAATCAGAAATGATTTTAAAGGTCATTTTTGAGTTGTTTAATAAGTAGCCTTTCCTGGTTTGGGGAGTTTGGGTTTTGTTTTGTTTTAGCATTGAAACAAGGTATATTTATCTGAAGCTATATAATGGTTTTTCTACTGTATCACATTTCCTTTTGCAAAGAGAGCGAAATCAACCCGATGTAATATCCTTTCACAGTCAGTGGAAGGGGGTTTTGTTTCACCTTTTTATTTTCAGTTGATTTCGTTGGGCTTTGGATCAGGCCAGCAGTTACAAGAGCTCATCATCTGAGGGTTTAAGGGATAAACAACAACCTGTGCTGGCCCTCAGTGCTAGAAGGGATTTTACGGGATGCTAAAATTACGTGCTGGATTCTGGGAGGGCTGATCATCTAGAAATGGGAATCGTTTTAATTTGTTTACTCTGGCCTGAAATCCCAAGGCTTCATTTTTTCGTTCAGATGACATTGAACTTGAGTACATTTTAAGTTGCTAGAGCATTGTACATTTCCTGAGTATGTGTGTGGGACAACAATTGAAAGTCATACCTGTATTTGATAGCCAGTTCCATGCCTGCATCATTCACACTCACTACTTAAAACTGCCATGATATAAAATGTTGGGGGGAATGATTTGTGTGTGTATGAAAAGCATTATGGACTTGTACATTTTTTTATACTCTGATCTGTAATTTCTGAAATATTTTGTTTTACAGAAAAAAAGTGATAAAGCAATCAAAAGACCAAGAGATTTAGTATCAATGCTTAAGGGTCACAGGACCTTAACTGGCCAATAAGTTAATTTAGTACAGTGATAAGCCAATTTTTTTCCTGTACTTGGCGTCTGAAACTGCCAATTTCATCAATATTAAGATACGAACTGTGATGGGGAATGAACAGTGATGTTAAGTTGTATTTGTGTTTACCTAAATGAGCAGTCCGAAGGCAAGTGCAATCAGCTGATCTTTAGGAAATATGAAAATGTTGATTTAGAGGCATACTTGCATTTTACATTTTCTTGATGTGTAATCATATTGCCAAAGACAAACTATTTCATCAATTATTATTGTAAATAACACTTTCCCAAAACCTACCATAAAGTTTCTGTGATGTATTGTCTTCCAGTTGCAATAAAAATTACTGAGTTGCATCAATTGAACAATTGTAGTTGTGTGAATATTGGCTTCAAAACATGCCCACATACTACAGAGGAACCACAGTGGGTTTTTTACAAATTCCTTCCTTCATTATTGAATAGTTCTTGCCCCCGTGGGATGTTAGCTGTATCTTCACTGCAGTAGATACCAGCTCATGTTAATTCACTGTCATGTGCAAATGGCTAGACATACTAAATTGCTGTTAAGTTAGGGCCTGATCTTCCTTTCTCATCAGTTTTGCAGCCTGGAAACAAAGCTGATTTCACTGGGAAGTGTATCTTTTTTTCTTTTTAATTGGCAACAATCAGAAGAGACTCAGTAGTAAGACATGTCTAACGGTATGTATATAACATCCTGAAAGCATTGCTTTTTAATCTTTGCATCAACCCCCCCCAGGCTTTATTCTGGTTTCTGCAGCACCAGAACTCTTAATTTTGCCACGTTACTCCTTTACCTTTCGGCTTGAAGGGACTGTTAGAGGGGGGAAATCCTGTAGACCCAAGAGCTTCAAAGCTAGTTGCCTAAACTAACTCAGCCCATAACCACCTAGGAGGGACACTGCTCTTCAAATACTTGGAGCCTCCGTAGTCACCTTGGGCTGCTGCAGGAATCAGTGAACGCTCTTTGTTCACTGGTGCTAAAAACTAGCCTGTTCAGTGCCGCTCAGTATAGATCCAGCAGCCCAACCTAAGTCTAGAGTTGAAGAAAACAGTGCAAAAGTCGTGCCTTCAGAGAATGAATAATAGCAGGTATAAAAAATTTGCAGTAACCTCATAGCTTTCTCTAATTAAACTGAACAGTAAAATCTTATAAACAAAATCATTCCCCAAACACTGTGCTTTGAAAGCATTCTACGAACAGCCGTATGTGTCTATAGATTAAACTTTTAAAAGAATTAAGAAAAAAAGGTCCCCTGCTCTTCTGTCAGACTAAAATCTTTCCCACGCCCAATTTGAGACGCTGCTGAAGCAGGGGAGGATGGTTTCTCGGCCGTGGAATGAGAATGTATGGCTGCTGAAGCTGGAACGCCAGCTGGCCCGGAGCTGTAGAAGTGTCCCCCTCACTTGTCTGGACGCAATCCTGAGCGCTGGTGTTGGAGACCACCGCAGCAGGCATCTGAGGGACAAGATGGGTGTAAACAGGTCCTGAGGAGAGTGAGGCAGAAGAAACAAATGTCCAAGATATACACAAAATAGCATGAAAATGCCCAGCCCCAGTATCTGACCAGGCAATTGATACTTCAGTGTGTTGCCTGAAAAAGTTTCCATTTGTAACTTATCCTCAGCATCCGCTGCCGCCGCCATGAACAAAGAGGAGAAAAAAAAAAAAACTTGGCCAAAGAGACGAGATGAGAGGAGATTGGTGAGAAGGGAAAAACACTTAACTCTGCTCTGGACTGCCGTCCTCTAACGGACACCCCCTCCCATCCGCTGCCAGTTAAGCAAGTATCGTGCAGCACGGCCTGTGGATGGAACCGTAGTGACATGTGCAGAGGAGCGGGGAGACCCGCAGACTCCACGGAAAAGGTTTAGGCTTTCGGTGCAAGCCAGCAAGCTTGCCAAGAGACTGGGCTTGGGCTTCTTTCGGCACAGGGCATTACATGAGGCCCTTAAATTGTTTAGATCAGGCACGCTCTTTGAGATACCTTGAATCCCAGTTGTGCTACAGGCTCTTTGTGCAGTCTTGCAATTTGCCTGTCACAGGCAAAACAGTCTCAAGTTGCGAGTTTTACTTCATTCCAAATTCACACAGACTTCTCATCGCTCATTTGGGTATTCAGAAAGGACACAAACAAGCAACCACTTACATAAACACCTGTCCTACCTCCTCTCCAGCCTCAGCGCCCTCATTTCCACCATGGGTTACGCTCAGTTTGTCAAAACGCCTCTGGCAGGCCGTTGGGCAGCGTGAGCAGTTGAAGTGATTTATGTACCGGCTCTTTCTGCTGCTCTTTGGCGCTTGCTGGTTGTCCTGCTGCTTTGGGCATACTTGGTTCCTCTGCTGCTCTTTCTTCAGGGGTGTCCCTGCTCCAGCATGGGTTGCCTGCAGGCTGCAGTCCCTCCAGGGCATTCCTGCCCTGGCATGGTGGCCCATGGGCTGCAGTCCCTCAGGGGTACACAGACGCCTTTTGGCATCAAGTGGGTCTCCAGCAGCCCTCCATTTTCTGGATCCTTTATTAAATACTCCCTCCTCCAACTGCCCGTAGTGGTGGCACCAAGGAGGTTCCTCCCTGTTCTTGACCTCAGCCCTGAGCCGGCTGGAACCGGCTGTGACCAGCCCAGGATGTCTCCTGGCTGGCATCCACACAGGTGGTGCTGCCACCCCCGTGCTGAAACCTGGTCCCTCCTGGCCACTGCAGCACCGCAGTCCCTCAGCACCTCAGCTACGGCAGCGGCGGCATTCGGCCTGCTCAGGGCCTGCCCGGGCCCTGAGAAACCCAGGGGCAGGCGCCATGGCCGCACTCAGGGACACAGCCCTCGGGGGCCGCAGGGGCCGAGGCAGAGCACCGGCCCACCCTCGTGGCCAAGGCGCCCGCCCCTGGTGCGGGCATCTGCCCCAGGCGGCTGCCTCTGCCCCCAGCCCCTTGCGTACCCCCTGTCGGTAGTGCCCAGGCGTAGAAGTAGATGTGGTTGTGTAAGTGTGTGGTTGTGTAAGTGTGTAACACGGGACACGGAGAGGACTATGAGCTTTTACATTGCAAATTCTGGCTACAGAAGTCCAGACAGCCCAGGTAGCACAGGCAGGCTGCTTCCCGCTGGGAGTGCAGAGCTACCGCGCGTTCCCGTCCGGACGCCCCTGCAGTCTCCTCGCTGAAGTTCAGCAGCGGCGCGGCCAGAGGCGCGAGGCGTTGGGGACCCAAATCAGCAAGGAAGACGGCCCTCGCCTGGTCAGGGCACTTGGGGGAAGCCGTGGGTCCCCCGGCTCACCCGGCTTGCTTGCGGGAGCAGGTTCCTAATGGGTGTCTTGCACAGAATGGGTACGCACAAAATGCCTGAGTCTGTGTGGCCTCCATGTTGAATTCCTTCCTTTATACAACAGCATCTGTTACTACAGGCTGCCCTGTAAAGAGGCTGCACTCGGCTCTCCTGCTTGCCCATGCCCGCTGTCTGGTGCAGTTGCCTAGAAAGAAAGAAGAGACTGTAAATAGCGACAAAAGGCTTTGTTCTATGTACTCCAGAGCCTGTATTATGCCAGGAAATGAAATAACAATGGTTCCTGTGACATCTGCTTCTTAAAGAAATATTGTAAAGGAATAAATCTTCAGCTTTAATGCAGAGTGATGCTTCGACGGGGCATGCTCAATCCACACAAGATAATGAAAGACTTTTAAAACTTCATCATAAAATACAGATGATTAACAATGGTGAGAAATTTCGTGGAAAACACTCTACGGCAAACATCTGTCGGAATTAATAACAAACATGCACCCTGCTTTTAATCTTATGCTGTCTGACATGATTTTGATTGCCTGTAAATCTGCAGGTTTTGTTTATATTTCTATTTGCGTTAGGATTGGTTGCCACTTTATATTTGATCAGCAGTGCTGCTATTCACCGTGGTGTAAGAAATCAAATAATGATTGTGTATATATAGCAATCTGAGCATTACAGTGCAGGAGACTGTAAACACAAAATTTTAAAGTCTCTGCTTATCATCATAAGCAACGTTCTCTCGAGGTCTTTAATGACAATCAATTTCTAGAGGCTTTTCCCAAATAAGTGTTGTTAAAAACAACAGCATCTTTTTTTTGGTAGCTTGGTCCTGAAATGCAGTGTCTTCCTGCTGCTGAGACACAACTTCTTGTTACCCGTCTGTTTTCAATCAGTTGGACAATACACAAAGACAGTGCCGACATTTTTCTTCTCTTGCTTTTTTAAATGAGGGTTAGTACCTCAACAAATAGGAGGAAAACACCTTTGCTAGGTGCACCTCAGGATTCAGAAGCTGTGCATTAGGGACACCCTGTAACTCAGCTGCCTAATGTTGGATGACGCAGCAGATTCCTCCGGAGCCGACATTTCCATATGTACACACCCAGTCTTAAAAAACAAATGGCTTATTGGCAAAATACAATAGAAAAAGTAGGGTGAGTGAGAACGACAACGAAGAGGTTGATGACGTGACTGCTTTGCCCTTCATTAGGACAGGCAAACAGAGAGCATTTCAAAGTAATACAGTCTTGTCTTACTCCTTTGCAGCTTTGTTTTCGCATCTCTCAAACACAGATCAGCCTGGGATGCAAGGACCTGATTTTAATCATCGTCTTACATAATCTCTGCAATCATAGTAAAGAGCAGTGCTGTGCAGTGATTTAAAAAATAGCTTTATTCTGCTATCAGCATACTAATTAATACACTTGCTTATTCCCATCTAGTTCATTCACCGCCTCGGCTCCAGAAGCCACGCTTCCTGGGGTGTAATCAAACACAACTGGCTTTGCGTAACAGTATTGTAAGAAGCAGGTCATCAATCAGGGGAAGAGACCCGACTTCTGCTCCTGGTGGCCACCACCTGCTATCTCCTCCTGGCCCAGCGGTGGGGGGGACCTGTGCCCACAGCGAGATCTGGGTGGTGATCCACCATGCAAAGCACGTAGATTTGGGGAATATTGCCTAAAAGGCTGCAAACAGCATTCTGCCAGCCATTTTGAACTGCTGAGCTTTGCAAGCAAGGTAGGAGGGAAGGGAAAGGGAAGGGAAAGGGAAGGGAAAGGGAAGGGAAGGGAAGGGAAGGGAAGGGAAGGGAAGGGAAGGGAAGGGAAGGGAAGGGAAGGGAAGGGAAGGGAAGGGAGGGGAAGGGAAGGGAAGGGAAGGGAAGGGAAGGGAAAGGGAAGGGAAAGGGAAAGGGAAAGGGAAAGGGAAAGGGAAAGGGAAAGGGAAAGGGAAAGGGAAAGGGAAAGGGAAAGGGAAAGGGAAAGGGAAAGGGAAAGGGAAAGGGAAAGGGAAAGGGAAAGGGAAAGGGAAAGGGAAAGGGAAAGGGAAAGGGAAAGGGAAAGGGAAAGGGAAAGGGAAAGGGAAAGGGAAAGGGAAAGGGAAAGGGAAAGGGAAAGGGAAAGGGAAAGGGAAAGGGAAAGGGAAAGGGAAAGGGAAAGGGAAAGGGAAAGGGAAAGGGAAAGGGAAAGGGAAAGGGAAGGGCCCCCTGGCTGCCGAGGAGGAAAAGGTGGTAGCATGGGAGGTTCCTGGTGCTGCCTGAGGCATCCAGGAGCCATGGGGAAAGGACTGGGCGAGAAGCTCTGTCAGAAGCGGGTGCTCAGCATCTGATCTAGGAAGCCAACGTGGCTTTGTCTCTGCTAGCCCTTTTGTTTCTGAGAGACTTCTCCCTCACCATTTTCTGAAGCATTTTGTCTACTCCAAAGCATCATGGCTGCCCGTTCTGCGCCACTGCTGCCACTATCCCAGCGCTGCGGCTGCTCCTGGCCATCTGGGGACCAGCTGCCTTGTGCGACTTCCTCACCTGGGTACCAAAATTAAATGATAATAAAAAACTGCCTGTAGGGCTTTCCTGAACATCAGTTATGCTAAATGCCGTTACCTCCAGTGGGCTGGATGGAGACTGATGAATGCTGATGTGAGTGAGAACAAAATCATAGCCTTGAAATTATTCCACTTGTTAAATGACTTGGAAGAGAATCATCAACCAACTCCCAGGTACCATGTCAGGATACATCTCTGCTGCTGAAAAGTCACGTCTCCATCCTCCTTTTTTCTTCCTCACTGTCCTGTTTTGCTTCATTTCGAGCAACTGAACCATGTCCAAGGTGGTGGCAGGCTGGCTGCCTCAAACACAAAATCTGGGTACTAAGTACCTTTCGCCATTTTTTCTTATCTCTGTTTTTACAGCTATTTGCAGAGAGAGCCCTCTGACTCAACACGGCGTCTGACCTCCTAGACAGGTCCCACCTTACACCGGCGTTGTGTTTGCTTTAGTAAGCTGGAGTGTAAACAAATGGGAAAACAGGGGACTGCTTAAATTCGGTGAACAAGAAGCCTAATTGCTTGGGCATTTAGTGCTCCCGTGCAGACGGTAGCTGTTTGCTTGCCCTGCTGCTTTGCCACTCCCTTCAAATGAGGCTGCAGTAAAATTAACAGTCTGTGACGATATATCTAACTGGAAGCAAATCAGTCACCTCCATCATGCTGGTATTATCATCTCCACTGGCAGTGGTGTTTAAAACGACTGGAGGGATCTTACAAGGACCCCAGTCTGTATGACAAGTCACTGCTCAAGAAGTAAGGACTGGGCATGGCCAACTAGCCATGAGTCGCTGGGCTTCAAAGCCTACATTGGGTGGCCTGTATTAGGGTTACGTATCAGTGGAAAAAAAAGAAGGATTAATTATTTCCAAGAGTTGGAAGATTTTATTTTTTTTTAAGCAAGTCATCTTGAAACACCCAAGTAATAACTTGTGCCTGGCTGTGTTTGCAAGGTAGAATTATAATAATTTCTGGTTCAGGGTTCAGGGGCAGAAGAAAAGATTATTTGCTCAAAGGCAGGCAAAGCTTGTATCCCTTCAAGTGCCTGCAGTTGTTTATTCATGCAGACTGTAAATGCCACTAAAATACATGAGAGCTCACTATGAGGACAACTGTCTGATGCGTATAAAAATAAAAAGACAAACACATTTCATTTTAGAAAGAAGACATGTTACTATATAATACAGATTTTGGGACAAAATAAGAAGCTTGAAAGCGGCTGCTAAATGAAGGGGTGGGTTGCCAGAAGGATTAGCCACCCAGAAATTTTTCACTGGGACATGGCTGGGGTTTTTTGGATGAGACTCAGCCTATTCACATAATCATAGAATCAAAGAATCGTTTAGGTTGGAAAGATCTTTAAGATCATTGAGTCCAACTGTTAACCTAGCACTGCCAAGTCCACCACTAAACCATGTCCCTAAGCACCACATCCACAAGTCTTTTAAATACCTCCAGGCATGGTGACACGACCGCTTCCCTGGGCAGCCTGTTCCGATGCCTGACAGCCCTTTCGGTGAAGAAATTTTTCCTAATATCCAATCTAAAGGTTAGGGGTAGGATAGAGAAACAGCCTGGAGCCCCGGCACGAGTCAGGCTGCAAAGGGGCTGCCAAAGGGAAGGGGTACGTCGCCAAGACAGAAATTCTTCATGGGAGCCAGGTCCGGGGCTCTGGGGCGAAGGCTCAGCCCACGCCCAGGTAGGGAGATGGATGGACCCTGGAGCTGTGGTGTGAGTGGGGATGCAAAGGGGCTGCCAAGGGAAGGGATATAATCAGCTGAGAGGGTCCTGCCCTGACATTTTCAGCTGGCCAGGGTTTTTTCTTTGCATCTGCTTACCAGTGAATCTTATCAGATGGCTGGGTTTCATCTGCTCAGGCTTCTGCTGATGTGTGAACTCATGGAAGAGACCCCGGTCCCAATCCTGACTTTATCCAAGACATCTCGCTGCTTGTCTATCTTTGGATTTGAACTCTCAAACTGCAAATTTTTGTCTCGGTCTCCGGCTGTCATGGAGGCAAATACTGTTTGGATTTATTGCCTGGCTGGGTTTAGTCACCGCTGGCCATAGAGACTCGTGCTGTGGCTCACGCTTCCCAGAGTCTGAATGTGGAAGTTAGTTACACACCCAGGGAGGTGTGTGGGGATATGGTGCAACATGCAAACTGCTTTCCACTGCTACCTGGTGAGGAAAACCTTCGGCCTGCCAGAGCTAACCGCACGCAAGCTGCGGGGGGGACAGGAGACGGGTTGGTGGGACCCCTGGGTGCAGGCACCCAAGGTGGCCGGTGCCAAAGGAACTCCCCAGAGGACAGGGCAGCGCATCCCAGCTGCGCTGTGCTCTGAGCCGCGGAGCTCAGTTGCCTCGGGAATGGTACAGCAGGCAGGCACGTTCAGGGCCAGCCCCGGCACCTCCGGATGGCATTGCTGCGTAGACATCCGCGGGACTGCGTACTTAGAGCATTCACTGTCTTGCGCTGGCAGCAGGGATGATCAGGGTCCGTCAGACGCCGGAGGCACCTTTGCGCTTCGCTCTCCACGTGCTGTGCCAGCGGGTTGGCAGGCCAGACAGCAGCTGTGCTGGTCAAGGGAGTCCCGTGCAAATGGTCAGAAATGTTTTCTGCGTAGATCCTCAACACGGAAAGGGAAGGTGGCACTGCCTCGCGTTGTCTTCTAAGCAGACACCTGCACTTCTCTAAGCTAACCCGCCCTGTCCTATGCTCAGAGTTGTCAGTGCAGGAGTGGATGCTCCAGAGCAAAATCCTTTTTAGAGATAAAAGTGTCCTAGCATGCTCATTTCATTCTCCTTGTGAGCTTTTCCTGCACGTGAAGTGTTTACTATGATGACATGAGCAAACACCAGCTCCAAACTGAGTTTTTGCTGAAATGAAAAAGCAAACGTTTGTCTTGCACAGTCAGATTTAATGTCAGGGCACTTAATGGCCCTGACCAGCTTCATCTGGGGTCTCCTCCTACAGCCCTGCCCATGGACCCAGGAGTCCCACTTCAGCTCAGCCCTGGGCTGTCAGTCTTTGCCTGAGCTCTGTTGTAGTCTCCAGCTCAGCCACAGCAATGCCTGTGCCTGGTCATGGATCCAGACCTGACTTCCCAGCTTGACCCCAGACTACCTTGTCACTGTGGACCTGCCCAGCAACCATTGGGCTGTATCCAGCCCTGGGTACCCTCACTGAACCCGACTCTGACCAGCTGATTGAATTCCCAGCTTGCTTTCGGAGCTGCCTCATAAGCACAAAGTTGCCTGATGAGATCTGGATTCTTGGTAGAACCTGGTGAGTGTCTCCAGGTCTGCGCTCAGGTACTGTGGGGCCAGACCCTGGCTGGAGAAGGAGCAGCTTGCCTTCATGGCTCGCTGGCACCGAGGTGGAGTTGGGCCTCATGGCGATCCTTAAAGAGCTACGGGACTCTTAGGCATTGCAGATGGGGCACGCTGTGCCATGAAGCTAGCTCACAATTTGCTCGTCTCATCTCTTCAGTAGGCTGGAAAATATAACTAAGTCATTTAAACTGCTACTGCAAAAAAAGTTGTCTAAATGTCTAATCAAGTCCAATTAGAAATCTAAATGGATTATGTTTTCCACTGGGATACAAACAGCAGCCTTGTTTCTAGCCACCGGTGCTGAAAGGGAAGCCATGGTTTTGTGCTCCCTGAAGGCGCACCTCGCACGTGCATGGCTTCGTTCCCACGAGAGCAGCTCGCTGCTGGAGGTCACCTCCTGTCCACGGGTGCGGAGCTCCTGCGCAGCTCAGAGTGGGCAAGCTCCGTTGTCTGCTGGGTGGACCGGGGACCTCAAGCACTTTTTGACAAACTGTTCCCCATGTAACCAAGACTTCAGCAGCCTTTAACCAGAGGGGCTGCCCACGATCCTGCCAATGGCACCACTAACGTCATCTGTACTCTGCTGACATAAAGTAATTATTCCCTTCTCTGAAAAAAAGCAAAGCACTCCTGTGGGTGTCCTTTGATTCGGCTTGACCCCCTACTTTGTCCTGCCCTGATCCTCACTTGAAGAAAATTTTGTATGTGAATCACCAACCAGATGTAGCCAAATCTGAAGGTAAAGCAAGGAAGCAAGAGGAGCAAAACTAAACCTGTGCTACCTCTCACATTTTCATATTCTCAGGTGACAAAAAATTAATGTCATGACGTGATTGTACTTTTGGCATTTCTGTGATCTAATGGTCAGGCCAAATTTTTCTTAATTTTACAAAGAATTGCCTTTTTGTCAATACTGGCCTACAGGTGTCATGTTAGTGAACTTGTCAGAGGTGCTGCCATCCAGGTAACCAAACCACCAGCCCTGGTTACTCCGAAGCTGGTGGCAAAACTTAAATTGGCCAAAGAGCAGGGCTGTCCTTTTAAAAAAGCGCGTTTGTGGGTACGTCTATTTACATTTGGTCATTTTTTACAATCTTAGACTAATAGAAGATTCAGTTGCTTCTTTTCCAAGCCTATAATTTTCCTGTCATTTCCCTGCTCCCTTTTCCTTCACACAAGCTATTCTGTACAACTGCTGCCAGTAATCTCCACAGGCACGCACAAAAAACATGGCAACGATTTTGCCCCTCTCCCCCCCATGCACGTTATCTCATTTTGCTCTCAAGGACCGTCTTCTGGGTGGGGTACTGCAGATCCAATTAAATATGCTTCTGTATCAACACTGCTCCTAAGCAAAATATATTGATTGGTGAAGCTTTGGACCTACTTTAATCAAGTAATCTAAACAGGGCTTAAGCTTCAAAAGCCTGGTGATGCTCCTAGCTTCAAAGCTTTTACTTACACTGAATTAATTTATCCTGGATGTTCTAATGCTCCCAGCAACCCTATGGATTATAATGTTAGAGGTTGCAATCATGGCTCTGATAATATTCCCTAAGCTTAGACTGTATTGATCATGATGTAAAGGCAGAAAGAAGAGTGGGGAACACAAGGAGAAAGCAAAAGGATTTGATTTAAAGCAGGGGTGAATCTGTTCACCCCTGTAGCAGGTCGCTGGGAAGGAGTATCAGAAGGTGTTAACAGGTGTTTTTTTCTTGACTGAAGATTCATTCCTATATGGACCAAGTGTCAAATGCTCATTTCCACACTCCTCCTTGCATAATATTGTCATTATGTATTAATGTATTATGTCATAAATATAATTCTTGGGCAAAAGGAAGGTTGGTTTGGATTTCACATGCAGCAGCTAGCACAGCGTTGTTGAACGTCGGTACAAGTTACGGTATTAGTCTCAGCTCCACCCTGGGAAATGGGAGCAACATTTTTTCCCAGCCCAAGCGTGAGCTAGAAGCCACCGTGTGTAGCCACCTGGTGCTAAATTATGTGCATAATCACACAGCCTCTGCACGCTCCAGAAGCAGACCTGGTAGTGTTAGGTTAACAGTTGGACTCGATGGCCTTGCGTGTCTTTTCCAACCTAAATGATTCGAAGAACTTTCTCATCTTTACGAACCAACAGGTTTATATTTGTAAGAACCAGAAGGGCTCTTCCATACACCACTGAACACCTGTGCAAACACACGGAAATGTCTGACTTGGTGCGCACTGTAGTATAAAGACGCTGTTAAATCTGATACGGTTTGACCCTCGTTAGTGAGGAGAGAAACGTGACAGTGTTCGCTTAAACAAACATACCTGCACCCACTCCAGTGTTGATGCAGGGTCCCTCAGGGCTGCCGGCCTGTAAGCCAGTGGCGTCTGGCTGCTTTACCGAAAACACACAGGACTGACGTCCTCTGTTGCCGTTCCTCTCAGCAGAGACCCGGGATGGTCTACATGGGCAGCTCCATCCTGGCAGAGTACCGACTGGTCAAGTCTGCCGGGGGCTGGGCAGTAGGGCAGAGTTATTGTCCATCAGTGGAGGGTGGCAGAGAGCCCTCTCCAGACGATAACTCCCAAAATCTCTTCAGCGGCCTTGCCGTGGGCCCTGCCTGTCTTCCAGAGATTATCATGAAAAGAGCGTATTGCTGAATGAAATAAAAGATGATTTAAAGCAAAGACAACTTTCATGTTGTTATTAGGTGGCCAGGTAAAGGCTCATACTATTTTCAATACAGACTATCTCCTGCTTTATGAAACTCAAAGCCTATGAAGCGATTTCACACAGAGAGCTCTGATTACTACAGCAATAATTTCTTCTAACAGCCTTTCAAACACTTACTAATAGAAAAAATATCAGTTCAAACTGCCTTTCCATCACACAGCAAATACCAATGTTCACAGTGTGAACTTTAAAATCCCATCTGATTAGTTAATGCCAACAATTACTGGTGTACTGTCAATTTAGATTTCTGTTGTCCTCTGCTGATCTCGGTCTCCATATACTGTGCAGTGCACATCACTTAAAAAGTAACTTTCCTTTGCTGATTGGCTGGGGATGATTTTTTGTCCTGCTGTCAACTGGCAGTGAGTAAAATAGGAAACTTTGGCACATTTTCCTGTCGCGGGCTCCCACCTCGCTGCTTGCCACCGGTAGGACAGCATCTTTAAGGATACAGACACTGGCTTCAAGAAGGGAGCAGGGAAGTGACAGCAAGAGCAGTGCCACTTGTTTTTGTTTCCTATACTCTTATTTCATAAACCTTTGGGCGCATGCAGATGGCTGCTTTTCTGTTTTCATGGTGGCAGAGATGACTGGTACCTCCCATGAGAAAAGACACAAAAAGGAGCTAAAAGGTCAATCGTGGTCTAGGTAAGCTATTGATAGTGCTGCACCTGGTGTTTGGAAGGCATCAGGTCTTCTAAACTATTTCTTTCTTCTAGTCTGCTAGTGTCAGGAACCGTATTCCTCCAAGGGGTAACGTAAGGCAGCCTCTGGCATTTTGGCATTTCTTCCCTCAGCCCTAATTAAGCTTGAATACTCTTTACAATAGTATTTAAATTCTGATTGACTATATTGTGGCCAACCTAAGCGTGCCTTTTTTTATACTCTTAGGTTCAAGAATGGGTTGAATTATTCAATGCGCACTGATTTCTGAAGCAGGGTTAAGAGATTGAACGAGGAGATGACACCAGCCCCCACTTCCCTTACAGTTCTTCCACCCTATACTCCAAGATCTCTTAAGAGAGACCAAGACATTTAGACAGCTGCATCCCAGTGGAAGGAAGGGACTGACTTTTCACTCTGCAAAATCTGCCCCTCAGGTTCACAGGTGCTAGAGACGACTGAGGAGACTCGGTACATCTGATTAATTTTGCTTAAGGTCACATAACACAACCTCAGTCCTGAATAAATGTGGACTCCCTGCATACATGTCTGACTGTGGCACAGTATGGTTTCTTTCTATTTTATTCCTAAAGCCCTTGGAAACTGTATATAGAGAGTAGACCTCTGGACTCCTAATTTTTCTCTCCCTGTTCCTGCCTCTCTCCCCCCCCCAGTAGTAATCCCTTTCTGTGCTGCCCGCAGGAGAAAATGAGTCCGCTTGTACCTCCTGCGCACTGCTGCCAGGCCATTTTACGTAAGCATCCCTTTATGTTCTCCGTCGCAGGGCAGCACGTCCTGTGGGAGCTGGTGGTTGTCTTTACTCTCTGACTGTAAACATGCTGAATACATTCCGCTCTGTCACCAGTGACCGGTGGATAACAGACATACTGTCATACCTGTGCTGCTTTCCCTGGGCTGTGCTGATCACTCTCCTACTGAGCACGCGGCACCGGATCACTTGCCATCAGTGATACGGAGGCCGGGATAAGCCTTCCTTGCCCCCCTCTTCCCAAGGCTTTGATACGTCAAGGCTGCTCCAGTCAGCCCTCTACGGGAAGCTGTAGTATCATCCTCCTACTCATTCAGGGGTAGGAAGACATTGCAATGGACAAGCTGGGCTCTCTGTGGCTGTGGTCACATTTGTGAGCCTCCCATTTCTCCTGAGAGTTTTCCAGCGTTTGACCTTCATGGCACTCCCCCAGGGTTGGCAGAGGTTGGAGGAGATGTTTGGATTGAAATCCAGCTGTCACTGTGTGGCCTGATTGCTCCAAACAGCCAACCAAAGTGCCAGAAAAGCTTGTCTTGGATGATTCCCCATTCCCAGCCTTGTCTCCTTCCACTGGTGGAGCTGCTTTTAGGACAGGGGACAGAATTATAGAGTTTGAGATTAGTCAACAGCTGGAGTCTACACAGGGTCTTCACTGCTAGGGGTAGGAGTGGGAGGAGGTGTGTATCCACACGGATACAGGTGGGGGAACACAAGCTGCAACCTGCTACGTTGCTGCAGGCTTCACTATCCTGTAGATACCATGGTTTGGCTGCAGACTCGGAAAGATGGGGTTACAGGCAAGATTTTGAGGTAAGTCAATGGAGTGTGTTAATAGCAGAGGGGACTGATTAGGATGCATGATGGTATCAGATGTGCGTGTGTCTCCTCACTGATGGAGAGCTGCAGGCAACGTGACTTTTTTAAGTGCAGGTTGCCCCCTTCCACCAAAAGCCTGAGGCTTCCACCCCTCACTGTGTTTGGCTACACCATGGCTGAAAAAGGCTCACATCTTACACGGCCATTGAAACCCTTGCTGCAGTTTTCTGTGCTGGGAGGTCAGCAGCTGCCTACACAGTGTGTCAGAGCCCATTTCACCTGATTTTCATCGTGGGATGCAGTGGGAGCTTGAGAGCAGTACCAGAGCAGATCAAGCATCCTTATATTGAGGAGAGAACAGGAGTTTACTGAGAGGTTGCAAAGCTCTCTGAGCGCCCGATCGCTCATTTTGTATTCGCGTGCCGCTTTCAAGCAGAGGGTGGCGAGAGCGGGGGGAAACACCATGGTTCATTCAGTCATTAATTTAATAAATATCGGGAAAGGGTAGACAAAATTGGCTGTTTCCTTTGCTTAATGTTTTATCATTTGACCTTTATCTATTTCAGGAGATGGAGAATGGTGATATTGTACGTCAGCTGTGCTGGCCACTGAAAAAACTGAATTTAGGGAGCTCAGATTTGGGAATTTGGGCCTCTTCTCAAGCTGAAGCTGAGTCATAGGCCACTGAAATGGTGCTCTGAGGAACAATCCCACAAATGGGACTTGGTGCCCAGCTCTCCCTCACATCAGCATTGCACAAACCTGGAAAATTCGTCGGCTTTCTGTACTGGTGGGATCTAACAGACTGCTTTACCGAACACCAACGCAAACCCCTAACGCAGGCACGCTTGTGTAGACTGAGTACAACCATGTTTGGGTTAATGTCTAGATAATGGTGACACTGTTCGGTTTAGGCACGATTACTTTGTGTGCCTTACTAAGAGGAGGGACTGATACGAGGGACTTCAAGGAGACATCTTGTTACAAGGACGACAACAAGGATAGGAGAACGCCACTGGCATGAAGTCGGTGAAATCCACAGTAACTGGGGTAAAGGTGGCGAGGGGAGATCACGACCATCGACTCAACTGAGGGTCTATGCAAACTGCCCCTCCACCTGCCAAGAGCCTGCGTGCTGATTTACATGGCAAGCAAAGCCAATTTAAATATAACAAACCAATAGCAAGCGATACGGCAATCAGTAACCGATGAATGTAAATTTGGGCGGGTTTTCCATTGGTTTTGCTAATCATGTAACAGGATAAATAAGTTGTAATTCCTTTGTGCGGTGTGCTAGCTTTGTGGAATTACCACCCAGCACCCATCTTTGTGCAGACATGAAATAAATAAGTGTATCTCGGCTCTGTGTGTAAGATGATTGGCCTGTTGCACACCGGGTACCGGACCCGTTGACTGGGACAACACTTGCACTGCTTTGAACACATGTACCAAAGTTGAGAAGGTTGAAATAAAGGATGGCTTACAACCAGTTAACCACATTTACTGTACAGGTTTGTACTGGATCACCAATCTATGTTGGTCACACCAGAGAAAATTTCCTAATATAACCAAATCCCAAGTGACAGAGCAGGCTGCATCCCAGGCTGTGTACTGAATTGCTGCTCACTTTCTTGCCAAGTCTTTGCCTTTCTCTCATTTTGTCTCTCTCTCATTTCTTTTTTCCTTTCTTCGTGCAGAGAAAAGAAATGATTGCTAATGAATTGCAAGCATGGGGTATGGAAAGATCAGTTAATATGGCCCAAGTATTCAGCAATACAAATATATTAAAGTGATCAAGCAATGAATGAAAATTGACCCAAAGAGCAGGTTCCACTGAGAAAACATGTGAGAATGTAAATTAATGTGACTTGATGAAACTTGAAATGTCATAACACAGCAGGGCATACAACACATCAGAGGAAATGTGAAAATTATACTTTTTCCTGAAATCATAGTTTTCAAAAATAAGTGGCTTTTAAATTCTTCTAAAAATATAATAAAGGAATTAGTGTCAAGAAAAAGGTTATTGTTGTTTATCAGACTGCAGGCTCAGTCCATGGTGGCTTTTCACAAATATCCTCTTATATTCCTCTGACTATGCAGCGGGAAAAAGAAAATAAAAATCCTGAAGTCTTTCTACTTGTCTGGATCCCTCTTCCTCTTAACTTTGCACAAGAGAATTTTTAAAGTTGTTTGGAGGGTAAATGTCATGCTAATCTATCACTTTTTTTGCCTTTTGGCGATTTGCTTTCATCCAAAAGTTCTAACGCTTAGAAGCAAGCAAACAAAACAAGAGGAAAGGTCACTTGAAATTAGTCTGTCTTCTAATAAAACTTACTTAAAAGGGAGGGATAAAAGCATCGGGAGACAGAATTAAGTAGTTATGCTGGCAAGTTTCCACACCCAAACAGAAAATGTAACATACTCTCCCCCATTCCACGTATCCGTATTTGTTTGGTGACAGCATGACTGGCCCATGTGTTGGGAAAGTCTTTCCTCTCCTTCTGTCATGAGAGATGTTAGAGTCAGTGGGCATCATGGTGTTGGGTTGACAGTTGGACTTGATGGTCTTAAAGGTCTTTTCCAACCTTAATGATTCTGTGCGTCTGTGATTTTTCTGCTGGACTCCATGCTGGAATATGGTCCTCATGGGGGTCTAAGACATGAAGAGGAGGGAAAGGCTTCCTCCTCTGTACCACTCTGCACAGCCAGCAGGCAGCACAAGAATAGGTCCCTTTTCATCCTGCACAGAGTGGATTTCTCTAAGAAGAACACCGAGAGTGCAGGTCTGCAGGACGAAAGGAGGAGTTGCCACACACCACAAAATTGTTAGCTTGGTCCTCTGACTGCAGTGACCACGCGTGGAAAAGGGAGCCTGAGCCTCTTTCTCTAGCTCTGAGCGCTCCGCAGGAAGCCTGTGTCCTGGATTCTGGCTGAAGCTGGGTATCCTCCATGGAGACTGTTCTAGCCATCCCTCTGCCAGCCACCGCTGCTCCAGCTCAGATGAATTCCTCAGATTGTATCTCAAGTTCTCACCTAGCCATTCTTCCTAACTCTCTCTCAACTGAGTTAATATCCATGTAGGAAGGATTAATCAAAGCATAGGTGCAGGTACGGAAATGACAGACTTTCATTCCATAGAAGAGAATGCCTTGCAAGCAGGACAGTCTGAGTTACCGGGGGGGACCTGAGCACAAGGTATTCTTGATGCAACCCAGCCCCATCTCTTTTCCTGTAGAATTGCACAAAGGGGTGAAGGTACTGGCCAAAGAGAAAGTTGGCAGGCTCCTGTGTAACCGAGCCTGTTCATAGATGAAAGAAAAAGAAAATAAAAGGAGAGAAAAATTCATGCAAGTACAAATCCTAAAAAACAGGCTGGAAAGAAGAAATACGGCAGGTCAGTAAAGCTATTAGTGGCTAATTAAATAGCATAATGTCATCTTCTTATTCTTATGTAATAGGTAATGTTAATTTAATGAAATGTCATGATAATATGACATAATGCTTGTTTTGTTTTGTTTTTTTAAATGGATGCAGGAAGCTGGCTGTAAAAGAGAAGGGGAAAAAACAGCTTAAAGGATACTTTACCACTCACAGCGTGCTCAGAAAATTTGTGAATGCAACTTGTGTAGCTTTGCATTGGTGCAAATAAGCAAAGCATGAAGCTAGTTGGTCCATTTTCCTCAGTCAATGAGAGAAGCAGAAATAGTCAGTGTTGCCAATCTTCTGGCTGAGCCCGGGTAATTGTTTTTTTTTTTTTTATATTTGAATTTATATCCTGAAACATGAGGCCACGGTAAAGAAAATGACCAACAACACAACAGTTTTGCCTGAACAAAAATGCAGCATTTCAGAAAAATTCAGCACTTCAACTAAAGTAAAAGATATTACGGATTTCAAATGTTTTTAATGTGTCTAAGAAAATGATAAATGGGAAATTACTGAATAGCTATATTTTCTGAACATTTTCTTAGCATGGCTTATGCTTCTTCAGTTGCATTACAGTGTAAGTTAAAATTATATTTCTTGGTAAGGTTTGTTACATATTTATAATAAGTCTACGATTCACACAGAAAGTGTGTGAATAGTCCTATGCCTTCTATTAATTATCAGCTAAAGCATACGGAAGAGCCTTCCAATCATATTAGAAGTAAGTCTGGAGTATCAATGGAAAATAGGACTGTTTAGTGTTGTCTGGTTAGGATCCAATTACAGGTGCTGTATTTATTTTAAACATATCAGATACGCACTGGAGGTCTCCAGGAACAAAAAGAAGCAGAAGTTTGCTGAGCCCTGAATGGAAAAAACAATGATCCGTGTTACATATCTTGTGTATTGAAGACCACAGATGAAGGATTAAAAAATTAAGGCCATGGCTACTTACACTTCACAGCACCGACAGCTGAAGAGGGTTTCTAATTCCATAAGAACTGGTAGTAGAATATGAAGCAAAAGCACAGAACTAGAGCCCCATCCACTTACTTGGTAGAGATAAGCTAAAGAAGCCAGTTTGCTTTTGCAGTCCACAGCATGCGATCCCTCTGATTTACCTACTTATATATTTCATCACCGAGGCACATGATTAAACTCCCCTGTTATGACCCACCTTTGACTCAATACATTATTGTATTACTTTCTACATCCTTCACTACGTGTGTTTAGACAGGACTTCTGAAATACCTTGCACCCGTTTCCCAGAGGAGGAGTCGGTGGCCTGTGGAAAACCTCTTCTGCCTCAGAAAGCCACACAGTGTCCAGTCTTGCCTCGTCCTAAACAAACCTCACGGGTGACCGCTCCTGGCTGGTAGACCTGTGCTGCTGCAAGGAATTTCTAAAGCAGTTTTATATCCTGTCTGTATTTACACTGGAGCCCTGTTTGTCTGCTTGCGTTTGAGCCCTAAGAAAGCGTTGCTGCCCACTTTAATTGCTTTCCTGGTGGGATGCGATACGACCGTGGGTGGGGAGTTACTGTTATCAGGAATTCTCCAGAAGGGTTAATTCCGGCTAGTTTCTCATAGCCGTTCCCTTTCACTTCCCCGTTACTTTTACTCTGCTTTTAGGTGGCAGGCTTTGTTTATTGCTTCGAACCAGCAATGCCAGAAGAAGAGACATTAACACCCCACCGTGCAAGACAATTTTTAAGAAATAAACTCGTCTCGTTAGTAGCGACTGTGAACCACACGTGGAAACTGAGCGTCTGGGTGAGCTGCACCTCAGAAGGACTAAAGAAGATGAGCCATTGGGGAAAATCCGAGCCAGGAGTACAAACACGAGGCTGCACCGTGCCAGACTGTAGAGCATGAACAGTGATGCCCACACTGCTGGCATCACGGGTAGGGATCAGCTCTTCGAAAGCTTGTCGCCAGGTTAAATAAAGTCCAGTCACAGCGACTAACTACCTGTACATTGTTGAAGTCCTGGGGTTGGTTTCAAGTAAGTTTTGGAAACCAAATGGATGGCAAAAGAAAAAACAAACGAAAACCAGAAAGCGAGTAAAATATTTTACAGTTGCTTAATAGAAAATGGGACGTTTTAATAGGTTTGTTGTTGCAGAACAGTTCTGTGTGTTCTATGGAACATTTACTCTTGACATACTCTTATAACAGCTATTCATAAAAACAAATACTTTTTGCCAAGAGACCAGTACAGTTATATGACTTATGCAATTATATTAAAAATTATTTATCCAAATGCTACAAAACTTAGAGAGTGAAAAGCTGACCCCTTAAGTCTCTGAGAATATTGGTTTCACTAGGATCAGGATTTCACTCTCATTTCTTAGCATCTGACCTACTCTGGTAAAATTGTTAATTATTGTATGTGATCACCCTGTGCTAAAGAGACTTACAATTTTCTAGCTCATAGGCAGCTGTCACAGTAGTTCAAAGGATTCGCTATTTTTGAGCAAAACAGAGTCAGAAGATTTTTATGGCATTTTGGATATTGCAGTAGCCTTTAAAGAGCTTAGTGATAATACAGTTGGAATTAAGGTACAAGTCTCAGGTGATACTGTGTGGCACTTGATGCTTGCTGTTATTAGCACATTCGGTTGCCTTCCTTCTTAGTGAGTCTGTGAGCCATTTGCACGAGCCACTGAGGTCCTGCAGCGTGGTACTGGAGCATCTCTGTACAAATCAATATGTAAATCCCATTCCTTAAAACCAACAAAATTAAACGAGGAGACCTCAGTTTAAAAACTATTAAAAAGACTGTCAGCCAGCTTCATTTTACTGTCACCTGCCTGAAAAGTAATGAAGGGAATGGATACAAGTGAATATGAATCACAGGAGTAAACACAGGGGAAGCTCAGGCTGGTGTTTTCCTCAGGAGCATGGGCTGCCGTCTGCCAGGCAAGGCTGTTGGGGACTGGCCCATGTCACCAGAAAACACCACGTTCCCACTGCAATCCGTACAAGATGGGGTGGACTTAAACCTCTTATTTCCCATTCTCTCATTCCCTGCTGCTGCTTCATTTCCTTGTACTATGCCCCCCGACCACATTTTATTTGCCAGCCACTGCTCTCAGCAGCAGCACCAGCATTAGCAGCTCCCTGCTCGTGCCGGGCCGTGTCTCTCTCTCAAGCAGATTTTGTACCGGTAGTATTAGACGTACCACAAAAGCAACATCTGCTCCATGCCATTCCTTCCTCCCCCAAGCCACCTCTCTCATTTCCTCCTACTCCCAATCTTCGTTCTTTCAACTTAAATATTCCTCCTATATATAATTTCCAGCACTCGTGTTTGCATGCTTTTGCTGAGCTGCTGCTTCTTACCACTTAGAAACATTTTTCTTTCTTCTGCACGGGAGGTCAGCAGTGGGTTTTGGGTTTCTAGCAGCTACTGAGTGCTATTGTAGTCAGATAAACTAGGAGGTATCACCTGTCCTTCCTTTGGATCCTTTCTGAAAGGACATAGATCACCTAAGTCATACTGGTCACCATCTTGTGAAATCCTAAAGGATTTTAAAGTGGCACTAGACACCCATGTTTAAACACCTATATGACTCCCCAGTTGTTGTCAGCCAGCCTCTTTCTCCAAAATTCCACACTATCATTTGTTACCAGATCTCATAATTTGGCCGTATCCAGTACTGTTCGAAAACATGCAACGGGCAGTATCTTAGTGGTGGAAATACTCATTGCTCCCATGAAGTCATGGAAGCTTTGTGGAAGCTTCCAAAGCCAAAGGAACTATGCCGTTTATCCCAGCTCATGACATGACCTGCTGTTGTAATGCATGCATCTTCTTACGCCTATAGATTTATTGTGCATATCTTAAGAGCAAAATCCTTGGAATAAGGATGGTTTTCTCAGCACAGAGTAGTATTTCAAGGTGTGAGTAACAGAAACTCTGAAGCAGATTCCAGAAACGACCATCCAATTATACTGGTCAATTTTCAGCTCACCCATTTGTCTCTGTCACTTGCTTAACCATTCTGTAAGATTCTGTTTGGAGGTTATATGACCGATTTTGAACTCAGTGACAGTGTTCACATTGCCTTGAATGGAAGGTGGCCTGGATTTTGACTGGATGTATAAATTACATGTAACAAGAACCTTTTGACAGTCTTCCAAATTTTTCCATTCTTTCCAGAGTAGGTTATGAGGTATCGCGTCAAGAAGAAAGTACCAAATTGCACCAGATTTGGCCAACCTTTTAAAATAAAATGTTGAAGATGAGATCAAGAATTATATCCTTATGTTAACTAGCCAATGCAGATGTTACACAGCTATATATTTTCATAACCCTTGCATAAATGATCATATCCTAGTAACTATTTATATTAAAAGAATGCATTGTACCCAAACACCTGTTCATACGTTGTGTAGTCAATACTGTACCTCTCTACATATATCATGTACTTATCAGCAGGAACCTGGGGACTAAATTATTTATGAGTGGTAAAGACAGGCAAGAGGCAAATAAGTTATCCTGAATGAAGGCCAGTAAAACCATACTGCTGCACCACAGAAGTCTGTACTCCACATATACCACAGGAAGATTGCTTTTGGATATTTCCAGGTTCTTCCAGTGCTCTCCACTGCACCCTTTCCACCTCTCCGGAAGGCAGACTTCTTGCTTCACCCCCTACCTAGAGCATCATAAAAATTGTCCTCCTCCCACCCACCCAGCCTATCTACAGCTACAAGTGTCAAGGAAACAAAATGTACTCTTCATCCGTTTGAAGAAAGGAGACATCTTTGATTAGTAAGAATCTGTCCCCCCTCTCCAGCTTGTAAGGTCTGTGAGGAATGGCCTGTCACTCATTCTATGGGTACGGCGTTAGCACAGGGGGGCTGCCCCACTGGAGCCCAGGGGTGGTGTTGCAACACAAATGTTAGCCATGCAGGTTTGCGGTACAATGATGAACTGCACAGCCATGCGGCATCATTTATCACGCAGCCTTCGCTTCAACATACCAAGCAGGGAATATAATAATCTATAAAGATGTATATTACTTTCTCTTCCTCCCTTTTTGTCTTTTTTAGGGGGGAAATTTATACAACACTATGGTAAATTGTGACTGAGAGAGCTGGTACCATTAGAAATCAGCGCTGCAGAAAAAGCATTGTTTCAAAATACTAAAATGCTTAAGAAAGCTTCACTAGAGGACACTGAAAAATACTTGATAATAATCTGCCCTCAGTCTAGGAAGAGTAAGATGATGCTGATAAAGTAACATTCGAAACTTGAGCATTTGTCTGTGGTGTTAGGGGTTTTTAATTAATCAGCTTTCCAAGTGCACTACAATTTATATCTGTGTTTGGCATTTAGTCATTGCAGATAGTAAACTGTATTTAGTAATCTTGCCTATTCCTCATGCATCTTCTTGACAGACAGACAGGAGCTGTACATCTGCCTGAAGCCAAAGAGGTCCTCTCACACATGACAAAGCCTATCATCAAAACCAGACCAACAAAAGTGTTGCCCCAAAGGCAGTGGTCCTGCAATAGCAATGCACAGGAGGGCAGGAAAGGGTGGGAAAGGGAGCGGGAGAGCTTGATGGGAAACGGTCTGCAGGGTGGGCCAGGACCCGCAAAGGGATGGAGAAGACACATCTGAGAGTGCCGGGAAGGCACAGGGATAAATGAGGCAGTTTCCCACAGACCGGAACGTGCAAGGGGCCTTTGTCTCTCACTACATCTGTCTCCCAGAGGGAAAAGTCTGGCAGCTCATCTCCTGGGTCACTGGGAAGGAGGGGCCTTGCCAGTGCACGTGTGACTGGGAGCTCCCAGCTCCTCCTCGCCCACCGCTTACACTGCTGCTAAATGCAATACGCTTTGCCGTTACCTAGTTGTAATTTGTTAAATTGTTCTAAAGAACTTCATCACTATGAAGAAAAGCTTCGGCTGCAGAGTTGAAAGACTTGTTCCAAATGTGACTATTCCACATGAAAGAATTTCTCTTGTTTCAAACCATTTGCATTTTCCTTACATGTTATTGATCTGATTGAACAGTTCCCAGATCAAAGGCACGCTGCTAAATGAGCAGCCAAGGTGGCAATATGCGAAGTGGACAGGTGTTAAGAGAGCAGCTTAAATAATTGCTCAAGGATTTATTGGGTAACATGATTAATGATTATGGAAATATGATGACATGATACCAAAGAGTAGTGTGCAGTGATTGATGGGGAAGTTGGATAGGGCCAAGCTTAGACGCCAGAGTATGGGAAACAGTAATATAGCTTGTAATCACGGTGTATGTGGTACTTAGATGTTAGGAAAGTGTGGCATTCATTTTTGCCTTCCAATAGGAACTCGAGCTGCAAAGTATGTTGTGTGTAATACTTCTCTTGTAATAACGTAAGGAAAAAACCTCCTGCTAACAGCGCATTGCAATAGCAGGACTGATTCAAAAAGACACCCTCATCTTTAAAAAAAAAAATCTTTTAAATCCCCACAAAACTTACTGGAAGCTCATGCTGCTGTTTTAATTAACACCTGAGAGAACTACACATTAAAAGAGAAAAAGATCTGCTTGTGGAATTGACAGTAGTTTCCATACAGACAGCTTTTTTCCTTTTTTTTTTTTTTACCTCGAATTCCAGCAGCCAGCAGTAGAATAATGCAGGAGATGGGAAAGCAGAGGACTGAATCGCAGGCTAGAACTAGTCTGTGGCAAGAATACTGCAAACTCTTGCAGCTGGTTCTCTGAATAGGAATGAGATTCCTATTCACTCTGCGCTGGTGGGTGACACAAGCCCTCCCCTCCTTCAGAAATTTTTGTTTAAAAGCTCAGGAAACAGAAGATAATATTTGAAAAATTAATAAAAAGGTATTATAAAATATGAAAAAACCCCAGACAATTTCAGAGGTGAAAGTAGGAAGCGAAATCCTCAGCGTGAAACCCCAGTCCAGAAAAATGGGAGTGCAAAACTGTTACTGCCTTCAGTGTGGGCAGGATTCCATGCTGGGGCTTGGGGGGGGGTTGGTTTGTTTTTTCTTTTTTGCTCTTTAATTCTATTTCCTATATTGAATATACTTGAATACAAACAGGATCCTACACCGGACTTAAGAGACACAATTTCTGCGTGCCAATTTTCAGTTGGGTTGCAGCAGATGACAGCTATTAGGCCCAGAACTCCAGATCCTGCCATTAGATCGTTGTTGTGGTATGACAACAATTGTCATAGCTTTAAAAACGGAGGGATGTGGGTAGAGTTATTTGAATGAAAACAACATTGCTCATGCTAGGCAAAGCAGACAGCTCTGGAAAGAAATATCTATATTTGAAACCTTGGAAATGTTGTTAATCTCTTCAGGGATGTGAGACAACAACAGTGATAGTGTAGGATTTCAGAGAGATACCAGGAAGCCTGGTATTTTAAAGCCATATTCTACTTTGCAAGTCTCAAGAGTGAGTATTAGTGAGATTAGAGTTTTGGTGAAGAGTTTTCACAACCCAAGGCAAGAGGTGGAGTTGCAGCATCTGTTGGCCTTTAGGGGCAGATTCATTTGTAGCCTTACGTGACTTCCTTGGCGTTATTCAGGGCGCAGGACTATGTGATGGGTCAAAACTCCAATGTTTATTTACGGGCATGCTCAAACACCCTGAAATACTGTCTCTCTACTTAAGCCATCATAAATACCGTCTACCCCATCACTCTCCACCACTGGGAAGCCCATGCCTCATGTATAGCGCACACAGTCTTCCCCATCAGAGAAAACCGGGGTCTAGCTGCAGCCCTTTCACACTGGCCAGACGTGCCAACTCTGCCTGGCCCTTCTGAGAGCTGTTTTGAGGAAATTGCAAATCAGGGTTTGCTATAGGGTTCACCTACGGGTTTGCTACAGGGTTCACCTACCATTTCAGTATTTTCAAAGTGTAGCCTGTGAGTACTACGTGGCAAGGACTGTGTCTGCCCAAGTATGCTGCAGTCATGGTGTTAGTACCAGTGAACCATTATTTGGTGCACACCTTGTGCGCACCTGAAAAAAAAATCTGTTGTGTATTTTTATCTTGAACCGGAGATGTGTTCCTATAGAGTTTCTCATGAATATCAGACTGCTGGCACTGGGGTTTTTTCTAATTATATTTATAACCAGTATCAAATCTGGGCTAGCCCCACCTGGCTTCTGCAACACACCATGACAAATTCTGTGGTACATTGGGATTTCTGCAGTGGCATTCTTTTAAAAGAAAAACAAATTTTAAAAAAAGGAAGAAGTTTGTTGTTGATTTAAATGTGATCAGGACAATCTTATTTATCTACTTTGCTACAGCATTTATTTTTAAATACTGTGTTGACTGTTCTCCTGATCATTTCATTTCTCTAATTTTTCCGACTGCAGGTTGTGCAAACTTGCACTGTAGAAGTTTGGAAAGCATGTTAACACCATTGAAACCGTGTATAGGTCAGCTGAGGTTTTGTGCGTCAAGCTGGGGTGGAAATGCTTATGATGTTCTTGTTTCAAGAGGGTCTGACTGGGAGGTGCTGCGTCCTTTCTCGCCCTCCGCCAAGACCATAGCTCATTTCTGGCCAGCCCAGATTTCACAGCCCCTGGTAACCCCACTGGTGTTCCAGGTTCCTGGGACCCCCCCACACCCCTAACAGGCAGGCCTGCTTCCAGGTCTCCCTCAATACCGGGAGAAGTGGGGAGATGGCTCTGCTGTTGCCTGGCCCCTGGACTGCTCCCTCTAGTACCTGACTGCTTGGTGACTGGGCAGCCAAAGCCATTTTCCAGCCTGCCCATCTTCCTGGCTGTGGTTCTCCCATGAGGAGTCCTTTACACCTTTAACGGGAAATCTGTAGTTCCACTCCATTTTATATTTCTACTTGAGAATTTAATTTTTTCATTTAGTTATCTGAAAGTAGTTATTTAGCTGCAGGACAGGAATTCAGGTAAGAATGAGTGATCAAACCTTTAATCTGTGACTCCAGCTTTAAGCTCAGGTTGAACTGCTCTTGCTGTGCCTGGTTATTGCAATCAAATTATTAGTAAAAATATTAACTGGGCTAATTTGAATCAGTGTAAATGACTGATTGATACTGTAGGCATTATAAGAACCCAGCTCAAGTGAGAAATGAGTATATTTTTTTCCATGAAGTACACTGGAAAGTTACATGGATTATTAATGAAATAGGGAGCATGTGGCACCTTTTGGAAGGCAGTGAGGTTGGCACCAAAGCTCCCTTCACGGAACATGAGAGCGATTCACATCGCAGGAATCCCTAACTCATTCTCAGATTGTGGGTGCTTGTTGGCATAATGAATCTGATCAATAGCTTCAAACCTACTTCTGATGGAAAGCTATGCAAACCATAAAACATTGCTGCTACACTTTGCACACTTGTTGGAAGCTTTACCAAAGGGCTGAGGACTGAAAAAGCAAAAGAGTGTGAAGACAAATGCTCAGATCTAGAGAGGAACTAGAGTTGCCTGCATGATAGGTTCAGTTACGCATCAGAATTGTGTCCAGTTCTGGGCTCCCCCGTACAAGACAGACATGGACTTACTGGAGTGAGTCCAGCCAAGGGCTGTGAAGCCGACTAAGGAATTGGAGCACCTTTCATATGAGGAGAGGCTGGGACTGCTGGGACAGTTAAGCCTGGAGAAGAGAAAGCTCGGGGGGATCTTACCAATGCATATAAATACCTGATGGGAAGGAATGAAGACAAGGGAGCCAGACTCCTCTCAGTAGTGCCCAGCGATAGGACAAGAGACAATGGGCACAAGTTAAACTACATGAAATTCAAACTGAACACAAGAAGACTTTTCCTTTTTTTACTGTGAGGATGGTCAAATGCTGGCACAGGTTGCCCAGAGAGGTTATGAGTCTCCACCTATGGAGATATTCAAAACCCAACTGGACACAGTCCTGGGCAACTGGCTCCAGGTGACCCTACTTGAGCAGTGGGGCTGGACTAGACGATCTCAAAAGGTACCTTCAAACTTTCACTATTCTGTGATTCCATGATTCAAAACTTGTATTCAGCTGCTGCTTAAATTCAGCTGGTACATGCCCTGTCTTCCCATGTATGTCTCCATCCAACGACATGAGAGTCCCTTTGCTTCCTGGTCTCCTTGCAGTGTTGCCAATGGAGTCCTAGGAACCCAAAGCACCATGCTCCATCCTGTGCCCGGCATTTCAAAGGTACCTAGTTTCTGCTTCTGCCTGTGCACAGAAATGCTTCAGTACTGAGAAGCTTCAGAAGCCGGGTACATAAGATCACAAACACAGAGTGTTACACTCAGGTCTCAGAAACAGGGGTTCCTTTGTTAGTCTGTCCTGGTTAAACCTGGTAAGTTTTTTTTACCTGGTTAAAAGCTGGTAACACTTGAGAACCAGCTATAGGGATCAGCTATGTGGGTCCAACAGCAGCTGCTGCTGTTTCTATAAAATATAGCTGCAGAAAGAGTGAGCAGTGGCATGTTATCTCTGCAGTAGCTTAGTGGTTCTCTGCTAGAGGATCCACAAAGATGCAAGTTAAATTATTTCCTCAGCCTGAGATGTTCAAACCCAAACCTTTCACTGCCGCAAAGTGCCAGCTACAAAAGTAGTCTATGGCAAAGTAGAAGCATTCTTCAATTTTTCTGTTAAAATTACTCAACTGTACTTAAAATAATTCATACTTCATTGCACCAGGCTTGGAGGATGACAAGCTGGCCTAAAATCTGAATTCTTTGCTTGGGTGTACAGCCCTTATCTAAGCTCAGTTTGTCTTGTAAAGCAGCTACCTCAAAGCAGCCAACAGTCATGTTATTGGGGTATTCCAGTGGGAGGTGGGAGCTGTGAGTATAAATCCTAACTAGAAAGACATAATTAAGACCTTGCAGAGCCATGAATTAAACCACACTGCTCTGCTAAGCATTCCCTATTGTGGCGATTGCACACCCTGCAGCTAGGTGTGAATGTTGCTGCAGATGTTGAATCCTGCAGCTGTGTGGACTCCATTATGGAAGGTGCATCCTTAAAAGATAGGAGTTGCAACAATAAATGACAAGTGCCTGAGTGTCCTTCTGGGTCTTAGAGTTGGTGGCTTAATCTCTAGTATGTTCCCCCAGATCAGAGCTGAGGTACTTCGTCAGAGGTGGCCATGGGGGAAGGAGGGAGGAGGTGGCATCGCAGTGCAGTATTGCTGTATTTGCTTTTTGAATAAGCTATAGTCATTAGTGTTGTCACATCCACGGAAATTCACTCAAGGAAGACGTTTGAAGGAGAACCTCTTTCTTCCTGCACACAGAAACACACATAGGCAAAGTCTTTTTGATGATGCTTTCAGATAAACATCCACAGCAAAGCCTCAGTTTCATTTTATCTCCATAGATAGCTCCAGGAAAAAAATCACTGCTTCTGCCTGCAGCCTAAACAACTCACTTTGCTGCCAAGTGCCATCTCAGAAAGAGGAACAATATAAACTAATTTCATACCTATTCAGTTCCATAATAGGTATTGTTCTAGCTATACCTCTAGTGATGAGACAGAACAGCTTATTTGCCATTGCTAAGCAACTGTTAAAACAGTCCGCAGAATTCAGCCAGCTCTAATGGACTGACAGGAATCAGTGTCTGAAGTTCTTGTTTGCGTTCTGAAATCAACAATAATTGTCCTTCTTCATTAACATTCATTTAAGATAGTTTATGGCTGCACCAGATTCAATCGGGATTCTGTCTTAATGGTGTTCTGAATGGTCCTCTCTCCCTTAGAAAGAAATATTTAACCATAATGCATTACACTGCTTTAATCCACTTGTTTTGTTTAGATGTAGTGATGAAGTGGCCTAGAAGATAACAGCGGAAAAAGAAGGCAATATGAAACACTCCGCAGAAATAAAAGCTGATGATATGAATAGTACCAAGTTGTAGGCAGAGACTTTGAGGTATTTAGGTAGGGTTCCATAAATCACAAGGTGGCATTTGTGTCTGAGCTGTAAAGATATCTGCAAAACCCCAATACATTTGGAAAAAGGGAATCTAGGCAAGGCAGATGTAAAAGCCTAAGTGCATTAAACCATGGGATTTTTTTGCAACTTTAATTTATGAGTTCAGATTTTAGTCATTTGTGTACATGATTTAGGAGAAGTGACTTTCTGGCTCAGCTCATGCCTTACTGAAATAAGGAATGGGCAAATGAATACATGCAAAGGAAGAAATGTTGTACAAGAGGATCCTGCATTCATAAGCACTTCTTTGTAGCTGCAGAATGATTTCTGTGACCTAAAAGGACAATGTATTATTATGAGAGAACGATATCTCTTCAGATGCTCTGTTCCTTATCTGTAAGTAAGTGAAGGCACATGAGTAAATAACGATCCATAAGCAGAAGGACTGAAGGCTTACTGCTGCTGGAGCTGGAATTCTGTGCTTTCACCCAACACCGCTCCATCGCTTTTACGGGCGTGTAAACATATGATTAATGCTTATGCATGTAAGCAATCCCATCACATCCAGCAGAACCGCTACCATTCCCTGCTAAGTGAGTGCTTAAATGCTCTGTTGGCACAAGCTGAGAAAATCAACACTTTGTCAGATGGAGCCCACGCAGGTGAAACAACATTGCCTTGCTTAGCCCACTGTGCCTCACACCATGACTTGCAAGAGCCAGGTCTTAATGTAACGAGAGAAGAATAAGTGCTTTGAAATAAGAACTTCAGCCAGTGCCCGAGTCGGAAGACTAGCTCATCACACAATGATATGAAAATGTGGGGGTAAAAAGTTGAAACCGTCCCTCTGCGAAGCTTTCGGCAATGTCTGAGTCACCACAGGACACGAGAAAGCTGCAGGCAGCGGCATGCAAAGTAGGCTCGGTCTGACTTCCCCTCTTACGTAACTCCTACATTAGCATCTTCTCTGATCCACGAATTAATCCAGAAAACATCAACAAGCTGTTACTGAAAGCGGTGCTCTTATTTATTCATTTGTATGAGCCAAACGTGACTTAAAAAATTAGATATTTTCCATGCAAGCTTTAGTACAGGACCAGGCACTTTCCTTGCTGGTACTGGTAAGACCATTTATTTCTGTACTCATTAAAAGGATGTTTGCACCCCCTAGTGTATAATAATTTGCAAGAAATCAGGTTCTTATCACAGCCTTAGCTGAATGAGGGTGTTTAATATTAAACCATAATAAAATCTTCCCATTACAACCTTAACAACATCAAGAGAAAGGACTGTAAACTCAAAGATCATCCTAGGTGTAAATCCCTCTACACAACAATTGTAGGACCTGAAAACAGGTTCTACTGAGTTGGATTTTTATCCCACTGGAAGATATCAGGGATTTACAGTAAAAAAAAGAGACTGTCTTGAAAACAGACAATTCAAATCCAGACCTTCCTGCAACTCAGGGATGTTGGATCCGGCTTCAGCCAATTAGTGAGATAAAGTCTGTAGCTGTGTTTCACTGAAGGACAGGGATCCAGTACTTAAAGGGGGCCTGCAAAAAATATGGGGACAGACTTTGTAGCAGGGCCTGTAGAGATAGGACAAGGGGCAATGGTTTTAAGCTGAAAGAGGGCAGATTTAGACTAGATAGAAGAAAGAAAATTTTCACAATGAGGGTGGTGAGACACTGGCAGAGAGGTGGGAGATGCCCCATCCCTGGAAACATTCAAGGTCAGATTGGATGGGGCTCTGAGCAACCTGCTCTAGTTGCATGTGTCCTTGCTGATTGCAGCGGGGTTTGACTAGATGACCTTTAAAGGTCCCTTCCAACCCAAAGATTCTATGATTCTATGATCTTTGAATCTGGAGTTTATTCCAGAGGCATGTGCTTAACTGTCCTCCAAGAACTACTGCCCAGAATGTCACAGGTAAGTAAGGGGCCTGCATCCCACTGTTCGGAGTTAGGTCTTAAAACATCTTTGAAAAAATTCTCCTTACAGCTGTGGATCACTTTCTCATTCTTCAGATGGGACTTCACTTATGCCAAGTTCTGCTCATCATGGTAAACAAGGTAGAACCAGTCAGTGAGATGAACCAGTTAAGCTTGCCTCGTTGGTACCCAAAGTGGCAGTTCAGCTCCCTGTGTCCAGCATTAAGTCTGGAACCTGAGCAAAACTCAGATGCTACCGGAACCAAACCCAAGGGCTGCCTCCTGGCTGGGATCGTGGGAAGGGAATGGCTTATGGGCACACTTTCTGGTGGGTCTCGCGCTGATTTTTGGAGGTTGGAATGTGTGACCCAGACCTTCACAGCACAGTCTGGTATATGCTACTTGGCGGACTGTCACCCAATGCGGTCATGGGCAGGCTCTGATCTGACCAAATTACGTATACGTATTTTCAAGAATTCCCCTGCTCAGCCCTCTGCTGAAAACAGGATTTAACCATTTCCCCTGAGGTGTCTGAAACCCAATCACTGCAGCCTTGGCAAGTGCCTGACAACCAGAAAAATTATATTGCCAAGGGAAAAAAATGGTCTGTTTTCATTATCCAAGCAGAATTAAATAGAAAAAAGCAAACAAACTGAATAAATGATGAAAATTAAATTAGATTTTCTTTACTTTCATTATCTAAGTAGTTTCTTATAATAAATGTATTCTAAAATACGACTTTCAGCCAATGGTATTTACTATATTAAAAACAGACTGATTTTATTTACTGTACAATGCTTAATAGCTCCTTCAAGCCACTTTATTCTGTAATTTTAAATGAACTCTTTGGGCTTTTTTCAAAACAGGAAACTTGGCTTTTTGACAGAATAGTCCTTAATAACTCACACTGAAGATACTCCCTGGAGCTGTGATGATGACTTTTGTCAGGTATTCTTTTCTTCCAGAAGAATGGAGTCATCATGATATTAATGCAGAGTTCTTTTTGCCATTTGTGTAAATAAATAATAATAATAATGTAATATATGAAAAGCACCAGCATATCGCTGCTAAGTGTCCCCAAAGAGTTACAATTCAAGGTTCCATAGTACCGCTGTGATATGAACCAGGCAAACAGTATAATAACAACATGTTTTCGAAAAGTACGTTAACAATAAGAAAATTATAGTCATGTGCAGGTGGCAATTTTAAAAGCAACTCTCCACCCATTTTTGGAAATTAAATCTATCTGCTTTAGAAACTGGACTAGTTATTTGCAAAATCCTCTTTTTAATTAAAAAGCAGATCTTTCCATATCAATTAATTTCTGGTTTAGAGGCATCACTAGCGTAACTAGATACCCAAAACTGTGATTTCTGTGAAACAAAATTCCAGCTGGAAAACTACTGAAGTTTACAAACTCTTCACTGTAATTAAGAAAGTGCTGGGCCCATGTGCCTCATTTCTTAGAACAGAGAAAAAAATGCTACCGGTTTCCTTCTGCAGATTTTACGTTGGCGTTAACCCCAGACCACGGAGGTTGGGCTGTGATAGTGCTGCTCAGCCCTGGCCTCTAAATCTCCCAGTGGCTCGTGAATATAGGACTGGGGCTGCTGGTCACAGGGTGCAGACATAGTCACTATCCGGTTGAGGTTCGGGTGCAGCTCGACTCGGTGATGATGAGGTCGTCACTCTCGCAGCCTGTTTGAAGTGAGTTGGTGGAGTTTTAATTTACAGTAGATATTGCTATTGACACTAAGCAAGCAGGAGCAGGAAACTGCTTGAAGTTTCAACAAATGACCCAAGTGAACACTTGAATTCTGTCCCCAACAAAAACTGAGATGTTTTAGCAGGAGAATATCATGCTATTTGTACAGAGCCTATTACTGGGACATAGAGCTCCTAGGTTTCACCTAGAATAGCCCCAGGACTCTAAACTAGCCATCTAAAAGCAGTGCAGATAGGAAACAAGAAGAATTTTTATTACACTATAAAAAGAAGTCTTGCGTAAGCAAGCAGGATCTGCCCGTCACACCTGTCATTTTTCATAGGAGGATGTCAACATAAAATGTAGGTAGAGACGAACGATGTACTGCTTTCCGGGGGGATTCAGCTGAAATCAAATGAAGGAATGGAAGATGTGATAATCCCCCCCCCAAATTGTGAAAATAACTCAGGAATTTTGAGATATGATAGGGCTTGCGATGAAATATACTGGCTACATTGAAATTCCATATAAACTGAAATGGGACTTTGCTCTCAGGGCTCTCAAAGAGATTGTCATACTTTCCTGGTCTTCCAATAATGCCCAATGATGTTTCCATAGGAATGGCAGAATGAGTTGCTTCTACTCCTTATAATATTGCACTGTGCAAAATAAAAATTACAGATGAGACAGGTCCCTGCATTGATTTTACAGCCAGGTTTGTCTGAAATCATATTCAAGGTTTTGATTGTTCCTTTCCTTTTTAAGGAAAACCAGCCCTGCTCTGTTGTTGGTGAGGTGCTGTATTGCATTTATTAACCCACTCTTGTCCTTTTTGTATGTCTAATATGGTATTTTATATGAGTATCAGGGTTCTTGTTCACAGGGAGATTTTTTTTTTCCTGCTTCAAGAAGGCTGAAGGGTTCGAGCCTTTGCCAAGATGCTAATACTCAGTCAGATTTCCCAGCAGCCTCATGCAACTATTATTCCAAAAGACATCACCTTAAAGTCTTGGAGAGAAAGCATTATGGTTAATGCAGTTTGGCAAGTCAGTGTAATATTCACTGCATTACCTTGACATGGTTTAATGGCATGAGCAGCAAGCACTGTGTCAGAGAAAATTACCTGTTGACCCTTGCTGTAGCTTGATGCTTGTTCTTAACTGGATTGCTACAAAACAGTGTGGAAAATCTTTATATAATATAAACTCCATTCCTCACTGGCTCTGTCCGATGGGAAACTCATTTCCTGTCAGCTCACCTATTTAAAAAAAAAGAAACTTGCTTTGGTGTTTTCATTTGCTACAGTATTACTTCATACACACAATGGAGCTGCCCAGCGAGCCTTCCTCCTGGCCTACCCTCCTAATGAAAAGATAAACCAATAATGGAAGTGAATACAGAGAGAATTAAAGAGAGGGAAATGCAAAGGGACTTTTTCTATTGTGATGGGAAACAGACTGTGGCAGTCCCTTTGCAGGAAGCAGTCTTGGTCCACTCAGGAAATTCTTTCTTTGCTCGAGAAACAGACTGGCACAGTGACGACACAGGTGATGTTTATAGCTGTGTAATGTGAGAGAACTAGATCTTACCCTTCTGCATGAATAAATAGATTAATCGTGGCTGACAGCTGGAAAACGAATTTCATGTTCTTGAAAGACACTGGGTGATGTCAAAATCCTCTGTTAATTCACAGCAGCCACATGTCCTCTTCCATGGGCCTCACCCCCAACCAAAGGACCAAATTGGTAAGCAATGTTGTAAATGTGCAGGGCAAATCAATTTATTCCTTGGCTCACCTGCTCAGACTGCCAGGAAGATTCCCAGTCAGTGCCAGCCCCACTGATGGCTCCTAAAGCGCACACAGTTTCAGAGATGTGACCACCCAATTACCACTTAAGAGCTGGTTCTTCCCTTACTTTGGTGGGAATTTAGGCAAGTGGCTGGGGCGGATCTTTGGAGCCTTCATGTGCTGACCCTGCAAACTCATCCCTTTGGACTTTGTCTCCTCCTCATTGCCAGGAGACCTACTGTTCAGACACTTGCATCATGGCTCCAGCAGGAACCTTCTGCTTTGGCACCTCACTTGCCCACCGCAAGAGGTTTTGCTGTGGGAAAGAGGCAGGTGGGTGCAATGTAACGGAGAAATACGCTATCAGGCACTGCTGCCCCCACCCACAGCCTTGTGTCATGGGTCCTAACCCATGCCATGACCTGGTCAGCTCAGGAGCAGGACCAGCCCATGGTCCAAGGCATGAGCATGTCCACCATATGGCTAGATGTGACTAAACTTAGGCTGAAAGCTTCTAAGAGCTTGAAAGCTGCACGCTGGCGCCTCCGACACAATAAAGGCTAGCATGCCGCTCATGCACAGGGATGCTATTTTTCCAGTATGATGTACTCATTAGGCTTGAGCATCTGTGCCTGAACAAGGTGGAAAACAGTAAAGAGGCAGGCCCTCAGTACCTTCCTTTGATGTCTCAGGTAACATGAAAGGCAGCCTATGCCACTGTTCTGCTACGGTGACATTAAAAAAAATCAAAAAAGAGAGAGAAATCATCGACCGTAGAGGAGATAGCTGCAATTTGGCAGTGCTCCTGATCCACAAAGCTACTTTTCTGGTTTCTCCCATTAGCCCCACTGCAATATGTGCAGAACCAGATTACTTATCAGGCCAGAATATTAACATTCACAGCATTAATGTTTTGGAGCCCTTAAAATGAAGAGCACTAACAGAAAAATCTTTCAATCCTTTCATATGAAATCCCACTATTCTGAACTGACAAAAATAAATGCAGTGAACTTTCAGTGATATTGCACCATATAAAAAGGTTATTAAAAATGTATTTGAAGGACTAGCTTTGTCAATACTAATGCACTGAAGAAATGGAGGGTTTCCCAGCTCAGGCACCGGTGTACAGACTTAGTGAGGGAGTGATTAATGCAGTAATAGAATATGGTAGCTTAAGGTAGACAAGCATTTTTAGACTTCATATGCAAAGAATCACCCTCTGTTATAAAAAGATGGGATACTTGGTAATATTGAGGTGAAATAAGAATATGTGTTTAAAGGAATACTGCCAAGTGGATATTGGTTAGGCTCTGAAAATGTGTTTGAAAGATTGGGGGGGGAGATAAAATAGAGCAGTGCAGAGGAATAAAAGAGTACTGGTAGGAAAGCAAATGATTTATTGGTTTATTTGTTGATTCTTATTTCCTTAGTAATCAGAGAGGCTTTTAGAGATGATCTGTACAGTCCATAAAGTGATGTGAACACAGCAACAAAGTGCCAGTGCATGAAAATTTTAAAGCACAATTAGCTCCACTTTGAGAACCGGGTCCATTCTCTTATCTTGAATTCAGACACCTCTGAGCTTGCCACTCATTTTTGCACTAAGTAACTCAATCAAGACTCGGTATTCCTACTGTGGGGTTTTGACGCATGTCTTCCAGGACCAACTGAAAACCAGTCAATCTTGGTTTATTGCTGTGAATGAGATAGCAAGGAGAGAAAAAGGCCAAGCTTTCAAATCCTTCCTTTCAGTCATTTAAGATGATAAGAGAAGTAAGAATTTATTTTTAATTATCATTGAGGGTTTTTTTGGTAATGCTCCCTTTGAAGAATGCAGAAAATACTTTACTCCTCCCATTGATATGTGCTGCCACTTTCAGTTTTGTTCTCCTCAAGCATCACAGCCGATGTATTTCTTTTGGTGTGTGAGGGAAGGTGAACATCTTTCACTCCAGCAGACAGTCCCTGTTAAAGTGAGAAGGTAAGTGCCAACCGCTTCAGCTGTGCTGCCAGTTCTCACACAGGCTTTGTACAATCCTGTCTTTGTGACTGTCAGCTCCTAAATAAAGTATCATCAGCTGCATTTTGTATTGCTTTTTTCAGTGCACAATTGTCTGCTTTTCCCAGGCTAATTTAATCAGTGGCAGTGCCCATTAGTTCTTGAGGACTGCTTTCTTAAGGCTGTAAGGGTTTTAAATACTAAGCCAAGTACAATTATTCTTGTTCAAAGAGGATCCCTTTGTCCTACAGCTGGAATCTGGGGCAGCTCTTGCCCTAGGGGTGACAGGTCCATCCACATCAGGACTTTAAAAACCCTCCTGAAATCTTTTTTGGTTGTTATGCCTTAGCATTGATGTGTGGTAGCGGAATACAAGAGGTTTAAAGAGAACAACATGGTAACATGCAACAAGTTTCCATAAAGGGTATTTTTGTTGGGCTTTTTGGGTGTTTTGGGTTTTTTTTTGTGGGAGCGTATTGTTTTTAATAATACTTAAATATGTTCTGGAATTCTTGTGCATTGATGCACTTGCATGATAGCCTCCAGTGGGGATTTCACCGACTTTCACAAGTTCACACACGGGCATGTGGTAACTCAGGCTGAGTGTGAGAAGGGGTACACAGGAGAAAATTGCATGGTCTTTCACAAGGTAATAGGATTCTTTCTGTTTTCTGGGGTGTAACAACTAATCACGTCAATAGTATCTTGATAATGAATAATCTATACACCTTATGTTTGCTACAGTGTTGTTCTCTTAAACTTCCATTGCATTACTGATGTGCACACAGCCACATGCACACACACACACGTCTATTATAAAATTTTCTGCTGAGATCCCTGCCATCTAGAAAAGTATTAACGCTGCCACTGGCAGTCATCATAGTTTTGAAGATCGAAAAGCCTGCAGCCTGGCTTATTATCAAGTATAATATCTCAGAGGAGACATGTCCCTAGCAAGAAACTACATAGTAAGTAACGCCTGATTGATAGATAGATCTGTAATTTTAACAAGAATATCTTTCTCATGATGACTAGAAATACAACTCAGACTCTCTTGATATCTCCAGAGTTAATACAGAATTAAGAGGAAACTCTTAGTGGATTTAAACACTTATCTTGACTGAATATTTTCACAATAATTTGAATTCATAGCCATGTAATGAGTATCATTCAGTGGAGAAAATGGACCTACCCCCTGTTGTTTTGTTGACTGTATGTACTATCTAGCTGCCCCATGGAGCTTTGTTTTCCAAGAGTCAGCAATAATTGTTCAGAGTTTAATTTCAAATTTTACTGCTGTCATTTATTACAAACTATCAGGGGGTTAATGTGAGAAAATCCTTTGATTGGAAAACTCTTTGGCCAGAAATCACGTATTTATATGTCTAGCATCCAGAATACTGGAAACCCTGATCCTGCTGTGGTCTTCGGGGTTTATTTCCATTGTGTAACATTTTTTAGAAGACTTCTCTAAGCCAAGTCCTTCCCACCTGCTGATCCAAGTCTGAATTCTATAGAAATAGGTATTACTATAGAATCAAGACAGGGCTCTGAATATTGCTTTCAGAAAGGCACAGGACTGGAGTTTAAATAATTTTATCTGCATGTAGTTTAAAAAAATAAAGTTCAGTGCAGCCACAAGCGACCGAAGTTCTTTGCAAGAAATCTGCTTTCATGTGTGCTATGGGGAGTGATGATACCCAGCCCCAGCACTGGGTGCGGTACACTTAAACGGGCCCTGCAGCTCTGCCACCTTCCACCTTTTAGTTATTAGCTGAAGCTTCCACCTTCTAGCTCTGAACCCCATAAGCTCTGCGAAGGTGGCCTGCAGGTACCAGGTGAGAGAACATGCTAGAATCTTCTCTAAGATTCATGCTTCTCGCTGCCCCAGGAAGCCGCGCAGGAAGTGATGCCTGGAGAGCCGCGGGGCCATACCTCTACCCTTCAGCAGCGTTCCTCAAACTTCCCCAGACCCTGCACCATCTTAGACAGCTTAGTCGTGACAACTTTTACTCCTAACTTGTAAAAATCAGGCTGCATTTCAAACATTCACCGACTTCCGAATTCTCCTCTTGCGGTTATTATTTTTCGGCCTGACGGGATGTGTGCATTTCCCATCTGTTTTATTTCCTGCTTCGCGAACGCCCCTCCTGCGGCCTGGACGCTTCCCAGGGAGCCGCGGCGCTGACGGGCTGGAGGCGCCGTGAGCGACGGCTCGGTGCTGCGGGGCGAAGCAGGGCAGCCGCCAGCTTCCCGCCGGCCGAGGAGCGGCTGCCGGCGGACCGCGGGCTCCTCCTCCCGGTGGCGACCGCGACGGCGGCCTGCCGAGCGGGCCCCTTCCCGCCGGGGCGGCGGGGCCGGCCGGCCGGCGGGCAGGCGGGCGGGCGGGCGGGCGGGCTGAGCTCGCTGTGCCCGGCAGCGTCGGGGTCGCGGGGCGCCGGCAGGGGGCGCCGGGGAAGGGCTGTGCCGGGCCGTTAGGGACAGCCATAGAAAACCTCGAGCGGCGGCTCCATAGCTCAGTGGTTAGAGCACTGGTCTTGTAAACCAGGGGTCGCGAGTTCGATCCTCGCTGGGGCCTCGCTGCACTTTTTTTCCCCCCCACGCCTGGTATTACTGCAGCCATGAACAACGAGCCCAGTTTTGGCGTGTTTTGGTGGTGGTGGACTAGAGTGTCCGTGCGTGCGGGCTCCATGGGCATGTTATTAAGGGGAACGCGTTGGAAACAAACGCTTTTGGTAAAATCTGTGTGTTAACAATAACGCTGGTCACCAAATTAACTCACGCCTGCCTTCGTGCTGGCAGGAGAGAGGGGGAGACAATAAGCTCTTTGGGAAGCAGTGTGGGGATGGCTGAGTAAATATTTGTACAGCTCACATCACAATTTCCCTGATGGGAGCTTTGGCAAACTGCTGTTAAGGGGTTTAAATGAACAAATTGCCCCTGAGTGGAGAATAAGCTGGACAGGATTATCTGACTCTTCACAGCTTGTCAGGCAAGCCAAGCTGTTGGGTTTACTTCTATGCAGGAGGCTGGACAGGGGAGGTGTAATAATTCTTTGCAGGGTTTTGGGGTTTTTTTGGCTTTTAGGTTATAGAAAGAGCTAGAAACCTCCACACAAATCCTCTTGAGCACCACACTTTAAAAATAGGCATTCTGTTTTTCAGAAATCTTGTGAGCAAGGCATTTAGTTTCTAGCGCTGCAAACACCACAGCAATCGCTACCGACATCAAGCAGAGAAATTAATACGTACACTTTGGTGAGGGGAAAGGACAGCACCTGCAGTGCACACGCTGCAAGGGGCTCACACCATGGCAGAGCTATTGAACAGGCAGGCAGCTGCTGGAGGCTGTGGCTTCACGTGCCGGAGGCTGCAGCTTGATGTGTTGAGAAAGATGCGTGGGCTGTGGTGTAGCACTGCTGCCCATGTTACACCCTCCCGGCTGCTATCACAGCTTCTCCCCAGCCTCCTTTCTCTCCTCAGAGTAGATGACAGCTGTGGTGATGCATGGGGCTGTATGAGTTGCCATTGATGTGGTGAGAGGAGCAGGGGCCTGACAGGCTCCTATTTCCCCTTTGTGGCAGGTGTCGTGCTATGCCACAAAGCCCAAAAAGCATTTGAATTTGCTGTGCTTTGGGGTTCTTGCACATAGGGGTTTGCTTGGCATGACTCCTTGTTTACAGCATTGCTTTCCTGTCCCACCTGGGAAAACGGTGCTTGGTCCTAATTTCAGTGTTACCAGCTGGCCATCACCCTAGCCCATTCCTTGGTCCAGCAGTCCTCCGGCACGTTCATGGAGGTGGTGATAAAACCCATTCCTTGAGAGGACCTGTTGTCTCCAGGCGGTCTGGCCGAAGGCTGAGGACAGTGTTTCTCTGTTGGCAGGGAGCTGGGTTTCGCCATGACCAACTGGAGTGTATCAGGTCCCTGGGATGCCACTGGCGGCGTTAAGCAGCAGTCAGGCACGTGCTCACAAAGGCTGCGCCGTTTGTTTCGTCTCTCGCAGGATCACCCAGAACGAACGTGCAGGAGCTGCCTCTGCAGCTGGGCCCGGCACAGCCGGGCACCGCAATCGGCACAGCCAGCACAATCGGTGCTGCGTTCAGGGGATGGGGCCACAACGCGTTAGCCATGGAGGGGTTGGCTGCTGCGCTCCCCACACCCACGACACGTCACGGGAACAGGGTTCAGCTGCTCTGGCCTGTCGTAGCTGTGTATCCGAGCCGCCAGGCAGGCCCTTCTAAAACGCTGGCAGGTTGCTACGTGTGCCGCTACAGCAGTTAAGCGGGAGCGAACCCACCCGACGCCAGCGTCCCCCCCGCGGGGCCACTTCAGGCCTCTCCGCAAGGCTCCCTGGGCCTTGGCAGCGCGTTGGTGACGTCAGCGGCGGAGCGCGGCCGCTGCTGGCGGTGGCCGCCAGGGGGAGAGCCGGCGCCTCGGAGCGCGCGGCCGCCGGGGCGCGGGCGCGGGGCCCCGGCAGGGGCGGAAGCCGGGGCCAGTGAAGGGGCGGGGGGCCGCGCTCTCGAGCAGCCGCTTCCGTGGTTCCCGCGCCCGCCAGAGCTGCAGCCGCGGGGCCGTGACGGGCACCCCCGCCCCCAGCAGGCACAAGGAGCGGGACGAGCCCGCTGTGGGTCTGGGGCGCAGCCTGCCTGGGCCGCTGCTGGCTCGGCAGCCTCGGCCCTCCGTGCAGAGGAAGAGGTGCTTTCTTGGGTGCTGCCTTAAATTCGGAGTTTTCTGCCGATGTGATTGAGTTTTCATTTTTCAAAGGCGTTTCTTTACAATTCGTGTAGAATCAGAATATCTTGGCTTGGGAGGGGCTTTTTAAGGCCATCTAGTCCCAGCCCCCTGCAATGAGCAGGGACATCTTCAAACTAGATCAGGGTGCTCAGAGCTCCATCCAACCTGACCTGAATCTTTCCAGGGATGGGGCATCTACCCCCTCTCTGGGCAACCTGTTACACTGTCTCACCATCCTCATTGTGAATTTCTAGTCAAAATCTGCCCTCTTTTAGTTTAAAACCATCGCCCCTTGTCCTGTCACTACAGGCCCTGCTACAAAGTCTGCGTGACTTGCTAATACGACCCTACATCTGGCCCCCAGCTGGGGGCAGGGACTGGGACCAGCAGGGCATCCAGCCCCTTGGTGAACACGCCTGCACTGCGCCCAGGGCCGGGGGTAGTTACTCTTGGTGGCACCACTCCATGCCTTTCTCTGGGACCGGTCTGTTAGCACTGCCCAGTGGCAAGAGCAATAGGTACCTCCTCCCCTGCGCTCACCACGTTCATCTGCATGCCTGAGTGGAAAGCAGGAGATGCGCCCAGGCCTCCGCTGAGCCAATTTTCCCTGCCTTTGATATCCCCCATGGGACAACTATATACCATTCCCTGATCCCAGTCAAGGAGTGACCCCAAATTTTCCTCCATCCTCCACAAGTGGTGTCTGCACTCCATTTCTTGCTGTAGAGGAAGCTTTTATTAGTAGCTGTTGTTACTGAAGGTGAGAAACCTGTCAAAGCTTTGCTCAGAAAAGCTGAGGTAACCTTCACTAGGTCCACTGATACAGCCATTGGTCATATCATTAGGAAATATCTTTACAGTTTTTTTCTCCAAACTGTGATGAGGGGCCTGGACAGTACCAATGGTGTTTTCATTTTGCACTGCAAGCAGAGCCCCTGAGAATTACTGCAGTGACTGGAAAGACAGATACCAATGCCTGCAAGGCATTCTGAGCTCACCTCAGAGATATTTCTCCTTGTTATGTTTTTTTCCCAGGAAATTTATACCCATCTTGCTCAGTTCAACAGCAGGAGGCCTTACACAAGAAGAGGCTGTTTTCTTCTTGAGTCTACTATTTTTCTTTCCAGATATATAACAAAAATTGACATATCTAAGCATGGCTGACTGCAGTGTGATATCATTTTTGACAATGGGAATAGGGAATCAAAGTCAATGACTGTGAAACTGGTTTAGCTAACAGAGGAAAAATGAAATATAAACTCTTCCAGAATTCCACATGCTTTAATATTGTACAGATGCTGCCAAAATATCATAAATCTCTACAAAACCCAAACAACCTCTCTCCCACCAAACTCTAAGCACTTTCAAAATCTAAGATTAATGAAGAATGTTTCCATTTGTTTAGCCAGAAAAGAACTAAAGAAATTCTGACTTGTGCTTCTGGACTTTCCGAAAGTACTTAAAGTTTGATGACTTTGTATTAGTGCCAGTGAGGTAAAGCCAAAAAGAGAAAGTTGAGACATGTTTTCTCCTCACCTGATGCAAATACAGCCATCAAGAAAGTCTTCAATCAGCAGTGAAAATGCTTACTGGTAATAACCTAAGGTGTTAACAGTAACATCAAAAAGAAAAATGTGTTTGTCTTCTAAAGATAGTATTTTTAGTCAGACATTGCTCTTTTAATTCTGTTCTTCTGGTTGCTAAAACGACACAAAATTCCTTGTGCGTAACAAGCTATCATGCTCCTAGTCAGGCTCTTCCAGGACGTTCCACAATTTGATGCCTGACCACTTATTTTTACGAGTTTAATGTTCCTATTACTTTGTAGAGTAGGGTGTCATTAACAAATTTGCAAGAGTTGTTTGAAGGTGGGTAGAAAGAAGTCTGAACCACAATCACCACAATCATATTGATCTAGTCTGGTATATCCTGACCTCCAGACCAAGCTGTCTCCTTGTTTCTTTTCCTCCTCTTCTGTCAAGAAATCTCACCCTTTTAAAAGTAATTAAAATACCACTGTTAGAGACCAGATGCAGGCCCAGATGAAGAGGGACCTCAACGCATTAGGACTTTGAATGATGGTGCAAGGCAATCTTCACAGGGGAGTAACAGTAGATAAATCTGTGCTTACTGGTATTCTTGGCAAAAGACCATATTTCTGAGCCAGTTAGCTATGGATGGAGGGACAACTAATGAACCCATTTGGCTTCTAGTGTGGATGTTATTTACTGTGAGGTTAGCATATGAATAAGGATGCTTAAAAAGAACAGGGGCCTCTTTGGTAATGAGACAGTGCAGATGAGTTAAATCGTTCAGTGTTCACCAGGGGAGTGACTGTTGTGTTTTAAAGAAAAATAATCTTTTCTATATTTTCAGGGAATCTTTCCCAAGAATAGACAGAATAGAAGAATAGAAGAAAAGCAATCCGAAATGTCTTATTGCAACTCCCCAAGATAGTTAACTAACTGTGCAATATGTGATACTAACCTCGCCAATATTTTAATATTGATGTCTGTCTATAGATTTTGATGGTGCACTTCAATAGAGAGATGTTGCGTAAAATAAAACACAGCCTTTTTTCCATGCAGTTTATAACCTAATGATGGGAGTACCAGGTCCTGGCAATACAGAATCTAGGCACAATACAATAGGTTTGAATGTAATGAAATGCATAGAGCAGTAGAGGGGAGGGTCCTGTAAAAATCTTGTGTGTGTGTAATTTATTATGACTTGAGAATGGATGAAAAAGAGCAAGAGAGCTTGAGTTTAGACAGGATGAACGACTGTTCATTTAGAATCTATGTATCTTAAGTACAGACAAAAAAATCCCTGCTGACATCACTAAATTCGATGAACTCTTCAGTTTATTACAGTATTTCTGGCTTTCAGGTGAACAAAAATTAGTATGCACATAGAACTAGTCTTAGGGACAAGGTGAAGCTTCAATAAAATTTAGAAATGTGACCCTAAAGTATTAGGAAAAATAAAAAGATCATTCAGCTTTCTGGCCTGCTTCTCTAGGACTAGTTCTCTAAATTTATCCAGTTCCAGCTTCCCTTAATATGAACATAAATTAATCCAGACACCATAAATGGAGGACTTTTGCTATAAGATAAGACTGGTGGCACCTGTGTCAACCTCTATTCAAAGCAGAGAGACTGCTCTGCTGACAACAGAGCAGGCAGAACACCACCTAATGCTGCGTGTATCTGGCTGCCCATCCACATATATTTGATTACCTCTTAGACAGACCCTGTGCATAGGCTTCTCACAAGTAAAGCACATCAATTCCTTCTGAAGGTAAACAGAGGAGTTGTTCCTTTTGGTCACCAAGTTATAGACTGTTTTTGGACAAGAATGCTGTTGCTTGCAGTCCCCCCGCTGTATCTGTGAGACTTGCTAATGACCGTGGTGCCTGTACATGTAAACAGGCTCACATCGTGATACATTCCCTCCTGAAAAGAGGCTACAAATATGTCTGCTCATTCCCTTCAGAGGACTGCTACTGTTGATTGCATCACCAGAGTAAGAATTTTAATCCATACCAAAAGCCATTTGTAATAGAAATTAATAAAGAGCAAACCCAACAAGGATGAGTATTTCTCACTGCATGTAGCAGCTGTATAGAGACAGCTGTCTGTACCAACAAGCTAATATTTTTTTTAGATTGGTAAAACACAGCATTGAAAAGCCATACAGTTGAACTATGCAATAAAGAGACTATAATTTAAACACGACCACATCCTTCTGTAGAGGCTTCCTCAAGACAAGGATGTAGAGCTTCTATCCTTAATTTACATTGAAAGTACTGTGTGTTTTTTAAAACAAAGTAAATAGCATGAGAAAACTTAAATTTAAGACACTGTCATTTAATCCATGAGAGACCTTCCTTGTAGATTAGAAATTCCTCAGCTACTTATACCTTTTTAAACACTGAGTAATGTGGGTATCACATTTTGTTTGGGCTCATCATTTTAGAATTATCTGTGTAAGGACTTAGGATGTGCATGTTTAATTTGCAGCAAGGTGCTTGCAGTTACTACTTGTAACTTGTTTTATTCTAGAAGCTAGATGAAAAAAAATCCCCAGGAACTGACCACATTAAGAGTATCTAGCATATTTGCAGAAGTGGGCTTCGATGAAGACTAATGAGAGTTGTAAGAATAAAACTAGATGATCTTCAATATATAAGTTTTTTTTTTAATCTTGGATTTGCAAAGAAACAATAGTATTTGCATCCAGCTATCATTCTGGGTGTTATTTATATTATAGATTGTTCAATTTTTTGATCAGTTAAACTGAAAATGTTTTTAGTGAATCAGAAAAGAGTTTTTCTTTCTGGCGCGAAGAGCCCTGCCTTTGGTAACATACCTTCCAGTCGGCAGGCTAAGAAGAGGTATGAGAAAGCTCTCCCTGCTTCTTTCATGTTGTGAACAGAAAGGTTTTTCCCCTATGATTTTCCTTATATTTGATGAGTTTCCTGGGCTCTGCAGATCTATTCTCCCATGAAGTGGATGGAAATACTGGTATATTTGTGTCCTCTTTCAGTGAACAATAGCAGCATTCAGTGTAAAACTTTAAAAATGGCAATCACAGTGCACGTCCAGGGCAATCACATGTGTGTGTGCCAGCAGAGTGTTCATGTCACCTTGCAAAGAAGGTCCATTTGAATCTACTAGACTTTTTGAACTAGCCAGGCTGGATTTATTGTGAAAAGAAGCTTGTTCAGATGTTATAATTAACTGCTCCTTACCAGCAGAACAGTGGGAACAAAACTGGAAAGCGCTGTCATGACTCTTCTAAAATCACCTGGTTGCCCCTTGAAAACATTTCTGGTGGGTGCTGGCCTGCGCAGTGTGTCTCTGCTGCCTACTCTGTGTACTCAGGGGGGAAACATGTCTGCCTTTTTTCAAAACTCAGTCTATGTTTCAAAGGCTCTTTGGCAACTTTACTGTTGCCATCGGTGTGATTCTCAGAAGTGGTGAAATACCTGAGCGAGCTGTAACTTACCCATGTTAGGTACCAATATTTGGGAAGATGCAGCAATTTGGAGTTCAGGAGCTCGACATCCAAGTCGGTGTCCAGCACCACGGGCTGGCTTTTCCAGCCCAAACTGAGCCTCTCATGTTTTGCTCCAAGTGTACCTTATGGCTGGTTTTTGGAAGCTTGAGCTCACCGAGTCCAGCGTGCAACCTGTGAGTCCAAACTGGTCCTTCTGGGCCCATGCTTCCCACTTGGTGACATGGTTTGCTTGTCCCATATTTGAGCCAGGGAGAAACCCAAAACGTGGGTCTTGTGGATGATAAAGGAGTTAGTGTTTGATGGAGAGCTTGAGTCCTGAGCAAGCACAGCAACAGATGCAGTTGAAGACAGTGTGCTAGCTGTGACATGCTGCAACACCACTGCTGCTTGTTTAGCTTAAAAATGTCAGTCAGCCAATTAGTTCAGTGAAGCTTTTCAAAACATTGCCTGTGAGGTTATTATAGTTAAAGTGCTAATACAAATAGCCCGGATTCCAGATTCTGAGCAGCAGAGAAGAAATCTCAACAGAGGGCCGAGTCTGGACCTGCTAGAAACTGTGCAGATAAACCCTTGACATGAGAATCAAGGATTTTTAATGCCAAGTTTTCACTGTGTTTTTCATCTCTCTGCCCCATTCTGTGTAGCTTGCCTAGCACGACAGCATGTCTTCCCCTCCAGCCAGCTGATGAAAAAGCAGACTGCTGAAGTATTACAGGTGCCCCTCACAAACTGGGGCTGTTACAGTATACAGCCCCATGTAGCACAGACAGGCTGTGTTCCAGCTGTGCTTCAGGGATGGGGGAACTCGCTGTGCAGCTGTGCGGAGGAATTAGTGACTGCATTCAAGCACAGCAACATCAATCATGAAGAATCAATTCTTGCTCCTCGCCTCAGAGCTGCAAAGTGCCAGGGGCCAGCTGCCCTCAAACAAGAGTTGATAAACACATCTGAGGAAATGTCAGGCTGGTTCAGGCAAACCCAGTACTCCTAAACCGCCACTGACAGGAGCCCGTATCTCATCCAGCCCTCCGTGATGCTGCTGCAAGAGCTCGAGCCTCTGATCCAGCACGTCTTTTATCCATTCCTCCATCCTCCCCTGGGCTTTCCACGCATCCTTGCTCTCTTGGCTTCATGCTGCTTCAACCCTTCATTTGCATTTATCTCTTACTGTTCTAATCTGCTTTTTAAAAGCCGGTCTTTAATTTATCTCTTTGTTGCTTTATCCCACCACAGAGGCCCTTGGATATGCTTTTTCAACACACTCTCACAGACAAGTTCAATCTCTTTTTAAAAAAAATGCCCCCCCCCAATAGATAGATTTTCCTGTGGTGATTTTTCAGTTGCATTTTGTTCCAAGACATTTATATCCCATTACTCCAGCATTTCCAATGTAGTTTAATATTCAGCTTGTTTTTTCCACTTTCGCAGGGGTTCAATTTCTTTTTGGCTAAGAAAGAGAATCTAGGTGAAGATGTAATGCAGCTGGACAATTAGCCACTAAAAATAGTTTGCAGAGACTTCTATAAACATCAGATTTACAGACAATGTGGGTTCAGGCTGAATAGTTTGCTTAATCCTCAGTGCTCTGCTAAATGATTTACCAAGGCTGCTTTTTAATAAATCTTCCTGAACCAACTATATTCTCCTGCTATCAACAATCACCAACTTGTAAATACAGTTGCCCACAATGGCCTACAGAATTTAAGTTAAAAATAAAATCCTAAAATAGGATAATGGTGACATCTATATTGTTTTGTGTCATAAAATTTATGCCATATTTGCTTAAGTCAAAAGGCCATCAACTTCAGTTATTTAATGGCAATTGAATTAAGTCATGTAACTGAGTAAGTAAAATTAAAGTCCAGTGGGACTGAGTTACTAGAATTTGAGACCTACTTCGTTCAGCTGTGCCTCTGGGTTTAGTGTGCTTCATTCAAATGAAAGCAATGTCAATTCAGTCATACTTTGCGCTCTGTGGCAGCATCCTCAGTCAGCATTTTACTCGTACCTACCTCAGAACTTCCACTGACCTCATCCTGCGGAAATGTTGGCTAGATGCTAAGGACTTCAGCATTTGGCTCTCAGTGATGACAAGTCCATCAGTCCATATGTAAAAACTGTGTGGATAGAAGGAACTGTACTGACACTGAATGTCAGTGAAGTGCAAGACTAAGAGCAGGAATTACACCGTAAGTTCTGCACAAGCTTGGTTTGTAAGGGTAAATTAACAGTTCCTGCTTTTTAGCCTGTAACATCAGAGTGGAAAGTTACAAAGTTCTGTTCTAGACAGAGTGCTCATCTTTGGTTGTCACATGCCCTGAATTTCAGAGATGTGATTTTGTCAAAGCTGAAGACAACTTCTAAAATTGTTTGGATTCCAAAAGATCTTAAATAAAAAATATTTAATAAGTTAAACTGTTGTTTTCTGGGTAAATCAAAGTTATTGTATGATTCTTCATTAATTTATTACCTTCCCATGCACAATCATTCCTGCTTCACTTAATATTGCCTCTCAACTTTCTCTAATTTTTAGATGTGTCCAAAAAACCCCCAAAATCCCTCAGAACACCTCTTTGCCTCCCTTTTCTGACCCTGCAATGTGAAATTGTGTTTTCTAATGCTAACCAGTAGTTTTTGTCCTGAAAGAAGCATGAGAAGGTTTCTGATATATTGGAGTTAGCACCAAAGAGTTTTGTGGTAGCAGAGAACAATGGTGAGCAAACAGGGAAAAGGAAGCCTTGCAGACACTGAGAGATGTTTGCCCAACCAGGTTTTGCTTTTTTGTGAGGCTTCCAAAGCACAATAACAATGCAACATGTCAGCTAATGCAAAGGATGATCAGACCTATCATCTTGATAAGGTTTACCTATTGAAAAATTAGTGAAGGATACTGATTGTTAGCTGCATTCCAAATTATTATTTGTGACAATAAAATTATTAACAGTTAAACTTTAAAAAGTCAGTCAACTAATTAGTTCAAGAGAACTAGTCAAAACACTGTCCTTCAGGTTATTATAATTAAATTCCTAATATACATAGCCTATATTTCAAACAAATTCTAGCATAGCTTGCTCCACTCAAATTGGCAAATGCCAGGACTTTGCAATATTGTAAAGAGTGGACCAGAGGTCCTCTTGTCCTAAAGTTGATGAAAGAATTTATTGAAATTTTAGTCGGTCACGAGAGGCAGCTGAGACTGGGTTGACAAACAGATATAAGTGCTACAGAGGAACAACCGATGAGTCGGTTGAATTCAGAGATCAGGCATGTGTTCACAGTAGCAAATTTCTGAGCTGCAAGTCATCCCTAATGAGGGCTCAGCAGTGGTATCAACAATAGTGAACTCTGTAGTGCCTCAGGGGCTGCATCTCTTTATTACCTTGACTTTCAGTCAGTACACAGCACGGTGGAAAAACAACTACTCGCCCCCTTTATTGAACTTAACCTGTACTACAAGCACTCACAAACTCTTTTTACATCAGCATTTCTGTCATTGCTACCAATGAATGAGGGAGCAAACACCAGAGAAGATTTCTTCAGAATGCTGGAAGTGGACACAACCAGAGGCTTCTTTTTCCCTTTCCCCTTGACCTCTTGACTGCTTTCTAATATCTTTCTGCTGAGCTATTGCCTCTTCTACTGCAGTTCCTTTCTAGCTAAGGATGGCTCTGGCTGGATGATAACTTGGCATGGCAATTTCAGATTCCTCTCATTACTCTTCTTCCCCTCCAAGCCCCACAGAACAAATTATATTTTATGTAAAGTTGTTTTGCTGATGTAGGAGGTACTACTTTGATGGGGGTGCAGAAGAAAATTTGGTAAAACACCTTGCTGTTGACTCAGAGGTAATGAATATGGGCTGCAGTTTGGACTTGTGATGAAGATTCTTCCCTTCCCTGCTCTCCCCTCATCAAGCTGAAAGCAGGAATCTAAGCAGCCAAAGATGTCATAACACTTGCTGCCATTACACCTTTGTCTTAACTGCTTATTAATTACAGGCATTCTGCCTTCGGACTGTTTGCCTTTGGATGAAATCTTACCCTTTTTTTTGAGTGTCCCCTGTAGACAAGCCCTTAGGTGACTCTTGCTAATAACCTCATTTCTGTGACACCACAAAAGCTGCAAGCAGAACCTATAGATCAGTTTCTACTTGAACTTAAATCAGATAAGGTAAGTTATAATTTAAAACCCTCCTGAGGGAGACATTAGTCTTGCATGGTCTGGTGGCTGTCCCTGACCTTGCTTGTTGGAAGAAAATGACCCATGGGAAAGCTAATAGAAAAAGAAGCATTTTAGTCACAGAATATGTATTATTAAAGATGTATTTTTACTTCATGGTAAGAATAGAACCTATTACTTGATCTCCTGTTTTTAAAGACAAGAAAAGGAACAGTATTATCTGCTTTTATTAGTAAAGGACCATTATTGTATATTAATAAAGAAACCTAGAAAAGTTTAGGAAAGGTGTATAAAAATATAGTGGACTACATTCATATGTAACACAGGGCTTAGGCACATGTGATCCAATCCAATGTCATCCAATTAACTATGGCAGCCTGTCAGCTAAAGTTACTGTGGGGGACTGTATGTATGCCTCAATTGCTCAGTTAATTGCTCAGTTCGTGCATCTCAGCTGATGAAGGTTAGTAATTTGGTAATATAAGGATAAATAACTTACTGATACTCCTTGTAAACAAATGTACATCTCTGTAAACAAATGTACGTGTGCAAAATAATGCATGTTGTGTATTCAAAAAATCCCTTCATTCTTCCCAAATTATCTATTTTACAGGAATTTCATATATATCAAAATTTAGGACTTGTAGGTAATGACCTGAAAGTATCAATTCAGTCACAGTTAATTAATATAAATATATTATTGTACAATCTGTGAGTTGGTGAATATTTTCATAATGTTGTAGATACTTTAAATTTTAACAGTAAAACCAGCTGGATGAATTTATATTGGCATGTGCCTTTCCCGTCTGGGACTAAGTGTTACCAGACATTCATCATGGGGCCAGTACAACCAGATTGAATTTTTTTGCTGTACCTCAAGGATATGAGACAGGTGTTTGTCTCCTTCCTTTCTACTGACATGCTGAACAAGGTGCTTTTTGAGGTGTCCTCTGAGAGAGGCATTTTGTCCACCTGCCAAAGTCATAGGATCTTCAGGCCAAAGGATACCAGGGAGGAGAAACTCAAGCATAACCAGATGCCACAGTGATGTAGCACAATACTAACCGCTATTTCCTAGGAATACTTTGGTTTATAGATGGAGATAAAACTGCTAATTGCTTTGACAGTCGCTGACAATCAGGGTCACTGGAACTCAGTCGTGGCTACTTCCCTCTGCCCTGACAGCACCAGTCACCCTGCATAGGCAGAGAACTGGCTTAGTGGCAGCTCTCCCGCAGAGATGTTTTAGTGCTTCCAGACTAACCATCTGCCTTGAGCTCCATCAGCGTGTCCTGCCATGAGCACGGGTACGGTCTGGCACATTTCCTCTGCACAGGGCTGCTCTCGCTGCTGGCTAGAAATCACCCCTCCCCATTACAGGTGTGCTGAGAACAGAAGCTCCATACTGTGAAGGATTGCAATATTTCAAAAGCTGGCGCAATTTCAAACTGGAATGAGAGTACTGTTGACTATTATTTGAGCCGGCCTTTTCCAGCTGACAGGCTTATTTTCTGGTGATATAACAGAGGCCACATTCCCTGAGTTTGCTTGTGGAGAAGGTTGTCTGAGACTGCAACAACTTCACTAAACTGAACATCCATTTCCTCTACTACCTTCCTCCACCCCAAAAGGCAACTTATTCTGAAAAGCCAAGTAATTCACTTGTAAAGAAGTTAGCTTGGTTTAACACACTATTTTAATAAATACAAGCTAGCTGTTTCTTATCATGTTTATGTCTCTAGATAATTTTTTACGTCTCCAGATAATTTATTCTCTCTAGACAATACACAGATTGTTTCACATTTTGTTGTGTTATCTTTCCAGGTATTAAACTTAAGCTGACTAGCCTACAATTTTCCAGCTTCTCGTTTTCCCTTTCTGTGGAAGAGCACTATAGCTGTTCTCGTCAGTCCTCTTGTGTGCCCTCAAAGTAGTACAGATTGTTTCAATTATTTCTTAATCTTCTAAGGTGAATTTCATGCACGCGTGTCTCAGCTAAATATTTGCTATCTGTTCTCTCCTAATTCTAGCCAGTGTTCCAGACCACTGAAATGTATTAAGAATCTGGTCACAGCTACTCTTTTTATGAAGGCTCAGGCACTGAACACTTTGTCCTTCTACATTTCTTCATACATTTTTCACGATTCCTGCTTAAGACCACTGCAATGCTCTCCATCTTTTATCCTGAATGTATTTATAAAAGCTTTTCTCACTGCCTTTTACGTCCTTTGCTGCTTGCAACTCATTTTATGCCTCAGATTTTCTGATGTTATCTACAAATCACTTTAAGTTATGTTCAGTAAGCATCAATGTTTCCATTTTTAAACAATTAATTTTTGGTTTTTAGGTCATTAGCAAGCTTTTGATGTTCTTGATATTGAGCATTTACAATACTTCTAATCTCTGCTCTGCAGAGGCCTAACCTGCTATTGTTTCAATATAGAACACTGCTTTATTCTGTTCCAAAAATGTCAAAAGGGTACTTCAACACTGGCGGAACTTTTTCCCAGTTTTATTCTATAAAAAGAAATCATGGCAAATCAATCCCGTTTCAGAAGAGTGTCGATTTTGACAGACTGCATATAAGACTAAACTAAGATTTCATCAAACGTTTTGCAGCCGACTGCTATTTTAATAATAGTGTTTCAAAAATGGCCAACGTCTGGGGGAAAAGGAGAAAAGGAAGAGGATATAAAACCTGTCTGAATGTATCTGACATGGCAAGAACATCAGATAATGCTCCATTACAGCAATGCTATTGAAAACTTACTGGCAATAGAGATCTGGCAAGGAAAGCCCTTCTTGCTTTCTGCAGGATAAAAGTGCATGTGGGAGATCCATATCAAGGAACTAGCATGCTGCCCTAAGGCCATTTCCATGGGGAGTGCAGATCATTAGGACTGTGGTACCAGATGGCAGAACTGTAAAACCTTTTCTGTATGCCCTAGTTATCTCTGATAATCTGCCAGGCCTGCTTTATAAGTGGACTGTGGACCCTTCTCCTGGACAACTTGGGTTTTTTGTTTCTAGCTTAGTGAATTTTTTTGGGTGAAGAAAGTCCAACTAAGAACAAATCAGTCAGTGAGAACTGTCAAAATAACGGAAAATGCTTTGTTGGAAACAGTAGAGCTTAGGCCCAATAGATGTGTATCTGATTTTTACATATGAATTATCTTTGGACATCTGTCCTGCTATTCTTTATTCCTTTACTTGAATAGACTGTAACTATAGCTTGCTATAATCTGTGTTAGGTGCCTATTCAGGAGGTTCACTCTACTGCTGAGCTCAACCACAGTGATGAAGCAGTCACAGCATCTGACCCACAACGAGCTCTGTGTCTTAATTTGGCGTGGCAGAGCGTTTGCTCATTGCTTTCCTCTGGGTATGTGGAGGCCCACAGTCCAGCTCTTCTCAGCCCCAAGAGCTGTGCTGACTCCCCAGCCACAGACCACCTCCATCCCCACCTTAATAGATACTCTGATTAATAATTGCATCTTTCAAAGACTAGAAAAGTTTCATTAAGTTTTGCACATCTTTGTAAAAGCTCTTTTAAATTCAAACCATTTTCCTAGTAGATATAGTGCACGAGACGTACAGCTCTAAAGACAGCCCATGGCCAAAACCTGCAAAATCACCTCTAAGTTTTGGTGTCTTATTTGAGAGAACTTCTAATTGTAATAAGAGTCTTCCACAAATTAGAGCCTCCCTTCTCCTTTGGCCAACTCCAGAAGTTTGTTTCAAACTGATTTCCCTGAGGTTTTTCTTCTCTCCGCTCTGCCACTTCCAATTCTCCGTGATGGTTACAGCAGATAAGCATCATTAGCAAATCAGTAGTGTTTGGCAGGCTGTCTTCACTCTGCTGCTAGGGCAGAGTTATGCTGTTGCCAATAGTCCGTCAGTCTTCTCAGATTTCACAGCAGACACTGAGGCACGGCGTTCAGCTCTTCTAAATGATTGGCGTCATTCAGCTGGATCCAGTCTTCTTGGAAGAGCAGACCCTATGGCTCATTCTGGTGTCTGGGGAGAGGTGAATGCCACCGACTCACTCTGCTGACACTATCTCAGTCCTGGAGGTGATGGAAGAAAATGGAATATATGAGTGTGCTTGTGCTGTGCAGCCTGGCAGGACAGATTGGTGTCAAGGGCGTGGGGCAGGGCACTCTGGAAACCTATGGCAATGGAGAGCAGACCATCCTGAGCAGGCTCGGTTGAGTTGGTTCTCCTTACAGGCTGTATGCAATCCATGAGCCAAAGGCTGAGCTCTTCTGATGTAATCAGAAGTACAGAGGAACAAACATAAGTAAGGTTATAGCCACATGGAGAGTTGATAAAGTCAGACTGAGTATATTGGTTTATACAGGTAGCTCAGACTGTCAAGGGAACGCTGTATGACTGACACAAAGCAAAGGATATTTTTTTCATGGGAAATCAGTTGTTTGATAAAAAATATATACTTCCAAACTACACAATACACCTCACAAGGGATATATTATATTGCTAGCATTAGTTAGAATGAACCTTTCTTAACAACAGAAAATACTTGTGCAACAAAGATGTGAGCAATAAGTGTTAATGATGTGCAACTCTGCTAATTCTCAGATGAATTTATGTGTTGTGGCTTGTATCTCTGAAAATACAGTGGTAGAGAAGAGGTGTTCTCAGCCAGCCTGATGTGGTGATCGGTACATAGCAAATAGCATCAATGTGGTGATCAATACATAGCTTCTTGCAATGTTATAATTGTAATTATCAGGCATTCCAGGACTCATGTTATGATAGATATTGTCACTTCTGAGGGCATTTGGTTTTTATTCAGACATTCAGCTTTGCTTCATGCTTTGCAAATGCACTTGAGGCAGAGTGACATTTGATGCAGCTCCTGGTCTGGTGTGTCTTAGCTCTGAATTTCAAACCAGCTGTGTCTTAGCTCACTGCTCAAAGCAGCTGATAATATCAGACTGCCTTATAGTTTAGGCCAGATGGGACTCAGTTGAGTTTCTTAGAACAGCTGGCATCTCAGTTGAAGTAATTCTTGCAGCTAATCAGAAAAAGCTTGAAAGATCAAATTAAAAAATAAATACAGGAAGAAACCTGAAGCCTTTTGCATTTCTCTGACTGGAGTGTATTTGCTTTTCCAACGTACCCCAGATTGTCTGGCCTTTTTTTAATTGTACTGCACCCCAACCCTACTATGTGTTAAAATATTTAGCTAGTGCTGAAGATACAAAAGTAATTACACTGTAAGGGCTTAAGACAAATACTGAGGCTGCATGGTGAAAGATTCTGTCTGATTGCCAGGGTTACATGTTGGGGAAGCAAAGCTAAGTTGGGGATTAACGTGAGAGAAGTGTGGGCATAAAGAGTAAGGTATTGAATGAAAGGAAAAAGATGTTTGCATGAACTTTTAAAATAGTACATTAATGGAAACATTCATTGTGTCTGAGTTTTATTTTAGCTCAGTATCTAGAGCTTGGTGAAGCTGGTCAGAGTCATCCGGTTCTGTGAGTAATGCTCAGTCTTGATTTAAGTAATGTAAGGTCTCACCTCTCTCCATAAATTTCTGGTTTTGTAGATTTTTGACTTTGCTCGTAGTTACACTTGCTCATTTTCTAGGAGAGTTTAGCTATGGCTGCTAACACTGTTTAGTGAAATGCTGTCAAATTATTTGTGTGCCTCTGTCTAAAACTGCCTGATGTTGACACTGAAATGCTCTTTCCAGGCTCCAAACAGTCTCCACTCTCTGGTGGCTGGGCACTTTCAGTGAATCGTGATGGTACTCCAATATCCCTGGGCTGTGACTGGAGGTTAGCAAAATGAAGGCAAGGGTTTTGGACATGGTTAGATTAAATACAACAGGCAGAATATGCCATATAATAATATTTCTAATAAAAACATTGGAGTATGGGTCTCCACTGGCTAGTGAAAATCAGCTGCAGAAAACATGAACAATGTGCGTTCTGTCTCTTCCTGACTGGACCCCATCAGTTCTCCATAGATCTATAGTGTTCATCATGGATAGAGCTCCTCAGAATAAGTCCCCCAAGCTGTCCAAGTGGTATGTAATGAAACCATGACAGTTCTATCAAGCATATAGATATTTGACTTTGTGAGTGAAAGCTAATACTTTCTTGCTCACAAATTTCAAAGTCTACTTACACTTAAAAAATTACATATAATGAGTTTTAAATCTGATGCCATTGCTGCCACTCAGTTTGATGTTGGATTCACTGTTCTCATGTGCTATGAGAAGGGAACAAGAAATGTGACTGACATCCAAAATAACCTTCGTGATTTGTAGATCTACCCTGTGTCCCCTTAATTATCACTAAATTTCCCAGGAAAAGGAAAAAAAAAAAGGGCTTCAAATGGATTTTGTTACTTGAAAAGAACCAAACCTCTTAGGATTATCTCACTTCATTGTTTTTTCCCTCACTTTAGAACTTCTAGAGCTGATTTTTTTATTTTGTAGCTGTTATTAGCTGATTAGCCTTGATCATGTTGGAAAGCAGTGTGAGATTTTTAACCACAGAGCATGTCTTCAAGTTTTTGGTTCTTTTTTTATGTATAACAAAAGCTGATAAGAATTGCAGTTGAAAGGAAGGAAAATGATGAGTGTAAAATAAAAATTTTTTCTTTAGATTCTCTTTGCAGCACAACCTGAAATAATTTAGACAGAACATTTAAAGAGACATGAAATGGGAATGAGGAAAATATTTTGTCCTCAAGTTCTTTTTGACACAAATAAAAAAAGAAGGAAGAAAACTTGTTTATAGGTTAGAAATTCAGGTTTTTCTACCATGCTTTTCCTGTTTATTTAATAAAAAATATCAAGGAAGTAATGCTGAGCAACTGAAAGGGGAGGACTTGCTTGTCCTGTTTTAAAATACTTTGGGTTTTTGTGTTGCCTGGTGTTGCAACATATCCTCTCAAACACATGAACAGGTAGTTGGGAGAAAAAGGTCTAATCATTGTTTTCACTGTTAAAGGCCCAACATTCTTCCCCATGAAGGAAATGCTGAAAAATCTCCCTCAGTGGGGACAGATAGTACCTGACATCTTGATATGTTCAAGGTGGTAATAATATCTAATACTTTACTTTAATTTCTTTTGGGAAAACAGTAGTCTCCAGCATTCTTTCTTTCATCCTTTACTTGTATATTTTAAAAAGGAATCAAATAATTTTTTTCCCTTTGGAAATCAGTATAAAAATCCTGCACTATCCTTATCAAAACGACAACTGTTTACCTGGCTTTTTCTACCCTCTTTCAACATGCATTAAGTGGACTGAAGTGTGCTGGCTGGACCTGGATTCTTGTTAGATATCTCTAGGTAGACAAGATCAGGCATGTTTAGCATTTGATTAAGATGTACTTAAAGAAAATGTAGGATGCTGCTAAAATTTTACTCATGTTGTGGTTTTTTTTCTCTCGAATAAGTGTAGTACCAATTCTCCAGAATACTGATAGAAGCTAGGTGAGGTCAGTAATGGCAGGCTCCAGACGAGCACAAAGACTCTACCTCTTCTTCCCTAAGAATGGAGCCATTAGCTTGATGTATGGGCCCATTTCTAACTTGTGTAATTCTGTCCTGCTTATCTCCGCTTCCTGATATTTCAGTGCATCACAGTGTCCTTTTCCCTACCAATGTAATGCCTTGTGGACTGGCACGGTGAGCTATTAAATGGGCTGTTGCCTTCCATCTCTGCAGGAGCAACGTGCTGGTCAGATGAAGTTACTTCTGAATTTATAAAGTGCACTGGAATCACTTGGGAGTGAAAAGCTCTCAAGCATTATCAATATTTTTGAAATTTATTGGATGCAGTTATGTTTGTTCACAAAAAGTATCTACGAAAGAGTGTTTCAGTCTTTGGTCTTAGTTCCAAGTTATTCAAATAGCATTTTGTCCCCAAACTTTATTTCTAGACTTTCTAGGCTTTTCCCAGGGTGATGGCTCATCAGTTTGTTCCTCTGCTGCATTCTCTAACACTGTTGTTGTTCCTCCTCTTGAATTCCCCTACTTCTCCAGCCTCTGCTAAAGCAGTATGCCGAAGCTATTCTCCTGCATAACTCCAATTACTAACCAGACTTCTTTAGGCAGTGATGTGTATGGGTTTTTTGGCTTTAAGATAATAATTTTTCCCTTAAATTTATCCCAGATGATGGATGACTTATATTTCTCATTTTTCTTGAGGCTGGTTATAGTCTGTACTGTATCCCAGGGTGGAGGGGGGCAAGAAATGTGCTGTAAAATGCAAGATACTAATTTTTTCTCTACTGGTTTCTTAGATATGGCTAAACTGATGCAAGCAAGCAATATTCTTCCCTTCCACCCATTCCCATCCCCTTTCCTCTCTGTTCCCTTACTAACGCTAGGCCTCCTCCTCGGCAGCATGTGAGCTGAGTTCATTTCTCAGCGGCTGTGAGCAGCTTCAGGCACTCAGGCAGTGAAAGCACTGCATAGCCTTCCAAAGAGCCTGTGCATATACTGGCCAATCAAGCTGTGGCACAGCTGGTATTTTTAATATTGTCAGCAAATGCTGGGCAGTACTTCTTCACCGAGAGAAAGAGTTAAGTTGTTCCACAGCTCTACAAGCTGTTGCAAAACCAGCGTCTGACATGCCACTGCTCTGAATGTGGAAGTCTTTCCAATCTGAATAAAGGTTGAAGTATATAAGCCTAAGAAACAGTACTAAGCCTTATAAGGGAGCTTGTGTATCTCTAAAGTAAATAAAAGTAGCCCAAAACATTTTCTGAAGACCTATCTGTAACCTAACGTCTCATCTGCATTAGTATTCGTCAGGAGCTGAAGCCATTTTCCTGTGGACGCTGTGCAGCGCGTTAGGGAAGCTTAGCCTGTGCAAGCAGCTAGGCTGTAGTGAACTACTGGCCATCAAAAAGATTTAAGTTGCTTTAAATAGACTTGTAGGAATCTGAAATACTTTAATCGCCTAGCTTGCAGCAAAGCATTTGCAGTGTCTGCATTTATTTTATTCTCCTCACATCCTCTGGAGCAAGAGATAATGGCTGATAACATTTCCTTCTACCCCACTGGCTTTTTTACAGTGATTATTGTCCAAAGGTTTCTGCACGTGTCCCCAGACTTAAAGCATGGTGACAGGGCTGCCTGTACAGAACAGAGGGTCTATTTACTCAATAGGAAGTGAAGAGTCAGGATTAGATACATATTTTATGAATAAGCAATACGTGGAAAACAATTATTGTTGTGAAAGACTAGGTAGTTCATTAAATTTTGAAGTCAAGGAATTTGAAATTATCCTCTATCTACAGCACAGTAGGCTTGTGCTGGCCTTGGACAAGGGTAATGGTGAGGTGGAAATTTCCTTGTCATGAGGAAGGAAGCAATGTATATGATAGACATTACCTAATAACTACATATTTAATATCCACTCCTTAAATCCTGTTTTGGATATTTCAGTGGCCTTTGTGACATCCCAACTCAGTTGCTTTCATCATTGCCATGATTTGAATTTGAACTGCATGTTTGTCTGATAGAGGAATTGGTTGGATGAAGCTCCGAATGACGCAGATGCAGGGTCCTGATGTCTGAACTCCCCGTTGAACACACACTGCCCCACGTTTCCTGCTCCCCAGCGCTGACGACTGGGTTTAGCAACAGGCAGACATGGATGAGGAGCTCTTTGTCAGGGCACTAATAGGCCTTACAGGCCCCCATCTGCCCAGTTTGAGGTCTCTCTCACCCTACGCACAGCCCATGTCCGCCTCCCAGGGCTGTCAGTCCCTGCCCCAGTGACACCACAGCAGGGCCGGTCTGCAGCTCCCCACAGCCCTGCGCTGCCCAGCCATGGGCCCCGCCGAGCCGGGCCTACCCACAGGCCCACGGCCCAGCCCAGCCTTGGTCCGTCCCCATCCCCAAGGTGGTGCCTGATGCCCAGGGCTGGGGCTGCCCATGGTGCTCCCGGTGCCCTGCTCCTGGCTGGGGCAGTGGGATGGGCCCGGGCTGCCAGGCCCTGCCCTGCCACCCTGGGGCTCCCCGTGCCACAGGGAGCTGTCGGCCATTGCTGCACCCTGCTCCTTCCTTTCAGTTCCGTTTCCAACGCACACCAGATTGGGATTTCTTAATAAAATGTGAAACGCAGCCTGGTATTTGTTTTTACCAGAAAGGTCAACATAAAGTTCATTTGGCAATGTTCCTTCAGAGAGATCTCCTTGTAGGATGGAAAAACAGTTTGTTTTGTAGGGCTGGGCCCAGTCTTAACTTGCATATCCACATAAAATGTATCAATGGCTCATTTCAAAATTCACTCTCAGTTCATCCACATGCTGACACCCAGCCCAGCTAGTTCCTCCACATACTTTTTACTTCAGTGCTCTTTAATTGATGCTGAGTTTTTCCTTAATTTATGCCATCCACAAAAGTTTGAGCTTTTAATGCCCAAGGGGCATCCTGGAGTGAGGCACAACGAGCTGTTGCTGACAGCGAGGAAACAGCTGGAGTTATTGACTGTCTTGATCTTTGGCTCATCATCTGGGAGGCCACCCATGCCTGCTAGATAGCTGTCAAGCTGACAGAAGAGATCTGCTGCACAGAAAATTTCTAATGAGATTTTTCTGCTTCTCTGAAATCAGAAAGCTGGGTCCTACAAATGCAGCTTGCCTGCTAGGCAGGTTTGAGCCTCTTACAGAGGTGAATCTGCATTCCCAATAACTGAGTCTTGCTCTCGAACACCCCAAAGTCTTGTGGGCTAAAGTACAGCAATGATATTTCAGTTTGGATCCTGCATTTTTATGGTATTCAGCTCCAAGTGTAAAAAAATCAGTAGTCAGAAGACACCTCCTACTCAAATAGTCATGTTCCTTTAATCACAAGGACACAGAGAAAAAAAGTCACCTGATTTGGCTGAATTTTCTCTACTAATTTTCAGTGATGCTTAGACACAAACAATTGTGCATATTTTTATATACATATACACATAACCTAACATCGTACCACCTGTCTTAAAATACTTAAGATACTTTTTTTTTTATTTGTGTAAATCTAGCACAATTTCATGTACAGACACAGCTAGAAATGGCACTAAACAAGGTGAGGAACAAACAGCTTAAACACAGGATCATATTGCTGATGCTGTTTGTGGACAGCTTTTCTTCTTTCTGCCTTTCTGCAAGGAACAAGTTCAACCAAGAGCTTCGGCAATGTCAAGAGTTACTCAGAGCTAGCAGGAAAGTAATTTTTTCATAAAGGACAGTGAAGAAAAGATTGAATTTGACTGACATGCACTTAAAGTTGTATATCATATTTCTGGTCAACGCAGAGGTGGAGATGAAACTGCTGCGTGGATTTCCCAGGTCCTTACACTCTTCCCAAGATGGCCTGGACGGTTCACGCAGGTAAGCTGGTACTCCAGATGACTGCCGTGCTTTGCGCGGTGTGTGTCACTTCCTCCTCTATCCCAAGTCACGCTAAACCTTGTTGACATAAATGTAATGGCCCAGGATCTCTCTCCATGGGGATTTCCTGTCACATCTTGAATGAGCATGACTGTTATATCATGGTAATTGGGTATGAAAGAGGTCAGCAATATTCAAGTTAAAATTTGCTTCTAATTTGCTTCTTTGGACTGAAAGTCACGAATTTTCAGATATTTCTGTTATGGCTTCAGATTTCATTATTTGATTTTGGAAAACCCCTTCTCCCAAAACTGACTTTTTTTTTGACAAATTTTTTTGTGACATTTTATCACATGTTAGTATTAGTTGTGATTTATCTTTTTCACAGAATTTGCCATAATGTTCCAGAGTCATGTTATGGTAACAGAATTTTAAAGATACAGTGGTTAAATGCTTTTCATACAGCAATAAAAACAAATCTGGTGTTAGAAAGGATGAATAGGGCCTACATTCAGCTGCTGATGGCATAGTAAACTTAATTGGCCATAAAAAAAAAAATTTTATATACACTTGCAACAACTGTCAGGCTTGAAAAAAGGCTTCTTAGGTTGTATATACTTATTACCATTTGGCCAAGACTTTTAGAATATGCAGTGCTTATGTGCAAGATACAATAAGTGGTTTTTGTGTTTATCATTAATCCGTTTGAAAGCTGAACATTTGTAGTGTCTATGATTAAAATATCTCAATCTTGCCTTGTATATTGTGCTCACTTTCTCAAAATGTCAGAGGACCCAAACTGCAAACATCCATTGGTCTGATACAAACCAGGACGAAGCAGCCCATCACACAAGGAAGCAGTCGTCCACATTTCTCACAATTCTTGCATAGAAGTTCAGATAGCTGGGACTTTCAATGACAAGTGAAGCTAGAATCAGCAGCAGTCACTTGCCTGAACCATCTGTTCTGTTCTCCATTGAGTGGGAAAGAAAAAATAAAATGGCATTGTCAAGGACCTGGTTAACATATTTATTGAACTCGGGTATCTGGAAGCATCCAAGGCATGTGCAGCTTCTGTATTGGTGTGAGTCTTCATTGAACTGACAGTTCTTCATCTGGAAGCTGGCACGGTTCTCTGTTTTGCACCTGTGTGTGTGTGCACGTGCGCATTGAATCTGCAATACGTTAGACATGCAGGTGATTAAGCATTTGCTGACATCTCTCAATACTGAGATTATTAATTTGGGACCATGAAGAAGAGAGAGGTAAATCATGGTTTAAAAGCTTCACAGCATAGTGTGCACAGCTTAAAATGGTCCTCTTACTGCTTGTTCGTTTGACATAATACTGATAGAAATTCTGAAATGTGATCTGTTATAGAGAGCAGTATTAGCCATATCGCTATAAAAGGTGGCTTTTTATATGCTACTTGTTTATCTTGTTTATTCAAATTTATTAAAAAGGCATGAAAATTTCAAATGCTTCTGCATATGCATAAGCATTTAAAAGCCAGATCAGAATTCAGTCTGGCTCTTCTGATTTAGTGCATTGAATGACTAATGGGATGAAAATCAGGAAATCTGGGCTTTCTTCCACATTTTGCTTCTTGTTTGTCTAATTTTTTTAATCTGTTTGTGCCTCAGTTTCCCCATCTCAAAAAAAAGGAATATTTCACGTGTCCATATTTGTAAAGGCTATTAAATATGGTCTATCAGTGGAAAGTTTTACTTTTCATCTCTTGTTTGGCGCCTACTGCTCATGGACATTTTGGAAATGGATTCATCAGCTGCAGATGCACTGGTGCATTCGTGAGATTATTTCAGGTCGAGAAATAATTAGAAAACCTCAAAATATTTCTGAAGAAGTTGAAAGAAAAAAATACTGTAATATTTAATAAAATACTAAAGTGTCAAGAGTGTAATGAATGAACAAATCTCAAGAAATTTAACAAATTCAATACACATGATATATTGACCAGTTTTGTGCCTCAGTTTCTCTGTCTGCAGAATGGGATTAAAGAAATTAGCATCTTCCCAACAAAGCAGTGAGAACTCAGTTCAGTCATAACTACCCAGTGCATCAAAGATGTAAATTGCTAATAATTGTTTTGGGTTTTTTTTAAACCCACAATAAAGTAGAACTAAGGAACTGAGACTTCCTTAAGGAAAAAAAGTGGCTTCAAATGCATGTTTACAAAAACATTATTGGCTTCTCCAGGTGATCTGTTCCCTTTGATATCCACAACAGAAATTAGGTAGACTTTTCAGGAAATAAGATCAGATTCTTTTTCTGATACATCTAAATCTAATGATGTCGTGTTTTGGAATTCATATGAGTAACAGCTGGCAGTACTCAGACAGATTTATGGACCCTGACAACACCCAGATGTATGCCAGGAGCAGCAGACAAGCAGCAAAGGCTGCAAGTGAATATATAATGAAAGTCAGAGGATACGGTTCATGAAAGCAGTTGAAGAAATATGGATGAAAATCCAGTGAGCTTCCTGCTATTGGTTCCTGTTAGCAAGTGGCAGACATCTGTCCTACCCCTCCTGCCGTCTTGCTGGGTGTCTCACAATTGCGCATGTTGAGCTGTGGAAATGGAAGAGTCAGGGGAATTGGGCACAATCCATTTAAGAGTGAATTCATGGGGCATGTGCTTTTTTTATATAGCTAGTTTCATGTAGTGATAATGAGCAGCCATGTGCCGTTGCAACCTACTCCTTTTTTACAGCATAAACCAGCTTCATTCCTGCAAGGGCCGAGCCAAATGTTTTACAAGCAAGCAGTCTGCACATTCCAAATGAGCTGTTTCTATGATTCTAGCACTTGGTAGTAAGAACCGAATAGCATAATTATAGGTAAGGAAGTGGTGGTGTTGGGAGGAGATAATGGACGGGTTTTTCAGCAAACAAGCAGAGCTGGGAGCTTGTATTCTACTGCTGCTGATGCACCATAATGTTCCCAGAAGTCACCAAAGGAAATCTTCAAAACATGGGAACGTACAACGAGCATATCCTAAACAAAAGCACGGAGCATTAAATGGAGTTCAGGTGTGCCTGACCCATAATTAGTTTAGGAGGTATGGACAGGAGTCCTCTGATCTCAGCTCAAGGCTGGCAGGTGGCTGCAGCCACGTAAGCAGCTCTGAATAGATTACTTTTGAAAATTAAATAAAAATCAGTAAGAAGCAGGGAGCAACAGGGTTTTTCTTTATTGCTATAGCAGCTCTGGTTTAAATTAATAAGATAGCTACACTGGGCTATTTTTTTCTTTCACACTGCAGAAAATTTGAGGAAGGCTGGTCTGTGGGCCTGCCCAGGTGCTATGGGGCTTTGCCTTATATCCAATAAAAATATTTTAGCACTCGCTCACTCCTGCACAATATATAGAAGGGAATTTTGTTTATTTGATAATACGTATTTATATAGAGAGCATGAAATTAGAAACTGTTAATATTTGGACATGTCTCAAGATATGCTAGTAGATAGACAATATAGTATATTGCATAAAATGTTACACTAATTGTACTGCAACCCACTGTACTCCTCTCTAAAATTATTTTTTCTTGTCACTATCTCCTGTCTTATAAGTAAAGGAGTCAATATGAATATGTTTATAATATGCAGAAGGGGCTTTGCACTGGTGTGAAGCAATTATGTGTAATCCACATTGCACTGGGCGTTTAGCCAGCCAGGGTTGTAGGCAAGTGCCATATGTCATTTCTCAAGTACATGATACATCATTGCTTGAGACCCAAGCATATTTTACCACACACATTGCCCATCCATTTCTTGTTTTTATCTCTGGGTTCTGCGTGTTTCTCATTGCAAGCTCTCTGCCTTCTGTTCTCTTTGGAAATCACTCTGCTGATTATGGATACTATCAGCACAACCAAGAGTGGAAATGATGCCATATCCTCATTTCATGTAAAATTGGAGGTTATATTTGTGAGATTGATCTGTCATTATGATGCCCAGAGGAACTCTGCAAAACTGAGGAACAATACAGCTCCTTCATTAGCAGATTAAAAAGAATAACACTGAAAGCAGTTACTGAAAAGAGTAAAATTTTTCTCTGGACTCTACTTGCAGGTGTCTGGTATCTTCCATAAGGTATAAGGAGATAACAGTTTTATTTTACCTGCCTATTTATTCCTCTTGCAAAATTCCTGCTTAAGAAACCTTTTTAGTTAATTTGTAGGTTTAATACATTATGAGTGACCAAGTGATTATTTACTTCTCGGTCACCAAATAAATCATTGAAAATGAACCAAACAAAAAGAACTATCTGAATTGTGATGAGGACAAAGACATTTTTAAATGGAACTGTTTCACATTGAAATCAGAGTTGTATGGGGTGTTCCATTGGTTCTGCAATAAAATACACTTTGTGGGTATGTGAGACTGAAAAAGGTGATGAGTTAGAGTTGCAATCTTGGAGGCAGAAGCCCTTAAGCCAGTGGTGGTGTGGTAAGGATTTTCTCCCAGGATGCAGGAAACTCAGATTCAGTTCTGTCCTTCTCAGCAGGATTAATCCCATGTTTTCTGGTTTTCCTTCCCTCTGTGCAGGTAAATTTCTGGCTGACCTGTTTCACTTGCCATAAATAACTAAAAAGTTCCTGGAAGTGGGATTCAAGGTGCTTTCTCCAGGCTAGAATGTGATTCTTACAGTCTGGCTCCATGGCTAGAAAATCTTGTATCATCACCAGCATTGCCCTCCCAGCAGTGCCATACAACCCTGAAGAAAAGTGATTATTACAGTTACTTTATTATGTTGTCTTTTTTAAGAAGATCATAAATGGAATCTCAGGGAGAAATGTTCCCTGGATATGATTTTTTTTAAACATTTGGATATCATCATTCACAATGAACTCTCCTTATTAGGTAATTTGTACAGATTTGTTGAGTGTGGGAAGGTACCTGTGTTTGAGATTGTTAGTGATGCTGCAGATGATGCCAGTTTGCATGGTAAAAGCTACTGAATGAATGAAATAAATGTTAGTGGAGTCTTACTTTGCAGTTTTGAACGGACTTTATATTAATCAAAATATTGACTTTATAATCTTGGTCTACTAAAACTGTCCTGTATGATTTTAAAATTAGGTTCAAGGAAAATGCAGATATACTTGGAGAAAGAGTATTATAATTAAAAATACAGTTTCAGAGCAATTAAGAGTGGCTAGGCTTCTGGATCAGTTTTACTTTGATCCTTAAATCCCATATAATCCGTGTATGACTCACTTTTAGTAGGATGATAATTGAATAGACCTCTGCTTCTCTCTTCTTTTTAAGCCACTGCGCCATACTTTGGAATAGGCACAATATATTTGCTGAGGCTTTAAAACTGGGAATACAGACAACTGCCCCCCACTCCTGGTTTTGCCAGAGGCTAAGTATGTGCACTTTAGGACACACTTCAGAACAGCACTTTTCCTTGTCAGGGAGTCCTTGGTTGTAGTTTGAGGATGACAACATTCCTTTACCTCGGTATGACAAATATAAATTCATTAACGTTCATTGTACTTGGGATGAAGGTGCTATAGAAATGCAACCCTTGCCACAATCATACTAAGGGTTGGATAGTACTTGGTACCGTAAGTCATGGGTTTTGTGCAGCTTTAGGTAGGTCATGGGTCAAGACTTATCCTCTCAGCTGAGCTTGGCTGAGATAAGTCTTGGCTCCTCATTCTTTCCCTTTGAGAGTGCCTGGTTGTGAATCCCAGTCTTCGGTCCCGGTCTGTATCCCCATTTGCAGCAGAGGAAATGTAGCATCATGAACTCTGTTCCTGCAGTCGTGTGTCTAAACTACTTCATTGAGTGTGCCCTTACACTCCCTGCTAATATACTGGTTATCACCAGCTCTTCTTTTAGTATATCGTACCCCTGCTGGGGAAGGGAAGTAGCAAATATATGAGACAATATCAGCGAAGACTCTAAAATTCTTTTTCTTTGCTACTTGCCTGCACAGGAACTAGACACAGTCTTGTTTTAGTCAGTAACAGTATCTTTACATGCAGATGGAAATTCAGTGATGATGATATGTTGGGTTCTTAGCCTTAGCTGAATTTTAAATACAGAAACTGCCATGTCAAAATGTAAGTATGAGCAAGATCTGAGATCTCCGTTATTAGGTTTGTAAGTCTGTCTCCCAAGTCTGAGTTCAGTGCAGGACAAAAGATACCTGAATTTAAATGTATTACTGTTTTACTTGTCAGCAATATAAATGTTAGACGTTTTCTTTTCAGAATATGGAACTGCGCATCAGTACAAGTCATTAGCTTTACTTTATGCAGCATCATTTACTGCTGGATTTGCATGCGTTTTTCTAATGACTCCACCTGTCAGCTGTCACAGTTTCTGCAGTATTTTAATATTTCACTGTTCAGAGTTAAGAAGGCTTATGAGATCTTAGATCATTTATCGGTATTCAGTGTGGAGTTTCATTATTCCAGGATGGATTATGGAGGCACAAACTGTTATTCTAATGGCTTCTTTGCAAGTGACTAACAATGTCTTATCAGGGGCATTTTATGTAGCTGTACAGTCTGTTTAAAATAATACGATGTGGGGTGTGCAGTGGACAAGATACCAACATTTGTTTTATTTGTATTCTAGGACACAAGGGTATTAAGGAGAAATGAAATGGCAGCTGCAGCTGTTGTAGGCATTCCCCAAAGGGATAGCGCTAATAGGATATATATCTTCATCCAAAGCTGAGTTAATTTTGAAAGCAGAGGAGGAAAAAATGAAACTAACCACATACAACAAAATCTTGGATAACGGGGGTGGGAGGAAGTAGCCGTCCTCACTAATCTGTGACATCATTGTGATAAAAAAGGAAATCTTTCAGCTAGAAATCCTAAAAGAGAAGGTTTTGCGAGGCAGCTGAAGTATTAGTCTGGCTGAAAAAACCCACTTTGGGGAACTGTATGTCTAATGGAAGGTGTTTAAAATCTGCAAATACTATATATCTAGAGTGCTGGTGAAGCATTGCTGAACAAGGGAATAACTTTAAATCTTTTTTAGGCCTGGCATTAAAAGCTGTATTTTCTATGTTTATGCTGTATATGAAATATGGTGATGGAAATACAAAGCCGCAAAATCTACAAGAGAAATTTAGCTTTTAGTCAGGCCTCAACTTTATTCCAACTAGATTTATATTCAGCATTTCTTCTAAAAAGGTATAATTTTTTTAATGGAGCCAAATGTAGCTTTTCATTTTGTCCCTGAGAAGCTTTCAGTCTGTCTCCTAGATCTCAGGGTTTATTCCTCTCTGGAAATTTGCCAGGTGCAACACTGTGGAGAAAAATGCCTCAAACCTTTATTTAATCTTTACTCGACTCTCCCACCCAAAGAGCATGATTCACGTAAAATGTCCTCATGTGCAGTGATTTCTCCCCTGCACACTGATGGACCTGAGTGTCTCAAAGCTGCATCTTTTCTGGCAAGTCTAAAAAAAAAAGTCCCAGAGGGGCAGATTCACAAGCAGTGATGATGGCATGGGTGTTGCATAGGGAAGACTCTAATTTACCACTTGGTAAGATAATACGACACAGAAGAGGTCTAGAAAAAACAAATCCATCTACAGCCTGGCTCTCTGAGGCATAGTCAGCACCATTCTGTTCCTTGAGTTCTTTTTTTTAAGCAGACTGATACTTAAGGAACACAGCAACCTTGTCTTCTAAGGATTCTTGCAAAAGGATTTCCTTTATATCTCCATGGTCTGTGTCTATAAACAGACCATGGAGATATAAAATGTTCTGAAATTCTTGGGCCTTTATGTAGAGCTGTCAAAGCAGTCTTGGGCAGAGTCTGTTTCCAGAATCAAATGCTAGTTGATTTTGTGAAGTACCATCCTGCCGGTTGCTCAGTCACTACAGACTTGTGCAGGTGTCTCCAACCCTGCTTTAGGACTTTTGAGGAGCTCATGCAGAAACAATGAACGTGTGTCCGAACTCTGTCCAACCCTAGGTATGTTTGAGCAGCAAGCGTTCCCTGTTGGTATTAGGCCATGAGAAAATATTACGTTACAATACGGATATGCCATGTTAAGTGTACCAAGACAATAGAGAAGCATCTTATAAGAATGTCCTGTCACTTCTGAGTATGTCACAGCAGAGTAGGGTGCTTTGGAGAAGAGGTGGCCAAGCCTTGGTGGTAGGACTTTCAAAATCTGTCGATACTTTCCTATTGCTTTTCCCTTTTTTACATTATTTAGTTCATAAGATCTGTTTATAAAATTAAATGTCAGAGAGCAAATTCATTAGGACTGAATTTGGTCAAAGGTGCTAGCTGTGCTCTTTCTGCTATTCTTTATGTGCCTTTTTTTTTCAGTTCCTGCCATTCCAGGATTTTCTTCCTGGCTTGTGTGTCATTAAGGATGACTGCCACTAGCCCTTTCTGTAGTGTTTCATCTGAGCAGGTGCATGGGCAGATCTACATGTGTTCACCGTTGTGTTGTGTTCACAATTCAAGGTGAGGCCCTGCTCCCCGGGTTGAGCCTGGTGAGTAAATAGGCCTGCGTCATTTATATTAAAATAAGAGATTGGGTCAAACTACAAAAGTAAAAATTGGGGTTTCAAACACCCATTAGCTGCTAAGATTCTGAAACTTCTCTTTGTGCATTATGAACACTGAGGTTATTTTGTAAAATTTGAGTCTATTTTTTCTGGGTTTGCTGGTCCAGAATACCATTAACATTTGGGAAGCTGCTGATTTAAGCTTACTTTTTGCTACTTTTGGCTCAAACTAGATGGAAAATATCTGCTCATTTAAATCAATTATAGCTAACAAAATCTTGGTTGGGCATAATGGAACATAACAAAATAGGTTATGTTAATACGTAGAGCATTTAAAAGTGGTAAGAAGTCTTTGTTCTATAAAATATATAATCTTGGTAGGATATGAGAGTAAAGAAATCCTCTTTATAAGGTTTAAAGGCATTCAAAGTAATAAGTTTTTGCCTCTTTTATGAGAAGTAGAGCAAAAATATGATAAGCTTTAATTTTTCAAGATAGCAACCATTCATTTGCTATGTTGAAGAAAAAATGTTTACTCATGCTCACTTCATCAAACTACTGGGTTTTGGTTTTTTATTTCCATTTTCTGAAACATCAAGAATGGGTTGCATTGACTCAGCGGCTCTTTGAGTCGGTTTTCTTTTTCTGTTTAATCCCTGTGGAAATAGTGTAGAAACTGTTGCTAAGAGCTTGTGGAAACAGAGGTGATGGTGGATTTTTCACTACCATCCAGGAAGCTCATATTTTCCTTTGGTTCCTTTCCAATTCTGGGCACTATCATGTTTGCTAATAGGAACGTTTTCCATGGATATAAACATTTTTCATTTGTTTTTTTCTCTTCATATTGCTGCTTTCCACATCGGCATAATTAGTTATACTAATTACAATATAATTAGTTATTCTAAGTTCCATATTAAACCCATGTATATTACCAACTGTTCTGCAGAAAAAAAGAGAGATGCACCTTAAAAGTAATCTCTGAAGATCTAAGGCAATATTCTAATGGGTCAGCAGCTACAGCTGCACAGTGGGACTTCCCCAACAGAGAGAAGAGGGGTTTGTTTCTGGTTTCACTGAGGCATGTGCAGTGTTGTTCTGCACCATGGAAACGCTTGTCTCAGTCCCTGCGGTGGAAGTAGTGAAGGATGAGGTTGTTGAAGTGACACAAATTATCTCTCCATTGGAGTGTGAGGTTGACTTTTTCAAGCCCAGTGCTCAGAGGTTGCAGGAGGTTGGTGTCAGCACCAGCTTCTGCAGCAGTACTTAGCATTGTGTGGGCAAAGCCTCCCCCATGTACACACTTTCCAAGGCAACCACTTGTCTTTCTGCAGCTAAACCAAAGCTCTTTGCAAGGCAAGAAGGCAAACTGAGAGAAACAACAAAGTAAAGAGAGAGAAAGCAATCAGCAATCCTGTAATACTTTCCCTGGACTCTGTGGTAAATTGCCTCTTGACTTTAATGGGGCCAAGTATGGGTTCTGGGTAGTAAGGGTATAAGTAAGTAATTCTACCCAGGTATCTGAATGTAAAAATCAGTGTACATGTGATACTAATTTGAGGGCAACGTTTCTCATCATGCTGCAATCCCTTTTCTGAAGCCTGCCTGTAACCTGGACCCTCACATTCCTATTTAAAAAGAAGAGTGTATCAAAACCAGTTACTCATATAGCACACTGCTTGGTTCAAGTTATTGTTTTATTAATTCATTGTAATGAGATAAAGGGAGATCATATAAAACCTAGCCACTTTTAACACCTCAAGTGCTTTTGCCTGTCCTGGTGCTGCTTCACAGGTAATTGATAGGGACACAGCAGTATCTTTGAACAGGGAGCTGCTCGTTCAGGTTACGAAGCACTTTCCAGAGAAGGCGTCCTTTGATAAAACCTATTAGAATTAATTTTTTCCCTTTGGGAGAATGGAGGAACTCTCCTGCTGCACCCGCCTTGCTTCACGCCCAATGCCACGCTGCCTGTGCTGCAGAAGCAGGCAGCTCTGTCAAGCAATATATGCTGCCAGACTGGAGCCAGAGCAACCATCTGGCTAATTAAGGTGTAGCACTGGCGGAGCTGAAGGTGAATCCTGCTGAATACTTACACGTCTCCGTAGGGTATAGGAAGAAAACTAATGGAGCAGAGAGTGATTTGGGCTTGAATGTCATCAGTCCTCTTCTTTCCCCCACTAATTGCTGAATAATTTGAGTAAAGGTTTTAAAGCATGAGAGAGGTTTTTTTTTATCATTAGCCAGTAGCTTTATGAAGTAACATTTATGGTTAACCATAAATCAAGAAGCACTGTGGTCAAAATCCCCCTGTTTTGTTTCTGGCTTAGCCACTGGCTTCATATGTGATGGTGAGCAACACACCCACTGAATACTTCAGGTTCTGATAATAGTTACCATCCTGTGAATCAGGACAGAATATGGTATAGCTTCTTGGGAATCATTAAAACAGGCTTTACTCAAAACAAGAACTGGTTCTTTACTCAAACAACATGCCTGATGAAGTAATCTATGTGAAATTTGTGTTTTAAAATAGCCTTCATATTATGTTCTGTTTAATGTTCTAGCTGTTCTTTAAGGGGAAATGCAAGGGAAAAATATTTTGAAACCCTGTAACTGAGCAGGTCTTTTCCCTCTAATATATTTGATGATAGCATAATAACTTCTATCTATAACTTCCATAGCTAGAATTTGTCTTTGAGCTCATGGCAGGGAGAAACAGCAGTAGGTAAGCACATCAGCTACCAGATTTATCTAGTACTTTTTCTGTGAAAATGTTCTCAAATGACAGTAACCTAGCATTTTAGAAAATTATTGCCTTAGCAAATAATGCAACATGATGAGAATGGATGTCTAGAACAAAACTGCTGATGCTGTGGATCAGTTGTCCACACTATACACCTTCCAGGGGATTTCACTCCAGTTTATTTCTAGATTGGTCTTGAGAACTGAGTTCCCATTAGTGATCTTCCATCTAATGATCTTCCACTTTAGTTTAATTTGCAAAGAATCCAGGTTGTGTGTGCCAAGACAGCTTTCTGGTGCAACTCAAAGCACAGTAAAGTAAGCGTTATAGGAGTTCACTTGCAGAGTGCCCTCCTGATCTGAACTTAAACACTAGTGTAGATACACCCTTCAGTTGATGCTAAATTAGCAGAAAGTATTTGTGGCACATACCCATTAGAGGACTATGCCTTCTCTGCTAAGTGCAGAGGAAATATCTCCAAAACCAGCCTCTGTACTTTAAACCACCCCTAAGGCATATAAGTAGAGGAAATCTGCATTTATCTGTGATCTCAGTTAATTCAAACAGCAGTTATTTGGAACAAATCGTAATCAGTCCTTCCTGTAATGAATGCAAATATTCAGATTGCCAGATGGATTTGAATGAGCGACAGCCTAATTTTTGCTTACAAAAATAATAATAAAAACCTTAAATTGAAATATTTCTGCCCCTCATCTACAGTTTCAGTTAAAAATGAACAACATATGCAACTGTTTTGAGGAGTAAGAGACCCCAGACCACTATGTAGCATTTGGGCCATGGATTCCACCACATGGAGCCTTAATACACTGTGGTGGAAAAGTGTAGTATTTGCATAGAAGGTGTATGCTATAGAATTATCAATCATGTCCATGTATGTTCAATGTTTATATAGTTTCCCCAAAGACCTTTGACTTCAGCAGTCTTAATCAAAAGTGTCTGTTCATTGACTAATATCTAGTATTTATATTTAAAACTCATCAATTCTCAGAGTGAGAAATAACCAAGAGTATTGATCTTGGAGTATGAAATATGACCCTTTCCTAGTAAGTGGAGCTACAGTTGCAATAACCAAAATGTCTTGGGATTAGCTAGAAATCTGCACAAAATTCAATATTACTAGTGGCTTTGCACCTTCTGCTTTATTTGTCTGATTTGACAGAGAGTTTATTTTCATTGCAAAGATGCCATTTCTTAGCTGCTTCTATTGCTGTGTCTGCTTTAGGTGGAAAATAATCTGGCTTTGCTGGAAATTCTTTATTTTCTGTGAGAATTATCACACTCTGAGGCACACCAAGAACAAGGGAAACATTCATATTCACTATGGAACATCTTTTCTGGTGAAGTTCTTGTGTCAGAAGATGAGAGGTGGGGAAAACTGCTACAAACAATAGGCTGTTGAATATCCACTGTGTGTTGTTGCACCGCACAGGAACCAATGGGGACTTTAAAGAACCACAATTCTTTTTTTGCTAGCTTGGTAAAAATATGTCTCCGAGATCAAACTTCCAGACTTATCCAGCCAAGTAGGACAGGGCAATGCATGGAGTAATAGGCAGTGAGACAGACTGAATATGCAAAGGGATTTATTTTTGCAAATTAAGTATCTGTATCATTAATCAAAGGCAATAAATACATCTTCAAGGTGCTGTTCCATAAGAAGGCTGTATCTAAATTGAATACTGATGTCTATAGGATCATATTTATTGCATAAATAATGAAATAATCTCTCAACTTGCCATACAATTGGAGAATCATAGAAATCATAGAATCATAGACTCATAGAATAGTTTGGATTCGAAGGGACCTTTAAAGGTCATCTAGTACAACCCCTCTGCAATGGGCCGGGACAACTTCAACACAGGTTGCTCAGAGCCCCGTCCAACCTGACCTTGAATGTTTCCAGGGATGGACATCTGCCACCTCTTGGGGCAACCTGTGCCAGTGTTTCACCATCCTCATTGTGAAAAATGTCTTCCTATAAGGAAGTCAAAATCTAGTCAAAATTTACCTTCTTTTAGTTTAAAACCGTTACCCGTTGTCCTATCGCAACAGGCCCTGCTAAAAATACTGTCCCCATCTTTCCTAGAAATCCCCTTCAAGTACTGGAAGGCTGCAGTAAGGTCTCCTTGGAGCCTTCTCTTCTCCAGGCTGAACAACCCCAACTCTCTCAGCCTGTCCTCACAGGAGAGGTGCTCCATCTCTCTGATCACTTTGGTGACATCCTCTGGACCCTTTCCAGCTGGTCCATGTCTTTCCTGTGCTGAAGGCTCCAGAGCTGGATGCAGTACTGCAGGTGGGGTCACACCAGAGCTGAGTAGTGGGGCAGAATTCCCTCCCTCGACCTGGTGGCCACGCTGCTTTGGGTGCAGTCCAGGATATGGTTGGCTTTCTGGGCTGCAAGTGCACATTGCCGGCTCATGTCCAGCTTTTTGATCCACCAGTACCCCCAAGTCCTTCTCACAGGGCTGCTCTTGATCCCTTCATCCCTTAGCCTGTATTGATACAGGGGTTGCTGTGACCCATGTGCAGGACCCTGCACTTGGCTTTGTTGAACCTCAGGAGGTTCACACAGGCCCATTCCTTGAGCTTGTCCAGGTCCCTCTGGATGGCATCCCATCCCTCAGGTGTGTCAGCTGCCCCACTCAGCTTGATGTCATCTGCAAACTTGTTGAGGGTGCACTCGATCCCACTGTCTGTGTCATTGATGAAGATATTAAACAGTCCTGGTCCCAGTACGGACCCCTGAGGGACACCACTTGTCACCGATCTCCATCTGGACATTGAGCTGTTGACCCCTACCCTCTGGATGCGACTGTCCAACCAATTCCTCATGCACTGAACAGTTCACCCATCAAATCCATCTCTCTCCAATTTAGAAAGAAGAATCTTGTGGGGGACTCTATTAAAAGCCTTACAGAAGTCCAGTTAGACAACATCTGTAGCTCTTCCCTTGTCCACTGATGTGGTCACTCCACTAGGTTGGTCAGGCAGGACTTGCCCTTGGTGAAGCCATGCTGGCTGTCTCGAATCACCTCCCTGTTCTCCAGGTGCCTTAGCGTAGCTTCTAGGGCCTTGATCTTCCCAGGCACAGAGGTGAGGCTGACAGGTCGGTAGTTCCCAGGGTCCTCCTTGCTACCCTTTTTAAAAATGGGTTCCCTTTTTCCAGTGTCCAGGGACTTCACCTGACTGCCAGGACTTTTCAAATGTTATGGAGAGTGGCTTGGCAGCTACATCAGCCAATTCCCTCAGGACTCTGGGATGCATCTCATCGGGTCCCATAGACTTGTGTGTGTTCAGGTTCCTCAGGTGATCACAAACCTGATCTTCTCTTTCAATGGGAGGGACTTTACTCCTCAAGTCCCCACCTTGCAGTCCATCCGCTCAAGAGGTGTGGGAAGGAACACTGCAGTGAAGACTGAGGCAAAGAAGTCATTCCGTACCTCACCTGTCTCCTCATCCGTTGTTGCCAGTTTGCCAGGTTGCCAGTCAAGTGTCAAGTGGCGCATGTATTGCTCTTGGCCATATTGACAATACAGAGAGTGTAGACTAGAAGCTAGAGGAAACTGCTGTTTCTGGGTAACCCTGATGTACTTCTAAAGAGAGTGAGCTTTCTTTGGAGGAGATATTATCACATGCTCATATCATCAGTCTGTCTTTGAAGCCTCAGTGAGCCCTAAGGCTCCTCAACAGGAATGTGGCTGATAATAAAGCACTGGTTTCTAAGGAGATCTCTCTTTCTGTCTTGCTGTCTTAGCTGCACACATTAATTGTCCTGCTGTTACAGGAATAATTCACTTTGTATAATGCAAGTTCAGGTACTGTCTAGATATGGAAGGTGGGTGTATGTAAGGAAATCAAAATGTCTTCTCTGTTCTAAGACAATAGAAAGCAATAAAGAGCCATTATTTGTCTTTTCTGCTAAACAGAAATTAAAGAAACTCTCTGTGCCAAAGAACTTCTGATTTCAGGGGGACACAAAGAGTCAAAAGTCTTAGCTTTTTTTTTCATTTTTTTTAAATTTCTGACTTATTCTTTTTATCTTAGTTGCATGACATCCCCTTCATGCCTCAGGCTCCTTCAGGTCTCTGTAAAACAGCTATAAAAAGATTGCAGTATAACTTTTCTCGTCAACGAAAATCCTCCTCATCAGATAAATTGCTATCTTGAACAATCCTCTGAATGACAGCCAGCAACCTTGGAGCATGGGGAGGGGGTGAGAAAGGTGAGACTGCCAGGACACTTCAAGATAGGGAAGAGTCTTCATACCATCTACCATCCACCCTGCCTTGCTGGCATTGCCCTCTGCATACTGCATACTCCGTACTGCAGGAGCCAGCTCTACTGCAGTTTACATGACATGGGATATGGTATCTTGAGAGCCCCATGTTTTGAGGTCACAGTAAGTGACAGACACAAGCCAAGAGCTTGCGGTATGCCTCTGCTTTGCTCTTTAGGAATGGAAACTTTTGCTGCTAAACTTTTCTGTGATCTACTAATATTTCAACATCCTCAGGACAGTGCAAGGAAAAGTGAAAATGCTTTGTCTATGAACATAACCAAAACCCAGGTCTCAGAGGAATTCTCAAAAATTATACATTTCACTAAATAATATACTTGACTCTAAGAATGCCTTCAAGTAAGGAGATGATCATGTTCCTCTTGCAGCAATCCCCAGTTTGCCAGCCCTCGAGCACAGCGGCTCAGGCCCACACTTCGGCTTGTCAGCCCTCTTCCCTGCTGCTCCATGCCCCAAAACTGGAAAAAGAGCAAAGAGGGCCAATGGGCTCAGCCGCTCTGCTTGTCTGACCGTTTCTGTTTCAGTTTGGGACGTAATAGAAGGGCAGAGGAAGGGGAGCCCTTATAAATGGATTGTCGTTGGCACTGCTTGTGCTGCTGCACAGAGAAGATTCTGCCAGCTCTTGCTGGGCTCTGTACCTCAGCGGTGAAAAAATGTTAGAGGTTGAAATACATCATCGGAAAGCTAAGCTTGCAAGGGCAGAGTTTTAGTTGTGTGGGTGCAAAGTGGTATTTGTCCATCTGTACTTTGAGGGTAGTGTTCTAAATGTCCCTTAATTTTGAAAAGCTATAGGTGTGATTCCTTCTGATGTTGGACACCCCCACCCATATCTAAATAACTTTGGAGAAGTGAAGCAATACCTTGGGACTCATTCTCCAAGTTTAGGGCAATTTGACCCTTCCTAATCATTTGCAGTGTATACTCTGATGCCAATTCAGGTTCACCAGTTGTTTCCCATCCAGTGAACTGTAAGTTTCCTGATGTGGCAACATCTGTACTCTCCTCTAATAGGAATAATCTAATAGGCAAGGCACACTCTTGGGAAAGCACTTGAGAATGGCCATCCTGGCAGTTGCGGGGAGGGGATACTGAGAAAAGTAGTTAAGGCTTATTAGTCTCAAAATCTTCAATGATGAGGAATTTCTATTCCATGCATCCCTCTACAAACCTATCATAAATTAAAAATGAGGATGCAGTGACAGTTATTGACTATTTCAATGCATAAATTTATGTAATTGAAAAAAATGTACTTCAGAAACTTGGAATAATAGAAAATGCATGCCATTTATTAGCTATTCTAATGAATCATCTTGCTATGAGGGTTCTGGAAAGGCATAAAATGTCTTCTGATTTAAATTTAAGTATATTATCATATATGAGGGCTTGTCAGTATCCGTCAGCACAGGATTTGAAATTGTTTTACAAAAAGGAAATATTGAATCCTCATAACAGACCTGCAAGGTAGGATGATATCGTCAGTTACTCTGAAAGGAGGGGAACTGAGGAGCAAAGGGGCCATGCCACTTGCTCATTTGCTAAAGCCTGAAGAGAAAGCCAGCACTTCTGCTTGCCAGTCTTGTGCTTTGACCACGTGCAATTCCAGCAACTTTAAAGAATTACTGTTTGCGATATGCCTCACTAACATTAAAACCTTGACCTGTCTCACAGGTCCAGGAGGTATAAGTCAGGGTATGGAAATTCACCTCTTAGGTTTACTCATGGCTGAAAACTTGTGAAGCAGTTGTGGGTCAGGTCCTAGACCACTTGTGATCCTTGCTTTAGAGCAGGTGAAACCTTCTCTGCCTTGTGCTGAAAATTCAGTCATAGAGTCATAGAATGGTTTGGGTTGGAAGGAACTTTAAAGATTATCTAGTTCCAACCCCCCTGCCATGGGCAGGGACACATTCCACTAGACCAGGTTGCTTGAAGTCCCATGCAACCTGGCCTTGAACACTTCCAGATTCATCCACAAGCTCTCTGGGCAACCTGTTCCAGAGCCTCATCACCATCATAATGAAGAATTTCTTCCTTATATCTAATTTAAATCTACCCTCTTTTAGTTTAAAGCCATTACCCCTTGTCCTGTCACTACAGGCCCTTGTAAAAAGTCCCTCTCCAGCTGTCTTGTAGGCCCCCTTTACAAACTGGAAGGCTGCAATAAGGTCTCCCTGGAGCCTTCTCTTCTCCAGGCTGAACAACCCCAAGTCTTCCAGCTTGTCCTCAGAGGAGAGGTGCTCCACCCCTCTGATCATTTCAGTGGCCCTCTTCTGGACCCTTTCCTACAGGTCCATGTCTTTCCTGTGCTGAGGGCTCCAGAGCTGGATGCAGTACTGCAGGTGGGGTCTCAGCAGAGCTGAGTAGAGGGGCAGAATCACCTCTCTCGACCTGCTGGCCACACTGCTTTGGGTGCGGCCCAGGATACGGTTGCCCCCTTCTGGGCACATTGCCGAGTCACGTTGAGCTTTTCATCCACCTGTACCCCCAAGTCCTTCTCAGCAGGGCTGCTCTCAACCCATTCTTTGCCCAGCCTGTATTTGTACTTGGCATTGTCCTGACCCATGTGCCCTCTGAAGTGGCTTTTCCCCTTGTTGACGGCTAAGGAAGTGAAAGAAAGGAAGAGGCATATAAGTGCATAGCTCTGTATTATCAAAGGATCATCTTTATCCTGACCTGATTTTCTAAGGAATGGTTTTGCAGTAAGATGGAGCCAGGGCAGCAGCCCTATTCAACTGAAGACTCCAGACCAGTATGTATGGGAAGAAGGCAAGCCTGCTAAACAGGTCAGATCACAGGGTCCTATCTGTTACCCAATCTGTAAATCACTAAATGCTCACCAGAAATTTGCTAGAGTAAATAACAACTCAGGATGAAGTGGAAATTCTGCTGCTCTTTCTCAGTTGATGGACTTGTGAGTGTTTCCAAGCCGCCACGTCTGGGTGTGCACCCTGACTGTGTCTTAGCACCATCTCAGGGTGATCTTTCCTGGTTGTCTGCCAGCAGCCTTCCTCAGGATTTCTGGGCAGCATCGGCTGCAATCAAGCCTCACCACCCTGGGCTAGAGGCCAAGCACAGATTCCTCTGATTGCACCTACTGCTTTTTTTAATGCTTTCCTCTTAATTATCCAGATTTCCTACTAAAGTAAGTGGAAGGTGTGAAGGATTAAGCCATCTGCACTTCAGGCCCTAGAGCTGGAGCCTATGTTAAGAATCATGTGCTTGGCATTTGGGTTTCACTCCAAACAAATAAAAACTGCAGCTCAAATTATGCTGATAAGGTCATCACTGTTCCAGAAGGATTCCTGCAGAGATGGCTCCATTGAGGTGTGTTTCTCACCTGTGGAGACTTGATATGACTATACTGTAATTAAGAGGACACCTGCCGATCCAGTGCGTATGAAATATCGAAACCTTCTATGAAAAAATTCAACATTCAGGCAGGCGATTTTCCTACTCACTGTATGCCTGGCAATAGATATGTTGTTGCCGAGTGGTGTTGCACTGCAGAGTATGTCTGGGCCAAGATTTCTTTTTCTACAGATAACTGGAAATTCATGGCAGTTACATTCATAGGATTGAAGATAAAATTACAACTTGAGAATATTTCATTCAAATAGATCCAGATCAAGGGCCAAATTCTCAGCTAATTTATGCAAGGTTAACTTTGAGATTAGTCCTGTCAAAGGCTGTTCATCTGTATTATTACTTAAACCAAATTATATTACGTTATCCTGTTATCAAAAAAATAAAGTAACTTCATTGGATCTATGTATCATTGCTCATCTTTGAGCAGCATCACACCTGAGACAGGCTTGTCTCACACACAGACACACACCATATCCAATTGATGCCACCTTCAGCTTTATTCCATCCTCTCTGATGACTCTCCTGTGTTTAACAAAATATTTTTTCCATTTATTTTTTGTTTGTTTTTAGAAATGAAAAGCCAACTCCCAAAAGAAAACAAAAACACAAAACCCCACCACAAAATCCATCACTTGCATTTACGAAATATCTTGCTTGTTTAAAAACAGTTATAAAGGAAATCTCAGCATTTTATAATGAAGAGTGTTCCTGTGGTGATTTCAGTCTCATTATTCAATTATGTGTCCCTATCATTGCCATAATATGGATATGACATATGCATAAATGGAAATAAATTAGGTAGAACTGTCAGGGCATCCATTTCATCTATGAATTTCTAATCTATTCAAAGACTCTTTCTCATTGGGTTCTTGTATTTTCAAGCTTTAACTGCTGCCAGAGAGATGGTGCAGCTTAACTGTCACGGATAAATAGAGGAAGTTTTACAGCAAATACCTTGTTGGTATCTACATGTCTGTGGGTAGGATTCAGTTCTTTAAGACTGCAATTTCCAATACCATTTTACATTTCCTAGGACATGCTACCTGGCCTCCATTTGGCACTGCAAACAGTGCATGTTTCCCAGGGTCTGTAGGTGTTTAGGCAACTAAATCCAGTGCTTCAGATACGGTACATGATGTTCTACTATTCATGCGAGAGAACATGAGGGATGGGCCCTGATGAAGGTATGGTGAAAAAAAAAAAAAGAAAAGAAGCTTTGTAGGGGCATCTTATGAAATTATTCTGAAATACCAAGGACAAGGAGAGCAGTCCTACTGGAACCACACCTGAAACTGTAGGGGTGAGCCAAATTAAGAAATTAGGAGTGATACAGGTCAGGTAACCCTGGATGAAACTGTTCCAGTTAGCAAAATCATCCTGTGTGCTGTTCCTGCCCCTGATTCTGAAGGACTTACTTTCCTGCCATGTGACTGTCCAGCAACAGCAAGAGTGTTGACTTCTCAGTCAAATAGAACTGATAGCTTTTCCCTCATTTCCTACAGGAAGCACCTTTTTCTAAGGTACCAGGGAGGAGAAAGGAAATTTGATATCACACCATATAATTTTCATTCTTTGAAATTATAGGCAGTAAATAAGGTCTGAATTGACTTAATCCGTGCTCTGGATGTAGCTGTTATTTGATTTAGGATAAATACAAGCTACGATTGTAACAGACTGGCTGGGAAATCCAACCTGCTAATTTTATGTTTCATGAACAGGTATGGGCTCTCTGGTGCTTGGACGAAAGCTTTGTCTCTCAGAAAGTGTTTATTCAGTGCTTGTCATCACAACCAGAACTGCACACCTTGAAAATCATATTTCCTGGTGTGTTTGTCATGCTGAGGGGAAGGGCGCTACGGAACCATGAATAGTTACTGAATGACAGGTTAGGAAATTAATAATAGACATATACATTTTTTCTTTCCTTAAACATGGGACATGCTGAGAATGTCATGCAGGTCCTTGTAAGTGAGGGACACTCAGGCATACTATTTACTACTTATGTCATCTCTGGCTCTTCCCCATACCCAAATGATCCTGCTTGAGCATTACGTTTCAAATGCGTTAGTTCTTGTACTTTACTTACCTGTCTTGAAGCAGTGTCAACTGACGTTATGGGTGAATAATGCAACAAACTTAAAACCATGCCCTCTGGCAAAAAACCCAACTTTACAAGGCAAGTAGGATGAATCATATATAAAAATCTTTAAAATATTTAAAAGTATGCCTGAAACCACCCCTGAATAAGCTTCCTTTAGCAATTCGGAACCTATGGTAGGATTATGAAAGCTAGGCCATGTGTCTAGGTTCTTCACAGTCAGTTATTGCTGCTATTTGAGTAGATGACATCAAAATGACTTGTCAAAAAGGTAAGGAAAGAAACTAGGGAAAAACTGTCATTAACTTAGGTCTTCATGACTACACCCTTGTTCCAGGATAGAGAGCTAAACAGCATGGAAGCTTGGTGGCTAGTGCTTTTTGACAGTATTTTGATGGCCGTGGGCGTTGCCTAAGAATCCTAATGCCCCAGTAAACCTCTATTTCATACGCACATTTCTAAATGTGAGTCCTGGTGGTAAAGGGATGAATTCTGCCAGGTATCAGACTTCACCCTGAAAACTGCAAGCGCTTTTTCTTTGATCTTGTCTTGTCTGCCATCCTTGCAACACTGAATAAGCCGGTATGTTGTGGTTATCTGTGGGAGGAGAAAAAAGAGACTACAAGAGCAGATAGGTCTGTTTGAGCACTCTATTTCTGAAGACCAAGAAGAGCAGCAAGTATCTTCTCTCTGTACTGTGCACACTCCTGCCTTTGGGGAAAGGAAGAAAGAAGAGTCAACACAGCACCCACTTTAATAGCTAAGCTTAATTCACTGTCAAAAATATTAAAGACATGACAATGCTCTACAATCACATTAAGAAAAATATTGTTCCTGTTTCAGTGACTGTCTCATGAGGATCTGCAATTGTAAAATCCTACCTGTGCTGGGTAAATTGTAAAATCCTACCTGTCCCCTGTTACTTAAGGGAAACTATCCCTGAAAGAAGGAAGAAGCAGGGAGTTCGCAGCACTAGTAGCTGGCTGCACTCATCTTTTCAGCCCTGTTGCTCTCTAGGGGGTGGTGCAATTGGCAGTGGGGACGATGGCTTTGTTCTGCTCTGCAGGGACATTGAGCATGATGTGCCAATCCGGAGAAGCTATACCAGCTTGTATGTATACTTCAGAGAGGTCTTCTTTTTCACCAGGAAATTTTGACCAGGTTGCCTGATGTCTAGAAGTCATGGAGAAAATGTCTTGCTCATCCTGGGTATATGAAACATGCACAGTAATATGCATATGTTCTGTGGGTGATACACAAAAGCTTCCTCTTCCCTTTGCAACCTGGATGAAGTATGATGCTATTTAGCATGGGTAAAGAAATCAGAAAATGGTCATCTGAAAATTATTAGTCTCCTCCCTGCAGGTCAATGCTTAGCATGGCTGTACCTGCTTCCACCAGCATGTAGAGCTGTCTACAAAAGTTGATACCAAAAATACACCGAGTAATTGCATTTCTCTTCTGTTGTGTATTACAGACAACTGATGTTGAAAACAGATGTAGTTTGAATGCACTTTACTGGTGGTAAATATGAACTTGGGTATATGCCAGGCAGAAGTTGTATTATTGGAATTTTCTAGACATGATGTGTTTTTTGAGCATCTCAATTTTAAGTCAGTGACTGAAGATGTTGTCAGGTTCCTTAGTGTGGAACCTAAGGCATAGTTGAAAGGAAGTAACAGTATTTATTATTGACTCTGCCACCTAAAAGGTCAAGGTGGCATGTTTTCCACATGTTTTGACAGCCTCTTTGTATCTCTTTGGTGATGATGGAAAAAAGCACTGATGTAGATGGAAGTTCCAGCAATAAATATTGTATGTTCTTTATTCCTGGCCCAGAAGAAAAGGTGAGTTTTAATGTATTTCTTGTAGCATGCGGAAAGCACTTCTGTATATCACCAGTAGCCATCATCATAAAGCTGCAGCTTTAGGCACTACTTTATTCCTAACGATAATAATTCAAAGCTACAAAGAGTTTTTTTAGACTCTCTGAGAAAGTAGCAAAAGCTCAGCAGGAGCAGAAGCTCTAGATGCCCTAGAGCTTTCTTTTGAGCAGGAAATCAAAAAGTGTCATGTTCTGAGCTCTCTGCATTTGGCGATTTCCCTGACCTTGTGACACAGTCCAAGGGAAGAAATATCAGCAGTGTCCATCTGCAAGATAGCATTTAAGGAAATAGCAAGGATAATTTTTTTACCAATGACATATCTGGGATGCAAATTCTTCTGATACTTATCAGTAGTAATCCTGTGTCCCGGTGATTCCACAATCATTCTTCTATAGTAAATAGGCATAATTTCTGGAAGTATCTGCAGACACAGACTGATCTTCAGAATGTGGCATGGGCCTTGTACCTCCTCTGAAAAGATATGCGTTTTGCTTGATTTGATGGAATTTGCATCGGGGTGAGGCACAGTGCTTGTGCTGTTGGGTCAGTACTGAAGCAGCACTGTCCACTTTGATGGCCTCCCACTCTGGCCTCTGGGATTTCAGAACGAATTAATGCATCTAGTCAGCAGGGAGAGATGTTGGACCAGAGTCTTCTGGAAGGATTTCCCCCCAGCTGCTCTGGAGCTAATTTCTTGTGAAATTTGCTGAGTCTCTGAACTGTTTAAAGTGCTAAGAATGTTTTAGCAGTTGAGCCCCCTCTGCCCCCGCTGGAGTTACTGTGCTGGAAGCAATGACTTCATCACTGCAATGGACTTCATCTAAGCAGAAATTGTTCTTTTTCTTGTGTGTGTTTGGGAAGGGGAGCTGCTCAGTTTTTTCTGTCTGTGTTAAAAGTGGGTCAAAGCCAAAAGACTGGGAACTGCACTGCGTGTTGAGCATGTCAGGGTGCATGTGGTTGCATTTAGAACATGACCATATTGCATTTATGCTCTGAATACTCCCCAGTGTGCTCCTCCTTTGGCCTAGAACCAACTAGAAGTAAATTTTTTCCACAGGTATTGGATTTGTTTATGATACTGAAGTTATGTGGATGGTTACTGAAAATGGTTTATTGAATCCCATTGCAGTGGGGCAATTAAGTTGTTCTGTGTCGGTGAGATAATGTGTATACAGTGCAGCTGTGGTTCAGCAGCGGAACAACATCCCCAAAACCTGGAAGCCCAGGTACTCTGTGCTCTCCAGAATCTAACTGTACTCCAGATTACTATACTGAAGAAAGTGTTAGCATACAAGTAGGCGGTAATTCCACATTTTCATAATTTCCCTTTACAAGGATACTACAGGTGCCTGTTCTGCAGTCTACTGGTTCAAAAACATCATGGGACATCCAGCCAGTGAGAGCTTCCATCTCCTGGCTGTGCTGTAGCAGATGGTTCTTTCGGGATTTTCATCCACAAAATGCAATTGAATACACTGGGATTCCTCCCTCATGTCCCTGACAGATCCACAGGCTAGGGATGAGGAAAGAAAAGATCATTATGTGATTGCTCATTGCAGCTCTGACTGCCTTGTGCTTCACTTGTTCATGAGGTCTCTCCTGGTGGCACAGTTCTAATCTAGGGCTTCCAGACGAAACTATAAATACTGGCCTTTGGACAACTGACTCTATGAATGCAGGTGATAATCTCCTGTGTGATGGCAGTAATTGCCAGCTGCTTCTCTTTTTTGGAAAAAAAGCACACTTATAAAAGGCATGAATGCTTTATTTGGCCACAAAAGCATTCAGAAAAATGCCCTACATGACAGCAGTATTCAATGTGTTAAAATAGACTGCATGAAAAAAAGTGTTTTCCTTCTGTTCAGTAAGTTGGTACAGCTCCTATTAGCTACTGCATTAGGTCACCCGGGTGTGTGCTGCATGACATGATGTGACATAGCTTGAGAGCAATGGGCGCAGCACTGCTTCTCGCCACTGCAGAGCGGTACCTTGGATGCTTGGACAGCAGCTGCTGCAGTTATTAAATCCTCTCTGTTATCTGCAGTTAGGCAAGTGACCTAGCACTTGCATTTAATAGCAAATTGTTCTCTTTGTGCCAGCTTGGGGAAGCAGTTTTCTTGCAGGGCACCTCCACTGCCATTGCATTAGAAACTCCTGTTGTGCTGTCTGCTGAGAGCTGACACTCGGCGAGTGTTCAGAGACAGCGCGGCAGTGAGTGTGATCAGCCTGAGCATACTACCGCGTGTGCCAGGCCATTCCCACTGAATTAGGCAGTTGTATTCCTCCACAGGAGTATTTAAACAGCAAGTGTAAAAACAGAAGCCTCATGGCTATCCACGGGTATTGAGAGTTCTGCACAAACTTCTTAAACCATAATGTTGAACCATTGCAGGAAATAAATTTTGTGAAAACTGTGCTAAGAGGGCACCTTTCAAAAATTAAAAGTTTGGGAAACTCTTTAAGATAATGAGATAATAAGATTAACCCAATCACCTTTGAGGTCACCAGCAGTATTACAACCACATTTCCATTGGTTTAGATTATTGTACAGTTTTGTAGTTCAATAAACTTTAGGTTGTACATTTTTGGTTATGTCTTATTCTTGTTCGATGGTGTGTAAGACCTTGCCAGAAATCAAGGGTAAATGTTGTTCAAATAGGTAACAGAGAAGGTTGTACCTGCCCTGATCATTATGAAGCTATTTCCAGACTGTAAAATTTATTATTCTCTAATGACAACGTGCGTGTTGAAGTGGAAAAAATATCAGGGCCTGATCCATGTCCTTTTTGGCTTCGTTGATGTTAGTGGACTACAAGTGAAGATACTAGATTGCAAATGCTACCAATATACTATTTTATTTAAGAACAAAAATGTGCCTTACTTCAGATATTTTATGGATGCCTGTTTTAGGTACAAAGGAAGAAAGTATGTGAGGCGTAACAAATGTCAGGTATTGTTATGAGTGTTAACTGTGGTCAGACTAGTGGCCTCCCCAAACCAGTCTGTTGAATTAAAACCCTTAGTTACTTGGTTCAGACTTTTTTATTCCTTCATTTTTTTCAAAAGCCTTGATGTTGTCATCTCAATTCAAACAGTGTCTGCTCCGTGTAGTTGCCTGACATTTTCAATTACAAATCTTGCTTTGTATGGTTTGAGCTGCTTCAAGTATATTGGAGAGGAGAGTGTATGGCTGCTGCCCACTGGGACCAGCATGGTAACAGGACAGATATTTTATGAGGCCACTTTATGAATGACTGCATCAATAATATTCTGCTATAATGAAGGTTCAGGCAATTAAAGAACAAGAGGAAACATACTGCACATTATAGGAGTCAAACAAAATTCAAGGTGGAATGCACAAACACACACTGGGCCATTGGATTGCCTCTTTCCTCATTGTATTTGACCCTTTGTTAGACCGGTCCATTTCTGTGTCCTAACTTCCACCATATCCCCTGAGAAAGACAAACATCTTGCCAGGTGGGTGCAGTCTAGGGGATGGAGTTGTGGCTTGGGTAAAAATGGGCTAGATGATTGGAAAATATGAAAAAAGTTGTTCTTGCTGTTCTCAGGCCCTGTGCATATGCCTCTCTAGGCAATGTGCATGGCTTGCGGTGCAGCTCCCTGCTGCCAGCCCCGGTTTTGTGCTCTGGGGGTCATGAGAGGATGTTGGTATTTTCCTAATCACGAGCACCAGGTCTGGAGCAGAGTGAGACCAAGCCAGGAAGCTGTTAGAGAGCCAGCGTTAGGCTACTGTCATGGTTATGATGACTATTTTGCATTGAAGGGTGAATTGGAGCATCATAGGTGGAAGCTGGAAGGGAACTGTGGCCAGAGAGAGACAGAAGTGAACTAAGAGGTCTGGCCTGGAGGTTACGGGCTGACAGCTGGGTATGCACGTCCTTCTGTGGGTCACTGATACCCAACTCAACGGGTTTAAAAGCAAGATTAAGGTGAAGCCTCAGGTGCAATATTTCCTCTATTAAATTTGTAAACTGGCCTTTCTTATCTGTGTTGTTTAAGTAACTGAGAGCCCATGCTCTGTACTGGAGTCAGAGGGGATATGTGAGTCCAGACCCCTTTCTTTCTTGCCACGTTTAGAAGCAGCTACAATACGAGCACTTGGGATCAAACTGGTAGTGCCACAGCTAAGTAAGTATCTAGGTCTCTGCTCCCCTGACAGGGGCTTGCAAATATTTGAGCCATCAGACAGACAAGTTGCAACAGGAAGGAAAAAAAACCCAGGATACTGAATTGCTCTGAAAGCCTGGGGAGACCTAGTGACTGAACACGCATGTGAAGCAGGGTAGTGCTGCAGTCGCCATGGCAGCATCTCAAAATTGTACAATAATATTTTGAAATGTAATATAAATTCTAATTTTTCAGTCTTAACCCATCAGATCAGTTTTACTATAAATATCCACACTATCCAGTCTCTGAAAGAACTAAGGCTGACAGTTTTTTTAAGACTGTCCAACCAAAGACCTAAAAATGCAATTTATATTCCCTGCCAAAACACAGTCCTTCAATTAGAAGAACAGAAGGATTTTGATTTTAGGCAGGCAAAAACAAGGATATGTAGAGGTTACGCAGGGGACATGATCTGCACTTTCTCGTATGGCTGGATTGTGGCAGCCTTCATTTGCCCGGCGTCTGAAAACACTAGGGCTTTGTAGCCATGTACACAGGCATGGTTCTTCCCATGACTAGCTACACTGTAGATCAACTACAGCTGTGAAGGAAAGGAAAGAATATATACAATAACCTAGGTTAGAGGGAAGCATTAAATTTCTTTAATAAACTTTCATTCACCTTTTGCAGCCACTGACATATTTAAAGTAGCTTATTTATCAAAACCCATGCATTGTAATGAGCTTGCAGACCCTCCAGGAGTTTCATCCAGTCCTGCTGTCTGACAGATGGAGATGTGCAGATGGACCCCATCTAGCCTCCAAGGTGGTCGACTCTGGCCCCAAAGCTTTGTAGCTGCTTTGTAGCTTGACCTTCTGCCTGAGCTAGGTGTACTCACCCAGGCTGGATTAATCGAATTTCCTCCTCCAGCCAAGTGTCTGGCTCTAGACTTTAGTTTATATACAAGAGGGACAAATTAGCATTTTCTGGTCCTTGCTTTCCTTACCATGTTCTAGGAGCCATTTCTGCATGAGTTTGTGGGAATGGTCTCTGTGGGTGCCCATGCATACGAATGGAGAAACAGTTACCAGAAAACAGGAGGCTGAAAAGAGGCGAGTTCGCACAGAGAAGTAACGTGTGAAAGCCTCCCGAGAGCTGATAAGCACCAGAGACTTGTGGTGCTGTTGAATCCACAAGAACTAATAAACTCAGGACACAAAAAGGCTGCTTGAATCTGTCCGAAGCCCTCAGCATGCACCGGTGTCACCACGGTGTATAACTCGGACCACAACCGAGAAGTCGGTGGCTGCTACCTGCAGACAAAAACTACAGGCTTAAATACACACCTGGTGAAACAAGGGACCCCAAGGGCTCTGCTGAACCCACTGGTGTGTCAGGAGGAGCCCCCATGTCTGAGGAACCAGCTGGGGTCGTCCCCCCAGCTGTTGCTCCAAGCAGATGACTGGGAGCATGTGTGCACACTCAAGGGAGTAATTGAACGTGCTCTGTGGCGGTTGTCTGGTCTCCGTAATAACAGCTGGATTCCATTCAGAATAACAGCCTAACTGAGAAAAGGTGTTCTAATGAATATCAGCTGTGCTCTGTGTCTCCACCTGACTTTATCCTCTGTTGAGGAAGTTCACAATAATCTTACTGGAACTGCTGAAAAGTTCCCGGTGGAAAACATGCCCTTATTCATCAATGTGCAAATGTAACTACTATGCAAAAAGCTGTAGCTCATTTTGAAGTTATTTGCATTTGTGGTGTAACTCTATGTACAGACGCTATTAGGTCTGAAATATTCACTTAATCATTGCAGACCAGATTTTCTAACCCCACTCCCATTTTTGCCCCTGCATGCAGGCTACTTGGATGTCTGAACCCCGGGTTGCTCTTGCAGACTGGACGCTTTGAAGCCCAGATGAGAAAAGTTTTGGGCAGACATGAAGTGGTGTCCCTGATAAACACCAGGAGCCCAGTTTTATGCCTCTGACGGAAAGCAACGGGCTACAATCTGTCAGTCAGGCATGACAGCTCTGACCCATGCTAGAGTTACTAATTAAAAAAAAAATCAGCTACTCGTGCTCTTGGCAAGTTATATATTGCCATCTGTAGTAGCGGATAGGTCACAGACAGCATTTTTTTAGAAAATGAGAGTATTTCATTCTTTCCGATATCCGCAGAAACATTCAGGTGTTGCTAGCAGCTTTGCTGTTAATTACATTTACAACCAAAGCAAAATGAAATAAATACATAGAGCACGAGATAATTACAAGATGCTGAGAATGTCGGATAAGTAAGTGAATAATCAATAAACAAATATTTCTGGGAACTGGAGACTCTGATTATCAAACAGAGACACCAACTCGGTGACTCAGGTGCTGGGGCTGAGCCCTTGGTCTCCCAGAGGAGAGATGGTCTCCCAGAGGAGAGATGATCTCCCAGACCATCTGCTGGCCCTCTGCAAATGTTTCAACTGCCCTGAACACATATGCATAGCCAGCATACAGTGAGAGAAGCTAGATGCCATTTTTTGGTCAAGTATCTTCCCAGCCCTGCTGGTTTGCACGCGGCGTCTCCTTTGGCCTTGCGTGGCGGCCCCAGCTCTCAGGTGCCCACTGCAGGTGTGAGCGGCGGCTGACGTTGCGCCATCTTTACCCCTCGTAGCTCAGAGAGCCCCAGCAGAAGCCTGTGTGCTCCAGCTCCGTTCCAGGGGAAGGGACGGCTCCCCCTCCGCCGGCAGCTGTGCGGGCGGCAGCAGCACACCTCCGCACGCCGGGCTGCCGCTGCCTGCCTTTCGTCCACAGCCACATCACGCACGCTTTGCAGCCGCCACCGTCACCCGTGCGCCTGTGGCTGCTCCCTGAACACCAGGTCCCTTTCCCTTCGAGGCTGGGTTTGTCTCGGGACACCCTCCCCGAGGTTGGGGTTTTCCTCCTGTGTTTCTGGGCCCCTCCTTCAGCTGGAGCGAGCAGCGCTCCCGCCTTTACCCGGTGCCGGTCCCCTCCGTGACGCAGAGCCCCGGGCCCGGCCGTCTCCAGCCCACCGGCAGCACCTCCCCAGGCCCCGGGCGAGGGGCAGGAGGGCTGAACTGCTGGCCCGCGGCGAGAAGTGACGGACAGCCCGATAACCCACGGAGACCGGTGCGCAGCACCAACGATAACCGGCAGCACCGGTTATCCGGTGCTCCCACCTGAGGAAGAGGAGGAAGAAGGCTCATGCTGCTGCATTTGAACGCAAGCCAAAGGCTCGCCCACAGCCGGTTTCAGGCGGAAAATTTAGATGTGGTCTTTGGTCTTTTCTATTTGTATCACAGATGGTGAATACATTACCCAGCTTGTCCCATTTTTTAGCCGTGACTGTGTATGTTTTCTACACGTCCTCCTCCCCTTGCAGAGGCTCCCAGCGCAGGCAGCTTTCTCCCCAAACCTGAGCTGATCGGGAGCTACAGTCACACGCTCAGTGATGGAAAAAGTGAGGCATGTTAGAAAGTGGGAAGGTCACAGTTTCAAAAACAACTCCCTGTCCATCGTGCTTCTTATAAGCCCTCTTTTTTAAATCTTCTTTCTCTCCAGGGGCTGATTCTACCTTGTCGTTTGTAGAGCATCTGGTATTACCACACGCAAGTGTGGAACCCTTGGCATTACCATTGTAGAAACGCTTTTTTAAATGTTTTTGATTTAGGAGAAATGATATTATTTCTCTCTGTTTATATGCTAAGATCCTCTCTCTGACATTCTGGGTAATTAAAATACATATAGCAGAAACAATAATTAGGAAAAAATTACATTTTTATGCATTTCTGTATAAAACGTGAAATACATTTTCTGTATAAAACATGAAAAGATGTGCAAAGAGCAAAGATGTTTCACAGTTCCAGAAATACTTACAATTACGTATTCTTTCTTAATCTTCCAGTCAATCCGGAGCACTAATATGCTTAGTCAGAAAATTCAGTTGATCAAAGCAAACCTTAGCTTCCAGCTTAACATTAAAACCTAAAAAACGGTATGTTGATTTAAAATAAGCAGGCACACCCTAGAGGTAAGTATGAAATGCCACAGTCTTATACAGGACTGAATTTAATGTGATAATGACATGAAATACAACGCAGAAAAGCATTAATAATAAAAAAAATAAAAATCTTATTCTAAAAAGTGCTGCCTGTTCCATGTTTACACATATGTTAGAGAGGGATTTATTGTTCACAAAAGAAAAGCTATGAAAATATATTCAGGCTTTTTAGCTGCTAAAAGCACCATGGAGAATTCAGAGGAGACAAATATGTGCTTTTTTTGTCACCAGGGGAGGGGGCTGTTCTGATGTACGATTTGGGAGCCTCGGAGAACTGTTTATTTTGGGACAAGTCGAGGACCGAATCACGGAGAGTCACTTTTTATTCTGTTTTACTCCACTTCTCTCCGGGCAGGAGCCGCGACCCGCAGGACGCCCGTTTGCTGGCGGGTGCTGCTCACCGCTCGTTGCCCCTCGTTGCACAGCCCGGCCCCGGCCGCGCCACCCGCTGCAGCAGGCAGTGGAGAGCAGCCTGTTTCACCGGACCCCCCAGTAATTCACCGTGCTCGGATGCCGCGGATCCTCGTTTCCAGCTGTTTCAAGTGACCGGTGCTGGCCTGGGGAGGGGTCGCAGCGTCGCACCTGCAGCGCTTTGGGCAGCAGAAGAAATTCCTCTTGCTTCCAGATCCGTACAGGCTTTCCTGGTGAAATCAATCAACGCCCGTTGACCTCAAGTTTCCTACAGACTCAGGGCTTCTGGCTCAGGTGGGCTTTGCGATTTTGGCGTGCATGGTCCCGGACTGGCCTTTGGACGCTGGGAACAGCTTGGAGAGAATTGGCTGTATTTGGGTTTCCATGTCTTTTGTGGAGACGCAGCGTTTAAGTATTAATTTTTTCTGCATGAATTTGCACAGGAGGCAAACACAGAGGTCAGACTCTGCCACGTTGAATCATGAGGGCCTCTTAGTTCTGCCTGCCCGCCTGCTGATCAAGGTTAATAAGAGCTGGCAAGCTCCAGAGGCCCAGTTACACTGATTGCTTTAAAATCTTTCAAAGGCCACATTGGTATCATGAGTAGAATCAACTGTGCTGGTCTCATTGGAGTTACCTTTGCTTGCCCCAACTGTCAGTTCATCTATTAAATAGATGAACCTGCTGCTGAAATAAACCACCTTTCTTAGGTCATTATCGATTTAAGCTGAAACTGCATTGAAATGGGGATTGAAATCATTTGAATAAATGGACAGATAGAATGTCCACTTGTGTTGTAATTTTTATTTTGCACCTTCGACATCTGCAACGCAAAGTTTTAGAATTGAATGAAATCTCCGTCTTCTGTGGCTGACACCAGACACCGCTGTGACACGGGGAATGAAGGGACTCTTCCTTTCACACTAGGGATGTTGCAAAAAAATCGATCATTAAACAGAATTTTTGTTCCACCAAAAAAGTCTATGGAGCACCTTCAGCTTGGCTCAGAGAGGTGACCCCTTGCTTCACACCTGAGCTGAACTTCTCAAGTCTGCATTGCTCAGCTACAGCCCAAGGCCCATATTCTCACAAGAAGGAAGGCAGCATTCAAGTTCAAGAGCACAGCCCCACAACCTCTGCCTATGCCCTACACACTCAAAAGTCACAAGCCCCTGAGCTCTTGCTACTGAAGTTCTTGGTGTTCTGCTGCTGCTCGTGCCTGAAATCACTTCCGTATTGCACGGCCGGGTGTCTCCACGCTCATTTCGCATCTGCACTTTGACTAGAAATCAGAATCTCTTCAGCTTAATCCTGGACGCAGCATGCGAGCATAGTCCGGCGTAGCTAGCACAGATAGCTGCTGTCCTGAGTTCAGGATACAATTTAAATGTGATTTCATTTCAAACCAGTAACAGTGTGGCTGAGGGAAGAATGGGAAGAGACCATCCACTTTTTCTAGAGACTGCAAAGGTGAATGTAGTATTGTCTGTGCTTTAAAAGAGCAACTCTGCTGCCTGTTCTGAAAAAGATGGCTCAGATGTTTAAGTCCAAAGTGGGTACTGAGCTTTGAATACCAGGCTTACACAGGTGCCAGTCTCAGGTTACAGAGAAATGCCTGCATTCAGGGGTGAAAACAGGACTTCTGACACCTCTTCTCAATATTTCTGCCTTAGAGGACTCCCTCCTCAGCCTCCTGTCTGGCAGGAATCCTGTTTGGAGGTGGTTCACAGCCCCAGCGCACCTCAGCAGAGCCCACCTACGTAAAGCCATCCAGGTCCTGCATCCAGAGGATGGGGAAGATGGCAGAAGAAATACCACGTGGGAGTTCCCAACAGAGTGCCTAAGGGCCAGCCACCCTCATCCTGATGCCAAGGCAGGGCAGGAGGATAATCCTCTGCACTACATGAGGCTCCGAGGTGTATTTTCACCTGCTGGGTACCAGCACCAAGTGACTGCAGAGCGGCGATGCTCTGGAGGAGAGGGTTCATGCCACTGGGTTAGCTGCCCAGCGTTAACCTGGTCTCTTAGCCTGGACACTGGGCTGCCTTTTGGCTATCAAATACTGATCTAAAAGAAGACATATGTAACCCAAACTATTTGATGGCCAAGCAGTCGCAGATGCTGCCATCACAGCTAAAGCTTTCTGGCAATGCTATGTTAACGCGAGTCAGTGTGGGAGGGAGCAGAGTACCGCTTTGCCCTCGGTGCTAATACTTTTGGTTAAGCATAATCCAGCTGAAGGTCTTTTCAGTACAGCAGGGTTCAGTGGAGGACTAGCTGAGTGTGCTGGTTCAGAGGGCACTAATGCAATTGTGTGATTAATTTACGTCTGTGCTTCTGTTCGCTTTGAAGGCTGCGCTCGGTGGAGACGGGCAGTGTAGCACGGTCTGTCACTCCTACAGTGCTCCCTGTCCTCTGACAAAGCTGACTGCTGGCCTCCGAGAGCTGTCTCCTTCAGAGCAAGAATGAGTCACTGCCCCTGGGTAAGCACTGAATGCTATGATGACACTCACGATTGAAAGACAGTGAGGTGGGACAAACAAGGTAATTTCTTAATAGATATTTATTTCAAGGAAGCATGTTGGGCTTAATCCTTCTTCCACTGATGTTAATGAAAGTTTTCATTGACAAAAAGCTCTGCAGCATCTGTAATGTATTTTGACATCTGTGGATGAAAGGTTCTAAATAATAGCTGAGGAGTATGTATTCCTCAGTGGAACATGAGCTAGCCCGCTGGATAAATTAATAAACGCATAGTTATGTTAAGTATGGTAAAATGCTTCTGATGCTCCACGCTTAAACTTGACATGTGGACAAACGGAAGCTGAGGAGTTGGTTTATTTTATTTTACTTCATTTAATTTCATTACATTTCATTTCTTTTCATTTTATTAACATTTCATACTGGCAAGGCTTCCTTGAAAAATCTCCAAGTGCTTTCAGTTTTAAGACATTAAATCTCCAAACAGAGACAAGTATTTTAACTGAGTGGTGCAGTGGACACGCCTGAGGGACAGGATGCCATCCAGGGGGACCTGGACAAGCTCAAGGAATGGGCCCGTGTGAACCTCCTGAGGTTGAACAAGGCCAAGTGCAGGGTCCTGCACATGGGTCACGGCAATCCCTGGTATCAGTATAGGCTGGGGGATGAAGGGATTGAGAGCAGCCCTGCTGAGAAGGACTCGGGGGGGACCGGTGGATGAAAAGCTGGACATGAGCCGGCAATGTGCACTCACAGCCCAGAAGCCCAACCATATCCTGGGCTGCACCCAAAGCAGTGTGGCCAGCAGGTTGAGGGAGGTGATTCTGCCCCTCTACTCAGCTCTGGTGAGACCCCACTTGCAGTACTGCCTCCACCTCTGGAGCCCTCAGCACAGGAAAGACATGGACCTGCTGGAGAGGGTCCAGAGGAAGCCACAAAAATGGTCAGAGAGGTGGAACACCTCTCCTGTGAGGACAGGCTGAGAGAGTTGGGGTTGTTCAGCCTGGAGGAGAGAAGGCTCCGGGGAGACCTTATTGCAGCCTTCCAGTACTTAAAGGGGGCTTCTGAGAAAGATGGGGACAGACTTTTTAACAGGGCCTGTTGCAATAGGACAAGGGGTAATAATTTTAAAGTAAAAGAGGGCAGATTTCAACTAGATATAAGGAAGACATTTTTGGCAATGAGGGTTGGGAGACACTGGCACGGGTTGCCCAGAGATGTGGTAGATGCCCCATCCGTGGAAACATTCAAGGTCAGGTTGGATGGGGCTCTGAGCAACCTGCTCTAGTTGAAGATGTCCCTGCCCATTTTGGGGGAGCTGGGCTAGCTGGCCTTTAAAGGTCCCTTCCAACCCATGTTCTATGATTCTAGTGATAAAGTCTTTTTATGTATGCCAATCATAGATAAAACTCAAGAATTTATAACTTCCTCTATACAAAAACAGTTACCTCAGAAAAAAAATCCTTGGGAAATCAGGTCTGCCTAGTCCTGGTGCTCAGGGATCTGCTTGTTCCCTGCCTCTTTGAAATGTTTTATCCACTTAGATGACTCATGGGGACAAGGACTGTCTCTTAATAGATGTCCGTACCTAGCACAGTGAGTACCAGTCTCAGCTGAGTCAAGGGCTCTTCCACGGTGAAGGCAATTATGAACTGATGGAGCCTGCTTGCTATGAAATAATACTCAGATCAATCACTAATCTTCCTTTTCTTCTCTTAGATACAGATAATGGAGATTCTGCCTTCCACTACTTCTCTGGTAATTATTAAGAAGAATTATTTATTACCACAGGAAATGAAAAAGCCAAAGGCAAGACTGAAACTCATTCCAACATAGTGGAGACTTTGATTCTTCTTTAAGTCTCTCATACCAGACACTTAATGCACAAAGAAAGGGTGAAATCAGTGTCATGGGCAGTTCTAGCTTGCACCGCATTTGCTTAGAGATAAGGGAGTACAAAAACCATGGGTGGAAGAAAACTGTGCATTTCCCTTTCTCTCTTTACAGGAGAGGGGCATGCATTCCCAAATACATCTTTTCTTCATCCCACCATCGTGGCCATTCGTGTCAAAAGCTTTTTTTGTTGAGTTTTTATGTGCAGGGCTCCGGCCGCTGGAGCAGCATCGGCAGCCGCCGTCGCAGGCAGCGCAGCTTGGGGTGCCTGCTGGAGGTCACAGCCTCTGGGTGGCTGCAGACAGCCTCGGCCCAGCTGCTGGGGTTTTTTCTTAGCTTTTAACAGATATGCTGTTCAGTGTGGAGTGTTTCTCTCTGGACACGAATACAGCAGAGAGCAGCACTTCCCCCCGCATGGCACAGCAGCTAGCGTGCAGCGTGCTTCCCTGAATCACGCTCTCTTTCTTCCTTTCCAAAATAATCGCACACAGAAAGCAGTTACTTAAGCAATCTTGTCGGTAGGATGATCTCTGTGCTACTGACCTTTCCCCAGTCCTGGGAGACCAAACGGGCCTTTTGTCTCCCGCTCAGCCCTGCCAAATGCAACATCTGCCTGTGCGAGACCAGCCTCCCGTCAAGCAGCCCGTGGTGTCCCTCTGCCTGCATCACCTCCCGCCCCCCGCACCGCCCTCCTCCGTGCCTGCCCCGTCCCACCGGCTCCTTTCCCCAACCAAGCCCCGGGGGGTCTCTCAGCACCCCACGCTCCCACGCTCCCGTCCCGGCGCAGCTCCCACTCAGTCCCTTTTCCGCCGGGACCGGTGCTCAGCCCGCCGCCCGCGGTGACCTCCCAAGCGCGTGTGGTGCCGTGCGTGCCACCAAAGCGAGCTCCCTTCCACCCGTCGGCACAGCCACAGCCTCTCATAAACTTCTGACCCTTGCTTAGCCCTCTGCCAGCCCCCGGCAGACACAATGGCAGGGTTGTGCGCCTGTGTTGAGTTACCAGGGGCTGGATGGAGACTGCCAGGGAACAGAGTGTTGCAGCTCCGATTACGCTTACATGGGAGAAAAATACTCTTAAGGCAGCAGTTGTCATTTTTTTCTTGTTTGCATTTGTTTTCTAGGCTGCTTTTCCTCTTCTTTGATGTGTGGTTTTTTGGTTTTTTTTTATTATTTGTCTTTAGGTTGCTGCTCAGGAGCCATCTGTGAAAGGCTACATCCCTTGTAGGAATACGGTGCAGTGCTCCCTGAGCTGGGTGAGAAGTCCCTGTTATGGGTGCAGGCGAGGAAGAGCACAGGATCAGAGAGGGGTGGCTGCAGTCATTCTCGGACAGTGGGGAGGAGGCAGAAGCAGCAAGTCTATGTGTCTAAACCAGAGACTTAACGAAAGAAATGACATCTCCCCTGATTCCAAGCAGCAGAAGACAAATCCCTCCTCGATGGAAAGCTGCACAGGATACTGTCCATTGTTTTTTTCCTACTAGTAAATAAATAAAAGTGACTTTCCAATGAGCTCCAGTGCAACCCTCAGTGCTCTAATCAGTTCTTTGCTTTTCTTATTTTCAGCATATCATTCTCCCACTGCAGTTGTGCTCTAAACAATTTAAAAACTTCAAAGCCTTGCTTAGAAAACATTTTCAAAAGCATTATGCTTTCACGTAATTTCTTTGTAACACAATAGTTTTCTTTTCAGCTCCTGCCACCTTATCATATCAGCCTCAACTTTTCTTCTCAATTCCAGCCCTTAACTGTATGTTCCACCATTTCTTCCACCCTTTTACAAGGTCCATGTTATTTAAGTGAAAATTAGTTAAGGAATGGATGGTGTGTTCTAAAAGATGTTGCACTGGGCGCAGTCATACTGCGGAAGGGTTGGTTAAATGCCAATAAGGCAATAGCATCATTGTTCCAATGGAAATTAGCTAGTGAAGATATGTCTAGATGCATAAAATAATTGGTAATCTGCAGGACTTCTCTGAGAGCATTCAGAAGCTGGGTTTCACTGGATGGTTCTTTAGAAGAAAATAAATCCCTCAGTCTGAGATGTCCCTTCTGTATAGAAATGTCATGTCTCACATAGAATCATAGAATCGTTAAGGTTGGAAAAGACCTTCAAGATCATCAAGTTCAACCATCAACCAACACCACCATGTGCACTAAACCATGTCCCAAAATCTTTGGCCTGAGCTCTGCTCCTTTGGCCCCAGTCTCTGCACCTCGCACGTGCTGCAGTGAGGTTTCCATCACTGCGCGAGCTCACGTGCCTGATTTGCCTCCTCCCCAGCTGGACCAGCTGTGCCGGTGGGCAACATCTTGGAGTGGGAGACAAGCTGCGGCGCTGCCTGGCAGACAGTCTGGCTTGGAGGGCCCTGGTCTCAGTATGAGCTACTGTTAGGATCCGGAAAAGATGGGAATTCTCTGTCACTGATGGTGTCCAAGTGATTAATCTGAGCGGATGACAGATGAGCATTCAACAAATAAGGGGACAGTCTGCTCTCTAACAGAAAGTATTTTGTTCGTTACTTATACCACGGTGCTCAGTTACATGGTCTCTGTTAACAAGGATCACCCATCCACTGGCCACGTGTCCTAGGAGCCTTGGGAACCTGGGAAGGGCATATGGTCCAGGTGGCATATGTCTGTGTATATGCACATTAGATATGTATGTATAGTATGTGTGTGTATGTGTGTACTTTATATATTCTAGTCACCTATAATAATTTTTTTCAGTTCGTTGAGACTGGTAGCCTGTCCATATTCAGGTGGCTTGTCCTGGTTTCGTCTGGGATAGAGTTAATTTTCTTCCTAGTAGCTGGCACAGTGCTGTGTTTTGGATTTAGGATGAGAATGAAGTTGATAACACACTGATGCTGTAGTTGTTCCTAAGCAGTTGTGGTGCTTATACACAGTCAAGGGCTTTTCAGCTCCCCGTGCTCTGCCAGCGGGGAGGTGCACAAGGAGCTGGGGGTGACACAGCCAGGACAGCTGACCCAGGCTGGCCAAAGGGATGTTCCATACCGTATAACGTCATGCCCAGTATATAAACTGGGGGGAGTTGGCCATAGGCACTGTGGCTCAGGAACTGGCTGGGCATCAGTCAGCAGGTGGTGAGCAATTGTATTGTGTGTCACTTGTTCTGTGTATTCTTTTATCATCGTTATTATAACTATTACTATTGCTATTGCTATTGCTATTGCTATTGCTATTACTATTACCTTCCTTTTCCATCCTATTATATTGTCTTTATCTCAACCGATGAGTTTTACTGTTTTTTTCCCTGATTTCTCTCCCCCATCCCGCTGCAGGAGGAGGAGTGAGCAAGTGGCTGTGCGGTGCTTAGTTGCCGGCTGGGGCTAAACCATGACATGGCTTCTTTACCACCCCTCAACCATTACTTTCCTTATCTACACCTGTCTCATTTAGGAAAGAAAAACTGCACAGCTATTCCTCTAGTTGTTTTATTTTGGTTTGGGTTTAATCGTAAGTCATTTGTTTGAACCACTCCTCACACCATCTTGAGCAAACTCCTGAAGTTCTGCTGTGCCCCTTTATCTTCCTATCCCTCTTCCTTCTCCCTGTTTAACCAGTGCATTCCTGGGGAGTCTGAAGCCCAGAGAAGGTCCCTGATGTAGACCAAACTGATAGTGAGACGGAGCTTGGGGTTTCTTCCTCTTCAACATGTATCCTTCCTGCAAGCATCCGTTTCAATACACGTCTGCCAGTAACAGAAACCTTTTTTAGCTGCTTCTCTCTTGGACTCTGGCACTGCTTTCCTTAAAACCCGTTGCTTCTTAGCGGTTGTAGGTGCTGCCAGGCCAAAGCCACAGGGAGACAAACAGGCCCCTTGCACATCCCTCCTCCCTCGGCCCTCGCCGCCAGCCGGCACCCCGGGGCTGCGCCGGGCCGCGCAGCCGGGGCGAGCTCGCCACCCTCTTCAGGTGCTGCCCAGGGCCGATGCCTCGAAACCCCTTTTCTCCCTCTGTGCCTACAGCGCTGCTGCGGAAGAAGAGCTGCCTCAGCGCTGCGTGGAAGTAGAAGTGAAAACACCCGGCGGCGCTGGAGGGTGTCTGAGTTGCCTCTGCCTGAGCGGCCTGGAAGGAGAAGGGGTAACAGCCACAGGCGTGCTGCCAGGTTCGTGCCGGGAGCGCCCGTAATGAGTGCACCTCCGTGAGGAAAGGCTACGCCCACGGAAGCGCGCATGCGATTCTCCTCGCCCGGGTGTAAAGCCCGGGTGGCCGTCGGCCTCTCCCGTTCCCGTGCCAGGCACCGCAAGCCACAGTGCCCACGAGCCCCACGGTATCTTGGTTTTCCCCGGGGGCTGCCATTTGCCCTCCACGAGAGAACAAGCTCAGATTTCATTTGAAACCAAATCCACAGGATGTTTCTTGCTGTTACAGAAAAGACAGAAAGCTCCAGAATATCTAGAATAACGTAGATCCAGACTGCTTTATATTTATCGTTGCTTGGTTTTGGAGGTGAGGCTGACCCAGGACTTCCCGTGCTTGACTTGGCAAAGTCCACCAGCTTTTAGCAGCCGCGCTGTGCCTCATGCCTCAGCCTCCGAGTATTTGTCTGCTTCCCTCCAGGCGTGTATCCCTGCAATGCAGATTATAGGTACGACACATTGTTACGTGTTTCTTTTCTACTTGGAAAAAATATTTTCCTTTTGTATAGGTCAATGTCATCTAAATAAAGAGTTACTGTCTTTCTGTGTCATTTTGACACACAAGGTGATTCTGCAAACAGCACAGCACACCGCATTCCGTGGTTAAACGGTCTATTTAGCTCCATCCAGACACCATGGCCTTGAAATGCATGTGTTACACGACACCATAAACTCACTGCAGAGAGACAAGACTACTTCTAGTTACTGGATTTAACAGATTATGTTTACAAAGTAGCTGTTTCAGTCCTTTCATGTCTTGTCATATCCTATTCCATTTAAACTTGATATCCTATTTTTTTATCGGAACAGGTGCCACAACCTTAATGACTGAGACACAGTATCTCATTATCCTACAAAAAAACAAAACAAAACAAAACCTCAACAAAAAAAGTTTGCAGCTTATTGTAAACTTTCATGGGAGAACTTGCAGACAGAGCAGGAAAGTGCAGTCAGGTTCAGGAACCTGATGAGGAATACAGAGAGATGTTAAATAAATTATTACTTATGCATTATTAAAAATAACAGTCACACCTCTATAGCTCCTCTCAGACAATGAACTCGAAGGCATTTATAATTAATTTCACAACTCCATGTAGGTGAAGGAACTTGTTTTTATGAGCAAAGAGCTGAGACGTCGAGAAGTGATGTGTTCACGGTCATGTAGAACCCCCTTGAACAGCAGCAGGGAGTTTTTCCCAAAGGGCGCTCCACCAGGAAAGGAAGGTGGGCAGGCATCCTGGCTGGTTTTCCAGGTTTTAAGCTCCTGGAGCTGGGACCGTCTGCCTGTCCTGGATTCGGCTGGAGTCTGGCCCAACAGGGTCTTCAGGTTTGCCCCCTGAGGCGCTGCCCCAGCATCCCTAACTCCATGGGATACAGGCTGTTCAACTCCTCTGGAACACAGAGTTGCCAAGAAGACATCTCATATAGTGCAACGCTGTGACAAGGCGCTGAGGGCTCCTGTCGCTGCCGTTGAAGCCTGAAAAATTGTAATGCTGCACAGAAGAGGCAAAAAAAAGGCCACGATGCACAAATGCTGATTTAACTCACGGATGGGGGAGCTGCAACTGCCGAGACTGGAAGCTGTTGTGCCACGTGCTGTCGGGAGGCAGCGGGGCAGTACTTGTCTGACCGGCTGACGTGCAGCGAGGAAAGCATTCATTTGCTGCTGAACCCAATGAGAAAATTAAAATCCTACCCCAAATGATTTTCTAACATGGTATATGCCCCCCCCCCCCCCCCAAAAAAAGCAATGACTTTTACTGGCATAGGGACAATAACATGAACATTACACATAACACAACTGAGTACTTAAGTCAACTGAGCAGCCCATATTACTTCCACTTTTGTAGACTGCATTGCAGAGAGCACTGTGGGAAGCAGTATTTTGGGAAATTGCATGGTTAGAGAATCTGAGCTCCATGAACCCAGGAGAGCATGACTTGCCCTCCCTTCCCCTGCGCTGCTTGGGTTTGCAAAGGGCAGATGTTTCTTTTTCCCAGCTTTCAGCCTTATTTTATTACTCAATGGCAATTGAGTCAAATTGCACTGTACATGTGGAATCCTATGCCTGTGTTCCTTATCGGGCAATGGCAATCTTTCTGCGAAACAACATATCTAAATATTTCCTTACATTATAACCATTGCCCAGATGAAGATATGTTGCCGTTGGTAACTTCTTTCATCTGCTCACTGCATCACCCAGGGAGCAGCAGCGAGGTCCTGGAGGCAGAAAATGCTTTTTTTGATTCTGTACTTTAAATGTGTCTCTTTTTTCCCTCCTGCTAAAATTGCATTTATTATCTAGTCATGTTTCAAAGAGGCAATGAAATTCTGCATTTAAAACACTTCCCCAGAAAGTGGTGGACTTTCTTGATAAAGAGAGACAGGTAGGAGGAGCTTGTTCCATTTCAAATCTCTGAAAATAAAGATCCTGGCAAATTATCATTTCTTCCTTCTCATTTTGCTTTTATTTAAGCTGTTCCAGAGGCTTATGCCGTATCGGGCAAGAGGTGGGTGGAAGTTGCCTCCAGCGTTGGGCAGTGAAGGGCCCAGGGAGTGTCAGGGAACAGGATGATCATGATGAACGCCGACCTTCTCCTGGGGCCAGCAGGCTTCCTCCAGGAGGTGAGATCCAGGCGGTGAAAACAGGTGATTTACTATTCAGATAGTGGTGGAAAGGCGGTCAGGACTCCAGCTACTGATGGATGAACTCTGGTTTTCACAAGGGTTTGCATATTTTGTGACTGTGAGTTTTAGCTGCACTAAATATAAGGTTTCCTTCCTCAGAGCACCATCCCTTTCACAGGAAGTATTTTGTTAGCTCTTGTCCTTTTACTGACCTTTTACAGCCTTTTACTGACTTAGGGGTTAAGTACGCTGCAAAAACTGCCCACAAAATGGACTATGTGAAGATTTAATGAATATTGTGATATCCTTAATAATCTGGTGAACAGTTGGCTCGTATCTCTGTGTGTATGTGAAAGAGCATGAACAGAGGAAATTTGTGATGAATAATGTCCGTATGAATAATCTATTTGACACAAAACTATTTTGTATCTTGACAAAAATCTTGTATCCCTATGAAGGCAGAAGTTCCTGAGGCAGTGCAGTTTGCCTCTAGGGCAATACACTTTTATCTTCATTTCTCATTTTCTAGCAACAATCTTATTTAGTCTATTTCTCTTATCATTAATAATCACTTGTCAGGAGTTTTTTGACTCTACCAGCAATTATTTTGAGATTCTGCATTACACATTTCCAGACTGAACAATAGACTATATAGTCCATATTTTATAATAAAGATACGGCAGGAAAAGGTTTATGTTTTTGTGAATAAACAGAATGGATGTAAGATCTGAACAACAGAATGATGTATAGGTTTGGGATTTGATTGCATTTTTACCAAGTGAAAAATGACATTAGGATTAGATGGAAATATTTGCTGAAAATAAGAAAAGGTTACCTCAACTTTTTTGTAGTTACAAGATGGTATTCAAAAGAGGTATTTTTATAGCCATCAGGGAGCCATCTCGGGTTTATGCAGATTTGACATTTTCTTCTTTCTTTTCTATTTGTATCTGGAGCCCAGGGTGAACAGCCTCGTTTTTGTTTGCTTTCTCTAAATATCTTTGTCTGGGCAGCTGTTGATTCAGGCCCTGTGAATAAATAAAATGAAGAGGACCTCCTGCATGATTTAAAAAGAAAGGCTATTTTCTGAATCCCGACTTGCCGTTTGCAGTGTTAGCATTCTCTTACTTAGCCAAACAAATGGCCTCTTCTCCCTCCTCACGAACACATCAGCGCTTTGCTTGCAAAAGCTGCAGCCAGTGAACTTTCCTGACACTAATGGGAGGTGACGGCGGGTGCGGGAAGATGCTGGCTCTGCACGAGAGGAGGAGAAGCGCCGTGAGCCCCGTGCGCCCGCAGCGCTCCGGCTTCCCAGCGCTGGTGTGTGTTACTGAGGGAAATCAAAGACAAAATCCTTTAAGAGTCCAGTCCTGTCACCGCCCCGCACACTGCCTTTCATCATCGCTTAAGGAGGACTATTAATTTATAATGATAATAGCAGCAACCCTCCTGTTAGCCTTATTTTACATGTATGGAAATGGAGGCACGGGAAGGCACAATGTGCAGAAGCTGGGAGCACCAGCTGGGGCTGGGACGCAGGTGCTCCCCTTTCCAGGTCTCTCTTCTAACGCCTAGACCAAATTGCATCATCCCAACATGCGATTGTTACCTGATATTCTTTATTAAGCGTGACTATAACTTGTCAGGAGAGCTTCACACAGCTCTTGGAGGCTCAGGTATCCTCACTGGCCCTCAGTCATATTTTGCGCTGCCTCTTGAGGAGCACCAGGCAGTTTGGATGAACATTCTTCAACTGGTAGCTCAGCCACCCAAGCTCATGCAAGGCCTTTTTTACACCCCATTAACTTGTTTGACGGTTGCCATGCTAAGTGAACCCTGTACCTATGTTTTAGCTCCTGTTCCTTTCAAGCAGTCCCAGCCTGGGGGGAGGAAGGGGAAAAGGACAAAATCATAGAGACAATATGCCACCCTGCTGCGCGGTGATAGGAGATGTACTGAAAGATGCTAGTCATCTTAAGGTAAGGTGCTGAGAGCATCAGAAAAAGTGCTGAGCATCTTCAGCATCTGTTGTCCTCAGCGGGAGCAGAGACACTCAGCTCCTCTCAGCTGACACTGAGCATCACCAGGATCACCCTGATAATGAGCGCGGACAAACCCACGCTCCTTGGCTGGCACAACGTAAGGAGACGTGAGAGCTGTCGAGCGGAAAGTGGGACGGACACCATGGCTTCACCACCACAGAAGAAGCCTGGGAAACCCTATGTTCTTATTTAAATCATACATACAAATAAGCTCTGTGAAAAACACTATCCCGTGGCTATAAAAGTTGAACGACGTGCTGAAGCTCCAGTCTCCAGGGCTGGTGCGGGTTGTGGGGGTCCCTGGCCGGGCGGCTGGTCCGTCAGCCCACCCTCTCTGCCCCGCGCCGGGGCACGGCCAGCGCGGGAGCTGCTGCTGACGGGGAAAGGGCTCAGTGCAGCGGCCAGACCGAGCGCGTGCGCGGCGGGAGAGCAAATGGGTGACTCGGGAATCTTCATCATGACAACTGGTTTTTATTAATCTCTTCAAGGCTTCCTATTCCCCTTTGCTTTTTGCCAGCTAAGAGGGATGTGCAGGTGATGGGGAGGAGAGGGTGCTGATTTTTAGGTAGATCTGGAAGGACTCTTGTGTTTACTGTGTCCTCATTAATGTTCTTGAGTGGCACACTTTTGGCAGATCAAAGTACTCAAATAAGCACCACTTCACTGCTATTTGCCACATATTCTTCAATACTCGAAATCAGAAAGAAACTTTCAGGTCCTCTCTCTGATCCAGAAGGTATTTGATGGAGTAGTGTTGTTATCAGCTGACTTCTGTTCAGATCTGCCGCTATTTTACCTTCCTACAACACCGTCCAGGAGTTCAGTCACCACAGTTACTTCTCACTTGCCCTGTGCTGACCCTGTGCTGAGAACGTGGCCCATGTGTAACTGCTCAGTCATGCTGCATCCCTTTCATGCTCCATCCTGTTCCCTCCTGCCAGAGGAGACTCACTGCCACACGGCCTCCAGCGAGTCTCACTGCTCCAGCGGGAGCCCGAAGTGCCTGTCTGTGTGTCTGCATCTTCCCTTGGTCAAATGAATATTTGCTGGAATACGGAAATTACTCGTGGGGATGACACCTAACATGGTTATCACAACACTACCTGTGAAATTGGCAGTGCTATGTCCTGTTTTCAGTACAATCCTTTCCTTCCTTTATTGTCTCAGTCCTTTCTGCTCTGTTTATGATCTTTGTCCCCCAGCACGTCTGCAGCATGGTGCCACATTAAGATCCCTTCTCCCCAGCGTCGCTTCCTCCATGGTTCTTAGCCACTTGCTGGTGTGACACACTCCTTGGCTGCCAGCTGGCTTGTGCTCGACTCTCTGCTGTCACGCAGGGCCACATAAGCAAAGTTCTTGCTACTGGTGCAGACCTTTTGCCTTATCTGTGTCCCTTTATGCCGGGTCCGGCACGGCAGGGCCCACCATGGCGGTGTGAGCTCATGCAATAGGAGCACAGGATACCCTTGGGCAACAGAAGCTCTCCTGTAAGGTACAGGTACACAACCTTGTGCTCGTCCAGGGACCTCCTGTGCCATCTGGCTGATGGGCTGGCCACCAACAGCTCCAGCTTGCTGCTTGTGACCTGTAGGGTCACAAAGGGGAAAGCTATGGCATAGTGCTGTAAATGCACGGCGAACATGCACTGCAGAGGACATGGTGGGTCTGGAAGGTGTCCAAATGGTATGTCTCATGCTTAGCCGGGGTGATTTGATAGGGCTACTGTGAAGATCTCAGGGAATATTATTCCAAGCAATCTCTATTGTCACCATTCATTTTAGAAATTGCAGAGATTTAAAATGTTCTGGAGTTTCTAGTGTGTTAGAGCAGGAGGCAGTGCAGATAGATAGAAGTAAATGCTGCTCATGTCTACTCTTGCGATCTTCTCCTAAACCTCCAGAACATAAGAAAAAGACATCAGAATAAATACAGGTTATCAGCCTGGAAAAGGATGGAATTCCTCTTAGTCAGTACGATCAATTAAATGAAATTTAATTTGCTTTCCCAATGTGTGCACAGGACAAACCCAAAGCATGCAGTTGACAAGCCCAACCAAAATGGACTGTTCTGTGTTTCTCTTCTAGCAAATGGCAAAGCTGAACCTCTTCTGGAGTTATTGGTGGCTGTGTGGCAAAGCTGGCCTGACATGGTGACTGCTCAACCAGATGGAGCTGAAGCCTTCTCCGAGAAATGCATTTCTTTGGGAAAAACCAGGCTTAGGCAACCAGCCGCTGGAGGAGGGAAGGAATGCTTTCCGTGTCATATAGACCAAACTGCCTGGAAATAGAACATGAAGTCACGGAAAGTGCAAGTGCAGTGTGTCAGGATGGACACATCCTGAGAGAAAAGATGAAACTAGGTCATAAAAACTGAGAAAAGAGGAGAAACCACATTTATTACTCATTGGTGATTCCTAGGTTGCTCGGTAGCTCAGATCAAGTGTCTGATCCAGAGATGGATTTTACAGTGACCAGAATGATTCCTGTTTTCAGCTCACTTTTAAGAGAAAATCTTAAATTTTGCAATTCGTATTCCAGAAACTAAAGCTATTTCTTATATCAGCTGTCATGTACCAGTCCGATCCAGCAACACAGTCGGGCTGTGACTCCTAGGAAAGGGTTACAGTCCCCTCTCCTTACCTCACTGGTAGCCATGTGCCCGCCAAGGGATGTGGCAAGCAGCCTCCTGAGCCTTTGGGAGCTATGCAAAGTCCTGGGGCACCCATCTCTTCTCAACAACCTTCTTTTAAAGGTAAGACAAGCCTTAAAACAATGTGCTGGGCTGTTTGTTGAGGTGTTTATCAATCAAGTGTATCTTTAGCTGCTTAAAGCTTAATCAAAACCTAAGTGGAGATGCTGTATTCATACTGAAGCTCATCCATGTAGTTCTGACCGTGGTTGGGAGCACCAAAGAGTGGTTGGTTTCTTCTTGCCCGCTGAGATGTGCTCAGCCTGAGAGTAAGCAGTTTCATCACCTAAGCAGAGATGAAAACATTGGTACAAAACCCTGAAATCAGTATTGATGAAAGAAAGTTGTTCTACTACAGGTATGATCAACTGATGGGAAGCACATCACTGACTACCTGCTGTGGATATGTGTGGGGAAAAAAAGCGCAAAAAGAAGCACTTGTCTCTCTTGTATCTAGCTCCTTTGCTACTGTTGAAAGAAAATTGTTATACGCAGGATGTCTGGTGATATGAACACCTGAAGGGGCAGAAAAATGTTATGACCGTGGCTAGCACTGACTTTCAGACATGCATGGTCACGAAGACAAGGACCGTACTTCTCCCAGGAGTGTGGCAGCATGACGTTCTCCTGTGCCCCGTGGACACCTTGAAGACCAATAGATTTATGGTAAGCCACAAACTATTTGAGGCTTGTTAAACTACCTGCTGTGCTGTTTTAAACCTGAGCTAAAGTGGGACTTCCAGAGGGGGAAGGAGAATTCATTTACAGTATGCACATCTTAGAGTCCCATGTAGCAAGAGCGTTTATTTTTCCTCAGGATGTTTGAATAGACTTGTATGGGTAAAGTTTGTCTGTTTGCATGTGGTTATAAATGTTATTGCACTGCAACAGAACTTAATCTTGGAAAAGTCGGCTATGTTGCTAGGTGAAAATCTCCAAGAGACCCAGAGGTGCCTCTTAGTATAACATGAGAATATTGTTTCCAATCCAAAGAATACTTTGCAGGTTTTCTCTTACACTTCCTTGTTCAAGAGATTTGTGCTTGAATTGCCTTGTTTTCCCAGAAATAACAGGTATTTAGCCATAAAAGAATTTGCTTACATCGTGTCACTGGCTTATGTTGCAGCACAGTTGGGTCCACCAAGGTAACATGATATGAAGTTACAGGTGATGATGTAATACAAGTCATGGGCTACCCCAAGAAACAACTCTCTCTCTCCTTCAAAATCAAATATCTGTCATTACTCAGGCTTTGTTTCAAGGGTTTTTTTAAGTTTTGATCTAACAGGAAAGGCATCTGTTCTGGTGGTGGTGGTGGTTTTTTGTTTTTAAAGGCATTGGAGCATCTGAAGCTTCAGCTGAGTTAGAACCACTTTCCGAGATTGCTGAGTATGTCTAACTTTTTCTTTAAAGATGATGTTGTATTCAGATAGACAGTATGAGACTTGTCACATAATGACAGGGTTTGAAAATTTCTGAGCTTCGCTTGTAATTGCTTAAAAATGAATCTGTTTAATAAATGTATATATCTGCTAATAAAGATAATAAAGATTGTCATAGGTGTGGCTGCAAAGTATAAACAACCTCAGTCATCTATAAGTAGCCACATCATGTTTATTTCCCATGAATTCTCTATATCTTGCAAAAATACATATACCCCTGCAAAATAGGATCTCCCATTCCACCCATCTTTCCAGTGTTTCGTTAGGCTGGGGTCTAAGACACTCTTGGAGAGTTATTTCCGTCACTGTCTACAGCTACTGCCTGATTTGAAGATATAAGCTACTTGTGGATGCCTTGCACAGAGGTAATAATGATATCACTGTATTATGCTGCAGAGATTTTTGGTACATGACCTTGGCATGGCTTGTGGTCCTCTACTTATTAGCCTGCCTTCCCAGGATTTATGCTGAATTTCAAATCTTGCGTTCATCCAAGTTGCTACTACCATAATAAATAAATGCTTGGTAATGACAGAATTTTAAGCCTATGCCTTAGACATTGTAGGACTGCAGGCAGAAGTCAGGAGCTTTTGAAGTTTTTCTACTGGGCCTCCCACATCAGTATCTCTGGAAGAACGAACAATTACATCCTTAAAAGCTAGGACAGATCCATGCATCTGTTTTTGTTCTACCAATTAAAAAAACAGTTGGTGACTATGTGTTTTAGAAGATCATGGCTTTATCTGAACCCTGAACTGCTGGTTTATAGCAATTCACAGGAATAAAAATAGTCTAGGGTTATGGTCCAAAATTAGCTTTTGTGTGGTATTTCATATACAAATAGACCAGAGTCTCTTGATCAAAGGTTTTATGACCTTCGGTTTGCATTATTTAAATTTATTGTATGTAAAGATTAATTAGTTAACGTGTAATAGCTTTAAAGGTGCTTGGCATTATTATAGGATATAGACTTGGCAAAATATGAAGCTGACAGTCGTATAAAATAATACCAAAGCTAAAATGTAAGATCTTGGCAACTACTTGATGGCTATGTAAACTGAATAAGCTGAAAATGAGATGAAATGCTGGGGTGGTCTACTTGCTGGAACCAAGTTTCCTGGCTCTTAATGAGTTTGCCCTTTCCATAGTGCTGAGCAAGGCTTGCATCCTGCTGTTTCTTCTTGCATCTAATTTCTAATGGCTTCAAGACTTGTCTTTGAAGCAATATAACCAGTTTCACTGGCAATACCTGTCAAAAAGCAAACACAAAACGGGGAAAAAACCCACATTTGTACGTGCTGATATATCCACATACACAATTAAACAGGATGCATTATGTTTTGGGGAAGAGAGCTTTTTACTTTAAACTCATTGATTTGATCTCTTTCTTTTTTTTTTTGACATGGTCTATACAGATCTAGTATTTAACTAGGAAGTGTTTGCCAGCTAGACCTTTATGACCCTTTTGTAAACTAAACATAAGAAGGGAGAAGGCTGTGCACTAAGGAATTGCTGTAAGTAACCAACAGAAAGGGGAAGGTAAATATAGCACTCGTAGATCATTCAGTTATTCAGCGTAATTCAAGGTATGTTTACTTGATAGTTTTGCAATAAGATCCGCTTTCTCTGGTGACATATCTCCCAGATTTAACCTGCTTACAGATGCTTCTGAGCATTGCAGCTCCTGAGCACTCCTGAACTCTCAAAATGTGAATAAGGAAATTAGTAACACAACTATCTTACCAGCACAGGAATTCAAATGCTATTGGAGAGAGACTGGAGATAGAAGTCTGTCTATGACTTCAGTATCAGGGTTTCTTGGCTTTTGCTTCATTCATCTTCTAAGGCACAATGAGAAACTTAGTTTTGATTTTAGAGAGAAAGGTGCATCTTGCATTCTACATCTGCCATCTGCTCGCTTGTTCCCAGTGATGGCTGGGGTACCAGAGCATGGCGGTGCAAAATTACAATGTGTGTACACACAGGCATCTGCTGGGAACTGGAAGTTTGCAGCAGCCCTAGACCTTAAATAAATTCCAACAAGAAGAGAAAATTGCGCGAGCTGCCTCTTGTCCTGGCCCTCTGATGAAAGCTCACCCTTTCTTTGAGTCTAATTCCACAGTGGCTTCGTGCCCCACATTTTATATTGCTGTGTGCAACATAAAATATTTCTCATCTGGAAACATGCTGAAATGGCAATTCTGAGACTTCCTCTGGAGTAGGTGAGCAACAGGCTGGGACCTCACACAGCCTTTTACTCAGCTTATTTAGTTTCTTGGTAGGCAGGTGCTTTTCCCCTGCCCTTATCTTGAAGTTATTTTCGACCTGCATTTCAGACTGTTCAGTTCTGTCCTTGCTGAAGGGGCATAGCCGGTATCTGCCAGCAAGTTTTCACAGCAACTGCTTCTTGCTGTTTGGAGTAAAATGGCATGCCTTCGTTTAGCCAAGCGGGTTGGTACAAAGGATTCTTCTCAGCTCTCCATTTCATGCTCTCTATGGTAGGGAAACAGCATATTTGGTCAAAAATAACCATCACACATGCCAGTGACAGCTCTGGAGACAGAGGCAAAGTAGGTGTTGCCTAAAGGAGGCAAAATGGCCATGGTCCTTCTCAGCTGTGGCACATCTTAACGATAGTTCAGCTGCTGGTGCTGGGGTATAACGAGCACCCATCAGTTGCAGGGGCAGGTGAAGGCAGGGGGACATGAATGAGCTTGAAATCATCCATCAGAAAGAAGACAAACATACGGTAGTGAGAGTGGCTAAATACAAAATCTTTCACAGAAGAGGCTATAGCTTATTTGTACCAAAACTTGTTGCTGCTCTGGCAGGTAATCGCTAGTCAAGCACAAACTGCGTTCGTTAAAAGGAGCTCCTGGCCTAAAATGTTTGGCCTATGTCATATCAGAGATCAGACTGAAGGACCCCAAAATATCTCTCTCTAGCCTACAAAGATAGGAAGCAACAATAACAAAATGGGATCATTATCCAAAGTCTTACAGTGACTGAACCGGCACGTAATGGCAAACTGCTGATGGCAAAAGGATGCTTTCTGCAGCCAAAACGATCCACAACCCTTAACTGTGGATTCCAATTAATTTCAGCCACAGTTTTGTGGCTGGTGCTGTGCCGGTAACATTAGCAAAACAATCAAAATCTGTTAATAACCTAATCCTTCATTATCAACTTTTAACCGGGTTCACCCATCAGAAAGACCCCAGCAAGAGGCCTGGTCAAAAGACCGACTGGCATCGGTGCCAACAGCCATAAACTGTACAGACCCTTCCTGCAGGGACACAGACACTTCCAGACCTTCCAGCAATCTGCTTTGAGCTTCCTGCCAGGCAGCATTGCTGTGGACACCACCTCCCCTATAGATTAAAAAATTGTTTGTGTTGTTTTTTCATTGTATTTTATTTTCTAGTTCCAAGGGTCTTTACAAATGCTGGCTGGACATAGCTGGAGCTGTGCTACAGGTTAGAGGAAAAATAATTTCTGTTACAGAATTGCTGCTTGCAATATTAAGGTCACACCGTCCTAACATTAATCTCCTGCAGAGATTAATACAGATTTTGATGCATTGTGTTGTGCTATGTCGTCCTCAATTAACTGAAGGCGGTTTGCCCCAGGGCGTGCCGATTCATCTGTTCGCTGGAGCTCGCGCCGAATTAACACACAACGAAATCGATTCTTCCCCGACAAACAGCCTGCTCATTCATCTGTTGTTTCACTGTGGTGCTGTTCTCATTACCACATTTGACTTAATTTGTACGTCTGCTAGTAGTGAAAAAAATAGTCGTACCCTTGCTTTGGGGTATGAAAGGTCAGCAAAGCAAATAGCTGCCTTTTGGGGCAATCAAAATACTCCGTGTAAGATAGATTTGGAATGGCTTGCAGATGCTGCACATTAGAGCGCTAAAAAGTGTTTGTGGGGTGTTTTTTTTTAATAATGAATTTGCACAAGCATCTTGTGTAAAGGATTCCTTACCATACATGAGCCTTTTCCCTTTCACTCTCCACGCATCCCCCAATAATAAAAGAATAATTATGTCAGATCTGTGTTCTAAGAAGTATTGTTTGCTAAAAAGAAGAGTTATTCAGATGATTAATTTGAGCAGTGATCACAGGAAGCGGGATGTTATAAGCACCTATGAGAAACTACTGAGCTGCCACACTGGATTAAAAACTGAAGTTGTATTACTAGTTTCTGTTCCAGTTCATGTAGAAATAATCTTATTTACTATGCAATTTTAAAAATACTTTGAGTTAATAATATGACATTCAAAAATTAAACTGCTAAGATAAACATTTTGTTTTCTGGTAGCTTCCTAAGTTTAGCACTGTCAGCTGGAAAGACATAAGTACAGTAGATCAAAGGATGGAACTTCCCTATAAATTCTTCCTTTTTAGCAGAAAGTAAAATCTTACTTAGGTAATGAAAATTACCAATAACTAAGGTTCTTCTTAATTAGTTTGTGGTAACTTTCCAACAATATCAAGATCAATGTGGAAAAAATAAAATTTCCATTAAAGATGCTGCATCTATTCAGCCAATAAAGCTTTTGCATTTCACAACACAATGGGGCATCAGTTAATGATAGTGTTTCTCACGGTCACCTACAGACTGCTCTGTGGGGCAGCCTCTGGGTACACTTCTCTAAGCTCCCCAGCATCTGCCTTCACCAGCTACAACAGTCATACAAAGACGAGGGTGGGGAAGTAACAAACAGTAAAAAGGAAGACATAATATTCATGAGCATGTTTAGGGCTGCTCCCTAAGACAAGATAATCACTTAATATATCAGAGAAACATGAAAAGATTTTAAAGGCCTGTTTCAGGATGTGCCATTTGAGAATGCCTTAACATTCCACATTTCTTAAAGGTCTTTTAAAAAGGTCAAGTTGGGAAATCATGCAAATTTATCCCTTTTAGTTAGAACACAAAGATATACAACAGAAAGAAAGTCTGTCTTTGTTGCTATTAGCAGTATCCCCATAGTTAGAATGATCCAAGTATTTATTTAGCAACAGTGCTTATGTGGTAGAACAGGTAACAATGCAATCAATGCCTTGTTCTCAATTATGAGTACGTAACTCTGCAAGCTTCTAAATATCCTCTTCCCTCACTGAGATCAAGACTAAACTCCCTCCTGGGTAGAGAGGAACAATATTTATGCTATGTTGTACCAGTTCGGTGGAGTCTTTCAAAATATGTTAAGATCACTGACTCTAATTTTCATGGCAATAAGGATGTAATTTTAACGCACATAAACAAACCAGACAAACTGGAATTTATTGAATTCATACAATACAACAAGGAATATAAGAACTTCCACTTTACATATGTATTTCAAATTATTTTTTGGTATTTTAATTTTAAAACTTAACATTCCATACGAAAGTATACTATGAAAAGCCAAGTTTGAAGACCAGTTAGGAAGTATTCTTAATCTATGTTGTGACAAACTTGACAGATTGTCACACAGAAATATTAAAAAACACTTTCTTCTGCAGAAAAGACAGAAAAAAATCCTTTAAAATGCTCATTAATATTAAATAGAGACTTACCTGCTTATATACCAGACAACTATTTCAAAGTTGTCATACTGGCAGTATCCTGCCACTCCTGTAACCTCTCATGTATGTAGTTGCAACATATGCTCTAGCTGCATTTTAATAAGTGATATGTTTACAGATGACAAACTAATTACGACTCTTAAACCTTTCTTGCTACTCACACTAACACGGGCTTTTCCACAGGAATGCATTAAGTATAGTTTATCTACTTTGAGCTACTATTTTCAAAAAGATGTACAAAACATTCACTTTGGCTAACTGTTTTTACATAATAGAAATATGCTCATCAGAGCATAGCAAAGTGCTGTTTTAACCGTTTGATGAGCTGTTGTGTATCAACATGGCCTGGAAATGCTTCTTCTGACTTCTGAGCAGCTGTGTAACTCCTCTGAAGATCTCCAACCTGTAAGAAACACACAAATTAATTTTATAAATCCAGGCACTGCAGATTTGCATCGTCTATTCTGTGTAGTACATTTCTGATGTTCACAAATGCTTAAACATAGCTGGTCCTGAGAGTGAACAAATAAAACAGAGTCAGTATGGAGGCTTTTGACCTCAGGGTCATGTCCTACTTACATCAAGGGATGAGAAATGTGATTTTAATGGGAGGGATGCTTCAAGACAGTAACTTTATATCCCATTCCACCTGATTTCTTGAAGAATGGACACCAAGGTACACCAACGCAGTGCTTGAAGTGAGGAGGAATAAAAAATGGAAGATTTGTTTTTAAACTCCAGGCAAAATGCAAACAATCAGGCCTCTGTGAAAGTTGCAACTCCATGTGATTTCCTGCTTCCTCACAGAGAGGCCCAAGAGTGTTGGAGAGCTGATGTTGCTCCTCGGCTGCTTTTAGAAGTATGTTTCCACATTGCTTGCTACTTTTAGAACTTTATTTTTTCCTAAATAGCCATCATTTTTTGGAAGGAGGAAGTGTATGTAAGGAAAGCATCTCAGAAAATGGGTTCAGCAAAAAAGAACAGATGTTTGGGAATACATCTAGTAAAAATGATAGCTCCTGTGTGGAAAGGAAGAAGCTATGGGAAGTGTCAGTATCCTACTGTTTGCCTCTGTTGCCTGTGCGTCAGTCAACACAGAGCTTCAGTGCAGCAAGAATTCTTTGAAGGGGTGGAAACCAGGGTCCTGGCCAGAAAACTTATGTTTTGTAAATCATGGCCTTACACCGAATCTAAGGATTGCATCCCCACGCTGCACCAACAGCTAGCTGACCTGGCCGTCTGTCTTCTCCCGCAGTTCTTTGTGCAAAAGCTACGTTAACAAGACATTTGCAGACTAGGATTTACTCCTTAATCAGTAAGTACGAAATGCAATTATTCAAAACCATCTTATGTTTCACAATGGAGAGGATACGCTTACAAATTAATGGGTTGTTCTCTCCTTGACGCGTGTACTTTAGTATCTGTAGGAGTTGGGCTGCCCACACAACACAGACTCATAACAGAATCTTGAAGGTGTAGGCACAAAGCAAAGGAGCAATTTTTTCTTGTGAAAAATATAAGAACTTGTACAATTTTCTCCTTACAAACAGGAATGTTGGACACACTTAATTCAGTGTCTGAGATACTCTGTGTGAAAGAAATTAATAACACACAAAATTCAAAGGTCGTAAAGCTGAAGAACAGACTTTCCTCTTGAGATCAGTAAGATCATGGGATAAGTGATATTCTTTCTATAATTTCTGATAAATCATATTATACTATTTCACTTCACATTCTGAAAAAGCTAATGACTGTAAAGACTGTAGATGGAATTGTTAACGGATTGTTCATCTTCTGGGCATTTGGAAAATTACAAAGTTAACTTTACAGCTAGTTGGCCTCACTTTTTCTCAAAAGCAAACATTTGAATGACTACTTTTACACACAAAGCTTCTAGGTATTAAAATGCAAACGTAACTTTAGTTTTCCTTGAGTTTATGCACTCTGTATTCTTTTGTCTTACCGATTTGGAATTCTCAGTAATAACAATAAAACCCCAACTGCCCCACCAAGGCTCAGTTTTTAGATTACAAGAATAGAACAGTGCATTACCTTCTCTGAGAGTATTGCAAAATTGAAATGGGGCTCGTACATATGAGGTGCTAAAGATGAAGCAGTCTGCAGCAAACCTCTTGCCTATGTAGAGAATGAAAAAAAAATATAGTGAAATCTGTGAGGGAGAGAGAGTAACAAGAATCTAACGCAATTTTCATCATTCCTAAAAGAAATCATCCTGAGTTTTCTTTACTAGGCCTTTACTAAGTAAGCCATCTTCAACTATGTACGAGTTACAGCAATAGTACATTTAGGCATGGCACAGTTTAATACCATTGAAATGAATAAGACTCTTGGTTGAGTCAGAAAAAACATGTTGGGACTTATTCAATTAAGCAATTCAGTTCTAAACACCAAACAAATAGATTAATTACTTAAAAAATTATTTAAAGTCCCACCCTACTGTATTTATCCGTTGTCTCTGACAGTACTGTCTTAAGCAGCCCTGAAAACCTAAATTTTATCATAAAAATGACAGTTTTCACTCAAAAATTTTAATAAAATTAAATCTTTTTATTCTGACTAGCATAATAGCAGCATTAAAAACTAACGAAAAATTAAGTATCAGAGTGTGCATTTTAATGCTATAAATCCAATACAAACTTAAGGTCAACTTGCGAATGCTTTTACTAAGAAATGGAGAACCTTGGGGGAAAAAACCTGATCTTTTAAAAATAAAAGTATTTTAAAATTGCTTGGGAAGGCAGAGTTAAGAACTTATTAAAACTCCTTAAATCTGACAACCCTAAGTACATGCAACAGTACTTGTGAAAGAACACTGTGAAATAAAATTAAGTCCAAGATAAGCAAAATATCTTCACATTTTTTATTCTTCTGTGCATAATTTTATTGCCATGATGACCCTGATTTTAATTATACATGTGATATAAGAAGGAAATAGAAAATTTTAAGCTAAAAAATAAAATAGACAGGAAACAAGCAATTCTAATGGAAAGCCTGAGCAATGCTAACTATTAGCAATCACAACCTCCATAGCTGGATGTAAGTTCTACCTGGGAATTAAATGACTGTAAATTTACTATTTATGAAACTGAAACCCAAAGTTTATTTGTCAACATCCAGTGCTTGGTTCATTTCAGTGTTTCCATGAATTGCTAGATTATCTGAATAAAGTTAACTTTGAGAATTTGCTCTTAAAAAAGGTATTTACTGTAGCTCTCTGATGTATATATGAATCCATCAAAATAAGCTTGCTCCCATAAGGATTAAAACAAGCCCACAGCAGTTCAAACTGTCCAACAAATGCATATTAATTTTAACTGCATGTGTATAAAAAATGAATGCATTTAATCCACTGTGCATGTCAGTTGTACATCTATGTGCAATACAACTTAGTATACTCACGTTAGGTAAGATGAACCACCAAGCTTACTGATACAAAAGTATTTATCAAGAACCTGCTGCTTTGTGACTGAACTCTAAAGCAATCTACTTGTTGAAAAAAAATGTGATTATATAGTCAAAGTTGTAATTTAAGTGACTACACAATGATGGGTTTTGTTTTGGGTATCAATTTAGAAAAAAGATCTCAAAAGCTGCAAAGCCACTGTAAACCTTGTTTGTCTTTGATGAACCATTTGGATATGCCTAAGAATAGGCAGTTTAATGGGACATGGCATGACAACGTGGAGGTTACACTGAAACATGCATAAAAATTATCCATGTTTTCTGCCTGTAATAGTAAGATAGACGTTCATATGATGCCTCCAAATCAGGGAAATGACACACTTCTTAAGTACAAGAGGGCCACAGGAAGCATTCTGCTTAGGCTGAGATTCAACACCAACCTGTTCAATGTGACCTTTTCGCATTTCCAGCACAGCCAAGTTGTTGTAAGCTTCCGCATAGTTGTTATTGTTGACTAGCGTTAGCCTGAAACACTGGTAAGCCAGATTCAGGTCTCCTATCCCCTAAAAGTAAGATTGTATTTTAATTTGTGAAAAGATTGGAAACAACATGCATCTCTCTTGTTGCCTGGAGTATCTTTTCACCCATATCTACTACCATAGAATATGAATTACAATAAAAACATGCTGATCAGAACCATATGTGCTTTCTTCCCAGACCCTCTCATTTGCTACTTATTCTTCCTCCAGACAGAATCGTTTCTCTCCAGTGCAAACTTCCATGTTCCAAGTGGTATTTTCTTAATCTAATTTAACTTTTAGATGACTAAAGTGTCATCTAAAGACTACACTATCTGCTACCATCTATAGTAGGGAAAGAAAAACAGAGATGTCTTCAGAGGGGAAGTCATCCTGCCTCTCTGTCTCCGTACAGATAAAAAAAAATCACATATAAGCCTAGTTTTTAGAAGATAAAAATTAAGGGAGATAAATTTCTTTGTATGGAGCAGCTGACTACTCTTTAGTGCTCTAGTATTATGACCAACACTGACATAACATCAGGTTAAACATTAAAAGTGAGAAATGATGAAAAATATAGGCACGTCAGTTCAAATTAATGCGTTTCCTCGTTGTAATGCAATCAAGACAAACAGTTGAGTTTCTCTCTGACTTAAGTTAGATAGTAATCAGCATCTGAAGACAACTCGTATTAGAAAGCTGTCAAAAACTTTATTCAGTAACCTTATTCTGGGCATACAATTAAATAGAAATCTAACACAACTTCTGGAAGAACATCTGCAAAAATGGGCAATGAGTGCAAATTAGTATAGAAATTTAACAAATTTTATCACACAGTTACACAATATTTCTATAGCTGCCTATAAGACAGAGGAACATGCCTTCTCAACTATGACATACCTAGCATTTTAATATCTGCTACATGCTGCTGAATATATTTTTATGACAACAGAATTGGTCTAATGCTCCATGTAACACAAGTAACAGCTCAGAGAAAAATACCTTGGATTACATTTTTTTGTCAGATTAGCTTGTATGTGTCCTGGTTTCAGCTGGGTTAGGGTTAATTTTCTTCATAGAAGCTAGGGTGAGACTATGTTTTGAATTTGGGATGAAAAAATGTTGATAACGTGCTGATGTTTTGAGTTGTTGCTAAGTAGTCAAGGACAGTCCAGCTTCTCGTGCTGGCCTGCCAGCAAGAAGGCTGAGGGTGCACGGGGAGCTGGGAGGGGACACAGCCAGGACAGCTGACCCAGGCTGGCCAAAGGGATATTCTATACCATATGACATCATGCCCAGTATATAAAGCTGGGGTGAAGAAGAAGGAGAGGGTGTAGGGACGTTTGGAGTTATGGCATCTGTCTTCCCAAAAAAACATTACGCGTGATGCAGCCCTGCTTCCCTGGAGATGGCTGAACACCTGCCTGCCCATGGGGAGTGGTGAATGGATTCCTTGTTTTGCTTTGCTTGCATGCGTGGCTTTTGCTTTACCTATTAATCTGTCTTTATCTCAGACCATGAGTTTTTTCACTTTTACTCTTCTGATTCTCTCCCCAGTCCCATCATGACGAGTGACTGTGTGGTGCTTAGTTGCCAGCTGGGGTTAAACCACAACAGCAGCCAAGGCCTTTCAAGGGCTGGTAAGTTGCTGTTCCCGCCTCTTTCTCTCTGCTGAAGTGCAAACAAAACTTTAATCTCTACTGTACTTTATCCTGTACATTATCGGGTTTCATATTTCAAAGTATTCTTTTTCCAGTTTTTGTAAAATTACATTTATTCAGAAAGGTTGTTAATATTTTTCATACCACAGCCACATGTCCCAAGTTGTACCACACATCTGCTGTCTCCTCTTCATTTTCAGCCAAAAACAGTGCACGTTCAAATGAAGATAGTGTCATATCATATTGCTGGGCATAGAAGCAACAGAGGCCCAGATTGTTAAAAAGTTGGCAGTTATAAACACCCATCTGCAGGAGCCGTCTAGATTGAAAGAAAATATTTTTTTAGATTAATTTCAAATAAGGATTCTATTCTAATAGAATTCTCTCCTCCTTTATCCCTATACTGAGAGGGTGTAATAAGCAAGTGTTATAGTCTTCCACTTGGTAAAGGTTTCATGAACGGCAGTGCAGGGCACTTTTGATTAGGACAATCAAAGCTGTGCAAAACAGTCTTCCTATAAATTAGGTAACTTCTGTCTTTTTGACTGTGCCGCGTGATCTGACTTTACTGTAAGACAGAGCTGTATGCAGACTTTCTCCATTTCCTCTTTCCAGTCGCTCAGCCTCAATCAAGCTGTAATTTGTTGCAGTTACTTTTTATAACTCTCCAGATGTCAATCTTTTGCTTGATTCCTATCCTTCACTGCTCTCATCAGTACTAGTATATCTAATATGTGAATCTACATTAATCTTACACTTGAAGCATAACTCAGATTTTGATTCAAATTGGTGTTCTTTAACATGTCTTTTAGAATGGAGATATTTTATAAAAATTCTGTTTATTAATAGAGAGATATGCTAAGAGGGCCAGGGAAAAGGAGGGCTGCTGTCTGCAGCATGACTCTAAGTTTCTGAACCTAAAGCATAAAAGAGCTCAGGTCCATCCAAAATTAGATAGTAGTGCTTATATTGATTTAATCTGCTCTTAGACTTAAGAACATGAGTCAAGGTCCTTTGCACTCTGACTGTACTGAAATAAAAAACAAGCAGCACTGTTTAACACTATCTTTTTATTGCTTTCAGTAAAACATGGGGGTACTCCAGCCCACGTTCAAGGAAGGGATTTTATGGTCACAATCACTTGTGACATCAGGTAGAGTTTTTCAAAGACTATTCTTTTTCAAATGGCTAAATAGGAAACCCACGTGCCTTCTGAATGCAATTGAAATTGAGAGTAAGGTCCAATGTTGTCAAGCTGCCTCATGCTGTGGAAGATCATTTCTTGTTTATTAATCAAATAGTAACTGTTTTGATAACCTTTGATGATACTTTTACATAGCCTTCATGTAATGATGACAAGTTTTTAAGAGAGATGTAATTATCATTGGCCGAGAAGATATGTGAGTATGCTGACTTTACGGTGATATTTGTCCAAATTCTCAATCATCCTCCCATGCCAATCTCCTAATGTTCTTTTTTTGCCATCAGCACTACAAAAATCAACCCTTTATATTGCTCTCCCACACGTTCAGTTCCCTCTCCCTCCCCACAGTGTAGATACCTATAAAACCGCAGCGCTATCTCAGGCTGGTCTGAATAAAAATGGTTACTGCCAATGCATGCAATGGCTTCCACATGAGTATTGTCTTGTTTTAAGACATCTTTATAGTACTCTGCAGCCGAGGAGATATTGTTCATTTCCTACACAAGTGGAAAAAAAATCAGATTAATTCTACTTTTTATCACCGATTTTTATCATAAAACTCATTAAAATGTCAATCTACTGAGTGCTTTATCTATGCACTATACAGTACTTAACTGAGATTAATTATATATGCTCTTACAGTTCTCTGATCGTACAATGCAGCATCACCAATTGGCATCTTCACAAGCAACACACATATCCACAAGAAGAATGCATATTAATTTATCAGTGCTAGCTGTACCTGTCATTAACTCTATGCCATAGCTACAAAGAGAGATTTATTTGTTTTTTATTTTTTAGAAAAAGAGATTGGTTTAGCATGTGCAACAGGCATTTGCTACTTTTTGCACAATCCCTTGTGATACACAGTACTGTGCAGTCGGTTTCCGATTACAGTAACATCCAGTAAACTGATTTCCCCAGTCAATGTCTCAATTATTTTCAATGCTTTGTAAGTCAACTCATGAATTGCTCTGAACACAAATGAGAGTATAATTGCATATGAAGAATTATTATGTGCTTTTGAAAACAGGAATCACGGATTTATTACCAAATCTTGTACTAGCTAGGATATGCCAGTTAAGAGAACTACGTTGTATAAAAATACGTGCTTGGATGTATGCTATTTGGAAGATGAATTAGGGTGAACTCATTGCTGTAAGCAACGTCACACTGTTTCTGAGGAGTGCAAGTCACCAGAGGACTCAACCCCGTATCAGAAAAAAATAAATCAAAAGATCAAAACACTCCTGTGTTTAGAGAGGAATAATTTCTACCTGCGTGCTGCATATACACTGTACTCTCAACATGACTAAAGAATAAGCTTTTATTTAACCTCAGCAGTGTATTTAGCTATGAAAAAATGTATTTCCTGTGATTAAAGGAAACAGTATGAAAGCAGTCCCTTTAAAAATCATGTGTTTTTTTTAAACCAGAAAAGGTCTACGACTCGTCCTACTGTCAAAAGGTAGTGACAGAGAAGAAAAGCTCTTATTAAGATGCCTGATACATATATTCCACCTGTGAGTCTATGTAATGAGAACAGCCCTGTGCTGCAGTACAAATCTTTGCTAATGAAGCTATAATCCTGCACTCAGGTGTCAGTGCAAAACTAGATCCTGTCAACTATATGCTGCTCTTTAATAATTCCTTAAAGGGTTATGCAATGTTATGTATGGTTCTGCAAAATAATATCCATATTGAAACTGTTTAACAATTCAGAAAGAAAAGTCTCCAAAAATTATGCAGCTGTTTTCTTCCTTGCTGAAGGACAAAAAGGATTTAATATGAAAATGGATTAACGCTTAGGGCTTAAATGAGAATGATGAGAACAGGAAAGAATGCCAAGTATGAATGTAGACCAAAAAAAAATTAATTACTTTGTTTAAAACATTCATTCTGGAATAGCATCATTATATTGTTTTTCACTGAAAGCTGGTAAAGTCCACTGTTTGACATGAAAATACACCCTTTTAAAATACAAAATACATGGTGACCAAGCTAAAATAAAACTACTTCAAAACTAATCCTACTTAAAATAACATCTACTTCCTAAACTAAAAACATTCACATTCCAACTGTTCTCACTGGCTTAAGAAACTAAGAGTAACACATAGTGCTAATAAAGAGAACATTTATGAGCAGACTATTCTGCTGTTTAATCCTGCTAGCAAGCTGTTGGTGACTTGAACAGTTTTAGTACGATAAAACACATAAGAACTAGACCTAGATACATGGACAACATCTGGACCACTTAATGTGGACTTGCTTCTGTGTGTCAAGGGTAAACAGGATCTCACTAGTGTGACTAACCATTTCAACAAATAAGCCTGCAAGGCTCCCCTAACATTACTTTGGTATCTTTGTGTACTATTACCTGTTTCACATTAGTGATACTGAAAATCAGCGTAGGTAATTTTTGATGACCTTACAGTTATATTCAACTATTGTCTCTTTTTTCTTGCTCAGGCAGCTAGCCTTGGTCAAAATAAGGATTGCATAGTGGGTGCATACCTCGTAGATTCTGGCAATTCCACAAATAAGAGCCACTTCTCCAGGAAATTGATCTAACCCTTGCTTGAAAAGGTTCAAAGCTGTTACGGGCTGATCCAAGCGCAAATAAACCTAAACAAATAAAAAATGTATATACATGTCAAATGTCTGACTTTTACATTTGCACTGCTGTTTAACAAGGGAGATAAATAAAAGGGATGACACCTCCCTTTATGCAGTAAACCATTAGCTGAGATGGTGAGTAATACTGGGAAAATAATGGAGTGAATACTGAATAAATCTCTGTAACAAAGATAAAATGGGCTAACTAAGATAATTAAATTTGCATGCATATCATCTAGACATTATTAATTCATCTGGACATTACAAATAAAGCAAAAGAGTATCTTTTTATTTATTATCATATCAAAATAATATACTTTGACACTGAGGTGAAGGTATCACCTTGAATATTTTCCTGTTTAATGTATTTTAAAAAAAACTTATGTTTAGGCTTGAAAGAACTGGATGGTTGACTGTACTGGAATACCAAAGTATTTTACTTAGTCAAATAAGACTGCACTGCACAGCACAGTGACACCTTCAAATTTCCTTACTGCTCTGCCAACCTCCCCTGTCACAAACAATAAAATCCCATAACATGAAAGAGGGTGGTTTGAGCTCTGTGATTTTGGCTTCTGTGTTGATGATGACAATGTGTCATTTGGATAACATGAGAATTGAATAGTGGGCATCAACGTATCGATAAGAGACCACCTCTGCAGCTGTCTGAGAATACAGCTGTAAAGCCCTCCTCTTGTGGGGTATGGAAAATACAGCTACAGCAAAGGGAAAAACCCCGCACACCTGCTTTGGGAAACTAGATGGCTAGAGTGATTAACTCATCTCCCACTGAGTGGAAAAATGTTTTGAGTGGATAAATATTACATTAAATAGTGCTAACACTTGATATGACTAAAAAAAGGAAAGAATCTGTGACTGGTATCCCAACACAAGCATTTGGTGATGCAATGCAAGAAAAATGTCTATGTTAATGGAACATCTGAGAAACCTCCAAACACATTTTCTGCTTCTGCCCTTGAGCTTCATGGACTTTAGAGTGCCAGCAATCAAAATACTAGTTAAAGTCCTAAGTTCTTTTATTTGCATCCCTATAGATATATTCTACTGCAAAAATTTGCAAAGAATTCTTTCCTACGACCACTGAAGTGACATTCTTCACTGTTAAAGAGCTGTCGACTGTGAGTGTCACCCTAGTAAAGGGACTGTCATTTCAAGTTGATCACTGGCAAAAAGAAAAAAAATACAGGGAATTTTTTCCAGTCATTTTGCTAATGTCACTTGCATTTCCTCTATTAAGCTAGAAAACTAATTCCTTCTTGTGAAAAGCAATAAAAGAACAAGGGGTTTGGGTTTTTGGGGGAGCATGGTACTTGGTAAACTAGGACTGCACTAATGACACCATCAATGAATGTGCTTTAAAACAACAATTTATTCCTAATGCACTCTATCTGGGCATGTTGCTTTATCTAAACCAGACTTCAAGTAATTTGCTATAGTTTTTAATTTATATACCATGCAGCAGTTTCTGATGAATTTTAATGAGCCTGCATTCAATTTTGAACTTTAAGTAATTGTCTCCATTGTGACTGTCATGCTCCTTATTTTCTTCTAGCAACAGTTTTCTACAACTAAATTATTCTGCAAAGAGTTTTAGTGGAAAGTACACAGATGAAAGAGAATACATGATAGCTGGGTATGACTTCTTAATTAAGAAGAACCTTGGCTGGTTGTTTTGCTCCTAAGTATCACCTATGTGAGTGACTTGTACAGTTTACTCTAAATATGTGTAGTAAGCCAGTGCACACTGCCATACCTACAAATACTTTCATATTTTCTTTGTTTGAACTGAGACAAAATTTTAATTAGCTGGTTTTTTGTTTTGTTTGCTTGCTTGCTTTTTGTCTTGATCTAGCTATGAAGCACAGCTATCTTCATATTCTTACGGCAAAAAATGTAGGACAAGAAACTCCACTAGATCTGCTCCTTTTTATTATTTTTATGTTTGTTTACGAAGTATGTTTTCTGAGCATTATGACTCAAGTCTGCTCTATTGCTTCATCTGGAGGTTCACTCCAAAGATGCACTCACTACAGATCCTCTGTGCAAATATTACGCTAGGGCAACACAGCCACAGTACTCTACTACGTAATTCCCATATTGAGTGGCATTTCACTGTCCAACATCTCTGCAGACTGTAGAGCTGCTGTCCAGGTGAGTGGCAAAAGAAATTAAAAGATAGGTAGGACAACTTCCACCTACTCGCAGCTGCTTTGGAGGGACCTGCTCTTTAAGAGTACTACAGATACAGTCATTAAGTTTTAGATGCTAAATGCAAAATGGCTCCATTTTCTTTGTGGTATCTCTTTTAAATCCGGTAAAAATATCCCATTTCCAACTCTTCTGGACCATGAAATACTTTGTAACTTCTCAGCAGCCCTGACTTCTTTAAAGACACTTTATTTTTTTGTTTTCTTTTGGTCTTTCATCTTTTCATAAACTACATTTCAAGGGAGAGTTGGCTTCCAGGAAAACATTAAAAAAAAAGATAGCTTCTGTAATAATGAATATAAACAGAAAACTAATTGGTACTGTAGTATTGGTCTGTTTGCACACAACTTGATGCAATTCTATTATTTTTTTAATGGCTGCTTAACTCCAGTCTTATCTTTTCATTCCTGTCAGATTGAGCTATATCTCAGTGCCCTACTGTATTGCCTGTCCACCCACAGTCACTAAATCATGTTGTGTGATGCTTTATACTTGAGCGAGCTGGTCTATGGAGTGGGAGGTGGAAGTTCAAATGCATCTCCTACTCGACCTAGTAATGATGTGGAAGGATGCATATCTCCCATTACGAATCACTGTTTGTTAATCCAATTACTCTGACAATTTAATCACTCTGTGTAGCTCTTTTGCTTTGCAGAAACTCCTGTAGTGACAGAAATCTAAAATTACTAAGCTCAATTGAGTAAACTAACTCCAACTGCTGTATTGAAGACAAGTATCCAGATAACAACTGATGATCATTTAAATACAAAACATAAATTGCTCAAGAAATGGAAAGGTAAAGCAAATATCATAACATGAATATCTGAATTATTGACTATAGTGATGAGTTTTGGATAGGCCTGTGACAGCTGGCTCAAAGGGAGCTGATAAAGAGCAAATGACTTCATCTCTTTCTAGGACAGGAGGAACTAAAATGCAGTTTTAGTTTCTCACAGGCCACCTTTCCTTGGAAAATGTTTAGAATCTGATGTGTACCCTGGTAAACAAGTAATTCTGAGGCTTAGCTGTGCCACTTGTTCTTTTAAAGCTTTTAATACCTTTATTTTGACAGAACATTCACTGTTTTAAGGTCTCTGATTCCTTCCTTTAAGCTCACTTTGTTTTGATTTTGCTTGTGAAACTAGGATTTTGAGCTTCACTCTTGACTTACTGATTTAATGCATTAGTTTCCTAGGAGACAATATATAGCTACATTACTCTTCATACTGCAACTCAAATAATTCTTTAGCTATATGATCCTCATTGGAGTTTAAAGCAAAGAATACAGTAACATAGGAGGGGTTTTTTTGTTGTTATTGGGGATTTTTTTGTGAAAACTGGAAGTTCCAAAATCTTTTTGTAAATTACAGACTTCAGTTTCAACTCTTAGCATGTATTGCCTCAGGTCTATATGCAAATCACACCCTATAAACCTAATGATGTATCAAGCTCAATACTCAGCTATTCTGGTGTATAGACTTCTCAGGGATAGTCTGGAATTTCACTTCATTCTTAAACAAGCAAACCTATGACTTACTTTTGCCAAATACAAGATTGTATCAACCATGTCTTGTTGCTTGAGAGCTGACTTAAATTGTTTTTCAGCTTCACGATATAATCCTAACCTAAAGAGACAACAGACAGATATAGAAGGCATTTGTTGTTTTTGTTTTTTTTTTAAAAAAAAGCTTATTAAATAATGAAGCAGTGCACACTAAACCAAACATGAACTGCCCAAAAGCATACTTTAAGGTCATGCATTTGTGTTTATGTTAACAAAAAACATGCTGTTAAATATATTAAGGTTACAAAGACAACAATTCAAAACTATGAAAAAGGAAAATTAATGAAATTTGTTCCCCTTTTGTACATGCAGCCTTCTGGTGCTAATAGAATAATGATTTATTAATTTTCATAGGACTCCGTCCTGCTCTTTGTACAGAACGGACAGTAGAAAACGAGCAATTAAAGTCATACCTCAACCTCTACCTACATGGTTTTGGAGCAGAATTTCCTCACTTGTGGCAAAGATCGTGTAGATACTCTCCAGTGTAAAGTTTAGGGAATGCTTAATCATCTATAAAACACTTTCTCCTAGCCTCGTATGGGAAATGGTGAAACTTCTGTTGCCGATATTAAAAACCTTTATTATCAAAAACATGCTGTATTGTAAACGGCACCACAGCTTAAGACAGTCCAAGCAGATCACTTGGGAGGGGGCAGCGTATGGCACATGAACCTCACAGAAGTCTGTTCTGTCTCAAAAACATGTTTTGCAGCATTACTGCAGAATATTTTGCAATAATTTATAAATGCTATATAGACTACAAAATTAAGACAATTGCACCATTTCAACAACAGCAAAAAGGTATATTTTCTCATATGCAAATTGCCTTTTCTTTCCTTCACCAAAGAGCACATACGCTTGGTGAAGAAACACAAAACACAGCCAGAACAAGCCAGCCAAAACAAAGAAACACAGGCAATGGGACATAAGGTAATTCTGGATCCTGGCATTACATGTGCCTGCTTGGATGCTTTAGTCTAAAAATCCTGAAAATGATGAATGACCTCTAAGCTCAAAAAAAAAAAAAAAAAAATCAGTTGAACCTTCTAAAGAATGTCAAATAAAGTTTAAGGATAGTGAAGAATTTCATTAGTTTGGGCATCTAAAGAGAAGCAATAGTTTCAAGCCAAGATAAAAACATGGAATTTTAAAGGGCTAATTGCTTTGTATTATCAGCCTGTTCATACAAGAATTGCTTGTAGAATTGTAAAGCCTGCAGATGATGCTTTTAACAACCAATACAGAATCCATATGTTTTACATTCATGGGACAGACATATTGTAAAGAATGAAAGGGAGAGCTGCCACAGTACTTGTTTGAGTTATGGGAAGCAGGTTTGTATCAGGAGGAGTTTCACCTGATTTGGCACAACTGGCTGTTACAACCATTGCTAAATCCTCAGCAATCACTCTAAACTTCCTGCAACAAGCTCTGCTCCCTGCTGTTGCCACTCTTTCCTCAGAGAGGCATATCGCTGCACAGCGTTGGGGTACTCCTAAGTCATTTGGATCAGATGCTCGGGTAATGGGGTGCCATCCCTGAGGCCCTGGCATCTTTGAAACTGGTACTTCTTGGGCAATACATCTCTGGCAGAAAGTGTCTAATGTGAATATTTCATCTTTTATTATTTCATCAATCTGAAGCCCTCATTGACAGTTAATTTCTCAAGCTAATATTGTAAATTTATGTGGTCTGTTTTAACAACAGTTCTTTGCATTTATTTACTGACTTTTCAAACAATGACTTTGAAACACATTAACAAAGGTGAAGATGCAACTAATTCAGTTACTTAAAGGTACTCAATGTTGATGCCTTTACCTCAAGCAGTTAAACATAATCTCTTTGTATATTAAAGGAGATCTAACTGTAAGTACACGCTCTCCACCTAAATACTTACTGAACTATTTCTCAGCGTTCAGCATTGCGCAACAGACCCAACAGTTCAGGTCCTGCACTCACTCTCATCGATCACAGAAGAAATGAACAACGGCTTACCTATAGTAGCACTTCCCAATCTGGACTTTCCACCACCAGTCCTTGAATTGTGCATGCTCAGTGGCAAGGGCTGCCAAATCTAGAGCCTTCCAAAACAAACGCATCATCTTAACATTAATAACTTCAATGTTTACTCAAGGAAAAAGAACATGAAGTGAACAATGTAAAGATTTTTGTAAAGAGAAAATTTTGAACAAAAAGTCCTGGTAAACTTGAGGTGGAGGCACTGCTTTATGTTTACTATTTTTATAGCTTAGTGCATAAAGTAGCTGAAAGGATAATTTGTCCCTATGAGAACATGTAATCCAAACAGCTTCCAGTAATTCAAAGGGAAAATATAAAATTAATTTGATCGGACTCCTAAAGTGCTGCTACAGAATATATAGAATATTTGTGTAAGCCAAGACACATTGCCCAAGCTTCTCATCCTTGTTCACTAAAAGTTGTTAAACACAAGCAAAAATATACTGATACAAAGAAATCAGTTCAGCCAGTTTGAAATACTGTGCAAATTATTGTCTCATTGATACTATCAAGCTGCCTCCACTTCTGGGAACTCTCTGATGTGTACAGTATGAAATACTTCTTCCTTTTAAAAGTCTATGATGTAAATAATTATTTTATGACAGATAGGCAAAATAGATAAATATTCTAAGAAATAGATACCTACTGAAGAGGGTGGAGGTCTAAAATCTCTTTTATCTTGCATATTGGAAAAGTAGGTATGCTAATCAATGTGCTACCACCAGCCACCACAGACAGAATCTATGGCTTTTCATGTTTTAGCTATAATTGCAACATTTCTGTTAAAACAAATAGATGTGTGTTCTGTACCAAAACCTACCAAAGAAAGAATTGTTAGCGTTGCCTTTTTCAAATGCCATTTTGCCCCAGAACATATCAAAGTCATGCTATGTTTGTTACTTATATTTTAGGGATATCTTCAGAAATAGTCTGAAAAGCTTTACTGCAGTATTTTTATAACAAAGAATTTGCCTTTTTCTTGTTTTCATAAACGTTTTGCAGACCACAGAAATCAGAAACTAGCTATCTATGGGGAAAAAATATGGAAAGTTTCTGTGCACTGGCCACTCAGTAGCAGAGGACCCGATAATTTCCACAAAAAAAAATAATCCAAATACTTGAAATACTAGAAAGAGCCTAATTTAGTGGCATCTAAACCTCTGGGTTTGATTCCTTTCCTTCCTGCTAGCAAAATGAGGTTGGAAGTAATTAATGAGTGTAGATTTGACATAGCACAGCAAAGTCAGTGGAGCTATGACAAGTTAGACAAGTTGCTCTCTTTTGGCTCTGTGAGAAAGAATAATTTGTTTTCTGTAGCAATTCAGGCTACGGAGTTGTATCGATGCTGTCCTCAAAGAGAAAGAGACAGTTGTCGTTCCCTGCCTCTGTGGCAAGAGAGACAAAACTGAGGAAAGCTTACAAGTCTGAAGTCACTGCTTCTTCCAGTTACGTGGAAGACCTCAGATGGCAGGTCTTATTTTGGTTGCCCTTTGTTTCTTAATGGCTTTGCAAATTGCACAACAGAGGTTACTGCTGTAATGGGGAAGCAGCTTGCTTCAAGACAGAAATTAGAGGTTTCCCTTCCAGACAAATTCTTTCTACTAAAGGTATATGAACAATTTTGTTCCAGTACAGGGAAAATTTGGGAAAGTAAAGTAGTTGATGTTACACACTGGTTACTTCTGTTGCATTTACAAATGTATAAACAATGCTTGTGTCTGTCAAATACCACACCTGCTTCTAATACAGCACAAGCAGCCACTGAAAATGAGTTAAGGCTCATACTGCAAATAACATCCTTCAAAGAGCTTTCCTTAGAGTGCTCTGATGACAAGTATTCAAGGAGAAGGACTGAATTTCAAAAAAGGATCCCTTCTGTAGCTAAACATTCAGCTTGCTTTCTGGCACCCCAATTATTTCTGATAACTATTTTACGCAAGGCTAACGATCCTGGCTGCTGTCGGAAAGTGGGAACTAAGACTGCTTCAGGCTTAGCAGACACTAACATCAGCAGCTTATCTGTCGATGCAGATCCTGTACAGGGATCTTACTACTAACATCAAGAAACAAAGTATGACTTCATTTTGAAGTTAGTTTCTGAAATTAAGTCCTGTTTTTATACTTTCCTATTGAGGACGTAGGAAAGGAATAGGAAAATCCTGTTTCTGATACCTTACAAGTGGTCACAAAAACTTTAATCCAAAAATATTACAAATGTTACCAACATTTCTAAAAAGTGTTCACCTGAAAAGGCTTTGTGCATATCAATGTCAGCTTTTTGCATGCTAATAGTTAGACTTTCTGCTGGTATTACAACAAAATATTTTGACATTGTGGCCTTTGCAATGTTAGTAAATTGATTAAAACAGACTTTTAAAAGTCAAAGTCTTCACCTTGCCATGTCAATACCAACTGCTAGCATATTTCAATTTCAGTTTGCTGCAAACTTTTTGTTTTTTAAAGTTTAGGTACAAATCAATGTTTAATCTGCACAGCATGTTAATGTAAAACCAATCTATAACAGCAATATAAGTGTTACGCCTGTCCTGCACTGAATTGTCCATTGTTGAATGTTGGTGCAGTCATATTAATAACTAGAAGGGAAAACCAGCACAGATTGTGGATTGGGAGATACTGGTATGCCTTTTTAAGGATTTTTTGCTTCTAACGTACATGTCGGAAAAAAACCCATACCAATTGTCCCAAAAGTTTTAACAAACTTTAGGATATAACTCATCATCTGGAAATGCTGGTCAGCTGAAACTGTTACTCTGTAGAACACTTAGCCTAGTTACTCATGTATGCAGGAGTCCATTTCAACAACAGTCTTAGCCCTGGGAAGCCTTTCAAAACAAATCTATGTTACTCTCAGTTCTTACATTTGTGCAAATAAAAATCATAAAACCCCCTAATACTTAGTAGGGTTTCTGTTAAAAAAAATCTTAAAGAATGAATCATAGCTGGTTTTAAATGAAAAAGAATGTCAATTCTTTAATTGTAATGTATTTAGCATGATTCTGAGATTCATTTTTTTTACCATTACTTTCCTTAGCTAAACTGCGTTATAACTAAGACTTCCAAATTGTCTACCAGCTGTAACTCAGTATAAAACATCTTGTAAGGGTTGTGGTAATTTACTATTGTATTGCAAAATTAAATTGTTAAATGTGCATTTGTTTGAAACTTAGTAATTTCATACATAGTATTGTATGCACCAAGAAATTAGATAGATGGAAACGATAACAAGTTTCTGCTGATTCTTTTATGTGCTGCTGAATGGCAGTAATTCTCCCAGCAACAGTTACTGACTAAGTCTTACTGTAGACAAATCAGCACAGGATAGTCTAGAAGATAGCTGAGTAAATTACATTAGCCATAGTCAATTTAACACAATTTCTTTTGGTGAGTGTCTTCTGGATTTCTGTAGTTTGTAAACATAATTCCATTACAAAGAGATTTCTATCAGAAAGTATAAACTTCAGAGTATTAGGAAGAACAAAGGAAATATCAGAGGTCATGACTCCTGGCCCCAAGTATATATTGTACACTCATTGTTCTTCCTCAGGACAAAGTGTCTTGTCATCAGTACCCACCTGTGAATAACGGCAGAATACAATGTCACAGTAGTTTACTGCTGAAAAAAGTAGCAGCTGAACTATTTCTGGACAAGTCTTTTAAACTGCCCTGCTCTTACAGCATTTAGCCCATAAAATGGCTTTTAGGAATAGCTCAAGTGGTACAGAAAGTCAGTTATTAAGTATATGTGTTCAAAAGGAAACAAATCAAGAACAATAATGGATAGGGTAATAGTAATTTCTTCAGAGGAGGGTTTCATTTTTCATTAAATAAGATGAAATACTTTTGAATACATTTTCAACTGTTGAAAAAGCTCAGTGCTGTTCTCTTTTTGCATCCCTGTGTTTCTGATAATTGATAGATTACAGATGTATTTACTTTTAATTTGAACCGAGTTCCTAGCATTATTTGTCCAGTTGAATGCACACTGATTAATGATATTCTCAACTGAAATTGCTGAGGCTTTTTTTTTTTTTTTCTTTCTATGTACTGGCTGAATACTAAACAGAAGATAAATAATAAAACTGCCTTTGCTTCTTAAATAATAATGCAGTTGGGAACAGTACAGACTGTTCCAGATCAGCACAGTGATTAAGGAAGGATATTGTCACTACTACTTTTGTGTTTTATTTGCAAAACTGCAGGAACTGATCTTCCAATTGTACCCATGCAGAAAGTCAACAAGTAGAGGCTTTTCAGTCTATACAGTCACAAACTTAAGCCAATTTCCCATGCTCCCAATCCTTCCAAGCTTTCATCACGTGTCATGCAGAAAAGTGTTTTGTGGGTCTTTTTCTGAGTATGTGCAACATCACACACTAGCCAGCAATACAAAGATGCAAGAGATGTACGTGAATGTTCTACTGGGTGATCAAGCAAGATCCAGATCAACTTTTAAACGGGTAACACATGCTGTTTCTCTGTTGAATCCTAAGCGACCAAATTCTTTTCAGGGAGAGGCAAGAAAATAGGTTAGTGAAAAGCCATTGGTAGGAGAGGTGAAGAAGCAGCAATGCAGGCAAGTTTAAGCAGAAGTTAAAGTTTGTTTGTCTGGTTTTTTTTAAGGAAAACCAATGCAGATGAGGTTCAAAAGGAAGAGAGGAAAGTTTGGAGAATAGAATTATATTGAAAATCGTGTAGAAAGCGCAGAAGAGAGGCATGAAAGCAAATGAGAGAAAGCAAACTGAACAGTTTTAAAAAAAAATATCTTCAGAGATACATATTACATTATAATGGCACCTCAAACTGTGAAATGAGACGCTTTTTTCCTACAAGATGCTATCATTAACCAAACATGTTGATCTCCCTCTCATTACACAATAAATAGTGGTGACTAAGCTGACACTTCTTTGCTTATTCATATGGCTAGGGTGCATAAAAAACCATAGGCAAAACTTTTTCCGCAAGACAGTGATTTGGGATTCTCAGCAAGGATTTCAAAATACATGCAGTACAGTGTAAAAACATCTTACAGTTTTTTTCTGGAGTGCTTGGAAAATTCCCTGCATTATATTACATTATCTGTCTAGCCTAGAGATCCTGCATGTCCTTAAAGTGTAGGTCACAGGCACATGTGGGATCTCATCAAGTGACCTTTTCATTCTTAGTGAACTGAGTTCTCAGTAACAAACAACCTAAATTTTAATTATTAGTGGCATAAAACCCAGGCACTTTCTTCATATTCAGTATCAGAATATGTAAACGTTAACTGCTATTTCTCTCTGACATTTCTGACACTTGCACTTACTGTTTCAACCATATCTTGGATTAGTAGTGTATTGCAATTCAATCCTCTTAAAAGAACACTATGCAACAAATTGACAGTGTACAACTATAATCATTTGATACTAGATTAAAAAGCTTCACATAGCAGTACATTTGGAAAAGGTTCTAATCTATGTCAACAACAAATATTTTTTGTGTGTTATTGATTAACTGGAGGGTTTAACTTCAGATCTTAACACACCAGTATTGCAGAAAATTCAGCAACTGTTTAGCCAGCTATGCATTATTGACACAAACAGTTCTTTCAAACAAACTTCAAGGAGAAATTTTGATTCAATTTCAACTGGGTGCATATATCTAACATAATAATGAAATATTTTGACACTTTATCCATTGAATCAATTAATTATTTCCTTGGGTGTACTGCCAAAAAAAGTTCTGCAAGCTTCATGTATTTCTGAAAGTTTAAACAACATGTACCCAAACTTGATCTTACCCATTCAGTGCAGAAACATAAGAACGACCACAGAAGAAAAGTTTTGGATAGGGTAAGAGGGAAATCGTATAATTAGGAAAACTTTTGAAAAAATGTTATAGACAGTCACATTGACAATATAATCTTTCTCTTGAGGCCACAAAACACCTCAGCACTATGGAATTAAATTTCTAGAAAAAGTGTCCGAAGTCTTATTGATACTTTATTTTTCTGCAGTTTCACCAAATATCTTTCCTTCTGCTTCACCCAAATGCATAAACAATCATCTCAGTGGTTTAAAATGTCAAATGATGTTCAATTCAATCACTAAGTATTTGTCAGATATTTGCACCTTCTTCTGTTAATGGACAGTCTTCAGTAACTTACTGCTTACTCACAATAGTCAGGAACTCTGAACTTTCTAGGCAGTTCAGCTACTTGACATGTAGTGTTCAGCTACTGCTCAGGCTCCAGTAAATTCTATTAACATGAAATCATTAGATACAGGGATCTTATCACATTTTTAGACGAGGGACCTAGTTTTAAGCATTAGAATGTTTTGCTTCTCAAAAAAAAGAGCAATCCATATCTCGGTATTTGCAAATTACCACCCCTGATTACCACTCCTGTAAGAAAGGATTTCTCTCTCTTAAACAACTTTTAATGCTCCACTTCTGTATGCAGATGTGATGTACTACCTGGATCCTTAGTTTAGCAGAATACTGACAGAAATAACTGAACGATACTTAATAAAAACTGAAAACAAAACATATTAATTACTCACATTTTTTACGTCATTTTCATGGTGAAAAATATATTCGAACAATGCCTGTCAGGAAGAATATTTAAAACATTGTCATATTTGAAGATAAAAATTGATAATATTATTTTAGAGGAATACAGAATCTTGGTTATGTTAGGCAGAAATGAATTCTTCGTGAAAGCAATCACATTCACACATCACAATTGCTGACATTTAGATTTAATTAAGACTTAAACAGACAAAAACTATAGATGTGCTACATTGTCATTACAGAAAAGCATTTTAGTTCTTAATCTGTTGCAAGAGATTAGTGGAATTGTCTCTTATCTCTGATCCTTAAAGTAAATTAAAAAAGAAAAAAAAGGGCAGCTATAATTTGAAAGTGAGTATAGATTTGAAAACCTGGTACCATTTTAACAACTTTTTAACTGTAAAATGAACAAGTGATCTAATAAAGACTTTTTGCAATGTATAGTTAGATGCTTATATAGTGCAAAATCTACTTAAAATTAAGAATGTAAGCTGAGCAAATTTTGCCTTGAAGAAAAAAAAAAAATTCTAAACCCTACAGAATTTTGGGATCAGTAAAGCAAAAGATTATTTTTTATTTGTAAATTATAAATGCTAACAATATTGTCCTTCTGAAACTCAAACACACCATCATAATACCAAAGCTTAAAGAAGTTACATGCATGAGCTGTGCTGTGGTAACTGCTCATAAGCCCACAGCAATATAACTTGTTGACTCCTGTATAAAGCTAAGCAAGTCATACTACCTTGTAGCTGTTCTGCACTAGAATGTAGGACTGTATATAACAGACAATGGGGGTGGCATTTTAAGTAAATAAAATAATGTTGAAAGACATTAGATAACTAAATGGAGACTGGAAGCCTCTATTCTCAGAAATGTAGTATGCATGCTAACAACACAAGGTTCAACTGAGTTGAACGTTGATCTTTTTCTGCATCCAAATCCCAGGTCTTAATTGCTTCAAAAGAACAGAATGTTTTTCTAAATTCTTATTATTTAGAAGAATTCTTATTATTAGAAGACTTAATAAGTCTTCTAAGGGCTTCCGTGACTCTTCTGCCAGCTTTTCTTAGTCAAAATTCTTAAAAGATTTACCTTAAGGAAACTAGAGAATTACTAATGAATTGTCACATCTGGTGAGGAAAGTAAACTACAACCTACTTTTCATCTACTTTTGGTCAGAAAAGACTCTGAACAGATAATTAAAAGACATTAAAGAATTATAAATAAAGACAAATTTATAGGGAGATTAAAATAGGTGGATAACAAAAGAATAGAAAATATTATTTTCTAAAGTATCAGAACATTGCCTTCTCTAGTTAAGTAACAGGGAAGCATTCAGTAAAAGTGAGTAAATCTAAAGAGATAAAAAAGATGTTTTCTTGCATGGCTGGCACAAGGAATTTACTGCTGTTATCCATAGGCCCTGACCTTCAAAAGGATTTAAATGACTGAACATTCACTTGGATAAAAATATCTAGAGTTATCTTAATAGCTCTATTAAAAATCCACAAGGTAAAAAAGATAAAACTTCCTGTTTCATGCCATAAACCAGCTGCTGAGATTTACCAGAGGCACTCTCTGGCAACAGGTGATACCTCATATGTCTACTGTGGGGTCTCCTGCAATAGTCTTTAACATGACTGACGCTAGTCAGAGAGAAGCCACATTCCTGTATACCTCAAAACATCGGATGACCTAGTCATGCAATGAAAACATAGATAATCTAACTTAGAAAAAGATGCAATGAGTATACTTTGCAAACACATAAGGAAGAAGTATGCAGGAGGAGTATATACCAATATGAATACACAGGATAATTATGTGAATTTAATAGTTGCAAGATTTATCATCTTTTTGCACCTGGGAGAGGTGACAGCTCAGAGTTTTAAAACTATCAATGATTCTTAACACAGAGTGCAGCCTGCAGTCTCACCTCCTGCTTTGGCTTTAGACTTAATGCTGTCTTGTTTAAAAAAAGTTATAAATCCATGTAGCTCCAAATTTAAACTTATGTCTTACATTCTGTGTGAAATGTTAATGCCATAATGTATTAGCTTCATAATACTGACAAGTACACTTGCTGCCTGTGGATGTTTCTATGACTGTCGCTTTCCATTTTTTGGCTTAAGCCTCTTTTCATACGAAACTGAAGGAAGACAGTTGCTAAGAATAAGTATTTCATCTGAAAGCTAACCTACCTGCTTAAATAGTATATAGAGTTACCAATCACAACTAAAAGCTATCTGTCTTCAAGCAGAAGAACTAAGCCTAATTTCTTATGGATGTGTCTTGTGTTTCTTAATCCTTCCTAGGTTTCTTACATTCTCCCTATTTCACAGACTCTGATGGCTTTAGCATAATGTGTGTGCTGGCAAGGACATAACTGGACAAAAGGCCTGCAGCTTTTTCAGAACTGATAAAGAACGGACTCGTAACTGCCCTCAGATGATAGTTTGGAACTCTTCCGTTACTTCGCCAGACTAGAACTTACTATATTTGATATCTATTCTTCTGCTTAGTTTGGTTAAGAGGCTAAGTGACAGAGATGTAAGGAGTGGGTGAAGAACACAGTGCAACCACACAAAATTTATTTCCTTTGAAAACCTCATTGAAAAGCAATGGCCTACATCAGCCTAGATAATGTTTTAAAAAGCAAAGGAATTTGTTAATCATTCATGAAAAATTATTAACTAAAATTTTAGCCTAGAGGAGCTAATTTCCACCAGTAGAATATCAGGTACTGCTAGTCTTCTAACTGTTCACCACTACTATCTTTCTCAAAATAGACTGAATACATATGGGTTCTTTCAACTCTACATTGCTAGCCAAATATAACTCCTGAGAGTGTATCTGATATTCGTTTGATACCTTGTGCAAAATGAGCTGCTGGTCTCGGCCCAACAGTTGTTTTTGTGAACAAAGTATGCACAGAAAACATCTCCATCTACACAACTAACTGGTGGCATCGGGGAAAGATTCAACTGAAAGGCCACAGAGTGATAAATCATTACACAACTTTTAGGTCCCTTCCACTCAGAGCTGAAACCTGTAAGTTGGGCAGATAAACTGGATAAACCTGTTCTATTGGCAGTCTCAGTTTTGATGGCTGTCGATCATAAGATCTTAATTGAAAATGAAGAAGAATTCTGAATAAAAAGACAAAAACTTTTTATATAAGAAGTGTTAACTCATGCCATAAAAGGGGAAAATCCTAACCATTTGAACATTTTTAGGCCAGGATTTCCATCTATTTGTACAAAGAACTGCATTTCAGGACATGAAGGAGGGTTCTGCTGGGTTTTTTCCACCTTGTTTTTTTTTTTTTGTTGCCCTCCATCACTCCTATATGCACAGTTCAAAGTTATTTACCAATGGAATATTTTATTCCATATAAATGTTTTTCCAAGGTTATACTTCCAACATAACATCTTCAGACACGTTGTCCATTTCAAGTCTGGTAACCACGGTCAAAAGATAAGTAACACACTATTTTTCCGAACTTTACATCCACAACACAGTTCATCATTGTTTGTACCCCCAATCCCATGTACAGTTACATTAGAATGATGCCAGAAAATAAGAAAAAGTTATCACAACATTAACCAAAATAGTTACATACCTTTGCCAGTTTGGGCTTTTGAGCATATTTTGCTAAATTCAGTCGAGACAGATTTATGAATGGGCCATCTGGATTTGTTATCATTGAAGCCTGAAGGGGAGAAATAAGTTTTTAAGTGGGAAGTTCCCCTACACTTTTACTGAAAATTTTCAAAATAGTAGAAGTATAGAAAAAGAAACAACAAAGCATCTGTAGATGCATTGCTCTACTGTGCTGTACAGACTCTTCTTACTTGAATTGCATCTTTTCTGAAAGCCAGGAATTTGTCTTACTCCCATACAGTTCCTGAAAGAGGTTGCATGAATTAGCTTCCGGAACTACCTTTTTTTTCCCTCTCTCCACTGTTTCCATAATGTGCCTAAGCATGTAGCTTGGACTAACTGTTAGGTGGACTGAAGGTAGTTGGGATACATAACAAAAAAATCTTCAAGAAAGATTTAGGAAGATCAGTTCATACTTGCAAGAGTGAGAAGATATCACATTTTGCTATTAACATGATGTTAACCTGTATTACGTATTTGTGCCAGTTGCAGTTTATTGATTTTGCCAATAGAACAGGATAAAACCAGTACAGTTTATTTTCCTTATCTTCTGAAGTGACAGACACTGACAGATTAGTAACTGGTTTGTAGTAAATTGAAAAACTTGGAGAAGGTCTCAACATACTTGTGGTGAAATCATGTCATACTCTTTTCATGACCTTCAGTGAATAAAAATGAGTCTTACAGAACTTGTGAATTTGCAATTTATGTGAATTTTTGTGAACTTGTGAATTTATGTACTTTTTTATATAAACAAACTACCAAACTAACAAGAAGTAACAATTTCAAACTCTAGTTTGAAAACAATTTAAAGCAAAAAATTAAAAACACTCACCTTCAAACTTGAGTTTAAACGCAGCTTTTAGGTCAACTACAATGTCACTGTACTAGATATTATGACCAAGAAAGCCATCATTCTGAAAACAAAGTCAAACAACTTACCGTTCCTAGCCTGACATATCCCCCAGAAGCACTAGTAATTGGACGAGCTGTGAGAGCTGTTTGAGGTGTTTTTATAGCCTGTTCCATAGTACTTGGCCGTCCACATTGCGTGCTGGGTCTCACAAATCCTGTAATAGGTCTTCCTGATTGAGTTACTGGCCTGAAGATGTTAAGCATATTATCCTTATGTTGAGTGGTATTTATCGATAGAGAATTTAAACATTTATATCTGAAGCGTTTAATTTTCAGAAGTTAAATTTAGGATTTGCTCATTTGTCACATACCTAACAGCTGGGCTGGGGCCTCCACCTTGGCTAGTTCCAGGGAGTTTCAAAGATGTTCCTGGTCCTATAAAACAGGAGCATTTCTCACTTCACATTGAGATACTACACCTTTGTCCAGGGGACTTCAAAAAATGATTGTGTTTTACAATAAACTGGAAATGTCTTTGTTCAAACTGAGGGGACACAGCACTAGACAAAGAAGACAAAAACCAAGTATTATTACTGACAAATTGCAAGAAACCTGCCACAATGAACATGGTTTTCTCACTTTTGCCCTTCTCATTCTCTTCCCCATCCCACTTGGGGGGAGTGAGTGAGCAGTTCTGTGGGGCTTAACTTGCCTACCAGGGTTAACCCACAACAATTCTCAAGAACACCTTAGGAGCAATAGCTAGCTTTGAAGAAAGAAAAGTTACTGGAACAATGAGATCATGCTAATTTGAAATGGTATATTTTCCAACTGGGACTAAAAGAGCACCCAGACTTGAGTAAGTAAACCAAAACCTTCAGCTACAGGGCAGCTGGAGAATTATATCATTAGACCCATGTGGGACCCCCACCCACAATTTAGGGGCACAGTAAAGTGCTCAAACTCATCCATATCCAAAGGTCATCAATGAAAATACTGAACTGTCTTGAGCCCAGGTGAACAGATGAAGGGTCCCCCTTTTCACATATTTCTGTTTTGACATGGACGTGGATCATTAAGAATTACTAGTTCCTGCATGTAGACTTTCCATCACCTTCACCGACATTTGATTAGTCAGTTTTTCTAACCTCCTAAATGAATGTCTGAGAGGTGGTTTTAAAAACTTGTTTAGAAGTAAGATATGACAGCTATACCTTCTGGTCTTATCACTGCTTGCTACCATGTACAGAAAAAAATTAGATTTAAGTTGATACAGCCAGTTCTTGACAAATCACTGTTACTCATCTACTTACTTTCTAGATACTTACGAACTGCTTTTATTCCACATCTTTCCAAGAACTCAAGTTAAACTGATAGGTACATTATTTCCTTCCTTCTTTTTTTCCCCAAGATAAACTCCAAGTTTGCCCTTTTTCAGTCTTCTCTCTCTCCTGCACTCAAGCTGTAATTACCTCTCTACGAGGTAATTACCAGGCCATTGTTTAAGCAAGTTTAGTACACTTGTCCAAACTGGTAACTTCTAGCTCGATCTGAATAGCTTCTAGCTTTTTTAACCCATGCTGATACAAGCACCTCTGATGCCAATATTATAGTAGTCACCTGGCTACAGCTGTATTTAAAGTTAAATAATACAAAAAAGGTAATAACCATTATCTCTTTGGTAGAACCAAGTAAATACATAAGTGATGTTAAAATAAGGACCAAAACTCAGGATTCTCTCTCTTCTGGCAGGCTGCATTTAGGATCTTGTTTCTTACTTGTTCTTTATAGTGCTGTGAATCTTGAATTTTTTACTCCACAACAGAAAGAGTGGACAGTCCACCCAGTAAGACTTTCTAGTATGATAACTCAGTAAGTTTACAGATGACAGCAAGTTGGGTGGGAGTGTTGATCTGCTGGAGGGCTGGAAGGCTCTGCAGGGGGATCTGGACAGGCTGGATCGATGGGCAGAGGCCAACTGTATGAGGTTTAATAAGGTCAAGCGCTGGGTCCTGCACTTGGGTCACAACAACCCCTTGCAACGCTACAGGCTTGGGGAGGAGTGGCTGGACAGCTACCTGGCAGAAAAGGACCTGGAGGTGCTGGTTGACAGCCAGCTGAATATGAGCCGGCAGTGTGCTCAGGTGGCCAAGAAGGCCAACAGCGTCCTGGCCTGTATCAGAAATAGTGTGGCCAGCAGGAGTAGGGAAGTGATTGTACCCCTGTACTCAGCACTGGTGAGCCTGCACCTCAAATACCGTGTTCAGTTTTGGGCCCCTCACTACAAGAAGGATGTTGAGGTGCTGGAGGGCAATGAAGCTGGTGAAGAGGGGTCTGGAGCACAAGTCTTATGAGGAGCCACTGAGGGAGCTGGGGTTGTTTAGTCTGGAGAAAAGGAGGCTGAGGGGAGACCTCATCGCTCTTTCCAACTACCTGAAGGAGGGTTGTGGTGGGGTGCGTGTCGGTCTCTTCTCCCAAGTAACATGTGATAGAACAAGAGGAAATGGCACCAAGTTATGCCAGGGAAGGTTTAGACTAGATCTCAGGAAAAATTTCTTTAGAGAGTGGTCAAACATTGGAACAGGCTGCCCAGGGAGGTCGTAGAGTCACCAACACTGGAAATATTCAAAAAACGTGTAGAGGTGGTACTCCAGGATATGGTTTAGTGGGCACAGTGGTGTTGGGTTGGTGGTTGGACTTGATGGTCTTAAAGGTCTTTTCCAACCTTAATGATTCTGTGATTCTATGAACTAAGGCACTCTTCTGAGAAATTGAGAAAGTGGCTTTCAGCTTCCCAGGCTAACAGACAATGAACTAGTCTTCCACTTTCTGAGCCTTTCTTAAACTACTGTAATAATATAAAAAAGGTAGGGCATTAAAATCCATTTTCCAGACATGTTTTGTAATAACAATCATTGTTTTGTGCTTTTGGTATACTGGGAGAATGCTTACAGGATTTAGTTCACTTGATCTCACCCCAGGCAACTCAGTCCTTACTTTGAGAATCCCAACTGAACTAGCTATGAATAGGCATCAAGAGGCCATAGCAGTGCATGTGGCCACTAACAGCAATAGAATTTAAGAGCATATTTTCAGCAGTTAGTGATGACTGCAGATGACTCCTTTAACAACCTAGTTAATCAAACAGCTGTGATTATCCATAATGCCAATTAGTATGAGTTTCTGAAAAATATGTTGTCAAGGTAACACTTTTAAACAGGATTACAACCTTAGCCGATAAAAATGATGGTGTTAAGAGTCCTAAGGTAACATACTGGGACTTTTCTGTAAAACAATGCTATAGGACATTTTTATTAATAAACAAGACTGATGGAAAATTAACATAGCAAAATTATAAAAATTTAAAAACTGGTGCAAGACAGATTTTGTAATATATGTGTGAAGAGGAACCACAGAAAAGTAGTGTCTTCCAGTGGACCCTATACAATTTAGTAATTATTTAATAATGCAAGACTGAGAGCAAAATCATTATTAAGGTACTTTAATTTGGAAACTAAGATAAGGACAGATGCAAAATTGAAACGGACATGTAACTGATGAAAAAGGATGTGAACTGCTTAGTAAGCGAAGTACAGACAATACCAGTTATAACATGGGAGGTATGACTACACATTTTTAAGTTTGTAAGCTACAATTATAGTGGTGGATGGCATCCTGGAAGACTTGCCACAGTAGAAGACCCTTAGTCAAGACCAACTATGGCTAACACACTTTAACAGCAAAAGAAAATGCCCATAGTCAGCAAGCACCCATTTTTATTAAATCATGTGTAAAAGTGGAAGTGATCACAGAATCACAGAATCGTTGAGGTTGGAAGGGACCTCAAGGTCATCTGGTCCACCCAGGCTCAAGCAGGGTCACCTAAAGGCAGCTGCCCTGGACTTTGTCTAGATGGTTTCTGCATAACTCTAAGGAGGGAGAGTACATAACCTCCCTGGGCAACCTCTGCCAGTGCTCAGTCACCCTCGCAGTAAAATAAGCGTTTCACGATGTTCAGACAGAGCCTCCTGTGTTTCAGTTTATGCCCACTGCCTCTGGTCCTGTCACTGGGTACCACTGCAAATACTTGCTCCATCTTTGCACCCTCCCTAGTGATATCGGTGCTTACCTTTTATATGAAAATGTAACAGAAAAACAGTTCAGATGTACACAGAAAGGAAAATCAAGCTGTAGAAGAAAAATGTATTTTTTACATGTCAGTGGACTGTTGGCTGGTTTGGCGACCACAACTGAAAAAGCATGCAGATAATTGGAATGGGTTAAGAAGAGAGTTTTAAGACTCAACTCAGAAATTAAAAAATATACCTCAGAATGAGAACATTGTTCAGTTTATCAAAGAAAAGATCACTGTCTGACTTAATGACAGTTTTAACTATTTACTTTGGAAATACACATTTGAAAATAAAGACTTTCCATCAGGCATAAAATGTACACAAAGAAGCAACATCTGGAGCTATAGTTGATAATTGCCACTAAAGATACGGCATACACTGATAAAATCTAGCAAATTTAATAATTTACTGATGACTGCAGGGTGTTCTTTATCTCTGGAAAGATCTTATATTTTCTGAAAAATTATATACTAGCTCAGGCACATGTAGTGGATTTGAAGCACAAATAGCAAAGTCTTATCTCAGTGATTCAGGAGCGCAGGCTACACTATCATAATGATTTTCTTTGGCTTTGAAATCTGTGACACACTATCCAGGAAGTCACCTTTTTTTAGTTTAAATATAGTATGAATGTATTTCTCCAGAAAGACTTATTTCTCAATACTATTAATCAAATTATTTTTCTTGGCAGATGGTCTCTACCATAGGGGGCATAAAAGTCTAAATATTTCCCTAAGTATGTTTGCAGACCAAGTTGGGTGGGAGTGTTGATCTGCTCAAGGGTAGGAAGGCTCTGCAGAGGGATCTGGACAGGCTGGAACGATGGGCCAAGCGCCGGGTCCTGCACTTGGGTCACAACAACCCCATGCAACACTACAGGCTTGGGGAAGAGTGGCTGGACAGCTGCCTGGCAGAAAAGGACCTGGGGGTGCTGGTTGACTGCTGGCTGAAGATGAGCCAGCAGTGTGCCCAGGTGGCCAAGAAGGCCAATAGCATCCTGGCTTGTATCAGAAAAAGTGTGATCAGCAGGAGTAGGGAAGTGATCATGTCCCTGTACTCGGCACTGGTGAGCCTGCACCTCAAATACCGTGTTCAGTTTTGGGCCCCTCACTACAAGAAAGACGTTGAGGTGCTGGAGCGCATCCAAAGAAAGGCAACGAAGCTGGTGAAGACGGGTCTGGAGCACAAGTCTTATGAGGAGCCGCTGAGGGAGCTGGGGTTGTTTAGCCTGGAGAAGAGGAGGCTGAGGGGAGACCCCATTGCTCTCTCCAACTACCTGAAAGAGGGTTGTGGCGGGGTGCGTGTCGGTCTCTTCTCCCAAGTAACATGTGATAGAACAAGAGGAAATGGCCCCAAGTTGTACCAGGGGAGGTTTAGACTGGATATTATGAAAAATTTCTGTACTGAGAGAGTGGTCAAACATTGGAACAGGCTGCCCAGGGAGGTGGTAGAGTCACCATCACTGGATGTATTCAAAAAACATGCAGACGTGGCACTTCAGGACATGGTTTAGTGGGCATAGTGGTGTTCGGTTGATGGTTGGCCTTGATGATTTTAAAGGTTTTTTCCAACCTTAATGATTCTGTGATATTATTATGCTATTTAAGACAGATGCATGTAATTAGATTATTATGTATAAACACAATTTGAGTACTGCTTGACTGTTTATATGTGACCAAGCATGTAATGACAATTTTTAAAAATGTAGTTAGATAGATATGCAATTGCCCACTTCTATCCAGATGAGAAAAGCTTTTAATACTTCAAATATTAGTTCTGGCCTACATCCAGTTCCTCCCTTGAATTCCTTGATATCATAGGTGATTGAGAGCCACATTTAATAAGATGCATAAAAATTCCCATGTGGACTGTACTAAAGAATCAGAGAAAAATAGAAATAATGCCAAAAAGTAGTGGAAGACTACTAATTACTGCCCACTTAGAAGGGAACTGACAAAGCTGAAAAGAGCTGTATACAAAAAAAAAAATGATGGGGTTGATGAACTGCCCTGGGAAGGAAGAGAGGAAAGAGTAGAGAAAAGCAGAGGAGAGAAAATCAGTTCAGAAAATGTTTGCGGGAAATGATACAAAAAGGTGATGCCAGATTTGGCCAGGCTGTTGCCTACAAGTACAGGCATATGGATGAGACTCACAGTACATCAAGGGCATATATTTTTTTCTGGTTTTCCACAGTGCCTAAAAAAGCCAGAAAGGAGTAAAAGAAATCAATGCAGTGATGGAAAAGAGCTAGGGAGTACAGAGCTGTAGAGGAAAAGCTGAGAAAACACTACTTGTCTGAACCCCCGTCTGACAGGCTTAAGCACTACATCAGGATCATGTGGTGTATCTCAACATTGCCATGCGACCACAAAACAATCTAAAACTCTTCCAGTAGCAACAACTAAAAGCCATATCAGGTCACCTCATATGTACTATTTTATGCTGGATGACAATCCTGACCAAAAGAGCTCTTGTTGCTTCAATGTATTTAAGTGAAAGTCATTCTTACGTGCGACTTGAGCAATGGCATTTTCATCTAGCATCATCTCTGCGATTCCTTCTTGATCTATATCGATTTCATCCACGTACACCATTTCTGTCAAAGCTCGTGTTTTCAGGCTCCAGGCAGCCTGAATAAGGATAAAGTAAAAAGTAAAATATCTTCAAAACACCAAGTAAATCATTTAATCAGTAATTTTGCCTTTTTTAAAATTATATTCCCTTCACAGTTTTAATAGGCTTGAATAAGATATTCACTTAAATATCTTTTATTTATAATGCAACTAAGGTGCATAGACCCATCAGTTGCCTGGTAGAGGTAGAAAGGGGACCAAGACTTAGACAACTCTTTTGGAATGGAACAGCTATAGTCACTGAGTTTGGAGGACAGATTTCATGCCTCATGAAAAGTTATGACTAATTTAGGTCACAGGCAACTCTCTGAGATCTTGTGTTTTTGAAGAAATCCCCATTCAAAACCCACTTTTGACAGACACCGTATTTACATTGGGATGGGAGAGGAAGGCAAGTAAACCACTGCAATGCAAAGTAATGCCCTTTCCAGGCATCTGTAAAGAAAGAAGTAAAATCTTTTAACCAGCGGTTAAAGATACAGTACATTACTATCCACAAGTGACAGTTTTTAGAAAGATAATTTGTTGAACTCCGTTGTTCAAAGCATCAGCTGTAAAAAGTGTGTAAATGTATAGATTAAGTACCTCAGATTGTGAGATTATTGGAGTACTTGTTAGTGAACTGAACTGATAAATTACTACATTAAATGTCTTGGAGGATTACATGAGGAGCGTGGAAAGGCAAGCATAATTCTAGCCTATGTGACAAGCTTTGTGTAGACTTTAGAGACACCAAATCAAAGGGGAAAAGAAAAAACAGTGGCAGCCATAAAGAAGTACCAATAAAATAAGTGCAGATCCAACCATTTTGATAACTTAATATGCCTGTAATGTACTCGGAGAGCTGGCATGATAAAGGGAGCCACAAGACCAATCTCTGATCTTCCTTCAGATACTGAACAGATCATCATAAATTTTCCAGAGTAAAAATCACTGCCAAAACAATTAGATTCGTTTCTTTTCTGACACAGGGTACAGCGATCTGGAGGAAAAGCATGTTTAATATTTGCTAAGGAGACATTTCAAAATAGAAACAGACTGATGCTACTGAAGGTCAAACACATGGAAACATTTGTTCTTTATACAAGAGGTAGGAGAAGATCTGGACCTCAGGCTTATTTAATAATTTAAGTAATCATTTAACGGGACACTTCTCATTCATCATTTCTCAGAACATCCCTTCCTCTACACTGTCCTCATATTTTTATGCAACTTTGTAACTGTCTATCAAAAACAAAGTATATCTAAAAATGTTGAAATAGTTAACTCTCTTTTAAAAAGTTCTTTCTTCCAAGGAGAAGCAAAGGAGGGATTTAGCCAGCCAGTTCAACCACGGTTAGAAACCTTTGTTCAAGTATGAAGATAAAGGAAGAGGGCAGGATGATTTGAATCTAGGCCAGACAGACATAATCCAGATCTGCTTTATTATCTTTCAGTTTCTTCTTATGTAGTAGGGTGACAACCTTTAATTAGCATTCAGACTTGCAGTTAGATGTTCAACACCCTTAACCGTTTGTTATTATTCTATAGAAGTACGTACTTTGTTGAATTTTTAACACTTTGATGGTACCCTGCTTTTTTCAAAGACACGTATGTCTCAAGTCAACATAAACATGTCTATATTGGGAATATGCTGAAATTAGAGCTCTCAGTGTAGCCAAACACAGGCTAATTTCCTAGTACAGATAAGAAAAGCTGTCCATAGTAATGATCTTTTCCTGGGAATTGAAAGTAGCAACTTCTCTACACTAATTGCTAAAACTGGGGCCAGTTCTTAAATAGGCATATCATTGTGATTTTTCCAATAACAAACGTTAGGTAATGTGTTTTTAAAAGCAGTATGTCTCTTTGTCATTATTGGACATATCTGTCATAAAAAATAGATTCCTTAGGCTGCTCTTCCAGTCTTAAGCTCCTAGTCTGAGGCTCCACAGCCAACAAAAAATTCAAATATTGTATATTATTCCTTAATTAAACATCACTCTGTAGATTAGAGTATTGCCTGCAGCAATGTTTGTTACAGGACTTCCGATCAAAACAGCAAGAGAGAGAAAAACATCAAATTTGTTACTTAAGCTACAGAAAGATGACTTTTACCTTGGGAGACAAGAAGACAATTCAAAATTCCTAACTAAATTACAAGACCCATATGAAATAAAAGTACCATTTCTATGTGGGCACACAGTTATGCTGAATACCTGAAAAATCAAGACGTGGGAAAAGGAATTAGAAATGTATACTGACACACAAATATAAAGGAAGACATAGGAAAAAGGTTTTTTTTCAAAATAATTATTCATAAAATTATTCATTAAAAGTCACAAAGGACTTTATTAGCATTACGGCACATGGCTATTGTTTTACTTTTTAAAAGAAAACCTGAGAGACGTACATTTTTCTGTTAAAACTGACCCTCCCCAACAAATCTCAAAATTTTCTTTGTTCATAAAGGTGTCTTTTATCACATGAGACAAAAAACTCATGCAAGGTTCAAAGATTTTCTTAACAGCTTAGTAATTTCAACTTTTGCTGATTTTCTGTAAAGAATTTGTACCAGTAGTCCTGGTATTTCCTATAGCTACTCTATCCTTGTATGAAGCTTACTTTCTGTGTTGCAGTTTTTAGTTACCCATAAATATTTTAACAATTTAACATAAGGAAGTACACATTTTTTAGTAATTTACTATAGTATAATGCACAGATTTTTCACTCAGTGAAAACCTGTAAGAGTTTAATCTGAAACTAATGCCAAAGAACTTCAGCTGAAAATCTTCAGTTAAAATGAGTAAGAGTAGCACAAAACCACCACAGTGAGAGGAACGCTCACATATAATCACAAAAAGCCATAAAAATAAATGTACACATTTCTGAGTAACCACATGACAATATTATTTCCACCTCGACTTAGCACAAGTTTTTCCGCTCAAACTATTGCCTCAGATTCCATTTATATTATCTGCTCTCTCTTTGCAGGATCAGTAATTTTGGTTTGTGACAAGCAACATGTTTGGCGTTTACGAAGACGACTTGCATTTTTCTGAAATGGGCACTTAAGCAGTAGGAGTAAGAAAGGGACAGGTCATTTCAGACAAACCACATATTCACAATATAGTAACAGATTTAGCTTGCTTAACTCATAATCACAACAGAACGTTACAATAACTAACAGTAATTAAAGAGGGAAGCAATATCTTAAGTACCGTAAGTACAGAGATATGATATAATATTTCTTAAGAAGTCTAAACTCCAAAAAGAAAAGTGACAAAGCGTTTTTTACTTAGTTCCTGAGAACTGGTTTGTCACTGAATCAAGAATCTTCCTCTTGTTCCTGAAAAGTCCCAAAACCAAATTGAAAAAGAGAAACTTAAAATCTAAATGTATCTCCTGAACCTGGTAATGCGCATTTCTAAGAAGTTTCATTCTCCAATAATCCTTGCCATTATCATAAATTTTATTCCGTACACAATGAAAACCCCAGAACGCAACAACTACCTTGTCAAGCGTAATCTTTAAAGTCAAGAAGATATCTGGCAGCATTTCACTGAAACCATTTTGCATTTAATCTCTTCTGACTGTGGGCTGGAGCCAAAAGATGTCACCATCAAAACATTACGGTTCCTCCCATGGCAGTAATCTATTGCTAATGTGGACAGAGTGAAAACTAATCAATTACCCTGCCTTCTCTCACTTATGCTTATCATACAGCTTCGAGACTACCAGATTCTACACGACGTAGGCAGTGAGAATGAGCTGCAGGAGCAGGAAGGGCATGGGTTACAGTCTGCCATTACACCGCATTGAATGGAACATGAAAGTGAGCCCTAAGAGCATAGGCATTGTTCTGTCTGTGAAATACACGCTGGCTTTTTCCTAATCTCATCAGCAGATGAAGGTCATTCAGTTCAAGATAGATTCCATTTAACTTGTAGAAGGCACTAAGCTACTGAACCGCTGAATAAACCTACAGGAAATAAATGAGGTAAATAAACTTCTGTCAAATATAAAAGCTGCCTATTTAAAATACCCCTTATCAAATGTACTGCCTTGCCAATGACGAAAAACAATTTTATGCCATTAAGGATTTAACAACAAGTACTATTCAGTGTATCAGAAATTCTTCCTAACGACTGTATCAAATAATTGTATTTATTTATATTATGAAGAGACTTATATTATGAAGAGAATTTTACCTGAAACACAGTGTATTCAGAATCAGGCTCCTGAAAAGAAAGAAAATAGAAATTGAGGAATGGAAATTCCAAACAATAAAAAGAACAACACAAAATGGAATTATACGCTGTGACCACCTCATTTTGCACACACATTTTCTCTCTGACGCATATATCCAAATTTCCATTTTATTACATTATCTCAACTTACACACATTATGGAGCTAATTGATGTTTTACACAATGACAGCAGATTTGCAGCAAGTACATTTTTCAGATACCTTTTGCTTTCTTGCTTCTGCTGGATCATGTTGGCCAAATCTTAGCTTAACGTTACAGAATTATTAAACTGAAAAATGGTACATTAAAAAAAAAAAGACAAACTTGAAAGATACAAGTGAATCTCTCAAGTTAACCAGATTATGAAGCCACAGGCTTTAGAATGCCTACATAAAAAAATCCATCTTTGTGCATTTTTTTTAGCTGCTGATGGGGATCACACCAATATCACTGAAGTACATGAAAGAAAATTTCTGCACATACTGATTTTTTTTTATACTTTTATGATGGAAATGATGTATTTATTGTATTCTGTACAGTGGAATAAACATCAAAATAATGGCTTATTGCACCATCCAATAAACAAAAGGAAAACTAACAGATGAAGTTTGCTACAAGTCAAAAAGCAGGAAGTTGCATCTGCTTGAAAACTTTAAGTAAAAGTGAGTAAAGAGTAACAACAGGAAATATAGGTTTATCATAATTTGTTGTGTAATTATTATGTTTATATAATATTTAAACTACCCTTCAGGGCTCTTGCTGCTCAATTCCAGGGACTGGCGGAGGAATTTTTCCTCTCTAGCGTACTACTTAGCTTTAGGGAGAAAGACAATGAAGGTGGGAGATAGATGTTACTTTCTCTAAATCACTATTAGCCTTCTGTAGAGTCACATCATTTCAGCTCCTAGAGGCAGTGGAAAACTTCTTACATATCTGGCCTTGTGTAAATCTATCACAGTTAAGCCAGCTATATTAGACTGAATATAGAACCTTAGAGTAATTCAGACTAGGAAAGGACTTCAGGAGGTCTCTTGTCCAAAGCCCTGCTCAAAGCAAGGTCAGCTACGCTGTCAGTTGAGGTTACTCGGAGCTTCGTCCAGTTGGGTCTTGAAAACTTCCAAGGATGGAGACAGCACAATGCCCCTGTGCAACCAGTCCCACTGCCTGACTGTCCTTATGGAGAAATGTTTTTCCTTGTATCAAGCCAAACCCCCCTTCGTTTCAATTTGTTTGCTGTCTCTCACTCCATGCACCACTATGAGGGGCCTAGCTCCATCTTGTTGATAACCTCCTTGTATGTATTAGAAGGCTGCTACTAGATCCCACCGATGTCTTCTCCAAGCTGAAGCACTGCCCAGCGTGCTGTTAGCTTCCTTTGCAGCCAGGGCACACTGCTGGCTCATGTTTCACCAAGAGAACGGCAAGGTTAAGCTCGCTCTTTTCCTCTGTAGTAAGACACATGATCTGCTGCTTTCAATTTCAGCATTTTTACTCAGTAAATTCCATGACAGCAGGGACCTGGAAGACCACTGATGCTCTCACTTTTTCCTTCTGTACTGCACTGGAATTTCTGTGGCCTTTTAAGGGTCATATTTGGAATCACAAACTTGTTCACTGGTGTTAGAATGCATAACAGCTTATAAATTGAGTATTCTACGGAATGTTAATCGCTGCCTGTGATGTACCTGGGCTTGACTAAGGCACTGAAACTGCCTTTATATTTTAGATGTATGATTATATAAACTCCAAGTTCTTTTAATAAGTTGTTTTATATATAGTATTCATCTTCTAAAAAATAACCTGTTCTAGTTTTCTAAGTAATAAAGAAAAGGACATTGACATATTTCAGCTTGTATTTTATTCACCCCATTGTGTCCGAGTGTTACAGCACATACGGTGTACTGGAAAATGGTTTAAGAGCAGTAGGTGATCTTCCATACCGTATGTGCTACAGTAACTAATGAGGACAAGGTTAGGAATATTACGTCAACATCAACTCAAAAATGCCTTGATGTTACAGATGTGTATCTTTACGCACTGTTCATTAGTTTAAAAAAATAATTTAAAAATAAAACAAATTTGCTTATGTAGGATCATTCATATTACTAAAAAATTCAGAAGTGACATCCCTCGTCACTTTGGAAAAAAGTAGAGTTGACCAATAATACTTGCTAAAAGCACTGCTCTCTCATAATGGTAGGTGATAGTATGCATTGTTTATAGATCCTAATACATTCTTTTGGTTTTTGAAAAGAAGTAACTTAAGATTTTAAATAACCCTCAAGCAGGTGATAGAACCCTCATATTAAACATGTTTGGAACAATAAAAACTAACATTAAAATATGTTATATTTTAACATGGGTGGATACAGCAGTTGCTACTCATGCAAATAATCCACTGGAACTAGATTCCGAATAAAGATTTCTTTGAGAGGATTAACAAGCAGTGTTGCCCTGTAAGCTTGTATCTCAAAACAAAAGGTCAAATTTATTCTTCATTTACACATATAAAGCTCCTTTGAAATTAATAAGATTGTAAAACCAATGAAGGAAGGATTTAACCCAGATCTCTAAATCCACTCAGGGCATTTTAAAATTAAAGATAATGTGTAAAGTCAGGTTTTTTTGAAGACAAAAAATATTTAGAAAAATTAAATCTTCTGATGTTTATAGCCTAGAAGAGGTGATGAAACATGATTGCATACCTTATATTCTAACAAAGCTTCATTATACAATTAATTTTAGGTAAGTATGATTTAATACATGCAGAATTTTAAAATTAGGATATTCTGAAAATGCTTTTCAAATTATTAAGAACAGAAACACAGAAAAAACATTACAGTGAGGTCACTGTTCCTGGGTATGTATCACTAATTTTTATGCATAAACTTAATAACTAGAGTCTCTTGAACCAATAACTGATTTCAGTTGAAAATGCTTTTTCAAATCACATTTCCATGTACATAAACATATCCGTGACAACTTTATTATAACCTTACAAAAACCAGTACGCAAGTAATAATAGCTGAAAGTTCACTGTAGGAGAAGAAAGGACAAATGAACAAAAGCAAATCCTCACAGCAGACCATTAATCAAGTTAAAGGCAGGACATCACTGTATGTCTATTAATTACATTAGGCAATTTTTTTTTTTTTTGTAAACTACAGCAGGCCATATACATCAGTGCTGGTTATTGCCTTGAATCTGACATATGGAACACAAAGAAGAGTAATCAGATTAGGTAACTAATCAGCATGATCAACAGAGACAGCACTGGATTATATTTCCTCTAGGTCATGCCATTACTATAAACATAGAAGACAACGCCTGTTTGCTTACAATAGGAAATAATTAAACTGAACATCAGTGCTTTATGTGTTTGTATGCCCAAATGCTAGTCATAGAAAATATAGCTTTTATCTATCCTGACATAGGACTGTCAGCATAGAAGTAAATACCATCAATAAAATTTATATTCCTATTTCTTAAATGAAGACATGCACAGGACATTTTATAGAAAAAAATGTCAGTCTTCCATAAAATCTAACTCAGTAGCTGCTAATTATTCTTCTATCAAAATGTTCAGCACATTTTATTCATAAGGAACTCTTCAGGAAAGCATAATTGATTTCAAAATGTTTTTATTTCATTGATGTGCTCTTTAAGAATTCAAGTTTATAACGGCATAGCATTTGATACTGCTACATAAGCAAATTCCTGATTCATGCCCAGTTGGCTAAAAGGTCAACACCGTAACTTAAAAACCTAGGGCTTACCTCATCTGCTAACAGAGTTCAAAGAGAGTTCTACACCAATTAAGATAGTTTCTAAATATATGTACATGTAACTATTGATTGGATCATCAGTAAACTTATTCTTGAGACCTTCAAATCATCTTTTACCATATTCTTAAAAGAGAACTTCATCACAAGTATAATGATGATGAAGAAAACATATTCTGAATACTAAGCTATATGCACAGGGAGTGGTAAATTAGATATATCAAGATGTACCGGTCAAGAAAATTTCTTATTACATTTTTAACTGTGACTGACAAAAATTCCTACTTCTAAGGCTATTGCAGAAAGCTGATTTCAGCTGCCCATAGTTTGGTAACAGCGTTGTGGATCCAATGGAGCTGGAGTGGTGCTATCATTCAGCAGACCAGCTGACAGCTGGGGTAAATGGACAGGCTTTCAAACAACCAAGGTCATCTCTTTCAGGCATGAAAACACTCTCAGATTATGCACTGTTAGTCTCTTCCTCTACTTACTTATTCACAGAATCACTAGGTTGGAAAGGACCTTCAAGATCATCAAGTCCAACCATTAATCCAGCGCCACCGTGTCGCCTAAACCATGTCCTGAAGCGCCACATCCACACGTTTTTTGAACACTTCCAGAGATGGCGACTCCGCCACCTCCCTGGGCAGCCTGTTCCAATGCCTGACCACCCTCTCGGTGAAGAAATTTTTCCTAATATCCAATCTAAACCTCCCCTGGCGCAACTTGAGGCCATTTCCTCTTGTCCCATCGCCAGTTACTTGGGAGAAGAGGCCAACACCCTCGTCACCACAACCCCCTTTCAGGTAGTTGTAGAGTGCGATAAGGTCTCCCCTCAACCTCCTCTTCTCCAGACTGAACAACCCCAGTTCCCTCAGCCGCTCCTCACAAGACTTGTGCTCCAGACCCCTCACCAGCTTCGTTGCCCTTCTCTGGACATGCTCCAGCACCTCAACATCCTTCTTGTAGTGAGGGGCCCAAAACTGAACACAGTATTCAAGCTGCAGCCTCACCAGTGCCGAGTACAAGGGCAATTGTTACATTACACATCTTAGAAGGCAGAAGGCTAGTTGCCTGAGCACGAAAAAGTTCTGATCTGTAACAGTCACAGTTTAAGTCAACCATTCCTGAGCATCTCTTTAAGGATACCATCTCCTGTGGTTTGGTTTATATCACATCCTAATGCATACTGCTCAAAGCAGCAAATCCTTGAACAGTGACCAAAGCTACTGTTCCTGTAAGATCCTTCTTTCCCTGGTTGCAGAGGTTGGGAGGCACACACTTAGCAGAATACGGGACAAGACGATGAGAACAGATGGCATGGTGATTACAGCAGTTGAGTATTCCCTTGTGCTGCACAGCAGCTCCCTTAAAACAAACTTTCTGTAAATGTTGTCATTTGTTTGTTTGCTTTCCTGGTGCCCAACATGACATACCTTGGGCGTGATTTGCAGAAATTCTCCCATTCAAGGTTTGACCATTAAATGTTTTAGAAAGCTATGTAGCCATTACATTATATACCATGCAGTACAGTATACTCCACAACCCTTCTGAAGAAACATGCTGAACTGTGACTTTATAAGCACCTCTCCATTTATTTTATTTTTTTAAAAGTCTCTATACTGTTACTCCACTTACATAAAGTACTTATATAGAGTAAAACCCACTTGCTGGTGTCTGCAAGCTTGCAATGTGCTTTATTTGAACATTGCTCTATGAAAACTGTTTTCAGAGAAAGACTGAAACATCATTCCATGCACCTTTAAAATGTTAAAGACGAAGACTGATCTTTTCCAAGCTAAAGTAGATATATTTTTAAATATTTTTAGAAGTCATTAATTCCTGCTTTAAATTATCTCATAATAAGGATTCCTCAAGAAGATTATACGGGGTAAGAGCCAAACTAACCATATTTCAAATTTGCCTCTACAGAAAGCAAAGACATTTCTCTTCCATCTAAACTTTCAGGTAGGTTTGAAAATACACTGCTGCTGAAGAGTATGTTTTCCACATAAAACTGTAAACAGGAATATAGTTCTGAAACGAACGTGCCGAATGAAGTCCAGTCCTTTGCAGGCAACCATGACCTGGAAGTCTCTTCAAAACACTGATGAAACTTGACCTTAAAATTCAGAGAATTCATATAGGACCTCTTCTAAGAGCTTGTGTTTTGATGTAGTATAGACACCATTCATTACCCCATCCTCCACTGTTTCTCAAAGCACTATTACCTTAAATGTTTTCACTCTCTCATTCTTATATAAGATGAATCTTATAGGCTGGTCTGATCATTCCAAAGATTACATTACATGATCAATTGTTTAGCCCAACTTTATATAGTATTTGGAAAAACTCTCATACTGCTGGTATGTATGGTCCTGGTTTTCTAAGGAGCTGTGTAGCTTTATCTACAAAAACAATTTAATATATATGCTTAAATGTTTGCAGCATGTGTGATCAATATTTGGAAGCAAGAAGGAAAACCAAATGGGATCTACATCCTCTCACTGCTGTTTTGTTATTTTTTTCCTAAACATTTTTCCAAGCTTTGTACACCTTCTATTCCTTACCCCACTTCTGCCAGTTGCAGATGTCTACAACAAGCTCCCCAGTGCTACTAGAAACAGCCCAGCAAAGCTTTGGAGTTGACAGGCCTAACAAAACAATTTTACACTTGAGCTTCAGCACACTGTAGAAATGTCGTCTTTATATTTCCATGTTGAGAAGATAGACTGGAAAATGTTTTACTAATTAAAAGAATTATAAATGAATAGCAACAGAAGCATTAAGAACTTTATGACTCTTATTTACTGTTATTATCTGTACTGTCTCAAGAGTTTCTATCAAGAATCAAGTGCTGTACTTCCATATGCAAAGATGACATGTATCAAGGCCCAAGAATGTAAACACACATGAATGATACAGGACTTGCACAGAACTAATACTCAATCCCATTTAGTATTCAGGACCAATTTTCTTGGAATGTCTTTGGCTAAAAATTTTTCTGCTGATGGCTCCTTGTTGGTGCCTTACAGTATGTAACATAAACAAACGCATCTTTGAACTATCTATCCTAAACCAGTTTAAACAATTACTGTACTTTACATTTACACAATTGTGTGACTGTACAGCTTTCTTCAGACTTTTCTTTTGTGATGAAAACAACTGCCTTCAAGATTCTTAAAATATGTAGCTACAGGATGCTTTGAGAGGCTTATGTAAAGCATTTAGGATGAAGTCCATTCAATTACTGCTTTACAAATACAGCAGTAAAATTGTTTAAGTTCGTACAAATATTAATCCAGAAACAATATTCTCAAATCTTTCCTTCTTACAGAGGGGTAAGAAAATATGTAGGTATTGAACAACACACGTCCAACATTTCCAGAGACTTTGCGGGTGGTGAAAGGGCAAAGAGAGCGGAATGGAAACGCCTTCTTGACCATGGTAATGCTGGTACGTAAGCTGCGCTAAAATGGGTGTCTCTTAACCTTATGAGGTTTAGTCCATAGAGCAGCTATGACATCTGAACACCTGTGTAAAATCAACAGTAACATTCTTAAGCAGACCTGGTTTTTAGTCTTGGCTTTTCTTCCTTTAACTCTGCAAAATCTTGAGTGAGTTAAAATCCTTGCTGTGGGGAGCTCTGGGACCCCACAGCCGCCACGGCTTCGCCCCCGGCAGCACAGCGTACCTGCTGCAGCATTCCCCTCTCCTCACTCGGCGGGGCTGGGGCGGGACGGGTACGACCAGGGACCGTCTGAGGAAGAGTCGCCAGCCCCGCACTCACCGCCCCCAGTTTCAGGAGAGACCGAGAGAGCTCAGTGAGCTCCGCCTCGCGGAGCACGGCGCGGCCCGGCCCTTCCCGGCCCGCTAACAGAGGCCCGCATCGGCCCTCTCCGGCGGCAGCAACAGGTAGAGGGGGGGGGTCCTGTGGTGCTCGCCCTCTCGGGCGTCCGGGCCGCTGACGCAGCGGGGACGCAGCTCGCTACCGCCCGACACCACCGCCTCCCGCCCCGGCCAGCCGTGGCCCCCGGCCTGCCGGCTCGTCCCGGCCCCCGCTACCTGCTCGCCGGGCGGCCTTTCCAGCAGCTGCGAGCAGAGATCCGAGCACTGCTGGAACTTCCTCCGCCTGAAGTAGCTCCAGGCCTGGAACAGCGGCTCCAGCTCCAGCTCCAGCCCCATCCCGCCGGCGGAACCGCCGCAGCGGCGGCTCCGGCTGGGCCTCCGGCACCTCCCGGCCCGCTGCCTGCCGAGCGGGGCCCGGGGCGGAGCGCGGGCGAGCGGCTGCCGCGGAAACGGCAGGCCCCGCCTCGGCCTGGCGGGGCCTGCGCGCCGCGCCGGGCGGCCTCCGCGGTGTCCTGCGGCCCTGGCGAGCTACGGCACGCAGAGAGCTGTGGCCCCGCGCTTGGGCCGAACCCACCCTGCAAGAGCCTCTCGTAGGGTGGTGCATCGGTGCCTGAAAGCAGAGTTTGTTCTGTAATATTGAGAACAGCAGATTTCAAGTAACCTCGCTATGTTTAACTGTGTTCTATTATTTGCTGTCCTAAGAGTCATTTCGAATTGGAATGTATGCCAATATATTGGAATATAATGTACGATATTACCCCCTTTTATTTGCAAATTCTTGTAAATGGCAAATCCTTCGGTGTGTGTTTTATGGTCAGGCCTAGCATGATGAGCAGGATGTGCTGTTCAGAAAGATTGTGAATATTGGTCAAAACCTACAGATTTATTAAAAATACTAACTTGACGTTTCTCCACTTTTGTGTATGTTTATGAGGTGATCTGTTTTTAAATGCTTTAAATGCTTGCTGTTACCATGTTAGGTAATTCAGCACACCTGGGCTGCTACTTTATTTTAGAGAATGTAATGTGAATGGCACTTTCAGCTTGTAGAGACACATTTTGAAGTCAGTACATTAGTTGCAAAGTTGTTAGATTAAAATGCCAAACTGGTGATAGTTGCGTTACTGGAGAAGAATAATGCCAGAATGTTTTATCCTTGCTCTTTTTAAAAGGCAGTTTTCTTTTGTGAACAGCCCACCACATCAGTTAAACACACTGTTTATCTGCACAGGAAAACAGAGACCAATAGCTCCTAAATTCTGACCCTACTGTCTTAAAAGCCTCATAATTAAAGTGCTACATATATTTTTTTCTCTGTGAACACCTATTTTAAGCCTTAATACCTTAATGACCACTTCCAGACTACAAAGTAAATTAAATGTCTAAGGTTGCAGAGAAAGTTTTATTGTAACAGTCTTTCTAATGATTTCCTTTTTGAGATAGTGAATCAAAACGAACACAATGAAGCAGCGATTGCAGGCAGACACAACAGATTAAGGTTTCTAAGCACTCTGTCAACCTGGGAGCTGTGCATTCAGGTGAACAAGTAGTGGATTAGTCATAGATATCGACTACTCAGTGCTCTGGCTCAACTGAGGATGTTTGGCTTCACAAGGAAACAGTGTTTTCTGTTTCCTAAAGAGAAGAATGGATGTTCAAGGTGACTTGGCTTCCCAGCAGAAAGCAGCAGAGACCCAGAAAGAGGCATGAAGCTGTATGCTTTATATGGGAGATGAGCCTGGAGTTCCTCTGATGAAAGATGATGACTTTTCAGAAGAACAAAATGAGAAGAGGCTGTGTGACAAGAAACCAAAGGGAATAAATTGTGAGTCATGTGAGCTGCCAGTATTTGGTCCCTGGTCATGGGAGGATGCCCCTGAAAGCAAGAAAAGCAGTAAGCATTTCAAATAGCTCTGTTGGTAGGAGAGGTAGAAAATGAATGCTTCTCATATAAAAGAATTGCTGTGTATTTAATCAATAATACACATATTACTGGATTTCACCCATAGTTTTATAGCACCAAGATTCTACCTATTACAAGAAAGGTCACAGACTTCCAAAGTTAGCCTGTTAGATGCTGCCATATGGCTTCTCAGCAAAAGAAAGGGGAAGATGGTCCTCGAGCAATTTTTATTTGTTACAGTGTTGGGAAAGTTATTCATTGCTCTTAGCAGTCAAGCTGAAGTAATGTTGTCCTATGGTAGCAATTAGATCAAGGTGGATCTTCAGCATTTTTACAATGAGATCTTACAGTGTTGAGAATGACAGGAAAATTCTTTTTCCTTCTTTTCAAGCTGTGATGTGCAAGGGATTTTTGTTCTCTGTTTGGCTGCAGATATGAGAAGGAATTTTTTCAGTTTCTACATGGTGGTATGCATCTAATTCAAATGTATAAAGCCAGATAGAGTTGTCCTCACAAGCCTAATTCATCCATCTATTGCAATGTGAACACTCAGAACTCATAAAGCAAAAAACTACCTTAGATTGAAGTTCAAAGAAAGATGAATCTATATAATAATTTGTCAGCAATACTTACATGAGGAAGAGCCTTTGATTATTTCCTTTATATAGCTCCAAATGTAAAGCAACTATGATTCTGGAAATTTAGCTTTTATCAAACCATTTACTTTCATGGCCTACCTGCCAGCATGTAGAATAGAAACACACTGTCAGTCTCCTCCTGCTTCCAGATCACATTGCAGTTTTGTCTGCGTTCCAGAAGCACTGTGCATTGAACATTTCACTGATAAGTGCTCTAGACAGACAAATTTTTATAAAGGTGGGAAAAAGTGAAGATGGGCAGAGAAAAGTGTGTCCACCCAAATCAGCGGTTATGGTACATGTAAGTCCCTGCTCATGCGTTGCCTCTTAATGTGCACTATTCAGAGGATGAATATAGACCTGAGAATATATATTTGTCCTGCATAAAATCTTAGAAAATGTCAATTCTCTAAACTGTGGCACTGTTTTATTCTCAGAAACAGTTGTCTAAAAAGTATGTCCTGATCCTGGAGAAACATTGAGAAGAAGACTCAATCCAATATTGACAGAATTCTGTATAAGCAGAGCACTTAGACATAAAATTACACATGATTTAACCTGTCCTACCTTTCAAGTAAAGCCAATACCCTGGTGCAGACACTATTTGCATCCCTGGAGTCCAGTCCTACCTCAGTAGCAGGTATAAAAATGCATTCTGTCTGTCACAGCCTGCTGCTGCTGCTAAGTGAGGCCAAATCCCCGAGCGTGCTGCTGGTGTACTTTCTTGGCACGCTTATACCCTGGCTTGTCTCTGGTATTGGCACAGAGATCATCTTTGAAGTCTTTTCCACTGACAATGCTGCCTTTCACTTCCTGCACAGGGGAGTGTTACGAGCTTTTTAATATTGGGACTCTCATTTATCTTGATTACCGAAATCCCCAAATTTGAACCTTTTAACCAGTCTAGTACTTCCTCCTGCTCCTGCCACTGCCTCTGGGCAGTTGCCACTACTGATTCGTGAGAACGTGAAAAAGGTACTTGCTCCTCTCATTTCCCACAAAGACAAAGTACTGTCTTGTGCATAGTGGTGCAGTGTACCACATACATACCCCGTTTTTCTAAAGCCATTCTCTATCTTGGAGGTTGGACTGGGTGAGTCTGAGCCAAAGGTCAGTGGAAATTTGAGTCTGCAAAAGCTTTCTACGTGAAAGCTTTTTGCTCTCAGGGCTTCATATGGTAGCAACTCTGTACACTAATCCTTTGTACATATGCTTTTCCATGCATGAAGTGAGCCACTGGTCACTTGCGAGTTGATGACAGTCATTTAACCTATATATGCTAGATGTAAAAAGAATTCAACCACCTGGGCAGCAAATGAGTGTTCTGTAGCCATGCTAAACAACTGGCCTGTAAATAAAATTACTCTGCCATCGAATTGATTCGACATTAGGCTGACAGAAGCCTGGAGAGCCTGTTTGGCTTCTCAGGAGTTTTCTCACACAGGCTGCAGTGCATGAAATAACTGTCAGTCGCACTCAAACGGGTGACATTTGTTGTTGCTGGGTGTGCACAGTCACAGCTTGGGAGACAGAACACACTGGCCCTCCTCCACAAAAGCGAGAACATGTTATCTTTCAGACACTGGCATTAATATCTGCAAGGTATTAAGGAGTGGTTTTCAGCTCTGGAGCATTTCCTTCGTGATGTCATTTATTCAAATATATACCTGACACCCCATTTGAGAACTGGAAGTGCTATCTATCACGAGATAGCTATTCAGTGGCTTGTGGGAAATTAGTGTTGGTTTCAGCAAAAGCAGTAGTGATTATATCTCCACGTTATACTTCAGGAATTATCACTTCAGGCATACTTGTGTATAGTCTGTGGAAAAAGAATAATTTTGAATGCATGTGGAAACTGCTTAGTTTCTTTCCCACAGCTCAAGGCTAAGACACTGAGTAGTTGCTAGAGCTTTCTGTTCCTTTCACTCGCTCTCTCCCAAAATGATGAAAATTCATTCTGTGGAAAGTTGGACAAAATAAATTTGGGGAATTATACCTCAGATGTACTTGATTTGTAGGAGAAGAACAAATTATAAATTTCCTGTTTAAAACTGATTGAAAAAAATAATAATTTAGGAACAGCGTCATCCTGGGAGAGATTGTCTAGGTAGAAGATGGGTTTCACTGTGTGAAATGTAACAAATAGTGTTTATGTGTGATATTACAAAAGGTGGAAGTAACTTGACTTGAATGCAATATAGGCTTGTCTGCATTATTTTTTGAAAAGTTTTTTAGTCTGGTGCTTAGTCCATTCCATTACTTTAAGTTGAAGTGCTTAATTTGGTCATAATACTCCAATGTCCTCAACTATAATGAGTCCCTCCATTTTCATTGTGTCAATGCTGTCTTGGGACAATGATAGGTATGTAATATAACTATAGAAATCACCAGGGTTTATTATAGGAAAGTCATGTGCTTGTCTTGTATAACTATGCGCATTCATTGTATTAGGAGTGTCCTGACCTTAGCTGGTATTCTGTGGAAGGACAGGAAATTCAGTGGTGCTGCTTTATTTACAGCTGGAGTATTGTGCTGATATCACTGTCTCATGGGTAATTTGAACCTTGCCTTCATTTATTTAAACCAAGAACAGAAAATTCAGGAATCAGAAGTAAGGGACAGTTTAATTCCTCTTCTGTCTAAGGTTTATTCTTCATTTGAAAACTAGATGTCCCTGAGACAGCCTACAATAAGAACTCTTATTACAATTATTTCTAAATTAAAATATCAAGGAGCTCTACTGAATATCAGGAATGCATTATTATTTATCTTTGTTCATAAAACACATGGGTTTGTATAACTGCTTTTTATAAAAGGTAGGTTTTGTTGGCATCTATATCTGTGTACTGGATTTCAGTTGTGTTTCAATTAATTGCTCAATTACTTATCAAGATTAAATGTTGCTTAGAGATTAAAATCTGCTTCGCATTTTTTCTTTTTATTTTAATAGTTTTTTTTTTTTTTCCTGCTGACAAGGGCGCTTTAAACTTATACTGAATACTAGCTCTGACAGGATAGATATATTTAATATTTATCTGCTTTATATAGTCCTCCAGAATAAACTTTTGGTATGCCTAAAATGCTTTGCATTTTCCTAATGTTCTTATGACTCTTCTGCATCAGTCCCTTCATGTTTAAACTATGAGTCTGAGATAGATGAATTAGCTTCTTATAAAGTGCATATGGAAGAAGAGAGTAGGACAGGACCCACTGATATCTGAGACCCCTTTCATTTTAAAAACATAGACGCTATGGGCTGACTTTGCCTTTCTCCGTAAGTCTCCCATGGGGGTCTTCTGTGCACCAGGCAATCATACTTGTTTCTTGAACTAGGAATGCTAATTCTCAGGCCTTATCTCTCATTGTGCACTCACATTCTTATGATAAAACCAGGAACAGAACCTAAAAATAGTTCCCAAAATTATGTTGGTATCTTAATATTTCTTATGCAACTCTGTGGAGAAATGTCCTGTATCACAGAATCACAGAATCACTAGGTTGGAAAGGACCTTTAAGATCATCAAGTCCAACCATTAATCCAGCGCCACCGTGTCGCCTAAACCATGTCCTGAAGTGCCACATCCACACGTTTTTTGAACACTTCCAGAGATGGCGACTCCGCCACCTCCCTGGGCAGCCTGTTCCAATGCCTGACCACCCTCTCGGTGAAGAAATTTTTCCTAATATCCAATCTAAACCTCCCCTGGCGCAACTTGAGGCCATTTCCTCTTGTCCTATCACTAGTTACTTGGGAGAAGAGACCAACACCCTCGTCGCCACAACCCCCTTTCAGGTAGTTGTAGAGAGCGATAAGGTCTCCCCTCAGCCTCCTCTTCTCCAGACTAAACAACCCCAGTTCCCTCAGCCGCTCCTCATAAGACTTGTGCTCCAGACCCCTCACCAGCTTCGTTGCCCTTCTCTGGACACGCTCCAGCACCTCAACATCCTTCTTGTAGTGAGGGGCCCAAAACTGAACACAGTATTCAAGCTGCGACCTCACCAGTGCCGAGTGCAGGGGCATGATCACTTCCCTACTCCTGCTGGCCACACTGTTCCTGATACAGGCCAGGACGCTGTTGGCCTTCTTGGCCACCTGGGCACACTGCCGGCTCATATTCAGCCAGCTGTCAACCAGCACCCCCAGGTTCCTTTCCGCCGGGCTGTTCTCCAGCCACTCCTCCCCAAGCCTGTAGCGCTGCAAGGGGTTGTTGTGGCCAAAGTGCAGGACCCTGCACTTGGCCATATTAAACCTCATACAGTTGGCCTCTGCCCATTGATCCAGCCTGTCCAGATCCCTCTGCAGAGCCTTCCTACCCTCCAGCAGATCAACACTCCCACCCAAATTGCTGTCATCTGCAAACTTACTAAGGGAGCACTTGATTCCCTCATCCAGATCATCTATAAAGATATTGAACAAGACCAGCCCCAGAACCGAGCCCTGGGGAACACCGCTTGTGACCGGCCACCAGCCGGATTTAACATCGTTCACCACAACTCTCTGGGCTTGGCCATCCAGCCAGTTCCTCACCCAGCGAAGAGTAAACCTGTCTAAGCCACGAGCCGCCAGTTTCTCCAGGAGAATGCTGTGGGAGACGCTGTCAAAGGCTTTACTAAAGTCCAGGTAGACAACGTCCACAGTCTTTCCCTCATCCACTAGGCGGGTCACCTGGTCATAGAAGGAGATCAGGTTGGTCAAGCAGGACCTGCCTTTCATGAATCCATGCTGGCTGGGCCTGATCCCTTGGTTGTCCTGCAGGTGCCCTGTGAGCACTCTCAAGACCAACTGCTCCATAATCTTCCCTGTACAGAGGTCAGGCTGACAGGCCTGTAGTTCCCAGTAGCCCTCAGTAGTTAAGTTATTCGGATGCAGGCTACTGCTTCTGTCAGTTATCTCTCTCAAGAAGTAAGAATACAGAAAAAAGATGTAATTTGCCGCTCAATACAATTAACAAGTGCTTGAAAATGAACATGGATGTTACCACACATCTACCTGCAGATTGCCTCAGCTAGAGATGTCTGACTTACCTTTGAACAAGAGTTGGCATCATGAAAGATGATGTGCAAAAAGGGTTCATTCTAACGATTCAGATACATTTGATGTTGGGAGAATTGAGAGCAACAGAGCACAGAGCAAGTTTTGTTTTGTGCGCTTTGAATGAACCCGAACAGGACTGCAGATCAGGCCATGCCAAGTGCCTGCTTTTTGTGAAGGCAGATAGTTGTGGCAGAAGAGCACAAAGAAGTTCTCTCTTTACATGCTATTTACAGCAAGGACCCTGCCATCTGAAGTCGAGTTCACGTAATATTTGCTTGTAGAACCCATTTCTTACTGACATAGAAAATTAGAAGAGGTCATGCAAATGAAATTGCATTAAGACCAGAGTTTTTTGCTGAGGCTTAGATTCAGCATTGGAGAAAGTAATTTGTAGTAACAGCTGCAGGTTTCATTCTGTTACCAGCCAAGACAACAACATGCATCAATAGAACTATTGCTATCGTAAATGAGAATACTAATGCTTCTTGCAGATCATACATGATATCCTAACCATGGTTACCATGGTCTAGCTGAAAAGGGATCATCCAGCAGTTGGTAGCAGAACTTAGGTGGCAATACTGTTCAGGTCCCAAGACATTAACATTCATGTGGCTTTAGGTCTGCCCTGTTCTATCTCTGCATGGGCTGAATACAATCTTTGTGATTGGATCCACACCTCCTTCAGTATACAGGATGAACAGGATGTTTTTCAAGTGAGATAGTTACCTTCCTTTTTATCTTTAGTGTTTCATATGAGGCACTCTTTCTCGTTTGATGCAGATGCTCTGTGTGCTGTGCTGAATATAGATTGATGTTCATCAAACTAGCAGGAATCAATGCAGCTATAATAAAACAGTGGCCTGTGAAAAAGGCTGGTATGTTATTTCCACTTGAAGATAGGATGCAAAAAATTGCGAAGGATCCACTGATGACTGGATGCTCAGCTTAAAAAAAACTGGGCTTGACTCTTTTTCTTTATTTTCAAGTTTAGAGCAGATGATAGACTAGCACCCTTATTTGCAGTGGATCCCAAATATCAAAGTAGGAATCCTGGCAATAATACCAGGTTAACAGTCATATCTGAAAAGCTGGATATAAATGGGTTTGCTCATACACACACACACACACACACACGTGTATATGTATGTGAAAGCGATGGTAAGAGAATACAGATCTCCTGGTACTGTCTACTGTATTAATTACAAATCCATTCCAGCATCATCATTTGTTTTATACCTGTTCCCACAAAAAAGGATGTATGTGCCCTGCAAATCTGCTTTCTTCCTTTTAGGTGTGTTAGTCTGTTTTGTTATTAATTTAGCATTTTTTGGAGTAAAAATGTGGGAAAAATATCTATTTTCCTACTCTGAGGAGTTACACTAAAAAGTTATATCATGTAGCAGTCTCTTGCCCATATTTTCTTTTACAATGGGAATCACTTAAAATGAAGTATTTGCTATCCTTAAAGTAGGCTTTACTTTACTTCAGTCGGTGCAGTATGACTGTAGAGAACCAGCCTACAGAAATGAGTATCTAAATCAGAGGATGATTTAAGTTGGAAGGGATCTTTGGAGGCTGTCTATCAGAACAGGGTTAACTTCAAAGTTCGATGAGGTTGCTCAGGGTCTTGTCCAGCTGAGATTAAAAATCTCTGAGGATGGGGAATCCACAGCCTATTTGGACCACCTATTCCAGTCCTTAACCAATCTGTTCCAGTGCTTAGTCAAATCTGATAGTATGGAGTCATACAATGTAATGAATTAATTCAAAGTTTGCATTCTACTGCTGGATTAATAGTGCTATGCTATTTTTAAAGTTTTTCAGCTTTATGAGAGTTAATACTGTTACTTTTTAAATGTTTAATTATTTTATTTCCTTCAGTTCTCTGAATATTTATATTATCACTGGTAAATGATGTCATGTTTGATAAACCTGCATTATTGTATGTTGATTCTCTGTAGTGACTTAGGGCTAAGCTCTTTCATGATTCCTTTTGACAGCTAAGCTTTTTGCAAAGCTTTTGCAAAGTCAGTACTGTGCATGATATTTTGAAAACCTTGTCAACCACTGTGTAAAAAGATGTCATCTTGACCTGACGATTTTTAGTCTAACAATTAGCATCAGCCAGCTGAAATATTAATTCATCTCCCAAAAAATATTAACAACATGCTTTGGGGCTGATCATCTTACACTATCCTAGTTGTAAAGAAAAAATTGAAAATGGGTAGAAAAATTACCACTGCATGCAAACAAGGTGTTGTTTCACATTGTTTTTGATCATGTCACAAGATGGAGCCAGCGATAGCTTTAATAGCTTACTTTAAATAAGTAGAATTTAAAATAAATTGCATTCTATATTTAGTTTAGTCAACAGTTGAAATCAATCAATTTTGGGAGTTCAGAATCAGATTTTCATCAGTTTATTGATAGAAAATGCATTGGGATTTAATCAGCCTCTCTTTATGCGCCTCATTTAAGCCTGTTTAGGTTATCATATGTTCTATCAAGTGCTGGTGCTTGATACAAGTTCTTCAAATCACCTAGATGAATGACTTCAGTACACATATAATTGTGCATAAAATGCAAACTGAAAAAAGCTGTTTAGATCCATGTGTGTGTGGTGACTAAAGACCCATGTTGTATAAACACAATGTCATTGCTGAAAGAAACTGAGTGCTCCATTGAGTGGCTTCAAAATGCATTCTGGTGTCAGATTGTTGGCAGTTTGAAACAGAGTAGTTTTTTCATTGTTTATAGATTAAAAAGAATTTTTTTAGTGAACTGTTCCCATGTGCTAATTAGGGCCAATTTTTAAAGTTTGTGATAGACATTTTAAGAAAGCATACAAATGTTAGTGCCTAACTTCTGAGACTAATATTAAACATAATTTTACTAGAGCAACTTCAAATCTGGAGCTAAATGTAGAAGTTCTTTTGCATTTATTTGAAAAAAAAAATGTGCTGTGATGGAAATTCTCAAACTGAGGTTTTTGCCATTTAAATCATGGTAGAAACACTTCTCTCAATTTCAAAAGAGAGAGGATTTGAACTTTGGAATACAGGAGAGACCCTAAAACAAGATCTTTTGGTAAAAATGTCATGGCTAAGGAAGCCAGTATATGGTTTTCAGTAATTGTGTTCCCTCTGCAGTTTCAGCTGGTGTTGATGGCCTTGCATCACTTCCCGTCCTAAAAAGATTTATTTCTGCTTTAGAATGTCCAGAAGAAGTTGCTGCTTTCTATACTAATGATAGATGAATTTAATTTCAATAATGTTTGTATCTTGTCCATCTCTTTACCACCCTGTGTTAGGAACCCATTATGTGAGGACATTTCTAAATCAAATTTCTGTGAATAAACATATTGCAGCCCTAGTTGCTGTCTGCATTGTTCATTGTTCATTCTGCATCAATTCAAATTAAACTTTCATTGTCTTTTCAGTAGCGTGCCTATTTCTTCCAGTGCCTAGAATGAATGTTTACCAAATGAATACAATTCTTACGATTATCAGGGTGTAATTTATCTTGCAGAAGCAGGACAAATTAATGTCTGTAATATTTAATTTCATACACATATACTTGTTTTATTTTAATTTCAACCATTGTATCTAGTTTATCAGTCAGTACCAAAAGAAAATGTATGGATTCATAGTTACCAAGTTTACAATAGAACTTGCTTTTAAAATGGTTACAGTACTGAATGATACTTCAACATAGGACATGATTTTAAAGAGCAATTCCATTTTTCTTTTCAGAGCATGTCAGCTACAACATTTTGGAATTGTCAGAATTTTTGGGGGTACCGTATAATGTACTTGTGGCTTGTTGCTCTTTAGTTCATCATTTTCCAGCACCATGTTATAAAGATACCTGCTTCTGTGACCATACCCTGTATGTGCTCCCAGCTTGTATTTCCCAGACTCTTCTGTGTTAAGAAGAGATGTGAAGAAATCACTAACTAATTTTCCGTGTCATTTTCTTAAGGTTAAGTGGTTTCTTTGCTTCTTGATGATGCAGTAGTAGACCTACTGATTGTTTTCAAGGTTTCCTACTTTTAATGTTACTTTAAAAAAAAATATTTCTCTATCGTTAATTTAATAATATCTTAATCCTTTAAAATTTCTTAGTAACTTGCATCTTATGTGTTGGTTGATATGGTATAATATCTCTCATTAAATTTTCCATTTTATGAAGGAGAATGAACTCAAATAGTGTCAGAGTTTGTGATGCTGTCTTTTTTCCTTGACTTCTTATTTTTATCCAGTAGTAAACAGGCCTCTGTGATCCTTAGGGTTTGCCTCAGTGCTATTAAATGATAGCAGGTTATTCTCACTACTTTCTCGCTTAAATAGGTTTCTTAGTTTTGCAAAATATTATTTTCAGACCTTGTGTTCCCATAATAGACCTTTTTATCCCCAAGGATGTTGAAATTAATGATGTCATTGTTGCTTATCTGTTTCATATTTTATAATTACTACTTGAACCAGCTACTCTGTATTACTTAGGATTTAACAGAGAATAATCCCTCATCTTGTGTGCTCTGGAATTAGCTGTTCCAAGAGCATTTGTTTAAGAAATCACTTCTTTAAACCTTGTTCCATTTAGCAGAACATGAGATATATTGTAAATATATTTACAAGATGCTAGGAAGTACGTCTTCTTATAAGTATGTGTTGTGAGACATTAAAATGCCACTTACTTGATTTTATTTAGAGGAGTGATGTACTTGTGTCACCGTATACTAACAAAACATAATTTGCAGTGATGTGTCTGACATCATAGGAAAGATATAAAACCCGTTACAGGCAGCTGAGGCAAAACAGCTAAACACCATGTTTCACTTGTAAAATAGCTTACCGGAAGCAGATAAAGTGTCCTGTTTGGCTAAAAGCAAAGAAATAGTGTCCTGTCCAAAACAGGACACTATTTCCCCCTATAACCACAGGTCTGAGGAAACATACCTCTCCTTCTCCCTGCGAATACCGCCTGGCCGCAGGGGCCCTGCGCCCCGCGATCAGCACCGCGGACAGCGCCCGCCCCGCCAGCACATGCTGCGGCGGGAGGGCTGGGAGGGGGCTGACAGGCTTTGAGGAGGGCTTGGAAAGGACGGGCCACGCTGGGCTGTTCTATCCACCGAGAAAAAGAGTGGAGAGGGACTGGTGCCAGAGCCCTCGTGCAGATGTGCAACGTACACAAGGATATAGCGCTGATAGAGGGACATCATGGGTCCTGGCGGCTGCTGAGGTGACGGCTGCCCGGTACCGGTGATACTGGGCGGAGGCGTCCAGGCTAGCAGAGGCCAAAGGAATTATCAGTGTCGGAGCTGAGTGGGAATGCTAGACAGAGGAAAGGTGGAAGAAGAGGTTGTGATACTGCACTGCTTCCTATTCCTGGCAAAAATAGATGCCGAGCGTGTAAAATTTCACTTGCACCCCTTACGCATAAAGTTAGCAAACTACGACAATGAAGAGTTTTTCTCTTGGAATTTTCTCTTGGGCATTTCCTCATCTTAGAGATGGCAGTCAATTCCGGAACAATCAAAAGGAAACGTTGGCTGTTTGTGTGGTGTTTGACATGCAGCCATTGCCATCTTCCTTGCATTGCATATATGTGTGGGTTCTCTGGTTCATCACAGGAAACGTGATCTGCAACTTCCAGTCAGAGCGAATGTCATTACATATCAAAGTTTCTTCATGATTGCTGTTTTCTCTTTTCAGTTTTAGTAACAGCGGTTTTGGAATGTGTGGCTGAAACCAGCCTATTTGCTTTCACTAACCAAATACTCTCTTGTCCTAATTTCTGAGTTGCGAATAAGACCACAAGATTAAAATTTTAGCTCCATTTAAGTTCAGACCACATATTAGTATTGATCTCAAGAGGTCCAGAATTTCACTTTAATAACCCAACAAAAGTATGTGTCTATAAAGAGTAGAAGAAACTAGAGACACCATCATTATATATTTTTGTACATTTGTGTTAAATATGCAATAAATGTACAGTAAAGAGAAAATTAATGTCTTCTTAATTTATTCCACAAAAATACTCCCACTTTCAAATGAGCTTTTACAACAACAGAAATCAAATATGTATCAAATGCCTATGTCTGCTGGTAATCAATCCAATTAACATTTAAAAGCTTGAAACAAGTTATTTCAGTCATCATGTACGTTCAGTATTTTTCAAACCTACTTTCTCATAAGCTTCAGGTTCTGAAGGGAACAGTCCTGCACTTGTAATCTTATTTTTAGCCTCAATATATTTGTAACTTTATGGAACTGCACAAAATTTTACTAGTAGTTTGATTAAATGTGTATCAATATCCAAAACATTCTGTGGAATTCAAGGAGAAGCAATGCAGAAATGGAAATTTTTTTTTTTTTTCCAAAAGGAAGCCAGTGTCCATTTCTTTTGCATATTACTTCCAGAATGAGGCTAAGCATCATTGCTAGAGACTTTTTCTGTACCCACCTTTCCCATGAAAAGAGCTGGGACAGCAACACAGTAAAGCCATGCAGAGTTAACATCAGACTAGAAAGAATAATACATTTTGTAATTCTAAGACAAGCTAGTTGGGAATTTTCCAGTCTGTTTCCCTGGCTAGTCTTCTGTCATGGGGACTTCTGAGAAACTGCGGCTACCCGAGTTCCAAGGTGCTCTGGCTGCTTAGGAAACAAACAGAAGGGAAAAAGACTGCTTATGATTTTTGTGGAGGTGACACTTGCTTTATCTGTTGGTGAATGTATATGACTTTTTGTCCTAACTAGGGACAAAAGCCCTTTTCTTTCTTTCTTTTAAAAAATGTAAGGTTGTCATGGAGGAGGAAATTTCCTTGGCTATATATTTGAGTCAAGTTTCAGGCTGCATGAATCCCTCTGCAGACTTGTGTTATGTGCCTTGTGTTCTTTTCAATAAACTTGCGGGACTGCAAGCTGCATCTGATCCTGGTGTCATGAAAATCCTTGTTGCCAGAGCTTGAGAGAAATATCTTGGTGTGCTAGACTGTTTAAATATGTTAATATAAAGCTACTTGACTAGAATGCTTAAATGCATGTTTTTACAAAATAATTATTTTTTTAAACAATGAAAGGAATAATATAATACTAAGTTTACTCAAGAAAGATTTAAGAAGAAAAACTCCCACTTACTAACACATAAATAGAGTAGCACAGAAAAATGTGTTCAACATGAAATAACTAGTTAGAAGTAGATGTTTTGTGGAAGAAATGTCAATATAGCTAATGAAATAGTAGAAGAGAAATAGAAGTTAAATAAATGGAGATTTAAAAATAAATCCTGACAAAATACATACACTTGGAAAGCCAAATCTGTGCTGAAAGTAATAGGAAAATGACTAGTTTTCAGTTGTCAAACCAGGCTAGTTATCCAGGAGCTTTTAGAACAAGTATTCAAGATTATAGTGCAAAACTGTTTGCATGATCATGTAATATACATTTATTTAGCCAGCTATGTACTCTATAGTGTGACAAAGCCGGGAAGGTGCATGTTCTCCTGACCAAAATTTTGGACGTGGCAGGGGGTTCCCCTGCACCGCTGCCTCCTGCAGCACAGAGAATTGCCTTCCCCATCTGTGAGATTGGAAAATGGTGCCTTTCCCACGTAAAAGGCTTTTGACGACTAACGATGAAAAGTTGTGTCATAGCGAAATTAAGGCATGGATGGGGACGTGACCTTTGCGTGGTGTATGAGGCAGGCGGTGGGGTTAAATATTCGTCATTAAAAATTACAGTTGACATTTTCTTCTCGGATGCAACGGAGCTGGTGTGCCGCTGGGCCCTCTGTGAGCGCGGGGCTGGGGGGTTTCCACACACGGCTGAGGAGGGATTCATCCAGCGCCAGCGGCTGCCGAGAGCCGGGCGGCAGTGGGTCGATGGAAAGGCAGGGAGCCGCTATATTCCCCGGAGGGGCAATAAAAATATAAAGCTAAATTGGGGAAGGGGGAGAAGACATAGCCTCGCTTAAAAAGAAAGACAAAAAAGCGGGGAGAAGAAAATTGTAAATAACTCCCCCCTGCCCCCCAACCCCACGAAGGCGCGATGGTGAAGCCCCTTATCGCCTGCCCCTCCCCGCGCCGCCATCTCCTCACCGCGGCGCCCCGGCCCGCGCCTCCCGCAGCTCACCAGCGGCCGCCGCGCGCCCTTCCCGCCGCCGGCCGCGCAGGCCCCGCCTCGCCTCCTTGACGGCGCTGCCCTCGGCGCAGGCGCAGGCCGGGGGTTGCGGGGTGGGGGCCGGAGTGGCGCCGTGCCGCGCCCTCGCTCCGCGTCCCGGGCGGTGTCTCAGTGCAGCCATGTCTGGCGGCGCGAGGCGGCGGGGAGGGCTCGGTCGGCGGCGCCCTCTGTGAGGCGGCGGCGGACGAGCGGCGGCGGCGGGCATTCATGTCGGCGGCCAGGGATTAGCGTGGCGGACACCGAGCCGAGCGGACGGGGCTGCCGGCCCGTCGCCCCCTTCCCGCGGGGTCTCCGGCGGGAGAGAGTCGTACCCGGCTGGCGGGGGCGGCGGGACATGGCTGACCGGAGCGCGCCGAGCTGCCACCTGCGGCTGGAGTGGGTCTACGGTTACCGGGGTCATCAGTGCCGCAACAACCTCTACTACACGGCGGCCAAGGAGATCGTCTACTTCGTGGCGGGGGTCGGCGTGGTCTACAGCCCCCGGGAGCACCGGCAGAAATTCTACCTGGGACACCAGGACGACATCATCAGGTACCGCCGCCGCCGCGGGCTGCCGGGCCGCATCCCGCCGCGGGCCCCGGCCCCCTCCGGGCGCTCCCGCCCCCCTGCAGCGGGGCTCGGGTATCCCCCGCCGCCCCCAGCCCCAGGTGCCGTCCCGGGCTGCGCCGGCAATCCGCCTCCCGCGTCCAGTCAGCGCTGTGGGGAGCTGGGGAGCGGACCGAAATACATCAAGGACAGTCAGCGTTTTCTCACCCCCCCCGCCCCCGGGCTTCGCTGTGGGTAGAAACAGCCTGGAAATGGCTTTTGGCTGCCGGGTTTAACGGGCCGTGTCGTGTGGTGTGTCCTCCCCCCGTCACCGGTGCGCGGTGCCGAAACTTGTGCGGGCGCTTGTGCGCCGGGGCGCCCGGCACGGCCCGGCTCGGCGCGGCAGCCTGAGGGTCGCTGCTGGGTCCCCGGCCGCCCCTGAATGAATGTCAGAGGGCTGGCGGGAGAAGGAGTAATCTCGTGTGTGCCCTGAAGTGGTTGGGCCGCGGAGGAGGTTAATCTGCAGCAGGTGAACCTTTGGCTCACGTTTAAAAGGCGACGATTACGTGGGGAATTAGTGGCCTGCCTGTAACTCATGCAACTTTTAGGATGATCTTAAAAGATCAGCCTTTCTTGAAAAATCAAGGCTTTTCCTGTAGCTCAGTAGTTCGCTTGGCAGTGAGTGTTATCAGGTGCTGAAGTTCATTAAAAAAATCGTTACAGCAGAAGAAATGTGCTGGCATTGTTTCTTAAATGTGTTTTCACTCTAAGGATGCTTTTATAAGCCTAGTGGTGCTGTGCGATCAATGAGAGAATTTGAGGAGTATGAAGGGCAGATGCAAGCCTGAGTCATCAATCCTTTGCCTTCCAGTAGGTGTCATTGCGGATGGATTTTAAATTCTGATTTCCTTTGCTCTTCCTGTTGGGGTAAGAGCAATTTTGTAGGTGATTTACAGCACAAAATTTGTTTTTATGATGCTTAGTGCACCAAGGCATACCTTCTGTATGTTTTACTCATACAAGTAACAGGTATTGCCTGCGGAGAGCAGAATAGATCCTATGTCTTTCATTTACTCTTTTAGACATGCTAGAAAACTTGGTCATAATGCATGGTGGCCACTCTTTTTCTGTTTAAATCTTCTTCTTGAAGAAATTTGAATAGTTTTGAAGTCTGGCTGTGAATGTCGCTCAGAAGGGTGTCAAGTTTGTAGTATATTTCTCCTTGGTGCTGAAAATGTGAAGAAAAAAAGTAGTCGGGCAATGTACTGCTATGGACCGTTGTACTAGGGGTGTTGAATCGGAAGTTTGAATCACTCTTGAATCACACTGAATCAAAGCATCGTTTAATGCTTTAACATTCTCCTTTTAATCCAGGAAAAAGTGTTTCTTGAGAACTGCTAGCCGTCTCTGATGTCAGGTGTTGCGAGAAATCCAGATTTGCAAATTTCCCATTGTGCTAAGGCAGCGGTGGCTCATTACCTGTTCTAATCTGAGGTCCAAGGTTGCTGTAGTGTAATACTACACATTTAATAGCATGTATTCATGAGTGCTTCTGAACAACACCACTCATTTCAGGAGGACTTCTTGTACTGTAAGAACTACGTGGTTTGAGCTACAACTGGGGAAGTTGTTTACATTTTCTTGTGGTAACAGGTTTTGCTCACTCTGTCTCAGTTTTGGTACAGTGTGCTACATTTGGCCAAAATGTGACAGAACTTGTTATTCAGAATAGTACTAAAACAAAAAAAAAATCTGTCAAAAGTCATCAAACCAGAGAGAATGAATATAATGACTTTATCTGATTTGTATGGAGATGTACTTTGATTTGTATGGTACCATGAGCTGGCATACTGGAGTTTCTCCTGCTTTGAATTGTACTGATGTTGTGAGAATATAACTGTAAATATGCTAAAGCATTACAGTTTTATGCGGTTAGAATTTTGCATGCTTCTTAAATGCAAAAGGCGTACAGAAATGTTAGTATGCGTAAAGAAGAATGCTTGATTTAAAAGCAGCATGGCTATTTCTAATAAGATTGGACTTGCAGTGATCAGTGTTTCGCTTTCTGCTTTTTCTAAAAGCAACATGGCACCATTTAAATGTCAGCATCCCGTACTTTTCCTGACTAAACTTGGGTACCTAGACATGTTAGTTCTCAATATTTAAAACGGTCATAGTAGGAAGGTCAAGTATTAACAAAACCTGATTTTTAAAATACTAGAAAACAGGTGCAAAAATGGGATTACATAATATAGTAATCAGTGTTACTGAATTTTCTCTCTGAAGGTAGCAAACTCAACTGTTGTATTGCAAACGAATTCATATGTTTTCTGTTTTAATAGGCTCAGCAAGTACTGTCGGAATGCTGAGGCATTTGTGATGTTTTAGCGAAAGAAATGGCAGGATTGAATGTCTTTTTATAAGTATGGGATCTCATTTGTGAAAGCAGGTCTGGTATCTGAAAATCTTACATATTTAAAGAATGAAACTTCCATGAGCACAGTTCCATAGCTACAAAGACTAAGCAGTATATCTCACAAGCTGCATGGTGATATTATTAGTACTCTTCATTACGAGAACTTTTGTATCGTTAGCATTCTTTGGATAACAGTCTAATCTTAAGCATCAGTCAGCAAGAGAAGAATTGCAGTTCTTAAGTCAGAGACCAGTTCTTCAATAACAGAAAATAGTATTAGATTAGTGGACAGCTAGAGGATATTTTCCTTGGGAGAATTTCTTTCTAGCACTAGCAGTTAGTTTGTCTTCTGCTGTGAAGTTTTACTCCTATAAACCTGCTGTAAGATTTTTAATATGATTAGATGTTTTAACATAATTTATTTCCAGTGTAAATGTCTAATCTCAATTTTCATCCCAGTGTCCACACATACCCATGCCCCTCAGCCGCAGTTAACTGTGTACCGGAAATATGAGAACTCTCTTTCAGTGTTTTGCCCCTCAGTTCTATTGAACAGTCTTTTGGAATAGAAGAGGGTAATTAGGATCACTTGGGGCCTCTTTTATTAGTCTGGTTTTTGAACTGAAAAATCTCAGCCATTCAGCTCCAATCTGTCTCTGAAAGGACTTCCCTTGCTTTCTGGTGAGCTTTTGGGTTTTGTCTTTTGTTTTTTATCTTTTCTGAGAATTACTTTGCAGAAATCAGCCCACTGTTCTGGAAGATAGAGAGTGTCATGTTTTCGATCTTATTTATTTCCCATTTCTTTTGCATCTGTTTATTGTTGAGGTCGTGCGTGTGTGCGGACACTTGAGGAACAAGTCACTTAGATGCAGAAGTACTTTGGAAATTTGCATCTTTTGGGAATTTTTATAACTGAGGGGTTTTTTTCTTACATTTTTAGGAGTATATAAGGAGGAAAATCTTGTACATGAAATCTCAGGTGACTTGCTTCTATAGTGATACCCATTGCCAGCAGCGTAACTTGGACGTCTGTTGTGTTTGGAGAAGATAAGATCCCCTATCCAGCCTGGGTTGTGTAATGTAGGAGATACTAATTTTGCATGAACGTGTGAATTATTTCTGCTAAGTTACTGATTTAAACTGTGGGTTCTGTAGGATTTAATAAGTCACCAAACTAGCTTGTGATGTGTTGGTTTGCTTTACAGTAGAGGAGGAAGAAACTATGTCTTGGCGTGTTCAGGTTAGAGCTTTCTGTTGTTCTATCTTTATAATTTTAGTGGTTTAGAGGAGGATGGGTTATTTAATATAGGGTGTCCTTCCCTTGACTGAGAGACCACATGAGGATCATATTTAATGTTGATCTGCATAAAGATTTCAGAAGATGCTCCCTCAGAGTATTAACTTGTCATAGTGGACACTGATGCTCATGTTGAGGCTCCTTACTTGTCTGGGCTAACTAAAGTGTGCTTATGTACTTTACTTTCTGTGATGGAAGGTGAGAAGATTGAAAACCCTGAACTCATCCACCTTTTTAAGTGGATGTCTGCTGGCAAAAGTCTTTCATGTTACCAGGATTGTTCTCTATGCTGACATGCTCCAAGGGGACTTTTTGAATAATTTTTCCTTTTGATACATTTTTTCATTTTTTTCATTTGCCCCCTTTTTTTTTTCTTAATGCTAGCCTTGTGACTGTCATCTTTTATGAGCTTCAGAGTATTGAGATTTTACTGGGAATTAACTTTTCACCTGGCATTGATGATGCTATTGAAAAGCAAAAGCAAAACCTAAGATGAAACCATTGCATCTTTTTGGGATCTTTAGTAGACTTGGCAAAAATACATATTTTGCTTTCTATGACATCTGTTCTTCAGTTCAAACTTTAGCACTCATTTGTAAGTCTGTCCTTGTGCACCATTATCTCTATGCTGATGCAAAGCAACGGCACAACCATGCAGGTTAAAGAAAGAAGAGGAACTACATTTCTCTATCAAAGGGAGACAAATTAGGAAAAGTTGTTATCCCTCTCCTACTTCTCTAATATCAATCATGTGAGTTAGCTGGCCAACAATAATGCTGTTTTATATTCTTCCTAGAACTTTATCACCAGTAAACTGTGACTACTTGATTAAGATGTCTATAAAACATTTAGGTTTTGTTGCTAAAGGTAGTAGCCAGCGCATCTTATGCTAGAAAAAACGCTCAAATTTCTGCTTATAAGGCCATCTCTAGCTCTGCTGTAGAGCAACCATAGGCTGTGTCTGAGTTAGTTTCCCTACTTGTCTAGAAATCTGTGTGTTTTTCTTTGTCTTGGACTAAGATGGAAGAAAGAAATCATGCATCATCTGCCCCAGGACTCATGCAGAGTTCTGTTTTTAGGGCAGGCATAACAAAAAAATATTCAAAAAACCATTTCTCCTCTGCTACAAAGACAGAGGAGAAAGAAATTGGTATGACCTTCTGTTTGGTTAAAAACATCTGGTTCTTTCCCCCTTCTTATTGCCCCTCTGTATCCAAGACTGTAGAGAGGTAAATTGTGTGCTTACAGAAAGCAGTGGTATATGCAAGACAAGTAGAAAGAATGACAAAGCATTTCTCTGTATTCTGACAGAGATAGGGTTTGTCTGTTTTCAGCAAAATAGTTTAGTTGTCTAAATCACAGCTTTTGTTAAGATAATTTTTCTTATTTCTTGCTGTGAACTCTGTAGAAATCATCTTGGACTTTGCTTCCCAAGGAACCAAAAGAAGCAGCCAAAACTCTGGCCATTTTGGGCACTTTATTTAAGACTGTCATATTTTTATATTTCAGAATTTGGCTCAACATACAAGAAATTGTCCTGCCTGCTCCTGTATTCCAAGGCAAAATAAACCATTTCTCTCTAGTGTCAACATTTCTAAGGTTCTAGTGAAAATCAGAATCTCTAAAATCATGTCTGCTCCCTGGTGTTAGTGCTGTCCACCAACTCTGTTTGAGGGACATTTTTCTACCTATTGATGGAGTCTCAATATTAGTTTAACCATCAGCATCTAAGAAATTGTTGGACTCTGTCAGCTGCTTTCTAAGGCTGTTACTAGACAATGCTCTCCAGGAGGCAGCTCCAGACTTCCTCTGTGTGACTGTCAGCTGTGGGTGAAATTCTAGCAATGTGGTGAATAGTCACTCAAACCTAGGATGTGATGAGCCTGGTCTTTTCCTCATCCTCAATTTTTGTTAACTCTGCATTGTTAGGACTTCAGATGACTACCTGTTGGACTTCGTCGGTAAAGATACTGTATATTTCTACCACCTCATTGTATCATTCTGCCTCTCTGTTTCCTTTTCATTAGATCCGTGTCATGAGAAAACCTTCTGAAAGAAGAGGATATCTTTGCTCAGAAAAAGAGCCAAACAGCAGGTTTTATGAGAATGTACAGAGGGAAATTATTTTATTTCCATCTTTTCTATTCCTCTGGTCAACTGACACCCTGTGATCCATTCTAGTTCTCAAAAACCTCAACAAATAATTCAAGTAATTGAAAGTTAGGGTATCTGCTGTTAGGTTCATTATCTTGTTCTTCACTGGAATAAATGGTGTATGTCTCTGATCTAATTCCAGATGACAGTCAACCACAAATGTTAAGCAATAGATATGTACAGCTACAAAATTTTATCAGATGGAAGTCTATCAGTTGGTTTGGCAGCAGATTTATGAATTTTCACCAGGAATTTCACAATTAGTTGTGCATTTCGGATTGCATGGAATGTAATTGAATGAATACCACAGTTGCTACATGAAGAGAAATTTCTTGATTATCCATTACCTGTGCAACCTCTTCTATCTTTTGAATTACTAATGTGATAGAGGAAAAACAAGCTTCAGCATGTTCTGGTGAGGAACTCTTCGTATGCTCTTGAATGCTATTGAATTAAATTTGTTCTTTCTAGAAGAGAACTCTATTTACTTGCAGAAATGTAATCTCCCAAATTATTTCAATAATCATAGCCTTTGAAGAAGGCCAGTCACCCCCCTTTGGATCCTCCAGTAACTTTACTGGAAGAAAAACAGGAGTAAAATCCATCTTGCAGTTATGCCTGAAATGTGAAGTGAGTCATGCATAGAAACACCTCAAAATGTTGCTTTTATAATACTTAGGAGACCTACAAGGTGCATACATTATGGATTGTTAGGGGGGGAAACCTGTCTTTGTCCCAAAGAAAGTTTTTGGTAGGAATCCTTCTCCTCTACTCAGCACTGGTGAGGCCATACCTGGAGTACTGTGTTCAGTTCTGGGTTCCCCAGTACAAGAGAGATACGGTATTACCAGAGACAGTCCAATGAAGGGCCATGAAGTTTATTAAAGAACTGGACCATCTTGCCTCAGGAAAGGCTGAGACAGCTGGTACTGTGTAGCCTAGAGAAGAGAAGGCTCAGAGAGGATCTTACCAATGTATGTAAATACCTGAAGAGAAAGTGTAAAGAAGATGGAGCTAGGCTCTTTTCAGTGGTGCCCAGTGACAGGTCAAGTGACTTTCCAAACAAAAATTGCAACTGGAGCCCCAGGCTGAAGAGTAGAGGCTTCCAGAACTGGAAGTTCTGTTCCAAAGCTTCAGGATTTTGAGTACAAACATCCATTTATGATCTTCTTCCCACATGCAAATTCAAATAAAAAGTTTCATGTAAGTTTATAGTCAAGAAAATTATTTTTGAAATTATTTTTTCTTGAAGAAAATTAGATATTGAGAGTAGATTGAGGGTTTTTGTGATATGCAATGGAACGTTTACTGTGAAACCTAATAGTTTTAATAGTTTGCTTTCTGCAAAGAGCAGGCTTTGGAGTGTGTGCAGGTGCATCCCTGCTCAAACCTGACAACTGGGGTTCATTCTCCATTGTCACAGTTAATGAGGAAACTCTGTTCTTGCTTCAAAGGATCACTGAATCATTTAGGTTAGAAAAGACCCTTAAGATCATTGAGTCCAACCATTAACCTAACACTGCCAAGTCCACCACTAAACAATGTCCCTAAGCACCGCGTCTACATGTCTTTTAAATACCTCCAGGGATGGTGACTTAACCACTTCCCTGGGCAGCCTGTTCAATGCCTGACAACCCTTTTGGTGAAGGAATTTTTCCTAGTATCCAATCAAAACCTCCCCTGGTGCAACTTGAGGCCATTTGCTCTCATCCTATTGCTTGTTACTTGGGAGAAGAGACCAACACCCACCTCACTACAACCTCCTTTCAGGGAGTAGTCGAGAGCAATAAGGTCTCCCTTCAGCCTCCTCTTCTCCAGACTAAACAACCCCAGTTCCCTGATAAGACTTGTGCTGTAGACCCTTCACCAGCTTTGTTGCCCTTCTTTGGACATGCTCCAGCAACTCAATGTCTTTCTTGTAGTGAGGGACCCAAAACTGAGCACAATATTCGAGGTGCAGCCTCACCAGTGCCAAGTACAGGGGCATGATCACTTCCCTAGTCCTGCTGGCCACACTCTTTCTGATGTAAGCCAGGATGCTGTTTGCCGCCTTGGCCACCTGGACATATGCTGGCTCATATTCATCCAGGGGTCAACCAACACCCCTAGGTCCTTTTCTGCTGTACTAGATGACCTTAAAGGTCCTTTACAACACAACTTTCTAGCCACTCTTCCCCAAGCCTGTAGCGTTGCATGGGGTTGTTGTGACCGAAATGCAGGATGCTACACTTGGCCTTGTTGAACCTCACACAACTGGCCTCAGCCCATCAATCCAGCCTGTCCAGATCCCTCTGTAGAACCTTTCTACCCTCAAGCACATTAAGACTCCTGCCCAACTTGGTGTGGTCTGCAAGCTTACTGAAGATGGACTCAATCCTCTTGTCCAGATCATTGATAAATGTATTAAACAGAACTGGCTGAAATACTGAGCCCTGGGGTACACTGCTCATTACTGGCTGCTGACTGGATTTAACTCCATTTACCACAACTCTTTGTGCCTGGCTGGCCAGCTAGTTTTTTACCCAGTGAAGACTGTACCTGTCCAAGCCATGAACAGCCAGTCTCTCCAGGAGAGCACTGTGGGAAATGGTGTCAAAGCCTTTGCTGAAGTCTAGGTAAACAACATCCACAGCCTTTCCCTCATCCACTAAGCAGGTCACCTTGTCATAGAAGGAGATCAGGTTAGTCAAGCAGGACCTGCCTTTCATAAACCCACGCTGACAGGGCCTGATCACCTGCTTGTCCTGTACGTGCCACTTGATGGCACTCAGGATGATCTGCTCCATAACCTTCCCTGGCACCAAGGTCAGACTGATAGGCCTGTAGTTGCCCAGATCTTCCTTCTGGCCGTTCTTGTAGAGGGGCATCACATTGGCAAGCCTTCAGTCATGTGGGACCTCCCCGGTTAGCCAAGACTGCTGAGAAATGATTAAAAGTGCCTCAGTGAGCGCTTCTGCCAGGTCCCTCAGTACCTTTGGGTGGATCCCATCTGGCCCCATAGACTTGTGTGTGTCTAAGTGCTGTAGCAGATCACTAACCATTTCCCCTTGGATTATGTGGGCTTCATTTTGCTTCCCATCCCCATCTTCCAGCTTAGGCGTCTGGGTACCTGGAGAACAACTGGTCTGACTATTAGAGACTGAGGAAATGTGGCATTAAGTACCTCACCCTTTTCTTCACCCTTTGACGCTATGTTTCCCCCTGCATCCACTAAAGGATGGAGATTCTCTTTAGCCCTCCTTTTGTTGCTAATGTGTTTATAGAAACATTTTTTATTGTCTTTTACCGCAGTAGCCAGATTAAGTTCTAGGTGGGCTTTGGCCTTTCTAATTTTTTCCGTGCACAACCATGACATCTTTGTAGTCCTCTGTAGTTGCCTGCACCTTCTTCCAAAGATCATAGACTGTCCTTTTTTTCCTGAGTTCCAGCCAAAGATTTTAAGATTTCCCTATTGAAAAATATGCAGCTTTCCTGGGCTCCTTTGTCCTTCAGGACTGCCTCCCAAGGGAGTCTGTCAACCGGTTTCCTAAACAGGCCAAAGTCTGCCCTCCAGAAGTCCAAGGTAGCAGTTCTGCTAACCCCCCTCCTTACTTCTCCAGGAATGAAAAACTATGTCATTTCATCATTGCTGTGCTCAAGATGGCCTCCAACTGTCACATCACCCACAAGTCTTTCTCTGTTCACAAACAATGGGTCCAGTGGGATGCCTTCCCTAGCTGGCTCACTCACCACCTGTGTCAGGAAGTTATCTTCCACACACTCCAGCAACCTCCTAGACTGTCTCCTCACTGCTGTATTGTACTTCCAGCAAACATCAGCTAAGTTGAAGTCCCCTATGAGAACAAGGGTTAGCGATTATGAGACATCTCCCAGATGCTTATAGAATATTTTATCTGCCTCTTCATTCTGGTTGGGTGGTCTATATACAGACTCCCACCATGATATCTGCCTTGTTGGTCTTCTGTCTGCTTCTTACTCATAAAAACTCAACCCTATTGTCATCATCATTAAGCTCTAGACAACCGAAACACTCCCTAACACACACGGCTACTCCACTGCCTCTCCTTCCTTGCCTATCGCATCTGAAGAGTTTATAGCCATCCATTGCAACACTCCAGTTGTGTGGGTCATCCCACCATGTTTCCATGATGGCAACTATATCATAGTTTTCCTGCTGCACAACGGCTTCAGGTCCTGCTGTTTGTTGCCCATGCTGTGTGCAGTGGGGTAGGTGCACTTCAGTTGGGCTATTGGGATGAAGGCAATGTAATGCTGAAATCATGTAATGTGTAGCATTCCAAGAGATTTATTACAGCAACCCAAGTCACTTGAATAGATTAATTTACCAAGCTAATACACTTCTTTGTGAATAAGGCATTTTCTTTTCCTGAATACAATATTTTGAGGGACTGACTTTTTCCCCAGAAAGTTTAGATTTGCAACTTAAAAATCAGATCTTCTCCTTAGCTTATTCTTAGGTCTATATGGTGCCATGTTTGTTTTATTTATGCTAAAGGCAAATCCATCTATTCTCACTTTGTCATCTCCAGGTGTTCGTTAAAGGCATAATCAGTTTATTTCTGTCCATTAAAGAACTCATGACTTAATGGGACCTAAATTATGTTGTAATTAAACTAATCAGTCCTCCTGTGCGCCTCTAGCTCAAGTATCTTTGGACCGTCTATCAGTCAAAACGACATGTCTTACAGCAGAAGTAATCGCTAGGACAAGGAATGAGACAGTTACTCTGCTGACCGCTTCATTTTATGCCATTGTTCACAAGGACAAGGTACCAGTTAAGCTCCGTCCAGCTTTTCATGTTAAATGATCTCAAACTGTCAAATGTGTAGAAGTCTGGGGGGAAGATTTGTGTTTATATCTTAAACAGATTGGGGGAGAGAGAAGATCAGGCTGGATGGGGCTCTGAGCACCATGATCTAGTTGAAGATGTCCCTGCTCATTGCAGGGGAGTTGAACTAGATGACCTTAAAGGTCCTTTACAACACAAAGATTCTATGATTCTGTGATCTGCTTTTTCCTTGAGGAAAACCTAGTTTTCTGGGTAGTTCTAGAGCTCTTCCAGAACATGTGCTGTACCAGGCTGGAAGATGTTCTTTGAGGGATTTATTGTTGAATCTTCATCATGGTTTCTTTTTTTTTTTTAACGTGAGTGCTTTGTGTGTTGTCTTCTTAAAATATCTTTTGCTTGGATTAATTTGATAAAATGAAAGTATTTTGTGAATACAGAATAAATATTTCGTGGATTCAGTTTTGAAATGGGACTAGAGTGTGTCTGTTGTTTAATATGCCTGCATACCATTGAAAACTTTATTTTTGCTAACTAAAACTACATGAATAGAAATACCAAAAATATCCAACCAGAATGGAACATCTAAAACATACTAGAAGTTGATTAAAGTATATCGACACAGCAAGGAGGTACAGGCTTACGAGCTTGCCTTCATGCATCATGCCTTTTCATAGCCAACAGTCACATCACCTTCTGATCTGGTTCTGTCAGCACTCACAGGCAGGGTCAGGTCAGGTCAGTACTTTCATGAGAAATCTTGGTGCTGTAGAAAATGCTTTTCTTGATTTGGTAGTTGGCTCTTTTTTCAGAACTAATGTGACAACATGAGGCACTAGGACAACGTCAGAGAAGAACGGGAAATATAACCAAAGGCTTAATAATATTTGATCATTAAAAATGTTAAAGGATTTTATGCAGAAATTCTGAGGTCTGCAAAACTCTTTTAACTTTTCTAAATTACAGTCAAACCAGTTATGTTTCTGCTTACTTATGGTTTTGATGTTTTAATTTGTTAGTCATCCTCTTGATACAGATAGGAAAGTAGACTGTGTTCCTGGATGATGTTTTAGCAGCATTGTGAAGTTAACTTATTATTGTGTTTACAATGTTATTATCATAGTGATAAGCAGTAGCTTAGAATGCTTGAATAAAATAATTTTTTTGAAGGGTTTGTCTGAAGTCAAATGTTTGGGTTTTTTTAATGCAAAACTTAAAGTTGCAGTCAAGATGTAAAATAAACTTCAGGTTTAAAAGTTAATTATTTAAGAGTTGATTTCTCCTCCCACCCAAAGTGTTTTAGAGTGAAAAACAATAGTATGCTAGTTCTGTCTGACATACTGAAAAATTAATGTAGATTTTACTGTAATTATTAACAGAAGTGTTGAAGGTATGCATATAATATGCATAATAGAAACCTGCCCCAGGGAGGGGAAAGCCCCCTCCTCGCAAAAGCCCCTTCCTCACTGAGCATGCCTAGAAAAAAGGAAGGACACTGTGACTTTAAGTGGAGTTGAGGCTTGTGAGAACCAGTGGGAACAAGGGTAACGGAGACAACTTTTTAAAAATTCTGGTAACTGTTGCTCAACGTGTATAAATATTTTCTGTGTGTTAACTGAGGCGTGCTAGCTTTGTGGACCTACCACCTAGCACCCAACTCTTCGCAGATTTGGAATAAAAGCAAGTGTTTTGGCTCTGTGTGTTTTTGGGCTCTCTGCACACTGGGTGAAAGAACCCATATTTGGGACGACAGAAGCACTGTAGGGCTTTTTAAACAACATACATTGCTTGAAAAAAAATGTGAAATAATTGTAAAACCTCCCTCAAACAACAAAAATTATAAAAAGTTATTTCTAGTTTTATGTAATCTACAGTTTTGGTCTTTAAAGTTTAAGCTGACATTGACATAAAGCTAAAAAAGCTGGAGAATTTAGTTTTATATTTTATAATATCTCAAGGTTTTTTTGTTTGTTTGTTTGTTTTTTCCTTCAAAATGTAGTTTACCCAGTTTTTCAAAATATTATTATATCCCTTACAGAGCTATGTTTGTGATTTAGGACAGCACTTTTGTTTAGCATCAAGTGTGCTAAACATCCTTGATGCTAAACAAAAGCATCTTTAAAAGAAGAATAGTTTATTACTCATAAAAGTGGCAAAGCTGCCTAATCTAGGTCAGTCATATGCTCAATTTAAAATTTAGATTTCTTAAGATACACTTAGAATTATAATGCTGTTATAGTGTTATCAATTAAATTGGTTCATTCACAATATATTTATTTGACTTGGAATAATCTGTTGCTTTTGGTAGTTTCATATGGTAGACAAAGTTACTGAGCACTTGAAATAACCTGAAAAGAAAAATATAGTTATAATATTCCTTGAACTTACGTGGCAGAGTGTGAAAGTTCCCCTGGCCATCTTAATAATTCAGTTGAATATCTAATCTAGATGCTATTGAATGTTCTCTTCAAAATTCATGTAGTCAGGATTTTCTACACGGTGAGATTCTGGTGTGAGTGCCGTCTGGTGTAGCATGAATTTCCTCCGGTGCATCAGTGAAGCACCTTACGGAGTGTTATAGGTAAGACAACCTAATATTAACTGAGTAAGAATTACTTGCATTAGGGCACAGATTGCTCTGATTACTCCAGTGGCTCCAGAAGACTTTAATTTCTACAAGAAATAACCAATACCATTATTTGTATTGCTGTTGTAGCTATTATGATAGTAAGAGACTTTCAAAATGCAGTGCTTGATCTGCACAAGAAAGGTCAGTCTCAGCTAAGATTGCCTTAACTCTTGGTAGCAAAAGATATGATTGAATTTTTAAGCTGGGCTTTTGATACCTGTCAATTCCATATTTCAAAACATACAAACCACAAAGAATTCCAGTGTGTGCGCCATCTGATAACAAAGCCCTGGAACACCTTTACTTTCATTTCAAGTTACTGTCTCTGTGCTTCAATTTTGGTCATGAAAATGGCAAAAGTGATGTCAGCATTAGTAAGAAAGAGGACAAACTTTGATACTTATTTGTAGCTGATATTTGAGCTGAGTGAAATCGCTCCTGGAGACTTCTTCATCAGCCTGGGAATATGAAGAAAATCTGTCCTTTGAAGGCCCCATTCTGACATACCTATTATTTTGGTGATAGGTGAGATACTCCAGTTCTACACTGCATTTAAAGCAAGATATCTTTGTGTGACCATTTCTGTTAGAAAAGCAGTTTTTTTTGTTATTTTACCTGGCTGCTAGAGGATACTTGTATTATTAAATCTCTAGAGAAATATTAGATTCCTTTGCAGAATAACTTTCCTCGGCCTAGCTGAAAAAGACTTTAACTAGGAATCCTCATTGCTGTTGAGAGGCTTCCTGGTAGACTCCTTTTCTTTTGAATAGGATCTGTAAGATGGTGCCTGATGCTTATCCTTCTATGAGACCTGGGTATTCAGATATTACTTCAGAAGATGCAGTGGACAATCCTTCCAGCTGTGTTTCACAGTTTTCTAGTTTCATGTCACTGCTTGATCTTCCAAGCTTTTTCAGCTTTTTCAGGGTAGTTTTCTTTATGGTGCCTATTGCTTTGGCCTGCAGACAGGATGGATCAAGACTTGTATCTGTATTCCCAGATCAGTCTGATTCTTTTGCTTTAAAAATATGTTACTTTTTCTCATTTTGGGGGGGGGAAATCCCTTAACTCCCATCCTAACATTGATGTCTAGCTTCTTGTTGCTTAAATATTCATGGCATCATTTTTGACAAATATTTTTGTGCGCTCACTTTTTTGGAGGTATCTTGGTGGTGTTTGTCTGTGGATTAGCATTGTTTTGCAACAGAATGATGTTCCTATGCTGAAAAGCAGTGGATTTATACAATGGGAGTAAATAATTCCTCTCAAGCTTAGAACTGAAATGCCTCTTTTTCTGAGCTGAGGTAAGCCAGTTTGTTCACAGGAGTTTTTTATTTTAGACCATCCAAATATAAACAGGATTACTGGGTTTTAGCATAGGTATGTGGAACTAAAAGAATGTTACACATATGCTTTAGATTAGTTCCGAGACATTTCTCTGCATTTCACTCAGCTAACAAGCTGCTAGGATGCATATTTGGTCTCAGAAGCAGGACCCTGTCTTCAGAAAATCCTCACCTACGCATCCTTTTAGAACAACCTGTGCCTGATCAGTGGATAGTGGGTAGGAGTTGTGGCTGGCACAGGAGGACACCCGAGCAGAACCTGGCATTCTGTTCAGATTTGAACTCTTCGTAAGGATTGCTGTGACTTGGAGTGGATGTTTCTTGGGGGTTTGAATTCAAGAGTCACAAGCAATGTGTCCAAAGAGTTAGTGCTGTAACTTTGGAGAGAATAATGTCATTTTGAACAGTGATCACCTTTATAGGTACCACAAGTGGTACCCCCACTGATGGTTTAACCACATTTGTGACAGGGAAGTTTCTCATTTGCCTTTTACATTGTGTTGATTATAGGATGTATTACAATTTAAACTTCGTCTTCATACAAGGTATATTGATTAGATATTTGACATGAAATTATACGTAAATAAAATGCTTGATTCAGGTAAAGAATTCAACTGAACAGAAAAGAAACAAAACTGAGGTAAAGGACCAGACCTAATAATAAAGCAAATGCGTCCAAGCTGAAAATCGTGTTTATAAAGTGCTCATAGTCTAATTATTAGAATCATTGTGTTCTCACCTCTTAACTCGCACTTTTCACTCCTCATTACGTATTGTGGTTTTTTCTTTACCAGAGAATTAAATTTGTAGGTGTGACATCTTTTAGAGCATTGTTATAAAACTACTACATAGAAAAATAAAATTTTTACTTCTTTGCTTCTTTCTATTTATGTGGTACATCTCTTGTGACTAAATCTAGTTCTAATGTTAAAAATCAAAGTAACCCTTCAATTTTCTGAATTATAGGGCAATTTATTTTAAGAATAAAGCTCCTGAAAATGTCAGACTGTGATATAGGTACATGCAAACATTATACATACATACAATTGGGGAAAAAAAACCCAAAACATACTTAGGGTAGAAGTCACTTAAAAACATTTACATATTTTAGTCATTTAAGGTGAGTGATGGTGAGACGTCTCCATTTTATCAAGACAGTATGCACGCAGAATGAGTGGATTAATTCTATGTTTTGGTTAGCTGACAACTGTATAAACCTTCTCCTGACTTTTAGAACTGTGTTAATCCTCATTCCGTGCTTATAATCCCTCTACAAGAGCAAGCAAGGTGAATGATGCTTTATCTTAGATCAAGTCGAGGCATCTGACAGTATCTGGGAATTGCCTGAAGATTTATTGTGGTGAGTGTGACATTTAAGCTAAATAGTCTTCCAGAGTATTTAGAGAAGTAACAGTAAAATTTGAAGAACTGGTAAACGTTTGGTTTGGTGCTTTTTAGATCAAGGTTGCACTTCAGATGATATTCTCATTTTTAGTGACAGGTTCCTCTTTTACTTATTGCTTTACCAATTGCTGTTTCTTCTACCATAGAAATTAATACCATAAACATGAATAGCCTTTGGAACATTATTCGGTAATAAATTAATTTATAAATAATTGTGATTTTACCTTTTGCGAGTTACAGCATATACTTATGATAATGAGTATACATTACATGACCTTATTGAGAATAGTCAGCTGGATCAGTGTTCTTGAGATAAACATGATTTTAGAGCAGAAGAGTTGTATTTTCTTGAAAGTGTTGCTCATGAATGCTTTTTATCCATCTTCTCCTTTTTAGTGGTTTTTAGTAATTAAGTTTGTGAGCCCACATGTGCAACAGCTTTCATTGCCTACCAAATACACATTGACCTTGGATTCCCTTTAGTGTTCTTGCATTTTCCCATGCTTTTTTCCTGTTTTGTTTATGCTTCTGGAACTTGTGGGCGTTTTGTTTGTTTTAGCAGACAGTCTTTCCTGTAAATACTTCTGTTCTGTGGCCTCCATCATGTTCTTATAGATGTTTTTCCAACTTTAAGTGGTGTCCAGTCTCATTTCACCTTTCTGGGCATGAAGTTAGATGCTGGGATGGTAAATTTTAGACAGGTGTTACAGATGTCCTTGGCTTTCCTTTTCTGTAGGAAAACACCTCTGACTAACACCTGCAAGCCTGGTGTTCTAGAGCTCAGGAAGAAATCTAGTGTACTTGCAGTCTCCAGGATTGTCTTAGTGCTCTCTGCTCTAAACCTTCTTTAGTTGGTAATGAAATACAGTCCATTGGAGCACAGAATATTGTGTTGTACCACCTTATTTCACTAGCAGCTTTGCCACTGCCTTCTTCCCACCATTCCTTATTTTAAGCCAACTGCTAATTTTATCAGGGTGACCTTTCTGTATAAAAGAAAAACCTTTCAAAAGTTGTCGCTAATTATTCTGACTCCACTCTTGAATATTCAGATGGTAAGTTCTCACATATTCAGATAAGTTTTTCATAATATATCCCATAGAAGAGAAGACTGAATTGCTGTTTAATCTGCTTGTTCAGAAATACGGAAAAAATTGTATAATCTGTGATTTTTTTTTTTTTTCTGTGTAATACTGTAAGATCTAGTATACGTTTCAAAAGTAATGGAAGGAAGATTAATCTAGTAGTTAAAAACTGTTGTAAATCTCTTATGGAGAAGAAGCAAACAGTAATGACTGGATGAAGGGTTGTTTGAAGGGTTTTACCATGATAGTGAAAGATTTAGAAATAAGAAGATTTTGTACCTCAAGGAAGTTTATTTAGTTAACTTGTGAGGACACAAGCATCCAAAATTATCTTTTTCTGGAAAGAAGTTTTTGAAATTTTCCTGGCTAAAAGATTTGGAGTAAATGTTTCTTTGACTTTAAATAATGTATTCTGTATATTTTTAATTCAGCAAACAGTGCAATGAGTTTTCATGCACTGACAAATCAGAGTGGTTATAACTGTGGTAAGAATTTTTGTCAGTTTGCCTTTGTAGCCTGTATTTCATTGCAAACTTTATTTGAAATTAAATCTGTTCCAATTTTATAGCTATACTTGTCGCAGTGTCCACATAATTAAGTGGCTACAGCATGATAATCTTTACTTAAGATAATTAAGTAGTTTCTCAGCTTGTAAACTGGTTAGAATGGGAAATCACTATTTCCACTTTAATTTTAGGCTGCCTCAGTTTTTTAATCTGTAATCATTGTATAGGTTTGTATATTTTTCACCACTTGTATTCAAGAGTGAAGAACTGGTTTCTAACTTTGTGACTGATAGATCCTAACCAAATCATTTAATAGTGCTTGCTGATACGTTAAGGGATCTCTTTGGGGTCATGGAATGTAGTGAGCCACAGGAACTGAATAGCTGGACTGCCTCCCTCTTAAATTACTGACAGTTGATTGAAGTACCTCTTCGTTCTGCAGATCTTGCTCTTCTGTATTTTTTTTTCCTCCTTTTATCTTTTTGTTGCTAGTACTGGAGGGCTTATGTTTGACAGTTTATACTATAATGGTTTAAAGAATGAGTCTGAAGTCCTTGTGTTGTCTCATGAGGAAAGAGAAAGTTGGATATTTCTTTAGGTGGGATTCTATTCCTTGGTTGCCTTCAGGCTTTAGTATGTCACAGTATTGTGCCACCAGTTACTATAATCAGTATTGTTTCTTTCATATGAATAGCTAGCAAGAGATAATAGGACATTATCTTAGCAAATTTATCTCCAAATCATTTTGGAGTATATGGTATTTCTGACTTTTCTGTGAGAACGGGATTTTTGCTAGGAAAATGCAAGTAAATTTGCTGCCGCTTTTTTCAAGGGGCATGTTAGAAAAGAAACTTTCCTCAGATACTCAAAACCTGGTGATGAAAGTGTCAAGGTCATGTAGAATTGGGAAAAAAACCAGCACCCCCCACCCAGTCAAAACATGAGTTCTTCTGTTGACACTGGCAAAATCTTCCATATTTGAAAAGAAGGGCAATATCTTTATTTTTGATCTCTTTTCTAGAGATGGTGACTCTTTTACTAGAAAGCTTAAGCCAATCCCTTCCTCAGCAGTGGAGGACATGACTATGCAAGGCAAAAATGCACATCTGCATAAAGTGGCATTTAGCTCCCAGAACATTTTTCCTCAGTTTTAGTATTTGATGAGTTGGGAACTTTGCTTCAGTGTTACTGTACTCAGTCTCTAACTCTTCCCTTCTCTTTGAAGTTCAACTGCTTTTTGTTTTTTGGGTTTTTTTCCCTTTCTGCTGAATTTTGGAACATATAAAAGCCCAAAGCAATTTTTTTAGGATTCTCTAGGTTGCTTATAAATGTTTCTTGTTAATCTAAAACCATTCAGATCTGAGTTGAGGGAATGTCGAATGGTAATGAGATAAACTGCGTCTGGGAATAATCAATGTATGGTTTTAGTCCACCTTCCCTGTCTCTGATTCAGACTCATCTACTCCAAAGTTGCATGCTTGTACAATTTAAGGAATCTTCGGAAAACTGTATTTGACATTATTGGTGCTATAACAATAATTGTATGGAAGAGCCAGTAGTCTATGGGAAGTAAGCATGCTCTGACTTGATCTGTTTAAACTTTGATGAGAGATGTTTGCTGATTACAACTCTTTCTGCTTTAACAATTTAAACAGTATGACAGAAATGTTTGTAGTTTGTTCTGTCATTCTTTCTGGGGAAATATGGATGAATGACAGCAAATAAGAAATTATCTACAGCTATATGTAAAATGTCTGTAAACATACAATAATATTTTTCTGCACTTATAGAAACAATTTCATACTTGAAATTAACTCTTAATTAATAGATACCTGAGATGCTGTTATTTTACTGCAGTATTCTTTTGTGCATTTTTACTGGTGCCCTAGTTTTAGGAAGCTCAGGAGTAGTCACATGAATATATTCTTGGATTTTCATCCAATATTGTTGCTACGGAAACATCATCTTTAATACTGTATCCTTGTCTGCAGCTTGTCTGTATTAATCAATGCCTGTTAATGCTCAGCGCAAACCAAGTAAAGAGGGAAAAAATCTTAATTTCTTTTATAATAAAGTAGAATATAGAGAATATTATATAAATTATATAATATTATATAAAGAGCATATAGACTATTCTCCTTCATGATCCTCTGCCATTAGAAACCTCACACAAATTGGAGGGTCACGTCCATGTCTCTGGTCTTATCCCAAACAGACACAGTATGGGCAGATTTTATACTTTTTCATAGGCTGCCATTATTATTAATATCATTAATCTAATATAGGTATTGTACAGTGCATGGATCTGGTCAAAATGATGGGAATGCTTACATGCTGCTCTAAGGGGGAGAAAAAAACCCTTTTCTGTATGAAGTATAAAAGAGGAGCTTGAATGCTTGAGAAGCATACTCCTTTTCAGTATACTGTTAAAATTGTGATACTGTGTTTCAGCCTGCTTTGAATATCTATCTAGGAAAAAGACCTGTCAGTCAGAGGTGTCAGTGGAAATCTCAGTTTTCTACAGGTCCAGCTATTTGGTTTTGTTGCAGTAGCGACAAGCTGATTTTTTGAATTTTCTGCTTCTGAACTCTTCTGAGAAGTAGCAAATTTTATAGCCTATTTCAAAATTAATTTGACTTAGCGGTTTGTTAGCCTAATTCCTGCTTTGTTTCATGGTCACATTTGCCTTTTGGACATTTTCCTTCATATCTGCCTCTTCAGAGACACTACATCAGACCTAACATCTGTTCTTGAAAAGCCTGGGTCAGAAAGGCCAGAGGCAAGCAAAAAGGCCTGAAGAACTTGTCTTGTTAGGAATTTTTGTATCCTTTTTTGGACAAGCAACGATATCTCATTCAACAGCTTAGTCATCCTTCAAGGAAGAGGAAAGAAATCAGGCACAAGTTTACAGTCTAGCTGTGTGGGCTAGATGCAAGCACAGTTTCAGCAGTCTAACCTGGATAGGTCATCCCAGCTTTCATTACCAAGGCAGTAAAAGGAACATGAGTTCTCTTTGAGTGCAGAGCTTCTCATTCCACTAAGCAATCTCTTTCTTCTCCATAGGAGAAAAAATGTAAGAAAATCTGTGTGAGGGGTCAGTGTACTTAAATCCACAGAGCCCACACCAGCATATTGGGAAGCTGTCTTAAGAGCTGAGCCACAGTCATGCTTTTCTGCCTGTCCTCGGGGACTGACTGGATGGATAGTAATCAACTACTTCAAATACCATCCCAATAGTTGTACAGTATTAACACCTCTGTAGAGATGTCTTGGAGTTCTTGCCCTGGATATCGAGAGACAACTTGCACTCATTGTTTGATCCTATTAACTGCATCATGCCCATGAGTCACCTGGATAGCAAACATTTATGGTTATCCATTTCTGGGCACCCATTCTAGTTATATTTTTTTCTTTCTGCCCTAAGAAGCTATTTACAGTGCATTGCTCAGGACTGGTTTAATAATGAAAGTTCCTGAATATGTGAGTTGTATCAATGCTTTTACTCTAGAGTTAGACCAAGAAACTATATTTTTGTATTAATTGCTGTGTGTGTAAGGATTGTGTAATCACTCATAGTGCAATGAAATAACTGAAAAGGCTCTCCAGATTGCTTAAATAGGAGTAAAATCCTTGAGGTTTGATTAGAACTAAAAATTTCAGACCCAGAATTCTGCCTGGTGTCCCATGGGTATAATAATAGCCAAGACCTGAATATTAGGGAAAAGCACCTTCTTATCATTCATGGTTCATAGGAAAATCAGTAAATGAGTGTGGCAGTTCCTTTTCTTAGTGCTGGTAATAGAAATAGCAGTCCCTTGACTCTTCCCGTGCTTCCCTTTTCTATCTGTCCTGATAGCCAGTGAGACAAAAGACTTGCCAGTAGTACTTCAATCTATCCTTCGCTCCTTGATCTGGAAGAAACGGTGAGGGAAGGTGTTTTCAGGTAAGTGTTTCTTCAACTGCTGCCAACAGCTCTGCTGTTTAGTTTTGCTGAAATCCCTGCATATTGTCATTTTTAAGAAAAAGTTTTCTGTTTTAGAACATTTATTGTATATTTATTTTCTTCTACTTTCAATGGCCATCTAGAAAGGTTGTTAGCAATTTACTATAGAGACTGAAGTAATAGGGCAAGGACATCGGTAATTCTACAGTGTTGTTTGTTATGATTAAAATACAGGCATTAGATCTTAATTTCTGCCCCATTATCCCATATGGGGACAGAATTTGACCTCAGTTGTTTAAGCCAGTATTTTATATCATGATATAGGAAGAACTAATATTGTGATATTGCTGTTAGTTAATATTTGCCGTTTCTTAATTAGAGAGAGAGGAAACATTCTTTGTATTCACCTAATACACTTTGAGTGGAATTAGTTGGCACACTTGGACAGTGTTTTCCTGGCCCTTGGTAGTGCCTTTACTGTTGTCCCTTCTGTTTCTGATGCATAGTTAAAAACATGCTAAGCTAATTTTTGGTTGCTGGAAAGTGTTTTGTAAGGTGTGGCATGGGGGTGCTTTTGTCTGTGTGTGTTCAGGGTAATGCCTGAGTGTTTTTCAGAGTTGCAGTTGCGGGGTGGTTTTCACTTGCCTGAAACTGCACTATGCACTAATAGCAGAGCTAAGTATGGGATTGAAGAGTCCGTGAATCAGTCAGTTTGCTGTGTTTTTACTTTTTCTCTTAGTTTCAGTTTCTTCCCCCCCCGCTACTTATTCTTTTCACTTCCTTTCTCTTCTTGAATTTCTTTATTGTCCATGTGGTCTTACCTCTCCTTCTGTGTGGTGTCGTTGTAAAAATTAGATAATTTTGAATGCAGCATTTTCTTCCCCTCCAGATGCTTTTCCTTTTTCCCCATGTACACCATCTGCCTGTGTGTGCTCTGGGAGTTGTGCAGGTGTTGGTTGGGATTAGGTGGCAGAACTGAAGCGAAATCTGTTAAGTTTTGCCTGGCAGCTCCTTCCTGCACTGTTTTTTAATTACGAAGTTGCTCTGTCAAATAGAGAAGGAAGGGAAGAACCAGTGAAATAGCTCTGGAATTGAAGAGAAGCAAAGTGGGGAAATGTTGGTTGCTTCATCCCGGTCCTGAGGATAATGTGGAGTAGCAAAGAAGAGGTATTCCTGTAGAAAAGTTGAAAAATCCAGAGGCTTTTTACCTCTTGTAGAAACTTTGAAGTTGAATGTTCCTCTCAGAGTTGTGCATGTGGAATTTGTCAAGCAATATCAACCAACTCAAATGCCATATTAAAATAGAAAAAATATAAAAGTGTATTGCATAGGGTAGTATGACTTCATGAAATACTAAGCAACCTCTAACATGGTTTCCTCTTGCTCTTTTTGTATATAGAAAACGTATACAACTTTGGAGTTAGATCTTTTTTCCTGGTCATTTCCTGATTAGCTTTATCTTGGCTGTTTCTTCTATATTTGTAGACTCCTCTTGTCTCTGTCCTTTGAACTTCATTTAGCAAAATCTGTTCAGATGTAAGATCTTCTTACTGTTGCAAAGTGCTCAACCTTTCTCCTTTCCAAGTGATGTTGAGATGATTAATACATTTAGTATATGTTGTTAGTGGTTCTGTCCACCAGTCTCTCAAGATCTTTCCTCTATGATTAGTTAGGGGAGGAAATTTTTTAGCCAAATTAAATAGCCAACTTTTGAAATTTTGTCTTCCTGACTCACATATGGTATTTCTTACATGATTTTGGACTGCTGTACCTAGTCTGTGTATAATGTCATCAGGTAGCTTGTTTGGGTTTCTATTAGAATATATTCTTACTTATTTTTTTATTATGAAATATGAATCATCAGACCTCATGTCATCCCTTGCAGCTTGCTTGCATAAACAAAACAAAAACCTATCTTGTTGACTAGCATGGTTTCTAGCTTGGTCCCAGATTTGACAAAACAGTTGTGACAATCCTCTGTGGACTTCGAAATTCTGAAATACGAACTATAAGAAAATTGTCTGCAATGCTAGAACTGTGAAAAGTTAATAATGATTCAAAATCAACTACTCCAAATTGTTCTATATTTAAATTAAGACATTTAAGATAATCTTCATCTCACTTCAGTTTAGTCATCTGAAGTCTAGTCTAAGCTGGTAGTGCTTTGGCTTGCTGTACAATCAGCAGAGAGATAGCTTCAGAAGGCTATTCAATCCTCTCATAAAAAGGATGTCAAATAGAATGTGGAATGAAATACTTCTGGAGATGCATATCTCTGCCCATTTATGATAGATGTGTAGATAGCTAAACAGTGACTTCTGTTGATCATCCTTTGTGTTTTTAAATGTTAAGAAATAGAAGGAAAAGGAAAATGGGTACTTTTTTAGTACAGAAAATATGTCCTAATTTAATAAACTCCGTATTTTGGAACAAAGGATTAATGACTGCTCTGCAGTTCATTTATTGGAGAAGGCTTGAAGGTTCAGATTCAAGAATGGTGGTGGCATGTACTGTACTAAGAGAATTGTACAGCTATTATGGAATCTGTAGTACACAATGACTCGTTAATATCTACTATCAATGGGAAAGTGTTGTAAAATCATATTTACGTGAAAATAGTAATGCAACTGACTAGACAAATGTAAAAGTTTCATGCAAAAATATTTAATATCTTTTTCTTTGGCAGCCTTGCTTTGCATCCTGAACGTGTGTTGGTGGCAACAGGTCAAGTTGGAAAGGAACCATACATCTGCGTGTGGGACTCGTACACTGTGCAAACTGTATCTGTTCTGAAAGATGTTCACACACATGGTATAGCTTGCTTGGCTTTTGATTTAGATGGTCAGGTATGTAATTAATACTCTTTTTTCAAACAAATTGTTTATCTGTCAGAAGTCTTGTTATGTAGCTTTTTCTTTTTTTAAGGAAGTGTATTGACTCAAGTTGAGGAAAAAAAGTTGGCATTAGTAGCAACTGACAAGTACTCACATTTGGCAAGAAAAGTATAACTTCAGAAGAGTTTTGAATGACGATGAGGTGGTGGGGAGTTTCTTGTGTTCTGTGAGCTGTAGTTCAGGGTTACACCATATGGTTGGCGATAGTGGGCCTCCCCTGTGCAGGGGCATGTCTTGTGCACAGAGTGATGGCAATCCCATTGTGTTACTGATCTTGGACTCCAAACGTCTTCAGGCAGTATCCCCTTCTCCTGCCATTTGCACTTGCTGGTGGCTGTCCACATTTTGATTGTTTGTTCAAACTCATGTATCCTGGATCTAAGAGTCAAGAAAAAGATTGTATTGGATTATAGTTTTTTACTTTAAAACATTCTCTGAGTAGTAAATTGTCTCTCAGAGTTGCTGCTTATAAGGGAGATCATTTTTACCAACCACTTGCTCCTATGAGTAAGGAGGCTTTCTTGATTGATGTATTAGGAATGGAAAATGCACGTTAAGTAGCAGCTGAAGAGGTATTAGCCATGCAAGTCCTTTTCGTATTTGTGGTCTCATGGTCTTATGCAGCACTTCCTCCCCTGCCAGTTAGCCTTATGTGATATTCAGTTTTACCTATATTCTCAGTTCCTTTTTCTTTCTAAGAAGGTCAGTATCTGTTACTTACTACTGCTTTTTTAAGTGAGGTGGTATTGTTGCAGAGACCAGTTGCTGTCATTAAGACAATATCAAATGGAGCTCTATTGAACACAAATAGAGAAAAGCCTAGCTGTAGCTGGGAGAGGACTGGAGCACAAGTCTTACGAGGAGCGGCTGAGGGAGCTGGGGTTGTTTAGTCTGGAGAAAAGGAGGCTGAGGGGAGACCTCATCGCTCTCTACAACTACCTGAAAGGGGGTTGTGGCGAGGTGGGTGTTGGTCTCTTCTCCCAAGTAACTAGCGATAGAAAGGGAGGAAATGGCCTCGGGTTGCGCCAGGGAAGGTTTAGATTAGATCTCAGGAAAAATTTCTTTACTGAGAGAGTGGTCAAATATTGGAACAGGCTGCCCAGGGAGGTGGTAGAGTCACCATCACTGGAAGTGTTCAAAACGTGTAGATGTGGCACTTTGGGACATGGTTTAGTGGGCATGGTGGTGTTGGGTTGATGGTTGGACTTGATGATCTTAAAGATCTTTTCCAACCTTAATGATTCTTTGATTCTGTGATTCTGTAGTGTGTTTCTGTTAAAACATGCTGTAATTGTTGTGGGGAGGCTTTGAGTTTGTTGGAATGATCTACAGATTTGATCATTCAGGTTTCTCATTGTTTAGAGAGTAAACTTCTACTAGAACATCAATTCTACTTGACAGCGATATCTTTCCTCTGTGTTGTTCTTGTCTGTGTAAACTCATGTCGCTTACTCACTTGAACAGCCTTAGTAATTTAAGATCAAAATGTATCTAATTAGGATTGAAGTCCCCTAACTCTTTTTTTAGAATACAGTTATGCATCCGCTGTGCGTATTTGAGATCTGAATGTGGATCTGTGATTTTCTGTAGGAGTACCCAGTACTGATTCTTATGTTTAAAGCCATAAATGGTCAGAATTTAGGATGTCCACTTTTCTCAGCATTTCCATATGATCATCTTTTTCCTGGCATTTGTTAAAATTTTGAGGTCTTGGAGGAAAGCTGGATATAGGTTTTTCAAGATCTGTGTCTCCAGAATTGTCTCCATATGGAAATACAGTAAAACACAAATCCAGTTCAGAAAGATCTGCAAAGTATGCTTGTTTACATCTTTCCTATTGTTTTAAAACTAAATTTGTCAGAGTCCCTGACCACGTTCTTTTAGAGGGTTTAATGTTTGATATTAAACATACTTATTTGATATATTTGGCATTATATGGGATCTTGATTTAGTAGAGTGATACAGCAATGTACTGAAATCACAACACAAGCAATTGCAATATACAGATGAATCACAAAAAAACGTGGTTCCTGTTACTGGTCTCTAGAGGATCACTGTTATGATGCTGGGCACCTCCAGTCAATGGGAAGGAATATGTGGATTGAAGTGACGTCAAGGCCATTGCCCTCTTCAAATTTTCTTTTATTAGTTGTTCCGTTTTTACATTTCATGTTGGGCTGTGCCACATACGCACTCTCCTCCCCACCTCCAACCAGTCTGCCTAGCTCAGGAAGACATTATTTATTCTTTATTTATTATCCTTTATTAATTGTCTTGGGGAACCTGATGATTTGCTGGTGCAGCTGCGATATCTAAAACTGTTACCCTCCAGTCTCCCTGGTGTTGAGAAAAGTTCAGCTTGCTTTATGGTACATTCTTCCCCAAGCTTGCTGGGTTTTTTGCTCCCTCTGAGCTCTACTCCACTGTGGGGGTGTGCTGGTTGGTAACAAGATTTTTCAGTTCTTAGGAGAACCAAGAACAAAAACTAATCTCCCTTTTTGAGAAGTCAGGGTTATGTTAGCTTATGTCTGGAAAGGCATCACCCAAAGTTTTTGTGATGGGCATGCAGTAATTGTAAACCTAGTCTGCATTTACATCTCTCATTCTGCAGTAAGACTGGAGTTGAACTGGTTGGAAGTGTAACTGGAATTGAAACTGATGTTCCTTCCAAGAAAGTTTTTGAAGATTGAATAGAGTGGTTGGACGTTGTTGTTTCTGAAAAATTGAAGTTGGCTTTAATAAGTAGGGAGCATTGATGGCAATTGTATTTAACTGGTTTAATTTTCTTCTTATAATCTTGGAGCTTTTCAGGCAGTAAAGAAATGGTGGTATTGAGAATAGTTTTCTGTCTTTGGGAAGAAATTTACTTAAATTTGGGGTTTGCTTTTGCTTTTACAAACTCACTTTGATAATCTACATAGAAATTGAAACTAAATTTGTCATTAATATGTGTAGGTATTAACTGCTGAACAATGAAAAAAACTTTATCCTAAAGATTTGCAAAGCTTTCATTTATCAAAATTATGATGTCACAATTCATGCATAAACTGAACAAAAAGTCTTAATTTTCTGTAAAAACTCAAAATCACTCAGTTTCTTTTTCTGTAGTCTTTCTGTTGAGAATTTCTGTAGGAAAAATAACATTTTGACTGGTTAACAGATATAGTAAAAGTAGACTACTGGCTAGTATGGTCAATGATTTGTGTCAAGAAATCTGTGCAAAATATCTTCACAGTTGAACACAAGACAGGCTGCAGAGTGTAGAAGGATTTCAAACTTTTATTTTTCTGTATTTTCTTGGAACAATCTTTTTGTCCTTCCTGGTTTTACAGTTGAACTGGCTTCAGACTCTTTCTGAATATTAAGGACTTCATGAAATTTGTATGTTTGGGGTCTTGTTGGATTCTGGTTTGAGAAAGGATTCAGAAAGGAATAGTTACTCAAATGTTTTGAAGAAGCAAGCAAAAGACTCTTAAAGCTTTTAACTGTTTTTAATCTTTGTTTGTTTCCAAGAAGATTGAAGAAAATATTTTTCTTTGTATCTTCTGAACTTGTAAAATAAATACTTAAATTCTGCAAGTTATATGTAATTAAAGGTAAATACATGTGGTTTCATTAACTTAAGTGAGATAATTCCGTTTTGCAAATGTCTGCTGACTGCTGCTTGCCATGTGTGCTATATATAATTATATATTAAACATAAATCAGAAATATCTTGTTATCCAAGAAGATCTTATCCATCTTTATGATCATGGTACCGTAACTGAAGAAACGCATCTATGGAAGCTTCGGCATAAGATGTCTCTTTAATTTTTTTCTATATCAAAATGTAGCTATTGCTTCTAACTCAAATATGTTATGAATTTGTTATCATTCAAAATGATGACTATAGCTTTCATTAATATATTGAGTTATTTTTATTTATTTATTTAATTTGGATGTTTTTAGCGATTGGTCTCAGTTGGTTTGGATTCGAAAAACACGGTTTGTGTATGGGACTGGAGAAAAGGAAAATTGTTATCAGTGGCTCCTGGTCATACAGACAGGGTAAGTATAAATAAAGAACTTGAGTGTCAATATAATTTTAGTTTGTTAAATCATGTTTGTGCATACATACTAGAGCTATGTCTGAACAAAAAATAATTAAGATATGTGAAGATATGAACATTTATTTCAAAAACAAAATGCCTAACCATTTATTTGGTATGGTTTGTTGAGACTGTAAGCATGTAGGAGAATTGCAAAATTAATGCACTTCCTAGACCCTAATTCCCATATGGGAAATCAAAATGCAAATAACCTCTTAAATTTCTCTAGTACGTAAATAAACCTTTTATGTTGCTTTACCATGTGTTGTAATTGCTCTAGGAAAAAAACAAACAGAACTAACATGAGCTATACGTTGCAATTTCAGTATTGAATTCAGTATTCAGGGGTTAAAAGAATCATTCCAATAGTTCCATTTAAAGCATTTCAGACTATCTGTTAATTTGCTGCAAGTTTTTTTAATTTTGTTCCTGACATCCTTGTTTTTTTTAATGCAGATATTTGATATTTCTTGGGATTTGTACCAGCCAAATAAGCTTGTCAGCTGTGGCGTAAAACACATCAAGGTAATGAAATGAATGTTAATTCATAAAATATTTAAGCTGCAGTAGTTTATAAAATACATACATAGAATCTAAAAGGAGTATATAATTATAATATGAAAGGTCCTCTGTAAGAATAATATTTATTCCTAGGAACCGCAGTCATGAATCACACCTGACTTACACTAGACATTTGACAATATATATAGTGGAAAAGAGACCACCTTTGCTAAAAAGAGTTCATGCCCTGAGAGAAGGAATGCAGAAGGAATGGAACGGTTGTCAGTAGCATCATATGTAATGATTGTAATATAATTTAAAATTTAGGTTGTCTAAAACATGCTGTTTGAAATCCCAAGTAGCATAAGACAGAGTGCACATGTTTAAGGTGAGTCCAGGTACTCAAGTTTCAGATTCTTGGAACGATTAATGAATTGTTACACTGCAGAGGTGAAATCAGTTGAAAAAACATTTCTTACAGTTTGAGAGAGTATGGGGATACAGTGGAAAGAGAAAGGAAAATCTTTCTTTTAATTCTTTTCCCTGCTGTTATTCCTACCTTTGTCATTTTGAACACTCTGTACCTGTTACAGGATTTATAATTTGGACAGTTCATGTCGCTTTCAAGCAAGTTTCTATGAAACACTCTGCTTTGTTTGATCCATGTACCAACTGTCATGCAGAAACAGCTTCTTTTTCAGGTTTAACTCTGCCAGCAGGATTATCAGTGCTTGACTGCCATCAAATAAGGTTCCTAAAGTCACTGCCTTCTCCCATGCACTGTCTTCTGTGTTACCACGTAACAGCAGTAGATGGCAGCTTGAAAGTTCTGTATTACTCTTATGTGTAGGTTCCTATGGTGGGAAAAATGCATTGCTTTTTATACATTCAACTTTTAGATTAATAGGTATTAATGGTTTACTGGAAAAAGTGTTCAGTGTGTTCGCTAGATTCCATACATCTTTGATGTAGCAGAGTGTTTAGCATGTTGTTCACAGATTTCCTTGAGCTTGATTAATAATGATCTTTTTTTTCTACGTCAAGATCTAAACGGACAGTTATGCCAATAGTGAGCTAATATTTTCCAGCAGTGATTTAGTATATTAAAGGTGGCTTTATGATGTCAAAACATATCTGTTTAGATCAGTAAAAGTTTATCTGAGCAACTTTTAAATCTCTATGAAGCCCTTCTTAAATAACAATAACATTTAAAAATAATTGGTGTTTCCTTTGAGAAAACATTAACTAAAAATCTGAATCCTAGAGATTTATAGGCATTTGGATCAGGCAACCGATTTTTCTTGATGTGTATTTTTCTTAAACCATCCTCTCTTCTTGTTCTTTCAGATACCAATAATTACTTTTATGTTTGTAATTCATATTGTACTTTTTCCTCACATGATATTTAATGCAAATTGTAATACTAATTAATCAAATTATGTAGGTAATTCCAAGTGAACTGATATTGAGGAATTACTTTTCTTAGATACGTTACTTACATCCATATTGGAGTTAGGTGTTTGCTTTATGCAGAGACTGTGCAATTTACTTCTCAAGGAACAACATAATGTATAACCAGTGTACTTCGGTTAAAGAAATACTAGTTAAAACAGGGGATTTGTCTAATCAGTATATGGTTATTTCTTAATTACAGTATTGATGGTACCAAAATCATTCATTGTAACTGCTTACATTATCCTATATTAATTGAAGTCTCTGCTCAGAATTTTGAATAGATTATTGATAACAGAGAGACTTGCTGTGAAATACAGTTTAGTAAACATGTATACAGAAAACATGCTGAGGCAATATATGAGTAACCTGTCAGCAGTGATGAAATGAATGCTTTCACATTTTGCACTGGATTACTCCAGCAGCTCGTTGACTTTCCAGTGCATATTTACGTGTTTGGGCAGGAGGGTTTGAAGGGAATATGCAGGTGCTGCTTGTCTGTAGAGATCTCAGAAACTAGAGTGTAGCTGGAGATTGAGTGGGCAAGTATTGTGCTCTGACAAGAGACTTTGCGTGTATTTAGTTTAGGAGTCATCTGTACATGTTGGGTCACCTAAGAGGAAATTAACTCTCATGTGATTGCTGTAATCACATACTAATGGTTTATTTGAAAGTTCTCAAAAATGTCCACCTTAGATAGCTGCTTTGCATGATCAGTGGTTCTGATGAGAAGTGGTAAGTCTATAATAAAACCAGCTGCTTTCAAACAGAGGAAACGGCAACCTTATCAGACATTTAATTGCTTAGATTGCCTCTTTAAATGCCTAAAGTAACATAAAGTGCAAATGCAACATTTGCAAAGTGGAAGTCTTATGTCAAAGAAATAGCAGATAATTCTATTACAAAACACTTTTCAAAAATGACTGAAGATACAATTGGCTCACAAATTATAATTTGAAAGCATTTCAGTTTGGTTTAGTAATGATACCCTGAAACTCTTTCCCACCTAGTCTGATATGCTGATTTTATGGAAAGATAAAGTTGGTTAACAACATAAAAAGTTGGTAATCAGCTGGAGGACTAAAGCAGGGAAAAGGGTATGAATGATGATGTCTCTTGGAGGTAAGGTACTTCTCTTTCAGATGTACATATTAAATCATAGGATATTAGTGAAATACCCATCTTTCTAAATCGCTTTATGTTGCAGTTCTGGAGTTTGTGTGGCAATTCATTGACACCAAAACGTGGTGTTTTTGGCAAAACTGGTGATCTCCAAACTATATTGTGCCTTGCCTGTGCAAGGGATGAAGTGACATATTCTGGTGCACTGAATGGAGATATATATGTATGGAAAGGAATCAACCTTGTACGGACAATACAGGGAGCACATACTGTAAGTATATCTCTTTAAATTAATATAAAATGTTAAATGGATTTCTGGAGAGCTGGAAAGGGCAGTGCAAGATCACCTGGTCTGTGTTCCTAAACAATTTCAATGATAAAGACTCAGTATGTCCAATTTGCATTTTTTTTTCTTCCTTTCTGTTGCTTAAGATCACTGTTATGGTAGAAAGTGAAAGCTAGATTGAGAAATACATTTGGATATCTATTTATGTACTGTCTCCCGTTACCGTTGATGGGGGATTTAGTAATCAATAGAGCCTGGAATGCATTTAAGTTCACCCTTAAGTAGACATCTATTATTCTGTTCAGTTACCCACATGTGTGTGTATATATAGTGACATTTTGTATACTGGAGTTGTGAGTATAGCTGCCTCCCCCAAAGAATATGTGCAGCAATGTGCGCCGGTGGCCAAGAGGGCCAGTGGTATCCTGGGGTGCATTAAGAAGAGTGTGACCAGCAGGTCGAGAGAGGTTATCCTCCCCCTTTACTCTGCGCTGATGAGGCCTCATGTGGAGTATTGTGTCCAGTTCTGGGCTCCCGAGTTCGAGAGACGGGGAACTTTTGGAGTGAGTCTAACAGAGGGCTACAAGGATGATTGAGGGACTGGAACATCTCTCGTGTGAGGAGAGGCTGAGAGCCCTGGGGCTGTTTAGTCTGGAGAAGAGAAGGCTGAGTGGGGACCTTATCAATGTCTATAAATATCTGAAGGGTGGTTGTCAGGAGGATGGAGCCAGTCTCTTTTCAGTAGTGCCCAGTGATGGGACGAGGGGCAATGGGCATAAACTGCAGCGCAGGAAGTTCCACCTCAACATGAGGAAAGACTTCTTTACTGTGAGGGTGACGGAGCACTGGAACAGGCTGCCCAGAGAGGTTGTGGAGTCTCCTTCTCTGGAGACCTTCAAAACCCGACTGGACATGCTCCTGTGCCCTAGGTGATCCTGCCTTGGCAGGAGGTTTGGACCAGATGATCTTCAGAGGTCCCTTACAACCCCTGCCATTCTGTGATTCTGTAATATGGATTTGCTTTATCTGACTTTCTTTTGTGGATGTGTAATTAGTCCAAAAGCATCTCAGAAGACTTGGACTCTTATATTTAGTCAGTTGGTGTTGAAACAGAGAAACAGGTCTCCAGAGAGGCTGTGGAGTCTCCATCCACATCGCTGTGCATTTGGAGATACTCACAACATGACTGGACACAGCCTTGAGCAACCTGCTGTTATCTGACCCTGCTTTGGGCAGGGGTTTGGACTAGAAGCTCTCCAGAGTTTCCCCTCAACATAAGCTAGTCTGTCATTCTGTGAATTGAGTCCTACTGGCTGGTCATCTGATAGCTCTCTAGAGACATTGATTGTATGAACTGTAATGTAAGCAGAAACACCTAGCTTGTTTGTAGACACATATGTTTAGTCATTTTAGCTCAACTCAATCACTCTTCTTTGTCTTATGTTGCTGCCTTTTACTGTATTCATTCAGCTTTTTAGGACAGTATACAGCTTTGAAAAGTGAAGACATATCAGTGAAAGTTTAATAACATTTTTCAAATTGTTTAATGCAACTATCAAGTGATTATATTTTTGCTACATAAGTTTTCATTGTATTTTCCATATTGTTTCAAAGCATATAGTTTTCTGATTAAAGCAGGCAGCAAAAAAACACTTAGTGGTTTGCAACCTAATTTGTGCATGCCAAACTATGACAGTCCTCATTTTCTTTCATGATAGTAAGTCATATACAGCAATATAATGCAAGATTCAACTTCTAACTTGTCCAAATATCACTTTAAAAACAAAGCCAATCAGTTTCTGGTTGTTTTAACCTACAAGGCTTGAAACTGCTAAGGTAACTTTATGAAGCTATATTATTTACCGGTTTAGGGTTGATTTTTGTTTCAGAAAGCATTGTCCTTTCTAGATAATATTTGAAGTTCACACTATTTTTAATTGTTAATAAGGAAAAATACAAGCATATGTGTTCCTATATTGCAGCTTTGAAAATCTAGGTAGAAATCAGTAACAATTAATTATTCTTATAAAAATAACGTTTGTTTTAACTGGCATTATTGGACTGGATGGGATGATGCATGTAACTGAAATATTAAAATCACTCTTTATGATTTGACCAGGTAGAATGGAGGGGACAAAAAGTGATGAATGAGATATATGTGGGAAAGGTTGCAGTCAGTCTGTAGTAAGGAGACTCTTGGTTTACATGATTTAGAAATGTACATTCAGGACGATTGCAGCTTCTTGAATGAACTAATAATTTAAAAGCGATTGGACTGGTTATTTAGATAGCTGTATAATGACAGTGTATCTGATTATGAACAAAAATAAAGTTATGAAAAACATAAGTGTGGAAAACATGTCATAGAAACTATATTTTACATTTGAGATTTCTTTATATACATATAAGTGTATGTGTATAAAAAAATAAAAAATATATATACACACAACACCACATACCCTCCTGTATGCATCGATAGAAATATTAAATGTATTCAGGAAGGCCCAAATTATAAACCAAGAAGTATGAGGGGATATTTTATCCTTCAAATATTCCCTGACTCTTAATACCTTCAGATCTGGTTATAGTGCTCATGTTATTTTTCAGTAGTGTTCTACTCTATCCTGTATTTTCCTAAGGTGACATGGACATTTACTTTTTGATGTTGAAGTTAGTGAAATGAAGTTTTTGAAATGCTTATATTGCATATGCAGACCTGGATTCCCAGAGGCAAGGGTACACTTTGTCTACTACCCAAAGCTGATCAGGAAAATACCCTCCCATCCTGTTAGGTGCTGTAGAAGACACCTGTCCTGTTCATTTGCATATTTGTTACTTGGAGTATTTAGAATTGTAACAGTTTATTTCTCAGAATAAGGCAGAACTTTTCAGCTGTTTCAGTGTGAAATGACGTAACTGATAAATGTCGAACAATGAGAGCTTGTTGCTACATGACCTTATGTGCTATGTCAGTTCTTTGTTGACCACAAGATCAAATTTGAAGTTCTCTGCTCCTTATCTTTAGTAGTGTCAGTGAATGGAGCTCAGGTGACCTTGGAGTAGGTCTCATCTAGCTTTCTATTTTTGGCTCTGTCCTTTAGGCTCAATGGAATTGTACTTTGCAGTACTGGAAATTAAGTAGGGGCACTAGTCCATGGCTTTGGAATTCATTTTCACAAGAAATTAGAGTCACTACAAATCTCACCAATTTTAGGGCAAAAACGCCCCAACAAAATCTCTTCTGGAAGCTTATTTTCCAACAAAATGAAACCTTGTTTTTCAATAAAATATTACCTTAAAGGATAATATTGTCAGACTATTGTAAGCACAAAATACAGCAGCTTGGAATGATTGTGCCTCTTCAGCCATATTAAACAATTACCATCATATTTTGCAGCTATTTTGTACTTAATTTTATAAATCATGTCCTTCTTGTCCAGTCTTTTAGAAGAAAATGCAAGTGTAAATGATAACATTTGTGATGTGCATGTGTTAAAAGCGCAATGTAGGAAACTGATACAAATTTCCATTCAATGTGCAAGAGTTGGAATTGTCATCCCTGCATGCCTGTTTATCATCCTGCATCATTACTCCTCAACAGGCTGGAATGAAACTGAAAATTTATTCAAGGAAAACATTTTCATTATTTGCATGAAGAACCATGTATTCCTTTCTTGCAGTATAAACAGTAGATACCCCCTAATGTGCTTCCCACGTTAAAGCACATCTAAAGCATGTAGTGATGTGGGGATATAGTCCATCCAGCTGGCAGTGGTCTGCATTAATATAGAAAATGGGTTCTTTTCAAAGTTTGACTATCTTTGTTACAAATACATTAGCTGAAAAGACATTTTTTATTTTAAGAGTAATTCAGTGTGAAAAATAAATCATGCTGTCCCAATATAAGCAACTGAGGAAACGGATAGCAACTTTAACACTAGCAAGAAAAATAAAAATTCACAGCTAAGTCAAATTATCTGTCTTCTGTCGCAGCAATACGAAGAACTGTAGACAGAGGAAAGAAGAGTTTCTGGCAGTTTGAGTAGAAACAAAAAGTTGAAAGCAAATAGGTTGGGATGACTGGAGATTTCACTTAATGTACATGTAGGAATGAAAAGTAGGAAAAGATGGAAACAAGCAGTGGTTAAGAGTGAAGGCACAGAGTTCATGTGGAAGGAACACTGGATGGCAATGGGAAGCTCCAGTTCTAGTTTTGTTGATGTCTCCTAAATAATAATACCAATAATGAAACTTTTAAAAGGGAGAAAGAAAACAGCAACGTGAAAACGTATGTAAGTTCATTGGCACTGGTAGTACTGGAAGTTATTTGTGGGCAGTGCATCTGATTCTGGAAAGTTAATATATACTTGACTGAACTCCCCCCCCCCCCCCCCCCCAACATAAAAATCTTTTGTTAGATATCTTATTTTTGTACCAATGCACAGAACAAACCATAGATTCTTCTATTAATTTTATGATCTTACATGTTCTAAATTCAAGGTAGTCCATGACTATTTTTATATTTTTATACACACACACACAAGATGTTACTTGGGTATTAAAACAAAATAGTATACTTATTTAAAAACACTGTATAAGGTATAAAGATTCTTGTATGCTATGCCTTTGCCTTGCATAGTAGATGTTCATAAGATGCTTTCTCAGTGGCTGAATAATTTATTTTGAGATAGTCTTTCAGAGGTACACATTAAAGTTGTGTGGATTGATGTCAGAAACTGAGGTTAAATAACAGGCTTGAGGTTAAATAACAGGCACTCTGTTAAAACTATTGCACACCTATGTCAGTTGGCTGAACACTAATTAAATATAGATGGAAACAATATAATGAACTTAAATGAATCGTTTTAAGCTGGTATCATGTACCAACTCATTAAGTCATGCAGTATTTTTCTCCTACTGCTTAGATGATTCATGGATTTGAAGGTAACTGTCCACTTATTTCAGCCAACGAGAGGTGTATAGACAGCTAATTTTTTTTAAATACAAAAATGCCCATTTTTTTAACTGTTTTATGGGTGACTTATTAGATAGGAAGATTAAATTTCACGTAGTGGCTCTCCACTGTAAACTTACTGACACCAACCTTAAATGTTTGCAATCCATTTCCTTGCTATGCAGTATATATTAGGAGAGAGAATATCTTAGAATAAATGCCCAACATGTGTTGCTTTACATGTTAGCATCTATGTTCTGAATTGTATCTAGGAGTAAAAAGGAGGCACTGGAATTCTTACCGTACTGGTATAATGTCTCTGTTCTCCATATTGCTCGGTAGTAGTCACTTGCTTCTGAAATTTCCATATGATTTTTCAAGCTTGGTCCTAATTATAGCTAAATGCAGTCATGTGTTTTAGGAATTGTATAGTCAGAGTTAGTGTGGTGGTTTTTATATAAATGACTGCATTTAGGTAAATTAACGTGTGATTTTTGTCCGTTGGAGGCAAGATAGGTCCAGCAGCAATAGGAAACCTGAGACTACCTCACTATTGGAAGCTTCTTGGATACAAGCAGTGGCAAAGTATTCATGCAGTAGAGACCATCTTTGTCAAGTTCTTCTTATACTTCTCCAGCTTTCAACTATCATTTCTGGTAGATCTGGGCATTTATTTCTTTGTTTGCTCTCATTCAACTCTTTTTTTCAAATTTGAGGGAACACAGATGTGATACCAGCTGGTTATATTGGAAAAATAGGAAATACTCTGCTTTCTGAGAAAACTGCTGATCAGTTTGAGATTAAACCGAATTTTCCTGTTCATTGGGAACTGTAATGAAGAATCTGTAACAGAAGAACGCGGTCCGTATGCCAAACTTTTAACTTTTAAGATGGAAGACTTTGATCTACACCTTTTATTTTGATTCAGAAGCACTATCAATCTTTGTTGCTCACATTATTCAATTGGATCAAATGAAGTCAATGCAATTGTTTGCCTGTCATTACTCCTAGAAGGCTATTTACAATCAAGAATCAAATTATGTTAATGAGAATTTAAAGCTGAAGGATTAAGAGAAGCATGAAGACTCCAAAGTTACTTTGCATTTACAATCTTGACAGTTTCTAAAAGGAAAGATTTAGTGGAAGAATTATGACTGACCAAGCTACCAGAGTAAAGAATCTGTCTTTTCCCTGTTAAGTGTGGGCCTAAATTAAATGAAGAGTAGCTAAGCTAAGCTTCTTCCATTAAGTACTGACCATCCCCATTAATAAAGGACCTTTTTTCTAGTTTTCATCTAATTCTTCTATTTCAGTGGTACATAGACTGAAATGAGGATGTCCTATTGCATTTCAAGAGATTGAGCAAGCACAACATCTGCCAAATCTCCTTGACAACCAGTATGTCCTTTTCAAGATAAGAATATTCTGTGAAATGGAAAGCAGATTAATCCTGGATCTACTTGATCTTATCTTCAGAATATTCAGCCAGCTTCCCACATCTCCAAATATCTGGTTCTTTTTTTAATACTGACTGATTAAATCATGGATTTTGGAAGGAGTTAATTAGAGAAGAGAATAATTCTGTTATCAAGGTTGCATTCAAAAAAGAGCTTTAAAAGATTCAAATATGGCAGAACTTGGGCAGAATTCAGTATACAGTACAAAATGAGCCAAAATTCCTCTAGCCTTTTATTTGCTCAATGATGTTAAAAGGTTAATGCAGTAAAACAGTCACACACACAGAGAAACAAATAGAGTTTGGTTTGTATTTTCAGAAATCTGTGGGCTCCTAAAGAAAGAGAAAGAGGATTTTCAGGACGTTAAGAGATAATGGGAGTTAGCCTGCTAATCTGCTTATGACATAAATATTCCACTACATTTCTGTTTAGGCACGTACTACTCCTGAAAATATGGCTTGTCTTAAAAGTCTGTATCCTGATGGACATGACACATCAAAAAATTTGAGTTCTGTCATCCTAGTCTTTCAGTTCTGATTGTCATTTGACATTCTAGTAATAATATGCTTTTTTTTGTGAACGGTGAGAGATTTCTTTTTTCTCAACTTGAAAAATCATATCCTTGTTACCTGATGCTAGGAAAGCACAGTCCATATTTCATTATGATCAGTCCATTATGGTATTTTCTTTAGTTATAGTTTAAGAAGAAAAAACGAGTACTTGGGAGTTCTTACAAGCCACAACACTGGATGCTAATTTGTTCTGTAAGTGTAGAGCTTTATTTTCCCCCAAAAGCCAATCTCTCCATTGCAAATTGCTTTCATTTTTGGGGTTAATGTGCTTCATTACTGTAAAATCCAGGCATCCTCAACCAAAGAAACTGTTGGAACTTTACATTTACTTCTTTACAAAGCTGAAAATTTCAGAACAGTGTTATAGAAGATATATGTCTATTATTAGCTGTTCTACATTCTTTTGGACAGGAGTTACAGAGACAGATTTTCCCTCCCATCTTTTTTAATGCTCTCCCATTTTCTTTTGTCATAGCTGAATATTAAATATCATTAAATATAATTTGCAATAAATATAGAATAGTTTGTTTTAACTTCTCGTAGGCTTATTAGCCAAAATTGCCTTTTCAGTAGCTTTGCTTACTGAAATGTGTGAGCTACTTTTGAAATTAAGACTAGTGAGTTGTGTAGGTACTTTAAAAAAAAACAGTGTGTATGTTACTTAGGTAATATATCATGATTATGTCAAATATAGTGGCTATGTGAATACAGTATATTTATTTCAGTAATAAATACATCATATTTGCCTCTCTGCTATCCTGAAGAAAATATGTATCAAGTGAGTTAAAGAAAATGTGTTAGGTTTTGTTTCATGACGTACACCTTTAAAACAAGAGCTTGTATTATGTCTTTTTAAATGGTGTAAAATGATTACTGTTTTTTTTATATTTTGCTTAAATTTATTTAAATTTTACATCAATTTTCCTCGGCTTAAAATGTAAAAAAATCCCAGATGTTTTTTGCCTGGTTGTATAGAAGCTGAGTAATAGCAACAAAGGCCCTGAACCAAGCCTGACGGAGATGAGTGGGAACCTTCCTAACTGACATTTGTGAGAGTTGGACCATCCCCTAAGGCAAGAGGATATGAAACTAAACTCTGTCTAGGGATGAGAAGCAGCATCACTCCAATCATCTCATCATCATCATCATCATGAAAACAATATTGCAACAATTATCTTACTGTTTGTCACAGAATGTGAATCCTGCTCATTTTGAGTTTGTTTCCATTTCTGACTCTTTCATATTTAAAGCTTGTATTAGTTGTGTATGTTTATGCAATTTTCAGCAACATAACACGTAGGAAGACAGGAAGATAATCAATACCAGCATGGACAAGAATTCCACTTTCCATATTAGTATCTCTAATCCGTGTGTATTGTTAAAAATGACTTTCTTCTCTCTTTAGGCAGGAATTTTCAGCATGAATGCATGCGAAGAGGGGTTTGCCACTGGTGGCAGGGATGGCTGCGTTCGCTTGTGGGACTTAAATTTTAAACCAATTACTGTGGTTGATCTCAGGGAAACAGACCAGGGATATAAAGGTAAAAAGAAGTTTGTCACTCTTGATCTATCAATAAGATAGGAAATTTACCAGTGTTTTGAACAAGAAAAGGCTTTAAAAAACCCAAAAAGTTGTTTCCTGTATGTTACTGTGAACTATTTGCTAGATAAGAAATTTGATCATGCCCACTAGTATGAAGATCATGTATTCCTTCAAAGTTACTGTAAAACATCCTATGAAGTTGTAAGCACAGAGACTCAATTTTTTTTCTTTTAAACCAATAAAATGCACATCTTTTCTATAACACAGTAGTTTTTTAACAAGGAACAGTGATGCTTTAAGAGAACTGAGAAGAGACAGTGAGCTCTACGGTGTAAAACAGCGGAGTACGGTAATTACATTTGCTAGTTATCCAAATTTTTATTAAAGCTATTTGGAAGTAATCTACTGTTTGTAGTGCTTACATATACGTATGACTTCAATAACAGTTTATGTCATGCTAAAATTTTATGTCTAGCAGTCTATGGCATGTTTTGCCAGTCTTCTAGATACTGTTGCTGGAGTGATTTAGGAAAACAATACAAATGTGTACTGAAGCACTAATTTCACTTACAATATTGCTTTTGTTGGCATTTGGTTTTCTTTACCCTTAGTCCCTTTGTTATTTTCTAATATCTTGCCAAGAATTTGATAATGTGGTAGAATGTCTGATGGCAATCAGATATTCAGGTTCAATAAATAATCGATTACAAGTTAAGTCTTTGTATTCTGTAAATGACTTGGCATTCCCACCCAGATTGTGAAATATTGCAACAAGATAGAATACATTCCATTTCAAATGCCCTGGTGTACAGTGACTATTTTGAGACAATTTAAGAGAAATAATTACTTCAGTCTGAAATCAAGTGACAAACGTGTCCATATTTATACTTCTCTTGCTTCATAGCAAGATCAGTTTTTTCTTCTATGCAATACATTTTTAAATCCACTGCTTACCTGACTTTTTTGGATAATGATTTCAGTTTATGTCATGTCTGATAGACTTATTTCAGGTCATTTAAAAATAAGAGTTCTTTATTTCTAAATATAATAATTACTTATTATGATTCTATTTGAAGTCTAATTAATGTTTCACAGTAATGTGTTTATAGTTAGACTTGTCCCTTTGTGTTAGAAAAATTGATCTAGCTTATAGTACATTTAATACCTCAGTACATTTGTCAAGAAAATACATGTTTGCATTGAACCAAAATTTCTGTCTTTCAGTACTTTATTAACCAATTTAATATACTTCAAATCTACTTATCAAGCGGATCTGGAGTGTCTCCTAAGTGAATTTGTACATTATCAAATACATTTTGAAATGACACTTTTCTGCTGTTGTGTCTTCAAAATACTACTAATATCGGTGCATCTCTCATTTCTGCTATCAGTAATTTGTTTTCTTCCTTCAAAACAATCTATTTGTCGGTACCTTCTCTGTCTTTCTTACAATATTTTATTTAACTGTAGCCCCTTTAAGTCTCCAACAAAAGCAGATGTCTTTTCATTTTAGCAACGGGAATAAATACCTAGTGTTGCAGTGACTATTGTTATGAAATTGTGAAACACTTGTTACAATATTTTCAGTTGCCTCATGACTTTTTTTCTTCTGAGCATACAAGTAGCTCAGTAATAATTCTGGTGGTCAACACATGCACCTTCACACTGTTAAAATGTCCTGTAATTCGAAGAATAAAGATACCTGCCAAGGGAATTACTCCATAGTGAAAATGGTGATTTGCCTTTGCTCTAAAAATCAGTCCTGATTTGGGTAAGATATAATTAGGGTGGGTGGAAGAGAAAGGTAGACCTGTTTGCACGTATATTAGAAATTTTGGCTTTTAAATTTCCTCAGCTGCTGTTTCTCAGCTCTGTTGTGTGTAGTTGAAAGCTGTGTTTCATTCCCCATTTCATTCTTTCAAACCTGTTCTCCACTCCAGATTGTCTCCTTTAGTTTTGATAGAATGGACTCTCACCATGAAGTCATTTGGTTTTTCTTGATCAGTTATGTGAACTCCACCCTCATCTTTTTGACTCATCAAATGCCATGACAGATCCAATAGCTTTTAAAAATCCTACCTTTAATAAATTCAGTTTCTTGATTCATTTCCTTTCAGTCTTTTGCATCTGTGATTTTTCTTACTGTATCCTTTTTAGGATTGCCTTTATGACCTGACTTCTACATGTTTTCTTAATTGCATTTTCTGCTGCTCCTATACCTTACCTCTTTGTAATTTTACCCATGAACACAAACCCAAGTTTTGTATCCCTGTGAATGACTCAGAGTAATTAGTTGACTATAGATATGTCTCCAAGTAGTGAAATTGTTTTTCAAAATATCTCCTTGCACCGTGAGAAATTCCAAATTACTAAAACAGATGTCTTAATCATCCATCAAAGATTCTGTCTCTTTCTCTCTTTATTTTTTAATCACTGTAGACAATATAGCCGTATAATGTCTAGATTATAGGGCTGAACGGTAAGGTGGTTATGTTCACCAGTGCAGCACGACAGGAACAAATCTGTAAAGCAAAACAGTTGTGTGGAGGGCTAGCATAGAACAATATATATGCATTTTAATGGGTGTTTGAAGGGTGTTAACTCTAGTCTGGTTCAGTGGACTGAACGTTATATTGCAGTTGGAGTGCACTGAGTGCACTTCGGGAGCACATCTTTCAGTTCTGTTTCATATGGAGTCTTATTTGTGCATTTGAAGGCTATCTTGTAATGCAAAGCATGGTAAGTAGGCATGATCAGAAGCTTTGCTTTGAAAGCTTGCTTTGTCAGAATTAAAACGTCAGTGCAGATGGACCAGACTGGCCTGCTAACCCACCCATTCACTGTTTCTGAGTCTTGGAATCTTTTTCCAATGTTAATTTAACAATGTAAGGCTCTTCTTTTCCCTTTACATAGTTAATTTTCTTTTTTCAGAGGAACATCAACTCATATAATTGCAATATTCCTTTCTCCCATCTGATAGATAAAATTTTGTCTCATATCAATCCAGAGTAGTTTTTCAAAGATCATTCTTGAGCTACTCTCCACAACAGTCAGTGTTTAGGCAAAGTGAATGAAGTTAGGCATTGCTAGCATCTGCTTATATACACCTGAAATTGGCAAAACTGAGTTGCACTATCAGAATAACAATGCAACAAAATACAGCCTGTTTTAAAAGGTGCATATTCCTAGAATTGGACACCTAAGGCTGGGTCCTCAGTGTACAGCTGTCCTAACTTCTATTTTATTATTGCCAACCGTATCTACAAACAAGTGCTGCCTGTGAGTGCTCACCTCCACTGTAAGCCTGGAAACTAATTCAGTTATTAGAAATATGTATTAAATTCTATCATAAACCCTTTTCATCTCTTTATATGTTGTTTCAGTTTGATTTATTTTTATTTTCTATGTAGTCAGAAAAATAATTCCAGATACTATTAAGCTGTTACAAATATTTGCTTTATGGGGAGCATCTCAGAAACAAGCTAGGGAGAATTGGGCTTTCTGCCCAATTGACTGTTTTGCATATAATGTATGTTCCTGCTGCTTCTGTCACTTACGTAATTTAGGTTCATCTAGCTAGTACTAAGGTCCATGGTTTGATCAGAAATAGTAATTTATATTGTCTGCTACCTTTGCTGAAATTTAAAGACATTAAATGTGTAATTTCAGATGCAAATGTCAGTGTTATCTTTCTCTGTCAGAGATTTTGTAATACAAGAATTGGCTACATGTCCCTTATTTAAATTAAGGATCACATTTTATTTTAGAATTTTTGTAGTACTAAGCTTGAAAAGTTAATGTTCCAAGGGCAGTGTGTGTTATATGGAATAGATAAAGGGAGTAAATGAAGGAATAAGAGAAGGTATATGGATACTTCTTGATTTTTTTTTTGCTTTTATGTTTTGTCATGTGTTACATTACCTTTGTTTCACAAATTCTCAGGATGTATCTCTCAGTAACAATCTCTTCTACAGGTCTGTCTGTAAGAAGTGTTTGCTGGAGAGGAGACCATATCCTCGTCGGGACACAAGATAGTGAAATTTTTGAAATAGTGGTGCATGAGCGTAATAAGCCTTTCCTGATAATGCAGGGGCACTGTGAAGGAGAGCTGTGGGCTTTGGCTGTCCATCCTACAAAACCGCTAGCAATGACTGGAAGTGATGACCGATCAGTCAGGTTAAATCTTGTTTGTTTGTTTATTTGTTTAACTGCATATGGCTTTATACAAACAGCCATTTTGTAGATAACCTAATTGAAATGTATATATTTTAAGCGTATTAAATGTGGCATTGAAGTTCTTCTGAACCAGTTAAGTTACGCATGAAATTAAAGCTCTCCAATAATAAAATGCAGTGGAAATGTGTATTTCACAAAAATGAAATATAAATTTGTATTCAAATACAAAATTTGAATAAATTTCATTTAGCCTAACGTTAAGCACTCATACACAAGTATCCCATAAGTGTTTCCTTTTCAAGGGTTATGTTAGGTATTCACAGGTAACAATGAAAAAAATAGTAATACAGTTGTAAATTGTAATAAAAATTACAATTTTTACTCTTACCGTATCTACTTTTCACAGACTGTGAATTAAATTTAAGTTTGGGAGTTTCATTAAACTTAATGCATGCATAGTAAATTGAATCTATATTATGAGAAAACCCTGTAAATTACTCCCTTTTAAAGGTCACCTTTTTTTGTCAAAAATACCTTTTCTCTTTTTTCTTAGAAATTAAATGTATTGGCATTTTTCTTATATATCTCAAGTGTTACATGGTTAAGCAAAACAGTAGTTGAAATATGAATATTGAAATTCTGCTTTAGAATTCCAGATAGGTATTGTAAATGATACATGTTGTAATGTATCTCGTAGTAAAAACTTAGATGTTATAATATTATCCAGTTATATGTAAGGAGTTATGGATAATGACTTGTTAATAGGAGAGGATATGTGTACTGAGCAAAGTCTTTAATTGTTCTTTAATGTTGTTCATAGCTAAAATGATGAACAAAATAGTGGAATTTTCACAGGGTGGCCTAAAAGTATGTATTGTCATATGTTGTCATTCTTTTTATATTCAGAAAGTCAAACAAAATTAATCTGCTGCTGCATTTTCTCATTAGATATTTTATTTTAAATATAAGAATATTCTTTGCTGTTTGCAAAATTCACACTTCTATTTTAAGATTTTCCTTTGCTGAAAATTATTTTAAAATAAAACTGTGTCCAGCGTTCTGCAGAAAATGCAGGCTTCATGCTATCTATGACACAGCTACAAACCACTGCTTACCTTTGTTTGTTACTTTATTTTAGAATCTGGAGTTTAATAGACCATGCTCTCATTGCCCGGTGCAATATGGAGGAACCCATTCGCTGTGCTGCGGTTAGTACTGATGGAATCCATCTTGCTCTTGGAATGAAGGATGGCTCTTTCACTGTGCTTCGAGTCAGGTATGTTACAAAAATTTAAAATAGGTATGTTATTAACTCTTTCAAGCATGTTATCTAATTGCCTTTATAAATTCTAAGTATGTGTATGCAGTGACCATACATGAGGAGAGCACTTACGTTTCTGTTTTAAATTACTGATCTTGAGGGTGCTGAGATTTTTTAAATGTGTGTGCTACGATGGGAAGAGACTTCCCGAAACAACACATTTGAAAAAGTATATTGGTCTATTTGCAAAGAATTGCAGTGTTCTAGAAAGTGTTTTACTTCAGTTTTTAGCTTCATTAATTACTCTTGAATTATTAAGAAATAAATTTTCATTACTTACTAAATTGTTTCCATGTGTTGGAATGCTACTGTCAGCACATCACGCTTATAAAAACAATGCTGCCTTGTTGCTGTGATCCCACAGTTTTAAAGGGCAAATGAGATCTGTGTTTCATGTCAGTGGCGTTTTCTCCCAAGTGAATAAAGATCTGGTAATCTACCTGATTAATTTTTTTTTTGTGGACGCAGCTTGAACAGTTCCCCTTGTTCGCTTTCCCTCAGCCCAGTGCAGGACCTTCTTGTGTTGCTGTGCCCTTCTCTTTTTTTTGGCCATGAACACTAAAAATAGCAGTGTTGTGTTTGCACATGTGATGGTAAAGTTCACTTAATCATTTTACAGTTTTGTCTGTTTTTTAAAACTGGGAACTTGATGATAAGACTTTTCTATACTTATGACATGCTTTCTCTCATACTACAGAGATATGACTGAGGTTGTTCATATCAAAGACAGGAAGGAAGCTATTCATGAACTCAAATATTCACCAGATGGGAACTTCCTAGCTGTTGGTTCCAATGACAGCTCTGTGGATATATATGGTGTGGTTCAGCGATACAAAAAAGTTGGGGAATGTATTGGATCTTTAAGTTTCATCACCCATATGGATTGGTCTTCGGACAGTAAATACTTACAGACCAATGATGGCAATGGGAAGAGACTTTTTTACAGGATGCCAAGTAAGGTTCTGAGTTGCCTTTGTGGTATTTGTGACTTATTACAGAAAGAATATATACTAGTTTTGTCAAAACAGACAAATATAGATCTTGGTTCAAAGCACTGGGTTACAGAGAATTTTGTTTCTAAGTTTATATAAATATTTGCTATATTTGAATAAATACAGCATTTTCTGGCAAAGTTACTTACATATTTTTATCCTTACATGTTTACTCTTCTTTATAATGCATCTTTTCATGGTAGAGATGCTGGCTTGTAATTTATTTTATTTCAAAACTAAAGCTTTGCTCCCACCTTTTTAGAAAAAGAAAGATATTGGATTCAAATTCAATTTTGCAATAGCTTTATAGCTCTGTACTTATTGAGCTTGGATATTAAATGGGTTATTATAAATGGATTATTAAAATATGTGGAAAGAGACGTACATTGCATCTTGGAAGAGGCATCTGATTTTCTAGAACTATGTTTACAGCAGAACTGAGGAATTTAACTTAAAGAGCTTTTACGGTGAGAAATTTCTAATAGAAACAATCAGAATGCAAATTAATTTGGAAGTATAATGGTATTAGGTAACTGTAGAGAAAATCAGAGTACCTGATAAAAGGATGCCAGACTGTTAGGAATTATTCACTAGAAACAAAAGAAATGTTGAAGCTGTGATACATATATGATTCAATCGTGCAACCTTCAGAATGAATAAAAATATTAAAATGAAATTTAGCTGGACAGTATATTGATAATGCAAGTTATCAGTTATAGAAAAGATGGGCCTTTTTTATAGCAGGGGACTATTAAAGAAAATTAGTGTATTGTATAATATTAGAATGTAGTTTCCAGATTAAAAGTTTGTGACAACCTCAGTATTGTAAATATTTTCAAGACAACACTGTCTTGAAAAGTTGACTGAACTGTCACATACCGTTGAGGGATTTTTCAAGACAATTCCCTCTGCCGAGGACATAGTGCATATATCTTAAAGCTGCTTACAATATGTCAAAGACAGTGTTTGTCACAAGGTTTGACTTGTTTCTTCTGTGTGTATAGACTCTTTACGTAATATCATTCTGTATTTTTCAAACTCATCATATTTGTACTAAGTATTTATTATCATCACCACTCTACTATATTGTCCCTTCCTTCATCACACAATATTTACTCTTTGCACTGTACAGTATTCATAGTTCCATGGAGCTTTTTGTGACTTTCTTTGCTGAAGCATTTAATTCATCCTATGCACAAGTTTGATTTTGTACACTGAATGAGACAGGAAATACGTCAGAAAAGATTGTAAGTGAGAATTTAATTAGACTGTACAAATATAGGTAGCTTTCAGCCTGGGGTTTCTCAACATATTAGAATGTGGGATTGTGAAAGCTTGTTTATGAAAAAAGTTTAGCAAAGTCAATGAAGTTAGAGGAATCTCCTAAATATTTTCAGACAATGATCTGAATCACATAACAGTTGAAATTCCACTATAAATGAGTAAGGAACTTACAGTTGCCTAATACAAGATCTGTAGGACTTAGTCATGGATATAATCAGTATTAGTAGTCATCATTTACATGGATTAGTGACTGAAAGAGATTAGAAGGTAAACCTTCTCAAAGGGTACAGTTATTTCATTAGAGCTGAAGGATCTTCAAACCAGGCACTTGAGCTCCTTTCCAGTTTTTGGAAGGGTTTATAGTAGTTAAAACTTTTCCTTGAGTGTGGGGTTTTTTTGTGTGTTTTGTTTTTTTTTTTTAAGTGTTCCTTTCCAGTTTATTTTTCATTTTGCTTTATCTTTTCTCTGGCTGTTGTTTTGTTGTTTTCTCTATGGCTCTTCTGTTGCTTCTGCACTCTGTTTCTGGCCATTCCTGAATACACGGTATTTATTAAATGGGCCATTGGTCTGACTCAGTACTTAAGCTCCTACATGGAACTTTGTGGGATTGGAACAATCTAATTACAGATAGAGCTGATGTGAAATAATGTAATGAGGATCTAAGCATAAAATTGGTATTTTCAGTAATTTACAGTGGTCAGATCTAAATGAATTCTTCAGTTTTTGCTCTAAATCCAGGTTGCTAGAATAGTGCAGCAACAAGATTTTTCCAAACTTTTCTTAGAATGGCTACATGTATTTTTTTGTAAGCATTAATAACAACACAGCCTCAAGCAGATATCAGGAAATAATAAAAACTGTGAAGTACCAAACCCATCATCTTCTGTTAAGTAGTTTTGAGAAGCCTTACTACTGATATTGTTAGTCATAATAGAGAATATTAGATCAGGACAGTTTTAGAATGTCAGTTTTTAATTCTGTGTCACTTAGATTTGATTTCTGGAGAACTTTAAAACATTCTACATTCTTTAAAATTGCATAAGTGAATATTGAAAAATAGCTCTTTATTTTTTTTTTCTTAGGTGGAAAAGAAGTAACAAACAAGGAGGAATTAAAAGTCATTCAGTGGGCATCATGGACCTGTGTTTCTGGCCTTGAAGTTAATGGAATCTGGCCCAAATATTCAGATATAAATGATATTAACTCTGTGGATGCAAATTTTATTGGGCAAGTTATGGTTACAGCTGATGATTATGGAATAGTAAAGCTCTTTCGATACCCATGTCTAAGAAAAGGTAGTACCTTTAAGTTCAATTATAAATGTATATTTTTGAATTTTGGTTATTCAAGAAAAAGGTTTTAGAAAACTGTCTTTTTGAAAATTATATAAATGGCCAATATTTATTCTTAGAAGTTTAGTTTGAACTCAAAGGTAAGAAACAGCAATAGGCTGATGTACTGACTACTGTATTATTAACACTATTTTATTAACGTTTTGAATAGGATAGGCAAAAGTTTTACATATGTTTCATTTTGTAAAATAGTTTGAGGGTTTTTTTCATAGAATTTCATGAAGTGATGCAATATCTAGCCTTTTATGAGAGAGATACATATCTTTAAGTATTTCACCTTGGTCTTCAAGTAGTTTTCTTCCTTCCTCTGGATCCATGATGATTATTGGGGCTAGGAGCTAGAACAAAAGACTTTGCTAAATGAATAGAGTCAATAAGTGAGCAGCACCCTGGTCCTGTAATCAGAGTATGCCACTGTATGTTATTTGAAGTTTAAAAACTTTTCCAACACATTTTTCCTCAAAATTTTGCTAATAATAAGGACAAATCTCATGTGAAATTTTTAAAACTGAAGTCTAAAGCAAGGTATATAATTTTCAAGTTTGCTGTTGAGGACTGAGTGAACAGGGGGGAGGTATCTGTCTTTTTAGATGAGAAAGGCTTCATTTTTTCAGAGCTGTTTGAAGAACTCCATTCTAGACACCAAGTTACAAATTAGCAGTAGCAGAGATCTCTGTCTCATCATCTCTCATGATGATGATCAGAGAAGGCCTGTGAAATGTTACCCAGCTTTTAAGAAGAGTCCACTAAAACTAGAAAGTTTGCCTAGGGACTAGATCATATCTCTTAAGTTTTGAAAGGGAAAGAAAAAGTCATAGAATCATAGAATACCAGGTTGGAAGGGACCTCAAGGATCATCTCATCCAACCTTTCTTGGCAAAAGCACAGTCTAGACGAGGTGGCCCAGCACCCTGTCTAGCCAAATTTTGAAAGTGTCCAATGTTGGGGAATCTACCACTTCCCTGGGGAGATTATTCCAATGGTTGATTGTTCTCATTGTTAAAAATTTTCCTCTTGTGTCCAGTCGGAATCTCCCCAGGGGTAATTTGCACCCATTACCCCTTGTCTTTTCCATGTGACTCCTTGTAAAAAAGGAGTCTCCATCTTGGTTTTAGCCACCCTTTAAATATTGGAACATGGTGATAAAGTCTCCTGTAAGCCTTCTTTTCTCAAGGCTGGACAAACCCAGTTTTCTCAGCCTTCCCTCATATGGAAGGCTTCCCAGTCCTTTGATCATCTTTACGGCCCCTCTCTGGACCCTCTCCAGCATGTCCACATCTTTTTTGTATAGCAGGGACTGAAACTGAACACAGCATTCCAGGTGTGGCCTGACAAGCACTGAGTAGACTGGGGTAATGACGACTTTATATCTGCTGCTGATGCCCTTGTTGATGCAGCCCAGCATCCTGTTGGCTTGCTTTGTGGCAGCGGCACACTGTTCACTCATATTGAGCTTGTTGTTCACCAGGACCTCCAGGTCCCTTTCCACAGAGATGCTCCTCAGGTGGTTACGTCCCAGCCTGTGCTGCTCTCCTGGCTTCTATCTTCCCACATGCAAGACCTTACATTTATCCTTGTTGAACTTGTTAACTCACTCTTCCAGCCTATCCAGGTCTTCCTGCAGCGTGACTCTCCTGAAGTGTCCACTTCCCCACTCAGTTTGATATCACTGGCAATCTTCATCAGGGTACATTTGATCCTGTAATCCAGATCACTTATGAAGTTATCAAACAGCCAAATATCGATCCCTGGGAGACCCTACTTGTGACAGGTTGTCAGTTTGAAAAGGAGCTATTTACCACCACCCTCTGGGTGCAGCCTGGCAGCGCGTCACACCGTTGTATCATTGCAGTTTGTCACATTGCATATTTAACACCAGCTACAACCGCATGACCTTCATGATGGGTCTTAGGATATGTCTTCAGGCAAGATGTGCTTGAAGAAATATTTTTTTTTAAATGACTGTATTCCTCCATAGTTTTCGCAACTCTTTTTGTAAGACTTGATATTAAAAAGCATTTCATTTCATTCTTCCAGTTTGGTTTTTAAACTGATAAGGCTTTTATTGGTACCTGAAGTAATCCAAAAATACGTTCTTGAAAACAGTCTTCTGTCCATTTGAAGGAGACTGAATTTGTTCCTTTTTGTCTCCTATTTTGCACTAGAATTATAAAACCAATAAAAGGCACAAGAATCTGTATAATGGCGTGCTGTTAGGAACTTCTTTTTAGTAACTGATACGATGATTCTGTTGTCATTATGTAGGAGTCAGTGAAAACGTTAACTTGATGTAGTTATACTACTACCACTATTACTACTACTAAAGGTGTGAGAATATGAATTGCTAGAAGTGCTTAGCACTCTGATTGCACAAACAGTGGGAACCAGTGCTATGAGCACACATATGGGGGTGTTTTCACAGATCTAAATATCTGTGTTAAACATCATTTAATATTTAAATAATTGCATCTTCTCAATGTAGAAATAATGATTGTCAAAATCTTCATTTGTAAAAAATAAAATAAAATAAATGCAGTAAAATTTAAAAAAATTTTTCTTTAACATACCTCATGCAGCACTATTGTATGTCTTCTCTCTTTGTGCTTGACTTGTTATAAAATTTGTCTTAAAGACAGATTAAAATTTGTGAATGTTGCAAAAAGTTGCTGGTATTAATTAAAATACCACTAGTAATTAGATTAATTAAACTATTACTTTTTACAGTAGTTCCTTGATATGTTTTCCTAATATATTGTAATATATTGAACATATTTCCACATATTCCACATATATTGAAAGAGGCTTTTGTTCTTGTTCTAGGAGCAAAGTTTAAAAAATATCTTGGTCATTCTGCTCACGTGACAAATGTCAGGTGGTCACACGATCACCAGTGGGTCGTTTCCATTGGGGGAGCTGATCATTCTGTCTTTCAGTGGAGATTTGTCCCTGATAGGAAGTTGAAGGATTCCCTTCATATAGCACCCCAAGGTAAGTAACTTGTTGGAAAATAAAAAAAAAAAGGGGGAGGCTGAAAGAGAAGTCAAATTCTTTGGTGGCAGTATAGAAATAAATATTCAGAATTGTCAGTCTGCATGAAATTGTTGTTTTTTAAACTTTGCAGCTGCCTTAGGTACCTAATAGTGTTGCCTAATGCTTGCCTGTACACTGTATACTCAGTCTAGCAAGACTGAAAAATACTTGCCACTGTGTTCCCTGTGCAAAGAAAAAATTTTAAAATTTGGATCATAGATATGAACTTATGAATTCTATACATATCATCTTTTACTAAATTGACAACAACTGGATGCCCAGAAGTCACTGGAAAAAAAAAAAAAAGGATATACTCATTTGATTAAAATTTTGAAGTATTTAGGTGATAATTTAATTATCGTAACGGATTTTTTTTTTTAAAGTAGACTATAGGTGTTTAGTATTTGGAAAAAAATGTAGATCATGTTTCCACCAGTGACTAATACAGCAATTACTCTTATGACTGAGTTTCCCAAAATCAAACAATTAACTGAGTGACTCACTTGGAAATTCCTAAAGGAATTTAGAGAGTCCTTTGGGAAAATAAGTAGACAGCATTACAATGAAACATGTGGTTTCACCTTTCAATGGCTAAGATCACATGAAGATGTATCAGCGTGGACACAGCTAATAGGTAAATGAATGATGATTCAGTGCTGGCCTTGACAGTGCCAGATGCAGAAAGAAGCAATAGTCCTCTTCATCTCTTTGATGAAGCCTCCAGAAAGCCTTTAACTAGTTTGATCCTTCATGGTATGAATTAATTTTCAACTTATCATTTCCCATGACGCAAATTTCTCATTAGCTACTGCTTTCCAAGATAGAATTTCTATATGTTGTGTAGTTTAGATTCCTTATTGCTGTATATATAACCTTACTTCTGGCTATCTGACAGTATGTGCAACATACATCTTTTTTTTTCACAGAATCGATAATTGTCCTGTTAGTGGCTTTTCTAACTGTGTGATCTGCTACCTTTATTGGTAGTGATATTGTTTTTCTCTAGATCACTGATAAAAATGTTAAAGTGTAGCTCCAAGCATTGCTCTTTATTTCGTATTTCCAGAAACAATTCTGAGTGCTTATTCTGTCTTTGTAACTACATTTTGAGATCTTTTAAAAACCATTTGATTTCCAGACTGATTTTGTGTCTGGCTTCTTATTCAAAAAATGTGCAACATTCAGTCAAAGGTTGCAGAGAGACCCAAATATATTATCATTTATCAGCCAGGACATTCTCTTCAGTTTCTGTTGGAATGAAACTCTGTGCTACAACATTATCTGGCTTTTCCTGCATGTAAATAGAAACATTAAATGACTACTCTTTTTCTCCACAGTCACCGAAAATTTTACCACTTCTTTCCCATATATGATTTTTTTTTTTCATAATGTACCTGAAGAATTGCTACTTATATCAATGGCTCACCTAACCATAAGTTTCTCTTTGGATCCCTTTACTTGTCTTTTTAGTTTTCTGCAAGTCTTAGTTTCTGCTTTATACTCATTAATTCATTCTCTTCTTTCTTCCTTTCCTCCTGACAATGTTGATGAAATTATTTTAATGAATGAAAACTAACTCACTTCCAAAAACAAACAAAAAAAATTACAGAATCATAGAATGGGTTGGGTTGTAAGGGACCTTTAAAGGTCATCTAGTCCAACCACCCTGGAGTGAGCAGGGACATTTTCAATTAGGTAAGGTTGTTCAGAGTCCTGTCCAACCAATCTAGTCTAAATCTACTCTCTTCTAGTTTAAAACCATTAACCCTTGTCCTGTTGCAACAGGCCTTGCTAAAAATACTGTCCCCATCTTTCTTATAAGCCCCCTTTAAGTACTGGCAGGCTGCAATAAGGTCTCTCCGGAGCCTTCTCTTCTCCAGGCTGAACAACCCCAACTCTCAGCCTGTCCGCATAGGAGAGGTGTTCCAGCCCTCTAATCATTTTTGTGGCCTCCTCTGGACCCACTCCAACAGCTGTGCTGAGGGCTCCAGAGCTGGACGCGGTACTCAGGGTGGGGTTTCACCAGAGCAGAGTAGAGGGACAGAATCACCTCCCTTGACCTGCTGGCCACGCTTCTTTGGTTGCAGCCCAGGATACAGCACATTGCCAGCTCACGTCCAGTTTTTCAGCCACCAGCACCCCCAAGTCCTCCTTGGCAGAGCTGCTCTTGATCCCTTCATCCCCCAGCCTGTATTGATACTGGGGTTTGCTGTGACCCAGGTGCAGGACCCTGCACTTGACCTTGTTGAACCTCATGAGGTTCACACGAGCCCATTCCTCAAGCTTGTCCAGGTCCTTCTGGATGGCATCCTGTCCCTCAGGCATGCCAACCACACTACTCAGCTTGGTGTTGTCTGGAAATTTGCTGAGGGTGCTCTTGATCCCGCTGTCTATGTCACTGATGAAGATATTAAAGAGTACTGATCCCAGTATGGACCCCTGAGGGACACCGCTCATCACCAATCTCCATCTGGGCATTGAGCCATTGAGCGCTACCCTCTGGATGTGATGATCCAACCAGTTCCTCATGCACTGAACAGTCCACCCATCAAATCCATCTCTCTCCAATTTAGAGAGAAGGATCTTTTGGGGGACCATGTCAAAGGCCTTACAGAAGTCTAGATAGATGACATCTGTAGCTCTTCACTTGTCCACTGATTATCATACTTAGAAGTTGGCTTATTTCTACTGTATCAGCAGAATTAATCCTGTAGCCTGTCAGTTACTAGCAGTTTATGTTGTAGTTAATATAAATATTGATTATCAAATCAGAAACAGTAAGCAGTTACTTTAAACACTTTCTGGTTTGTAATTGAGATTGCTTCATTTTCTGTTTCTGTTTTCTTGGTGGCAGAGAGTCTGGTTGATTCTAATAGTGATGAATCAGATTCAGATCAGTCTGATGTTCCAGAGCTGGACTCTGAAATTGAACAAGAGACACAGATCACCTATCGTCGACAGGTAAAGATTTTAGTTTTAATGGCAGTTGGAATGCTTCCCACAATTTAAGTTGATCTTTTATGAAGACCTGTTGGAATCTGAAAACTGGGGAGACTGAGACCTGAGCAGGAACTGACCAAAACCTTTAGAATCATTATCATCTGATACATTCAAAATGTTAAGATACAATAGAGAAAAAACATTAGTACATGTATTTCTAGCAAGTTCTATTAGGGTTTTGGTTGTAATTTAAAATGAAGTTACACTATAGAATTACCAGCTACAGTTACTGGAGATTTTTTTCAGTGATATCAATATAACATTTTTGTGGGTGATAACTGTGGCTATGTTCTCAGAAACATGCTTTTCTTATGAATCTCTTAATTTATAAGCGTTCTCTTTCTCAAAGGTTTACAAAGAAGATCTACCTCAACTTAAAGAGCAATGCAAAGAAAAGAGAAAAAGTGCAGCTTCTAAGAGACGAGAGCGAGCTCCAGGGAACAGTATAAGATTACATTTTGTTCATGGGTATGAAAACTAGGATTCTTTAAAATATACAAGCAGGCTGTACTAACTAATTTTGTGGTTTGTAGACTGGTGTTCATAATTTAATAATCTGATGAAAAACATTTAGGTCGGTTGCTTTGTGATTTACTGTTTTTATTTATTTCTGTAAAAAGAAGTTTACACTAAATTAATAGAAAGCTTTTGTGCCAAGCTAGACTAATTCTGAACATGAATTCTGAAGTGAATTTGCACTGAAACTTTAGCTGGTACTTACTCTTTGAATAGGTGACTAAATATAATATTTGGCTATCACCCATATTTTTTAGTATCTGGAGAGTAATTGTTCTCTTTGGTGTATTATTTTGGAAGCTACAACAGAAACTTGGTGTCGTTGAAGATGATTGGGTTTGATACTAAGTAGTGTTTCTATCAGTGTTGTATTAAAAAAAAAAAAGTATAAACTGCTCGTCTGTACCTAATCTGAAACAATTTACACATTCCTCTTAGTTTAGGAATTAAATTTAATTCTTAACAGGTCTTGTAAGTGTGTTTAAAATTCAGTTTCATTCTCTTTTTGGTGCTAATTTGAGTAATAAATTGACTTTCAGGTGCATCCTTGAAATCTTAAGATTTCATCCTTAGGATTGGTAGTCTCCCACAACTCTTCATAAGTGAAGACTTTTTCATCAGGACAAAGATGTGGTGTTTTAAAGCAAACTGGCAGTAGGTGTTACTACATTAGAATAATGATCAGAAATATAAATTCCCTTGATATAAAGCAAAACCAAAGCCTTTATTAAGTTAAGGCATTAGAAATCAGGTAATACTGTGTTTTCCTTCCAAAAGATACCTTTTTGCAGGAATACAGCTTATATTTAGAGATATCTAAATGCACAAGACAAGTTACCGATACTGTCTATCTTTATAATGACACACAAACAGTTTTAGAAGGGCTCCACATGGCATGCTTAATTAATTGGATGAGAAGAGTTAATCTTCAACTCAGCAATTTTGTCTGTAAAAGAGATGGAGTCTGAGAAATAGCTTTGGAAATAATGACAAGCGTGAAGCGTGGTACAGAGTTGTTTTTTTATTTCTCTTTTTGACACTCCAGAATTCTCAGTTGAAGATTTTTATATCTGTGTAGAAAATGCATTAAGGTGTGTAGCTCTATGTAGTCTTTAGAATTTGGTCTAAGAATCAGACCAAATGATCCTGAAGATGATGTAGCACAAGCAAGGGCCCTGGATCTTTGGGATTATTGTTATTTCCTTCACAACAGAAGTGAAGCTTGACCAGAATATCCAGGAATGACCAGAAGTAGCATGTCCAGTTGAGTTCTGTCTGGTTACCCAATGGGCATCAAGGAAACTAATGAAGAATCCATGCTGAACAACAGATTTTTCTCAATGTCCAGGCTGTTAACTTTAAAGTGACCCACATCCAAGTGAGTAATAGGCATATTCTCTGATTCAGGAAGTCTGCTTTGCTTCATCTTTCTTTAGCAGCAATGGAAATGTCTTGGATGTTCCTTGAAAGTGTAAAGAAGTGGTGCTTTTTTGAACTAGGGGAATAGGAAGCTCTTTTTCTTTGTTTTTGAGCACGTTGGTTTTGTGTTTTGAATTTGTCAACTGCTTTGAAAGATGAACTTCTTAAAATCTCTTCATATCCTCTAAGAAATCTTTTAAACCTCTGGTTACTTCCTATTTTGGAAGGGGATGAAATCAATAATGCTAAGTATGTGAGCCAGCCACTGACTAATACAGTTGAGAGGAAGAGACTAATACAAATGATCAGAAACATGTTATTGAAGTGGTGTACTACTTTTGGCATCTTTTTGATTATTCCTGTATTTTCTTTCTGCCATGACTTTGACAGTGGTGTTGGTTCAGAGACACAAAAAGGATACACCTTTACAGATATTCAGAGGAACCCCTTTCTCAGACTCAATGCTTGTAATACTTTCTTTTTGCTGGCAGAGAATAAGGATGCAAATATAATACTTATGTCCTGTATTCTTTCAAAGATACGCTGCTGATCTTACAAGATTTTTATGTTTTTTTTAATATTCAGAGGATGTAAGCAAAATCTAGTTTGAGTTTTGAGATATCCATTGAACTCGCATTACAAGATGAAATTTGGTTATGGTTTCAAGATGACATGAGATTTCTCATGCTCTTAAATGAGTCTTATGACACCTTGCATGGATTCCTACCAAAGGGCTACAAAGAACATCTGAAGGGAGTAAGCTATGAGTGTGTCCTGTTAAGAAAACACTATTGCCATGCAAAAATATTCTTTAAAAAAAATAAATCCCTACCTTTGTGATAAAGACTCTGACCTCAGCCATGTTTATTTTGACATTTCGTTCTTCTGGACATTTTTGGGGGACGGTTGCACTACATTCAGAAATTTCCCATATATACTTCGAAGAGTAATATACAAATTTTGAAACACTTAGAGCATCAGACAAACTACGGACATTGACTTTTTTCGCAGCGAGTTCACTACTTTTGAAGTTGCCCCTTAGTTGGATGTAGATGTGTAACTTGCAACTGTGGGTAGGATACAGCTTCAGCTTAAAGAATTAACAGTTTTGTGCCTAAAAGTAGGTGGCTTTATATGTATATCTAAACTTCCATCAGAGTCAATAGAGATCCAGTTGGTAGTCAGTGGAGCATCAGTGATTTGGCTCAAGTAAAACTGAATGATGTCTGGCTCGTCAGGTGAGTAGCCCTGCAGGTTCCATTGACAACATTGACTAGAACGCTGTTGACTAAAATATACGTGTTAATATATCTAACAGACATGTGAACACCTATGTTTACATGTCTTAATCGCAAACTGGATCCAGTCCCTGCTCTTCATGACCTTGGTAATGGCAAATTTTTTTTCCTATGTAGCACTGAGGGAGCTATCTTCTCTTCTGAAAGTTGTTGTCATATTAACTTGAATCAGTCCTGGATCAATGGTTTGATTAGCTGTTGCTGAAGACCACTTGAAAACATCAGCTACTGCAGAATGCAGTGTTATGTTGATTGTGTCTTGTTATGTATTATCTAGTAGCTATGATGCAGAGCTTGCTTTTGTTAGTTTTTAGTCTCTAGTTGCTAATCAAGATGCCTTTTATATTACCTCTGTGGTTTGTTTTCTGCATGCAAAGAAATTGTTTCTCATTGTGCTTTTTCTGAGATTAGCTAATAAGTGAGTTCTAAATTGCTGTAATAATATGGAGATGTAAGTATTTTGGAACTGTGTAGTATGTTCTCAGGGAATGATATTTTACACTGAAACACACTTCTTTTTCATCTCTGCTTGGACTGTCTAACCCCATCGCTTTATCCTTCTGGTGAGAAGAACCTGTATAGTCAGGGAGTTAGTAAACTGGCATGTGGGAAAGACAAGATGTGTTTAAGTGGGATACAAAATGCCTTTCTTTGCACTGCTTGATATTTTGGCAAAATGTGTTTTATTTTAATTGCAAACAACTGTTTGTAAAACAATTTTTGTTTTATAACTGGAGGAAGTGAACTAAAATCCAAACTTCTGATGATAAAAAGTTATAGATACAAGTAATAAGAACTATTTTTCTGTATCCTAGATACATTTTGGATGTTTTGGGTAGTCCTGTGATATATGGCATTAACATACTCAGTTTCACTATGCTTAACATAGGGTAAATAGGCAATTGTTACAACAAGAGCTGAGAAAATTCTGAATTTCTGGATTGCTTGGTAGAAGTATCTGAGACCCTTTTGCTGTCTCAGTGCTTTTTACTTTTACAGGTGGCTGCTAAGCTTAGAAGGAATTGCTCAATGTCCAGTATTTCTAAAGCATTATTTCTTTCAGCATGAGTATTTTCATAGCTGCTTTTTAAAATATTCTCATTTAGGGTGCATATTCAGCATTTTTTTAATTATTCTGTGCTTGCAAAGGAAATCCAGTATTTTTAACAGAGTACAGTGCAGAGTGAGGCAAAGGAAAATGACATCTGAGCAGCAATAAGTCCGGATATCTTCTTTGGCACTGTGCCTTTTATAATCCCTGCCCCTCGCTGAATGTTGTCATGTCCTTAAACTGTTGATGTTGCATACTGTGATAGGTTATTTTTGTTTCCTTTCTTCATAGTTACTGTAGGTCATTGTATATTATGTTCCTTTAAAAACTAGTGGCTGGACATCAAAGAAGGGTGCAGCCACGCAGGGCAAAGCAGGCTGCACTTTGGGTCAGGCAGAAATTGGCTTCAAAACATTTGAACATGTTCAGACTAACATGTTGTTAGTGAAGGATCTGGGTGGAGGGAGAGCAAAGCATGACTGAAGAGTCTGCACCTGTGTTGTGAGCCTAAAATGTTGGTCACTTTGAGAAGAGCAGGGAGCAGACATACAGCTGAGCCTCAGACCTAATGGAAAGAGATTTTTCTAGAGACCTTGAAGGGACAGTAACTCAGGAGACACTGAAAAGTTGCTGGACTGGGACCAAACCTGAAGTTAAGACCCTGCCTGTGAGTACCAGTCTGAAGAGTGGGTAGGCAGGAGATGTAGATAAAAGCTTTTGTTTCTGTGGTATCACAGTTTTTGCTTGTTTAAGAAGTTCACTTTGCTTGTTTGTGATCTGGTGAGACCCAGCTTAGGACTTCTCGGTATCACAGACAATGCAGAAGTGGGAGGAGTGGCTGGTACAGCAGATGGCTGTGCTGCCATTGAGAGGGACCTGGGCAGGTTGGAGAACTGGGCAGGGAGAAATCTCATGAACTTCAAAAAGGGGAAATGCAGCGTTCTGCGTCTGGGGAGGAATGGACCTGGACCATCTGCTGGTCTGTTTAAAAACTTTGTGAGATTATTTTAGTAATTTTTCTCTAATCTCATATGATCTGACGTAACTACCATTGCATGTAGTGTAGGTGACCCAACAGAAACACAGTGTATTCAAACCTGCTCCAGATATGTGCTGTAGTGTTTTCCAGTAATGCACAGGTCTAGTATTTGTGAACATGGATCAATGGCTGGAGTTTTCAGAATAGCATTCATTAAGCTAAGTTGGTCAACTGCCTTAAATATTCGTTACTTGACCGGTGCATACGTTTGCACCACGTACGCAAGGAAAGCTACACATAATTTTATGACTTTTCTAACTGGACTGCATAATTTCTGTGTCATTTAAACCTTTTAAGTGTCTCATATGCAGTAATTGTCTTAATGCTATCCCATTCATTTTGGGTATGACACTTATTGGTATGTGCACAGATGCGTCTTTGTCTTAGTGATAATTTAAAGACCTGCTGATCATCTTCAAGGCTTTTTTTTCCCCAACTAGAAGTTGGATGTAAAAATACTTATATAGAGCCTTATGATCCCTAAATAAAGATAATTCATGGCCAATGCAAACGCATTCAAGTGTTCCCTTCAATTTAGATTCCCTTCCTGTAAATTTACCTGTATATTTAGAAATGTAACCAGAATTTGCCTGCATCTTTGTAAAATAATTAAAAAGTTGATTTAGTGCAGATCTGTAAGAACAGGAGGAATAGAAAGAAGTTAGCTGGGGAATTAATAGCATAGAAACAGGATGTGTCAGGAACATATGGAGTATTGTTTATATCAGAAGAAAGGAAGGAAGGAATTTAAGTTATACATTTTTAAATATCTCCATTGACTGCCAAGGATAGTGTTATTAAAACCACTCATTTAAAATTTATTTGTTTGTTTAATGTTTTTTAGATTTCTGAGACTTCTTAAATTATTTCTGAAAGTAGGACCCTAGCCTTTTTGAAAATGCCACCTTTGTTTTTTATGGGGTACTGTATCTTCATCACACCTAGGAAGAAATGTGTAGACTGTGACACCGCATACAGACCTCAGTTGGGAATTGGCCTATTCATGCCAGTTGATGTATCAATACAGAAAGGAAACAGGTTTTCCTTCAAAAAAGCAGCTGATCTGGAAGAAAATGTATGCATTTGTTTTCTGTTATCAGGTTTCCAGAAACTTTTGTTTTTATGATATCTGTGTTGTCCACATTGTTGTGGAAACTTTTGTGGCCTGATTTTTGAGCAATAAGAAATAGAAAATGTCCAAAGTATTTGTTTTGGCTATTTCATTTAATTACATGTTGCATGCCTGAATTCTCCATGTGGTCTGGAAAAACTACTAGCTATTACTTCCTCTTCTAAACTAGTTGTGGAGAGTAACTATTAAATAGCATCCACTTTAATGCTAGTAGTACTGATGTCTGAATAGTGAATTAAATTGATAAATTGGTGTTCCTTTGGAAAAATATTTGAATAATCTTGAAACACCAAAACAGTAATTGGTAAGTAATCTGAGTTTTCACATGTGCAAAATGCATCTTGCATAATTTTATCTCAAAGCTACAGTACATACAGTTATGACCTTGATGAACAAACTTTTTTTCTTTAATTAGTTACAGAGGTTACGACTGTCGAAGCAATTTATTTTACACTCAGACGGGTGAAATTGTATACCATGTTGCAGCAGTGGGAGTGGTGTACAATCGACAGCAGAACACACAGCGCTTTTATCTAGGTCATGATGATGACATTCTTTGCCTTGCTATTCATCCCTTAAAAGACTATGTGGCAACAGGCCAGGTAGGATGCGTGCTTATCTGCAATAAGAATCTGAAGTTGTTACTACTGAATTTAGAAAAGCCTATTTTGGAGTAAGGAAGTCCCGTCTACATTTATTCAGGTGAAGGACTGCCTTTCTATTGCAGATGAAATCATGTTAAAAACCTTCAGCATAAGGTTTTTTTCCCAGTTCTTTATATTAATTCTGATAAGAGTATTTAGTCGATAGCTTTTTTGAACCTCTTTTTTATTCAGGAATAGATTTATATTTTTCATTCAGCATTATGTTGATTCTTCATGATTACAAGTGGAGGAAATGTGCAATTAAAATATATTTTTTTAGTATCTTAGTTTTGAAGTTAGCTATCTTAGTACGACATTCATGTATTATTGCATAACATGAAGTTAGCAGTTATTACATTCTGGCATTTCAGTTTCATGCATTACGTTTTTGGTTATCACCTATAACCAAACTATTTACTGTTTGTACATGCAACACAGGTATGGATGTTGCTAAAGTATTTATAACAGCTCATTTTATCTTTCACCAAACAGTAATTTTAGGTCATTTTTTTTTTCACTCATGTTTCCTGACAAACGTCTCTTCCCATAAATGTTTATGCACCAGGGCTTGAAGATTTAATTTGATATTTCAGGAGTTTTTAATTATTATCATTATCGTTCTCGTTGTTACTATTATTATCATCATTATTATGTAAATTGGAGAACATGTAAACTGAAATTTTTAATAGAAATAAACTTTTGCTTATAATGCCCTTAATTTGTGTAAAAATGTTTGAGATTAACATAAATTTGCAGGTCAGTTTGGAGATTAAAGGCTTAAATGTGAGAATTGATTCTCTTTAATTTTGGAGTAGTAAAGACTGTGAATAAAAATGTGCCTGGATTTACTGTGTTTTAAAATACCTTATGCTGTCAACAGAAAGATACACTCCGTTATATACTGTTTTATATATACGCATTATGTACTGTTGTATACTACATTACCTGCAGAAATTAGGTAATGCAGTAATCAAATTCCCCATGCAACACTGGTTCAGATTTTCATGATAGTTTATGTTATGAAAGGCTTTGCAAACATCACATATTAATTTTGTGGCAAAACCAGAAATAGATGCTAGTTTTCTTGAGTCCTACCCCGGTCTTAAACACAGGAGAGTGTTCTTCTGGTTTTGCAGCCCTTTTTTGTGTACTGAGATGCAAAACCTTTGGAATAGCAAATAACCTTGTAAATATTGATTAATAATGCTTGTACACAGTTGAAAAGAATAAGCTATATTCCATTTCTTACCAAGTTCTACTTACCTGCATTAGTGCCATTCTAGTGGAGGTTACTCCACTGCATTAGAATCTGACTTGTAGGCACCTGTAACGATACTGGAAAGCAAGAGAAATCACCTTGATTTCTTAAACATGAAGTAGCTTACATATGAGCAACAAAAATAACCTTTTCTTTTTATACGAGGAATGATTGATAGACGATTGATGGAATAAATATGCCACAGTGCAATCAATGAAGGGCTTTCCCCTCCTACATCCATCCACACAAGAGGACTGTATTGTAAGGCTAGTTAATTGAGATTAATGTGCCTAAATTCTTTGGAGGGAAGAAAAAGTGAGCTGGGGAGTGGTATTTGTGAAGCAGGAGAAGGAATAGTTGCTAGACAGACAGAAGTAATATTAGGAAAATTTTATCACTGTAAATTTTTTCAAATTTTTTTTAAGTTATTTGTCAATATTATACTTTTAAACAACTGTGTGAAGTAACTGAGAAATTTTTAAAATGGTTATAAATATGTATACTTTCAGGTTGGTCGAGATTCCTCAGTACATATTTGGGATACAGAAACAATAAAACCACTCTCGGTATTAAAGGGCTATCACCAGTACGGTGTTTGTGCTGTTGATTTTTCAGGTAATAAGTATTTATTTATATACAGTATTCCTTTTCTGTATGAAAATACAAGCTAATAAGTTCTAATGAGCAATTAGAAATTCCTTTACACTGATGATTTTCTATTAAAAATAATCTCCAGTGATCAATGTGAAATCAGAGAGGCTGTCTTAAAGTGATCATTCATTAAAAAGAGCTCCTGTGGAGTCTTGCACATCAGGAAATGCAAAAACAGGTTCTTTGCTGTTTTAATAGCTGAGTTGATAGCTTTGGAATTTCTTTTGGTTGTATGAGGCAGGTGCACAGATCTTGAGTATTGTGTCTGCATTACAACTGTGTAAGCAAATTTTTGAGCAAATTGCACTTTTTTTTTTTTTTTAATCCTGCAAACCAATTGGGTAGCACACTGATAAATTTAGAAAGTCTCATATGGAGTTACGGGCAGAAACCCAGCCTCTCTCTCCACTTTATACTGACATAAGAGACCATCAGTTAAATCTTTTGAGATTTTTGCACCCCATTGAATCCCTGTACCAGTGTTAATTTTCCTCCTTTTCCACTGACTTCTAATCATTCTTTAATGGTTTGGGTTCTCTAACCTCATAGCGAAGATGCGTGATCACAAAGATGAGTACTTTGGGGTCTTTGATGCTTCTTATCTTTCTTTGGTTCTCCTTTTTCAAGACGTGAAACTAATTTCCTAAATCCTGGCATGGATGCATAGCAATTACAAAGAAGGATACATGTCAGACAGTTGTTGATCACAAGTGAGCACAAATAACTTCTTTTGTGGAGGTCAATGTGGGATATGTGTAAGAGCTTCTCAAAGACTTCACGCTGTTACTGAGTTTAAGGATGTTTCATAAACTTCCTGGTATTGCTTCAGTGCTTTCCTGTTTAGAAATGAACAGGGATTTTCAGAGTGAACAGAACATTCTCACAGTACAACCTGTGATGAAGGTTTTTGTGCAACTGTGTCAGCAACTAGCTGAACAAAGGATTTGATGCAATTTTTAGACAGGGTAAAGTCCTTAAAGTCCTAAACTCCATCTAACTGAGCACTCAAGTTTAAAAGCAAGGAGACAACAGATGTGCCTCTAAGCACACATCATATGATTATTTACCTGTTTGTACATTCTTATAATATCTGTGAAGTTATAACATTCTTTAATATTGTTTCTTATTATTGCAACATAATGTTATCTATCTACTCTCTTAATCATAAACTTATTTTTCTAGCGGATGGGAAACGGTTGGCTTCTGTTGGAATAGATGACAATCACACTGTTGTACTCTGGGATTGGAAGAAAGGAGAAAAGCTTTCAGGAGTAAGGTAGGAATTTAACTTTGTTTTATGATTTGTACCTAGGTTTACTCTCAAATGACAATAAGCAAATTATATTCATTAAAGAATTATTATTCCCTAATAAATAGCAGTTTCTATCACTTAAGTGACACAGGTGATAACATTTAGCACAGCCTTAAAACATTCTTTGGAAGAAAAAAATGAAGCCCTGAGAGTCAACAAGAATTATTACAGTGACAGCTCAACTGGTGAAGAAAGAAGACATACAAGACAAAGCTTGTTTACTATTATTTGATGTGTTCTGAAAGAATTTCTTTAAAACTCACTCCATGCAATTTTGTTGTCCCTTGCAGAGATGGTGATGTATGCTCTGCTTTTCAGGTCTTTTTCATCAGAGGTCATCTATTTCTTGGGATGGTAGTTTGCAGTTGTTTTGCTCAGTTCTCTTTTCTCCAAGGTTCTTTCCTTTTCCTTTCTGAGTCCTGAGCACCCTGATCAAACTTTGAGGGTAGCTCTGCTTTGAACAGGAAGTTGGACTAAATAACCTCCAAAGGTTAAATACTTCGGAAGTTTCTTTGACTCTGCACGTATTATTTCATATATGTTTATTAGAGTTTTAATCTACAAGATAGAATCTTATTTCTAATGTTGAATAATGTTTTTGACTTTGTTGTTTCTAAGGATCTATTGCTTTAAGGAGACCAGTAATGTGAGTGGGTTTTCCCCCACTGTCTGGATTCAGTATGTATACTCTAAATATTTTTCTAGGTAGGTTTGAAAGGGATTTATTATTCTCTGCATATACAATTTAAAAGTGTCAACTTCTTTTTTATCCAGCAAGTTCATTATTGCTCTTCAATGACATTTACTCTAACTTTCTTTTTAAATACGCTGAGTTCCTTATCCAATGAGGAATGAAAATCCTGAATAGATGATGGAAATAAAGAAGAGTACTCCATTCCCAGTACTCCATTATTTGTCAGAAGCCCAGTTAGCTTCGCTTCTCTGTAGGTAGTGGTTTGGGCCATTCATTTATCTGCCTTTCACATGATTTTTTTTCTTTTTTTTTTTTTTTAAATCCCCCTATTTTCTGAATGGACCAATCTCACTTAATTTTTTTTTTAATCAAACTTTAACCAGTTTACACTGGATTTAGTTTCTGGAGTGTTTTTCCTCCTACCTACTCAGAGGAATTGAATACAATTTTTGAGAGTAGCATCTATAGTTTGCAGATTACAGTGGGAGTATGGAAAGAAACTGGCTCATTTAGTGGTCTGAAAATGATAGGCAGTAAAAGATCGTTGCCACTCTTGAACAGGGAGCAAAAATTAGGGATCAGAGGCTTTACTGCATTATAAAGAAAAAAACCTGCTAGTCAGCATTTCCTTCCTTGCATAGATAGCAAACATAGTTGAAAGTGTTTTTTTCAGACTATAGGACTGAAGCAACGCATTGGTTTTAGAGAAGCATAGTAAGAAATCTGAAACGCACGACAGGTTTTAATGTTTATAGAAACAACTGAAATTTCCATTTACAATTAATATAGCAGCATATGTTTTATTCTAACAAGAAAAATCAGTTAAAAGGTAGATGAGAATAGCAGTTTATTTTCAAAATTACAGACTTTTAAATAAGATAGACAACTTTACGCCTTTAAGTTTCATTATGAGTTGTCAGAGGTGGTCTAATTGCCATATACCTAAACTTAATGCAAATACATATTCTTTTGCAAAGAACATGCCACCTAGTAGATTTCTGAAATAACATAATCACTCACCGGCTTTGGAAACTGAAGGGTAATGAAAACACAACAGGGCTCAGTATGTTAGTTCTTTGGCTTTCTTCCTCCTCATAATAAATGACTGTTAATGATTTAGAAGTAAGTGTTAGCAAGATAGAGACGGTATACATCAGGGGAAAACAAAACAAAAAAACCAAAACGTATTTAAAAATATGATACTTATATTTTCATTTAAAATATTTTGCTTTGCATTTCAGGGGAAGCAAAGATAAGATTTTTGTTGTTAAGATTAATCCTTATATGCCTGATAAATTGATTACAGTTGGAATTAAACACATGAAATTCTGGCGTAGAGCAGGTAAGGAAACTTTTCAGAATCACAGTATTTTCTGTTACTTACAGTATAAATATGGCGTCTCTTACAGTACGTTTCATGCATTAAAGCAAATGTTTTCTCTGTATATCTCTCTAACTTAGCTTTGCCCTAGTAGGAATAACGTTAATTGGCATTGTGGCAGTAGTGGGAATTCTATTTAAGATCAATTTACCATGGAGCTAGAGCTACACAAGTAGAAAGGACTCTGGCTTTCCTACTGTTGATTTGTATATCTAATAATAATATAGCACATCTGAAAATGTTACAGAGCTGCTCTAAAATCATAAAACAGTTTTTGGAAGAAGGACCTTCAGAACATGTATGTTATAAAGAGGCACAAGTATAAATAAGATTAAGGTTATAAAAGTCCACGTACAAAAATTCAAAGTACTTGAAGAGGATACATGTGCCAGCTGAGACCTGTTTGTTTAGGTACCTTCGTTGAACTTGACAATTGAAAACCAAGATAAAGCAGCTTGCTTTATCTGCTTGAAAAATTTTTGAAGAGTGAAAAATCCGTTCACTGATATTGATGTGAACTTCATTGTTTCAGACTTCAAAACGTATATAAAGATGTATGTGCTATAGAAGACTAGCTTATCTGCTAAGAATATTCTAATTATTCATGCAGAATTTATGCACATCAACTCAGATAAGTCCTTGATAAAGATGAATTGTGAAGAGAAAAGTCTGTGATGAAAAAAATGACACTAGTTTTCTCAGTTCTGGTTCCAACAGAAATTAATCAAGATTGTCTGAGAGCAAGCTGTTGAAGTCTATATAAATTATTAATTTTAACAATTGTGCTTGCTGTCTATCGGAAGAACAAAGTGTGTCAGAATATTTATTGAATTAATTACTGTAAGTTCTTTAGAAAGAAATCTTAATTATGATAAAAGCCTGGAGGTGATGATTTTGAATAAAGAAATGAAATTGTTTAAAATGCCTTTTTTCTTTCTGGTGTTGCTCAGTCAGCAGGAATCAAATTTCTCTAATGCTACAGCCCATCTGTGCGAAACTGCAATGGAACACTAGCAAGGTAGTCACTGTGAAACACACTTAGCAGTGTTAATGTCAGGAGTAGAGTATCAGTGCACCTTAACAAATGCCAAGTCTCTGAAATCTGTACTAGAGCAGGTGCACTCGATGTGAGAAGTGACACCAAAGTATAAGCTTTGGACTAAACTTTCATCAGTGCCAAGTGATGGCAAATTGGTTCAGAGACCTTCCCTCTGCCTCTGTAAGTACGAGAACAGCATGAAGTATCAGATCTCGAGGGGCTTCTCTGTTGTACCGCATGAAGTTTCCCTGAGGATTGTGAAAAGATGAATCTGACTTTCTAGCCAAAGTTACTATGTGTTATACCTGTCAAATGATTTTAGATGCAGTATTTTAAAGAATTTAAAAATTTATATAGCTGTAATTTCTATTATCCAGAGGTCAATATAGCAAACCTCTAAAAATTAGAAAGCCTGTCACTGAAAACATATCATGAAAAGGATGGGATGTCAAGTGAAACATATTTTTTTTTCTTTCAAATTAGTTTCGTTAGGAATTTCTAGGAACTGTGTGGTAGATGTTAAGTTGTTTTTTTTTTAGGTGTGAATTTACAAATGCACTTTGTTTTATGTCTGTGTGGGTATATGTACATATTCAAATCTGGATTCAAGTATTAAGTGATATTAAGTGATATGGTTTTTTTTCTTGAAAGATGCCAAATAGTACAAAAGTATTATTTTGTGAGAACCCTTCTCAGGCTCAATTTTTTGGGGAGCATGGGTAAACCCAAAGAAAAGGACTTTATGCTCTGGGTAAGGTAGTTTTTGGAAAATAATTCTAAGCAAAAATCTAATAAATTGTTTTTGGTTTGAACCAGGTGGAGGACTTATTGGGAGAAAGGGCTGCATAGGTGCATTGGGAAGAACTGATACAATGATGTGTGCAGTATATGGCTGGACTGAAGAGATGGCATTCTCTGGAACTTCCACGGGGGATGTGTGTATTTGGAGAGATGTGTTTCTCATAAAAACTGTCAAAGCACATGATGGTCCTGTGTTCAGCATGCACGCATTGGAAAAAGTAAATAAACTGCTCATTGTTTTTTGATGTCTGGACAAAAAACTCTATGAAGTAAGGCCTCTCCCAAACTCATGAATCCATGGCTTTATTTCCATTACAGAAAAATCGTATGAGGTCCAGATTCAAAATGGTGTTTTATGCATGTGTCTAATTCTTAGGTGGCATGTGGTTTCTCAAACCCTTGTGTTCCAGTGACATTTATTCAATAATTTTCATGACCTCTTACTAAAGATATAATAGTAACTTATGATAAGTAAAAGTTCTTTTTGATTTAAGCATGCGTAAGTTTAATGGAATATGTGAGCTTGTGAGAGAGGAGGAAGGTCGTACCCTTACTATTTGGTGCTGTAATTACCATGTACTAGTAGAAGCATTCAGACTGTAGATCCCTAAGTACTGTCTCTGGATTCCTAACTTCTTTTGACTGAGGAAAGCCTTTAAGCATGTGTTTAAATGTGAATGGGAATTCCAGTTAGATTACTTGTATGTTTGAAGTTATGTATATGTTTGTGTTTTGGTAGGTTAGACCAAGTTACTCCACCTTCTAATAGTTGAGTTGCAGTATAGTAGCTTTGGACAAAGCACGTTATTCATGTTGCAAGACCTAAGTTCTCCAAAGGAAAGTAGTAATGATTTCAGTATTAAGTATACCTGTTGCTTCATTAAATAGCTGTAAATAATTTTTGAAGACAAATGGCACAAATAGGCATATATTTGAACAATTTAAATACTAACCAAATTCTGTGAGTGGTACTAAGCTTGACTTGCAGTAATGAGGTGAAATGCCAAAGTGCTATTGAGGCTAAATATAAAGAAAAACACATCAGCATGTCAGTTAAATTTATTTTTCTAGTACGGTAGAAACTTATTTGTTAGAACTTTTAAATCCAGCTTGTGTACAGAAACTGTACTGAACTTTGCCTTTTTCAGGAGGAGAATTCAATCGTTTTGTTGCTCCTGATCTCTTAACATCGGTAGTTCTGTGCATTACAGTGTTGAATATAATTAATTTTCAGTACTGGCAGAAATCACTGAAAAAATAAGGAAAGATAATGATTGATTATAACTTGTGATTTCCCACACACACAGGGATTTGTCACTGGAGGAAAGGATGGGGTAGTAGCTCTCTGGGACGATACCTTTGAACGTTGTCTCAAAACCTATGCCATCAAAAGGGCTGCTTTGGCCCCTGGGTCTAAAGGTAACACAGACTTTATCCTTTTTTTAAATCTATTTAAAGTACTTTCTTTAGAAATCTTTTTCTGTGGAATTGCTTTTCCCAATAGGAGAAAATCCACATTTGACATAAAAAATACTAAAAATGTGGGGTTTTTTAAAGCTTTATGGATTCTAAATAAGTCATTTTTCTGTTGGGATGGGAATGGTATGTTGTAGTATCTGTTTGTACATCTGGTGCATGCAGGTCATAATAGTTATGTATTACCTGCCTGAATTAATTGAGTTAACTTTGAATATCTTACCACCCAGGTAACTTTTTTTTTTTTTTTTTTAATGGCAACCAAAAAGCCTATTATATCTCAAATCATGAAGTAACTTGTCTGATCTTTTCTGGTTTGGAGGAGGAATGAAATTCAGAATTGTGTTAGTTTTGTATGTTTTTTTTAATGACTTAATTTTCTTTAAATGTATATGCCTTTTGAAATTATTTAAGAACTTTCCAGTCCTATTATTCCTATTTCTCCCATTTATTCTTGATCTGAGTGCTGATTTACAGTTTTCCCTATCTGACAATCTGGTTAGCCGTTTCTCCCCCCTGCCCCCCCACCCCTTACATTTGCTGTGTTCTAATGTATATGATTTGACTTTCAAAAATCATGAATGGAAACACCCATTAACTAAAACGCTCTACTGCAGAGTATCTCATTCTCATATCTGTTCAATAAAAAGCTAGATTTGAAGGTACCATAAATGCTAGCAATATAGTTGATACTTCACGTGCACATTTTTTCACTAAGATTGCCAGTGAGTCAGTCTGACTGAACTTCAGAGATACTCAACTGAGAAGATTAGTGTCAGCTGGGTAACTGGTAAATACTCCCAAATGAATTCAAAGATACAAGTTCTTCCATGCAGGAATATGTTTTTACTTGTTTACTACAGTGAGAATGTAACATGCATATGTGAGGCATACTTGAGAATCTTCTGTCTTCTAACATTTTAACATTCTAGGTCTCCTCTTAGAAGATAATCCTTCTATACGTGCCATATCTTTAGGGCATGGTCATATTTTAGTGGGCACAAAGAATGGTGAAATATTGGAGGTGGATAAAAGTGGACCAATAACTCTGCTGGTTCAGGTACATGTTAAATATCAGTCAAATACTGCATACCACAAACACTACTTTGTTTTTCAAGTAAAGACTATTGTGAAGTAACAAGCATTTTAATTACTGGTAAAGTTAGCAAGTCACTATAATGTCATAGATACTTTTTTTTAATGCTAGATGAGACCATTATGACTCTTTAATGCGCCAAACAGATCACAGAATTTCATGTACTAATTTTTTCAACAAGTTCATCCTTTCAAAGACACCAAAATAGTATTTCTGTTAAAAAAAAAAAAAGAGAAAAAAGTGTCTGAAACAGTGGATCCTCCACTAAATTCCTTATTAACTTTTTCTGAGTACAAACTACTCCTACTGTTTTTAAAAGTTGTCTCCTTGAGGTTTATTTTTAGATTTTCTTTGTAATTATGTAAAAAGCATTTTGGTGTTCTTTATCATACCAAGCAGACTGCATTTCTTAAGCCTAACTATGAAACAGATTTTTTGCATTGTATCATCGTATGATTTTCTTTCATACTTAAATAAAAATCTGTGGATCTTTAATTCACACTTCTGAGTGGCCAGTGCAATGTGTAAAGAACCAGATTTTTTAAAGAATATATTAGAACCTAATGTAAATTAAAAAATCTAGATGTGTGTGAGGATTATATCTCAGAGAAAAGTTTTCTCTAGTACTAATTACTGCGATTTGCACTTCTACTGTAAGTAGCAGGGTGAGGTTTTTTTCAGGTGTTCCATGTTTCTATTCAACTATTTCTTTATTATCCTCTAAAGATACACATGTTCTCTCTCTGTGTTTTTTTAAGTTCCTTAAATGTATTATTTCATATTTCAGTGTAAAATACAAAGTCATCTAATTCATCGTGTTTTTACAGGGTCACATGGAGGGGGAAGTTTGGGGTCTAGCTACTCATCCTCATTTACCTATTTGTGCCACTGTAAGTGATGACAAAACCTTAAGAATATGGGATTTATCTCCTAGCCATTGTATGTTAGCTGTTCGCAAATTGAAGAAGGGTAAGATGCTTAGTATAAAACAGATTTAACTGAATTCAGTTGACATTTACTAGCATTATGAATCTTTCAAAAGCAAGACTGAATAAATTACTTTATTTGCTCAAATTATTTTATTGATGCTATGCTCACGAGTTATGTAGCCCTTAAGCTAATGAATCTGTACGGAAGATTTCTATGTAATACTAGTCTTAAGATTATTTGCAATTGTAACATATTTAAGTCACTGAATTTACAATAAAATTTGAGCCAGTTACATAAATCTGCTATGTTGCTTATACTATTGCAAGCTTTTTTGAACAGTGGACTCCAATCTAGAAATATTTGGAAGAAATCTTAGAAGTAATGTTGAATTTCTATTCTTTGTGAACATTAGAAGAATCTGGAATGTCAAGGAAAGAGAAGAACAGTCATAAAATTCTTACTCGTTGTATACTATATGGTATATATGCTTTGCTAGACAAACAAATACAATAGGCTTCATATGTTTGGTGTTCAGTGAAGCATTTTGATCCAAACCTTTTAGGAAGCTTAGTTGAAGATTATTTGGATTGATAAAGTAAATGTAAGGAAAGTCATGAGCTGGAATAAGCAAGGATTAAACAAGAAAGTTTCAAGTTGGCAAAGTCTGCTCAAGTCTCAAAGCTGATATTTCTTAATATTTTTAAGAGTAGTTTTGGCAGAAAAACAAGGACTGCAATGACTTAATTTGCTGATGAGACATTTCTTGAGATGCTTTGGTGATCTTAAAAAGCACTTGTGTACTGTACAGAAAGAGCTGGATACTTCTGCAGACTGCAGTAATGGCAATGAGATAATATTTGGTAATTTAAAAAAGACAAGACTCAATGACTGTAAGAAAAATGTCTGTGTAGCTGAGGAGTAACTGAGGAGCAGAAGGCTCAGGATGTTCTAGCTGAACAGAAGATGACAATTATATGTGACAGTGAGGTATTTTTCCCAGGACATATCAAAGTAGTCACATAATTTACAGGATACTAATCAATACTTTTGGTGTACGCTTCTCATCTGTGTTCAGCTGAATGAAATTAATCTGAAGGTTGAGTATCAAGAAAGGAGGTACAGGATAATGAATGAGAAGCTTTGTGGTGGAGTCAGCTAAATGAAAGATTATTGTCTACAAGTTAATCGGAACAAATAGTAGGGAAAAATATTTCTGCTAATGGAAAATTCTGGCATGGAAACAAATCTATATATGATGAGCATAAACAAATTTAGATTGGAAATTAAACTGTTTTTCAAATGAAACTTTATTAAAAGTATTATATGCCATAGTGACCATGATAGCAAATGACTGGATTCTGTGAGTCCGGGTCTTTCCAACTGTGTTCTGCTTACCAGAGCAAATGGTAACAAACAGCTGGCACCAGATACTAAGAAGAAGAGCAAATTAAAGATGTATAGACAATAGTGATTAATCTGTATTATTAATTTACAACAAATGTCAATTAATATGCAAATAAATGTAATCTAAGATTCTGGGATTGTGTACTTGTCAATTTGCTGATAGCTTCTGTGTGCTATCACAGACGTGGATCTTGGAAATGATCTTGTCAGCATCTAAAAAATTTCATTAGACTATATACTATAAGAACAGCTTGCTTTTACTACTGGAAAAATAAATCTAAAAGAGAGTTTGTGCGCTATATATGTACCTGAATTCCATTTCTGTATTTCTTATAGGAGGTAGATGTTGCTGCTTTTCTCCTGATGGAAAAGCTTTAGCTGTTGGTCTTAACGATGGAAGTTTTCTAATAGTTAATGCAGATACCCTGGAGGATCTAGTCTCTTTCCAGCACAGGAAAGATGTTATTTCAGAGATCCGATTTTCTCCTGGTAAGTGATTTAAAATGAAGATTTTCATATCAAGGTTGTTCAAGCAAGCTTTATAACCTTTAAAAGATAAAAGTAGTAGAAGTAGTACTCTTTTACATGTAACTAAGAAGTCAGCACGACTGATACTAACATTTTGAGAAATATTGGATGTGAAGTCTTATGTTGCTCATTTAAGGATGAGATTATTGGAATAGGTTTGCTCATAGTAACCTCCTGAATGCAACAGTCAATCTCAGCAGCCTCCTGAGATCACTAGGATTCCACTTTGAGCTGCATAAATTGGGCTCTTCACTGAGGTTACTGTAAGCTAATGAGAATGCTTGAAACTGATGTGTCATAAAGTTCTGGTGCCTTTTTTCTTCTTTTTCCCCCTACAGTACTTAGCACGCCCAATGAGGCTGTTTTTTGGGGGTTTTGTTTTCAAACAGTGCAGCTCTTATTTAGGATCACAAATGTATGGCCTAAACTAATACTACTTCAGTGAAAATACTCTTCTGTAGGAAAAAATTGATGCAAATTACTGTTGCCAATTCTCGTGCAACATCACTTTCTGGTTACCTAAGCCTTACTACTGTCTGAGTGCAATAAATTTTTAAAATTTCATCAAATAGTTTTTATTGTTTGAAGATGTAATGATGTAATGATTGTGTATTTCATACTGATTTTGATTATGTGATATGAACATTAGTCTGTCAGAGACTATGTATAAATTAGGAAGCTCATTTCAAATGAGCTGCATATAGCTAAATTGCAGAATGTACTTGTAATTAATATACAGAGCACTACAGTTTTTGAAAATGCCTTGTGTTTCTACTGATGCATTTTAGGGGCTGGAAAGTACCTAGCGGTGGCATCCTGTGACAACTTTGTAGATATTTACAATGTAATGAGCAGTAAACGAGTAGGAATCTGCAAGGGAGCCTCCAGCTATATCACACATATGGACTGGGACATAAGAGGTAAGTAGCATTCATTCTGAAACTTTGCTGGCCATTGGCCAGGCAGCGTATGTACTTATCAGTCCCAAGAGCACATGCATACTGCTCAGGCAGTTGCACAAACAAACTCTGAATTAGACCCAGTGCATTTTGTCTACCATCTTACGGGACAACCATAAACAGGACAGAAAAGTGATGCATTATTACACTTTTCAAAGAGAGGAGAAAGGACTGTAAATGTCAGGGCTCAGATGACTGAGATCTTCTGAAGACTATACTTCCAGATCCACTGTTTATGTATGCAACTTTTTGCAGTGGAAACAAATAATTTGTGTAATGCTGCTAGCAACAAAAATTACAAAATAACCTTTTTTGTTGTTGTTATAAAATGGAATCTTCTATTAATGTTAATATACAATGTGGAATATATTTTATAGGAAAGCTCTTGCAAGTCAACACTGGTGCTAAAGAACAGTTGTTTTTTGAAGCTCCTCGTGGGAAAAAACAGACAATTCCTAGTTTGGAGGTGAGGAAATAGACTGCCTTCTTAACTTGTTTGTAAATTAGAGTTATGATACAACTGTCTATATCGCATAAGAGGGAAAACTATAATTTTAACTGGTCTGTTGAGAAAGCTTATGTTTAGGTATTTGCTGTAATTTATCCTTTTTGCAGCCTGTTCAATTAGATTATGTAATCAGAATGATAAAATACATAGGGAATATCACATTTGTCTCTTCTGTTAAGAAATGGACACTTCGCTGATGTACGCACTCATGAAAATTTCACTGGACTTCTGCATGCCTCTTTTGGTACCTAAACACTGTTGAAAACCTATTGCAGATTACCTAGCCCTAACCTTGCTGTTGAAGACCTCATGTCTACCTTTACATAACAATGCAATGTAGTGTACATTATCTATAGGGAAGTATATTATCTTGTCCCTATAACATTGATTTATTTTCTCAGACATAGAACATTGTTATGGGGCAGAGAGTGAAAACAGGTAATTTTAAAATAATATTTTCTATGAGATAGAAAGGCAATGTTGAAAAATGTAATTTATTTTCTTTAGCCTGGAAAGGCAGGTGAAGCCAAAATTTTTTAAATACTTCCAGAGATTTTGGAACTGGAGATTAATAGAGGTAAAATTAAGGGTCTCAAATGAAATCCTGGCTAGTCAGAAAATAAGCGGTTGATATGTTAAAATATTATCTTTTAGATGTGACATATCTTTCACTGAAAGGACTTTTTCTTGAAATCGGATATGGAAGAAAACTGCCTGGGAAGAAGCATGCTCTGTCTCAAACAGGTTGTTTTTGTAGGTAGAAAAGATTGGCTGGGCATCATGGACAAGTGTTTTGGGCTCTTGCTGTGAAGGAATCTGGCCTATAATTGGTGAAGTCACAGATGTAACTGCTTCATGCCTCACTAGTGATAGTAAAGTACTAGCCACAGGAGATGATTTTGGATTTGTGAAACTGTTTCGATACCCTGCTAAAGTAAGTAAATTTCAGCTGTTCATGGAAAAGATTGATTAAAAAACGTGCCTTTTCAAAACCAAAAATTCATCATTCAGAACAAAATAGTGCTTTTATACTTTTGTCCTTATGATCAAAGGCAGCATTCAATATCAAATTGCAATTTGAAATGTGTAAAACTTTCGGTTAGTAAGGATGACCATTCCAGATCAGACTAAAGAGCCATCTCATGTAGTGTCCTATCACTGACAGTGGAAAATGCATAGGAAAAACGGTAAGAATGGGAATGGGACAGGCACTGTCTAATAATATCTCTGGCATTAATATCCTCAGTGTGGTTTTTATCAGTGTCGTTTTTAGCCCCTTAAGCTCTTGTTTTGAAAGACAATTAACATTTCTTCCTCACCTTCATTTCACTCATGATTTTGTAGACATTCATTCTGTCCAATCTCAGTAATTTTTCTCTAAGATGAAGAGCTTTAATATTATTTAATCATGCATTGTGGAAAAGCTATTCCAGAAGCACATACTATTTTTACTGCTCTTCTAGAACCTTTCTAGTTTTCCTGTATACTTCAATTTTAAATATTTTGCGTTGCTAGGGATGGTAACAATGCACAAGTATTGACTCAAAATATTCTACATGCGTTTTATTCTTTATCTGTTAGATTATTTTTTCTCTTTGGAAAAATGATCCGGTATTTATTGCTGGGATCTGTTTATAAACAAATTCTTGCATGCTTGGTATGGAAGTATGGTTAACATTTCATGAAGTTGCTGTAGGAGAGGAACTTGGCAAATCATGTGATACATACAAATTCAAAACAGCTAAAGCATAAACTGTAAAGAAGTTAAGAACATGTTGTGCACTGGCAACTCATTTCAGTTTCGTCTATCAGACTGGTTACATTTCATCTGCCTTTTCTCCTCTTTTCTTAGGGAAAGTTTGGAAAATTTAAGAGGTATGTTGCTCACAGTACCCATGTAACAAATGTCCGTTGGACCTATGATGACAGTCTGTTGGTCACTGTTGGAGGAGCAGACACCTCTTTAATGCTGTGGACTTATGAGATGGAAGGACATCGGGATAGCAGGCAGTGTGACAGTGAAGAGTCTGATCTAGATTCTGAAGAAGATGGAGGTCAGTAGTAATTTATAAAACTAGCTGGATTATGCCATTTCAAGAAGATTTTATTGATGGAAAACTGCTAATTTAGAAATAATCAAGTTTTATATAAGATTGTTTTAATGTTAAATAGTGAAGACACTTCAAAAACGCTAAGTAAAATTTCTTTTGGGGGAAAGGACTGACAAACTGTTTTGAAGAAAATTATAATGAAGTGTTTGACTTACTGTTTTGAGTCAGAGTATATATAAAGACTCTTGACATCTTTTGAACTAAAAAATATTAAGTGCAAATTCGGGTAACTTCGAAAAATCTGTAAAGAAAAATACACTCATCACAGTTTAGATTTGGGCACTAATTCTAATGGAATTATGTTGAAATCCGTATAATGCGAGATCATCATATTGATGTTATAGCATCTATTTCCATAACATGAAAGCATAGTGGACTGAGGTAGACTGATGTTCATGTATTGGAACAATCTATTGCAAGATCATAATATCAATAAAGTGTTAATTACATTTTGTAGAATTAACTTCTACTGATTTTGCTATACTTAATGTTTTACATTTCATGTTACAATTCCAAGGGTTCACAAGCTTCCAAACTTGTTCCCTCTGCTCCCAAGTGCAATTTTTCCTCTTTGACAATGCCTCAGTCTTCAAGCTATCACTGCTACTCTTTAGACAATTCTGTGTAATAAATTAACTTCAGTTTTCACTAAATGACCAAAGAGACACTTTAATATTAGAGGCACATTAAACATTCATTGGAGAAGAAGTTTTATTCAGTGTCTTACTGCTTAAAAATATTGAAAACTACATCTGCAAAGTAATTTAATTGCCTGCAGGACGACTCGGTCAACTTCAGCTTTCTTAATCAAAAATTGCAGTCTTCAGAGCTTTTGTTCAGCTTCTGCTTGTGACCTGTTAGCACATCTTTGCTCAGTAACCTTCTGTAGATTCTGGTGCTTTACACAGAACCCTCTTAAGCTATTCAAAATATACCCTAAAAGTTCAAAAATGCACTAAAAGAAAGAGGTCTGTTAATCTTTACAAGAAAAGACATTGACATCTTTTTCCACAAAAAATTCTCTTCATTAGGTTTCATTAATTTCAATTAGAGTTAGTAACTTCATAAAATTGTTATTAGTAGTCTCAATCTTTGAAAAAAATGGAGGGTAAGTAACAATCCTGTCACTATTTAGCCTTTTTGCCATGTTTACTATAATAAACATCATCTTGATGTGCCTGACTGTCCCTAAGCATTGCGTAGAAACCCTGTTCAGACCTATAGATTCCATCCTAATGGATGGATGGATCCTGAAATAGAGAACAACTTGGCACTAAATCTTCCAGAATTTAACAGCAGGTGTCAGGTAGCAAGGTCCTTTGTTAGTGACCCTGAGTTAAGGCCAACCAAGCAGCAATGGGGTAGCTTTGAATGTCCCTTGGATCTTTGTTAATCATTTTTTCCAAAAAAGATATTTTAGAGAATTTTTTTCTTAGAATGTCTTTTATTAACAATGTTCGTTATTCCCAGCTACCTTCTTTCTGTTGTGTGTTTATGTAACTGAAATAATGGTATAATTTTTCTTGTACTCCAATACATTGTTGAAAGCTGCACAAATTGTGATTTTTTTTTTTTTCTGGTATCTTTATTTTGTTTTGATACTGTTCACTCTGATTTTGTTAGGTTATGACAGTGATGTGACAAGGGAAAATGAAATTAATTACACCATCAAAGCCTTATCAACAAACATTAGACCAATGTTTGGAATTAAGCCTCATCTGCAACAAAAGGAGCCAACCTTAGATGAAAGGTAATAGCTAATTTACAATTCTAGCCATGAAAGCTATCTGAGGAGATGATTAATAGTAAAACATAATTGTATTGGAATATATACACATCTTAAAAGGGTATGTATAAAAAGAGTGGAAATATTTCTTTGGAGAAAAAAAAAAAAACAACAACTGAAGAAAAGATATAGCCTAAGGACTAGGCTGTATCTCTTTTGGAGAGCACAATAGACTACAAATGATGCATGTTTATTATTATATTTGGGGAGTTTCTTGAGATAATTGAGTTATTTGCTGGTCTTTGGTAATATGTTCTTTTCGCAACTTAAATACTGAGTGGTATCTAGTGATGGCATTTTAGGCATGAACCTGTACAATGGTTTTATTGAAAGATAGCTCTCAATCGTTTGTTTTTGCCAACAAACTAATCTGACTAATGCAGGTGTAATTTCTTCTCGCATTGTTTCTGTCTCCAAATAACTTCTACCTGTCTTGGAAAAATTCTTTCCACAGTGGTTCTGCAGTTTCTATTAATGAGTCTTGGAACATGAAGTTGATTGCTTCGCAGTGTTAGTTGTATTGCTTGGTTTGCTACCGTATGCTTTAGAAGAGAAGGGGGTGGGGAGCAGAGTAGAATAAGACCAGTAGGTAAAGTAAATATGAAATAAGAAAAAGAATTTATAAATTATAAGTTATAATTTATAAATTTTGACTAGAACATAATTTGTTGTAGAATCTGCAACTGAGCGCAGTTGGTGTTTGCTGTTAAGCAAAATCGATGTGGACAGTGTATGTGAGGGGAAAGGAAAGAGGGATTCCTAGCACGATACAGTGGCGATTGGTTGAGGAACAGTAGTATTAAAGAGAGGGAAATGAGGAAAACACAACACAGTATAGTTAGGAGTAAGGATACAGAGAAATAGCAGATTGGAAACTTTGTGCAGGAATGTGAGGAGTTCCGTTACGGTGCACGTGTCTTTCTCAGCAGTGAAGCTGACAGATCTGTGATGCCCTTGTTGAGAAATGCAGCCTGACATTTGTAGGAGTTTTGGTGTCGTCTTTTGTTTTCAAGTTGTGATGCTGAAGGAGAGAATAGATGCCTGCACATAAAGCTGTGACTCCCTGTCTTGCATTTAAAATAAAAAATGGTCTTTCTGTTTGTTAATTAGATGTAATTAATTAATTAGATGAATGAATGAATTAATTTGTGGAAATAAAAAATAATGTGCATGAGAAAGCTGTGATTAAAGATTTTATTTTTTAAAATATGAAATTTTAAACCTCTTGTATTTCAACAATTGTTTCTGGAAGCTGAGTCGTGTTTTTCAGTTTCAAATAAAATATTAAAGAAAATTAATTCTGTAGTTAGGTAACTAGGTTCTGATTCAAAATGCATGAAAGTTCATGAAAGGTTTCCATTGCCTGCATTGTTTAAAAGTTTGGGGCCCTGAAACTTCTAAGAAAATATTTCATGAAGAACAAAAATGGAATATGCTTAATGTATGTATTTTAACTTCTGCTCTGCTGAAGTTAATATTATGTAAGATTGGTAAATGTTTTAGTAAATACTTTCATAGTTACTAATTTTTATTTTATTTTTATTTCCCTTTCCTTTTGCTTCCTATGAAGGCAGGGGGTAGTGAGGTAAGTTCATTTACAGAAAGTCGAGGATCAAACGCATTTTAATAATTTAAGCTGCTTGGGACAGTAGTTATACTTTGAACTAGAAGTGAAGGCTTTAACTCTTTAATAGTAAATAGTAGCTTGTTAATTGGTAGAAAAGGGATAAGAGGCAAAGAATAAGCCCAGCTCTCAGTCTGAATAGACATGAGTGGGTGCTAAATAGAGTATTTGGGAGGAAGTGATCAAATCTCACCCTTTTTTCCTCAGTACTTTGGAGTGCCTATAGAACAGCTTGACTTAAGTAGCTATAGTCAGAGAGCTCGCCTAACTGCTTGTGGACTTCTGTAAGGCTATTACAGTGTTGGTGCAGAGGTCCAACATGGAATAAAAAGTGCAGGGCACATGTTGTGGAGATGCCCGAGGTGGCTATATGAGCAGTATCACCACATCTGCACCACTGTGTTGGAGCTAATAAAGCTTCAGGGACAAGAGGAACGTTATTGACTTGGCTGCAGCATTTTACCAATGCACCTATACTACTTAAGGATCTGAGCTGCTAGGTCCACATGGTGTTAGTATGATATGCAGAGTCACTAGCTTAGGTGCCTGTGTTAGGTAATGAGTTTTTGCACATACTCTACTTAGAATATATGCATACTCAAAAACATGCTCTTACATTTGTAGCACAGCAAATCCTTAGGCTCGTAGGCCACCCTTCAGACTTATAGGCAGAGCTGCTAGGCCACTTGGACCTACACTGGTTAAGAAGGGAGAACTCCTCTCATACCTACCTGGATCCTGTTTCTGCAATGAAATCACATCCCTATGGTGACAGATGATAGAATTGTGTTAGTCTTTGTGTGTCCTTGTGCAGACAACTTGACATAATGAAGAAAGCCACTGTCTTAATCTAAATTTTATATCATACCACTAACAACCTCTATCAAATTACTTCTGATTTTAGGCTTTTAAAAAAATGTGTATCTGTAAAGTCAGTATTGCTGTACAAGTTATACAGAGCATGTGTAACTTATACAGACTTTTCTTCGGTGTTTGTTTATTTACAGGGTATGTGGGTGTACTGCTCAGAGTGTGAGTAGTACATCTGTGGCATTCCATGGTATGTGTAGGCTTGTTATATTGACTGCCAAACATTAGAAGAGATACGTTTCTGTAGTAGCACTTTATTGGAATCCATATATTCTCAGGATCACAGGTACATACCAATGTAGAATGTGCTTCTGAGAATGTCTTTCAAGTAATTTTGACTTTGTGTATAAAGGAAACTCCTTAACAGAAGGTATCAACCTCTTTTACTATTGAGTGTAGGAAGAGCTTAATACTCTGTGGCAGAAGATGAAGATAAATACTACCAGATAATTGAACTCTAAGGCTATGTATAAAGACTTTAAAGACCATACCAAAAAAGTAGTTACTACTTACTTAAGATTGTTTTAACAACAATCAGCAACGTGGAATTCATAAACCCTAGCTGAGAAGCGAAGTTCCCTCAATATAGAAGGAATATTTTTAGTATCCAGAGTATTAAATGAGATAAACAATAGGAGGACACTAGAGGAAGAAGCATATCTGAAATCTCATCTGTTTCCTACTTCTGTCTCACAAAAGCACATCTGCGAGGTCAGGATTTGTAGTCCGAGACTGTGGTCTGGATATAGAGTCAGAAATTGCTCAACTGGGTACCAAAAATTAATTCGCTAGAATTATTTTGATTCTAATATTAGAAAGGTTAAGCTGATCTCACCTTTTACATTGTAAGTAGGAGGATGATTTAGGAAATTGGTTTTAGGCCATTTAGTCTATGAAAAATTCAAATACACGTCACCAGGTGGGTCAAAACAGTGTCTCTCCCTTTTTTGCTGAAGCTCTGCAGAAGGGAATAAAAGAATCCCTAGGATCAGAAAAGGAGAATAAGCAAAAGAGGCTGCAAAACATTGCAGTCTTTTGGGTAGGTAACTTCTCTGTGAAGTATGGAACATGGGATTCTGCTTTTGGTGTAGCATAATACTTTTCTTCCAGTGACGCTTAATTGAAAAAGTAAATGCAATTCCCAGAACATGAATCTGAACAAAGGATTATTTTTGCTGTCCAACAGAGATAGTGTCCTGTTTCTCAGTTTCCTGGTTTTCCTCATAAATTACTTTTCCTTCCAATAGCAGAAGGTAAAAAAAAAAATATTTTCCCCTTCACAACAGCACAGTTTTACTAGGAGCGGTGGACATTTCTATGTCTTAATCATTTTTATGGCTGACAAACTAACTTGAGATGTGAGTTGCATCAACTAGTACTTCTAGGCAGCACTGCCTTTAGTTTTTTCATTCAGGACAAACATGACTTTCCGCACTTTTTCTGGGACTTTTTTTTTTTAAAACAATCTTATCTAAAGTATTCAGTATTTGAAAGAATTTTTTTCTTTTTTTGAATTATTTTCTATTTTTAGTTCTATAGTAAATATTTTTTAAGCCTTAAATGTTTAGGTCTATTTTATCTACTGTTTGACACATTTGAAGAAGAAAACAATACATGTTGTAAAGAAAGATTTAGAGATGAATGGAAGAAATATTTTGCTGTACACCAAGCCCCAACTTTCCAGCATAACCATTTGCAGTTTTATTGCATAGTTCCATAATTAAAAAGCAACTGGATTAGTGGGCTCTAGTACTAGAGAGCACGCATGACCAGAAGATGCACGCTATGAAAGAATACAGCTGGCAGTAAGTCATTCTAATATGGCCCACTGATGCTGAGAATGAAGGGAAATGGTAGCATGGCAGTTGGTCGTGTTCGGTCTTTGTTTTGGGACAGTAAAGAAAAATGTAAATGGAAGATGTACAAGACTGCATAAGCTTCAAAGCTATTTCAGCTTGCTTTTGATTGTGTATTTGAAAACAGTTATTTTTATTTGCTCTTATTGTCATACAGGAATTTTCCCTTTATTGGAAGTTTTGAAAGTAAAAAAGATTGCTTTAGAGACTTTCTTTCCAAGTCTTAAATCAGCATTTCTTCATTACGTGGTATAATGATTTGAAAAAAGCAGCAGACAGTTGGCTAGAGTTAGTAAGTCTGAATGTTACTTTTATCTTTCTTTTAGAAGTTAAAGAGACAGTCTTTTTTTGAAAATAAGAGATGCTAGTGCTTAGTGTTGATATGCTGAATAAAAATATGTTGAAGCATTAAAATTCAGGCACATTTTTTGGAAAATTTATGGATGCTAGAACTCAAGATTTCATTTAGATTCAATGGGTTTACAATCTGCTTGCAGTGTAGTTTAAGGCCATCTCTACTAATGATATGCCATCCTCTAGTGGTAAAGTTACCATAATATATAATTGATGTTGTAATGGTTACTTTAACTTCTGTGAAAACACAAAATGGCGTTGGCTGAGAGGCGGCACTTATGTCTATGGTGTGAATTATTTATAATTTCTGAATAATAATATTAAAAGATAATATTTTTATGTGAGAAGATGTCTACTGTGTGTCTAGCGTGGTTGTGTAATAGCTTTATGGATATTCAGTAGCACAAAATAAATTGGAAAACTGTTTCTATCATTTACTAAAAGTTCTTTCCTAGTATGTTTTTGTGCTAGGTAAATTGCTCAGAGGAAAATCCATCATGGATGGATAATTTTGAAAACACTTCTGGCTCAGCTACTCCCTGAACTGCAAACCGCTGGAGGTTGGGAGAAGAATCTGGAGAATATCACTCCATTCTTGCTCTGTTCTTATACTCCTTGAAGTGTTCACTATTTGCCACTGTCAAAGGGAGGATGCTGTGATTAATGTACCTTAGATAGGAATGGCTATACCAAGAGGTCTCAAAACTAAAAAACCAGGAATTCTGGTTTAATTTTTCACCATAAATCTACCATAAACTGAATTAAATAATCATGAAAGAGTAGTATATGTCATCATATATAACCCTACACATGTTGACTACCTGAGATAATTGTATTTTAGTGGGGTTTTTTTTATGAGTGAACTTGAACATCTGTCTTTAATAGTGAGTTGACTGTTCTATCTGTCAGCTCATTTTGGGAAGTTAAACATGCAAAACCTTTCTTTGAGTAACTGAGGTGTTGCGTTTGCCAACTCTTTAAAGACTTGGTATAATTCAGAGGTTTTTGTGTCTGCTTCTGCTTTCTTTCTCTGTTTACAGTAAGAATCATGCCTAAGAATTATATTCTCATGCCAACACATGTTCATAATTCCCATTTTAGTGAATGGGATTTTTCTGTACAAATAATAGATTTACATAACCTATGAGGTTGTGAATAATCCCCTTGTAAAAAGAAGTAAACAAAGCAGAAAGTCAATAATTTTTTCTATGAATAAGTCAGTGACACCTAGCTTTCAGCAAAACTTGTATGAGTAATCCGTTTCTCTTTCCCACCTGCTGCTGAAAAGAGGTTCCAGGTAATACTTTTATTTTGCTATCTAGTCCATATTTTACTATTATCTCCTATTTTCCTTAAAAAGCCATCTGTCATGTTGGGTGCTATACCATGCACCTGTCACTCTTTAGAACATTGCTGTATTATACATTTTAAATTTATATGTATTCATTGTAGTTCTGTTCCATACAATAAGCTAGATTTTTATTGACCAACCAATATAAAATTAACTACCTGGACCATTACACTTGCCTAAGTTTTACAAAGAATATGGAAATGTTCAAAAAATGTGTGGATGTGGCACTTCAGGATATGGTTTAGTGGGCATGGTGGTGTTGGGTTGATGGTTGGACTTGATGATCTTAAAGGTCTTTTCCAACCTTAATGATTCTGTGATTCTGTAATAGGTATTAAAATATAGAGATTAGCACTCTCTCTAGCCCCTAGTGGACAGCTGTCCACCTCAAAGGTGGATTGTTTTACATTTGATGGGCTAGTCTCACCTGAGATGTCAAGGTGTACATGTTGCTAAATTATTTAAGTATTAGATTACCTATATCCACATTAGTGCATACAAAATGGCACTTAACTACTCGTAGGACACAGGAAAATAATTACAACTAATCATTGTCAGGAAGCAGTATCTAAAAACTATGAGCTTCCAGTATCTTCTAATGGAAATCAGACCTCTAAAGTTTCACAAGTGACTTTGGAAATCTTGCCAATGGAATGGGAAGAACTCCTCCTTACTTTTAAAATTAATTCTCTACCTCATGCTTGCCAACACCTTTTGGGAAGGGCAATGAAAGTTGCTTCCTGCTGAAGGCTAGTGCAAAATCACTGCAAAGTTCTCTGCAAGTCTCCCAAAGTACAATGTGCAGCTATGGTGACCCTCACAGGAAGGGACTTTTTCTTTTGTACCAAGAGCTATAATTTGCTTTATGAAATCATGCCCAAAATAACACCTGGATTTTTAAAACAGAAATAAATATTGTAATTGGCATTGTCATAAGTTACCATGGAAATCAAAGAATTGACGTCAGTTTAGATTAACCACACCATCCCTTGTTCTGGTAATAACTTTAGAAACTCAGTATCAATAATAAAAATAGGGAGTGAAATACAACATCATTATACAAGACAACATGGATAGCAGTATCAGTAATATTGACACTGTGTCTAAAAACCGTGAAGAAGGAATTTTTTTGTTTTGTAAACTACTTCAGAGTGCTAGCATTGTTTTTATGGTCTCAACAAGAAATATCAAAATACTGATACATTAAATATTAAAATTACTGATTATATATAAATATTTAAATTACTGATTCTATTTCCATGTTGCAAATAAAGTGCCAATATTAAGGTATTTATTTCCCCTATGATAGATGGCTGGAACTCTGCTCCATGTGTTCAGACTGACCCCATCCATACGTGCATTTACCCCAAAATGTTATTCATGCTCTCCTTCCCATCTTTTGCCCACAGTTTTCGAGCATGCCGCCAGTTATACATGTGGGTATGTGACCACTGTATGTTGTATATACCATTAGTCATTTTCCTGCACATCAAATAGCAAATGAAAAATATCTTCAGCTTTCGCACCTGTAAAAAAAGCACTTGGAAAATGTATTTTGGTGTCTTTCAACATTCCTGCTTTTAAATGCACAAGTTGTCATCTTGATACTTAATTGGGAAAAAAAATACATATGTGCGTGTAATTTGCATTCCAGTTCCACTGCTCTGAATGACTGCAGAGTTAGTCTTTCATAGATGGGTACTTGTATGAATTGTTTAGGTGACCTAGGAGATAATACAGTTGAGTATAGATTGTCAAGTTTTACTGACCAATGTACTTTGGTACTTTGCACTTCGGTGCAATGTACTTTTGGACCAACGCACTTACTTTATTCTTTTGTGTGGTGAGGTACAAATGTAAATAAAAGATGTAATGTAAATAAATGTAATAAAATGTAAATAAATCGAGCACTGGAACAGGCTGCCCAGAGAGCTTGTGGAGTCTCTTTCTCTGGAGACCTTCAAAACCTGACTGGACACGATCCTGTGCAACCTGCCCTAGGTGATCCTTGGCAGGGGGGTTGGACCAGATGATCTTCAGAGGTCCCTTCCAACCCCTACCATTCTGTGATTCTGTAATGGTTGGCTAAGGATGGATATCCACCTGTATTTGTATCTCGTTCTCTTTACAGCCTTTAAGTATAGATGGTCTTTTCAGACGGTTGTATAATGTGAGATTTTTCTACCTCTTCTCCCATTCTATCACAAGGCATTAGCAGACGGTAAATGTTATAAAAATGCCATGTTCTAGATCCAAGCAGCAGAGAAATCTTCAATTCCAGTCAGTTCCGTTCCCGTAACATAAACCTGTGCCAGAACCATGTCCTTTCAGTTTTTACTGCTTTCATGAAACCTCAGATATGGTCTCCTGCTCTATTTAGTTTTTCTGCCTTTTTTTCCCCCCCCTCTAACTCACTTTTTCCTTTCAGGCACAAATATCAAAAGCGGGGGGGGGGCAGGGGGTAGAGATGAAGCTTGAGTGCTCTGTGTCAAATGTGAGGGTGACAAGTGGAAGAAGGGCTCTTTATGCTGTGTTTTATCAATTTCTAGAGCAACAGCAACAACACTGTTGCTGGATTGGCCATAACAAACCAGAAATTTAAAATATAAAATATTTACTGTAAATTTACCTCAGATATTTGATGAAGTTGTCTGATTTTATTCCTGCCCCTGCTCAGCAAATTTTAATTGGACCTGGGCTCTGTTAGTTTCTGTCTATCTCTTCATTTACTTGAATGAATAAGGGCAGGTTTTTATTCTCTGTATCACTGAAGTGCTTTCAGAAAGCCCATTCCCCGTACCAGATCTGTGCGGTTTAATTTTTGTTCATGCATTTCAGTAGTTTTACGTGATCGGATTTGATTCGATTTGAGTAGCCCACAGTGATAAGAAGGCTTCTATGGCAGTGGGAGATACCTGTTACCGCTTGATCAGTGCATTTGTAACTGATATTGCTCATCTACTGTGAAGATGGGGAACAAATATGGTGAAAGATTTTTTCCTCTGCAAAACTTTAGGTGACCTCTCTCCATATATACTTAATACGATAAACATTATGACCTATTGGGAGTGTTTTTTGTTGATAATTTAGAAACTTGTAAATAAAAATGTAGTTTCTTCATTTTTTTCAATTAAAATTGAGAATTTTTATCGTACTTAGCAGTACTTTCATTGTAATATGGCAAGCTAGATGAGAGCATGCTAGGAGTCAGTGGTGATAGGACAGAAGAGAAGAAAGGACCAGGAAGATAGCTGGGGAGGCTAGGAATTGCTCATTAAGTATAAGACCTGGAAAGAGCTGGTTGAGAGACAGTAGTGATTCAAGAGTGGTCATGAAATCAGATGTGTTCCTTGCTTTCTGTACTGGCCAACATGCTTGTGTAGGTAATGAGGGCAGCCTAGACCATGCTTGGTTTGCTTTTCCTCCTCTTTTCTAAAAATTAGGAGAATACTTTTTTCACCTTTACAGACTAAGGGACAGGATGCTATGGCTGTGGGCTAGGTCCAGGCTATAATTGAAAAATAAATTCAAATGCCATCCTTTTCTCTCTGGAGGTGTATGTGAATTCCTTCCAACTGGAGACCTCAGAGAGGGAAGAAAGATCTGTAACTGAGGACCTTTGAGAAGGAAGTCTAGGAGTACATTCCCACCAGACATACTTCAAACAGGACTGAAAGTGTATTTAAACGTTGCTGTCTTTTAATATTTGTCTCTGGGCAAGGACACCTTTAGTGCATGTCCACATTGGTCTCCTTTTCTCACCTGCATTGGTATGTATGGTAGGTGTCCCCAGATTTTGCCTTTATTGCCAGTTTATAAGAAGTCTGTTTTCCAAGAGTAAGAATTTTGGAGTAGCAAAAAACAAGTGTTAGACTACCATTCTTTGTGAAGGTATAAAAGTCTTATCTCCATACTTCAATTAGTGTTCTCTGTTTTAATTTGCACTTATTTATGAATGAATAAGAAACATGAGCCTTAGTTATTTTCCTTCATGCCTTGAATTTTCTTTTTAACTCTAAATGACTATTTCATACTTTGCTCTGATAAGAATTTATTTAACACAGCCCACATTCCCCCCCTGTGAAAAGACTCGTGTTAACTGTCCAATGTAAAGTAGCAATGTTTCTTTTTAGATCTGTATTTTCTACTGTAAAGATTCTACATTTCATAAAATCTAGATTTATGATGCTGAATTAAATGTTTCAAGTACCTCCCTCTGGCCCTAGCTAACATGATAGCCAGTTGTAATAAACTTGATTGTGTTTGGGTGATCCAGGCATCTGACAGACTTCTTTACTAGACAGAAATTTTTCATCATCTGTTTTTCTTTTGTGATTTTTTTTCCATAGCTACTTATCAGGCTTCTAAGTGTAGAAGAAGTAACTGAAGTATCTCAGCACACAGTTTATAGTTGCAGTATAATTTTCATTATAATATGTACAAATCTTTTGATCGGTGATATGACCTCAATCTATAAGTTGTACTAAAATTAGGCAGGGAAAATGAAGGAATAAAGCTCAGAAAATGGTATTTTATTTGAATAACTGAAAAAATACTTTTTGAATGTAGCTTGAAATATAGAATGTAGAAGCAAATCATCATCTATTGTTCTTAGAAAACATAGTGATTATGTTGCATGAAAGTCATCATTCGAGAGCAGAGATGGAATTAAAAGTACTTCATACTAAAAAGGGAACATGAAAGAGAGCTGACCTGTTACTTTGTGTGATACTAGTTTGTCATGTTGCCTACTGGATTAAATCATCTGGATTTCGTTGAATCTATATGTAGTATTTATTTTTTAATTAATTTTTCCTCCGAGGGGTCAAACTTACAGGTTTCTTTTCATGGCCACATGTGCTGTATTTATAGAACCAAGAGCCAATACTGCAAATTACTAGAAATAATTGCATAATTTTGATAAATAAAAATTACCTGTTTGTATGTTTCTTTGTATATGAACAGTTGAACATAATCTGAAAGACAGGTTGCAGATATTTATCAGACAAACCTAGTTGAGATTTCTTAATTAAACCTGGGCTATTCAGAACAGTGGAACATAAGTTATGGCTGATATTACTGCATTTGCATTGATCAATAACTTGTTTCTGTTGAGATAAGACTGAATGGGCAGGTGTACCTGGAGTTCTTTCCAAACTATTACAAAAATAGGAAAAGTTAGGGCCTGCTGGAAGGCATGTGGGAACAAGAATGGTTATCTCAAGTATTTAGATTAATCAGGTAAGCCTTTAAAGCTATCCAATAAAAATTGCTACAGAGAAGATGGAAGTACCTTAAGAATATAGCACGAAAAAGCAAATAATATTTTATCAGTAGTCATTCATTGTAAAACAAGCTTTTGCATTAACCTCGGGAATTGCTGAAGAATTGTTGGAAAACCTAGCATGTTAAACAAAGGTGGTTGTTTTTTTTACCTTTGACAGAGGTATTTATTTTAAAGATGAATACAAATGTCAGTTAAGCAGGATAGGGCTATAAGTTTTCCATATGCAGGTTGGAAGGTACTGTGTTAGTATGGAATGGGTGACGGACAGCCTTCTCTTATTCACAGTTCTTTATTTCAGACCACCAGTTAGTAGGGCATTGCCACAGCCTGAGAAACTTCAAACAAATAATGTTGGGAAAAAAAAGAGACCTATAGAGGTAAGAAAAACACTGATCTCCACTTGCTCTTCCTCTCCTTTTAGGATGTTTTTTTTTTGTTGTTCCCCCCAGAAATTGACACATTTGTGGACACCCTAAATGATTGTTTCATTTTAAATGTATTAAAGATGGAAATATTGAATAGTGAGTAAATAGGCAGCAAAAAAAGTGGGAGAGAATTTTTTTTTTGTAGATCCAAAAAAAGCCTGATATTACATTTTCCTGCAAATGAAATGGAGCACAACTTAATTCTTAGTAACAAAAAAACTTTTAAATGCAGTGTGTAGAAAGCAGTATGTCCTGTTTAGATAATTGGATTGTTAATAGTTGTATGTATCACTAATAAAACTAAGCATATTTTACTGCATTTTTTTTTAAACTTTGTTTAAAATACATAATAGTTAACAGTTTTAAAAATAAAATAATTCTTAAAAATCTATTAATGATGCTAATGAAGCACTTGGTTTTGGTTTTTTCATTACATGGCCAAAGCAAGTAAATATACTCACTTTTGATTAAGCTGAAGTGGAAATTTCATCTAACCTTGAAAAATGTAGTTCTTCATATCAGCTGAAATATTGTCTATGATACGAAACAAAATGGTTGTAGCGTAATAAACAGCCTTTTGCCATCAGTGTGCTAGAAGTTTTAGGCTGTAATTCAGCTTTCTTAATTGCCAGCTGGTATTAAATTGTGTACCAATGTTTGTCATTCTTTGTTTCTTAGTATTTTCTGCATCAAAAGAGCTGTGTTCTTCTTGGCTTACTGTAATTTATTTATTTATATGGATGTGTATGAGTATTCCTTTCTGTGTATATATATGTGCGTGTGTGTATATATATGAATAAATGTTCTGCGGCATCCACCAAACAGAGATGATACAATGACATGACTGCGTACGGCAAGAATGAGCAGCAATGTAAGCTGACAGGGAAGGCAGGATCTCAGTTTCTGTTGGTTTGAGATACCACTAAACTCCTTTTCCTTTACTGCATAAGAACACATTAGAAAAATAAAATGCTGTAAAAGATTGTAAAGTTCATAATTGCTTTAATGTTTTCAGTATCTAATAGATGGAAATATCTTTTTTAGGACCTAATTTTGGAGCTGGTATTTGGGTACCGAGGCAAGGACTGCAGAAACAATGTGCACTATTTGAATGATGGTGCTGATGTAATATATCATACTGCGTCTATTGGGATCTTGTATAATGTGGCAACAGGTAGGAGAAAACCCACTCCTGAGGAAAAAGGTTTCTTCACACACATAGAGTTACAGTTTATGAAGTAACTGGTATGCTTTAAATCTTATAAAAGTGTGTGGGAAAATTATTATTTGTTGCTGAAAATTTGGTCTGTAGGGAAGATTCATAATAGTTGAATAAGAAAACTAAATATATTGAAATGTTTCTGGTGACTGAATTTTCACAGAAATAAATCTTTTATTATTTTGGTATTAGCTTTCTGAAATTTGCTTTTCAAAATGATCACAGAAACTTAGATAGCTGAACAGTGGGGTCATTGTAGTTGTTTAATGTTTTTTTTCTAAGACTAAGGTAGTTATTTTTTTATTTGGTTTAGTTTCAGTCCTCTGTGTCACATACATTAATTCCCAATAACCAATTTAAGTTTAGACAACTTAGACCTTTTAAAGAGTAACCCACTGCCATTTGTTTCTGTGATATTTAAGCAACTTGATGTAAAAAACTTGAGGGAGTAATTTGGAGTTATTTAATGCTGTGTGTTAAAATTGAGATAAAAAATTAGGAGTTACTGTTTTCTGATTTTAATCTCCAAAATGCAACACCAGCATAATGCTGTTTTCTAACAAATATTATAAAATTTTCAAACATTAAACATGTCTATGTGTGTATAAACATTTTAAATAAAGTTGGACTTTTTTTTTAGGCTCTCAGTCTTTTTACCAGGAACACAATGATGATATTTTGTGCCTCACTGTAAATCAGCACCCCAAGTTTACCAACATAGTGGCAACTGGCCAAGTAGGTATGTTTGTATTTTTGTAAAAAGAAATTAAAGTAAAAGCATGCAATTAGGGCCTTGTGAGTTCATGATAAATCACAAAAATAGTTGATTATGCTATCTCCGTTTGTATGAGTGTAACTCAGTTACCTGTCCTCTTTATATGTTTCTTTGGGTATAATGTAATAAAGTTGAACAAAAAACATTGACGCATGAAGGAAGATTAAGCTTATCTTTTGGAGCATTACAAAAAATTTTTTTTTAGAAATCTTAAGCCCCATGAAATTAGTCTGGTTTTATTTAACTATCAGCTTGTGTTAGGCTTTCCAAAGAATCATAGCCCTTCCAAAGAAGCTTAATTGAGCTATGTTTAATTTCTATATGGACTAAACCCAGAATTCTTAAAATAGATGTCACTTTATGTAGGTTTTATCTCATCAGGCAGATTTATAATACCTACTTGGTGTTTTGATAATACATAGTTACAATATTCTAGGCAGAACTAAAACCCTAATGGTGTTTACCTACAGATAAATTTAGATCTAGGGGGAAGATAAATATGTTTCATAGTAACACTAAAATTGATCTATGAACTAACCAGGTTTAAAAAAAAAAGAGAAAAAGAAAAAGAAGCCCTGTGCATCTGCATAGCTGAACTAATAGTGCTGTTTCTAAATTTTGCAGAGTAGTGTAATTTTTGTAGTCCTACAACCCAGCTGCAGTGTTCATACTTTCACTTGTTTCTCAGCAGATTCAAAATCACATTGTTTTCCTTAGTGCATAGAATAAAAAAGCAACCCTTAGTTTATTTTAGCCAGAATACCTGTGGGTTTTTTTCCCCTGTAGGTTTGTTTTAGATGTTTCATCTAACGTGGTCAGTTTGTCAATTTATTACCTGCTTCCCTCCGTCTTACGCATTTTTAGGTGGATGTCTCATTAAAATTGATTCCTTGATAGTAGTAACTGCCTAGCTAAGATAGCTTCATTTCTTGGTGAGTTTCTTGCCTCACATCAATTTTTAAATCATTAATGGAAATTATTTAAATGGAAAAAAATATCAGCAGATTTTTGCATGTGGTTTGATTGCAAAGAACATTTGCAGGAATTACAATTACTGTTATTGTCTTTAGGAATTTGCTTTTTCAGCGTATTTCTTAATCTGGCCCTGTTTGCTTTTCCATGTCATAGAATGTATGGGAAAAATGTAGGCATAATGTGAAAACTTGTTCTTTGCATGGATTTTCTTCAGTGTTCATCTTACCCAAGAAGAAACACAGGACCTTTAATGCTTTTTTATTTTATAATCATTTCTGTATCAACTAGCAGTAGAACAATTTCAACTGTTTTGCAATGTGGATTAAAGTATGCAAATCAGGAGCAGATGACTCTTAAAAATTAAACTATAAACCATACTATTTTTAAGGAGAGAATTAAATCTGAAAAATGAGCTGGAAGCAAAATAAAGAACACTTATTTTTAGATTCTGAACAGATGTTAAGGAGTACATACTCCATAAAGAACGTACTTTGCTGCTACTTTTCCTGCTGATCAGACTGGCGCAAACATAGCTTTACCATCTTGATTTAAGTCTTCAAAAGATTTACAGAAACATTGTTAAATGCATTTTTAAACTGTAATGCTGTTACGTGGAGTCTCGGTAATATTTCCCAGTACCTGAACCTTTATAATCCTGATTTCTTAATGCTCCTATAGAAGAACATTGGGTGTATTTGCCAGTTGTCAAGATCAGACTGAAACATTACTTCTGAGCAGAATAGCATTCAGCATTTTTTTTTTCCACTTAATTTGTTAGGTATCAGTAACATGTAAACTCTGTTTCTTTAGTTTGGCAAAGAGAGACCTAACATAGACCAAAACGAGATTTGTTGTAACTCAAAATGGAAATCAAAATATATTTATTCTATGAATTTTTACTTCTGATGTGACCACCTTTTATCAGTAATTGTTCATCTTTAACACTAAAAGCAGTGTTGGTGCTGCTGCAATGCAAAGAGATGACATCAAGGTGTGTGTTAAGAAATTACACTAAATGTGGCATATATTTCTTTAGCACTTATCATATTTCTGGTCTAATTATTTTTCTGCTGCTTTTCCATTACAGGAGACTCAGCAGATATGTCAGGTAAGGGAAACAAAATTTTAACATCTTCAGGTGTAGTTAGCCTACCTAGTAGCCATCTATAGCTTTATAGAGCAATAAGTGACATGAATTCATTTTTAGTTTATTAAACCCTCTATCAATCATATTACTGTCAGCACTGAATATAAACCAAAACAGCTCAGCAAATTTTAAATATAGAAACAACTAAAATGTTAGAACACTCTTAAAAACTACTTTTGCTGTGACATGTTCCCTTCTTGCCCAGTGATTAGTGAGTTCTAATACATACTGCTACTGTAGCATTCCTATGTATGCTTGCAGGTTTTACAGACATGTTGGGGCTGACAATTAACACTTGTTTTAGGCACTCAATTGAGTATAATTTTAAATATGCATTTCTAAAGTAAATTCCATTGAGGAGGCCTAGGTGACTGAGTGAAAAAACCAATCACCTTTCACATTTATGTATGATTGTCATGCAGTTATTACCACTGATCCAAAATGCTTGTTATGATGTCAGTTTAATTTTTTCTGTATCATTTTGGGTCTTTGACAGTTTGACAGTCTCGACTGAGCTATTTTTTATTAATATGTTGTTTTCTCAACTCTAATCTTAAAAATTCATCACCATCGTGTGTGAGTGAGCTCCTTGTTGAGCAGCCATAATTGTCTTGTGACACATCTTCAGAGATGCATAAATGTGTGTTCATGTGTACCTAGAAAGTATATTAATCTTCATGTGGATTTAAAGCTTGTTCTGTGTATAACAAATGTACAATGGCATTTTTAATGTGTGTTGCCTTCTTTTAAATATGCCAAATTGTGCTTGCTCTAAGGATGGGAGGAAGAATATAGGTACCTTTTCCCACACTTCTAAACTGTATAAAAGCAGCAGTGATGATATGGTTGTTTATATGAAAGAACATCTCTAGTCCTGCATATACTGCCTGGAGACTTTCCCTCTCTCACTTGCCTTCTTCCTACTGCAACTTTAGTTTGAGCTTGTGTATATTACTTAATTCTGTTGTCACCGCCTGAAACCAGCACACTGATTTTTTGTTTTGTTGTGGGACCATTAGTCTGGAATCCAAGCTGCTGACTACCTTCATTAGAAAGTGGCATAGTTTGTTAAATTTATCGATGGCTGTTTGGCACCTTTCTTACCAACAACTTTTGCTTTTCTAGTTCCAATTTTCTGTTGTCTACAGTGATGCAGGAGTTCTTGAAGAAGTAATATTTGTAATAGGCTAGAATGGCAAATTAAGTTTCATAATGACTTGGTATAGATTTGCTTCTTCTTACTGAAGATATTTTTTGTCCTGCCAGCCCATGGTAGCTTTATGTAACTTCTCCCAGAAGGAGATCACACCTTACAAAATATTTCTTGTGAGAGCAGATGTTGAGCCGCTGGAGTGTTCCACAAGCAGGACGCAATGTCAGGACAGAGACTTTCAGAAGAACACCATCAAGTAGGAGGACTCAAGAGTCCATGTTCTCTGTCCTGCAAATCTTGCTCTGAAAGATTTTGTCAGTTCTTATTCATGAAATCTAGCTGAAAGCTTCTGCCTGCCACACAAAAGGAAAATTTTGGTCAAGTTTATAGGGGAGGTGCACAGGTCAAGGACAATACAGAGTTTTACCAAGGGGAGTGCTGAAGAGGAAAGAACAGCTCAGAGCCATAATAAAGCTTTCCCTTCCCTCAACTTTCAATAAGGACACCAAGGAGTTTGCTGAAAATTTTGAGACATGACAGTTGTTGCCACCCCCTGCCCTTTCTGTTTTAATGGCATGTCTATTCCATGCTATGGTACCTCTCAAAAGGTGGTGGTAACAGCATGGTGGTGCCATGAGGGGAAATTCCAGTGGAAAACCAAATAAATTAGGAAGATTGTTCTAAAGACTGTTTTGGAACAGCTGTGGAATTGTGCTCAAAACCTTAGTTTCATGTAGATAAAATTTTACGTAGGTCCCTGTGCCCACTGTTTCCCATCACATGTGTGCCTTTGAGGGACTAAATTTTAGCTGATTAGAAACACAAAGCATGGAGCTGAAATAGAATTTAGTTTATGTAAATCTGGGTCTATGACATTAACCAGTAACCTCCAGACTCTGCAGTCAGATTTACTGGAGATCAATTTGAGAGAGCGTCTCTGGAAACGCCCTAGATGCTATTCAGAGATTGCAAACTATACATGAATTTTAGAATCTTTGGAGAAGGCATTGCATTTGGAAAAAACCCAGCTGTCATCATAATAGAAATAATCACATACATTAGTAGCATGGAAAGACAGTTCTTGCTGCAAAGAGCTTGCAGACTAAACAATGCAAACTAAATTAAATACCCTAGTTCTTCTACATCAGTAAGCAAGCTGATTATTCAGCTGATGTTCTCCTAAGAGAGCATGCATTTCAGACAGATGGCCATTTTGTAGAAAAGGAGGTTTTGGCCTTGCACTGTAAACTAATTTCCCTGTAGCTATCAGTTGTCCAAAAGCCCCATGTAAAAATGACATTCTTGACGATCTCCTCAATATTTAAGAAGGTGTTTGAGTTAGCATGCTGAGCTAAGTTTTACTAGGAGAAAAAAAGTCAGCTTGCTTTCAGAGCTTCTGCTGTGCTTCAGAAGTCCAGTAACAGGATAAGCAAAGTTTTCATCTCCAGTAGTGTGATGAGGCCACCTTCTTCGTCCTACTTAATGAGCCTGTTTGCTGTAAATTGGTTTCCAAAGAGAGGCCAAAATCTCCTTTCTTTTCTTTTTTTTTTTCCTAATTCTGTCTGACCAGAACAATTTTATGTCTTATTAAAAAATATTAACTGCGTCAATAAACAAATCATTGGACATTTTCAAAACATATACTAATTACGTGGTTTTATATTTGTGTAGCTACAGCTCCTTCTATTCACGTGTGGGATGCAATGAACAAGCAGACGCTGTCGGTGCTGCGGTGCTACCATTCAAAGGGCGTTTGCTCAGTCAGTTTCAGTGCCACTGGCAAACTGCTGCTCTCTGTAGGGCTGGATCCTGAACACACCATTACCATTTGGAAGTGGCAGGAAGGTAGGAAAGTGATTGTTTTTGTAGAATGTGTTTATATTGTTAGAGGTATGTTGGCTTCAGTCAAGAGCAATTGTAACATAAATATATCAGCAGATCAAAAATTATTACGATAAATGCTGTGCACTATGCACTGTACAAGAAGAGGTAAAATAACTGTACTTACCCATTCTAGGAGCAGGTAAATATATCTCCTTTGGAACTGTTGTGTAAAGATCAAGATAGTTGATCAAGATAGTTCACTGACTTCCAGTTAGAATAATTAAAGAAAATTGTAGTCTTCATTCTTTTTACTTTTTTTTTTTAATTTCAATCATTTCTTTGCTGCTTGATAAAAACTCTTTGTAAAATGTTTTTTGCTCCCAGAAGAAATTTTCTCTTCTTCTCTGTCCTTATTCTTCTCTAGAGTCTGATTACTGACTAGGTTGTTGTACTCCTAAAATTATCCCCCAAAAATTGCAAATTGAAAAAATGTGATGACAGTATAGCTCCTCTATGAGGCTATATATGGGTGTTTTAAGCTATACTACAGTTTTTCAGACTGGCTTTGATCTGAGTTCAAGATTTAGGCTAAAACGATTTGGTCAGCTCCCTTCCTCATCTCCCTTCCTCATCTCCTTTCTGTCTGGCAAAGCCATGCACAGAATATGAAACTGATTCTTTAGTTTTAGTGGTTTATATCTTATTTATTTCTTATTTTTTATTTATTTAGTGGGTTATTTTATTAATTTTATCTGCTTGAGGGTAGGAAGACTCTGCAGAGAGATCTGGATAGGCTGGATCAATGGGCTGAGGTCAATTGTATGAGGTTTAACAAGGCCAAGCGCCAGGTCCTGCACTTTGGAAACAACAACCCCATGCAACGCTACAGGCTTGGGGAGGAGTGGCTGGAAAAGCCTGGCAGAAAAGGACCTGGGGGTGCTGATTGACAGCTGGCTGAATATGAGCTGGCAGTGTGCCCAGGTGGCCAAGGAGGCCAACAGCGTCCTGGCCAGTGTCAGAAACAGTGTGGCCAGCAGGAGTAGGGAAGTGATAGTGCCCCTGTACTCGGCACTGGTGAGGCCGCACCTTGAATCCTGTGTTCAGTTTTGGGCCCCTCACTACAAGAAGGATGCTGAGGTGCTGGAGTGTGTCCAGAGAAGGGCAATGAAGCTGGTGAGGAGCGGCTGAGGGAGCTGGGGTTGTTCAGTCTGGAGAAGAGGAGGCTGAGGGGAGACCTCATCGCTCTCTACAACTACCTGAAAGGGGGTTGTGGTGAGGTGGGTGTTGGTCTCTTCTCCCAAGTAACTAGTGATAGAACGGGAGGAAATGTCCTCAGGTTGCACCAGGGAAGGTTTAGACTAGATCTCAGGAAAAATTTCTTTACTGAGAGAGTGGTCAAGCATTGCAACAGGATGCCCAGGGAGGTGGTGGAGTCATCAGTACTGGAAGTGTTTAAAAAAACATGTAGACGTGGTGCTTTGGGACATGGTTTAGTGGGCATGGTGGTGTTGGGTTGATGGTTGGACTCGATGATCTTAAAGGTCTTTTCCAACCTTAATGATTCTGTGGTTTCCTCTCCCTTTGAAGATTTCCATTGATCAACATCTCTCAGAATTTTAAATATCAGCTATCAGGTTAATAAAGAGTGATCTTTCACAGCTTGTCTGCTAGATCTTGTGGAGCTGGATGCAGTGTCAAATGTGTATTTATACAATCTTAGGTAGTATGAAGCAAGTGTGTTAAAAGCTCATGCAGCAATTCACTGCCATTTCAGTCAGAATGTGCCTGTGCTCATTCTTAAGAGTTGATACAGATTCAACATGGCAGCTAAGGATCCAGATCGAGGAATCTTCATATGGCTCAAAGTGTCTGACTTTAACACCTCTGAAGAGACTGGAAAAGCATTACTTTTGAATCTAAGACAGTACGTAACAAAGTCAGTTTCTGTGTTTTCTGCAGAAAGAAAGAAAACTTTGGACGAAGTTTGCAGAGAAGTCATACATTAGTCTCTTGTAATTTGCCCAGAGTTTGGGATTTTCAGAGGAGTCCTAGGAATTTAAGAAGAGATGGACATTTACTTGGATCTGAGCTCCTAACCCTTTTATACACCTGAGGAAATTGAAAATTATAAGTAGGTGGCACCTTCATTAGGTGCTACACTTCACTAGGTCTTATTAAATAGGTTTTGGGTGCAGGTGGGATTTTTTTTTTTTTGCATCTTACTTTAGTTTTAAGTTAGGAGCAGTTTGAGCTTTTTTTTACGACCTGTGTGGTTTTGGATAACTCATCATTCTCCATAATTTTTATATTTTTTTTAACTGTAAATGTATATTTTTCTCAGCAAATTCAAAATGTCCATTTTCTTTCTGCCAGGTGCCAAAATTGCCAGCAGAGCTGGTCATAACCAGCGTATATTTGTAGCAGAATTCAGACCAGATTCAGATACCCAGTTTGTTTCTGTGGGAGTAAAACATGTAAGGTTCTGGACACTGGCTGGAAGAGCTCTTCTGAGTAAAAAAGGGCTGCTGAGCTCCATAGAAGATGCCCGAATGCAAACGATGCTATCTGTAGCTTTTGGAGCGGTACGTACCTTAACAAACTATTCTAAAATGTATACAAAGAAAAATTTTTTTTACTCTTCTGCCTTTACTCAGTTCAATGAGACTTTTCTAACTTGCTAATAAATATGTCAGTTGTTTTATTAAACTCTGTTTAGTGTTTCTAATTCTTGCCTGCTAGTTAGAACTAATAGCAGCTTTCCTTAGAACAGAAAATAAAAAAATTCTGGATTTGTATATTTTCAAAAGAAACAAACATAGGTGCTTTGGATTGGTAATATGCTGCTTGGTATTTCATCCAGGTAAAACAAAGCTGACTCTAGATTGCAGAAACCAAACAGTAGAAATGAGGCTAATTTTGTGCCCACCTTGGGGTGATTGTATTGTAGTCCATATGCATTACTACTCATGGGTGATCTGAGAGCAGCATTGTCCTGGGGCATTCGTTAATGTCTTTGACTGTTAGATGACCACAGTAGGATTTTGTTTTGCTGTGGGGTTTTTTGACAAATGCGGGCCTTGTTGCTAAGTTCCACGCGTTTGCCATTTCAGGAGTTGCTCTGCATGAGCAGCACTCATCTCTTCAGCTGGGCAGATAGCCATAGATTCCTTCTGTGAAGTGGTGCTTCTCTTTCATTGTGTGCATTACTGTTCTGCTTGCTGACCTGCCTGTTGTGTCCAGATTGAATTTACACTATCGATTTTGATTTTTGAAACTGTAACTGGCCTGTGGTTTCATTTTTCATGAGACTATCTCTTTTCCAGAGTGGTGTCTCTCAGGTACCTCTGATTTAAGAGAGAGGCCTTCAAAGCAGTAAGATGTCTTCCAAAAGATAACTGTTAAGAGATGCACAGCCCAGGCATTAGTTTGGGGCTTGGAAAACTTCTCTGAACTTTCTTATGGAGGTGCAGGTTCTTAGCATGAAAATCAGGCTGTATGCAGAATGTCCTGGAGTATGGTATGAGGTTGTTTGAGGATGCAAAGCTTGCAGGGGTTTTATAAAAAACTGTGCAAACTGACTAAATCCAAACCTCGTGTGTTCTGCATACTTCCTGTAGGGAGTAGTTCTGGGAGTGCTTTTCTTCCTTGATTTTGTCTCAGAAGGAGCTAGTTTAGGTCCTCCTAAGGTGGGGTTGGAAAAAGCCCAACAGTTATGCTGTGAGGATGATCAGAGGATCTGCTCCCACATTCATTTCCAGTCCTCTTTTATTTACTCATTTATTAGAGCACTCCTCCCCACCACCCCCCCACTGCCCCCTTAAAAAAAGGGTGCAGAACATCAACCAACCTCAGTCAAGGAAAGCATTCTTGCCAAATCTATACATGCCTCCTGGTACTCTTAAAATACTACACATGATACTGAATTTGAGGATTGTTCACGTAAGTTACTAAAACAGTTTTGCTCAATAACCAGTTCCTGTTGGTTTTAAATGTATCCTAATAAATTGACTTTACATTTCAGAGGCCATTAAATTTATTTTTATTGCCTTTCAAAAAGAGGAAGCAGAAGTAAAGAACAGGCAGCTTTTAGTTCTGAGTTGTCAGACTGTTTTCTTCATAAACTAATGGTTACTGTAATCCAGTGAGTACCTTCACCTAACAACAAAAATGAGTGCAAGCATAACGTACATAGCAAGGGGGTGGGAACTGGCTGTTTGTGTGAAATGTCAAAACTGTTCTTCGTTTTCTACTTTTTTTACCACAGTTTGCACACCTGATAGGCTGAAAACACAGATAACCCTATGGCTGAAGCTTAAGTCATTGCATTTCTTCTTGCAGTGCAGCGCTTATTAGCTACAAGAAAGCATGTTTCAGAATTCAAGAAAGAATATAATAGCTCATTGTTTTGTCCCTCCAGGTTTTTATTACCCCTTCCACAATTTGCGCTTCTACAGCAGCAAATAAAAGCAATCTAGCCTAAAAGCAAATGGTGATGATCTTTATTTCTGAATGTTTTTCTTCCTGCCTTACTCGGAAACAGATGATGAGTATATTTTTCCCCTTTTCAGAATAACTTGACATTTACAGGTACTATTAGTGGAGATGTTTGTGTTTGGAAAGATCATGTGTTGATACGAATTGTGGCCAAAGCTCACAATGGACCTGTTTTCACAATGTATACCACATTAAGAGATGGTTTGATCGTTACAGGAGGCAAAGAAAGGCCGTGAGTCGTCTTTTTTTCTTTTTCTGCACAAACATGTATTATTTTGAAATGGTTTGGATTCATCCCATCTAACACTAGGCAACTAAGACATCAAAGCTAGGAGGGTAGTCACTTTTGAATCCCTGAATAGGTGATAGGAAAAAAAGTATCCACCACCTCCAAAGTGGTGGTTAAGCCTACATGAGCTACCTATTTTTTTTCAATTGATTATAAGAGAAAGATTAGAGTGGCAAGGATCCTGACCTGGGTGACTTGCTTAAGTACCTGAAGTCAAGGGGGATGAATCGGAATCCAAATGCTATACAAGTAGTTCTTCATAATTTCAACTTCTAAACAGTCATCTTTCCAAAGCACATGTGCAAGCTTCTTCAGGCATTTTATGATGACTTTACATTATTTTGGTTTAAAATAATAGGCAAGTGTAAAATAAATTATGTGAATGGATTATCAATTATATTGCATTATCAATTATACTGCATTACATCAGTCAGGTAATGCTTCTCCAAGTACAAATATGTGAATTATCAAAGAGATGATACAGTTCTCCCTCCTTAAGCTGAAAAGGGCTGAACTATTATAATCAAAAGTAGCCTTGAAATCACCTTATCATTTTACTAGATGGTTCAATGGTATTTATCACAACAAAACTATTTTTGAGAGAAGGCAAAAACATTGAGTTTGAAATATAGCTTTAAGCATTAAAATGTTAGCTAGTCCTTCATGGGTTACTTCTTTTTCTGAAGTTGAACTGAGGTTGTTAATCCAAGTAATTTGCACAACTGTGATTAAATAAATAATAAATATTATAGCAGCATAATGCACAGCTTCTTTTAAAGGAAGAATCTTTTTAGTTATGATGGCAAAGGCAAACTGTCTTCTCTCAAATCTAAGGTACAGCAAGATCCTTTGTTTCTGGGGTGGTAAGCAAAATATCTCTTCAAGCACTCTGGTATTTTCTAGTGCCTTGCTAATGAAAAAAGAAAAAGAAATGTTTCAGCTCTAATACAGTCCATCTAATGGCATGTGTCCCATTTTGAAGGACACAGGCCACTTACTACCTTTTCCTTAAATAGTCCTTGAGGATCCTGGCTGACATTCAGACACAGCTGAAAACTTATTTATTTCTGTGCTTGAAATACTTTTCTTCTAGTATTTATAAAACATCACCATGATTTTATTTGGAGAATGTTCTACCACTTAGCACCAAAGTCTCTTAATAATTACTATTTGACCTGAAAGAAACAGTAATGAGTAACAGTAAGAAACAATAATTCATCTCCTGTGGGAAAACAGAGTATTGAAAGTATACAAAATGAATTCTACATTTAGGAAAATTGCATGTTTGCTTCTGCCTTGGCATTCTTAATTGCAGTTCATCATCCTCTTTTGATAAAATCTTTTTGCTGAGTATGATGACCAATCATGTGTCAAAACAGTACTATTGGGAAGCAAAGAATATTGCATTCTAAGGACTAGCAATTTATAATTCATTACAGTTCTTTTACTAATAATAGTACAAAAAGAGTAATTGTGATTGAATTTTCTGGAGTTCTTTGCCAGGGTTCATTCAGTAGTCAAAGTTGTAACATTGGCAGCTCAATATTGTGGATCATTATATTTTCTTTTCTGTTGGGGGACATTCTTTTCTTTTTGAAGACAGATAAAACTTATGTCCGAGCTCAACTGGAAATGCCAGATTTATAACTGTTTCATTAAAACTTATCTCCTTTCTAGAAACTTTTCCTATTTTAATGTGTTCTTATGAAAGTTGAGGGGGAAACACTCTAGTGCTTTCATGATTAATACTCATTAGTTGGGTATCTTGTGCAATTAATGTTGTGTGATTTTTCTCCTGTATCTTTGTCATTATTTCACAGCGGTGAAAACAGTGACATTTTCCCAAAAATGAAGATCTTTTGTCATTTCTTTCACAGTAGTAAAATACCAGATCTTTCCTGTTTCGCTGAACTATATTTTGATAATCACTGCCTATCTTAATAATAAAATGGCAGTTTGTTCACACACTTAACTGTTCCTTTGACTAGACAAATTCCCTAAGAGCTACTAATTCAGACGAAGCTTAGCAGTGACCGTCTTTCAACTTGTTCCGTAAAGTAGTACAGCAAGGACTTTGAATTGGTATTCCTTGCTTAGCTAGGAGGCTCAGCATATTAACATCACCTGCTCAGTAAAAACAAATGGAATCTTTAATGATTTAAAACATACTAAAATGCCTCATTCACAATGCGTTACATTAAATAATATAGTTCTTTCATATATTGTCTTTTTTGTGCCAGCCATAATACTCATGGTTGTTCCCGATTTCTTCATAGCTCAAAGGAAGGAGGAGCAGTTAAGCTATGGGATCAAGAGCTGAAACGATGTCGTGCCTTCAGGCTAGAGACAGGACAAATGACGGACTGTGTTCGCTCTGTTTGTAGAGGCAAGGTAAAGAAAGCATCATGTCTTTAAAATAAAGCTTGTAATTTGTGGATTGATCTATAGCATTACATTTATAATAAATTGCTTCCTCCTTCTCTTGTAGTTACTATTTGAAATTAAAGGTTGAGCTACAAGGTGTCTACAACTGATGTTACAGCAGCAAAAAAAACCAGCTTTGGGAGATCTTAGTCTTAGCTAGGATAATATTCTGTACATATTTTTATTAAAGACCAACCAAGGATTTCTCTTCTATTTTCTTTTCACACTTCAAATATCTGACTTACAAACAATAACTCAACTAGCATCATGATTTATATACAGCTTTGTACTGTAATATATCATAGATGAGTTTGAAAAATAAATTATCTGATTATTTGATTACTTGATTTCAACAAGCCTTCTTGACAGACTGTAGCTTTGGATTATATCTTTATCACTGTTCATCTCGAGCAGTTAATGTATTATATCAGAGATAATTCTTTTGCTGTTGTTCAAGGGGAAAATTCTTGTTGGGACAAGAAATGCCGAAATAATCGAAGTTGGAGAGAAGAATGCTGCATGTAACATTCTAATTAATGGTCATATGGATGGACCAATTTGGGGCCTAGCAACACATCCTTCCAGAGATTTTTTCCTTTCTGCTGCAGAAGATGGCACAGTAAGACTCTGGGATATTGCTGAAAAGGTAGGTGTTGGAGAATAGTTGTTGTTTAGGGGGGAAGAAAAAAATCCTAGTCTTGTGGTGGTGTTGAGGACTTGAAACATGTTTTTTTAATGTCTTCTGAGAATAATCCATCTGACAGTGGCAAACTGTTAGCATAAGGTACTTTTGAAATATGAACAAATAGAAACTTTTTCTCTTCTGGGTTTTTATTTCTTCACAGAAGATGCTGAACAAAGTCAGCTTAGGACACGCAGCTCGTACTGTTTGTTACAGCCCAGAAGGTGATATGGTAGCTATTGGCATGAAAAATGGAGAATTTATTATTTTGCTTGTGACCTCTCTAAAAATTTGGGGGAAAAAAAGGGACAGAAGATCAGCAATTCAAGATATCAGGTCAGAAAATATATGCCTTTGTCTATTGTAGCATTCTAAAAATCTGTATTACTTTCATTTTTAAAAATACAATGTTATGTTCTGAGGAGCATTGCAATGATATTTCAGAGAGCTGGAATCAATGAGTGAATTGTGGAGTTCGTGTGATTACTCTGATACCAGGAATAAAAAGGAAGGAGGTGGTACCTGAAGATAAGAAATAGCAATCAGTCAAAAAACAGGCACTACCATAGGAGGAGTGTCAGATGATATTGCCAAGGATTAGTTAAAATGAAGGGTGAATGGGGAACTAAATAGACAATAGGAAGAGACCACCATCCTAATCAGGGGGCAGGTGAAAAGGAGCAGGGTGAGATGGTGTGTAGGAGGTAAAGTGAGATCAGAAGTTTACAGATGAAGACTGGATTGCGAAAGACAATGGAAATGCCTGCCTGCCAGTTTGCTCTTTGTTGTGTTTAGTTAGAAAGGAGTTAGCAGAAGTAAAATTTTTCTTCAGTTTCCTGAGTGGAGGACAAGATTGTTCCTTCCATAAAATAAATTGTTCGTGATCAGCTAAGGGAAGCTTCTGGAGAGCAAAGCGGGATAAGTGGAGAAATCTGAGCAAGCGGGGACCTTGCTGTGCAGGAAGGCAGGAGAGCTGTGCTAGGAATTAGGGGATTGCTGGAATCAGAAAGCTGTCCCAAGCTATGTCTCGGAGAGAATAGAAATAAACTACCCTAGTAACACAAAAGGGGCTTTAAGGAATTTGTTCAACTCTGGAAGATACTGAGTTTCAAGACTAGAAAGGAAAACTGAAGGAAAGAAACCACTGTGTAAAGATACATTGGGTAGATGAAAGGTTTGATTTCACACCTTTCTGTACAATACATTTAATCTAAGAAGGACTGGCTTTTCTTCATTTACAGAATTTCATTTTTTTAATTTGTAGCCTTGTATGTTTAGTGTTAGAGAGTCAAAGTCATAGGGGGCATATCACAAAGTTGGTAGACCATTGCGATGGTAATTAGATCAGATCATGAACAGAATTATTCTGGAGATGTTCCCAGTTCATTTGTATGTGACAGCTGTACCAAAATTATCGCCACCTTCTACTGCATATATGTTCCCTGAAAATTTTGTTTCAAAAGTTATTTTGCATAGCAGACAAAATACTCTGTCTCCCTCTTTAGGTCTGCATAGGAGATACTTGAAATGCAAATTTAACTCGTGCTTATTAGAGTCTGTTCTAAGTGCCAACCTGTGTTCATAAACCCTTTTATCTGTTCAGGTTTAGCCCAGATTCTCGTTACTTAGCAGTTGGTTCCAGTGAGAATGCAGTGGATTTTTATGATCTGACGTTGGGTCCCACGCTAAATCGAGTCAGCTATTGCAAAGATATCCCAAGTTTTGTGATCCAGATGGACTTCTCTGCAGATAGCTCTTATCTCCAGGTATCAGTCATTAATGGTTCAAGATACTGAATGGAAAACATACTCATGACAGATACTCTGCAAGTATTCTCCTTTGACAACTGCTAAATTTTGTAATGAAATGTTGGAGTAGTAGGTTACTGTCACTAACTAGACTGTTACTTTGTTGTAGTGATAACTGGCTGACAAACATAGTTATACTGTGTATTAAATACACAAAATAAGCGTAGAAGGGAGAAGCAAATTTCAAAATCACTGTAATGTGTCTCACTGCCTTTTTACCTCTGTGATGCTGATGGGCTATCTTAAAAGAGGAAGGAGTACAGTCTATCATTCTGTAAGCCCCAGAGACCTGTGAATTCTTCATGTCCCTGACCGGAATGGTAGCATTACACATCATTTCAGTGCTAGCATCTGTGGAGCAGCACCAAAATCATGGTGTTACAGCTCCCAGCCATGGGGCTCAAAGTCATTCTTAAAATCAAAATAAAGTGGGCATACTTTGATTTCTATCTTTTGTTCACATCTGAGGTGAGGAATAAGCTTCTCTCACTCTCAAATCAACATCTACAGGCTGAGCAGAATACCTCTGTGTCAGTTTTAAAGATATGAGTTTATTTTGCCTTATTTATAGATACATATACATACTAACACATGCAATATATAGAGACACTTAATATGTACAGAATGTGAGATGTTTAAATTATTTTTTATTAATTAAACATTTTTAAATTTAAGACTTGTTATGCTTTCTCACTGTTGCTTTATGCTGGTGTAGATTTTTGAGAGTTTTCAACTCACTGAGCAAGTTTTATTAATAGCTAATTAATAAATATTAGCTAATTAATAGCTAAGTTGCTTACAGAGTAAAATATAACTGTCAAGAAAATGCTTTAGAAGTCTCCATCTTTTCAAACAAGTTCATGTATTCTAAATTCTCTGTGGTTATCTCAAAGGTCTCTACTGGGTCTTACAAAAGGCAAGTTTATGAAGTGCCTTCAGGAAAACAGCTTGTGGACCAGGCTGTGATTGACAGAATAACATGGGCTACTTGGACAAGGTAAATGATTCACACATTTACACCTGCTAAAACACTTGTAACTTCAGGAGAAGCACCTACTGTTTAAAAGCATATTTCATCCCTTCATTCAGTCAGATATTTTCTTTAACGCATCCAACAACAGATCAGGTAAGTACAGCACAGAAAAAGACAGTACATAGCAGATTCCCTCAGTAGAACATGAGCTGTTCAACTGGTGAGGACATCCGATAAAAAATGCTCTCTCTAATGTGTGCCTTTCGATTCGCTGTGTGTCTCTAGCTTCCTTTGATACATCTGTAGCAGCCTCAGTAGTTTTTCATTGCACTGTGCAAATTACCTGCAATACTGCACTACTTACTTCAAAATAGAGTACAGGGAAAATCAAAACATATCAAAACATGAAAAGAGTACAAGAGCACATTAAAGTTGTCATATTTCGTTCAAAATAGACTTAGAAATTGCATGAAGAATGATGCCATATTTTATTTTTATTTCACATTTAAATAATTTATTTTATATTCTATGCAAATCTGATTTCCTGTTCCTTATTTCAGGCTCCTTTGCCTGCTTTCAATTATTGACCCCTGATTAGCACCCTCAGACAAAAATTGAGAATAAATACTTGAAAATTTTCCACATACGAATCACTTTAAACAATAATAATCCTGGCTATTTGCTGCCAGACATGACTAAAACTACAAGCTTCTCAGAGGGTTCTGAAAAACTCATTTTGCTAGCTTTCTGTTTTCTGTTTGGGTTATCCATTTTTGTCACCTCTTTGATATGAAAACAAGAAACTTGTGTTTTCTGACCCAATTCAGTATGTCTGAAGTAAGTAATTCCTTTTTGAATGTAGTGTACTGTGCGCTGATCTGGGGGGACAGAATCACAGAAAAATACCCAGGTCATTCCCCTATTAACAAAAGATAAAGCGCTTGTTTCTATGCATTCTTGGAAGGATACATGGATGTTGTAAGCAGAGATGAGCGGAAACCAAATTTCACAAGGCTTTGCAAAGAAAATTTTCTATAAATATCTGTTTTGGAATCTTAAGATAATGATATGTTTTCAGTTTAGGACAATTTCTCTCTCTCTGTCTATGATTATAATGAATCTTCATGGGACTCAAGGAAACTTTTCCTCTAATTGATATGAAAATGTTAAGAGAATCAACAAAACATATGCGTAGTGAGAATATACATATTTTGATTTTCCAAAAGCTGAAGCTTATTCATCTAATGCTTATGCTATGACATTCTACTTTTAATTGTCCTTTCTTTACTCATTTTTTTGGCAAATGCCTCATTGGACAATATTAGTACTATTGATTTCACCTCTGCTTTTTAGTGTTGTCATGGGCCATGTTACTTTGGGAATTATATCACTGAATCGGTTTCAGAAGCAATTATGGAATGATATAAAAATTAATTACAGAGTAAAACTGATACGAGATGTGTATGTGTAAGAATAAAATGTAAAAATTAAATTTTTATGAAGCCAGTTACAATATGAGAACTGCTTACTTTTTCCTTACTCTGTTGTTTTTTTTTTTTACTGTAGTTTTCAAAAGAATCTCTTGCTCTTCTGTTTCAGTGTTCTAGGGGATGAAGTAATTGGAATCTGGTCCAGGCATGCTGAAAAAGCTGATGTAAACTGTGCCTGTGTCTCTCACTCGGGAATCAATCTTGTAACAGGCGATGATTTTGGCATGGTCAAACTGTTTGACTTTCCATGTCCTGAAAAATTTGTAAGAACTTGTTTTTGCATCTTCACAAGAAATACTGTTGATATTATGGTCTCGTATTTTTTCTCTAGAAGATGTATGATGGAGATATTTCCTTCTCTAAATTTGTAGCTTTTTAATGCATCTATGTAACTTTAGCTCTATAATCTCATAAGCATGCTTCACCTCAAAGTTTTCCTACCATTTTGCACAATAGCTCTTGCTCTTGTAGATCGTTATATTGTCTGCCAGTCTGCATTAGCATAGTGCCTTCACACTGAAAATTTCAAAGGTCATAGTTTTATTTATCCACATCTCCAGTCTCCGTTTGGCAGATGAGGAAGACAGCTGGTCATTTTAGTCCCATCTCTGTATTTCCATGGATGAAGAGTTTACAGGTTTTTCGCTAACACTAGCACTGTTAATTTTCAGGATTTGAGACTGCATAGCGTAAACTGCTTACACACCTATAGTGAAAATGATTTTTTCAATATTAAGAATTTTGCACAAAATTCAGAGGTTAATCATGTGACCAGATAGATTTTTTTTTTTTGTGTGTGTGTGTGTGTTAACTTGAGCATTGTTCCAAATTTGCAAGTGCTGTCTCATTTGGTGGCAATTTAATCTGTGTTGCAGCTCACTAGCAGTTCTCCTTCAGGAGATCTTTCACATTTGAAAACCCATATAACATTCTGAGTGATAATAAGTGATGCAATAAAAAGGTAGATAAAAACATGTGCCTTGTTTGATTTGGGAGGACACTGAGTATTTAGACTCTCATTTTATTGGGTTTGTTTGTTTGTTTGTTTTTTCCAGGCAAAACACAAACGGTTTTTAGGTCACTCTGCCCACTTAACTAATATTCGATTTACAAGTGGAGATAGATACGTGGTCAGTGCTGGAGGGGATGACTGCAGGTATGTATCCTTTCCACTGTTGTTAAAAGTACACAGTAGTGTACATGGACAGTTAGTAGACAGTATAAAGCTCAAGTTCAGGTCTTGCTCTTTTTATCTGTGTGCTTGTTTTTCTGTTTGTATATAAAGAAACAGATATTTGTAATAAAATAAATAGCCCAGATGTTAATATGAACAGTTAAGATTTAAGAAATTAAAATATGTTTACATCTGTATTCAGAGCATCATACTTTTACCTGAAATTTTTCTTTTGACTATATTAGCCATTTCTTTTAGCAATATTGTAGTCTTTCATATCTCGTATTTAATATCTTTTTGAAAACACAGCTTGTTTGTTTGGAAATGTGTGCATATGCCTCATTAAGAGAGACATGGAGACTTGCAAAGAGGACACTGCATGAAGTACCAGGCATGAAATACCCAGGATTGCAATGTGACATTCTGCTGTGCCCTGCATGCGTAAGAAATGGTGCTGATCCAAGACACAGAGCAATCTGTCTCTGAAGGACAAGTATCTGGAGTCAGTCGGAAGGATGGACGGTAACAAATATGCTGAGGCCATTAGATTTGTTTCAGTGTCGGATAATCCGGGTTTGTATTTCACTCACTGCCAGATGTTGAAAACGAAATATGTGGGTAAAAGGAAAAAGTAAATTGTTAAATCAATGTACAGTTTCACAGCAAGATCCTGGGGTTTTAATCAAGAAATGCTATTTCTGACCTAGTGCTGTACATTGATGTATTTTCAGCATGAATGTTTCTCCTTTAAGTTTTGGGGTCTGAATATCATCGAAAAAAGAGTATTCCATATTTTATTACTGAAGGAAACCATATATTAACTCTTAAATATATAGTATTTTAATAAATGTTTAATTATTATAATGGAAATGATATTTCTATGACTGGTCAAAAGGAAACATCATCTGGTGAAGCAGAAAATAAGAGAGCTGATTCCTTAGGACTTAAATATTTCTGTATTTAGAGGCCTGGGTCACAGTCATGTCTGGTGAAAGCCTTTGGATATGCATGATCTTCATGGCTAATTTAGTGTTTTTGTTGCACTTAAACATTAAATTAGTTCTGTGAGCAAAAATAGATTTGCTCACTTTGCGAGTGCCTTGCCCACAACCTAAAAGTCTAACTCCAATTTTTGCCTTGTGAATAAAAGTATTCTCAGTGGAAGAGAGATTATTGCTGTGTTACTTGGCTGGGCTGTTAGCCTCTATGCTGGAAATGTGGACTAGAGTGAGGGTTTTATAGTCTTCATAATTGGTAAAGCTTGGGATGTCACCAGTTGCAAAAATAGAATTTCATAGCAATATGAATTGATTTTATTTTCCTAGCATCATAGGGGGAATTCAGAGAGAATATAAACTTTCCAAACATTATATTTTGTACATTTGAACTTTTTAACAGTCAGGACTAGCTGGGAGAGGTCTCTACTCGGATTTCTCTTCCGATTGTAAAAAAAAAAAAATGTCCAATCATATGCTTCTTTAAATGGACCTGCTGTCACCTCTAGCATAAGTGCATTTATTCTATCCTGCAACGTAACTGAGACTCTTAAGTTGAAGAAACATTTCAGTGGTAATGAAAATGTGAACAAACCTGTGTTTGGGGTAGAAGTGAGGAAGATTTCATTAGCTGTTTGTCTAAATCATCTCATAGAGATGCATTACAGACTGAACCTGTTTTTTAATCAGTGCAGTTAATTTTCATGCAACATAGAAGGGAACAAAAGTCACTAATTATCAGCACTACTCTCATAATGACATTCTGCTGTGAACATAAAGCTCCTCTCCTCTGTGTAAGCCAGCATTGCTGTAACAACGGCATTTGTTTAGGTCAGTCAGTAGGCTTTGATACTATATTCAGTAGAAAAGAAATAAATCTCATGTTTTCTTGTGTGCATGGTGGTTATAGAGGGAATGGGAGGGCTTGCATATAGAAGAGAAGGGGGAGAAAAGTCAATGAGCCAGACTGGTGTGCTCCCTAGGTCCAAAAATGCTTGTTACATGCTCTACAAAGCTAGTTACCCAATGGTCTTAGGTAGTATATTTTATATATCAAGCTATAACAAATATTTATTTTAAAGAAGTTGATGAACTAAACAATTACCAGGTTTCTTGGCATAATGGTTCTTATCAAAGTCTTGTCAGTCATGCAGCTGCTATTCTACAAGAGGAAAAACTCTGTGGGTTTGGTCATGAGTGTGATCTTGCCGATAACGTTTGACTTCAGGGGAATTGCATCTGAGAACTGAGAGTAGACCTGACCTGTCTCATAACTTTGTTGCCTGCCTGCCTGTTTTATATGAAAATTAGCATCTAGCATTTAAATCATATCTATGCCAGAGGAATCAGTTGCAGTATGCCATTCTATAGCTGTGATCTACCCCTTAGTAAATGCATCTGTGCAGGACTACTTCTAGGATTTGTCCTGCCTCTATTTTAGAGTTGCCTTTCATGGGTTCAAGTTGGATGGTTGTTAAGAGCTCCCTTGTAGTCTGTCCTACTCAGACTGCCAGATCAAAGTCCAAATTTTTCTGCATCTTTCAGTTTTCCCCTCAAAATCCTAGGCTCAGTGTTTCCCAGCCTCATGATCTTCTGTAGACTTTCACCCAATGAAAGAGGTATGTGGACTATGAAGAGGTTTGTTCCTCAGATTCCCATCACTGGCCCTGTCCACCTCTCCTCCTTCACCCCCTTCATTAATGCTGTGCCTCTCCACTGATAATTTGTCCATTGGTGCTTTTGCCCTGAGGAGTCTCAAATGCCAGGCCAGCAGTGAAGTACCAGGGAGAAGCGGACGGGCGAATTGCAGCAGGGCTGCCCTCGGTGGTGCAAGGCTGGTGGCTGCAGTGCGAAAGGCTGAGCCTCCAGACCTCCCAGCTTCTTCACTCTCTTCCAAACCTCACCGCTACTGTAAAGGGCCGGGATGGGAGCTGGAAGCTGAGAAGCGTTTTAAAAACAGAAGTACCAGCCTTGTTCCTCCTGTTGCAGACAGTGTTGGTAGCTAGTATTTTCTGCCAGGTAAAATGCGGTCTGACAACTGGGAACGGTCATGAACTTTGAGGAGAGGAGTGAGTAGAGCCTCAGTTGAAGCTTTCTTCCTGAGGACAGTATTTTGGACGACAAGCTGCGATTCTCTGCTGAAGAGAGCAGCTGGCTGTAAGCACGGTTAAAGATGGCAGCTCTGTGGTCTTTTTGTCTGTGATGGTGCTTGTTATTGTGCCTCATTTTCTGTTTACATGAAATGCTGCTGTAGTAACTTCTCATTGTTGCCAGCCGTGCTCGAACAAGCACGTGCACAGGGGAAGAGCCTGCCAGCATGGGTAGGCAGTGGGAGCTCGTGACTGGCTGCTCAGCAGAAAAGTCAGAGGATGACGTAAGAAGCTGGAAGGTGGCGGGACTAGTGACAGCCTCTCGTTTGGAAGCACCAAAAACAGAAATGTGGGCAGGAGGGCGCTGTCTGAAGCTGGAGAAAACCTTTTTCTGTGATTATACAGCACCAAGGAAGGGGAGGCAAAAGTTCTTTGTGTAATTTGTTCACTCATAGTGGATGGTTTCATTCTCTAGCTTAGCTGTCTTTCTAACTCTTTTTCTGGCTAGCAGCAAACATACGTTTTTTGGATCTTAAAAGTCAGCAACAAAAGAAATAAACCAGAGAACTGATTCAATAAAAGAAAAGTGACATTTCACTTTAAAAAAAAAAATGTACCCTTGAAAACTGTTTACGTGTGCTTAGAAAATAGAATGAGAGAAGGAAAATCCAGCTCCTGGGAGCAAAGAAAAATTAAAAATAAACAGATTCGGAACTGAAAATTGCCATAGTGCAGGAACTGAGGAACACGGTTGAGATTAGGACAAAGAGAATAAATTAGCCAAATGTACTGAATCATTTAGACTTGAAATCTTAATTTTTTTTTTATTCTTAAGGAGGCAGTCATCGTATATGACTTTCTGATTTTGATAAGGCAAGAGATGGTGTAAAACTAAAGATAAAGAAAGCATTTGAGAACATTAAGGCTGCTTTGTCACTTGTTGCTGGCAGTTGAAGGAAAGCACGCATTCAGAGCAACTTCTGACTTTGCTCAATAGCAGGGTTTCAGTATTACCAAGATTCATTTCAGAATAACTCTGAACTTCATAAAAGTTGGGTTAATGCTGACCTGGAATTGTACCATCAGAAAACAGACACATTGCAGCCAAATTATTTCCCGGATCTGGAAAGTAGATCAAAATTAAGGACTTCAATACCAAGAGCCAGGACTTTGATAGCATTCAGGAGTGGCTTCGTTTAAAACCATCATCCACTTCTCTCAGCTGCTGCCTAAACCCTCCTATTTGACTTGCAAGTTTGCCGAGGCAAACAGTGCCCTTCTTTCAACAAGCCCTGAGCATCTGCCTGCGCAGCAGCTCACCTCTTTCTGGATTGCACCCAGCAGTGCTCAGGTCTCCCCTTGCACATGGATTTCGCTCTAGACCCATGTACTGGAGTCCCTTATGGGACTTGCTGGGCATGGTGTAGTAGTGTGGCAAGTGAACGATCTTGGTTTTAAATACAATTCTTACATCGGCATGGTGATGTGTCTCCCTATTTCATTATCAGCGTCACAGATGTGACAAGCCTTAATCTTTAAAGTTTTATATATTTTTTAATTCTGTTAGCATAAGCTATAGACAAATGTTGTATTGTGAGCATTTCGGACAAAGTGAATAATCCTGTAGATTCTAGAGTGCAAGTCACGAAATAAATTGCCACATCCGTGATTTTAACATCACTAGCTGTATTACATTTGCATACTCTTTTGTTCTCATGGTTTTCTTATGCTTCCTTGCAGTCTGCTCTGTTTTTGTAAAGTTTATAGTGCCGTTTGATTTCTGTTCGTGTGGATAGAGATGTGAGCTTGCCAAAGCCTGCTATGCGTTCTTTGTACCAATCACTGTGGTGTGGTTGGATCAAGCCTGTTTCTTTGATTGTTTCCAGCTTCTGCTCTTCAATTAACTTTAACTTCAGACTTAAACTCTGCATATCTCATTTCAGAAAAAAAATAATAGTTTTAGGTGTATAATATGCATAAAAGCCACAGTAGGTTTCTTTGCCAAAATCATTCATAAGTAACTAAAAATTAGTGGGTGGTTTGGTGGAGGGTGTTCTCTAGTCTACTTGATGCTAGAACAGGTAACCACTCACCATCCCCTTCTCAGTTCACCAACAGCATTCCAGTCAGAGCCTTGACCTAATTTTTTGTTAACTGTTAAATCAGCAATCCAACCAATTCCCTTTTTCTTGGGGGGGGGGGGGGAGAAAAAAAAAAAGGCATGGTACATGGGTTCTCTTCCCCCCGCAGTGCAAAACAAGACAACAACAACAAGTGTAAGGTCTGAGAACGGTGACAAATTTCCACTTCTTTTTGAAATTGTGGAACATAGGATGGAGGAAATGGTAACAGGAAACCAGTAAATATAAACCTGGAAAGAAGGAGAAAGGAAGGAAAACGGAGGAAGGAACACTCATAAACGAGCAAAGGCAGGACCAAAGAACCAACATAGTCATATCACGTTCTGGTGAAAAGCTTGTTTCACAGGGGAAGCGTTCAGTGGCTGGTTGTGGAGTTGAAAGGCTGGAGAGCAGTCAAGTACTTGAGGAAAGGCTGCCGGCGACTTTGTTTGCGCTGGTTTTGGAAGATGCAGCTGCTCCCATTCACTGGTCTTTACACTCCCATACCTACGGGACAGGTATCTAGTGCTGAAGTACAGCAGCTAACACAGATTCACCCCTGTTGCCGTGTACCATGTTGGTAACAAAGAAAATACTATAACTATAAAAACGCTACTTATGCAGCAAAATTCTCTTGTATTGAGAGCTCTGGTGAAAGAGTTTAAGCATGGATGTTAAAATGCCACTCATCTTTCCCACATAAACCAAACATGGACTGTTATAATAGGCGTCTTCTGATTTATCTGTATTTTAGTTTCCTGCGCAACTGGGCTTAAACGCATTCTTTAAACAAAAAGAATTAAACCAAAGAAATACTATACTTCAGAAAACTCTTCACAACCAACCTGTATCAATTACTGCCTCTCTCATTTCTTCCCTGTTGGAACGTTATTCACCAGTTCTGGGCTCTGTTCCCAGGCACGCACAGCATTTAAGATGACAGACATTAAAGCTGCAGCCTGTGTTTGTTCCGTTTAGCTCGAGGTGTGATGGAGACAGGTGCCTGCGGAGGGCAACTCCAGTTGTACAGGAGCTGAATTTTCCTTCGGTGGTTCCTTGCCTTGGGCCTCCAAATAGAAGGAGTCAGGGAAGGTGAATGTAATGTAGACCTGTGAATACATACAAGTAGAACTAAATTAGTAAAGTTCATGATTTTATCCCATAGTAAGCAATTGCAAAATAAGGAAATCATTGACTTAAGGTAAACTTTATGTAAAAAAAAATCCAAACACATTACAGGTGCTGCTTAGACAACTGAACTGGACCTGTAGCAACTCTTGGTAAGAAACATAAAATCTGCACACAAATAGCTGGACTGATGCTTCTCCACCTGCTAGAGGACAGTTGAGTTTGGGACGTGAGAGGCGGCACGTTCCCATCGCTCAATGTGTTTGGATTGCTGTCCCAAAAGCCAAAACATGACTTTCCTGAGTGTCTGTTGCTTGTTGTGGGATAACTTCAAGACCCTACAAAGTGATTGTGCCCTTACTAGTACAGTTTGGGCACAGATGGCATGTGAGAGCTTATTTAAAAAAACAGAAATAACCACAGACCAAAGCCAAATTTTTTTGTTTCATAAAGATATCACCAAAATTTAGTGTCATGTTTGTTCTGGTGATGTAAAGACGTGTCTGATTCACACTGTTCTACATTCTTAAAAGAAAGCTTGTTGTACCCACCTAAAAACAGGTGTTTTAAACTAGAGGTTTAACATCATTCGTGCTGTACCAGTGGAGTATCACTGGGGCTGAGGCAGGAGATGAGTGCTTAAGGAAAAAAATAAAGTAGATTATTGAAAAAAGTCTTGACTTGGTGGGTTTTGAAAAAGGGAGGCAGTGGGGGTATTTTAGTTTCAGTCCTCTGGAGGATTACAATATTTTTTGGGGGGAGGAAAAAAAAAAGTTTTTCATGGGATACCCTCCATTTCATTAGCTTTTGCCATTACTCCTTTTTTTTTTTTTTTTTTTTTTTTCCCCTTCCCACAGGAGCCCTGAACCCACCTCCCCCCCTCCCAACCCCCAAATAAATATTTTTTTCAAATGTGGTGGCTGGGAGGGGCCAATCAGCCTCACCACAGCTTTACTGTTGCTATGGTGGCTCACAGTACAAAGGCAATACAGAGCATTGGAATTTTTGTATTAACTTAGTTGCAAATTCTTGAGACTAGGGGGGGAGAATCTTTCCATGCCCAACAGGTAAAAAATAGGGTATTTTTCCCTAGAAGCAAAGCAGTTAAATACTTTATTTCCAGCACATTCCTTAAAACCTGAAGATGTGATGTTCAGCTGTGGAGCTGTAAATGTCCCATAACTGCACGATTTTTCAAATGCCAGTTGCACCCAGGACATGCTAGATACTGGATTCTTCGGGCATTTAATAAATACACTTTCTAAAGAAACTCCAGGCATGAACACAGGCACAAAACTGCATGAAAAAAGATGTTTTTCTGTACTTCTGTGAAACGTTGGTGCTGTTGGGTAGTACTTTCCACATTTCTGGTCTGTTTTTCCATTACTTGGTACTTACTTATCTCATTGTACTGTGATTTTAGGTGCATAATAGCTCTTTTTATTTTATTTTTTTTCCAGAGCAGTATCTGGTAATGATAAGCTTTATGATTTTTAGTTCAGTTAAGGGTATACAGCATACTATATTAAGTGATGGAAAAGCTGCATTACTAATTTGTGAAGAAAGTTAATGCATTTTTAATGTAAAATTTCACATAAGGATACACTCAAGACCACAGTGATCACTTAAAATAATGTAACAATCTAAGTAAACGCATTAGAACCATTCCCTTGAAAAATACATGCACTTTCAGCTTTGTGGTTCAGTTTATTCACTTTTTTTTTTTTAGCAGAGAAAAATCAGCAGCTTGCCTTATGCTAAATACTGTACGGTAGGTTATAAAACATCACAGCTGTTGAAATTCAGCAATGGAAGTAGCAGTAGTTTGCTGCTGCTTGTACAAATTATTATCTATCATCTCATCTCACACTGAAAAGGAAAATAGCTTCATGGTGGCAGCTATTTCTGAAGGGGGCAGCTAATGAAGGCATTGGGAAATTCTGTAGAAAAGAAGTAATGTAATTTCCATTCTTTCACCTGGAAATCCCTTTCGGCATTGCTCCGTACAACGCAAGAGCCCAGCCTCTCCTCCTCCACTCCCCTGTCTGGTTACCTTAGGAAAATATTTTACTGTAGTTCTTTAAGCTGAAAATCCAGTTGTCTGTTCAGATTTGTTGTGTTTCATTATGGAGTGTGTCAGGTAATCCCTCTTGCTTTAACAAAAAAAGAAAAAAGGAAAAAAAAAAAAGGTATTTTAAACTAGTCCAAAGGTATGGTCATGTATTACTGTAATAAGGATCATGGTTTTAAGTGTACTCTCTTTTGGTTTCTTCCATGAACATCTAATCCCTGTAACAATGTTGTATGTTTATTTAAAGAATATATATATAAAAAAAATTAAATGTCAGATTTTTGCATTAAGATTTTTTAAAAATTTGAATATGAACTTTGAGTACTTCATTTCACAAAAAAAAAATTAAAAAATACTTTCCTGGAGTGTTAAGTTTCAGAATTCAAGACTATATTTGTCAAATTTAAGTTTAAAATATGTAGCTAGCATTGTTTTCTGATTCCAAATGTAAATATTTGTAAAAATAAATTTTGTATATTTTTGTGAAAATGTAGTTCCCCAAAAGAGATGGAAGATTTAATAAAAAAGTGCATTTATGTTACTGCTCAACACTTTTCATCATTATAACATCACTTAAACATTTTTTGTGGTGTAAGTCACAGGAACTTCCTCAAGTGAGATAATTTCAAAGTGTGCCCAGTACTCGGGTGTACTGGAAGAAGAAAGGATGCTTCGGGGGAAGAGCTTCAGCGAGGTACATTCTGTCTTCCTGGTGTAAATGGAGCCATCTGAAACCATCTATTTTTAAGTAAAGGCGTATTTAATTTCGTAGGCTTTTTAAGTGGAGCATACTATCATTAATTGTTCCTCCTTATGAAGCATTTTTTTCCCTTGTCTCTGTTTTTTCCCCATTTGAGAAAGTATCAGGGGTGCGATGACCATTACATGGACAAACCACTCACAAGACAAACCGGTTGCACTCCTTTTCCATGTGAGCAGGTGGAGGGTTCAGGCACTGTTTATTGGGACATCAGTTCAGCTGTCCACATTGTACCAAACATCTGCTGAACAAAAAGTAGTTCTAGTCTGGGCAGGAATAAGCTTTCTAAGACCTTCTGGTACTATACTTACTTTTTGAACACACCTAACTTAAGCAAGAAACATTACCCAGGCAGAACACCAAATGTGCTTTGAAAGTTTTTAATGGAATTTAAAGTAAAACTTTTCTTACACAGACATTTTCTTCTTACAGGATAAAAAAAATGTAAAATTGCTCAAACTTACAAACTTGGAAAATTAGAGACATTTCAAGTATGCAATCAACCTCATTTTAGGAAAACAATGTATATTAAAAGTTCAAAATGCATGAATTTTTCTAACAGCCTGTGCTGTTCAGGTTCATCTTCCTTTCTGCTACTGTCCAAAAGGAGACAAAGTTCAGTCCCAAGTGGCATCATAATCATTCACTAAGGGGAAAGAGAAAAACAGTTCATGTAAGTAACAATGCCCCCAGGCTGTAAAGGTGATTTGAGAACTGATTTGCATCCTACCCCTGTAATGACCACGACCTTTTCAGATGAGATTAGTTGGAGTGAAAGGCTCAGGTGATTTGACTATCTTTAAGACAGGCCAATGGCTGCAGCATTGGGAAGCTGGCTGCTAGTTTATAAAATTGTGGAGAGATGACAGGAAGCAGCTGTTCTGCCAGAAACACTGAACATTTTGTGGAAAAAGACAGCTTGGACACAAGGTAAAAGAACAGTAAAGAAGAACTGATGTTGGAATTTCAGCTTTATTCAAGTAAGGTTCTGTAAACACAACATGTCCCGGTCCGGATGCCAGTGACTCCACCATATCCTAGCTGCAGGGCACTTGCTTTCTAGTGTTGTGTCACATGAGTTAATGATTATACTACTGGGAACAAACAGTAGAGAATTCACTTTGGAAGATGCCTGCAACAGGTACCTTCATGCAATCTTTGTTGTTCATCACACACACGTTACTCCTGTGAGTAAAATCACATTTGTGATGTAAGTCGCAACATACACTCTAAACCTAACCAAGGGAAAAAAACCCCATGTATCTCACCTGGTTTGAGTTCGAGTCCATTTCAAGGCATGGCGTGGGGGTACAGTAACAGTAGGATGGTAAAACGTGCAGTCTGGTCTTGTACACTGGGTATTAAACCTGCAGTGCTAAAAATGAAAGCATTTCAGAAGAGGCTGCTGGGAGTTGGCTGGCTGAACTCCTGGACAAGCTAACCTAGCATGTGTCGCATGCAAACTTGCCTTACCGTATGACATATCTGACAGAGAACTGAATCAACAGCTACATAGATCAGTGCAATCAGTTCAACCCAATGACAGAAGGAAATCCTTTTTCACAAGTATTAACTGGATGCTCCAAAACTGCGACTGCACTAGCAGGTGGAAGTTCCTTTACTTTTAAGGGTTTAGAGAGTTTAGTTTCAATTAATCTGTATGTGCAAGCCAGAAGCATGAGGCAGTGCTACCTGAAAAGCAGAGGAAAAGCCAGAGTATCTGGCTAATCATATCTGGGAAGGGAGTCCTGGGGACCCAGAGCATTTCTGCATTGTCAGGGCTTGAAAAAGCACCACACTTACCAGTGTAAGAATATGCAGCGAGACAATTCTATAGAAGTACCCGAGTTATAAACTCTTGTACTATATAAATTACATTAATGTACTTTAGGGTAACTGGGCAATCTTTAAAGTTCTTGTATATTGCAGCACATCTGAAGGAAGAGCCAAAAGTCTGATACATATTCCTTCTACATAGGCTACGAGATGTCTTCCTCCTCCACCCCCAGCATCCTGGCTGGGCAGATTTTTGACAAGCGCTATGGCTGTCTGCCTGTTTGAAACTCTTCAGAAGCATCTGGTAGAAAGATGATTATTTAAAAATGTAATTTTCTGAATTCTTTAAGTCACTGCTTTTGCATATCCTGTTTCTGAGCTAAAGTTAAAATGTGAAAAGTAAAAGCAAAAAGCGTGAAATGCTAGTGACATTTCCTGACCCAAAGCAACATATTTCAAATATTTTTCTAGAAAGGAAGGGAAGAGGTAGGAGATAATTCTTACTTTTGGGTGGTAAAATGGACATTCCATTTTCTTACAAGCAGGAAAAAACTTGCAGAGTGGACTACTGGAGGATATAGACGGTGTGGGTAGTGGTGCTAATAAGAGAAAAGAACAGGAAGAGAGCCTGGATCAGAATAAAGTGCTTTTTAAATACAGTTCCACACAAACTTAATTATATCGATCCTTCTGCAAGAAATTACCATTTATAATACACCAAAGTTCTGCAAGAAATATGGGAAGTGTATCACAATGCGCTATGTGGATCTCATCCTGGGGTAGAACAAGACTACTGGGTAATCATTAGTCTTGGTTCTTCACCATTTTAGGACAGAAGGTACCACGGTCATGGCAATGCTTCCAACAAATTAAGTAGAGATTCTGTTAGGCAGAGACATTCAAATGTTAAATTTAGACAGCAGCAAGCCTGTTAGAGTTTAAGCTAACCAGACTGAAAAGCGCAGGCAGTGCACTTTCCAGGAATACAGAGGAGCTGCTGGAAATGATACAGGAGACAAGCACATTGCACTCTGCCTTCTGGCAAAGTAACAAAACTGCATCGTACTAGGACTAAGGGCTAAACCTCTTCCAAAAGATCATGCCTTCAGTGGAGTAGAGGCCCTCCACCTTGGCACTGTTCAAAGGCTCAGGAATACCAACCCGTAATCCGAACACAGCTATTGCCTTCCCTGAAAGTCATCTCATCATCATGTAAAGTTAACTCTTACAGTGTCATTACAGAAAAAGAACACTCATACAAATACAGAAACCTCTGTTTTCAATGTGTGTCACAAGCTCCTGGTACAACATGTCTCCAATTTCAGAAACAAATTTGAGTAAAACTGCAATGCCAGCTAATCCCGATGGAGGATGGGACTGCTCGTGCAAGTTGCAACTTTGGCCTTGCACAGATTTTGTATGGACTCTCACATAAGAGCGTTCAGGGACTTTTCTGATAAGAGTTTTTGCAGTAACACTGGATTATTGTTCTCCATCAAGCATTAAGAGTTGAAAGAAAATTAAACCAAATCAAGCATAAAATTATTCTTTAACTGCTGTCAGTTTCTGCTTCCAATATACCATTTTCCTTTCAGCACTTTCATTTAAAGCTCAGAAAAACAAGAGGTGCTCACCTGGTTTAGGAGGTGGATGGGGGGTTCGTCGACTGGCATGAGTGTAAGGACAGTCTGGCTTAGTACACTTTGCATCGTATTTACAGTTTGGATGGATGAACAAGCATTTATCAGCAAATTTGCAGTTAGGAAAAACTCTGAGGGGAAAAAAATTAAGTCATAAGCCCATACCGAGAGCAAAATCCCCACGGAGCTGTTGCACATGAGAGCCAGAGTATCACAGAAAGCCAGAACTACAACAGGGCTCACGCATGTGTGTTAGTTACTTGCGCAGCAGGGCACACGGGTGTAGTGTACTAGCTGTCCATGAACAGGTCTGTATCCACCTTCCCTGTGGAGACTTTACGTGCAGTAAATAACTGGACTACCTCACACCCAGTGGAGTTTGATAGCAAGCTACTTGCTGCAAGCTAAGACGCATTATTCTTAGCGTGCAGTGCAGAGCAGCAAAGGCACTGTGGATTCAGACCTTCGCCCAGAGGGGGGCAGAATTCCCTCAGTAACGTGGTTCATCCACTGAAGGTAAAATGTTATTTTGAATTTAGTTATGTCAGATTTTAAAAGAAAATTCTAATGTCTGAGTAAATTAAGCTACCCAGTCTGGTAACATTTATCTCAAAACAGAAATTGTTTTTCTGGACTGTTGCTGTTTGTGGAAGAGAAGTCAAAGGCACAGTGCACATTCAAGAGTTAGCATTTGCTTTCAAATAAAAAAAAAATTCACTGCATTACTATGTAATGGTACTCTGACAAGTTCAACAAGCATTATGACAGCTAGAAGACTGCCTGTTGTTTTAAGAAGACACCAATTCCCACACCTCTAAGCAACACAAAAACAACAGCTCTGTATGCTAAACTAAGCTTTCTTCTGCATGAGCACCACTGTGACTCTACTTATTAAAAACACTGCTGTATTCTGGCACATGGTAGATGGGAGGAAAACAGAAGAAATTACAATGTGATAATCTAGCTCCGATCCCTACCATAACAGACTTACACTGCCTTGGAATATTTACAAACACAGAGGGGAAATTTGTAGCATTGAAATGAAAATAAAAATAACGTGTCAAGTGGATGAGCTTTGCACTACTCACTTGCAAGGTAGTGTGGGGTGATGGTACACACATTCATCTCCATTCTTACAGGCAGGCCAGTACTTGCAGCGCTCAAGCACCTTCTCCTGTTTGTGCAGCACATTTAACTGTTCCATATCCACTAGGAAGAAAATAAAAAAAATACACACAAGCTGGAGCCTTTATGATTCTATATGCAATTTGGCATACACAACATAGCACAATTGAAATTCATAGTATCTCCTATTCTCGCTCTCCTTTTAACCCAATTCTTGATAAGCCTCTATTAATTAAAAAAGTCATGAAAGTAAAAAATTATGTACAATCATATTAACCAAAGAAAATTTCCAAAACTACTAAGTGAAAGAAATCATAGTATTGGACTGACAACTGCCTTTGGTGATAAAAGATCAAACTTGAACTGTTTACAAGCAAAATAAATTCATTTTCTTCACAAATCCAAAATGAGGTGTGAAAGTCAAAGAGATCAGATCTGGATCAGACACGACAAAGATTCTTCAACTGGACCTTAGTTATGACTGTTCTGCTGAGCCATGTGTTAATAATAGCAATGCTTCCTTTCTCCAAGGTATTTTTAACTTTAGAAAATTATTTCAAGAGATAAAGTAAAAAAACCCAACTTTTACGCTAATCAGATAGTTTATATCTATGATATATTAGTATGGGGGCACACACCACAAAAGAACTGCTTTCATGGAATTTGCTTGGACAGATACCACATTCACTTCAGTTACCTGAACACAGACTCCAATCCAAAAAGTATTTTAAGAAATTCTAAGCTGAAACATTCAATACCTTCTTTCGGGAACCTGGAATTTTGACTTTCTCCTATTTAACTTTACTTCTAAAACCAGATTCTGCAAATTCAAGCAATTAAGCACATACTTCACTGTTGTCTTATTTTCCTAAACCTTTGGCTTTTCAAAGCTTTCTGGGACTGCTAGACTTACCTCTCTGATATTACTAGGGACACGCTTGCTCCAGCTTCATTCCATTCTCAGCCTCATTTATACCTTCTCCTTGCAATGCACCGAAGACAAATAATGCTATCCTGTTGTAAACCCACACTGCTTGTACCAATGACTTCCACTGTGATCCGATTCTGTGTGACCTTCAGTCACACCCGGGCTACATCTGGCTAATGTAGCTAACCAAGTAAGAATCCCTAACAGATGTAACTGTATCAGCAACACTCTCCTGTACCAAATAGCATTAGTCAGGAATATGAAAGAGACTATAAGCACAGATTTGCAAGGGTAGTACTCTAATATCTATTTCATTGTACTAGTTAAAATGTGCCAGTGGATATATAACATTCCCTTCTTTAAGACTGCCTGGTATGTGTAGTACTTCTGCAGCCATTGGGACTGAAAGGACAATGGACTTAAAAGATCTTTTGCTTTCCCCCCATGGTTCTCTCATAATTGCATTACACATTTACAGCTGGATCCATTAAATTTAGTTCTCTGTATAGCATGAAATACTATTCTTTCCTTAATTCAGGAAATTTGAGTGCACTAAAAAAAAAATGAATGCAAGGATGACCTTAAAGCAAGTATCCAGTAGGTCTATGACAAAACAATATCCTTTACATTTTTCATCACCATGTCAGCATTCTAAACAATTCAAACATAGGCTTCAGCAAGCAGTTTCCCATGTTGTTCAAAAGGTATCCTGAATATACAAACCTTCAGGTAAAACCATGCACTATTTAAATTCTACTTTCAGACATTCCAGCAACTTGACTCTACCAATACCTTATACTTAACAGGCTCCTTTTGATAGACAGAAACATCAAGGTTAATACCACCTAATATATTTTTTTAATGTTCAAGGCACAGCAAAACATTCATTGTAAAATCTCCTGTCCATCAATATGGGCACAAATGATAATGGGTCAACCAGAAGTGCAGATTTCTGGCAATGAAGACAAACTACGTTTTCAAAAGAAAAAAAACCCAAATTTTACCAATACTGAGATGCGTGGAGAATTACGTATGTGCCGTATTGCTCAAGTTTATCAAAATAAAGGCTTCTAAAGATATGGCGCCATTGAACTACCACATTTCATTTGCCTAAAGAATGCTCTAATTTGAAGAATAAACACCATCACTTTGAGTTCTTAAGAATGATATATCCAAGAGCTCTATCCACAATCAAACCACCACGTTCATGTTAGATCCTGTTGGTAAGCATAATTACCATCACAGCTCTCTAGCTGCCTGGTTACAATTTGCATCTGCTGTGCTCGAAGGCCTTTTAATCCTTTGCCAGCACACAGATTTTGGGTCACTGGCTTTAATCCTTCACTTATACACATATCTTCCTCCTCTTGATCAGAAAGGTATCCTGGTGGACTGGGCACACCATCCAGTGTCACGATGAACTTGGGACTAGCAGGTTTCTCTGGCTGTGCAAGCTGGTCTCTATCAAACAAAGAAATGTAGTAAAAATAGATTTTCTGACTCTAGAGGTTTGAGTAAAAGTGAGCTGCACTAGTAACTAAAAGTAGTACAAGCTAATCTATGGACAGTCATGCAGTAACAAACCTTCTTTTAATACTACTACTAATATCCTCCAATTAACAGTTTGCCTTCTAGTCTCCCCGAAGCACTAATAAGAAATACAGCTGTCAATGGCATACTGCAGAGAATCTGGCAGGTGTATTTAAGGTTGTTGCATTCTGCTCAACAGATAGATCCAAAAACTCATTTACAAGCAAGTTTAATAAAGGAAAGCGATTAATCTTTTGAAGAATTTACAGTTTTCAGACATAAAAAGTGAGGGTAAATACCACTCTTGGAATCACACACATTTTAACACAAAAAGCAGGTGTCTCCTCAGAAATACTGAACATTAGGAAACAGTGGGTGTAAAAGTTTGTAGGGTGCAGAAGAGAGAACTGAAACACTGACAATAAGAACTTTGATGCTCAGCCTGATCGAAAGATCAGTTTAGCCTAGCATCCTGTATCTGACAGTAGTCAACGTGGATAAAAAAGGGGCTATAAATACAGGGGATGCATACATTTTCTCCACTCTTCCACCAACCCACCCATTTCACCCAAGGGATTTCCTGAATGGCATGTGATTCTAAATATTCGGAAACACACTATGGAGTTCTCATCTTTGACAAACAGTGGTGGTATAAACTTTGCTTCTCTATGAAATCAAGTTTAAAGCAACTACAGTGCATAATACCTTTAAAAAAAAAAAAAGATAAAAATGACACATTAAAGCATCACTAGCCAGAACTTTCAAGTTCAAACAGTCAGAAACTGATCTATTCACATGCAAAAATTTACTGCTCTCCTGTAGCACAGTCACAGTTTTCAACCGTGACATTGCAAGGTTATCCTTTTGGGTTTATTTGTTCATTGCTGGTTTTATTTTTAATTAACACAGGTTGTATGAAGCCACTCATGGAAAGAAACATTAACAGTTTCTCAAACACAGCAGCCCACAGTGATGAAGTACATCACATTGTTCTGAGTGGTTTTTAACTCTAACAAGTGAGATACATAAAACCATTTGGTAGCAGGAACTATCAAGTCCTTTAACACATTAAGAAAATGACTGTGCACCAGCCATTGTTCCTTTGGGGAGATGAAAACACATACACAATACATCATTTGAAGCTCACATGAACTTTAAACTTTTCTTGGCCAAACTCACCAGTAAGGAGCCTTCAATCACTTGTCCCACATGCCACTTAACTCTCTGCTTACGGGTACTGAGCTACCTGCAGCACGCAGAGTGTGCTGTTTTCCCTCCAGCACTGACAGCTCAGGATTCACCATACTCAATGTTGCATTAAAAGACATTTCTTGATAAGAAATGTAATCTCAGGGTCAAACAGGTATATAACTAAAGGCAATTTAAGCAAAATTATTACTTAACTAAGATTTCAGAAATCAGAACAGCTGTGGCAAAAAAAGAGCAGTGCTTTTCAGTTCCTTCTTCTTCTTTCTTGCAAATCAAAGACATGCTCAAGCTGAAGTTGACCCTGGGAATTATTTTCCATTTAGAAGGATTTCTGGGAGTTTTTTGCCCCTGCTTTTTTTCCTCTGCTATTCAATGTCAGTCCATTTTCCATGACTTCACAGATCCTGACTGAACTGACAAAGCACAATTATGACTGAAAGATTCCATCTAAACCACAAACAAGCATTCTGACTAATAACAGTTCTAAAAGAAATAACTTTTTACCTTGTCTGTATTAGACGTCCTGAGAGTACTCGTACTGCCTCTGTGGCTCTCTTTCCCAATTGCTGATTCTGCGGCACTAGTTCCTCAGATAACTTGGGCTTCTTCAGGATAAATGACCTAGTGTCTGTATGGACCATAGATTCTGCATCATAGTATTCTGAATTGGGAGAAAAATTACACAGAAAAGAGAAAAATAAGGTTTTAGTTGTACTCTTAACTTATAGCATATTTTTAATACCAATTTACATGGTCGATAAGCTGATTTTATTTTGGTTTAATTTCTAGTAGCTTCCAGAAAACGTTTTTACTTCCTTGCTAATTCCACAGAAGTGGATCAACAGGAACCATAGGCCATATTAAGCCAGACCGGGAAACTTTGATACTGGAATGGCTGTGCTGAAACAGCCCTGAAGGGAGTCCACATACCCCTAAAATCTCTCAGGCTTTGAACACCTACTGATGTAATGCTTTTATTCTTTAGAGATGTAGAAACCAGCAAATACTATAAAACCGTATAATTAATTGAAAAGGAAGTTATATTTTAACATTCACTGACCAGTAGTGTTCAATTTGAAAACTAGCAATTTTTATTTAAGAATAAAAGAGCACAAGACTTAACCTTGAGTCACTTGCAAGGCATCTTCAATCACAGGATCAATCTGGAGACGAGAAGAGAGCTCCTTTTGTTCAGCTCCTAAAAAAATGGCAATTAAAACCATATTTTACTGCAAATCAAAATGAAACTATAAAGAACCGAAGCATACTCTTCTAATCCCTTTTATAAGAAAAACCCAAGAGCCTCCACCATTCTAACAAAAAAAAGCCATCTTGTTGTTACGAACCCCTTTGTCATTGTTTCAGAAACAGTAACAAGTTTTCTCCAGCCAGATGGCATAGCAAAATCTAAATACTGAAAGACTCTAGTCTTTCTCATGATCATTGCTCAGTATAAACTAGGTCTGTGGGTATGGCAACTTATAAAGGCCAAGTTCTTCCTCCTCCTTTGCAGAGGTGCTGACTATTCAGAGAACACACATAGAGGAAAGCAGATAACTACAAGGGACTACTTTATGGTCTTCTTCGAAGAGGTGACACAAATCAGAGTAGCACTGTTCTACGTTTCACTTACAGTTTGAAAACAATTATTTTGCTTTCTGTAGGTTTCCTAAGGAAGCTGTCATTTCCATTTCAATAGCAAAAGAGCAAAAATATTTAGTATAAATATTTTATGTACATTAATTCAAAGACTGATAAAGCGTCTTCTTACGTACTTTGCAGACAAAATTTCAACTATTTTATGTTGGAAGAAAGATTCTATATAAGAAATATGAGACTGAAAAAAAGATTTTTTTTTTAATACAAATATTTATCATTCCTTAACAATGACCTTGAGCTGATGTAACAAAGATCTTACTCAACCCAAATTTTACTCAACAATCTAAATATCTAGACACTTAGCAAGAGTAAACTAACTTCTTACAGAAGTGTTTTCCCACCGCCTTACTTCTAGGATTCCTTGTAACTAACACAGACACACACATTTCTTTCTTTGTAGCAAAATCATGCTGAAAAGATACTTTGATTGCCTTTAAATGTCATGCCATTTTCCTTCAGGAGTTTCATAACAGAAGTAAAAACAAAGCTTACTGTTCACAAAGTTTTTCTGGATCAGCTATCCTGTAAGAGCAAATACAGTACTCCAACACTTACACAAAAAAATGAAACATTAGAACTACTTGTGTGGTAACAGTATGTTGGAAAGAATCTTTTAATACTTCATATGCTGCAAAATTATTCCAAATGTAGAGTATCTTAACTTTCTCACATAAGCTTGATGACAGAATTACTCCTACAAGACATTAAGGAAAAAAAATCCAAAGGATGGGGAAAAGATAAGTTATCCCAATATGAATGGATACATTTGCTTATCGAATTTACTTATGCAAAACTATACTTTGGTGATATGCCAGAATGCTAATACGACCTTTTGTTCACTGACTAATTTTTCTGAGGGGGAGTGTGGGGTGGGTGCATGTGTAGGGGTGTCGTGTATATATCTCTATCTTACAGCCATGCTTTAGAAAGGGTATTTCCACATGCAACTTTTGATGCCGACTTCAAAAATTAAAAGCATTTGTTTTCTCTGCTCAGCCTGTTGTAAAGACATTCCCTGGTAAAAAAATTTTAAAGAATATTATCAGATGACCTTGAATTCTTTCAACTGTCTGCTCCTTTGGCTCTTCTACTTGAAGCTGAGAACTCAGAGCAGGCAGTCTGTTTTGCACATGGATTACTTCTAACTGAGATTCTTCTGGGCTAATGCGAGTTCTTGGTGCAACTGGAACAGTCTGTTTCTGTGGAACTTTATTTAAAGAAACAATGGTAAATCATTTACATACAACCCAATCACTAAACAATACTATTTTTACATATGGTGCTAAAATAACTTTAAAAAATTCCTACACACATGCAAAAATCATGTTTAGCTACCTGTGATATTCTTAGCGTGAAAGCACATTCACGCATGTGCACAGAGCACTCTGAATGGCACCTCAGAACATCTACTTGTAAGACAAAACAGCATGCGAAGGATTAAAGTGACATCAGCAAAGTATTCACTCATCCATTTCTACACATAATTAATTTGGTACTTTCTTATGGTACGGAAATCACTTTTCATTCCCCCTTTCACATAAACCATCATGGATTATCAGTGTGTACTTCTCGTACAGTGACAACTACTCTATGCTAAGGTGCTTGCAAATAAGAGTATAAAACTTGACAACAGTAGAATGATAGAATAATTTATTCTACCATTGTTTCCAACCTTATTCTAAAGGTTGGAAAAGACCCTTAAGATCATCCAAGTCCAACCATTAACCTAGCATTGCCAAGTCCACCACTACACCATGTCGATAAGTGCCACATCTACAAGTCTTCTAAATCCCTCCAGGAATGGTGACTCAACCACTTCCCTGCGCAGCCTGTTCTGATGCCTGACAATCTTTTTGGTGGAGAAATTTTCCTAATATCCAATCAAAACCTTCCCTGGCACAACTTGAGGCTGTTTCCTCTCGTCCTACACTTGCTATCTGGGAAAAGAGACTGACATCCACCTTGCTACAACCTCCTTTCAGGTAGTTGTACCATGCAATTCGGGGGTAGCTAGATGGCAGGCTGACTTCTTTACTTGGCTTCTGGTAAGACCGTTGGAACTGGCTGTGAAAAGCTAAGCGTATTCTTCCCTTGGCTGAATATCACATCAGCACTCAACTTCTGACACATACAGCTAAAAGGTACCGCTCAGTACTGGATTTATCATTTACGATCTTACCATTTGGTTTTACCTATTTATTTCAAATTAGCTTATTTCCATATTCCATTCAAAATACTTAGGAAAATACATGAAATATTACCTCTGAAGTGGAACAACCTGCACAATACTTCAGATAAAATTCACAAATCACCCCTGTATTAAACCACAAAGTGGCACTTTTTGGTCTCTCCACTGAAATATTCTCATGTGGGTAAGTCAACCTATGAGATCACTATTATTAAAAATCAATAGTTTTAATTAATTTTAGAATTTGCTGGCTATGTTCTATTTCCTGCCACATTGCTTATGTACACAGGAAAGTGCTTACGGCATCACCGCCAGCCAAGTACTGTTCCTTGTGCTCCTGCTTTTTCCACCATAAACACTCCTTGCTGGATAAGTGGCATGAGAACTTAGGAGCATCAGTGCTCCCACCTCTTTTCTAAACAAACTGCTCATTCTGCTTACCGTCTAGGATGAAGACAAGCTCTTAATGCTTGGGAGGCACTTATGTTACTTGCTATAAATGAAGAAGCATAATCTTCTTTTAGAAGTTCATTTACTGTATTAAACGTATTTTGTAGGTAGTCAAGCAATTCAACAGTTTACTAGAACTATTCTTAGTTAATTTTTCTTCAATTCTAGGTTTGGCAATGATCTTATTAGTCATCCATACGATTTATTCTGTTTTAAAACCAGCTCACTCTATATCCTGCTTCTAACACGCAGGGACAGCTCCTCCAATTCAAGAGACTTTAAACAGAGAAAACGCCATACGCATCTCGTGCCTTTAGATCTACTTACCAGCAACTGTGCAACCTTGAAAATACAAGTAATGACAGGTAAACAAGGAAGACGTTCACAATAACCAATTTGTAAATACGCTAATCTAGAAGGAAGATACGTGTTTCTTGCAGTTAGTTTGCGGGTTTTGAGAACAGACCAGGCAAGAGGTTTTTGGGTAGCTTTCAGTCTTGCTCCAGATGGCATAAAAGTCAATGTTTAGGTAGTTTAATGAATGCTCCTTCCCTGGCAATGTGCAATGCTTCCTGCTGACAACACTAGGTTTATTACCACCCAGTGAAATGAAAGCACACAAGACAACAGCTGGATTTGCTTCCTCAGTAGAAGTCTCTCCTAGCTAGGAGAGCTGAACGCCTACACACCATCAACTGCAACTCAGTACATAAAATCACTGAACTAAAATTGCAGCCTCACAGTTTAAAGATAATATACGCTGATATAACAATCAGTTGCTTGTTATTTTGTTCTTCTATTACCTATACCCAGTGCACTTTGATTTTTTGCCATTTGGCTTTTTTCTCCTCCCCTCTCAGAAGGAAGGAGACCACAGAAAATGGAAAAAAGATCAACCAAATAGCTCTAACTACCTGCCTAATTCTGAACAGTTTCCCCTTGGCAGCTATCAATTTCAGAATACTTCTGGCACTTTCCATTTCTATACACTTTAGAGACTTAGGATCTTGCTTAATGTATTATAAATAACTCTTGCATCCTTTGTTTATGCTTTCATAATTCAACACTAGATGATAAATATAATGTTCACAGGATGTGGAAAATCCTTTATGTGTATCACTGACATGAGCTATTTAACATTCTGTTTTATCTCTAAGCGCTATCTTTAGCCTGGATTTCTAAAACAGGGCTTGGAAATATTATAGCTTAGCACAAACAAAAAAAATGCTGATTACCAGTAGAATAATTGGTTGTTTTTGTAACTGACTCCTGTGCTTCAGAGATTGCTTTCAGTATTAAATTCTTATTGGCCTGTTTTGAAGGTGGCAATGAAGGTCTAAGGGAGATAAAAAAACAATTAATTGTACATGAATTGCAACAGCAACTGTATCCACATTAAACACAGGTATTTCAACAGGTTAACACAGTTATGCATAATACTTATCGAAAAAAATCCTTATCTAAAATCAATTCATCTATATTTGTTTTCAGTTTGTTAATCTATTCTCTGAGTAGATGGGGATCCACAAAATGCTCTCAAAAATGGAAGTCCAGAGGCATGATTTCACCTCTCACCTTAAGCTGCTGTAAAACCATGCTGCATCTGAAAGGCACAAACTCTGCTATTCATTTCCACCCCCATGCCTATTGCTATGTTTGTGTTGGCACTAGTAATTATGCAGCTGCCCCAGGGAGTAAGATCCAGCTGAAAACTGACTCTATCAAAAATGTATTAGTTGTAAAAAAAAAAGCTTTCTGTTTATCTTTGAACATCAACAATAAGGAAGTTTAAATCAGATAAATGTGCTGTGGCACTGAAGAGAAATTCAATAAAGTTTATTAGCTTTAATTTAAGGCCTATAAGCTTTAATTAGCTTAAAACAATCTTACACAAGCTAGCACTGTAGATCAGTAGAACCATCTCTTCCATAGTTTGAATGTTGTTCCTCTTATTGCTGAAAATCAGATATAAACCATTGATGTACTTTGACTAACACCTGACATTCAGACAGAATTAGGGAGCAGAAAAAAAGGAAAAGCCTTCCATGTCTTTTGAAAAGTTAAAATCACCTTCAAGAACAAGTGACAATTGGTTTGAAAACTATTCCTGAAATAAAAACAAAGCAATTAAAACTCCTGGACAACTATTTTACCACATTAAACACCTAGTCTGAAACACGGCAAAAGTAACATTTTTTGCCAATAAACTTTTCCAAAATACTGTAAAGTTTCACACTTCATTGCAGCTGTTGCACAATAATAAAAACAGGTCACAAAATCAGAGGAAAAAAGCTGGTATAAACAGACATCTCACCCACAGAGTTGTGAGGTAGTACAAAAAAAAATAAAAATGGTTTACTGAATTTTGTCTGTCAGTCTTCAAAACTGCAAAGAGTTTTCCCCAACTTCCACTTTCAAAGTTGTTGTTCATTAAACTCATTCTGGAAACCACACAGAATCACTGAGATCTTAAGTACCTTCTTTCGGGCTTTGCAGGTACAGACACACTGCTGGAGATACTTCCTGTTCGTAACCCATAGTCTTCCTCCTCCTCCTCCTCTTCCCCATCATTACAGAACTTTTTCACTTTGACTACTGAGCTTACAACAGGCAACCGTCTCTTCCTGGAGCTTTCTTCCTACAACAAACAGATCAGCCAAAACCACTCATTTAGCACAAAACATGTTATTAATAAGCCAGCAAAGAAAACATTGCAATTCTACCTATAGCCAGAAGATGGAGAACTTCCATTCAAGTTGCATGAGTCTAGGACTACTCAACTGCAGAAACAACTGCCTGCAGAAACAAGTGACAGCACTAAATATGAAAATCAGACATATTTATACTGAAACATCTCATTAAGAATGTAACTGTAAGTAACATTTAGAAAAGGAAAAGAAAAACTTTAAAGTATAGACAATTTACCCAACTTCTACAGAAAAAGCAGGGTTTTCCAAAGAAATTCATACTATCCTTCAAGATGCACCTGTTGAAAGTCTGATAGAGAAAAGTGAAATCAGTATGAATGACACTCTCGTCTGTATCAACTCTAATTTCAGATTAGTGTAAGGATTAATTTCTATCGAGCTGACGTATTTCAAAGGATGCTAATAGCTATTCAGAGCCAGGATGGTCCCGTTTAGGCAATGCAAGGCCCCTGTTCTGACGCAGCCACTCACCACCACCACAGTGCATGTGGTAGTGACAAATTTAAACGCTAGGCTGCGTGAAAGCATAGGAGAAAGCACACACTAATAGTTCCTGTAGGAACCATCACTCAGCACTGAGCTACACAGGAGCACGATGAGGCATCTGGATGCCAGGTTTGTACACAGTACCCTTTAAATGATCATATAACCTCCAGGGAGAAAGAAATATCCTAAGGGACAGGTCTGGACTACAAAAGATTCATAAAGTAAAAAAAAAAAATACCTAAAGAAATTACATTTTTAAAGGTAAAACTTCCCAAAGTACAAGAACTTGTCTAACAGAAGGTAGAATACAGCAAAAGTCCACAGTTCTAAGTAACGCTCCTGAAATAACTCTCTTCTGGACTTTATTCATGAAATAGTAATAGAAGAAAACTATCACAAGACCTTTTTCTAACATTTCCAAGGAGAAATGTGACTGTCATTCATCAATGACTTGCGTACAGCCTTAAACAAATCACTCTATGCTCACTATATTCGCATTCTCGCTTCCCCATCTCAAAAAAAAGACATCAGCACATATCTTTGTAAAGCATTCTAGATTACATTCTAGATTTAGATTTATCCTTTATAAAGAACTAAGTAGTAGCAATGACAGAGAACTATATAAGCAGTAAGAAAACACAGATGGACTTGGAATACAAGGCATCTAAAATTCATGCTTCATTACAACATTAGCAGCCATAACAACCTTCATTCGTCTCACAAAGAGCTCTTAACTGATTCATATGTATCATCTTAAAACTATCAGCTAGGACTGTCACCCTGCCCAGCTTAGTCTGGCCTCCAAAATATGTAGGGCAGCAATCACTTAGTTTGTCCTTATAAAACACCCATCCAAAGAGTTCTTAAATGCCATGGTTCTAAATAGTATTATAATAATAATAATAATCCTAATAAGCAACATATCCAGGCTTTGGAGACTGATGTGTCCCTAGCATAGGTATGAATAAACAACATTCCAAAAGTACAGATTTACAGAACTGTGTAAAGGTGTGGATTTACATAGCACTTCCACAAGATCATGCCGTTTCAATGATCTAGATATCAAAATTATTACTTCTGATTCATCACATGCACCACAACAATGTGATAACCCATCAGTCCAACTCAGTATGGCAAGAAGATGTACAAGCTAGTTAACTCTGAGATGCAGCAGCCTGTCAAGTGATGATGTTAAACTATGCAATCTCTTTTTATCAGTGGACCCAAAGAATGAAATCCCAAACCTACTTGTATCAGTGACAGAAGCCCTTAAACTTCTCTGAGGTCAAGATTTTACTGGAAGCGTACATAGCAGTTTAGGTTCCTAGCAAGTGCAAAATATTGCAATAGTTTAGATAGTACTAACCTCACTGCCTACTTTATCAGCACTAAGTTTGGAGGTGGGTCTGTAACTCTCCGCTAAGCTGCCAAAAGCTTCTGGATTGCACAGCTGGCCTGTTTCCAAAGACCTGCAGCTTTGCGTGTCTAACTGCCGGCTCCCCTGTAAGTTGCCCTGTTGTGACAATCTGTGCGCGTGTATATTGCCATCTGCACTCCTGCTAGCTGGTGGTCGGTAGATTTCAGCGGAAGGACGAGAAGAACTGTAAGTTACAGTTACAATAGGTTTCTTCCGTGACAAAGGATTTTCCTGCACGAAGTTTAGGTCTTCATCAATTAGATCATCTGGTTCAGGTTTAATGTCAATTACGGCTTCAGAAGGTGACAATTCCCTCAAAGGCTTGACTGTAGATGTTAAGCGGGATGCAGAACCATCTTCACAAGACTGCCTGAGAAAATAAGAAATCGCCAGCTAATAACTCATCTGCAAATAAAGCTCTGGAAAATGAGAACTGCTTTTTAAACAAAGCCAAGCAGGGAAGAATCATTATGGTATTATTGTTTATACAACTCCAACACACTGATCGCAAGCTCTAGTTTGGTTAATTAATCCAAGCCCATCTATTGCTTAAAGAAAGGGAACTGAATTCCTGATATAACGTTTTTTATGCAACAAACTGTAGCAATGCTACAAAACTCTTCAAAACTACCTTGATCTTTCCAAGTATCTGTGGTCTTCAGAATGACTACTACAGTCACACAACTACTAATGTCTGAATGTGTGTTAGTAAGTAACCAGAAGCTTTACCGTGAAGCGGTGTTCCTTTGCTCTTGTGAGCTAGTTGAAACTCTTGAGTCATTTCTTTCAGTCCGAGTGCTCGAAACTGCAAGAGGTGGCAAGGTATCCTCACACCTCCTCTCATCACTCACACCTGAACTGCTTTTGCTGGAAGGAAGGTTGCTCTCAAAGATAGTAGATTCTGAAGACTTTACACTAGTTGGTTCTGTGGAGACAGGTACCTTTCATTTTTATAGCAAAGCACAGCAACACAGATTTTCCAGTAAACATAGCTAGGAACAAGACATTGCGCAGATCTGAAAACACAACAAGCTGAAAGCTGTTTTAGCTGAAAACATCAACAAGAAACACCCAGAAATAAATTCTGGACTCAGAAATAGATTCTTTATCTCTATATAAAGCAATTTTCTAAAAAGTCAGAACCCAAAAGATGATATAAATTGAAAATGAACAAAACAGCTCTTTTTTGAAACTCATTAGACATGCAACACTACACAGAAAAGATAAACCTACTTTCACTCTAAATTAATTTTCTTACCAGTAGTCACAGATCGCAGTTTATCCAAAACACCATGGAGCCTGAAATATATGAGGGACAGGGAAGGAAGCAAAAGAGAAAAAAGAGGAATAAAAGAAATTTAACTAACATTCAGAATAACAGTGTTTCAGAAACCAACTGCCTTTCCCCCCCTGTAACAAGCATCTCATTTATCTAAGACTTCACTTTCCAACAACTGGCATATGTTTAACCTCAAAAGGGAGGCTTTAAGCATCTTGCTTCCAGTGAGTCTTCATACAAGCAGGTGGGGTATTCATCACACCATCTACTTTTGGCATTTAGTTGGTTTACATAATTAAAGCCAGTACTTTCCGCTGTTTCACTAAAACCAATGGAGCAAGTTAAATGTCTTCAAAAGGAGCGATTCAAAAAAACCTAAGTTAGAAGCCTGAAGTGTAGCTGAAAATTTCACTTTGTATATGAAACTTCAATTGCACAAAGTTAAACATAATTCTAAACAATATACAATTCACAGCACTTAACATACTCAGGATTCTTCCAGCGTGCTTTGTGTATACCTACAATATTCTCTGAGACATGCTGGTGAGCAAAAACATTTCAGTGAAGTAACAAATTTGCCATTTACCTGTGAAAAACACACCAAGCCAAAGCAATACGGAAAAGCAAAAGGCTACAAAATAATGCTGTTTAAAAATAAACACACATTACAGTGAAAAGAAAGAAGGAAAAAAAAAGAAAAAAAACCCAACACTTAAATGCATATCCTACTTGGAATTAAAACCTGATCATGGGCATCTCCATAATTTAGACTATTAGTTGTGTATATACTGACTATTAGGAGGTGAGGAACAAAAACATATTGAAAATTGGGAAAAGTAAGACTGCATCTGAGTATAAAGGAAGGCTTCACAAACCTCCCTGTGAGTTTTCACCAGAACACTCTTAAAAGTTCTATCAACTGAGCTCTGCTAATGCATATCGGTTTTCACACTGACCGCCGGATAACTGTGACCTGACACTTGGTTCAGTGAGAAGTGCTGGCCAACCAGCAGGACTGCCAGGTCTGCCACAGAATTGCTGTGAAACTTTTGCTAGATGAGCCTGAATTACCAGCTACAGAGACAAACCAAGGAAGGCAGTCCTTGTTGAGCATTGTATTTAGCCAGAGACCCAATGCTTAAGAATCTAAACATTCTGGGCTGCCTTTAAAAGAAAGAAAAGCATATAAAACTCGCAAATGCAATGCTATTTAACTTCTTTACATCAGTCCTCTTAAAGTTTATTGCATAGGTTTCATCTTGTCTTCTTTTCCATCATTCTTTCAACAAGTATCTACTTTGTTACCCAATAAAGCACTCTGAAATTGAATTTGTATTTATAAGCAAATGTGAATACTGAATTGAGAATAAAAGACTCATTACACTTGGAGATTAAGCATGTGTCAAAACCAGCAGGAGGTGTAATATATACATATATTTGATATCCAGTTCTAAATATATATATTTTTTAAAAATCTTGATTTCTCTTCCGTGCTGCAATTTGCTTTCTCTACATCTTTATTATTTTTTTCAATAAAGTTTTAGTTTCATTTACAAAGCCATAAAAGTGTTTTCTGCTACATATTAGTGTGTTATTTCTTACTGTATATCAGGATTCAGTCAAAACCCTAGTACTGGAGTTACCCTCATCAACTTATAAACCTCACTAATTTGACTGATTCCCAAAACTACTACGAGAAAGACAACAACAAACCCAAAAATGTTGCCTAGGCAGGCCACAGGAGGGAACAAAGAATATAAATGCCTGTGTACTCTTAAAAAAAGGGGTGCATGCTAATTGCATTCCTTTCTTCTATTTCTGACAAATGTCATGAAAAAATTGAAAAATTTGAAAGCAAACTCAAATTATATCCATACAAGTAACCCTGCCACAGGGAAATCCATCAGTTTAAATATTTAATACAGTGAACTGTAATAGCTGGAACTAATTTTCACTTTTGTCAGTGTTTATGGTTTCGTAACATACCCAACTTCTAAAATGTTTCTCTCTGCTATTTAATAGCATAAAAGCTCCTACTCAAATAAAGAGGAACTTGACTAAGCATGTAGAAGAAATACTGGAGGTGAATGTAACCAGTCAATATGAAAATTTCAAAGGGAGCTAACTGAAAAAGCAGAAAAAATGTAATATTTCTCTAATCTATACAAACCAAAATAACGTTCTTTCGAACTACATTAGGTTAGAGACTCAGAAACAAGATTAACTTGAAAAAATACACAACTCTGAAAGCAAGTAAAAACTCTGGAGTGAAATATCTGTTTTGACACTCTGAAACATGCAGTTAATTAAAGGTTTATTCAGTATTAGAAAATACATGAGAAATATTATAATGGTTGTCATGCAGCATAGCATAAATTAATCCACACTGCCAGGAGTTTAGAAAAGAGTTAATCTGTTGTTAATTAGTCCAGCTCACAATAATTCTGGGGTCCTACTTTTGTTTTGTAGAGTGGGATGGTGGTAATAAACAAACAGACTGAGAGGTGGGAATACCTAAGCATCTGGTGCTAAACCCTGTCAAAGACAGTATACAGAATTAGATCCACTGCTCATCTGTCCTGATATAGTAATTCCCACACACAACAGGAATCTGAAGCACTATTAGCATAAAAGCAAAGAAGTTTGTCTTTGAAGAACTATTTTACATATAACTACAGTGAATAACACTCTCATGCTCACAGTGGGTTTTGCAGAAATCGTTTTTTAAGTCAACATACAGTCCTCGCTTACCTGAGCATCTCACACTTCACTGAAAAATCTGCCTGGATTTATGAGCAAACAAAGAATATAAGCCCTCCGGTCCTTTGCCACTTAATTATCACTGCAGTAGCCTAACTGTTGACAGGCTAAAAATAATTTACTTATTAGAGCTGCAATGTAAAAGTTTTGATTAATGTAAGTTACACAATGGGAAGATAAGTAACTTCTTAACTTCTGAGGTTTCACTTATAGAAAGCAGTCCTGATTACTGGTAAGAAGTGTGACAAGTAGCTTACGAACATACCAGACAGTAAACCTGACAGTATTGTTTCCAAGGAAAAGGGAAAGGTCTTCTGTCATCTGCTCCTGACTCTTCTTATTGGCCACCATAACCATAATATAATCAGGGAGCTCTTCATCTAATAGAAAGAGAAATATATTATGATTTATTATACTTTAAAACAAAAGATATAGCAAACACCCTTAAACATGTCACCGGGTAATTTTTCCCCCCCCCCAGTTTTACTATAAAGACTCTGCAGGCAGAGGATTAGGTAAGCAAATTAACAAGACTTCCATTTCCTCTGAGGTTCAATGCAAGTTTCAGCTTTGAGTGAGGAATAAAAGATCATCAACTTCACAAGAGCATAAGCTGAAGCTAAGATCAAAGTACTTAAAAAGTGAGTAAATAAAAGACAAAAAGGAAAAAAGAAAGCCACTCTGTTAGTGTTCAAGTAAAAGGATGTAGGCAGCAACTATCTACAATCTTCATCACTTCAATATTGACAAATGGAGCACCTTACCCTCATCAAATTTCCTTTAGCTACATTTTTGCTTTAGTTATCCCTTTCAGGTTTGTGCATTAAACAAATCAAAACTGCATTAACTTCCAGATTTTCCATCTACAAAAAATATCAGGCCTTTGAAAGAAACAACAAACCAGCAACCCCAAGAATCTGATTCTCTAGCTCCCTAACATACGCAATTTCATACACGGCAAAAAATCCATTCCCTGCTGCACAGTTCACACAGGGTACACATACTCATCAGAATGGACAGGAAGGTGTTCAGAATCTGAAATTAATACATTAAGGATTTAGGGAGTCTGGTATTTGGTTTTTACTTTGGCTTAGTTCTGATCTACTCTCAAGGCACATTTGTTGCTCAAGAGCATTGCGTATGCTTCCTGAGCACATATTTCAATTTAGTTTAATCAAGCACCTCATGCTCTCCAATACCACTTCATGACATGAATATAACAGTAAGCGAAGATAGCTGGGAAATCCACTTCAAATTGTGGATTTGCAAAAAGGCACTAATATAGCTGTACTCATTTCATTAAGTGTGTACATAACATGAAAAATACCTAAAAAATTAAAAAAGTTAAATAGAAATCAAAATACAAATCAAAGGAATTGCCTGTCTTCTATGTCTCTCTATGTATCCTGTAAATAATTCATCTGTACCCTAGACTACAGAAATAACATGCATACATTGCACCTGCACTCCACTATCGCTACTCAAGTGTTGCACCATAACACATTCCTAGCCTAAACCTAACTTTTTTTTTGTGAGTTTATCTTTAACGTAAACTACGAATTGCACAAGATGGATGGATACCCAGACCAAGGAACTTCGAATGAATTTTATTTTTTGGCCAAGTTACTTTTAAACCTGATCAGTTCCTCAGGTGGTTCAATGCTTGATAAAGTAAAGATGATGATACTTTAAGTATAGATAAGTTAAAACACAAACTTAACTTATAAACATGTTAGCACAATTACCTGTAACAATACGATAGAATGAAGAGAGGAGAGGAGAAGAGAAGGAGAGGAGAGGAGGAGGAGAAGAGGAGGAGCAGGGGAAACAACTGCTTTTCTCAGTGATTGCATTGGCTTATACCAACTTAAATTGTATGCAAAACTACAGCCTTTTGAAAATGTTGATAGTTGATGAATATTTAACTATATATTGCTTCACAGATACGAATTTTTCCTTTGTACGTTCTACACAACAAGTAAGTTTCAATACACCTTGTTGTAGAAGACTTCTCAAAAGAAAAGAACTAGCAGTTACAGAAAGAAACAAAGGCATGGTTCTCACTCACAGAGGCTAGAATGAGGGAGAACCAATTTTTACCAGTTACCTAAAAGAAGAAAAAGAGAGTTTTTGAAAAACGTTACTTGGAAGTTGCCAAAAATACTCTAGTCAAGAAAAGAAACCTGAAAAATGACAGAAATTTAGAAAAAGGGGTTTAAAAACAAAAAAGAGGCCAAGGGAACTCAGACCAATAAAGAATACAAAGCTATTTAAAGCAGTTCAGAAGCTGACTGAGAAGAAGGTGCAGGCATTTTATGATGATCTTGGGAACTTCCTTCTGAATACAGGAAACAGAAAGGAGAAAAAAAAAAAGCAGAAAGAATAATCAGACATAGTTGGAATCAAAGATTACTTGTATTCCACCGGCATCTTGGTATTAGAGATAAGAAAGATTTTTTTTTCAGAAATGCAAGGAAAAGAAGACAAAGAATCAAGGACTAAGAAACTGAAACCTGGAATGATAGTAAAAAAACAAAAAAATGAGTTACTAAGAAAGACAACTTTTGAGATGGTGAAAAAAGATGACCTTACAATAAAAAAAATTCATGGTTCCTTGGCCCCTGCTGAATTCAGAACATCCACTCGTAGGTAACTCCATTCTACGTCAATACATTTTGATTCCATAAATACAATGGCCCCCTTTACACAGGAAACAAGATTAATTAAAGATCAAACTACAAACTTTGAACTTGGTCCTGCAACTCATGGGATCTCTGAACTATGCTCTCAATTCCTTTCCTCCACCTACAATCCAAGTATCACAGACAACAAGAAGTCAGTTGCAGGACTGAGGTATTCTGCTTCCAACAGAACACTGTGTTATCAACTTTTAGTGCTGTAAAAACCAGCTGCTATTAAGTGCAATATCCATTTAATCCTGGATTCAGGGAAAAGAAAAAACCACACACAGACATTCACGCTGTTCATATCACTCTCCTCACAATCCACAAAAAAAATCTCACCCTGCCTCTAAGATTCGGTTACCTATGTTTCATTAACATTAGCTTAATGTAGCTATTAATTTTCCCCTTAACAGTCAAGCTCTTACTTTTTTTTGATTTGTCATGCATAAATATTTCTGACATGGCTTTTCCACCTCCTAAACAGTCTCTCTCTGTCTTACAGTAATATCCTTTCTCCTAGTTCTCAAAAATGTCTCACCCTGAATTCAAAAGGCTGTTGAAAAGATACCTAAGAAAGACTGAGTCCATCTAAGAGTAGTCACAGGTAACTGCTGTTATATCTGCAAGGATCTTGCTTTATATAACATTTCTCCCTGCGCTTCAAAGAAATTGCCTTAAATACTCACAGACACATCGTTTGTTTTTCTTTCAATTCCCTTGCCATGATTGCACCTTGAAAGGGGAGACTTACTTAGCCACCTTAGTTACTTTCTTTTACTTCTTCATACATGATGTCCATATACTGCTTCCTCTTACACTTAAGACTATAGATTGTTTGTGAAGTGTTTTTCTTTCATGCTAGTCAGGTACTTCAAGGTAATTCATCTCATGCTTCTGTATGCAGTAACACAAGTAATAGTAAGCAAATATGCTGTTCCATTAATTAGCTGGCCATTTCCTATCTACTAACAATGAACCTAAAGAAGATTGCTAAACACATGATAAAACTTACCAACATAAGCCCCCAGCTCCTGCAACTTTCCTTTTATAGCACCCTAAAAAACAATGAAATAGCATTTAAGGGATGGAGCAACAATTTTTCTATTTCTAACTGCAAGACAGTGGGAGGCTTAGCAAGGTTTTTCTCATTGTTTGAACATGTTGGTTTAACATGTTACTTTTCCTATTCTCCACTGCTTATGATATAAATGTTGTAACAAAGATGAACTGCCAGGCATCTCATATGCTCTACCATATTCTCTATATACCAATTCCAGGTGCTACCAACCTTCAACTCCCAGCTGTTCTTTTGTAAGGAGAGACCAGCTGGGCTCATAAGGTGCAAACCTGGATGGTTTGATAAAAGGTCACTGCTGGATCAGCAAGAAAAAAAAACCACCACCAACAACAACCACCAACCAAACCTACCATGATTTTCAAACACTGATTGCTGAGAGGGAGCAGCTGGCAAGCCCTGATGGTAAGGGGGGCTCACACTACAACACTCCTCTCCCGGGCAGCGGCCGGTTCCGGGCCTGTGTCCCAGGCGGGCTGCTGCAAGGCGAAAACTCCAGCTCCGGGGGAAGAGATGGCTGCTGCCCTCCGGGGTACGGCAGGACCCCGACTCTGCTTCCCAAAACAACAACTCTCCTGCTCATGCCCCTCCCCGGGATGCTCCGAGGCCGAAGGCCGCACACCGTCGGGAGCTCCTGGTAAACCCAGCCCGGTTGGGGGCTTTCCCCGCCGCTTCCTTCCGCCGGTGGAAGGAGGCTCGGTGGTGCAGCGCCCGCAGCGGCCCAGCCACCCCAGCGTCTGAGGGGAGGCCTGAGGGAGCCCGGCGCCTCGGCCGTCGGCCGAGCCCGCCCCCCACAAGCAGGGTCAGGCCCCTGTCGCGGGTGGAGAGGGAGCGACCCGGCTGCTTCTCTCTCACCCGGATCTTGCGGCTGATCTCGGTGCCGATCTCCATGGTCGCGCCGCCCCGGTGCCTTCCCGTCGCGCCGTGCCCCGTCCCCTCCCACCGCGGGCTCTCAGCTCCGCTCCCGCCACAGGCCGCGCCGGCTCTGGAGCGCCGCGCCGGAGAGTGCGCGGCCTCCGCCTGCGGCGCCCCCTGCTGGGCCGCGGCGGGGCCTCCGCGTCGCCGCCTCGCCCCGCCTGCCCTACGGCTGGGGTCCGGAGCGCGAGGCGGCGTGAGTGGGCCGGGGGTGCGGTGAGCTGCGCCCGGCAGGCGACTGGGGGCGAGCGGAGAGGTGTGGGGTGCCTGCGCTCACGCTGCCGCTCCTCCGCAGGCCCCATCTTCTCCCCGCGCCCCTCCTTGTCCTTCCCCCAGCAGTCGCCCCAGCGCACCACGCTCTGCCTCTTGAACCTAATGTTCCGTATGTCCCGCAACCACTCGGGCTCGCAAGGGCCCGAGAGCGGCCTGGGGAGTCGGTGTGCCCCTGAGGCGATGACCGCGGGGAGAACGGGTAAACGTAGCCCCAGCTCGGCCTCCTTGGGCTGTCTGTCGCCGCACACCACTTCAGCGGCCCGAGCTGCGGCCTGTCTTGCTCTGTGAGCATGGGGCAGCTACGACACGTGGTAGTCTGGCGCTAAAGAAAAACATACCTTCTAGCATATTTCTAAATAGTTGTGTGTCAGAGGGCCTACTGTGAATTGCGCAAGTGTCACATTCAGCTCTTCTTAAGTTGCCTCTTCATTCCTGGTTTTTGCAAAATTGGTTTATAAATGCCACATGGCTTAGGTTAAGTATGAATACCATAATGTTAACTACAAGGTTATTTTACTATTAATGCTCCTTCTTAGAAAGTACAAAAATTGAAAATTTACATATCTTCTTGTTAAAAAACAAATACTTTGTGTATTGCTAGACCATGACATATCAAAGTAACTTTTAATGCCTTACTACAGCTATACTATAAAAGTATTTTAGTATTGAATTTTAGTCTTGTGACCCCATGTTAGACTGGTTAAGAAGCCTGAAAACAACATGCATGTGTTTTTGGTTTGGTTTTTTTTTTTAATAAAGGGGTTGCAGCATCTACTAGTCTTATTGCTACAAGGGATCAGTTGCAGACAAAGAACTATGTGGAGACAACCTTACAGAGCAGATGATAATAAGCAGAAAAGAAGTCATGTTGGAGGCATACTATTTATCTATTGCACCAATGTCCCAGCTTCACTTCAGCTGATTTAGTGAGTAGTAACATTACAGAAAGGGTAAAATAAACTCCAGGCATTGTAGTTAACAGATGTATTAATCTCTTTCTGCATCACTGCTCCTAATATAAACCAAACATCATACAGAGATGGCCTAGACTAATTATTGCTAATGATCTGCGCTGTTTGCCTGACTATGCTTATAATACGCTGGTGTTACAGTGAGATGCAGCTACTAACTGATTAGTTTAATTACAACATTCCATTTTAACCTTCAGGAGACACATTTTGCTCTTTTACGATTTCAAATAAGTTGTATTACTTTATTATTGCAACAAGAAAAATAATTATTGTAGCACAGAAATAGGAATTGAATTTATTTAATAACTAATGAATTTACTTTAGAAAGAAATATTGTGTTTAAAAAAATGTATCCTTTGTGAGTAACAGCAGCTCTTTGCTTCAAGCTGAGCACTGCATTATGTGTAGGAAAACTGCCTGTTTTCTTCTAACAGGAAAACTTTATAACCTTAATTAGTTAGTAGAGTTAGTGGAGCATCATTCAATATTTTACTGTGCCTTATAAGTAAAAGTGAATTTTGCAAATGTGAAATTTCAGGCTTCAAGCACGTACGAGACCTATTGTATGCTCATTTTTCCAGCACCTTCCATTCTCTCCACTACCATCAAGAAATATGTAATGGTGCATGAAGACCCAGACATCTGTTGCTTTTTCACAACTAAGAAATGGCATGATGAAAACACAGGGAGGCTTCGGACACAGATCAAAAACACAGAAGTGATGAATAAAGTGCATTTGTTCAGAGGACAGCTTTGAGTCACATGTAGAATCAGAGGTATTATGACTTTTCAGTTCATGAAGTTGCGATTTTACATGGCTAGTGAGTAAATCAAGATATTTCTCCACATGACTTCTTCATTCTTTCAGCATCCTGGGAATGCCCCTTTAATGAGTAGTTTCTGGATTATCCTGCCTATGTTTTTTATCACAAATTGAAAACTCTCCACTAGGCTGAGTACATACATGCATACCACTTTTCTGCCTGGAGGGTGAGTGATTCTGCTTCCTATTTCGCTCACTTCCAGCCTTCTGTCTTGCCATTAGCCAATGCAAAGACCTGAAGCTGGACAGAGTGCCCAGAATTGGAACAAGGTGAATACTTGCATCAGCCTTCACCCTGCTGGCTGATACACTCAACTGCAATCACGTATTTGGACCATGATGGGGGGGGAAAAAAAAAATCAAAACTGTTCCAGAAGGGAAGATATCAATAAGAAAAAAGTAGGTTTATCCCTGTTCCCATATGGGCAGGCAGTAGTCAACCCAATGGACAGAAACTTTTCTTTGTACTTATAGAACAAGGGCTGCAACACAGAGCTGTAGGGTATTAGTCTTTTCCTCCCATAATCTTCAACAAGGGAGTAAAAAGCACAGCAAAGATGCAGGTGTTTCTACCCATGCATGTCAGGAGTGTTGACCAGGGTTTAATGGGGAGAAGCAGAAGCACCATGTAGTGCCCCGAGGCAATCACTCTATGTCTTACTGATGTCTCTTTATCAGAGTTCATCACATGTTCATGGACACCTTTGTCTCTTCGTCCTTTATATTGGAGTTGATAGTTGGAGCAAAGCAGGTAATGGAGAGCTGATGAGGCAAAAAATGAGATGGTGCAAAATGGAGAAAGTGCAGAAAAATACGAAGTTAGGATACAAACTGGGGCTGTAGAAAGCAGAAAAAAAAAGTTAATTCAGGAATAAAAGTTTGATGAGCTTCAACAGGAGAAAATGTAGGCTCCAGAGGATCATATTGACAGTGCCCTAGCTGTCTCTTTTTAAGATGAGGTGTTGTCTTTAATGTAAATGTGAAGAAAGAATATGCAGCAAGGACTAACTATAGAAAGTAAGAAAACTCAAATAAATGCAACTTCTAGGCAGGGAATCAGGCAGGAAATGGGTGTGATCAAGATTTAGAACAGGAAATGTGACAGATAAGAGAATTGAGACCTTTTTTTCCAGTACGAATTGTTTAGAAATAGGAGGGGTTGCCTCTGTTACCCTGAATTTTCGTGGCTGGGATTTGTCATGCTTTGTATCAGTCAGGTTTCTCTGGCAAGTAACCATAGTTCTGCCCTGTAGCAGACACCATTAGAAAAGGGTATCCATTTAGGTTAATTCGAAATTAGTTTATTTACTCAATATAAAATTAACCTGAATGAGTTTTTTTTTTTGGCTTATGGACTGTTCCTCATAACTATGGCTGATGTATGGAGGGGGAAAAAAGAGATATTCCCCTGATCTGAGGAAAGACCATTGCATCTAAGAGAAATAACTCAGAAAAATTTGTCATAGTACAAAATTACTTACATATTTCAGCTAAGATTAGTGTCCTCCTGAGTAACATGCTATTTGCACAGTAGATCTGCAGGTTAGACCTGCTCAGACAGTAGCATGTTTGTGCGCTTTACATTACCAAAACACTTTCTAAGTTTGCCAGTCGTGAGTCAGTGTTCACATACTCACTTTACCTTTTTCCTCATCCCTGACCTGTTTCAAGTTTGTATATACTTTTGCCTGGCTCACGCAATGTGGAGAGCCATAAAATTCCAAATTGCATACAACGATTGCTGATTTCACAAGCACACACACAGAGGTCTCCATATATTTGTGGGACTGAAGAGCACCCCCTTATATGATGTTTGCATTGGTTAAACACTGTAAATATTACTTAATTGATAGGTATTTAATGCTTGCTAAGACAGTTGTTATTAAGGACATAGTTTCTACTGACAGCTTTGGGAGTTTTAAGTCCAGACAAGGGCTGAAAGATCAGTCTTTAATCTGCATTTTCTTGCTGTGTATATAACCAACAAGTGAAACTTTGCAAGGACTTTTGTTTTTAGCTGCAGACATAAATGTATGCGCATAGGTCATTTGGTATGACACATACAGATTAAACCTTGAAAATATTTGCAGGCTGCATGAAAATAAGACCAACAGATTTTTTTGGTAAGAGATTTGCCTTAATTGGAAAGGCTTAAAATAAATGATTATATGATTAAAAAAAGCAAGGATTGCCTGCTATTTGTTGTAACCCCTATTTCTGTAATGCCCCTGTAGCCAGAGAAGCAGCTGTTCATTGCTGACATTCTCCCTGCCAGGCATTCCAACTCTCTGAGGTAATGGGCTACAAGCATACGGGCCTTTGCTTTAATTCTTTCAGCGTATCCTTCCGCATGGATAGAGCGAGGGGAACGCCTCCAGGAAAAGAAATTAAATGCACACACACAGAGGCACACAGAGACGGGCGATTTGAAAATATTTCTGAGAACGCAATTTGCGCTTATGCAGCGCAGCGTCACGTGGAAGAGGCTGCCTGAAGAGCTGGCTGGCACAGGTTTATTTTGTTGTAATATTTTCTTCCACCCCCAGCTCTTTACCCAGTGGAATGATATCCAGAGCAAGTTTTTTGAGACAGGAAGTGAGGAATGTTTTCACTATGAGTGATCTGAGAAGAAGGTGGGTTAGCCGAGATAGCAGCTGTTTCGGACAAGAGGAACACAGTAAGTCAGTTCCCGAGGAATACCGATGAGATGGCTCCAGGAGAAAAAGTCTTGGAGTGCTGTGGGTTTTTTTCAGCTGCACGTATGTGAAAGGAGACTCGGTGTCTCTGGATCACTGCACAAGGTAAGGGGAAAACAGCAGGCACAGTAAAAACATAGTGGGTGATCTTCACTGCTGTGTACTGTAAGACTGGGGAGTTTCAAGCATTTACTTTTTTAAAAGTATAAGGCTGTAGAACTGTGCTTCTAGGAGGAAGGAGAGGTTTGAGATGTGCACTTACTGCTGCTCTTTAAGTCCAGGAGTCATGGCAAAGATTAACTGGTAAAACATGGTGATGGTGGAGTATTCTGGGTTTTTTTTGCTCCTCAAATATTTCTGAAATATATGTATTTTAAGAATTTGAAATGATAGGAGCACTTTTTCAGCATCATATATTGCAGTTTTATTTTGCACGCTGTCATTCATGCAGGCTGTTTAAAAAAATCCTTGTAAAGTGAAATGCTAATTGTTGAAGGGGGAGTGGAAGGTGTAGGTAAAAGAGATACTACAGCACTCAGTAATCATGCGTCAGTCATGGCCAAGTTGCCAAAATTCTGATACAACATTTTTGAAGCTACATGTTTGTGTCGAAATGCAAATGTACGAAGTTTGGCCACTAAAGACTTTTTTAGCTGTTGTGTGAAAATTTCAGGCTTGATAAATAAAGCCTTGTTATTGCAGAGGTCGTCAATTGGATTTGTAACTCGTGGAGGTATGTAGTTCCCTTTTGCTGAAGTAGCTTTAAAACAATGCGGATGTATCTGAATTTAAAGTAATGCAGAAGGCAAATAGGACAGAACCTAGCACTGCAGAATGCACAGCTGCTGAATAAAAACAGCACAGCTGTGTTTGCAAAAAGTACAAATGGCTAGCAGTAGAAGTTACTCAGTGTTACTCATCAAACTTGCCTTTATTCTACAATATTTATGATACATCAGGAATTATTTTTTGTTTTAGTTAGTCTTTTGTGACATGGACTGGAAGTTAGTTACTCAAGTTTTCCTTGTTATTTCTTTATTTCCTTGTGTTTCAGAAGTAATGAAAATTGTCGGACACGTACTGAGTTAAAATGAAATCATTTAGGGTAAATGCACAGGTCATAACTTGAAGAGCGCTCCTGGCATGTTCTGAAAATTCTGTGCTAAACTTTCTTCCTGTGCTTGCATTGCTACCTGTCTGCACAGCGAAATAACTGAAAGTCAGCATTAGATGGTTTGGAAATATCACCTGTCTGGTGTCAGCCTCGGGTTGGTGATTTTAAAATTTTTTTTCCCATGTCCTTAGAACACTTTTCTAAGGGCCTGATGGGGGCATAAAAGTTTGAAAGTCTTTCATATTCAGTGGTACTACATAGAAACTGAGATTAAAATGGCACTGCACTTCTGACTGCAGCTTTCAAAAAGATGAATAAGTTGTTTTCTCTCATTGCTGTAGCACTGAAGAAAGTGCGTAACTGCACAGAATGTATTGGAAAACAGGCCCTGGGGACATGAGCTGAGGTCAGTCAGCCAAAACTTTCTCTGCCAGGAATAAACCCAGTGCGAGATTCTGCTGGCAGCGGGCAGAAACCTGAAAGCTTCTGTCTGTAGAGCATTCCCTGCATGCTGCTCTGGGGAGGCAGGATTTGGAGGATCAAAGTACAGACCGAGTAATAAAGTGAAGAGTCCCTGCATATCCTTAAATTTTTCAGGGGAACCTGTTGCTATCAGTTGTTACGTATTCTGCAGCTGCACCCAGAAACAAGTTAGTGTTTGTGTCAGGGGTTTTTTTGATTCACTTAAGATTTTAGGTGGTATCTGTTGAGGATGGGGATTGTGTGGGCAGTACAACTGCTTCCAGACTGTTAGAAACATGGTCAGGAAATAGGCTTACGGTTATTCTTTGGAGTAGGGTTGCAAAGATGTCACTGAGAAAAAATGCTGTGCTGCCTGCTCTTTCTCCCTGTTTTAGGCCCTCAGTGTCTCTCTGCCTCCCTTTTTTCTTTGCCATGCTGCTTAAAAGGGAGTAGGGAGTCTGATGTGAGATTTTCAACCTAAAGAGTTTGTGGTTGTGTTGAATAACATTAATATTTCTAGGTATGTGTGTAAATGTGCTAGTATGTGGCAATCTATTTGTTTACAGCTACACCTTTAAGTTTAAAAACAGGTGTGCAGGGGGAGGCTCTTTCTTCTTTTTCCCCCACCCCCAAAAAATGGATATCCTCATGTTATTCCTGTCTGATAATTCTAACAGTCTTCAGAAATCAAATTACGTCTTTTAAAATACGCTAGCGCTACATACCAGCCTGAAAGAAATGCAGGTGCTTGGTTTCTTTTTCCTTTCGGGCGGTGCGGCGGCTGCCGCCACTAGAGGTCCCCCGGCCGAGCTCCCCACGCCCACAGCCGCTAACACCGAGAGGAAGAAGCGCAGTTTTGCCCCCGGGCGGCCCGGCCCTCAGGCGCGGCCCGGCCCTCGGGCTGCGGGCAGGGCAACGGCTGCCTCCAACCGCTGCCTTGCCCCGCATCAGCTCAGCCCCGCGCTGGCAGCGCTGCGGGTCCCGTCCCAGGGGTGTCAGTGAGGCGCGGCGCCGTGAGGGAGGCGGTGCAGCCCCCCCACCCCGAGGCGATGGTGGCTTTATCTCGCCTGTGGGAAGCGCTTTCACTTCAGGGGTAGCCCGAGCGCCCGGCCGAGCGGTAGCGACTGCCCTGCACACACGTACTTCTGCTGACACTCCCTCCGGATTTAGAGAATGTTTTTATTTTGCATGTGCTCCTGAAAACCAGCACTAGTAAGAGTGACGGGTTTCTTAGGCCAGGGTGCGTGTGGTAAGAAAATACTTGAGAGAGGAGAAAGGCAAAGCTTGTGTGTTACGGAGCTGCCAGATGAGGAGGTGTGAAGGTGTTTGCAAAGGGTGGGGAAATGGGTTGCTACCTTTAGGCTGGGAGTAAGTGCTTTTCAAGGAAAAAAAGGAAAATAAATGGTTCTCAGAATTCGTAGACTCTTTTGCTGAGGCAAAGCGTAACCTGAAACATCATACAGCAGTTTAGCGTAAGAAATAATGGTGCAGGTAGCTGTAATTCAGGGGAAATTAGAGGAATTGGATTTTAATTGTCTGGTAAGAAATGGCCAAGGTGTGAGCTTTAATGCCTCTCTTCCTGCCTTTCTTTTTTTTTCCGTAACCGTTTATGGGGCTTGGTTTTGTGTTTAATCCAACAGATAGCGGCCCAGGCTGCACGCCGCTTTGAAAAACAAGCCAGATTGCTGGTTTTGCTCGTGAAGAAAATGGCTTTGTTCAGTATTAGAAATACCTTAGGCAACTCGGACTTCGTAAAGGGATTTGATTTAAATACCCATTCAGTTTAGAAATACTTATTTTAAGAGATTGCAGCCACATTTGATTAAGACTCATTCACTTGTGAGTTTAAAAAGAAAAGTCAATTTGCCAAAGAGTGGTGTCGTCTGTGGAAAAACCAGAAACTCTGGGGATTATTTCATTATTTGAATGCATAACAGCACTGCATTTTGGAAAAGTAGACTTATTATTTAGATTTAGAAAAAATATACATGTTATTTTTCCCAGGTTTCCATTCCCCTTTCAGTCAAAGTATTTTAGATTCTTGTACTTACTGTCTTTTGCTCCTTTCTAGGGTTACAGTGGATGCCCCTTCTACCTGTCTCTTGGTGGAAAACTTGCTTATCTTTAATGGGTACTGCTGCTGCTGGTTGATCTCTGGAGACTTTACAGCTCCTTACATTTTGAGAGAAGATAGCTACTTGTCCCCTCCCAAGGCCCCGGTGGTAGCAGCTTTATATCAGTAACCATCTGCACAGGAAAAAGAAGATGCCTCTACCTTTTGGGTTAAAATTGAAACGAACTCGACGTTATACAGTATCCAGCAAGAGTTGCTTGGTGGCTCGTATCCAGCTGCTCAACAATGAATTTGTGGAGTTCACGCTGTCGGTGGAAAGCACAGGCCAGGAAAGTCTGGAAGCGGTGTCTCAGAGGCTTGAATTGCGGGAGGTAAGCGAACTGTTGAGTGAAGGTGTGATTTTTGTCTCTGGTGCTAGATGACCTTTGTGGTAAATCCGTACCATTTGGGGCAATCAGTTTATTTACTGGAGCAGCTATTCTGTGTTCCCCTTGTTTCTTCATGTTCTGGTCATGATAGGGAATCAACGTGGTCCAAAACAGTTGCAAAACTTATGTTGCAGAGCTAGGGAATGCCCAAGGGGAAGACACGTGAAAAGTGGCAGTGAATAGAAGCTTAGAGCGATAAAGTGACTGTTTTTAAACTTCACAATGCTGAAAATGCTGTTACAAAAAAAAAAACAACCACAAAATGACAACAAAAAAATTTCTGCGTAAGCAACATGGTTAACTGTGAGACTTGAGACAACTTTTGGCTTAGGATATGAAAGAGATTTATTTGTGTGTGTGTGTTTCTTCCTGATGGATGAGTGCTGTGAAAAGAGCCTAAAGCACAAAATGCGGTAAGTGTACCAGTCACCAGCTATTTGTATTGCTTGTTCAATGTGCAAACATGTTTGCAGACGCTGTCTTGGAGCAAACATATAGTCAGATCAAGTGCTGGTGTCCTGAGGAAACATGGTTTGCACTAATTGAATCTGTATGTGTCAGTGTAATTTGTCTTTTTTCCCCAAAATTCCTGACTTGCTATTTTGAAGGATCCTTTTGCAACTGAAATTTGCTCTTCTCCCACACATTTAGTGATTATTCATACATCTCCTGTATTGAGCAAATCAATTCTGAAATGCTGAGCTGCAAAATGTTATTTATAGAAATCTACATAGATTACCAACATATGAATGAATGTCAGGGGTTTATAATTTTGTTGAGCACAGGTGGATTTGATTGCAGTAGTTGATACTATGTAAACTGACATTTCCCACTGGAGTCTCAAAAGGTTTAGTTCATTTTGTAGTCATTAAAATGTGACAGCATGTGCACTTGTGGGGGGCAGGAGAGAGAAAACTTTTACTAGAAGTTTAGTGTCTGACACTGGTCTGAAAAAGATGCTTTTTCTCTATTATGTGGTCTGCCATATAATGGTGGTTTGAATATGGGATGCAAATACAGGATGAAAACCCTAGATTTAGGTATCTGAAATAAGAGTAATTGTGAAAATGATTGTTGGCTAATAACTATGATTTTTTGAAATGTTATATTTTCATGGTCAAGCAATGTCAACTGCTTATAGCTTTGCTCAAATATTGAGCAAGTAAATTTAGGACTCAAATCTTGCAAACATTTATTACTGTACACTGCATGCATTACTGTAGAATTTCTTGGTAGGAAATGCTACATACATTCAATTGTTTTCAGATTTCCCCCCCCTCCCCCCCCCGGCTTGGAGAATAATAAATAAATTAAATAGATGTGAATCCATTGATCTCTAAGTGTTTTTTTTTTTTTACTGTGGTTGTTTTCAATCCCAATATGCATTCTTGTAGATTCTCCAAATATATTTTTTTTAGTGTACTTTTATTTTGGAAAAATGCAATTCTATGCAACAGTATGACTTCTTTTCAACGTGTTTTTTCTAGCAAAGGGAGAGTAGCTACTCTTGTAGCCTTAGTGTTTACTTGGAACACATCAAATATATATTTAGTATTCAGTTATTGCTGTGTTTGAATGGAGTTTGTCAGTTTTATCTATCTACTTTCAGATCTCACTGCTAAGTCAAGAGAAGGTAAAGGATTTAACTATATTTGGTTTGCAAAACACAAAGGCTTTGTTTTCCTGGATGATGACTGCTGGCTTTTATTGAACTATTCACAGAGTGTTGGAGATGCAGTTTTTTTCAGCTTCTTATTAGAATTATTAGATAATTCTTCATTATCTATCTGTTTGGAGCTACTCCTAAAAATCTGTTAAAAAAAAAAAAAAAAGAGAAAGATGGCAGTTCCCTCAATTAAGAGTCATATATCAGACTAAGGGAGTTGACAGTACACTATTGAACTCTGAGCAGATTCCTTCAGTCATGCATTCTTGCATGGATTATTTTGGCAGGAAAATGTGTTGCAATAAAAGGGAATGGAAAGTAGGGGTATAAATTACTTTCCAGAGCTTGCATTCAAAAAACATTGTTTTGCCTTTAAATAGTCAGATTTGCCAAGCAGATACTGGATCATTCCTGACTGCTTGCTTAGTAGAAAGTTTTCAGGAAGAAAACTTTGCTCAGTGCTTTGCTTCAGTCTGCAAAAACCATAATAGTCCTTGGTACTGTAAAATACTAAGTACTTTCTATAACGTGTTTCATATTGTTAATGCACTAAGCACCCTTACAGTGTGAATGTGAATTCAAAGTGTTAAATGTGAAGAGTGTGGCTGTATTTGAGTACTGAGACTTAAGGCAGTTACGAAAACCAAGGCATCAGTTTCGGATTACTGTGTATGGTCTATGCAGTTATGATGTGCAGTTCCCATGCACCTTCATAACAGTTTATTGCAGGAGGTATGAGGGGAATCTCTACCTTTTTACCCATTGAATGGTAAAATTTGTAAATGTCTCTCTGGTGTAATCTGTAATTATTGAATTTGGGCAGTGAATTGAATGGCTTATTTTTAATGCTGTGCCATCTTTTAAGGCATTTGTTTTAACAGATCTTTATGTATATGACTAGTCTTCAAATTATGCTTTGTGTGGCTAAACACTGATTTTTCTTTTGTTTTTCCAATTAATTCTTCTCAATTTCCAAGTTGTATACTAGTACAGACACATAGTTAAGGTTTAGGAAGTCATAAGTATGTTGACAATTTTATTTTTTTACTGAATGGTAGGCTTTACAAAAAAGTGAAATTAATGCATTATATTAAGAAGAATATCTTCTGGTATTCCCAGAATGTGACTCATCAGCAAACAGGTACATAATCCAGCTCTCAAACTGAGGAACTGGGGAAAGAAGCCATGGGGAACAGGGAACATAAGTTACTTACCCTTTGTAGCGCAGCCAGTCTTTTTTCCGGTGAGAGAACTGTAACCAAATTTGATTTATGCAAAAAGCTGTATTTGTTGAAGAAAACCATTCTGGAATTACAAGTTTTGAAAAAATTGCTGAGAGCGCTGATTGTTAACTACCTTAAAAAGTATGTGCAACACCGCTCATCTTGCATCTAGGGCATGAGTATACAAATTAAATACTTGAAAATAGAGAAATGTTTTTTTAAATGTTAATACAGCTGGATATCTGTAGGATGTTTGGCAGGAGATGTTACAACTGATTTACCTCTCTTGCTGGATCGTCTTTTATTTCTGTTTCCTAATAACACTTCTAAACCAGAATGAAGGGGCAAATTCTGCTACTGTGTACAAAGCAGAGTCTGACTTAAGTGCAGATACATGGTAGAGATTTGGGCCCAAGTACAGGAACTAAGGGTAGGGACTTCTGTGGAGAGTGTGTTATGCATGTGCAAGTTCCTGTATTTGTTTTGGGCATGAATAGGAAAGAAGGAATCAAGGTTATCCGCATCCTGAATAACTTCGAAGCTCTGAAACAGTGCTTCAGAAATGCTTGAACTATGCTGTAAAACTTTTCTCTGAACCCTAAAAGTATCAGCTCTTGTTTGGAGAAAACACATAAAAATACCTTTAATTCAGCGTGGTGGTTTCTTAAATGTGTTTTGCATGCCTGAAGAGTGTTTTTAAAATAAGACCAAGTATAAGTGTAAATATTCTTACATGTATATGTATCAGAAAGCATATTGATTGGCAAATAAAAGTTGAGCCAAGTCATGACAGAAGGGTCACTAACATAATTATGCTTATGCCTTTTATCAAAATCTGATGAAATTTTAGCTAATGCTTGGAGAAATAAGAGGAGAAGCAGTGCTTATAGTTGAACTGGTATGGTTGCGCCTCTGATCCAAATTTTCCTTAAAATTAGGAAAGGAGAAATTGTCATGGAGGAATCTGTATAAAAATATAGACCTCGTGTGTGTAATCTAATTTAAAATATGTTATTTTATTGAAAAACAAACTTTACTCCATCTAAAACATATAATAATTATAAGTGTGCTGTAATTGCAACTTAGAAGCCAAGGTAAATTGAAGGGCAGAGCAGTTAACCAAAAATCAGTAATTGCCTCAGTGCAGTTAGTGTAGTCTTTCCTTTTTCAGAAGGAAAAAGGCTATACAATCAGGTACAGAATTTGCACTCGGTCTTACTACACTGAGCAGCACAAAATTAAGGTTTTTCCGTTAAAACAGTAGTGTCAATTAGGAAGCATTGCCTCTGACTTCTTTAGCTTTTTTATAAAGTTAGGTCAGAACTTGATTATACCACTCAATTGTGTTTTTTTCACTGTCACAATGTCTGTGAATCGCTGTATAGTTTTATACTAATTTTGACAGAAGAGGTTTTCTTTACTTCTGAAGAAAGACGTTAGTTTATTGTTTAGTATTTTTAGACTAGTTTGAAATTTTGCTTTTCCCTGTTGTAAAGCAATCAGAATTTAAGCCTCTGATGAATGGAAACATAATACTTCTTTTAACGTCAGTGCTGTGCAAGGTGTGAGTCAAAAGCGGATATGTGAGTCCATCCTTCTCAGAGCCGTGGATGGTGGTGGGAGAAAGCAACATGATTTAAAAAAAAAAAAAAAGTATGTTTCTACATTTTTTGGTCATGTTGATTGATAACTGACCTGTTTCTGCAAGAGGTTCAAATACGTCTTGATGGGATATAATGTCTTTTATGCACTATGAAGGTACTGCTTTTTAGCTTGTAAATTAGCAGGTTTACCTTTGTCTTAATATACTGATGAGAAGAATCTGCCTTGCCTGTCAGAAGCCCATTTATTCATTATACTTGAAGGGTGTAAAACACTGTGTATTGCAGTTCCAGCAGTGTTTTAATTTGAGTAAGTTAGAATATGTCAGATTACCTTGCAAAGTATTGATTTTGTTTATTTCTTATCTCTGCTATTTTGCTTTAAGCTATAGTTGGCAACTGCTTTGTTTAAATAGCATTTGTGAATCCCATATTAGAGTAATTAGGAGAATGTAATTGGGGGGGATGTTGGAAAAAAGGTTTACATAATGAAAGAAATAAGCCTTAAGACTGACTTCTGTCTGTATTTGTGTGGCTACCCTGCTAATACTCCTTTCTGCAGCTACAGTTGACAATCTTGTCAGTACTAGAACAACAAAAATAATATAACAAAACATACCCTAAAGTGAATACCTTCAAGATGGGGAAGAGGGAGGGATTTTTTTTATAAGGCTAGCCAACAGTCCTCCTTTTTCTGCAAGAAGAATTGGTGGTGGCAACGTGTAGAGGAGTGCAGCTTTCCACTTGGTGGCTGGTACATGACAAGACTCACAGGTTTCTTTCTCCATCACTTCCAGGAAGTCCTGGATGTTGTACACTGGCCCGTCCAGGCTGCTCCAGATCCTTTCTTCCCTAGAGATTGGGAAGATTTGTGGAGGAGCTTGTCTGCTGTGATAAGAGTGGAGATTCTGGAGAATTTTCAGGGCTTCTTGTCTCCTTCCGTAGTTCTTAACATTGGGCGTAGGGTAAAGCTTTTGCTTGGTATCTGGCAGTCGTGCGTAGTACAAGATTATTGACCCAGTTTTCCTGCACACAGTTTAAATAAACTGTCATATACTGATGGCAGGAGCTGTTTTGTATCCAAGCACATAATAAAGCTAGACACAGTGGAGCCCTTGGGCTAACGGGGATTTTAGAAGTCCGATAAGTGCTTAGACTTCAATAATGAGAAGGTGTTTTCACCACTCTCTTCAGGAGTCTTATGGCTTGTTTTATTTGTATGTACCAGTGTAAAAGAGGAAAAGCCTGAAAATATGTTTTGATTGCATTCATCTGTAAACCCTGTTATTGTTTTATTTTTTTAAATTTCTTGCCTCACATCTTAGGATGGTGATTCCTCAGGTCACTGTACCCTCAAGGCAGGTAGCAGATTGCATTAATTAGAAGGCACTGTATTAACAATTAGAAAACAATTCTCTTTTCCAGTCTATGTATAACCTGTGAGATATTCTGTAAGATTCATAATATAGGATATTTAAATTAACTGGGAAATACATAGTTAAATACCTAAGTTCAAAGTAAACTTTGAACACTGCTGTGCCTCAGGGGAATGTGTGGTAAAGTCTATGTGTCCTCCTTGCTTCCATCCACAAAAAGTGGTTGGTTTTTTTCCCTTAGTCTGAGGGTTTATAGAGAATGATTTTTCTTTCCTTTTTATTCTTTTTTTTTCCCCTAAAGATGGCAGTAATAGTGTCTGAAAATCCTAGGGATTTTTTGGCAATATAATGTATCAGGAAAATATAATGTATCAGGATATATTATATTGCCAAAAAATCGAATGTACAGTAAAATTTGGGGATCATAATAGGTGCTGTTAAGCTCAAGTGAGAAGATGACACGCATTTGATATCTGGCATACACATTTGTCTTTTTTTATTTCTTTTCTAGGTAGTGTAAACTGTGACCAAAATAGACCCTAAGATTCTATATTAAAACATTTTTTTAATACTGCTAATCAGAATAACAGGTATATAGAAATGATTTTTAGATTAGAGCCAAAGTGGAATTATATTAGGGATGACACTGATCTATATTAAGGAAAATAAAATGAAATGCAGTGGTTAGTTGTAGCTAACTAATGTCAGGCAGTTGGTACAGGGAAGAAGGACTATCTCACTGATTCCATTTCAGATTATAAAACATGAGGAACAGCAAAGTATGCTCAACAGATGTGGAATCCGATGAGAATTTTAAAATTTAAAGCTCAGCTTTAAATGGGTTTGTAAAGGATAACACTTTTTAAAAAAGGTGTTATTTCATTTACATCCAAGAGTTTCTCAGTAAAGTGTTTCTCTGTAAGCACCAATTCTACATTGACATAGAATCACATATTAGTTTGAGTTGGGAGGATCCTCTGAGGTTTGCATGGTCCCACCCTCTGCTCAGGAAGGCCGCTTGGATCAGGTGGCTCAGGGATTGCCTAGATGAATTTGAGTTCCTCCAAGGATGGAGATGTCACACCTTTTTGGGCTAACTCTTCCAGTGTTTGGCTAGTCTTGTGAAATTCTCTTCCTGATCTAATTGGAATTTCCCACATTGCAGCTTGTTCCCACTGCTTCTCATACTTGCAGTAAGCACTTCCAAGAAGAGTCAATCTTTGTCTTCTCTATACCCCACTCTTAGGAAATTGAACTCCACAGTAAGATTTTTACTTTAGTCTCTTCTTAAGACTGATCCACCCTGCTTCTCTGACTTTCATCCCATGTCATGCCAAAAGATACAATATAGTCACCTACAGCAATGTAGTTCTGTGGCACTCACAGCTGAGGAAGCTCCTCTGCTTAGCTTAGGAAGTCTAGTTGACTTCGTAGATGAAGTCACTCCCACCAACTTGTGAACTGTGATACCATGTTGGGCTTTTGGTACTTCTGCGTTCTTGATAGCTCTTGACCTTTCATGCAAAAATGCTTACTGTTCTTGTCTGTAGTGACAGAAAGCAGTTAGGTAGAAAGTAACTGTGCAGAAATTATATGTTCTTTTTATTTCTATTTGATTTTCTTCAAAGGGTCATGAATAAGTCACTAAAATAAATGAACCTCAAAATAGTGTTAGTCTTAACAGCTTAACGTATTTTAAGAATTATGTCATGACATTCTTTTTAGAATTGGGTGTTGTCCTGAGCTGCTAATAATAAAATGTTTTAGCAATGAATAAAAATGGATTCTATTTTAATCAGTGCGAATATTCCAGGGTGCATAAGCTCCTCTGAAAACTCACAGGATCAAATTCTGCCCTTGAAGTCAAGTGAAAGGTTTGCAAACAAGTCAGAAGACAGGCTTTGGTCCACAATCTTTTACTTGGCTTTCATTTTATTTTTTATAGTCCAGGTTGGAGGAATTTGGAAGGGAAAATACTGTGGGAGAAAAATCTTGTTTAAAGATATGCTGGATTCCAGAGAATATTTTAAAACACGGAAATATTTTTCTTAGTCTGTTGTGCCAGTAACTACTCAGTTCTGTGTGTAAGGCAAGAAAAAGTGATCAGTGTTTTAAAGAAACAGACCAGTGCAAGTGATCATCATGCCTTAAAAATAAGCTATACATTCTGTTTAGACTTCAGGGTGTAGAACTGGGAGTATGAGAGAGTTTGAATCAGTAGTGGTGGTAACAGAAGTTGGTGCTCTTTCTCTCTCTACCTTTATGTTACACATCCATCCTTCTTTGAGGTTTAAATGCATCAAGACTGCAGAGGAAAGTTATTCAAACTTGCTTAGAAATTTTTGCATACATTTTTAATCGGTTTCCTTTGTGTGGAATCTTTGATAGAAGTCTTTCAACTTTATAGGTGTGCTTCTGTGGTTCTCTAGCTGTTACCCTTAGGTTTCAGTCTCTGCCTTGGCCTCTGCTCTCACCCAGCAGGTTGTGGTTCGACCTTTCAGGCAGCGCTCGGCCCGAGGCTCATGCAATTGACCTGTTGGGCAGGTAGGCTGGGCCAGCACAGTAGTAGGCTTTCTTTTTTGAGCTCTTCCTAGCAAGTGAGATCAAGTAGCTCATGGCATGTAGTTCAACTTTAACTGTTATTTTTTGGTCCTCTACTTGGTGTCTTGCATTATATATACATTACATTTATAACACTCAGGAATTACAGGATGTCAGCATCACAATCTAACTTTGGCTCCTGTGACTGTGCACATGGTGAAAACCGTCTTGTAATAAAAGAGAAATAGACCTTTTTACATGCTTTCCTTTCCTCATTCAGTCTGCAGGAAGGATTGAGGAGTAGTCATATGGTACGTTTTACCCTTTTGAGTGTGTGATGTTGCAGTGAAGGTAGTATTTCTTTCTTAATGGAGTTTGTGTGGTACTACTGTTACAATTCCTAACATCTTATTTCATAAGATTCCATCTTAAGATACTGTTTTTTCAATATCTTTTGTTGGGTGGCAGAGATTACCACATACTCTATCTTATGGTTGGAGGATTGAAGCACAGAAATAAAAGCAAATGTTGTCTAAGGTAACAGCAAACTTTGTGCGCCTGCACTGAGAAATTTAGAACACAGTGTTGTTTATAGTATTTGTTTTCAGAGCTGTATTCCTTTTCTTCTCTTGAAACTGGAAGTATTTATGACTTCTAAATTTGACTCTTGGGCGAGTTTTCACAGGAAAGTACTTAAAGTGGCCTTTCTCTACTACCAGCTGTTGCTCCCCATTGAATTTCAAATCTGTGCTCCAAGTATCAAAAAGCTAGAGCTTCTGAGAAGACAACAGTAAACACTTTGTTTGCTAGGTTGTTGTTAGACAATTTTTCTAAGTTTATTCGCAGACATTATTGATGTCAAAAAATCATGATGAATAGTCCTTTGTTTTATAAAACTTCATCCTTAATAGCTTTATTTTGTATAAGTTGCTGCTGTAGCTGGTCATTTTTGTTGCTTGTGGGATGAGCCATACATAGAATCATAGAATCATTAATGTTGGAAAAGACCTGTGCTTTAATGAGTTTGTCTTTGACCGACCAGCTGTCCTGTGCTCTTCTGTCCTTCGGCATCCCATGTGAGCTTGCCTCCAGGTTCCCCAGAGAAGCCATACTTTGTTTTCCTGCTGTCCAGTGTCATTTTCTGTTTGCCTTCCTCACTTGTCTTAGTTTTCATAAATGCTGTGGTTCTGTGATTCTGTGATTACTAACACCTGTGAGTTGCCACAACAGGGTCAGGGACTGTTTGCAAATAAAGAGTAGGATTGGTAATGTTTTAGGTGGGGGACCTTATGTATGTGGATTGCTTATCTGGAAATAATGCCTACTTTTGATATTAAATGTCTCTCTAGTTGTCTTAAGTTTTCAATAACCCATAGCCTTAGTCAGTGTTTTAAAACTTTAATTTCTAAGTAGCAAGAATTTAATACAATATATTTTATTTAGTATCACAATATTAACTTTGTTAATCATTGCAATGCCTCTTTTTCAGATTACGTATTTCAGTCTGTGGTATTATAATAAGCAGAATCAGCGCAGATGGGTAGATTTGGACAAGCCTCTGAAAAAGCAGCTGGACAAATATGCCTTGGAGCCAACTGTGTATTTTGGAGTAGTGTTCTATGTGCCTACTGTTTCTCAGCTTCAGCAGGAGATTACCAGGTAAACTGCATTCAGGTGTCTATAATTTTGCTTTCAGCATTCTGAAGTGTATGGCTTTTTAAAAAATTGTCTGCTTTCACCTCCCCCACCTCTATAGAAATGGAAATTATTATTTTAGGCAGAATTTGTGTTTAAACTGTGTACTTATTTCCCTTTCAAATATTTAAATATGTGATAAACTAAGCAAACAACTAACTTTTTGGTGATCTTAGGAATCTATTCAAACCTGTTTTCAGTGATAGACATACTTGCATGGTCAGACTTTTAATTGTTTTAGCCCCTTCATGTTTGTGTGTCTCTTTTCTTGTTTTGAAGAGCCTTATGTTGCTTTTGGGGACGTCCATCCTGCACAAAGCACATGCAGATTTTATTGAGCCATGCTTTTCTTTGTTTTGCTTTCAGTACTTTCTGTACTTTCAGTACAATACATTGGCAAACTACAGGCTAAGCTTCAGCTTGTGATTTTATTTGTTTTTGTGTGTGTGTGTCACTGGGCAATGGAGGTGGATGTTAGCTTTGATATCATATATCCGTTCCTACTGTGCATCTGGGGAGCTTCACAGAAGTGGTGCTGACTGCAGGGGAAAAGTAAAATTGATCATATAGTTATTTTTATGGGCCTATACATTGGCTTCTAGTGTCTTAATGTCTGTAGTTGTTCTGATTTAACTGTTAATTTTAACAGGCAAATGAGTACAAAACCAGCAACTGGATTACAAACATATATTTGGTATTTCAGAAATGTGTGTTTGCATTAACCTGTTTAAGCTGGTAACTTCAAGTTGTCCCTGTTTTGATGGGGAGTTGAACCAGATGATCAATCAGAGGTCCTTTCCAGCTTAAATTATTCTTGAATAATTGCTTACTTGAAACTGTCTTTATATACTCTGGTACTCTGGTGGTAACATAGGTTCCCAGAGACCTTTCCCACTAACTGTGGTGTGAAAGCTTTTAAGGGAGATAAGCGTCTTGATGCAGACAGTGGTGCTGTAACTTGCTGCTTAATGCCTGGCAGCTTTAGTTTTTATTTTATGTGTAATTTCTGTAAGATTATTTTCTTTCTGAAAACTCTGAAGTTTTGGAATTTTTTTTTCTCAGCAATTTCACTGGCTTAAAAAGTCCTTCTAGTGGTCTTTCTTCTTTTTCAATAAATCTTTAGCTCAGATTCTGTGCTTGTTGGTGTACTAGGATGCATTCATTAGAGTAAGATAAATGTCATGGTGTTGCACTGAATAGCTAAATTGCCTGAAAAACCTTCAATATTCTTCTCTGGCATTTATTTAAAGAATATGGTGTTTATGCTGGAGCTTTAACAGCAATTTTACAGTGTGCTGCCACGTAGAAAGCAGGCGTTTATGTGCCTACTTTTACACTCAAGTCATAGAGGATGGTACTTGTTTCTATGTACGATAGTGAGAGTCTGGGTTAGTTTCAGAAATCTGTGCATTTTTTTCGTACCTTTTCAATTTAAATGAGATTGAGCCTGTTTAAGCAAATTAATGTGTTTAACGTATACCAGGAAATGGAAATTTCATAGACAAAAGAAGGTGGTATTTGTAGTATCACAGGTTAGTATCAAGATTCTTTATCTGTATGTTTACTTCTAATAGCAGTTCTGTGGAAAGATTGACTGGGAATATTTGTTTCCCCAAATGCATTGATACATGGTGGCTTTTTCGTTTCTGTTTTTTTAAGGCCTGGGTTTAGTCCCAGCCATTTGTGTTTATGTTGTATAAGGATGTTATCTGCTGTCGTATGGCATAGTGCTTTTTTGTAGTAGGATCCAGGAAGAGTCTAAACAATATTTATAAAAATGTTTAACAGCCTGTTAAATACAGTGACAGTGAGGGAAGAGAGCTATCTTTTATCCTCTAACGGTGAAAATTTATGTGGAGTTTATCTGACATTTCTAATCACTGAATGAATCAGCAGCACATGCTTCCATGTTCTCAGTATTAAAGCCTTACTTCACAAGAGTTAATATACAATATGAGGAAATTAAGAAGCTTTTAAAACTAGACTTATAGAAGGCAAATGTCCTTCTCAGAAAAGTCTGTGTAGCTATAGTAGCATTTTTGAGATTTGAGATGTTTTGGGCTTGGACAGGATGTTCCATGCATGGCTAAAAGGGGAAGAAGAATTCCAGAAAATTGTGGTTCATACTATGGACAAATGGTTGTGTGTACAAGAGATACCCAGGAAAAGGTCAGATTAAAGGAGGAAAAAAAATGATGCCTTGAAAGTGAGAACAAAATGTACTCAGAAGTTGTAATGCAGACATGAAAGTCACTATTGTGATTGAAGGGATAGATTGAAGTTCTTTTGGAAGAGAATGCAGCTATGCATCAGCAGTATACTGAACATTGTAAAGAGGAGATAATATTAAGGAAGGAAGAGGTAAAAATAAAAAAAATTATTAGGGTATGATAGAAATTGTGGAGAATCTTTGTTTTAAGAGGTAGCAGTATTCGATTCTGCAGTGATATGTGAAAGCTAAGGAAGAAGTTAACAAAGACCATGAAATAGTGGGTCCAAATGATGAGGAAGACTACCCTCCAGACTAACTGGAGAATGCAGAGAGGAATAGGAAATGCAGGCCTATTCATCTGCATTCTTTTTAAATTAAGAAGCCCATGTTAGCTTTTTCTTCTTTTTCCCATGTAGGTATCAGTATTATTTGCAATTAAAGAAAGATATCTTGGAGGGCAACATTCCTTGCACACTGGAACAAGCAATACATCTGGCTGGTTTAGCTGTTCAGGGTAAGTAAGGCAATTGTGCAAATTGGCTAATGTTGCATTAGAACTGTTGATAATGTATTTTCTATTGCATGTTTTCTGTTTGTTGCTCAAAGACCCAATTCAGTAGGTTATGAAAGGCTGGCTCCTTAGAACTTTGTCATGTGGACTGAGGAGCAGGAACAGGGGTATCAGTGGTCCTGAACTTGCTGGTATTTCTGTACAGTCCTCAGAGGTGTATCTGGGTATCTAACATGTATTTTCAGAAGCTGGGTTTGACTTAGATTTCTGAATTCCTTTGAGGGCAAAGGCTTTAGTTGTCTGCTTACATTGACAGACCTTTCCTCTGTTTCTGTTAATGAAGACTCTTTATTCTGACATGGTGTCAAGAGAGAGAGACATGTTTTAATAAATAAGAAAATTTGAATGTACAGTAGCACTTGTATCTCAACTTTTTTTCCCAGCTATCCTAACACCTAAGACTATTTCAATAGTGTGCAGGTCTGTTAGCAATTCCTATGTTAAAATTGGTCCTGAAGACCCATTTCTGTGATACCTACAGGAAAATGTCTGTTTTATTTTTCCTAATAGCAGTTCTGGGGTCAGATGGGATAGAGTATACACCAGAAAACCACCAGTCATAAGTCTGTCTGTGCTGATCATGTCTGGTGCTCCCTGCTAACATGCTTGTTAGATCTTAAATCTCGCAAAATAAAAGTTTTTAATGGCAACAGCTTTGTTTAGCCTCTTTGTATATTGCTTCACAGTGAATGCCACTCCAGTATATATCTAACAGCAATTGTAAATCTGCCAGAATTGAAAGGCACTTAAAATCGTTGGCAGTACATACAACTTAAGCTTTTTTGTCTGTCTTTTTTTTTTTTTTTAATTATATGAGTTGGTAGTATCACATTAAAGGTGATGATTATGTTTTTCGAGAATATGGTTACCAGTAGAGTAGGGTGAATTATATTAGTGCCTTTTTTATATAACAGTGAATCTGTTTAATCCAAGCCAGGATTTAATGATCTTCAACTGACAAAATCTTGCTTTGTTATTTGCATGTCTTCGGACAGAGTAAATGTCTCTCTGCTCAGTGAGTTGTTTATAGAAATCTTTCAGTATAATCCTCTTTCCAGATGGAAAATATTTATCCTTTTAGCTTTCACATTCCTTTTTCAGTCTTATAAGAGAGAAACTCTATGTGTTGATAACACAGTGAAAAAACAACTCAGAAAAAACACAGGTTCTAAATTAACGTGCTGTAATGACTGAAGTAGTTTATACCAGGTAGGTTAGCTAATTTTAGCTGGTGAACAAACAGAAGCAGTTGTTTGCTGTTTTGAGTGAACTGGTTTCAAGAATGATCTGTATTTGAAATAATGATGATAGACTAATTCTAAACACTGCTTTATCTCAAGTGCTGGGTTGGTGTAGCGTGTCACAAGTTCTCCCCTTTCATCATAACTTGCATATTGATTGTTAATGCTTAATACAAATTTGGTTCCTCTAAAAATTATACTGTTATGGATGAGAATCTGTGGTAATGTAAGTAGATTCTGTATACTTGGGGATTGTATTTATATTTTTGGGAGCAGCCATTCCATATAGTCTGCTGTCCCACAGTTTCTCCTGTGAGACTGGTACGTAACTTTTCCAGTTTAGACTGTTCTGTTTCTCCTCTTTGAAACATTGGCTAGTTTTTTCCTGGAAACAGAAAAAGAGGCAAATTCCTTGGGTTGCCCTTTGGCATGACATAAAATCAAAACTGTTATTAGTCCCTTCTGAGCATGCCCCTGAGTCTGGGAAGGCATCTAGATCCAACTTGACCAGAGAAGGCTCTGAGACAATCTGCTGTAGCTGACCCTGCTTAGGGCTAAATCTCCAGAGGCCCCTTCCAATCTCAACTGTTCTGTGATTAAAAGAACCAAACAAATAAAAACCTTAGCACTTGGAGCAACACTCTGATTGTTTTATCATTTCTTCTCCTTTCCTATCAACAAGGAGTGTTATCAGTTTTTCTGAATAAGGTAAAAAGATGGGATGTGTTTTTACGTTTCATAAAAATTACTGGTTAGTTTGTTCTGGATGGAGATTTGCTACTTGGAGATCCTACTGCAATTAATCATGTATTGAATCATTTTGTTACAAATGTTTGAATCCAAGAAATTTTTTATTTTTTAGCTGATTTTGGAGACTATGATCAGTATGAATCTCAGGAGTTTCTACAAAGATTTGCTTTGTTTCCAGTGGTAAGTACTTTAAATTGATTAATTTTGTTAAATTTAAATATTACTTTAGATGGGTAAGTACAAATCATTGTTAATGGCTCCGTGATCCATGTAGCTTTCTGTTCCCTAGATGGTCAAATTCAGTAAAGGTGTTCTTTGAGGCTGGAGTGAGATATGATACCTTGTATTACTCAGAAGAAAGATGTTGCAAGATCTTTTCAATTTTATTGTATATTACACTAAAAGAAGGTTGGGGTGGAGATGGGAAAGTGAGTAAAACCACTTCAAACCAGTGTTTGTGCTTTTTGGTTTTGTTTGTGTGCATATTACAGCATCTGAGCTCCAAGACTAGAGTGGAAGATTGATTCACCTGTGTAAAGAAACTATAACAATTTAATTTTGTAGAATTTTTTGTATTTCATTCTATAAATGCTATCTTACCTTAAGGGTTGGCTACAAGAAGAAAAAATATTGGAAGAAGCGACACAGAAAGTTGCCTTGCTACATCAGAAGTTCAGGTAACGTTTCTAAAACTCTTTATTCCTTAATTTTGATGTGATTGCTTCAATAGCTCAGGAAGTTGGGAATCTCAGAAGACAGTTCAACTAATTTCACTTCCCATTTGAAAGAGGTTTTCACTGATACATCTACATTAAAATTACAAGAATTTTTGCTGAATGAGAGTGAAGAGAGAGCAGAATGACTATTAAAATAAATGAGGACTCTGCTTGAAAATTAAGGATACAGGACACAACTAAATAGTGTGATTTCACCTGTATAAGGTTTCTGAAACTTCTTTATATGAAGTTGTGACCCCAGTAAGGATGTTTCTTGACAAACAACATTGGCAGATACCGAGGGCAATAGAAATGTAGAGGCACTGTGCCAGAATGCTTATGATCTTGTAGCTAAAATGCAGTAGTCCAAGACAAAGGAAAGTGAAGTTCTCTGTTGTCAGTTCATCAGTGAAAAATGTATGTGGGTAATACCGATGATTTTTCCTGTATTGTTTTAAAACATCAATTTGAAAATTTCACATCCACTCATCTTCGAAATGCTTTCGTACCAAGATTGCATGGTTAAGGTTCAGCAAAGAAAAGGTAATCCACATAACATTAGGGAAAAGTGAAGAAACGGAGACGTTGATGATTGAAAAGTGTTGAGAGACATAAGAATGAGCATGACAGGATTTTGCAGGTAGAGATAATGTCTTTTATGAGATCAACTGAGGTAGGTAGGGAAACACAAGCTTTTAATCCATGTGACACTACTGCAAGTCTGTGAGAAAACTGTCTATGCCAGTTGGTCTAATTAAAAAAAAAATTACCTTTACCTACAGATCTTGTCCTTCTCATGTTTTCAAACCATTAGAGTTAAAACTCTGTCAGCATTTAGAAGATAAGAGTCTCTTTCCTGAAACACGGAGCATCAAACTTCATATTGGTCCTAAACACATATACTGCAATGGGAGAAATTCAGGTCTTGAGCACATGTACCAGAATAGTCATTCTGACAAAGTGAGGAAAATATGGATTTGAAAAAGAATGTTATAATTGTCTGCCATTAGCAGAGATGATAATTTTAAGTGGTCTTTGTTGTCATTTACCCCTAGAGATGCCCAGGAGAAAGACGTTACTAGAATCCAAGTGTAAAGATTGGTACAGATGAAAACAGCATGATTTGATGGTTGCCTGGATGTCTTGGGGATGCTTTTCAAACTTTGGCAGTGTCAGTCAGAGTAAAACAAAGATGATTTTTTCTTATTGCCAGTACTAGCTGATCGTTGTTTTCATTTGTAGAGGCCTTACTCCTCCTGACGCAGAAATGTTATATATGCAGGAAGTGGAGAGAATGGAAGGCTATGGTGAAGAGACCTATCCTGCAAAGGTAAGCAGGGCTTTGATCTTTGTCTCAGTTGCTTTGTTTCCCCCCTGTGTAAAAAGGGGGGGAAATAAATAAAAATAAATAAATAAATACAAACCAAAAACCACACCACCCCTTTTCTCTCCCAGAATTGCTTCTCATGTAAGTTTGCTTTCAAAGACTTTTTTCTGTATTTGCATAATTTTTTGTAACTTCTTACAGGACAGCCAAGGAAGTGACATATTCATTGGAGCATGTCTTGATGGTATCTTTGTGAAACACAAAAATGGTCGTCCTCCTGTTGTATTTAGGTTAGTGTTGTTCTTGCTTAAAATATCTTTGTGCGCTTCACATTTTATGTGTGTTTAAGTGTGTTCGTCACTAGCAGAAATGACTCTTAGATGTGATATGTATTTATTAATTTGATAAACCTGAACATGGTCTTGTCGTTGTCGCGCTACAGTGAATACTGAAGTCCATGGGAGTTTTTTGATGTATTGACTGCAGAGTGAATCTCTTTAAGCCAGATTAATTCTAAGAGATAAACATTGAATATACATTTCATTGCAAAACATTTCTTGAGTCAAAAAGGAGCAATTCTCTGCACATAGAACATCTTAAGTCCTGAGGTGGGCACATCAATTTCCTTAGAAATACTCAATTGTAAAATTATCCAGGAGTTCCTTTCATATATTCTATACAAAAGAAACAGAGGTGAGTCACAGGTGTGTCTGCAACTTACCTGACAGTTAAAATTCAGTCTTCATGTGAAATGGTTCCCACTGGCTTCTAGAGGGATTGCTTGGGCTTCTTTGAACAGAATTTAGAATAAATTTTAAAAAAATACATATTGGAGATTTTTTTTTTTTGGATGAATCTTAGTAATCTGCAGTTATCACTAGAGCAAGAAAGGCTTTTTTTTGTGAATTTTAATCTTCTAGGATTGAATTTTTGGCTGAATCTGAACAGAATCTTGAAATCCTGTGGTCCCACAGTTGGTAAATTTCCGGGGTTAAAGAAGGTAGCAACTATGTTGCTTTCTGTTAGTGGTTTAGTTTAATAGAATTTATACATTTAGTACTGTTAACTGTCCTTCACAAAAATCTCTCTCTCTCCTGCTGATAGGAGAGCTGGTGTCAAGTTGTTCTTAATTGTGTAGAGTGGTAGAAGTGCCCTACTCTGCTTTCTTGCAGAATGAAGCAGCAACAGCTCTGCTATCTGACTTCCAAGCACATGGGAGAGGAATAAAGCTTTGTTCACACATTTCACATTATCTCCAGAAGAATTGTAGATGCAGTGTCTGTGTAAACACAAAAAGTTGCACACTGGAGACCATCTGAAAGTATTCATATTGCAATTTCAGGATCCAGTTTTCTGCTCTATTGCTTAATTTTTGTATGACTGCCCAGTTCTACTGGGGGTAGATATATCATGGTATTTGGGTGGCAAAAAAGCATAGACAAATAACTCACTAGTACAGTATACAAAGGCTGGGTTATGCTTCAGATTGGTTCAAATAATTTCATAATTTCTCCATAAATGCCTATGAACTAAGGCCTTAAATTTGAGGGGTCTTTGCTCTGCATTAAAATGGGGACATCAGTGTTTCTCTACCTCATGCCTATGATGGTGAGTAGCTATACAAAATGCTATCAGCCACATCCATATAATTAAAATGGAAGTCACATAAATATGTTTAGAGAGAATCTTGCATGTAGATCATGCTTTTTGCCTGTGCTTGTGCACTGCAGAATATTCTTTTAATCAATGACATAGGCTTTATTTACATTGACATAATACTAATGGATCAAACTACATCTATATTTAACAAGAAGTTGAGTAAATATATGGTATTATATTTCTTGCAGGCTAACCTTTTCTCATCTGTCAATATGCAAGACAGTTCTAGAAAATATGTGTAATAATACCTTAATGGTTTTGTGTAGTGTAGGTTTGGTTTTTTTTTTTCCTAGAATGTATGGTTTGCTTTCAAGCAGTTGGGACATTATAACTTACTGATAAGTAAATTTATCTGAGTTTGATTTTATTATTTTTTTAAAGAAACTTGAAAGAATTTCAAGTGGAAGACAAGTAATAAACTTACTACTGTACATGTTGTGCATCTTCCGAAGAGTCACATACATATTTTCCTTTCAGCAGTCATTTAATGGATATGGAAGTGATGGACTGCAACTTGTTCAGATAGATTGATGAATTGTCCCCAGTTCTTTATCCATATTCTTGGTGGTGGTTCTGTTCTTCAGTTCCATTTTCTGTGGTTTGAAAATCAGAGCTTGCCAGTCAAGTCCTCTACCTTTTGTCTGCAGGTGGCATGATATTGCCAACATGTCCCACAACAAATCCTTTTTTGCATTAGAGCTGGCAAACAAAGAAGAGACGATCCAGTTCCAAACTGTGAGTAGATTTTTACTCTTATTTTTTCACTAAGGCATTGGTAGATAAAAACACCAATTAAGATTGTGAATTTAACTCAAAGTATAAAAACTACTTCTTATATGTTTAGCAACTTTGAACTCTATGAATGAGTCAAAAGTAACAACACTGTCTCTGGCTAGCTTTCTACGGGAAGGCATTAAAAATCTGACCTTTTATGTTGAGTACATCGACAAGTTCAGTTCAGGTGGTCACAAACATTTTCATCCATTCCAGTAAAATTTATAGCATGTTTTTTTGACTTTTAAGTCAGTGGCATTTAAAGATAAACATGGTCTTAGAGCCTTGCCAGAATGGGCCATGGTGTTCCTTGCAGAATTAATTTTATGTAGCATCTGCCTGTTGCCTTTGTCGAGAAGGCGGCTGTTCATAATCTGCATGAGAGAGAGAGAAGAAGATACTGTAAATTGTGTTAGTGTTATAGCTGATAAAAAGGACTTCAACAAAAAGCTTCTGCTTTCAACTTTCATAAATCTAATAAAATTCTTAGGCTAGAGTGCATGTTCAGGCCCGCAAAGTACAGTTTTAGGGAAAACCTGGTGAGAGTATTGACGTTATATTAAAACTAAATTGGTTAATGCTAATTTAATCTTAAAAATTTCAATGGCTTGTCTGAAAGCAAGTGAAGGGTATGAATATTCAGCCTAATATGCAAATTTTGGTGGTTTTTTGGCAGGAAGATATGGAAACAGCAAAATACGTGTGGAGGATGTGTGTGGCTAGACACAAATTTTACAGACTAAATAAATGCAGCCTGTAAGTAGAATACATTAGCAGAACTCTTGGTGCCCTTGAAGCTTCCATTGGGAAGTGAAATCATTTATAACTTCTGTAATGTCTTTACTGTCCTTCTTAGATGGTAGTAATTAATGACTTGGGGTTTTTTTCTTAATCTTTTTTGAGAAAATACTTACCACCAGTTTCTCAAACATGTTCTGCTTTATAATGGAGGACAACATTGAACACTGAAGTCTTACCAAAAGTAGTAGTGTTTGGCCCCTGCTGCTGGATCTCAGTGCTGTGGCAGGCTTTAGTTGCTTTGGGGGTTGCTATTGCTAGAATGTTTGTGAGCTACTGGAATCACTGGGATTTTGGCCTGGGTTTGGGTGAACTGCTCTGAAAGGACATGCTAGAGGCCTTTAAAAGGGTGGGAAGTGTATGTGAAGCACTCCTGAAATGTGCTGGATTGACAGCTGAGAGGTATGTGGTCCTTTGGATATCCATGGAATCCGTATAGCTCAAGTAGCACCAGTGCAAAGTAAATTTAATACAATTTATCAAATTAAATTTAAATGGGCTGGTTTCCAACTTGTAAATCAAGGGCTGGAATTTGAGCTACTCCACTGGTACAGCTTTCCTTCAGTTAAGTTACTTCAGTCAAAAAAGAGAGAATTAGATCCAGTGAATAGACTGTCAAAAAAGCACGATTCTGAAATGTTCCATTCCTCTTCTTTGTATACGAGAGGATAGCTGTGGAGGGGTTGGTCCAAAATTTGCTGAGGCAAGTGGAGAGATAATGGAATATTTTGTACCACAGATGACTTGCTAGTGTGTTTAATGCTAACTTATTTTAGAAGAGTAAGATTAATTTTGAATAGAGTAGACCTGATACTTCTAAGCTTATAAACCTGTCTGCCTTTTGAGAGGGATAAGAAATGTTGATAGTAGTGGTGCATTTGTGGGACTCGTGCATTGCTATCTGAATAATGTCAGTTCTATAGTCCTGTATTGAATGTCAGTCTCAAGGATTACTTATTTCAACACTTATCACAAAATGGTTTTATTAATAGGTAAATTCTTCAAAAAAACTTTCCTGATTACTCTAAGATTCCCTCTCATCTGCTTCTGCTGCAGAAAATTCTTATGCATGCCTGTATTAAGTTCACTTTTTTCTTTATCTGTACGTACCTTGTTTTTAGAGACTCCCTGGACTCTCCACCTGAGGAGGGCTCTCAGAAATCTTCCCTCATTCTTTCCCTTCCACGCTTTCCAATCCTTTCTCGTCCTTCACTTCCCAAAGGGTGAGCTGAAAAATCATCTTTCTGAAATCTGGCAGTTCCTGCATTTGTATTATTCTTCTGTCTTTTGACCTCTGTCTTGTTGCAAGATGCAGAGTACAGGTGCAATGTAGGGTAGGGAAAAAGGAGTGTAGGGTTTCTGAACCTTACATCCTGGAGGCAATCCAACAAATTATGAAAATTTATTACCATTAGCTTGAGTGTTAGAACATACAAATGCTTATGCAGTATAGTCACGCTTTCCAGTTCTTGTAACATCTGTAACGTTACATTCTGTAAATAATTTTATGTCTGCTCTTGTGGAACAGTTAACTTACAGTATGAGCACATTCCAAGGTTTGAAATAGGTCTTGGTGGTGTTAAGAGTCATTTCTCACCATAAAATTTCTTCTGTAGACAAACCCAACCTGTTACAGTGAATCCTGTTAGAAGGCGGTCTTCATCCAGGATGTCTATGGTAAGGAGAGCAAATAGTGTTATTTTTGCACTTTTATGGATTTCAGTTGGCTTTGAATCAGACCTTGGTTTCCCTCGATTAAATAAAATGAGCAGTGAACAAGATGAGTCTGGTGTGTGAGGAACTGTTTTTGACCTGTAGAAAGAGCTGCTATGTAATATCTGAATAATGGAATTAAAATAATTGCAATGAAAAATATTTTAAGCACTTCTATTTTTAGTTTGATTGCTCTGTCTCTAGGAGACTCCTATAGGAGACTCTTCTAGATGTCAGACCGCAAGATACAGTCTTGGGGTGGTAGTGTGTGGTTTTAGTTTTGTTTCTTTTTTTTAAATTGTTTCTTGTATGACCTCACAGGAGAAACTTACATTGCAGATTTAGAGAAATGGTTTAAGGCTAAGGCTTTGTATGTGTATTACAGATGATATTATACATTATGTATAGAAAATCTTCAAGATTATTTTAAAAATAAATCATGATTTTTTAACTAACAATATGATGCTTGCTTTCTTAGCCCAAACCCCAGCCGTATATGATGCCTCCACCACCTCAGCTGCATTACAATGGTCATTATACTGAACCATATGCATCCTCCCAAGGTAAGTTCATTAAATCCAAGGCCACAGTACACAACTTTAGAAGGTAAAAGGTATAATTGGCATTTATAGCTAGTTTAGCTAGTACTGAATAAATTCATAGGGTGAACATGGAATAGGTTTGTACTACAGCACTCATTGAAGTGCTTGCTGCTACTCTAGGCATATAAGATAATGTGGAATAGAATCATAGCATTGTTTAGGTTGGAAAAGACCTTTTAGATCATCAAGTCTAACCGTTAGCCTAGCAGTGCCAAGTCCACCACTAAACCACGTCCCTAAGCACCACATTTACACATCTCTTAAATATCTCCAGGGATGGTGACTCAACCATTTCCCTGGGCAGCCTGTTCCAATGCCTGACAACCCTTTTGGTGAAGACATTTTTCTTAATATCCAATCTAAACCTCCCCTGGTGCAAATTGAGGCCATTTCCTCTTGTCCTATCGCTTGTTACTTGGGAGAAAAGACCAACACCCACCTCGCTACAACCTCCTTTCAGGCAGTTGTAGAGAGTGATAAGGTCTCCCCCGAGACTCCTTTCTCCAGGCTAAACAACCCCAGTTCCCTCAGCCTCTCCTCCATATCCTCTTCTATGGATATGAGCAAATTAGTTATGATAGCATATACAAGCAACTATGGACTGTGGTGCCTTGTGTGAGTTGAAGCTGACTGTCAGGTTTTTTGGTTCATGTACCAAATTGGCACATTATGGCATTGTGAGATCCTTGTCAGTATTGATCTTAATAGCTGGAAAGAGTAGCTGAGCCCCCAGAGAATTCAAACAAAAAAATAAAAATTAAACCCAGGATGCAGGAACAGAGAATTTTCTCTCAGAGTTTGCTAGACTGCAGGGTGGTGGGGAATTCAAAGGCTAAGGAAGTCTGCGAGTTATGGAATTGATACACAATTGATTGGAAAAAGGAAAGAAAAAAACCCAAGCAAACCCTAATTAGAATTCTCAAGGAATGCACACTCCTAATCTAAGCGGTTTACAGTGGAGTCATGGCTGCTTTCTCTCCTTTGTTTTGATTGCTGACACATTGTGTCTTTAATTAACAAAGTTGCTGCCCTGAAGGGCTTAATCTAATCTTCTGCAAACTTGCCTCAGTTTTGATAGGGACTTTCCAGTCCTACGAGTCAGCTGGATAAAAAAAGTACTCTTAACAACTCACTGGTAAGGGAATAAGCACGTTTTTATCTAGAGTTACACAAGTATTCATGAAGGTACAGGTATATAAATTCAGAGTGTCATGGAATTCTTTCCAATATTGTGTTGCTACTGCACATGTCCTGTTTTTGAACATTTTTTTCACAAACAAAAGAATTTTTGATTGTCAGCAAATTCATTAACATAAGTGTGGCAGTTATTTTGGTGAACCTGAAAAGTTAAATCATGAAAGGCATCTAAAACAATGACTGAATTGTTCTCTTCTGGAGCTTGGCAGATTGTACATCCAATGAAGTAATGGTTAAATTTTTAAATGTATATTGGATAATATACATATATATGTATATTATATATATATCTCAACATTGGATCACTTTCTTTACCCATCAGAGTGGGTAAAGAAATGTGCAAACAAGATATGGTGGTGGTTTAAACTGTCCCCAAAATTTCTGGACAAAAGTTAATTTGATTTTTCTTTTCTTTTTTTAAAGGTCTTGTGTTACTGTATCTACTTACGACCTGTCAGGGGGGAGAAGAGTGAGGGGTTTTTTGTTTGGTTGTTGTGGGGGTGTTCTTGGGTTTGTGGTACTTTTTTTTTTTTTGTTTGTTTGCTTTTTTGCCTTTCTTGCTGTTTAAACTGATCTCATGACATTAGTGCAAACCCTGGTGTAGACATTCTTTCTTTCAATTAGTGTGGTTTAAGATTGATATGGGTTATTGTTTAACTTGGACTGAAACTTAGCAAACCTATCCTAAACAGAAGAAAGCCATTCTTAAACTAAGACAATGCTTTCCACTAGGAATTTGCATCATCTAAATGAACATAATAGGTTACTCTGGAATAGATATCCTAGGTATCAACAACAGCAAAAAATGCTGGGATTGTTTGGGGTTTTTTTTCCTTCTCATTGCAATACACAGCTAAGAATATCTGAGATGTTGAAAATCTCAAACATTGGTTAGCTACTTCTTAATAGAGGATATCTTTGTTTGATGTCTTGGACATAAAGATTGTTCTTAAACTTTACTTTCAGATAACCTCTTTGTGAGCAATCAGAATGGATACTACTGTCACTCTCAGACTAGCTTGGATAGAGCCCCTCATGACTACAGTGGTCGGATCCGCAATGGTAGTGTCTATAGTGCACATAGCACAAACTCCTTGAACAATCCACAGCATTACTTGCAGCCGTCCCCCATGTCCTCTAACCCAAGCATTACTGGAAGTGACGTCCTCAGGACTGATTATGTCCCATCACACAGACATAGTGCACTAATACCACCTTCTTATCGTCCCACGCCAGACTACGAAACTGTGATGAGACAGCTCAACAGGGGAATGGTGCACACAGATAGGCAGAGTCATTCAATGAGAAATCTTAACATCAGCAATTCATATGCTTACAGCAGGCCTGATGCCTTAGTTTACAGTCAACCTGAAATACGAGAACATGCTCACTTCACTTCCCCACAGTCTAACCATTATCCATTTAACCTGAACTACAGTTTTCATAGCCAATCCCCCTATCCCTATCCTCCTGAAAAGCGCCCAGTTGTTGGGGCAGTCAGTGTTCCTGAGCTGACAAATGTGCAGCTCCAGGCTCAGGACTATCCAGCACCAAATATAATGAAGACCCAAGTCTATCGACCACCTCCCCCATACCCGTACCCAAGACCTGCAAATAGTACTCCAGACCTTTCACGACATATCTACATTAGCAGCAGCAATCCAGATCTTATCACAAGGCGAGTGCACCATTCTGTCCAGACATTTCAGGAAGACAGCCTGCCTGTGGCACATTCTCTTCAGGAAGTCAGTGAACCTCTAACATCGGCACGCCATGCTCAGCTGCAGAAAAGGAACAGTATTGAAATAGCAGGCTTGACTCCCAGCTTTGAAGGAATAAGAATTAAAGAGAGGACCATGTCAGCTTCTGCAGCAGATGTGGCTCTTCCAAGAGTTATCTCAGAAGGGTCACAGCCCAACATTCTGATGGAGAGGACAAAGCAAAAAGAAAGTGAGCAAGAAGAAAATGTAAACTGTGATCATAAGAAAACCCTTTCAGATGCCACTATGCTGATTCATAGTAGTGAGGAAGAAGAAGAATTTGAAGAAGAAAGCAAGGCTAATACAAGTCTCTCTCCTCTCCCTGAAGATCAAACCCAGCTGTCATCCGTTACGGGTGGTTATTCTCATGATTCAATACTGAACTACCCTTATAGCTCTGTTGCTTCATCTGCTGGCCCTTTGCATATTCTTGAGCCTAAATTACATATTACAGAGACAGAAAAGAGAATGAAAGATATGAGCCCCATTCATTTACTAGTAGAAAGCCAGGTACAGAGAAGAGGGGAAGGACTGCTTACTCCATCCATGTCGGAATCTGATCTTACAACATCAGGGAGATACAGAGTAAGGAAAGATTCAGTAAAGAAGAGACCTGTGTCCGATTTTTTGTCTGGGAAGAAGAATATTGTGGAAGGCCTTCCCCCGCTAGGTGTAAGTGGATACTATTCCTCATTTTGGGTGGTTCTGTAGTGGGAGTTGTGTGGGGTTTTTGTTTGAGGTTTGGGGTTTTTTTTAATAAACGTGAGATGCTTTTACAACATGTGAATTAAAAGCTACCTTAAGCTTGACCTTTATTTTTCTGTTTTTCACTGATTAACTTTGCTTAGCTAGCTTTCATCCCCTTCTCTGCCATGTCTGAGTTCTGTTTGTGTAGTCCTGTCACACAAATCCAGCTGTGCAGTCTCCATCCGATACACCTAACCTGGCTAGCAACTGTAGAATGAGCTAACTTAAAGTCACTTCTAGATCCCAAATTCTGCCCTACCTATCGTTATCTGGAACAGAAGCAACTCTTTCCATTCCACTACCAGCTTTCTAATCTTCTTCTCACTGAAAAATTGGATGTAGCTGAATGTTTCCTTTTTTGATTTCCTTTCTTCTTGTGACCTAAGAGGGGGACCTGATGCATTAGGCAATAAATTCTTTCATTGCGTTCTCTTCCTTCCTCCATCCCTTCCCTTTTTCATATCCTTTCCCTTTTGCCTTCTCTTCAAGCTGTTTTTACCTCACTAAAGGTACTTCTTACATGTAGAAGTACCATGTCTCTTTCCCCTACTCCAATCTTATGAAGCCATAAATAGTGTATAACGGCCAGTTTCACCTTCCCTGTAATTCCCACCTCTTAGAAGTCAAGGTCTGTGTGAGTCTGTACAACTTCACAGGCAGTCTTTAGCATTCATTTTGTTTTAAACTTCTGTTCAGCTTTATTGTATCCTGTGGTATATTTCAGATACTAATGGAGAAAGACCATTTTTATTATTATTTTGCCTTGATTGTTGTTAACTTCGCCTGCCCGAGTTTGTATCAAATAGTTTTCTGCACAAATTGGACTGCAGTGAAACTACCATGTAACTTCTACTGCTGTAGTAACTCTTAGAGCTGATGCTGCAAAAGCTAACCTATGCAAAAGCTATGTATTTAAATAGTTACTGCTCTCACAATTTTTTGTCGGTCAGACTTGCTATACATGGAGCTGAAGACAATGAAATGAACCTTCATCAGCTTCAATTCATTTTATAATTATGTATGCTTTTCTCCATCTCCTTCGTCCTGTTTGTTATGTGGGTATAGGGAAAAGGTGATACCCTTCTTCTGTTTACATTTAGATAGTCACTTATCTTCTTGGAGAACAAAATACTATGTTTTCAGACACTGATGTGTCTACCAAAATCATAGCCTGCCTTTTCCTTCTGATAGCTATGTAAATGTTCAAGTCAACCTTTGAAATGAAATTCATATTAAAACTTTTTCACTGGAAGTGTTCAGTAAAATACTTTCTAGTTCAGTAACATTTAAGAGTGCCATTGCATAATAGAATATTACGTTTCCATGTTCAATATTGATGTGAATATCCTGGTAACAAAGCTAGCCCCTGCCAATGTTTGCACATTTTGCTTTTCAATGAACTCTTACTGTTGTGTTTGTGTTCACTTTTAAATGTGGTCTTATCCTCTTAGCTTTGTCTTCCTATTCCTTACTACCATTTAGCTTTTTAAAGCATTGATTATCATTCAAGCAGCACATACACTCACATTTTCATTGTTTTTTTTAACAACCCAACTTAGCAACTGCAGGAATGATGTTTTCTCTTACACTTTTTAAAAGAATCATTTGAATTTATTCATTCATAACCCCCCCCCTTTGGTATTTTTCTCCAATAATGAATGGTAATTTCAATCATTTAGATTCATGGCCTACTTCAGGGCTCGGATCTGTCTGCAGTTCTGTGTTCATGGTTTGTATGTGCAGTTTGTTGCCAACTTAGTCAAACATTTAACTATATCCAAATACCTTAAAGCTGTATGCTCATTGTTATGCCTGCTTGTAGGGAAGAAAAGTCCCTGCAAACTGAATAGTCTAGTAAGGAATCATTTTTATGTATTTTAGGGGTTGGAAAGTGATTTCAATTCTGTCCAAGAATGACAAATATTGTTCCCCAGGAAGCTCACAACTGAGGGTGTGAGGTGACAACTCTGGATAATTAACATTCTTATGCAGTTTCATTAACCTGTCTGGAATGAAGACAGACTTGTGTTGTATCCTTGGAGGAATGTGGTCCCACCACCCGAATCTCTTGCTACAGTGCTTATCAAAAAAAAAAAAAAAAAGTCAGAGCTGTTTGTAGAAGGGGTCAAAGAAGTATCCTTTGCTTAATTGAACTCATCTGGTTTCTGCTTTGTAACTTCATCAGGTATTTAAGAATATTTACAAGTTTTAGCTTTTCTTTTGTAGGGTATGAAAAAGAATAAAAATGATGCAAAAAAAATAGGGCCTCTAAAGCTAGCTGCCCTAAATGGACTAGCTTTGACTAGAATGCCTCTGCCAGATGAGAGGAAGGAAGAATCAACAAGAGCAACAAATGATGAACGGGTATGTTGAAGTTTTTTAATGCTTGATTTCTCTTTTACACTACTGATTTTTCAAAATGAAATGCATATGAATGGTGCTTTGTGTTGACTTTAAAATGCTTCCAGTTCAAAGCAACTCAAATACTGAGAATAGAAACAAAATAAAGAATGAGACTTCTGATTGATAAGTCATTGCTAGAAGTATTGGGTGTAACTCAGATTTTTCTTTAGATTTAAGATGACAGTGATTGAAATTATAGTTACCTTTTGAACATACAGGAAACAAATTAACTAGTACCTACTGATACATTTTTGTGCCAAGTCTTTCTGTGTTCTCTCTTAATTTGGGGATTTTCTGGACTGAAAACATATGAAAGTTAAAATTCTGAGTGTGAGATTGAACTTGGTTGTAATTATTAGTAATGAATACAATTTTTACAATAAATTTTGTAGTTAAATTGCATCCCCAGGGTACAGTGTGTGCAGATGATATTTATGTTTGCCTTCGGTGGATGCCTGAAAATGTAGATGGAACTTTTGTGTTCTGCAGAAATTTTAAACTCAGTAAAAGATCTCAGGTCACTGAGAGAACATCAGGTTCTAGAATTTGAGGATTATTCTTTGAGAAATATGACTCCATCTGCTTGTGTTAGGGTAAACGATGTCAGTAAATGTACTTCAGTCTGTGTCGTAAATCATTATAGGTGCAGGAAAGTGAAACACAGTCAATATCCAGCCTGTGAAGGGCTATGTAGAACAGTGCTGTCATCACACATCTGACTAGGGAGCAACTAGATACACCAAGATCTATGGTTATTATTGTACATTCTGCAACCAGTGATCTCTTTAGAATCCAGTTCTGAGCATGGTTGGGCATCCTCAGCTGCAGACCCCCTCTAGCTCAGTTCCTTGACAGTCACTGGGCAGGGTTTAGGACCTGAAGGAACAGTCCTGCTCTCACCAGCTGCAGTTTTAAGGAACAGGCCAAGAAAATTAATTTCAAGTCACACAGTAGAAATTTGGTGTTGGAGTTTGAAGGCTTGGAGTGAGATCCATAGGAGGGAGATTTGCCTGTCATTTAAATGTTTGAAGTTCTTTTTGAACTATATATATTAAAATATATATATACACACACACATACTCCTTAAAGATGCTAAGGGACAAAAATTAACATTGTGTTATTGAGATACATTTTGTACCTGTGTTGGTTATTTCCTCTTACTTACAGCTATCATCTTTTCCTGGAATGACCTTTATTGAAATCAGACGTATTATTACTCAGTTAGCTCTGCCCAAAGTGTTGAGGTAAAAGAAGAATCCATAAAGTCAACTTATGAAAAAGACATGTCACTACACTTCCTCTTCAGGCGGTCATGTAGAGGCAGAACAGATACCATGAAATGGGAGTAATTCCTAAAACAGTTGAGAAAAGGCAGTGCAGAGCAGACATGTTGACGTGAAAGGAATTCCAGACTGCAGATATTTTGGAAGATGATTTTAAAGTTAATTCAGTGCCTGTTTCATTGCTCAGGTTCATGCAATTATCAGTTTAAATGAGCGAATTTAGCCTAAAGATAATAAAGGAGTTTGTACAGTTGATGTATGGATGTGCAGATTGTGTATGATTGAGGTTTTATGCCTTCCTTTGCAACGTTTGACATTATGGTTATTTGATACAAGACAATTCTTCTGACCTGATACCGTGGAGCATTTGCTGTGAGAGGTTGGGGACTTGTGACATAGATGAAATTTTCTGGCTGAAATCTTACATATTATTCCTCTAATTATTGTTGGCAAAGAGATGCTGGAATTCCAGAAGTGTCTTATGATTTAGAAAGAACTTGGTTTTGAAAGAATAAACCGGTGTGGGGAGTGGAAGCAGTTTATTAAATAAAACAGATCGAGTTATACTACTAGAAAAAATCCTGGGTTACACATCAGCTGCAGCAAAATGTTCTAGGAAGGCTTTGCTGCTGTATGCAAAGTTTAGTATCTTCAGCCTGAGAAAATGTAAAATATTTGTAGTGAATTATTAGCTCATTGACTGAGGCAAGTGCTTTTTACTTTTTTGGAGTTCTTCTCCATCCAAATGACAAAGTTGACTTAATTTTTATTTTTTTTTTATTGCAAGGTTAAAGAAGATCTTTTCAGATTATGTAATATAACATGCTGTATTGAGCAGGAAGATTAATGAGTATTTCTTATTCAAAGGTATTTGAGGCAGTTTGCAGTACAGCATAGCTATCTGGTTTGGCCAAATATTTCTTTGCCCAACTGCGTTGTCTTTATAGAAACTATGATGTAATTTTTCTCTCACTAGTGGTATTCAGACCTAATGAAGTATAACAGGCTTCTTGGTTTTCACTTGAGCAAAACTCCTGCTGGTTAGGGTTGCTCTAATTTATTCTGGTATGTTTGTGAAAACATTAATGGCTGGAAAAGCATTGAAAAAGTATGTAAAGGAAGGAAAGAGGAAAATGCATACATTTTGTCCTTCATGAATTCTCTGTTAAAATACACTTGCCTTAGAACGTGACTGCATATTCTCATCTGTGTTCTCTTTTTCAGTGTAAAGTTCTAGAACAACGGTTAGAGCAGGGGATGGTGTTTACTGAATATGAGCACATTCAGAAAAGAAGACTTATAGATGGTGAGTGCTCAATAGCTCGGCTTCCTGAAAATGCTGAAAGAAACAGATTCCAGGATGTCCTTCCTTATGATGATACCAGAGTAGAGCTAGTCCCAACCAAAGAAAATAACACAGGTTACATCAATGCATCTCATATCAAGGTGAGAGAAATACTGTTGGAGAAATATTTTCTAGTTAATGTGGTAACTAAAAATGGCTTTGGCTATGAATTCTGGTTTGGTCAGATGAGTGAGAATCCCTCTATCTCTCTCTCTCTTTCCCTTCTTCTGCAGAGTTTTCTTTGGGGAAAGGAGGAACCTGTTTTTCCTCATTATCTAGAATAATCAAGAGTTAATTATTGGAGAGGTCTTCTGCATTTCGCTTCTGTACTGATCTACTGTCTGCTTTCTCTCTCTGCCCTGTGTCTCTGTGGATTGGTGCTAACAGAAGGCATGTCCATGCTTCGCAGAATTAAGGCGGCAAATAGCTTTATAACAAACCAGGATCCTTTGCAATGGTTATGATATTTTTGAACTGCAGTGACAATCCTTATCATTTCTTCCTCTTCTATACTTTCAGGCAAGATCCACAACAGGCAGTAAACTAGCTCCCAGCTTAACCTTTTTTTGATGGTTAGATGAACAGATGGAGCCGGGGGAAATACGCTCTTTTATAATCTTAAGTTGTCCCCTTTCCCCAGCCTTAGTGCTTTAAACTCTGTTTAAAAAAGTGAAGAAGTTGCCGGGTGACTTCAAGAACCTTCAAGGCAGTTTGTTAATTTTCAATGCATTTACTTACTTGAAGTGCATGGCTTCAAGGCTTCATGCTTTCCCTGAAAAGAGTTGAGATCGTCAAAGCAGCAGTTGTAGTTGTGTTGGTGTCTTTTTTTTTAATAAATCTGTACACTGGCGTGGTACCATAGTTTCCATACTTTAGCTCATCCACAAATGTTGAGTAACTCTTCTGACCCTTCTCAAAAAGGGTAATATTTTTTGAGGAAACATCAGCTAATTCTTACTTTGTAGTGCATATAATAGCATTTACAGCACCAGGGTATGGAAGCTTCTCTAAACCCAAATTGGCTAGAATACCTTAAACTCACAAAAGAGAAATACAGTTTCATTTACTCACTTCTACGTTATGCTTATGATGTAATTTATTTAGCTATGCCTATACAGTTTTAAACATTGTGTCTCTTCTGCATCTAATGTGACAGAATGCATCTAAAAAAGGGGAGGCAGATGTAGCTCACAGTGGGCTTCTACTTCTGCAGTGTTCCTGTCTTCTTTTCAGTTTGTGCATCTTCAAATGACTGACTTAAGAATTGGGGAGAGGGACTTTTCAGTCATTACTAATCTAATCTCTGTCTTTTTACAGATCTCTGTTGGTGGCATAGAGTGGGATTACATTGCTACACAGGGCCCTTTGCAGAATACATGTCAGGATTTCTGGCAGATGATCTGGGAGCAAGGGATTGCCATCATAGCTATGGTGACGGCAGAGGAAGTGAGTATAAAATGAGTCAGGTTTCTCCCAGAAATTATGCAATGATTTTGTTATGATCTCTTAGAGGAAGGGGATCTTTGCTCCAACAAGAAGACCAATTAAAGATAAATTTCTAGTGACCCCTTTGCCATTCTGTCTTGCTTTCCTTGGCAGAAAGATTTGCAAATCCTTTCCGCTGGAAAGTTGGTTTACTTAGTGAGAAACCTTTACACTGTAGTAGAACTTAATAGAGGAGAGAGATGGTCGTGACAGGAGCATTAGTTGTATGAGTGTTCTTATCTTTCTTGTTAAGCAAGTGTTTTACTTTTAAGGAAAGTGGGCGAGAAAAAAGCTTCAGATACTGGCCACGTCTTGGTTCAAGACACAACACGGTAACATATGGAAGATTTAAGATTACCACACGGTTCCGTACTGACTCAGGCTGCTATGCAACTACGGGTTTGAAGATTAAACATCTTCTGACAGGGCAGGAGAGAACAGTTTGGCATCTGCAGTATACTGATTGGCCAGAGCATGGCTGTCCAGAGGATTTAAAGGGATTTCTCTGTAAGTTGTATTTAATAGCCTTGTTTTGGGGTTGTTTTTTTGTTTGTTTTTTAATACCTCCAAAAATGGCTGCTGTACATGAATTAGCTTTTCATAAGTATGCCAAGCATTCTGCTGTAAAAGGTTTCTTCACACAAGCAAGAGATACTGAACTATATTTTTGGCAGGAATATACCTGCCAGTTTGTTAAAGTGACTGTTTATGTCTAAAGCCAAATACATAATTTACGAAAAGTTCATATAGATTAAAACATAACTGTATCACATACTACACATTTGAGTATGTTTCAGCAGTAGCAAGATGGCCACGAGTTGCCTTTGGTGGGGAACAGGGGAACAAGGCAAGGAAAGCCTTACAAAAGTTGGATGATCTTTATAGACCTGTGCTGCTTGAGTTGGGATATGACTGATTTATACAGTGTGTCATTTTTCTGTGGGATGTAATTTGTTAAATTACTAGTTTTCTGGTGGTCATGCAGCATAATAGCATGGCTTATGGGGCTTCATCTCCTAAATGTATTATTCTTATCTTGTTGAACCTAATAGCATACTTGGAAGAGATACAGTCAGTGCGACGCCATACGAACAGCACCGCAGATCCTAAAAACTGTAATCCTCCTGTACTGGTACATTGCAGTGCAGGTGTAGGACGAACAGGAGTGGTCATACTGTCAGAGATCATGATCGCTTGCTTGGAACACAATGAGGTGATCTCTTTTTCTTTCTCATGTTTTAAATAATGATAGGTAGTGGAAGAGTAAATAACCTAACATAAAATACTTCATGGCTGTTCATCTGAGCTTTTCCAAGATGTCGTCTTTGGAAGAGCCCTTACAACTATGGTTGAAAGACCTCTTGGCAGTTCAACACAAGTTAATAATCTCCTGGAGTTGCCCGCTTATACACTGTGTACTGGGATGCTCATTTGGATTCTTGACTCCATAAGATATTGAGTCACTGAGTGGAATGAGGTATGCCCTAGGCTACTGAGCATATTTCAGGATGTTGCCCTGACTTTACCACTTCATGCCTTAGTTTTAATGGACAATATTCAAGAACATGCTTTGTAGCCAGTCAATGGGCTTGTTATTATATACTTTGTTCCGAAGTGTAGTGTACTTCAGTATCAGTCTCAGCAGAGGACAAAGCAGTAGTTTGATAGAGGAAGACCTGGTCCTGTCAGCTTTTAGCCAGAAGTGAATAGCTGTAAAGTGCTTATTAATAATATAATATGCCAGCTGAGACTCAACAAACTGGTTGTTTCATTGTGCCTCCCTGTGCTAATACTGTGACAGACTTTTGTAGCCATTAGATTTGTGAAGACCCATATCCCATGAGATAGGCAAGTTTAACATTATGCATATTTCACAGATGAGGAGGTAGTCATGATCAGTGGTGTAGTGCAATCCGTACTGCAGGAGTGGGCAATGAATTGTCAGAGCTGAAATTAGAGCAGCTGATTCCACCCTTAGATCACTGGTGCTGCTCTGAACCTCCTGCTGAGAAAGTGCAAGCCAGTCTCCTTGCTCACCAGTCACTTGTAATGGTTTGTTCTCTTCCTCCAGATGCTGGACATCCCACGAGTGCTGGACATGTTGAGGCAGCAGAGAATGATGATGGTGCAGACTCTTTCGCAGTATACTTTCGTCTATGGAGCTCTCATTCAGTTTCTCAAAAGTTCCAGACTTATATAATCCCTGACACTTCCTAAGAGACACTGCAGGAGTTTACAGAAAGAAAATTACAGTTGTCCAGGCAGACCTGCTCTCACTGGTGTTTTCTTCGTGTGATGAATCAACACAATTACCTTTTAGGGCTGGTATGTGACTGTTAAATGTGAGGCAGTGTAACAGTCTGGGCAAAGCAGGATCTTCGCTGCACTAAATTCTTCCCATGTTCAGCTGCAGTTATATTAGGGAATGATTTTACTTGTACCAGTCTGTAGTACTTATGTATGTTCTTTAGAGTGGTGTTACTCTGGGCAAAATAAGTGTCTTGGGGAATGGAAGTATATGGCACAATTTTACTAACATTATGTTTTAAAACATAATTGTTAACTGTGCGAAAGCTAAAATCTGTAGATGCACATGGGGTGAGAAACCTGCTCTTGGGGAATGTTGAGGTCTTACGCAGTTTCATTCTGCTTTCAATTTTATATTAGAACAATACATCTATATTTTTTAAAATGAACTTCTGGTTTCCTCTAGTTTACTCAGCAAAATTAGCAGCTCTTAGATATGTTAAGCTGTTGCTTTAAGGACAGTTATTTTTATATTCAGCATTTTTTAATTTAAAAACCCCAAAACACTACAATCCAAAACTTTTTAAACAGCATAATATTTCCAGAGGAAAAGTCTGGCAATGTTTGAACTAAGTTTTCAAAAATCATGCGGAAAGTACTAGGGGAGGCTATTGGTAGTTAGTTGTAGTGCCGTGTAATACGACTGACAAGTGAAAGATGATTTGCATGGATGCAAACATGCATCCATTTGAGTGGATGCATGTTTACCTGCAACAAGCAGGGGAAAAATATTCTAATTATCTACAAGGTTACTGGAAACAGATGAATGAGAGAAAGTACGTATTCAGTATTATTCATATATTTAGAGGACAGTTTGATTTTACTGGCTGAAATCAAAGTGGATGCAAATGTTTTAAGCACTTTTTTTTTCTCTGTTATTTATGTAGTTAAACATAGAAACTATAATCATGCATTGTTTCATATGGTAATATACCATTACTAACCTGTTATTTTAGGAAGAGCCTTTTAAGTTGATGAAGTGAGAGATCCAAAATTGGAGTAAGAAGGTGCATAGTGGTGAAGTGGGAATGGTAGTATAAAACATAATGGAGGAGGTGTGGCAGCTATGATTGCTGGTTTACACAGTGCAAAGATGACCATTAAAAATGCTTGTGTTCGCAGTCAAGAAAGCCTTTAAAGCACTGGAACTTTCTGTAGAATCTTTCAGATTATTTTGTCAGTACTAGAACAGATTTTTGCTAACGCTGCGCAGCGTTGCAATGGAGAATATCCACAGAAGCCATTTGAGGACACCTGCAAAATGTAAGAGCTCTTAGAGGTAACACTGGAGATGTGGGTATTTTAGTAGCTATGTGGGTGAGTCAATGGCTGTGGCATGGATCTGAAGATAAGTTATACCTTTGGTAGTTTCCATTTTGTCCCATGGGTCTGATCTAATGATGGTATCCCTAAATAATCCTCTGTCTGTGGTTTTCAAATGGGGACAGTGTGGTTTTACCTGCCTTTTCAAGTATTTTGAGATGCTGAGTTGAAAATCCTAGTTCAAAAGTGAACTGTTAGTTTGTAGATAGCTGGTTTAATTTCAAAAAAACCCTGTGATAGACCAGTCCGCAGGGATGTTTAAGTGTCCATTTCCCTTGATACCTGATTAGCAAAACGAAATGAGACTGAAAGTCATTTTTATCACTGGTGAACTTATGTTACTTTTTGGAGCTGTAACAAGGGTTTGGAAACTATTAGGAATAATTAAAAACCCTTCAAAACAATAACTGTCTCCCAAAACATTAATTAATAGTAATAAATAGGTTACCTCATTTTCCTCTGTAATAAGCTACTTCCACAAAGAAAAACACACGATCCAAATGACACTGTGCTGATATGTCATTCTGTACAAAATGTATCACTTTAAAGTACACGGTATTAATCCAGTGCATTTGGTCTGCTTTCAGGCAGTCTGAAATATTCTACTTTCAGTAAAAGTCAGATTGAATATTTCAGATGGGTGGAAAAAAAATGTTCTTTTTGTAACTATAAAATGCCTAGGAAGTATTAGCTGCTGAATGTAAAACAGGAAGTCCAGAGGAAACCAATTACTGAAGACTGATTCCTTATATATAATCTTGCAAACAAACCAATTTGATGTATCTGTGTTAACAGAAGTATTGAAAGAAACAGACATACTCAGCTATTCATATCCTGCTGTGTTTTAAAACCATTGCTGCTTTTTGCCACAGTTCACTTCTGTCTTCAGAACTAGTTTTGAATGGGGAGGTACGTTCTAAAATGTAGCTTGTACCATTTCCGTTTCTAACTTCGGGCTGTGATCTTCACAACCTGATACCTGCAGTTTTTAATGAAATTTTATACAACCACAACTTCAAGCAACAATTTCTAGCTGTTCAAACAGTTACTGGGACAGAACATCAGCTGTGAGGTGTTAAAAGGAGCAGTTACAAGCAGCAATTTAATCCAAAATTTATGGAATTATCTGAGGTGGGTGAGGAAAATGTGTGTCTTTTGGCTTGCTTTTCTGTTTTGCTGAAAGAAGTTGTGTTCACTTTTAGAGGCGTTTGCTCTCTAATCTGGTAGTCACTCACAGTCTTGATTTATTTTTTTTTAAGCTTAACACTGCTACCTCCTCCACTTCAGCTTTCAGTTCTGTCCATCAGCAGTCAGCATTAATAGACTTGACTTTATGTGAGTTTTCCTACTGAAGATAGCAGGATTGCTTTTGTATGTAAGCATATGGCTCTAAGTGAGCATTGAAAATGAGCAGTTTCTCTTCTAAAGATACCAAATGAAAATAAACATCACAACCTTCTGTAACAAAACTATTTTTAAAAACATTGTTTAGATTTTCAGTGGACTTTTAAAAGAAAATTCAGTTTTTAGCACTTTGTTTGGAGCCTTGAAAAGGGATGCTTTTTTACATGTAGTTGTGCTTCATGAAGTGTTGGACATTACAAGAACATCCACTGTCCAAATCCAGTTGGAGGTGGATTTATTTGTCAAAAGCTTGAAATTCCACTGTAAGCCTGTCTATTTTGCCAAATGTGCTTCTGTTCTTATGGGGATGAAACCAGATTATTATGCAAGATTTGAGCTGACTTTTTTTAGCAAGAGAGGTGATATGAAGACACTCTTGAAGTAAATGGCAAAGATGATGCTGATTTCTAGGGATGTCAGAGCTCTCAGGGATAAATAAAGGTGCTATATACTGTCAAGAGACAGATTTGACTGTCTTTTTGTGGGTTAGGCGGAAAATGGTTTTTAGGATCAAATTCTATGAAGAGTAAGGAGAAGAACCCCCAAATTGTAGTATGGGCTTCTGCACGTTTGATTTCTTTCTTGGTTGCTCTGATGACAGATTTTTTGGCCAATGAATCTTTGTAGTCTTGGGCTAGAAGCTCTTCTCTAGAGAACATAAATCAGAGTCCTGTTTGTTGCAAAGATGTCACTGACTCTGCAGGCTTAGCTGTAGGCTGCAAATCACCCCATGCCCTATTCTGTCAGGGAGAAGCTCCCTGATATACAGGGGAGTTTTGCATAGCTTTTGCACAGCCATTCTCTCCTTTTTCTGCTGTTCCCCATGAAGAGCGGGAAGAGTTTCATGCCTTAGTATTGCTCTCATGATACCTTTTACATAAGTGAATGGTAAAAACTACAAGTGCAGGGTGCTATGGTTTATATCTAGAAATAAGTTTAATTCAAAGCAGGTGAGCAAGGCAAGGTGCTATAATTTTTGTGGAGGAACAGCTGCAGTATGTTATCATCAACATTTAGGGAAAAAAAGGTAAAATAAAGTAATAACAGAAGTAAAAGAAATGTGTATTAAATGGAAAAAAAATTCTTGGCATTTTGAGAAATGTATTTTTGGCTCTTCCTGTAATCCTGGGTATCTTTTTTTGAAGTGGATGACATTTGGAGCAATTTTCTCCAAAAATAGCTTCTTAAATTTACTAAGTAGGACTACCTGAGGCTGCTGCTACATTTTTCTTGTTGGAACAGCTGTTAAAGTTGAGTGGCTTATAGATTCCAATGGCCTCTGGACCAAACTTGGGAACTGCAAGGTCGTTTATCATACAAGCTAGCTGTGTAATGAAACCTCAGTTTTAATATCAGTAACCATTACAAAAACCCTGGACTTAAAAATACTGAACTCATTACTGTATTTTAATAGTTCAAATTATTAATTTAAAAGAAACAACACTTCAATTGCTAAGAACTCTGTGCTTTAGGGTTTGGGGTTTTTTCAATACTGCAGAGTCATGCAATGCCAGAGTTCAGTCCTGCAAGATGCAAAATTCCTGCAGTTCTTCCTGATATTGTAGGAATTGAAATGGGCTTATTGCCAATGAAAGCTTGAGCCCTTAAAGCATGAACACTCACATATCTGCTTTAAATTTAAATATAGCTTACAAGAATTAACCAAAAGAATGCAGCAGGAATGTGCATACATGAAGCTACAGCATTCAAAGAAAAAGTAGCTGAGATAGTTCAGAAGAAACTATTTTGTGAAAGTAGAAAATGTTGGAAGGAGAGAGTGAGGATTTGAGGAAAGGCTGAAGGCATTTGGAGGAGGATTTGGAACGTTTTGTATCCACGGTAGAGCTGCTAGAAGGGTTTGATTCATACGGTGTGTTTTTTTACCATGGCATGGTAGGGTAAGTGAATGTGTAGTCATTGGTGTTATTTTTACTGGCTTTTTATAATGCTATTTTTTTTAAACTCCAAATATTTTTTTCAGAGGCTCTGTTACTTTTACATATCTTCCTTTCCAAATGTATTTAATGCAATCTGTCAGCTCAGTTTCTGTTTACTTATTAAAGGTCAGATTTTTTCAAACCATGGTCTCTGGTTTTACACATGCAAAATGCAGGAGGAATAGGCATACATGCAATTTTGCAGTGATAATTTCTAATGGATGCAGGTTAGATGATTTGAAAGTCTAAATACTTTATGAGTGCAGCCAGGTGTTTACAGTAGGTGTGAATTGCATCAGGTTAAAGCTGGGCTGAAAATCAGGCCCATGAAATGTGGAATTTAACATTGTGCTTAGAAGTTACGTTGTAGTGCAGCATTTGCAATACAGTGACATTAAAATAATATAATACTGTGCTAAGGTAAGGGAGAAAAATATTAAACTTTTAACAGCTGTTGCAAACATGTCTGTAAAAAAAAAAAAAAAAAATTAAAAATTTCTTAGTAAGATCCTGCTGGGGACCAGCTAACTTGGTGCATTCTGTTGGCATCACATATGTTACTTTAAGGTCTACAGGGGCTGAAAAGAAAAGCATTTGTCAACTTCAGTGAGCATTTAAAAAAAACCCAAACAGTTGCTAAATGGCCTTTGGTTCTATTCTTTGCTATTTTCTACATGATGCTGCGTTCAGTGTTGAAGAATAACCTCCAGTGTATTTGTTCTTTAGAAGCCTATTCTTAGCTCTAATTAGGGAACGAAGATAGAAATCAAATGCAAAGAATCTCATGAATAGAGTTTACAGTAGATCCAGCCTGGGGCAAGTTAGAGAGCAAGTCTGTAGATACCGTAGCGTTATTTTGGTTCAGATATGCAGCAATCAAAACTACCAAATTATTAATTTTATGAGCACAGTTTCAGAGGGTGCCTAACTTTTATAAAGGGAATTTAAATGCTGTTTTTCCATTTGGAAATACCTAGGTAAAATTAGGAAACTTAAAATACTTTAAAGACCTTGCAAATGCCCTTAATTTTTTTGTACGGTAGGAAGCTTGATGGGGAAAAACCATGTGAAATCCTCCAGTGTATCACCTTGCTAGTCCTGGATGATTCTGACAGACAAGGTGTATATGCTTTTTACAAAGATACTTTCTTAAATTGCTTTGAAATACCCAACATATCTGTCCTCTTTATGACTGACCTGGGGGACACTTGGATGGAAATTTTAGAAGCTTGACCTGGCAAATCAGTAAGTATGTACACTCCTGCACATTGCTGAAATCTCTTCCATTTGGTTAAAGCAAATGGGCGTTTGAAGTCCTTTCAGCAGTTTTGTAGGATTGAGTCCTTAATGTCAGAGGAATGCAGGATCTGGCTCCATTTTTTTCCATTTTTATTTGAGCCAGTATGCAAGGATTTAAATGGGACTTTGTTTAAACAGTGGCAAACATGAAGTATTATTTTCTAGTACTAAGCTAGTGGTTACCATGTCTATTTTTGCTGTCTTGCCACCAATACTGTAAAAATGTATAATCAAAACAGCTTTAATTCTTGTAAAACTGAAATTGGTTTGTAAAACAATGTACAAATTGTGTTTCATAGACAGAAAAACTTGTATTACTGAATGTAATATATGTGAAATGAATATATTATAGTCTATTTTTGCCATGGAAATAAATATTTGAAGCAACTATGAGTTTTTATTGTTCCATTATTAAAAGAAAAATCAGATAACTTAATTTTCATGTGCAGTCCTAGGTTGGGATTTCACCTTCTGTTCGCAAAGGTGCTATCCCTCTTCTGAAGCCCTGCAAGGACTGTCTTGCATCTCAGTGCAAATATAAAACTTGTACTGTCAAATACTAATAGCTGTCATCTTTGTTACACGAAAATCATGCGTCTGCTGCCCTGCCGTTATTGTTTATAATGTTTTGCATTTTCTAAAGCTCTTTTTAGTGTTGAACATTCAATTTCCCTGTAACGTTTAAGTGGAGGAGGGATAAAAAGGTTTTGAAAGTTGAAAAACCCTTTCCAAAGGCATGTGAAAGAGGAAACAGCTGATTGTACACTTCTATTGTTGGAGCTGCTACCAGTAACTAACACTGAAGTTTTTCTTCACTTTATAATTTGCATTTAGTCAAAAAGGGAGGTGGTGCAAAAGGCTTGCTGTAAAACACCTGGTGCAGCACAAGACCTCATAATTTCAAGATAAATGAAATGCATGCTGGACATCGCAATTTCACGCTGGACAGTTGCATTTCCCTTGTCTTTGCTAAACACGTAGTGCGCTGCCTACTTGACTATGTCTGAAATGACCAGGCTTTTAACTAAAATTTGTCTTCTAGGTGTGCTCAATTCGATGGCAGTAATCAACTTAAGGTAAGACAGTACCATACCAGCTATCTATATACTTGTCTGACCAATTCCCAGATCCTGGGAACATCCTGTGCGATGTACAGTGTGGGCAAAGTTCTCTTGTTTGACATAGATCCAAAATTGGAAGAGGCAAACGTGACTACGTGGGGTCCTAAGGACATGGTGAAAACAGCCAGCAGTTCTGATCAGACTTACCATTTATACTGGTTTTAGACCTGAGGCACAGCCAGCCAGCAGCTTTCTTGGGGAAGGGCTCCAGGACTTGGTAAAAGAGAAACTCAGGGGAGCTGATGAGAGAGGTTCCTAGCCTGGTGCCTTGAGCAGGGGAACTGAAGTAGCTCTCATTCAGCTGTTAGGTCTGTTTAAAACTGGAATGGCTGTGGATAGATGAAGGTTATATGAAACTCAGCAATGCTAGGTACCTAGCTGGAAGTTTTATGTGTGACAGTTGCTCTGCTTAGGATCTGATGGGTTTTTTTTTTTTTTACACCCATTCCTTTTCCCTGAGGGGTCAATGACAGCATATAAATGTATGTTCTCTCTCCACTATTTTTATGAGCATCCCTCGCGAGGCTGGACTCTGCATGAAGACAGAAGCTGCCCAGTGCCACAGAAACGTTGCCAGTTATCTCCTGCAGCCTGAGAATTGTGGATGATCACAATTTGTGAGTGTGATGGGAATGTCACTTAGCAGGTACTGACAGGAGAATGATGTTGCAGGAGAGTTGGAGTTGAGTGAGGACTGGGTGATGGGTAAATGCTCATCAGCTCTGAACTAAGCAAGTTATTTCCTATCGCTGTATATCCCATTGGCTCAGTCTGGCTCTTGGGCAAGTTGAACCTTCTGCCATCAGCACTTGTGGTTGAGTGATGGCAGTTCTGTGGCTCCAGTGGAACGTGATGCTTAGGGAAATGGTGATTCTGATACTTAAAAGCTAAGGTTCTGTTGTTGCTACAGTTGCTTTAAACTAGCCTGATTAATTCAAAGAAAAAAAAAGCGTAAGTAGGATGTGGGTGAGCCTGGGACTATTTTACTACAAAACTTCTTTATGTTTCAGCAGTGCACAGGGTTGAAGACATGTTGTAACATTTGACTTCATGGCATTCTTTGGGAGTTTTTCTGAAGCGAGGACTTCAGGGCACATGCATGTTCTTGGGCTTTTGGCTTGCAAAATGGCACAACATAGATGTGGCCGCTAGAAGGGGTAGAGCTTAGTAAAATTCTGTCCCGTTTCTGATCAATTACATTTCCCAAACTGATCTGCATGACAGTCTTTCAGATGGACACCTGAGTTTAAACCAAACATCTGCCATCCCCAACATACCAAACCACTATTATTTGCTGCCCTGCTTATTCTGTGGGTTTAAAATATCTGCTGTAATAAACAGAACAACCGGAAAAGACTTGGAGGGCTTGCAGATGAGGTTCATATTATTATTATTATTATTAGCCATTTCTAAAATGACAATCATGTGCCTTACATAAATTTAGAAGGACACCAAATCCTTCCATGAACAGACCCCAAATTATCATACCCAGAGGCGAATGAAGAATTTTCACTGGTGTTAAGTACCTGTGAAGAAAGCCCCTGTCAAGCCTGGCTAATACTGATAATCAGCGATTTGAAGGAACTGCATACTTTGTGTGTGCACGTGTGTATCTGATTTCTTCTGTCTGCATGCTGTGCTATTCACAACTGATTGAAGCTGAAAATGTCTTTGCATTGATAAAATCCTTAGCAAAAGGCTTCAGGAAACTAGAAAATAGTTTGGTTTTAGTTTGATAATGTGGAAGATACTATTTTAGCAGATTTATCAGGGCTTATTGAGTTTCCTGCACTATAGCAGTATAGAAATAAATTCATTTGTTCGAAAGTGACTGTCTCTCAGCCTCCAGAAATAGCAAGTCCTCACTCTGTATTTCAAGATTTTGAGTTGTCTCCTGAAGACCAGGAGCTGTAGGTCTCCATCACTTTAAATTCCATCAGTCACCAAATGTGTACTTCTCTCCCTGAATTAGGAGAATCACTTTAATTTAAAACTATAAATCTTAGGGAATTTTACTGCCTCGATTTTCCTGTTTAAGCCATCCTTTCACTGACATGCTACAAGTATGACATTATTTTTATTTCCTTATTCTTGTGGTCCTGAAAGCTATTTTGCAGAGGTAGACCAGCTATGATAACCAGTAAATCTGATTAGATTTTCTTTGGGGGTAACTTCTGGCTTGAAAAAGAGAAGTGGGAGAAGATGAGAACCAAGTCTGTCAAAACTCGGGGTTCAGTTCAGTTCCTGACAGCAGCTCCAGAAGGATTAAGGAGAAAATCCCATGCAACACAGTGGCTCAGCCAGTCTGAGAGCTGGCCTGCTGATCCCACTTGTCATGGTGAAATATCCCCCTGGGATGCTGGGCCCAAGGACTTATTCCTTCTCGGGTGCTGGTAGGTGATTCTTTCTTCCTCTGTCCTGCTGGATGGCTCTTTCAGCCTTACATGAAAATGATACCTACCAGCTTCTGCAGATGCACCGTGACTCTTGCTGGAGTGCATGGGTTCCTCTAGCAATGCCCTGTCCAAATGAGGACATCTGTTTTCTCCGTCATAAGGTGAGGGGAAACGCTGCATTGTGTTAGTAGTGAGGATCAAAATGAATTAGGAAAGAGGAGGAAAGTGCAATTGTTCACCAAAAATAGAAACAAACGTAGGTGGCTGATGCAAGATTTGTATTCTTCCCAAGTTCCTCTTGGGCTGTAAAGGGCAGAGGGAGCTGTTCCACAGCCACCTCGATGAGAGAGCGATAGGAATCTAAACGACAGGTATTAGATGCAGCAGCTTTGATGCGCTGCGCAAAAAAACTACCTAAAATAAGGAGCATTGCTGAGTGTACGCTCCCTGCGGGCAGAGCAAAATTTATCCTTAGTGCCATGGTGCTAGTTAAGAGGGCTGCCAAGGTGAGTTTAGCACTTTCACTGCATTTATGCCACCAAGCTGGAAATAAAATGCTCCATTTGAGCCTGTTTTCAGGACAAAAGGTCAGCCTTATCCCTCCACACAATGCTGCTGTTTAAATAAGACAAATAAGTAGAACTGAGGCTAATTTACGTTCTCTGTTGAAAGAAACTGGAAATACTGTGCTAATACTACAGGCTGAATTGTCTTGATACGTGTGAAGGTAACTTTGGCCATGAGCTGGCCCGTCCCATTGCTCACCTGCCCCATGGCTTCGTTACTGGAGCATGCCTGAGACTGCATCATGGGTGCTTTATGGCAGGGGTGTGCTCTCACCTGCCAGCTGCTTCTTCGGGTAAAGGGATGGAGCTGGTTGTGGAGATGTGCCCAAGAACCCTTTGGGGACATCTGATTGCACCATGAAGTAAACTGTACAGAGGCTCTTAAAAGTTCAAATATTGAGGAAAAATCATGGAGAAAACACATGCTATGGAAAGCTACAGTGAGGGCCTTTGAAAGACTGATGTTTAAACTGAAAGCCCCTGTGTAAGGCTTAAGACTGTCAAGGGGGGAGCAGAGGACCCATCACGCAAGCTTCTTTCTGAGGAAGGAGAAACTGAGATGAGAGCTCGAGGAGTTCTTCTATCTTTCTTTTATAATCCACTGTTATCTGAGATGGTTGTGCCCAGCATTTGGGAAGCCACGTAACCAGCTCCCAAACCTATGCTATCTGTATCATCTCTGGTCTTGCTTGTGTCAAACGGGAAAAAGCAGGGTGCCAATGTCTCTGAGCTGAATTTCTGGTTGGAGAGGCTACACCTCTGAGGTCCTGCATGACATTCTCAGGCTGACAGGAGAGCTGATGGCCTTTGACATGCTGCTTTATTTCTTGTTTGGCATGTTAGCATGCTTATGAGAGAAACAGATAGCTGGGGTCACCTCATAGTTCTGTTACACGTCTTCTGGAATCAGGCTCTGGCTGCTGTGAGATGCAAGGTATGCCGCAGCCCTCGCGCAGATACTGTAAGGGGAGTCCTACGGGCTCGCTGAATTCTTGGGATAACTGCAGAGAGCTCTGCACCTCGTGCTACAGATCACGCTGCCTGTCCTCTCTGAAAACGGGACAGCATAGCTCTGTGGCCTGCCAGGCTGAGGCTGTGTTCGAGTTTCTCTCAAGTTTCATATGCCTCCCTACTCCATTTATGTAGCCTCTACTTGCCCTTCTCAAGGTCTAATTTCATTCCCCCGATGCAGTGGGGCTGGCAGGATTGTGGGGGGGACTGTGTGTGCCGAAGCCTGTGATCCACAGGAGCAGCGAGGGCGCAGCAGCAGCCCGTGCCCGGTGGGGACGGGCGTTCGGCACCTCTGGCGTTCCTCCAGCCCGAAACGTGGCACTGGGTTATGAGCCCGCACCTTTTGGGAGCCAGTCTCGCAGTTTAAAAGATAAATGCAAATGTAACTTTTGTGTGTTGTCACCTGGGTGTCAGGCGCACGTCCTGCCCTTTGCTGTCTGCTGGACTTGGCTTAGTGGGTGAGCTGAAAGGATCAGTCCCTTTAGGAGGCCTGAAGAGAGAGCCCAGCTGCTCTGGAGGCTTTCTACAGAGAACAGAAAGTCCTGTGCACAGTAGACAAAGCATTCTTAATTTTGATTCCCTTCACTTGAATTAACTCTTCTTGTTGCTACTGGTGGACTGCCTGACATACTGGAGTTCTCCTGAGTTTCCTTTCTGGTGGCTGAGGTGGAGATGAGCTACGGGTGCTCCACAGCTCAACTGATGATTTGTCATGCCGGTGATAACTGCTGATTCTTCTTTCCCTTCCCAGCGACGCTTTATCCCTGTGACATGCTCAGCTTCCGCTGGCCCACGATCTGCTACAGGCTTTGAAACTGGATCCCTTGACTGGTTGTGACCCATGCTGGTGCAATGGCTGGCGTGGCAGATTAATTTACAACTCACCTGTTTGTGTATCGCTTGCTTTGCGACTTGGAATAGAAAATGAAGATGGTTGTTTCTGAATGAAGCAGATTTTACTATTGATAAGGGAAATGGGAAGATTGGACTGCTTGTGAGTATCTGGTTTGGTTATTTTGGAGAGTGAGAAATTGTTTATATTAAAATCACTGGTTGCTGCTCTGTTCCTTGTAATCTGTGTACAAACCAGGTGTTAGCTCCTGAGAACAGCAGGTTAAGTGCCTGGGAAGTGCCAGAGAGAAAGGTTTGGTGGTTCTAGATTAATCACGCAGCCCTGCGCTTGCTTATTGGCATATACTCCTGCCTTGGGTGGTCAAAAACTAAAGTGAGATGCTGGAGTTTCCCGTAGCTCCCTTAAGTACACCCTCAGTTACAATTTTGTGGGTGTTTTTCCCTTTTTCATTATTTTTTAGATCTCACATACAAATGCTACAATACAGAGGTGGAAAAATTGAGAGCGCTCTAAAATACGTTTGAAGACCAATGCTAACAAGTGACATCTAAATTTCTACTCTGCACCGTTCTGCTTGATAATAGGTCTCACCATTTTTTTAAAAAGATGGAATAAATAACAATTTCTCTTTCTCCTTTCCTTTCTTCCTACATTCCCTTTAACACTCATTTTCCATTGCTATTTCTCCTTCCCCCAGGCTGGGGCATCTTTCACTGGTGCTCATGCACAGAAGAGGAACAGTAGCAGTGCACTGAGGGGCATTATTTGGATGTCTTGTTCCTGAGAAGCTGTGCTGTCGCTGCCTTGAAACAGCCTGCAAATGAAACTCCTGGACCTCATTTTTGTTTATGCTGATACTCTGGTACTCTTGTTCATACTCCTTGCGCAGATCATTGCTGAGAAGAGTAGTCCTTTTCCCCCCTTGCTGCCTGATGGAGCCGTTTAGTACTTGGATTATGAAATGTTACCAGTTGAGCTGCATCATTCTACGACTACTGTTGCATAGCTATAAATGATGTAAAAATGTACAGAAATATAGAGAAGCAGGACCTCGGAGTCATTCTGCAGCTAAGCCTAAATGAAAAATGTGTAGGTGTCTTAAACATGGGGTCAATCAGGGATAAAATGATAGCTTGGGTTTTGCTTGCAGGCTTTTGTTTTCTGGTCAACCCTAAGCCATTTAAGCACCTTTTTCTTTCATCACATTAATCTTTACTTCAAATGACCAAAACCCCCACTCTGCTTTGTAAATAAACAGAATCCTACCTTTGAAAACAAGAGCAGGATGACAAAACTGTAGTCTTTAAAGGTAAGAGACTGGTTTGTTACAGAGCAAAGTAACAATAGGGGGCTTTTGTCCATTTGAAGTAAACATTGAGATGTTGTTATGCATGTGCTCATAGCCCATGTAAATCCGGGCAGAAAGAAGTCTTTATGCTGCAGATCACAGCTGCCCACTGCTCCCGAGTTTGTTACTTCTGAAGCATTCGGATTTGTAATGGCATCGTGACTACTTTGTTCTGCTATTGCTTGTGCCAAAGTACAGCTGAGTATGTCACCAAGTAAAAGGTGATGAGACCAACATCCCCACCACCTCCCCCACCACTCCTCCCCTGCCAAAAAAAATTTCTTAAAATCCCCAAAGCTTGCTCTATTGATTATTCTTATCAGTGATGTGGGTCAGGCTTGCATATCAAGCTGCTTAAACAACTTCTGTTTGAAGCACCACCTCAAAGTGAATAAAAGGGAGAAGGTTTTAAGCCCTGGATAGCCTCAATTTGCTTTTGGATCTGTAGATAAATGAATTGATTTTATATAGAGAACAGCTATTTAGAATGATTTTTTTTTTTTTCCCTACTATCTGGTAGGAGTGGCTGTACAATGAGAAACCAGTTCCTTGGACTGGGCTGACTGCTCCAGCTGCTAGGATACTGGAGTGTGCGATGATCTGGTTCTTTCTTTACCAGAAATTTCACTCTGCATCCAAGAAATGCTCGCAGTCATGGCTTAGGCAGACAGATGCTTTCTTTGTGAAAGGTCTGTTTTAATGAATTTATTTACTCTCTTAAGTTCCATCTACCCAGAAAAAATGCCATTGATGTTCACAGCTCATAGACAGGAAATATGGTCAAGGAACTGGTTTTGTTTAGTTTCATATTACTCATTCCTACAGGAACTGAGTGCGTCACTGTTTGCACCTTTCTGTGAGGTGATGTCATGACCACTTTCACTGCTGTGGTGCTTAGGGGTTTTTCATTTGTGGAATTTATTCTTATCAATCTTTAATCAGACTCATGTTTACCACAAACCAAAGTTTGCTGAGTGAACTTTTTTTATGATGTGCAGGTTAGAGTTGTTGTGATTGATAGGCAGGGAAAAATCCCCCTAAATTCCATTGTTGACCAAGACTGGAGAACTTGGAATGGAGGGCCCCAAGAGTAGCCCTCTTTAGTTTAACACCCTCATTAGAAACTCTTTAGTTTTCTAACCACTCCCTCTGCGTTAAAATTGTTCATACAATAGAAACAATATTTCCCAAGGTGCATCGTGCCCTTCAGCTCTGTGGGGTGAGGAATAGAGAGGGAGTTTCCTTGGGGGTGGGAGAAGAGCTTTAATCACTTGTGATTGAGGACGAACCATCCCTGCACTGTACTGGATCAGCCCTGTGTGGGGGGAGTGTTTTCAACAAGAGAAGCTATGCAAAATCCTCATGTTACCTTACCTACTTTTTGGTGAGCCAGAGCACTCAAGCTGTAGGCCAGGTTTACAGGACAGCTAGCTGCGTGTGGCAGATGAAAGGCTAGTGCCCATCTGCACGGCCACATGTAGATGGCTAAAATAAACTTTAGTCTGCTGTCACTGTCAACAAGTAATTTATTGTTGTGGCTAAGGCAGCCAGGAAAGTCCCTTTTGCTTTTTGGGGGAATTACGTTCTGTACTGCAATGCTGATGACCGTGCCAGAAATGTTGCTTTTATTTGACTGCCTTCCTCTAGAGTTTTTTTTTGAGATTTCAGTTGGGTTGTTTTTCCCCAAAAAAGTTTATGCTTCACAAATGAAGCAGCGTCCTGTGTCTGCTGGAGCTACTCACAGCTGCAGCTGGTCTTCTAGCTTACAGAATCAATGGTTTTTGGTAGACACTCATGAGCCACAGGGGAGACAGATGGTAGCAGTTGTATGTATGAACTGTAACCACTTGGGTTTGTCCTTGGAGGAAGCAGATTATGCCCAACCCTAAGAGGTAGCTGGAGACGGGTTTTATCCGGTTGCTAAGGCTTCTTATAGTTCCTCACCTACAGCAAGACGATATAACTTCCCGCCATTTCCTCAGAACCTGTTGAGCTCATTCTGCAGAAGCGTGAATGCCAAGCAATAGCTGCACAAAGAAATTTGTGCTGACATTGTGCAGTGCATGTGCTAACTTCAATTTAAACTTTAATCATGAAATAGACCACTTTTTCTCCATTTGCTGTACAGGATGCCTGATGTGTCTTCTACTAGATAGTCCTAATCATCAATCAGTAACCAACTGACTCTTTTTTTCAAAATCAAAGCTTGATGCAGAGTGCTATGCTAAGGTTGTCATTAATGCAAGAAATTGAACCATGTATTTCAGTGTTGTGCCGTTTGAAAATTGTTGCAGTCTTCCCTTTCCAGAAATATCAGCTGAATCATGGACAACTAGGATTAAACAGCTCAAGAGCTGCAGATAAAACAAACAAACAAAAGAGCTGCATATTAAACAGCTTGAGTGCTGCCATATGCAGTTGCTAGAGATAAATGTCCTTTTCAGGCCAGAAAGCTGACAGGAGGTTAGGCAAAGACTGACAGCAGCTAATACTGCAAAATGGCTCTTTATACCCATTGGTACAACAAATAAGACATTTGAGTTCACGGTTGAGGGCTGAAGAAGGAATGATTGTCTACCAACACCAAAAGAAATTCTTATGTTCAGAAAGTTGCCTGTCCACACTTACTCTTTTTTTTCACCCTAGGTAATGTAAGGAACATATTTATATTCAACAGTTACTGTAAAAGGAAAAAGTTGATAATAAGAACTTTGTGCCTCAATAGGATTTAACATCAAACAATGCCCTCTTCCAGGACAGACAAACAGTTCCATCTGTGCTCTGCAGGTATGTAGCATACTGTGTTTTGATGTGGATAAGTTGAATTTTTGCAGACTACACAATCTTGGATATCTTTACAGCAGGACCACAACTGCACAAACAATTAATTTATTTATTATAAATAAAAACCAATAAATATTCCATAACTTACTATTACAGCTTTCTAAAAATACATCTAATTTTAATATAGACAAAATATATGAAGTTTTTTTGATCACTGACACTTTACCCTCTAGAGTTTACATTAATACAGAGATTAATTAATGCCCAACTAACAATATCCTGCTAGAGAGATTTTAGCAGTACTTAAACAGACAAACTGAAAATAAATAGTAGTAAATTATTTGGTTTAACAAATAGAAGTTCTCTACAGAACTAACCCTATCCCTATTTAACAGCTAAGTTTTGGCTACTATTATGAATAGTCATGTGAGATCTGAAGGGCCTCTGCAAAGCTTTCCTCAAGATCATCAAGTTCCTTGTTGGCTTCCAAATCACTGTCACAAGTAGTCAAGTTTAAAGTTGCCTCACATGAGGGTGAAATGCCTGGGTCTTCAGGTTTCGCACAAGAATCAGATTCTGTCCCAGCATCCATCATTTCAGCGACATCATCTGAAAAGTCATCCTTTCTCTGTGCCTCCTTTGAACTTTCCCTGCATACTGGTGATTCGCATTTGTTCGGTTCCTTTAATGATAAGTCCCTGGTCCCAAAGAATCCTTCAGTTTTTGTAGCTTTTCTTTGCCTCTGATTACTACTGGTAAACTCGAGCTCTTCCATCTTATCAAACTCTTGCAGATCCAGAGAGTCAAAGGCTTCCCAGCCTGCATGGATTTGCTCCGCACCACTGCTGGGGCTGCAGCCGAGGTCTGCTTTTAGTACATCCAACAAGTGGCGCATTTTGCTCTAGGGGATGAAGGAAGAAAGAGGTGACACTTCTCCAGCCCCACAGCGCCTATCTGCCCAGAACTCGGGGCTTAATTCTGACATAAGGAAAGGGAGGCTGCTGGCAATCAAGTGACTAAATTATACAGTAAGTGTCACCAGAGTTGACTATTGTCCCTTTTTTGTGGCTTGACTCCTGATCTACCATAATCCATGAGTCTGCAAGTCTCATCTGCTGCTCCACTCAGCAGCCTGGTTACCTTTACCCGCAAGTATACCAGTGCATTTCCTGTGTACTTTGGAAACATTGCTGAAGTCATATGCAGAGAAGGAAAATATTATAGGGGCAGCACCTACCTCATCCAAACGGTTCTTATTTTCTTGTATATGACACTCGAACAGTTGTTCCAGAACCCTACAAATGAACAATTAAATGATTTCACAGGAAGACCACCAACTTTCAACAGATCTACTAAATTAATGACCTTAGTTTTTTATTTTCATTTCTTAGCTGAATGGGATCACTAAGATTGTTTCAATTACGCTGTCAAAAAAAGAGGGCTACCTGCAGTTGGTATCCCACCGGGCACGAGCTCAGCTCAGGCAGACCAGCTTTGAGCAGCAGACTGTCACCATGGGGTGATTTCTAGCACAACTCTGGGAGTGTTTGGTCTGGTGGGTCTATGCAGTGGGAGAAACCAACATTCCAGTGGTGGTTCTACTGGCATACTGAAGTATCCAAAATCTCTTAGGTGCACTGCAGTGGCTGATATACACAAGTGTAAATAAACGGAAGGAATAAAATCCAGCTTCAGAAAAAAATCCAGAGAAAAGTCCTCAGTCCCGAGAGCTCTCTTTTCAATTGCTTAAGCAGGATGAGAAAAAAATTTCAGGACAGAGGAAGTGTTCTGTGACAACTAAGGTACACAGTCACTGGAACAGATTTCCAGAAGGTCAAGTGAATTTCATCTAGCTTAAATGAGAAATTATTAAGAAAAACCAAAACTAGTGCAAGAAGGATTTTAAGGGAAGACAATATTACTATAAAAAAGAACCAGAGGGTGACTGGTCTTTGAGAAATTTCAAGATTAATTTTTTGATTTAGTGTATTTAACATTCTCGTTGATAGCCTTGACATGAGGGAAAAAAATGAGAGTGCACAGAATAGAAAAATAGCTGGAAATATTATCAACCCTGAGGAAGATCAGAATATGCTGAAATTAGACTGCTTTGAAAATGGAATTACAAAAATGGGTTAAAATTCTGTATCAGAAATACTGCAGGGTTCTTTTGCTATAAACTGGAAGTTCTTTATCAGAAAAAACTGGTACGGAAAAGAACTTGGGAGTACTACTCAAATACATGAATTGTATCATAACTTACTGTTTAATTATTGAAAAAAATCTGATTTAGCAACTGGTGAACTCTCATCTGAAACGGCATGTAATCCTGACAACCTATGACTGAATTCATACTGGAACAGGAACAAGGACAGAAGGGGAGATGGAGGATCTGTTGTGTCAAAGATTAGTAACCTGGTTTGTTTAGCAACACAGATGTTCCAGAGTAAAATGATTTCTTCTTAGCATTACTCCATCTAGTGTTCCAGGTCAGTTTCTAACTGTATCTCATAGTAGCAGATCAAAGTAGAGGACCCACAGGTCCTTCCCAGTTACCCTTTCTTATATAAAGAAAAGGAAAACAAAAGCAAGGGGTAACTGTATATCTATATGCTCTTAAAGGCAAAGAAATTATTACTAAACACTACTTCCCTTTCTTAGCGAGTCCACGTGTTTCTGACACAGCATTACAAATCTGAAAGCAACTGTAACCTACCTGTTAGAAAATAGTCCAAGGCTAAGAATTTCATTTGTTACATCTTCAATGAAAGCTAAATACAAAAGCTCTTCTCTGCAGGGAGAATAGAAATAGAATAGAATGTTTTAAAAAATGCTTTAAAATAGAGAGACGTATTACACAATGCAGTAGGTCCAATCACCTTTATGGGAAATGCCATTCACAAGATCGTATAGTTCTTGGCACCAGCTGCTATTTTTCAAAAAGGTAATTCTATCAGGACAAACTAAGCCTTGTGTAAAATATCAGACTGTTGCAAAGGGTATTATGGTGCTTTGTGTTTATGCTAACTTTCTGTTGTGTTATAAATTAGCACAGAATCCTGAGTGAAGAAATCAGCATATCTTGGAAAGTGTTCAGAACCTCCTTTGCACTCAAGGAGAAAGGGCTGCTAACTGGGAAGAAAGTGTAAAATTGCAGTCTGATGCTCTGAATAATGCCTTCCAAAGGAGCTTCCACAGAATCTGACTGCAGCTGAAAATTGCTAGTCCTCAATGGAAGCTCAGAAAAATGTAAGTGCTTATTTGACAGCCTCCATGTCTTTCAAACAACAACTCTGATGTACAAAATCTTTGTTAGTGATGATGTGGTTTTCACCTCTTGTTGATGCCAACTGCTTTAAATGGGAGACTCTCCAAAAGTTTGTAGTTCTGTTTGGAAAACAACAAGAAAGAAAACTCCAGAAGAAATTACTTTAGTGCTGTTTCTCTTTCATAGCACATCTTTCTAAAGATGACTGTATCCAATCAAGCTCTCAAGTCATCCTCCAGTCTTAATAAAACAGAAAAAAAAAAGTGGGATACATCTCGCATGACTTTCATGATGTAAAATTTGTCATCTGGCCTGAAGATTGTCATTTTGGTTCCCTCTATAATCAAGAAAGATATCTACAGCTGATCTTTGGCACCTATATTACATCCTTAAAAGTTAAGCAAGAACAAGCTTGTCCTAAAGCACAAAGAATTAAATAACTTCCCAAAGGTCACACCATCAAGCATTGGCAGTGTTGCTGAATATAACTCAAACCTCTTCTAATTCTCGTCAAATGTCAATTTATTTTGCCAACGTTTGCTTCCAAGATGATGGACCAAAAAAGAACTGGAAACATTTAAAGTATAGCCAACAGACAACAAGATAAGTCTGTCTTTCTTCCAAAGTTCTAATGAATTTTCTTCATTTTTAGATTCAGATGTAAATTTTTAAGTATTATATAACAATTCATAGTCATGTCAATTCTACTGTAAAATTCTGAACAGTTTATTCTAAGTCCTCATTTACTGTTTCAGATTCACCAGTTTTGAGAAAGAGTTTCCATTTTAATGTTGCAAACTAGCAGAAAAATGGTTTAAGCATACTTACTCAGCCTTGATCGTCCTCCTTGCTGAAGACTGCTGAGAGTACAACACTGTCTCTCTAATCAGAAAATCAGAGGGTAAGAAAGAGAACAACATTCTAAAAAACCCTTTATACTACCTTGTATCTCACTTTCTTCTGGAGCCATGCTGTGCCATTATCCCACTTCCTCTTAGAAAAAAACACCACCAAAACATCCCCAAACCCTGCTCCAATAGCAAAATCCACTGCTTATATTGAAGCCTGAAAGAATATGGTTCAAGAGTATTGTAACATCTCACTAGATGCAGTGCTCTCATACCTCAAAAGACCTCACTATTACTTCAAATGCTATACAGCCCTCCACTATCCATAAAAGTGCTTTTTTTACTCAGAGTACAATTTTTAACTCAGGTAAAAATGCCTTTGTATGAAAAGGCCAGTGAGCAAATCAGCGAGTCATGCATGATACTTTGGTCAGCAATGAGGAGAATCTGCTGGGAGCCCTTGGGTTCTGGCCTGATTTCCAACACTGTTCTTGCATTGTAGACAATATTCTAAGTCTCAGTGTTACATTTTCAGAAAAAGATGTGGGAATGCTTCTGGTCTGCAATTCTCACAATCATAGATTCAAAAGGCTGGATGGCTGAAGACCCTTTTTCCTGAAAGGAAATACCAATTGGAATACCAATCCACTATTTAGTTGTAGTACTGTATAAGAAATATATAGTCTGTAAAGCTCAGATGTATGCCCAGATGTACAGAACTAACAGCTGTATTAACCTGCCATCACTCTCCCTCCTGACAAAAATACTCATATATTTCAGAGCTCTCTTTCTTAACTGGCTTCCCAGTGGAACTTTATCATAAGAAAATCATGAATTTTAAAGTTGGGAAAGGCCATTGATCTAACAAACCCAGCCAAAGCCTTGTGAGAAGAGACTTATAAAAAGAAATGGCAGTGAAAGCTTATGGCCTAAGAAACAGCTGGATAGAAAGCAAGAAGGAATGCCTCAAATATTCCTTCCTGCTGTAAATCAGGCACCTTAGGAAGGAGTATGGAAAAGCAGCTATTCTTCTCTCAGGCTCATCCACAGTGTATCTTCTATCTTCAGCCTACAACACAGAGATAAAATCTTTATTACCAGTGCAAATACAGAGCAAATTTTACCATTAAAATTAACCTAATAACTATGTGTAATTAAGTAGCCTTACAAATTTTATGGCTTTTCTGAGAAACTTTGGGTAAACCGAGACGATGGCTGCAAAGGGTCATCAGCTTTGACATCCAAAATTTTAGTCAGGGGCTACAGGAGATGTGGAATACTTCTCCCCCGACAAGTATGTCAAAGATGAATTCTCTAAAAGCCAGAGGGGGTCCATGTCACCAACAGGAGTAAAATTTGGTATGCAAAAACAGGAACCAGCACTCTAGATCATATCTCTTGAGCTCCTTGCACAAAACTGATGGAAAGTAAAGTTGCTGATTACCTGCATTTTAAATAATAATACTCTGAAAGGGCCACCATTAAGCTACGTGACTTACTGTTGTCACTTTTACAATACCCAAAGATAAAGTAAAATATGACAGTTTTGAAATTAAATCAGAAGTTCTTCATGGAACTAGAGTGAAGTGTTCTGAATAATCATTTAACATTTTCTTAATGAGGTCAGTCACAGATGCAGATCAATTCAGGTGGTCTCTCTTCTATTTTCAGTAAAGCTATAAATAAATATTCTCTCTCACCCCTCTCCTCGAATGAATAAAGCATAATTATTTGCCTTATTAAGCTAGAGACATGAAGAGCCTTTATTCAGGAAGAAAGTCCACAGTTATTCAAGTACTTCTCTTATGTTTGACAGAGCTGTTTGTTTAAGGACTTGTCTGTATAGTGGATACAAGATAAAGCACAAAGAAAGAGCCTAACTTCTAACCTAACACTTCCATCCATTATTTGTAAAAACTAAGGCAAAATAAATTCCGATTTGAAGTCTTACAAAATATTTCACATCTTTTACTTGCTTCCCTGTGCCTTCCAAAGGATGCAGGTATACCATTTCATCTTTAAAATTCAATAATCTTAAACCACCACACACTAAGGCAATTTCTGAACGACCAAGTAACTGAAAAACTAAGTTCAGCTGTCACAAACACTTGGCAATTCAAATCAAAATCACGGAGGCAAACATTTCTGTGATTGTAAAAATAGTAAGAGCTAGTAGAATCTGAAGTGGTGGGATTTTTCATTAAAGCATTCCAGATATATTCCGCAAGACAAAATGCAAGCAGTATTGGGGAAAACTTCAGCACCTGCTGGTTTAGGTGCTTCCTCAGAGGAGCGAACTCCTTGGTTCCAATTCTTCTGTTGAGGGCTTTTTAGAATATGTTATCCAATGTAAAAATGAAGAAAAAAAAAATCCTTGAAGAAGAGGTACCTTCTGCTGCTGAAAAATAATGTACCAATTATCTGTCATTAACAGATATTTAAGAGAGACTGCACTTGTAAAAGCTGTTGAAAGAAAAAAGTTAAAATTTTGTAATATCCTAAGATCTCTTCACATGCCTCAATATTGTTTCTTATTGTTTCTACTTGTTCTTCTGAAACCCTCTCATCTCATGACAATAAAGAAAATGAAACTTAAATCAGTTGTATACTGCTGTGGCAGAGATGAAATGTATACTCCAAAATGATGGTGAAGGGTGTGGTAACAGTACCCAGATGACTGATAGATGTATTACCTTCAGTGTGATCTTCTGCTGTTCAGTCATAATTTTTCTCTCAGATGCTTTGTCTGCAGATGGAAAGCTACAAAATTTAGAGATGTATTAGATTTCCAAGACGACTACTTTCAAAATATGCAGCATGAGAATACCAGTGCCACTGTGGAAGTTTCCCATCAGTCTGCAAGGGACCTAGTACTAAAATGTCTTGGACAGTTTAGAAAATTTCTACCAGATTTCCATTCACATACGATTTGAAGCATGACAACAGTCACACATAGGTCATCAAATCCATTCTTTCGCTGCATATTTACAGGGGAATACTAAATTAGCCAAGATAATTGTTCAGAATGGAGATGATCCTATACATTAAAAGTGCACCAGGAAAACATATGACCCACAGCCAGAAAATCAACAGTTGCAATATGGAGCCGAAGCTATCATAATTCCAGTCTTATGAAATTCCTACTTTGTTCTAGGACAAAAACAGAGTTAGACATGCAGGTGCTGAGGACACAAAAGAGAAAAAATTTCTCTTTATGAGGTATTATCAGTAAAAACAAAACTAAATGAAAACTGTTTAATTTGCTAAGGAGAAGTTCAATGCAGGAGGAGGACATTAATTTTGTATAAAATACTTCATATAGGATACATCTGAAGTCATTTATGTTAAAATAATAAAAAGACAATTTAGAGCTGCATTCAAGAGTTTAAAAAAAAAAGGATCTTTGCATGATATATTAATTAATGAATTGGAAAGTATGAGACTGTAGGGGCAGCAGTGGGGAACTACTTGCATGCTTAGAGTGATTAATTCTTTAGAAGACAGAGAGCACAACTATACACCGGAGAGAACAAAGAAAAGAGAGAGGGAACAACTATCCCCAGGAGATGTGAGATCCCAGAGTTTGGATTTAGTGGCACTTTGTATCCAATTTATATAGCTGAAACCAGTTGCTCTAGAGAAAAGACAACAAAATTTGCCAGTGAAAAAAGGAAAGTCACATTCTGTTCTAGCTTTTCTAAGGCATATCTAGAATAACTTCAGAATAATTATTCTGGTTTTATACAAATGTAAGTGAGAGCAAAACATGTTGGTTTTATGAAGATACTGTTATAACATCTAAATTCCACAGTTTCAAAATAAAGTTTTCATCTCTGTACCTGATCACATCAGTCTGCGTTTCAGCTTCCACACGCTTCTTGCAGTGATTCTTCTTTTTCCTTCGAACAGGAGTGTAATACCTGTACTCTGACAGGAAAGATTTAGCATCTGATATTAAGGTGCGTGGAGTAAAAGGTTTTCGTCTATCAGTAAAGAATTCAGAGTGCCTGTCTAGAAGATCCCCACTGCATACTTTGGAGCTGCTTCCTTGACACCTCTGGGAATGACTAATGCTCACAAAACTATTAGTGGAGCAATTGCATGAAAGTCCAGAGCATTTTCTTGGTGTACTTGATGTACTGCCACTTGAGTTTGAGTTAGATGCATTAGATGTATTCCAAGAATCTTTTCTGGTATATTTTACTGGACTGGAGAGAATGAAGCCATGCTTGCCGCAAGGAGACAGCGCTCTTGATATGTGCTGTGCCTGCCGAGCACAGGGGAAGAGACCGTCTTTGCCTCCTGCTTCCAAGAAACTCTAGAAAAAATTAAAACAAGGTTTGATTGCTTTGCAAGTTACCAGCTTTGCTCAAGTTAGTGCTCCCAGTTATTGTTACCAACTTGGAGGTTTTTTCTATGTAAAAACTTTCAATTTTCATAAAATCAAACTGGTTTCAGAACAGCCCTGGTGCTAACAGATTTTTTAAAACCTAGTCATTGGAAATAAGAGAGTAATAAGAAAATTGTTTGCTTCAGTAGCAAAACATTAGTGCTTTGTTACAGAATATTGATGGCTACATCAAACCAGGAATTGTAATCATTTTAGTCCAAAGCCTCAATACATTTTTAAAAGTCAAGGAATCATTGCACTGAGACAGATTAGCTTATCTGGGTATGCTCTGTTCATACCACCCAGGCAAGGTAAGGTAGACATTATCCATAATCATCCTACAGACTAGTACATAGTACATATTCTCTTCAAGTGCGGAGATGTTGCCTCTCTCTTCAAAGCACATCACACACCGACTGTCTTTGTAAGACATATATTCTGTAAAGGGCACCACTCACTGATTCAACTTAGACCAACATCAAAAATACTGTAATGTGGTTTAAGACACAGAGTAAGAAAACTACTACAAACGGTTTATTCCATGTGTGACCCTTTTCTTCCTGTAGGTGGGAGATGCACATCTTTGGTACGGCTATACAAACACAGGATATTATCTTGTGTAATGGCATCCTGCTCCATGAGAAACGTCCTAACTGCTATGATGATAATACAAACAATTGTAATGTCCTCCAGCAGATACAGTCAAGTTTCTATCTTGTTCTCCTTTGGGTTTCTCAACCCAGCGGGTACATAGGCAGCTGTGAAACTTTCCATCTAACACTACAGAAAGCCATCAGTGCAAGTAGTTAGCTTACTACAGTTAAACAGGACAGATAACAATGTGCTGAGTTGCATAGATATACTCAATTTCAGGTGATGGTAGAGAAATGGTATTAACTGCTCCCATTTCTTAACTCTTTAACACATTAGAGATTAAAAATGTACTTCAATTCTCAGAAGCAAACTCATATTCAATGTTACTTTAAAAGGATACAGTTAAAAGGCTACAAGTTAGACAACAAACTAATAGAGACAAATCAGTAGTACATGGTGGTATGGCTCAGGTAAGATGTAGGCAGTGTGTGGTTCAGACTAAAATTATGGTCAGCTAACTCACTCCTCACCAAAAGCAGCATAATATAAATCTAATTTATATATAGGTTGAAGTCCAGGTGTCAACTTTAGTTAGTAAGAGAGCCTAATTGCAGTTTTCAGTAACCATCTATTTTGTATAGAATCTAGCCAAACAAAGCTCATTAATGTGGAAGACCATCAAAACAAAATGGGAAACCTTACAGCAAAAGCTCATCTATGCATCTCTTCTTTTTCTCTTTGAGATCTGTAAGGTTATTTTTAAGTCTTCAGTAAGTTAAAAAGTTAGTGAAGTGAAACACTGCAAGAAATACTAAGAGTAGTTAATAATGAAGAAGCCAAGTACACCAGACACAAGTGTGGACTGTGGACATAAATTTGTCCTATGGAAGGTGATGGGGAATTTTCCAAACCATTCAAATTTAGAAGGGCTGAGTCTTATCAGAAACATAATTTTAATCCCAAGGATAAGAACACAGTTGATCACCTAAAATCAAAATTCGAAAACTATAATTGGGAAAGGTTAAAGAATGAACTTTCTGGAAAGACCATGCTATTTTTTCTCCTTTCAGAAGAAAAAAATCTTAATGCTTAAAAACTGAACATTATTCTTGAATTGCATTATGACACTGTAGCAAAGACAAGTAAGACAGAAACACAACTAAAAAAAAAACCCCAAAACATAAGATGTCACTTAGATTGTGTGTCAAATGAGAAAGAACAAGTCAATAGAAATTTTACTTCTGTCATAGAGAGAATTTTGAAAAATTTGCAACTTCAAAGCATAAATACCTGGACAGGGTACATGCACTAGTAAATGTGCTTTTTACATCGTGTCTGAGAAGTTAGGAAGCATCTTAGCAGGACAGCTGTTGTATATTCTTTTCCTCCCCAGAATACAGCCACCCACTGTCAGTCAGTGAAAAGTATTTACGACATTTTACAACCTCCAGGGACAGCTATATTGCAGAATTAGAAGACTAAACCAGAAGCCTTACAGCAACAGCAAACAAAATTTTGTATAAAACTAACTTATTTCATCCACACGTATAACTGTTTATGCAATTCAAGTTCTGTTACACGCAACTGTACGATGGAGAAGAGATGACTCACACTGCGTACTCAGACTACCTAGCAGTACAAGTTCCAGAGACAGTGCTTGCACCTCGGTCCTGCAACAGTGAGGGAAACAAGCTGAGGACAGGCTAGTGTTATTCCAGAAAATCTCATTGCCATACTGTGCAATCAGTGTAATACAAGGCAAAATAACAGCTGAAATAAAATGACACCTAAGAAAACTCAATTCAAAACCAAACAGCTAACAAACCCAAATGAATTCAGTTTTAACTAGCTAGCCAGACTTTTAAAAATAATTATTTTACTTTCCTTACACTCGGGCAGTTTATATAGTTCCACATTAACAGCAACCAAGTGCCACAAGATTTAAGAGAATGTATACAAGTAGAGGTTTTTCCTAAGAAGAAAATTCAATTTCTAAGGCCAGTTAAGAACCAGATTTTTAACAAACCTGAAGTTTAGGTTCAGATATGCTAACACAGAGATTAACTTGTTGATGTACCTCAACAAAGGACAGGAAGCTAAGGAGAGACCTGTACAGGCCATGAAGCTCTGCAGTGAAAAAAGGGAGAACGGGAAGTTGATTTCTGCATGTGTTCCATTCATCTCTATTATGCTTCTATCAAACAAGTAAAAACTATTAAGTAGAAGCATTACATTTCTGAATTCACTGAAGGAACAGCTCCTCTATAGAAAGAGTAGATCCAGTATGATGACTTAAACATATGCTGTGATATGCATTTATTTATGACATACAACACTAATTGCCAGTTGAGAAGATTCACAGATTCACCCAGCAGCCCACCCTGATCTTATAATTAATCCATGAGGAAATTATTTTGAGAGACTAACACTGAAGCACGGATTCAGTGGATTTCCAGTGGTGCTTCATTGCTTAAGTACAATATAAACCTGGAGAAAATCCTCAAGAACACTTCACCTTTTGAAAATAATCAGATGACTAAGATGTGGCTGGAAGGTTGGATGTGTGATTTTCCCCACCAGTAAGTCACAATGGACTGAATGCCACCAACAAAAGCAGCAAAATCAACTGTAAAAAAAAGTACCTGTGGGAATTCTGCAAGATAATGAATACTTGTAAGACTTTTGAAGTCTCCTACTGGGGAAGGTCAGGAGGGGGAAAAAACAAGCAACCAAACTTGGAAGTCCTTATACATTCGTTGAAAATTCATGACATTGTCACCTACTAATATATAGCCTAGGATAGTAATACTAGTAAAGTAGCAATATATAGTATAATACATTAGCCTATGTAATTCATAGTATAGCTTGTAAATATACACAGATTTTCTATTCTATAATTCAAATCCTAAAAAGGTGTTCTAAAAGTTCTAAGCAATATGACTTACTCTATATGCATGTATGCATATATGCATTTTCTCATAATACTACTACTGTTATTGCTTTGAATCGACACTATTCCATTTTTTCCCTTTCAGAACCACTTAATATTTTAAAATAAAACTCAAGATGATGAATATACATTTTGTGGCGTTTAGTAAATTCTATTTAGAGGAATATTTAAAAAATGCAGATAGATTACCATCAAAATTAAGTCACAGATCACACTGCTGCCATACCATATCTCTCCTTCACAATTCCACAGAAGAATTTTCTCCCACATCAGTAAGACCTGTCTATGCTGTTCCAGTACGCCAACATGTCCATAGTTGCTGATGCCTAATACAAAGAGGTTTTGGGTTTTTTTTTAGTTAGCTGAAGCAAAATAAGCCCTTCTTGATGGTGTCTCATGTGAGCCAACTTTATTTTACTACTACAGCATAATTAAATGCTGAACTGATAACATGCAGTAACAATGCCAAACAAATGCCCGTGTTAGCAAGCAGTATAATAAGGCTTAGAGTGTGATTGTTTGCATATAAAGTACTTGCTGTGGTAGCTCAGCAGTATAGAAAACAGATAAGACTGGAAAGTTTCAGAATCCACCTATATAGATGTTTTGAAAAGCTAATTCCATACCCTTCAGTATGTATTATAAACAGCTTAATTTTTCTTGTGTACTTTTTACTTTTAGTCATTAAAACAATTCATGGAGCTGCAATATAAATCAGATTGTAGAAGCATTTGTGAACATATGATGACTGATGCCCTGCAAAATACAAAATAATAATTTAAAAAAGATATTAAGTGATATTAGCCAATTACAGAACTACACCTCATGAAAGCCACACGTTCTATTCCTTGGAAGCTGTTGAGCTGATCCTAAAACAAGAAAAAGGTACAAGATAAATCTGGCAATATCCTAAATTTAAGCATTCCTTATTTATGAGGAAGCTTAGGGCAGTTCTGTTCTCCTCCTCCTGAAATGTATCATAATTAGAACAAACCAAGTAGCTAAGGTAGTGACTAGATAAAACTGCAAACCCAAGTACTTGTGTCATCCTTGACATGTACTCATTCAAGTACTAAGACAGAAGAATGTCTTTTGAAGCCGTTATCCTGGGGTAAACCTTTACTGCCCAAACAGGTAGGCAGTTCAGCCTTCAGATACACAAAGAAACAATATCAGGAACAAGAAACTGCGTTGGTGACTTCAAAAAGATGTTGAAGTAGTGTCAGAGAATGCTGCTTGTCTGCAATTTGCCACCAAGCTTTCAGAAAATTGTTTGTACACCTGTGTTGGTGTAGGCAAGTTAACGGTAAGCAAGTTTGTTCATTTTCCTCTCTAATATATCTATAAAAACATCAGATGTTTAGCTGGGAGAAAAAAAAGACAACAAAAACACGCCTACAAATAAGCAGTAACATACTGACTGAAAGATATTTAGCTCTATTCTTCAGATAAAATTTAAAGAAATTATTCCATGGAAGTATCACAGCTTTGGACATTAGCTCTCTCATGAACTATAACTAATGTGATCTGGAGTCAAGAGTCTTGACACCTATCTTGCTTACCAATATATGTTCCTATTTTATTGATTCAACCAACTGTAATTTGTTTCGAAAGATACAAATTTACTCAATGATACATTTCGGCAATAATAACCCCCTTAAAAAGTTTTGTAACATACATATTTATGCTTCAATTTCGTTAGTCATGAAACTGGGCTAAATGGAATATTACTTGCAGCAAGCTTGTATAGAGAGGACCCCTGAATCTTCACGGACTCTGTGGAAGAGAAAGTTCAGTAAAAACAGATCAAAGCATACTGCTATGATCTGATGGGCAAGAGAAGTAACACAGAGAAAGAATACAGATTTCTCTCTAAGTTACTTTTACTTTCTAAAGGAAGTTTAGTTTCTCAACTCAAAAGCCACTGAGGTATCAGCTGCCTTATAAAAAACAAACTTTGAAAAGAAAGCCTGCTAAATCTATTTTCACATAAAAGGTCCAAAGCCACCTCTCACTGGGGTCACTGAAGTTACACCAAGATGAATTTAAGTCTTGAAATTAACTTGTTCTTGTATGAAAAGGTCTTCCAATAGAATAGTTCATCTACCATCATAAAATGAGACCCAACAGATACTTCACGAACTGCACTGTCAAGATACAGAAGCTGCAATTTTGTAATAAATGAGCATCTGATTCTTTTAACTTGAGACAGCTCCATTTATAAGCCACTTGAATATTGCTGTAAGTGGGCCAAACACCTGGTCTCCACTGCCTGGACAGAGCAAAGGTTCTACATGACCTTTAAAGGTGCCTTCCAACCCAAACCTTCTATGATTCTGTGAAACACCTCCTGTACTAAGTAACAAGCTGCCTTTACAGTTGCTGCTCTCATAACCCCCTCGTATGCCATCTGTTCATTTCATTACACACTTTGATAATTAGTTAAGAATTGAGAAAGGCAAGAGCAAAAATTCACACAAATATGTGAACAAGTAAAACTTGTATGAATATAAACGGTTTGCATACTGGCATCAATAATAACAATTTTTCTCATTCAAAACTGTGTTCCTGTTACATTCTTTCCTTTTGTGTGTGTGTGGTATTCAGTTGTATGATCTGGCATATTCCTACTTTCATCAAATACTGTGATGTTATTAATAAGGGGCATTACTGAATATGCATATGGAAATTTATTAATTCAAACAACCAGCATAAGAGGTGATTGTCACTATGAAGCCTGAAAGGAAATCTGTACTGAACATTCTTGATGAAAATACCTTTCTCTGATGCTCAGAAGGTTCTTCTGCTTTCTTTAGTCACTTACATCTCTCACTCTGACAGAAGTAATTCAAGCACAATACATCTTCAGACTGTTAATATGTAACACTATAACAAATCTTTAAATAGAAAGCATTTGAGTTGGCAAGTCACATAGCCACACATGTGCTGCATACAAAATTAACAAGAGAGATTAGAAACAGTTAATGGTGTTTCCTAATCTATATTTCCATATGCATAAGCAGATGGTCACAACTGTCATTCTTAAGAAATCAAAAAAGTCTCAAAAAACAGTCTGAAAGGGATCTTGAAACGTGAAGGCAATGGCAACCATACTTCAAACAACTGAAGTAAGAGAAAGAAGAGAAAATTTACCCTCCTATGGAACAGCCTTCCTCCAACTGACTCTTGGCATGGATTAACTGCTTTAAAAAAAATGTTGTTAGAGGTCAGAAATGCCTATTAATAGGATTATCTGAACATGGGATATGAAATACCAAGTCTTGCTCAAATCAGAGATTTTACTCATGGCCAGCTCAATTCAGGTTTTCTTGCTTCAGAGGTAAGTCATATTGAGTTTCATGCAGTTTGACCCACTGAATCACTCAGATGAATGTTTAAAAACCCAAATCAGCTTTGTAACAGAAAAACAGAAAATAAAAATCTAGGGATTTTTCTAGGATATAGCTTTCCATCCCTGGCAGCAGTTGGAAAGACTACATGGTAATGGCATTCTATTCATAGACATCACAGTTATTTTCCAGACTCTGTCAAACAGCCTTTTCTATTGTGAGAAAACTTAGAGTAATTCATTAAAGAAGCAGTCTATACAAGTAATCTGCTGCCAGATAAGTGAGTGGATACCCATAAATGTGCTGCTTATCCATCTAAATAAGTCTCTAAATACTTGCTTAAAAATTACATATTCACAAAGACACAGAAACGCAAAGTAAGCAGCCCTTTCAGCGTCCGTATCTGTAGTTATCATTCTATTTTGATTAACTTTCACACATGGTGTCAACCAGCATTATTACACTACATGAAAGAGAGGAGTGGAAGAAAAGTACAGCTGTCCCCAGGACATCTTACGCTTTCCCTATCCCCCTGCTTGACTGTTGAGAGAGAAACTACTGTCCTTGAAGTCACTTGGTTGCTAGCAATCCCATGAAAAGACTGCTCCATTGTGCCATTTGAAAGTGAGCCTGCTCCTTAGCTTCTCACTTAGTTCTTCTGCTAGAAGTAGAAAAATGCATGATGCACCATAAACATCTACCACATCTTAGCCCATGGCTGCAGATGGAATATTTTTATCTCTGTGACCAAAATACTCTCTTCGATTAAAATCACTGATTATTTCATAAAGTCAGTAATGAAATCTAGGTAACCACAACAGAAATAACTTCTGCACTTCATTACATATCACAGATTCTCACATTAGAGTAACTTTACATTTATAACTAGATATAACAGATAAAGAATTCACTGTTCTTGTGCATTTAAACCCTTGTACAAAACAGTCAAATAGCAGGCCAGTCAGGTTCAAGACACATTATAGCTATTCAGTTTCACAGTTGGCTCAGTGTGTAATAAAATACACTGACTAAATCACAAAGGTTTTAAGAAATGTATAACATGCATTATATAATTTAGAGAAATTATTTTTACTTCTTTTTGGTTTTACCATGCATAAAGCACAGTCTCAATTGAAAACAGTTTCTGTGCTCTATTGCAGCATTAAATAATAATAAAGGCAGCTATGTGAAAAATTAAAATAGAAACATAAAATAAAGGCACCAGACTTAACAGAATGCATAAAAAGTGAAAGCTAATGAAGGCTTTTGAAAAGAGAAAGTCAGGTGCATACATCAAAGCCAGTTAGCACATATTTAGCCTACAATCTAGTCAGACATTGACCTTGTCAGAGTTACAACGGTTATATTTTTATATACATATATATGTATGTATGTTACTCAAATTTATATACATTTTACAAGAGCCACATTTTATTAGGCAAGAAATTATGCATTATGAAAGTAATTTCTTTAACTTTTGTATTCTTACATTTAAATGTAACCCTGGCAAAGCCAGGGGAATTCTACTTGTCTCTTTTTCTTACACTCCTCCTGTAATGCTGTAACATGCTATTAAGCACAGGACCACATTCTACTCTTGCCATGACCTCCTTGGAAACCTGGAGTATTCCAAGGTTGACTGCTTCAAGTTTGTGCTGAATCTCACCCCAACCCAGGAATATCTTAATTCAACAAAACAATTTTTGGAGCAGTTCCACAAATAGAGGATGTATAATCAGCTTTCTCCTAATGGCAACAGTGACAGGAATAATAGGATTACTGTGTGGCAAAAATATTCTACATTATCATATGCTTTAATAGGCATCCTTAGAATTTGTTTTCCAGCTGTCACCTATCAATATATCCTCATGGCTACAGCAATACAATTAGAATGGCTAACTCACCCTCACAATGCATTAGAGGACATCTAATCATTGAAGTAGAAGAATCCTCCCTTGGTGTATAAACAAGCATAGGAAATCAATGTGTATTTTGGCAAATGAAGTAAAGTTCAAATAGGGCTTCATTTTTAGCACAAAAATATGACAGCCCAATTACTTCCACTGCCTACCCTTCTATACCAGAAGGCCAGATTTTCACTTCTTACTGACTCACTGGTGCTCTCATTTATCACAGAATCACAAAGGTTGCAAAAGTTCTCCAAGATCATCAAGTGAAACATATTTGGTAAGTCCAGTATTCAGTGATGTGATTAACAAAGTGTCAAATAGTATTTTAGTGAAGATTACTCTTTGCATTTGTAAAGTTAAAAAACCCAAACACCTAGAGGCAAAAAAAAGTATTATATCCCAAAATTATTTTGTGTGTGTGGTTACACATTAATTTGGCAAGTTTCCCAACATCACTAAAATATATTTTTCAGCTGATAACTTGAAATTCAGATTCAGACAGTTTGTTGAATTATACCCTGAAGATAGCAAACACAAGGAAAGATGCAGTTTCTGCTGGCATGATACAGACTACAATTCCAAGACAAATGTTGGTGGGAAGGCACCTGTAAGTAATTAGAAAAACTGGGACAAGTATTATTTTAGAAAGACCTTGTTTTGCAAAAGATTAAAACAGAAGAAAAACGCAACAGCCTGTTATCATGCTATATTAAAGACCACAAGTGCATCCTTTCATTTTAAAACTGAGAATTTATGCAGTAATTAGAGATACATTTTAAGCACACTTTACTTGGTTTCACAATGAAATAATTCAAGGAACTTCTCCTGCCCCCCAGTTTGCAGAAAATAACAAGGAAGGAACAAAATGGTATTAAAAAAATAAAATTTGGATTTTAAATATGATATTTCCTCCCTTTTCTTATGCATTCCTGCACTTTCATCCTTAACTAAGAGCCATGTACTGAGTTTCAAAGAATTATTTCTCTGCACCGCAGTAAGGTCACACTCTGCCTGCCTGCTGTGAAAACCAGTCACACAGAAAGAAACTAATGGTGAGTTTTCTGTACTGCTTGGAAATGTTCTCCAGCTCTACAGTTATTTAAACAGCATATGAAGCATTTACTGTTAAAAATCAACAGAGTTGGGCACATGCCAGGAAGACCCTTGTCTATTTTCTGCTGCATGAAATATGCCAGCCCTCCCTGTAGAGCTGCTGCAACAGCAGTGATCAGCTGTTATTATGGGAGGCAGGCAGACTATGATATCTACTAAACAAAATTAAAATATCTACCTTTCCAAATAAGGATGGAAGCAGCCTTCCACTCTTTCTTGAGCTGGATCGGGAGGCAGTTTTACCCACACTCGTTTCCTCTTCACACCTTGCTAGCTTCTTTTTCAGTTTCTCTCTTCTTTGCTGGTCAGCAACTTAGGAAAGAGACAAAATTTGTCAGATCCAAACTGAAACATTACTCTTTTTTTGCCCTAAGTGATTTGAAAATGTCATAGGGGGTTTCCAATAGCTCAGCAAAGTCAGACTATTGAGATACATTCCACTTCCAACACACAGCAATTACAAAAAATCACCTATATTCTTATATAGAGGAAAGATATGAAGAGTATGCTGGTAGCTGAAGCTGTACGTTAGCTGAAGCTACTTAGCTTCCCTGAAGTATTCTCATCTAACAATTAACACATCACTATGCAGGAATTCCAAGATCAGTATTGCTAACACAGCATTCTTTGCAAAAACTCACAAGTTTGCTCTCAATTTTTTACATATAGAATTCCTTTGACTACACTCTCATCCAGTATTTCAGCAAAAAAAAACATGTTTACTGTTTTGGGTTTTTTGACCACGGGGTGGTTTACACAGCACCAGGCCTCCTCGCAGCTGATGGAGTGCAACTGATGCCAAGGGGCAAAAGGATTCTTGCTCATGAGCTCGCAGGCCTCATTGAGAGGGCTTTAAACTAGATTTGGAGGGGGGAGAGGATAAAACTGGGCTCACTAGAGTTGAACCTAGGGGTAGGTTCAACATGCCAGAGTTGAAATCGATAGCCCAGCTCAGGTGCATCTACACCAATGCACGCAGCATGGGCACCAAACAGGAGGAGCTGGAAGCCATTGTGCAGTGCGACAGCTATGACGTAGTTGCCATCACAGAAACATGGTGGGATGCTTCTCATGACTGGAGTGCTGCAATGGATGGCTATAAGCTCTTCCAAAAGAAGGAGAGGCGGTGGGGTGGCTCTGTATGTTAGGGAGTGTTTTGATTCCATAGAAATCGAAGATTGTGAAGACCAAGTAGAGTGCTTGTGGGTAAGGATGAGGGGGAAGGCCAATGAGGCAGATATCCTGCTGGGAGTCTGTTACAGACCACCCAACCAGGATGAAGACACAGATGAGACATTCTATAAGCGACTGGCGGAGGTCTCGCATTCGCTGGCCCTTGTTCTTATGGGCGACTTCAACCTACCGGACATCTGCTGGAAGTATAACACAGCAGAGAGGAAACAGTCTAGGAGGTTCCTGGAGCGTGTGGAGGATAACTTCCTAATCTCCATCCCCTACTGGATATGGCGGGGAACATTGTCTCCAAGGACGAGGACAAGGCTGAGGTACTTAATGCCGTCTTTGCCTCAGTCTTTAATAGCCAGTCCAGGTATCCACAGGGTATTCAGCCCCCTGAGCTGGAAGACGGGGATGGAGAGCACAATGTACTCCTCACAATCCAGGAGGAAGCAGTCAAGGACATGCTAAATCACCTGGACACCCACAAGACTATGGGACGTGATGGGATCCACCTGAGAGTACTGAGAGAGCTGGCGGAGGAGCTTGCCAAGCCACTCTCCATCATTTATCAGCAGTCCTGGTTAACAGGGGAGGTCCCAGAAGACTGGAGGCTTGCCAGTGTGACGCCCGTCTACAAGAAAGGCCGGAAGGAGGGTCCTGGGAACTACAGGCCTGTCAGCCTGACCTCTGTACTGGGGAAGATTATGGAGCGGTTGGTCTTGAGAGTGCTCACAGGGCACCTGCAGGACAACCAAGGGATGAGGCCCAGCCAGCATGGGTTCATGAAAGGCAGGTCCTGCTTGACCAACCTGATCTCCTTCTATGACCAGGTGACCCGCCTAGTGGATGAGGGAAAGGCTGTGGACGTTGTCTAACTGGACTTTAGTAAAGCCTTTGACAGCGTCTCCCACAGCATTCTCCTGGAGAAACTGGTGGCTCGTGGCTTAGACAGGTTTACTCTTTGCTGGGTGAGGAACTGGCTGGATGGCCGAGCCCAGAGAGTTGTGGTGAACGGCGTTAAATCCGGCTGGCGGCCGGTCACAAGCGGTGTTCCCCAGGGCTCGGTTCTGGGGCCGGTCTTGTTCAGTATCTTTATTGATGATCTGGATGAGGGAATCGAGTGCTCCCTCAGTAAGTTTGCAGATGACACCAAGTTGGGTGGGAGTGTTGATCTGCTGGAGGGTAGGAGGGCTCTGCAGAGAGATCTGGACAGGCTGGATCGATGGGCAGAGGCCAACTGTATGAGGTTTAATAAGGCCAAGTGCAGGGTCCTGCACTTTGGCCACAACAACCCCATGCAACGCTACAGGCTTGGGGAGGAGTGGCTAGAGAGCAGCCCGGCGGAAAGGGACCTGGGGGTGCTGGTTGACAGCCGGCTGAACATGAGCCGGCAGTGTGCCCAGGTGGCCAAGAAGGCCAACAGTGTCCTGGCCTGTATCAGGAATAGTGTGGCCAGCAGGAGTAGGGAAGTGATTGTGCCCCTGTACTCGGCACTGGTGAGGCCGCACCTTGAATATTGTGTTCAGTTTTGGGCTCCTCACTACAAGAAGGATGTTGAGGTGCTGGAGTGTGTCCAGAGAAGGGCAACGAAGCTGGTGAGGGGTCTGGAGCACAAGTCTTATGAGGAGCGGCTGAGGGAACTGGGCTTGTTTAGTCTGGAGAAGAGGAGGCTGAGGGGAGACCTTATCGCTCTCTACAACTACCTGAAAGGGGGTTGTGGCGACGAAGGTGTTGGTCTCTTCTCCCAAGTAACTAGTGATAGGACAAGAGGAAATGGCCTCAAGTTGCGCCAGGGGAGGTTTAGATTGGATATTAGGAAAAATTTCTTCACTGAGAGTGTGGTCAGGCATTGGAACAGGCTGCCCAGGGAGGTGGTGGAGTCGCCATCTCTGGAAGTGTTCAAAAAACGTGTGGATGTGGCGCTTCAGGACATGGTTTAGGGGACATGGTGGCGCTGGATTAATGGTTGGACTTGATCTTGAAGGTCCTTTCCAACCTACTGATTCTGTGATTCTGTGATTCATGAGTTCGACATGTAAGAAAATCCATGCTCACATCGTGGAAAAATAGCAAGTAGTCTCCCAAGTACAGAAATCCATGGCAAAACAAACATGTTCATGTCAAGAACATAAAAAAAAAAGAAGGCAAACACTGTGAAAGGCCCACTTTCAGATCAGAAGGGGAAATTGTTATCAGTCTACATTCGTCTGCAGTTCAAGACTTTGTTCACAGCATCCGTGCAGCACAGAGATTTGTTCGATGTCTATGCCATCAGATAAAGAGATGAGGCCAAAAGAAGGGTAAATTTTCTGTGTTCGAGTTTGCTATCAGTCACCTACATCTGATATCTTGCATAATACAGTCCAAAGTTTTTTGTTTATTGTGAGCAGCCAGGTGCCACAGATGAAGTCCACAAAGGTGAAAAATCCAAATGAGGCTAATGATTAATAATTTCATTTCCAAATGGGAAAGAAGAGGGTTTATATAAGCAAGCACACTTTTGAAGTCTGTGTACACAATGAAACCTGTTTTAACTCTTGACTACATTCCTCATTTACTTAACACAAGTGTATGGATAGTTTGTTTGATACAAACACACAGACAGGCCGTTGCAGATTTCTTCCTCTGGTTTTATAATGTATTTATATCATACTCTGGTAGACCCAATTTTTACACATACTACTACACTTAATGCATGGAAATGTAAATAACTTTGTGGATTAGTGGGATACATTCTTCTAGACAGCTGAGAACTACAGCAATCTGAGGACATTTAATCAACCTTTAAAATACATTCATCTGTATACGTTAACCCTACAGACATGTTAATCTCGAGGAAGTATTTAAGTACATGTATTCATTTTATTAAACATTTTAGTTCCCTTTTAAACTAGAAACGATTCTTTCAGATGCAAAATCCTTGCTGTCAGGGAGGATTCTCAGGGAATTCCCTCTTTCTCTTTCTTTCAATTCTTACAATTGATATGTAAAATTTGAAGTAATTTCTTTTTATAGCTGCTGATTTATTCAGCATATCCATTAGAGTACTTACAATATGAAGTTGCTTTTTTTACTGGAAAAACATTAGCTGAAGTTAAGATATGCTAAATTCTACAACTCAGAATTAAAAATACGCCTTGTAACAGAAGGAAAAAATATACTGTACCATTAAATAATTAAACCCCAATATTTTTCTTCCTACACTAAATTATTATTATGTGGCTATTCTAAATTACTATTATTTCTAATTGTGTTTGTCTTAAAAGTTACAGATGAGCACTCAAAAATTAGCTACAGGTCAAAAGTTTTATATGTTTGAGATAAATAATTACTCGTGCTAGGCCAACAGAGTGTGTCTGTGTGTGCACATGCTGTAAAATCCCAAGTCTTGCCTACCGCTCAGGTAAAATGGTGATGGTTGAAATGAGTGTTGAATAAATATCTAGGGAAACAACGAATGAATGACAGCTCTACAAAGCAAAAATGCAAATCATACAGAAGTATGGGTGTCTCATTTTGTAAGTGCAAATAGATGCCTGAAACAGAAATTTCCTTACACCCAAGTGCTTAGGGTGGAAAGTGGGTTTGTCCAAGACAAGACAGGCTTAATCATTTTCCTGTATGTTTTAACCGCATACTATGGCTTAATAGGAGTTTCTGGGCAAACTGCAAAGCAGTGTGAATATTACTGCAAAATTGAGTTCTCTTGTATTCCTTATTCCGCTCTTTACAGGATAAAGTCTGAGCTTTAATATACATGGACAAATTATGCTCCTACTGCTGGTGTTCAAAGATATAAAAGCCAGGTATTACAAACCTCCTCCAGGACTGTGTACTACAACTCTTCTCAGACAAAGCATGGCTTATGCCCATGAGTAAAGAAAGAAAGCACAGCAAGTATGCCAGCTAAGGCTATCTTTGGATGTCAGAATGATCCACTGGGACTACTGTCACCTGCATGGGAAATGTAAAGTCTTTGCCTCGCACCACTCATATAGTGAGCTTGGCTCAGCTAATCCATTAAGTGCGTTCCAAAAGCTATAAAGTCATTCATGCATACTGAAAGGCAGAGCAGACATAGGCAAAACAGAATGGCAGAAAATCCCAGCAGTGTACCCATCTTGTTGCCAAATTAGGGAATTTTCAGGCTAGATCGGCTGGTAAAGCTGGGAACTGTGAAACCAGCAAAGCAAGAGATAAAGAAATCCTTCTTGAGAAGAGTTAACATAGATGTAAACAGCGAGATCTAAGTTAGGATAGCCCTGAAGCAGTCAGCAAGTAACACAGACAAGAGTACGGGTACAGACACAAAAACATGCATGCTGCCTACCTCCCCTTACTTCACATGTCCTTTCCCCAAGCAGGTACTGGAGAATCCAGTCTTTCCATTTGACTTTAGCCAGACAGAAAACGGTATCATGCAAATGGCCTGAATCTTTGAGGGACTAATCACAATATTACAACTGCTGGGAGCTGAAAAGACTTAAGACTGCCATACATAATCACTTGTCCTGCAGCTGTGAATATACTAAATGCAGAAAGAATGAGACCAGTATTCAGGAAGAAACATGCCGTTTTAAAAGGTAAATTTCTCTGTTAATTGGAAAGGTTGTTCACTGTTAAAGGTATCTTCTGCTTCAAATCAATCACAGATACAGCTTCTCTACGTTTCACGAGATTAATAAATTAATTTGACAGGAGTGCCCTTGGCATTTTGTCATAGAATAGTGGGAAGTAAACATCAACTGCATTCGCTAACAGATACTTAATAATTTCACTGCAAGTAGCTTTTACTGTAAATTGGCTCCAGAAATGTATCACATCTGTAGAGTTAAATATGAGAAAAGTTCAAGACAGTAAGTAACTTGTGACAAATAAAAAAGAAAACCACTGGGGTTTTTTTAATCTCTTTAAAAAGGGAAAACTAGATGTTTTTAAAAAGTCTATAGCTCCAAATGACATAAGTCCCTTTTAAAGCCTTATTAGAAACTTTGACATTAATTATATTTCATTAACTCCTGTGCTCAAAATCATGACAAAGATTTGTAGTATAGTAAAGAGAAAATGTATTAGCATATAAACACAAAAATCACTACTTTGTATCAGAGGAATTCAGAGTCTGTGAAACTAAATTCCAGAACTTATTGCACCCAGCCCATGAATCTGTTCTCTTAATTCTGTCGTCAATGAGAGGAAGCACAAAAAAGACCATGAATTTTAGAAGTTAAACTGTAGCATTCTTCATAAAGAGCTACCTATAAAATGCTGATCAATCTGTCATAGAAGTAACAAGAGTACACCACACTTCCAAAGCAGAGATCATATAGTTTTATTTCCCTGTTAAAATACTCCCTCTATAGGCTTGATTTTTTTTCCCTTAAGTCTAGACTGCAGCAGTATTTCTAGACACATGCTTAGAGTTATAAAACAAATGTCATAAAACTGGAAGAAACAAAATAATCATACATATCACACTCCTAAGCAGCTTGAAAGCTCTGTGCTTATAAGGACGGTACGATTTGGAATACCAGTGGTTGTCCTTCGCTCTGAATTTCCAATTTCTAAATTTATCATATGTTATTTGACAGTACAATTGGCAGTTAACTTTCAAGTTATTTCATTTCTGACGTAAATAATCCATGGCAGACAATGAAATATTAAGTTAGATTTAAATTGAGTTCAGCTTGCAGAACAATGTATCACAAAAGAATTGTCCAACGCTGAGCATTTCTCAGTTGTGTTTTTATATCAGCTATTTTTGCAGTAACACACTTTTGGTTATTATTTCCCTTATGAATTCTCTTCAATAAACAATGCAAACATCAATCTCATTTCTGCTGAGGTTGAAGTGCTTGCAGTGACCATAATTAAAATGTTCAGCATATCACTTGGTGATATTACTTCTGCAAGCAAGCTCTTCCTTCTGTAAGAATTTTTACTATCCCCTTTCTAGGTCTACACAAATTCCCAATACACCATGACTTAAGCATCTGACAGCCATCTCACAGATACTTCTGTTGGCTATATGAAGAATACAGCAGCCTGTGCACAGCCTACTACATGGCTATTGTGAAATGCTGCACCAACGCTGAAGAAAACTTCTGAGCCTGCTCAGGTAAACCTCCATTCGTGCATCCTAGAGAGAGGTCCATCTGGCTTCTAGGTAAGCTCAGACAGTGGATTTTCTCTCAGGGTACCACTGGGGCAGCCCCCAAGGACAATTTAGAATATTGTACTGAGCTAATGCTCAGAATAAAAGTGGAAAGCATAATTTTCTGTTCTCTACTATACTACAGCTATTTTGTAATCCTCAGTAATGGTGGAAAATGGTATACAAAAAAACAACCCGCCCAGTGAACAGATGGTAAAGATGGGTTAAAACTCAGGGACACATTTTCAGTAACGAAGATGATTAACTACTGAAACAACTACAAAAGAAAATAATGTTTTCTCTATTTCTTGACCTTTACAGGTCAAGGCTGCAGGCCTTTCTTGTTGTGTGCTTTATTTACCATATTCAGTACAGTTGTTGAATATTAGCACAACTGGATGAAATTTTTGGTCTGCTTATCTCATGATGTGAGACTAGATGATCTAGTGTCTTTTCACAATGAAAAACTCTGTGAAAAATGTATTTTTGATGTACTGAATGCATATCTCAAATGAATTACCTCTAATAAAAAAAAGGACCTTTCTGAAAAAAAGACTTTAAAGTAAATAACTTCCACAAAAAGAAAGTAAAATCACTACAGTTAAAAGTACAGGTTCATAAAGATATTTTACACAGTGGGTCTTCCTGGTTTTCAGAAATTCATACTTGATAAATATACTAGAACATCTTTCCAAAGACATACTTGAACCCTGAAAACATACATGTTAGAATTAGCCGAGTGTTTGATTTTAAAGAACCTGTATCAGTTGCACTTGAACCTAACCCCCCAAAAAGTAGAAAAACAACATTACTGATCAGTCTGAATTGTTGTCTCCCCCCATCTCTCAGCCTCCATCCACCCCAGATATTAAAGTTCCATCAGGCTAAAACAGATTTCTGGTGGGTAACTTCTCAGAATACTTCTTTTTTTTCTTCTTCTTCCCCCCACCCCTCAGTATCAGAGACCTGCATTCCCAAGCACACTAATCACTGGGTTCAGGCTGTACTATCAATATGCCCTGTGGAAAAACCTCTAAACATATGGGTTGAAAAGTTAGTACTGTTAGAAACCAGGCATGTGTAGCAGCAGCTGTCTGTCTTGGCATAGCTTTTGTCAAGTTTTCTGGCACAAATTCCACAACCACAGACTTCTAATGGCCACTGGTATCAATCAACATGCTTGGACTAATTCTGAACACAGAAGTTTCACATTTCAAGAAGTTTCACATTTTAACAACTATTTTAAGTCAATAAGGCTGATCTAATACACAAGAACATGCTCACTGCTAGCCCAGTGGCATGGCAGCTTGCCTACTTTGCTGCCAGCTAAGATACCAGGAAAAGAACAGTGGAAACTAAATCCACTTTAAGGACAGAACACACTCAGTTGGCCAGGGGGAATGCCAGCTACAGTATCATGTTTAATTCTTAAACACTAATGACTGATTCATGGCAACAACCCCAAAGGGAAATACTCACCTGCTATTTTAGCAGTACATGAAGCACATTTTCAGGGAATGTTTTCTAACACTATCTGCAGGAATTCTGTTTTGTAACTCTATGCTATTAATAAATCTTAGCATTCCAACCTGAAAATTTACCCCCCTTCCCAAACGCCTTTTGAAATATGAGGGGGAACTGAAACTTTATCTGGGATGCAATAAGTAGTAAGACAAGGTATACAAAAAGCAAGAAGTAGTAATATGCTTCAGTTGAGGCAACGACAGGCAGAAAACCGCTGGGAGAATAAAGCTGTAAACCCCTCAACTACAGAGATTCCCCCCATATTCAGTCATATTGATGTTGCAACTGTGCTTGGAGAAATCGTGTGTCCCATCTCCAGCAAGAAAAAAGAAACTGGTTTGAAAATATTCTAAAAATCCTTTGCCCGTACTTTCTTCCTCAGTACATTTTCAATAGTCTTACTGCCTGACCTATTGTCTGTCATCTCTACATAATCTGTTTCATAAAAGACAGAGGAAGAAAAACTATTCTCTGGTGGATTGCCAGAGACACCACAAATGATACCTTGCACTGAGCTTAACACCTGAACACATAACACTTGGTTGTGCTATTATTACAGTACAGAAATTTGTGGTTCTTGATGAATAATGCATAGAACCATAGGAAAAAAACCCAACCATTCTAATTTTAAGTATGAAATAAATTGAAATAATTTTCAATTTCATTCTAAACTTCTAGAGTTTATAAGAACAGTGCAGATACTGGATAAGGGATACCCGAGTAGTATTAACCTTAAATACCCTGAAAGCAGTGAGACCAATAATGAAGAATTTGAATGTAGATGCGCACCATGGAATTATCCCTTTGCTAACTCTGCACAAATTTCAGCCTGTGGCAGAGTTTCTTATCTGCTTATAAAGTGATCTCAGTCAGGTGAGACATATGAACATATGAAGAAAGCAGGTCAGAAGAAAAAATATCAGTTACACGCACACATTGAATATAGATATTGATCCTCAAAGACTTTTATTAAGAAAGGATAATCTTAAGTATCTGGTACAAATGCATAAGTGAAAATCCTGAACCTACTGCAGTTCAGACACTTTTGCCATTGGCCATCACGAAACAACAATTTCAACTATGGCATCTAAATCCTTTATATTCCACCATCCAAAATTTGCCCTTTAAAACCAGAATTACCAGGATAAATGCTTTCAAGTAAATTCAGTTCTAATCCTGATAGTGTTTGAATTGGACATCTGGGAAAAAAAAAAAAAACTTTTAGCTATGCGGATATTGCGACATTGGAACAGGTTACTCGGGTTGCAGAATCTCCATCCCTGGAGGTTTCCAAGACTTGTCTGACTGATCTAGCATTGGCAGAAGTCCTACCTTGAGGCGGAAGCTCAAGTGACCTCTAAATGACCTCTGAAGGCCCCTTACAACCAACATTTCTATGCTTCCATGAAGGCAGGTACGTAACAGAAGTTGATCTTCCAAAACATTAGGAGAAATGACAATGTATACAGACTCAGCTGTTGAAAAGAATTCACTACACAGGAAATCTATGAACCAGTGTTTCTCATCTCAACTGGGTAGAAAGACCGTCTTCTGAAATGGTAAACAGAACCAGCAAGCAAGCTGTAGAAGTTCTAGCCTTGTGTCTGGGGCAAGTGCTGATCTCCAGTGAAATCAGATGTTGAGACATTTCTCACTCTTGCAGAAAAAAAAAAAGGGAATCTCCTACTGCAAGAAAAGTTAAGTATCTGTAGCACTTCATGCTGACAATTTAAGATAAAAATGTGAATGGGAACATTATTCAGCATTGCAAAGTAAAAACACTGTGTTGAGGATTATTCTAATAAAAAGATATTGTTTACATAAGTTTGCTTTATTACTTTGCTTTCTGTCTTTCACTCAGCACTAATTTTTATTAGAGAGCATGAAGTACCTCACAAAATAAAACCTGAAAATTAGGGCAGAGACATTATACTGTCTTGAGAAGCCACTTTTAGGGAAAAAAACCCCCCACAACATTATTTATTGCTTTGTTAAACAGTTTTTTAAAAATGACAAATTAATTGTCACTTTATAATTGCACAATTCCTCTCAGTGCAGAACATCAAGCAAATAAACTACATTTTAGAACTCAGCTAAATTTAAATATAAAAAGCTCTAACCACACTGGATACTCAGCTCTGTGAGATCGAGAAGTAAGTCCAACATTTCTTCCATGAATCCTGTGCTCCTGACGAGGATCCTGATCCTCAAGCTACAATGCTCAGCTTCACTTTATGAGCTAGCTCTATTTTGGGAATATAGTAACTCTCAACTAAGTAACAATTAGCACTTCCAAGTCTTAGGCTAGAAAAACAGTAGGTAAATTGAGGAATTTTTTTTTTTTTTAATCAAAGGCTTTATTTTTTTTCTGCTAGCTAGACTTTTTCCTTTGTGAACAGGAATATAGTCTAGGGCTGTGTTGGTTGTATGCATGTTCTAATAAGATAAAACACAGAAGCACCTTTTCCCAGCCCAGTCTGAAAATAGGTGAAAGAGCAATTTAGTGAGGATTTAGTGTACCAATTTTATCAAACAGATGGGTAAAAACAAAAGCAGTAGCAAAGGTGAAATGTTTCCATCACACCCTGTATAGGAGATTAATGTTCTGTCTGTGACCAGGACAGAGTTACATAGTCAGACACTGGTCTGAGTAAGATGAACTGAAAGAGAAACATATTGCACAAAACCTTGCTATCTGAAATGGAAATTTCCTCACTACAGAGTACACCTGCTAGTGTCACGACAATTATCTGTTAAGGTCAAGGCACTGTTGCTGTCTCCCAAAATGAACACATTATTCAGGGAAACTCCCTCTGGCGTAAAACACACAAGCTAACAGCTCAGGAGCATTTTATCTGTAGAGACAGAAGACTCTAAAATAAATGGGAATTTGTTGGTGTTAAGAATGACCCAAGACCTGAAAGGGTATGGAAGAATAATTGTTCATTAAGGAACCTAAGAAAGATTCTAGCAGATGCAGAAAGAAAAGCTACAAGAGGGTTTTATTACATAAACACATAGGTGTAAGTTTTATTCTTACACCAACCTGGTATTTTCATGCTCGTTTCAAAGCAAATCTTGGTAGACCTGGAGCATGAGAAGGAATACTTTTTGCAGAGTACTCTGCAGAACAGGTGATCTGAAATTTCTTACTGCAACCTGCAGACTCTAGATATCCCTGCGATACTGTTGCTACTTGTGCTGCACGATTTGAAAGCAGAAGGCAAACCCACATACAGCATCTCTGATCCTGGTGAAGCTTGTTGCTTAATTCAGTCTCAACCCATTATGCAGAAGTACTGAAAAAAATGCTAATGAAATTGAGTCTTTCTGTCAAAAGCATGACTGATTTCCTGCATCAGCTCTAGTTACTGTGATCATTTCACATGGCAGTATCACTCTGGTTTGACTGGATTTGAGACTAACCACAAAGTATTCTGTCCTCAGAAGATTTATCTTTCCATCCCAAAAGAATACTTTAATTTTTTCCAGTACCTCAGCAGTTGTAATGCTGAGGTATTGAATCGAGAAAAAAGAACTTTCTCTAATTGCATTAGAGAAAAAGACAAGTAACAGAAATACACCTTTGTTATTTTAACAAGCAGCTATTTATCCCCTTTGATTAATACACATCATTTAGTATTCCACAAATCAATGATTTGAAAGTATTACTCTTCAGCTAACACTGTGAAGTAAGGCCACAGTACTGATATCTTTAAGCAGTGTTAAGAAATGAGACAACTCCCAGGAAAAGTTACTGCAGTTTAATACAGACTGTGCACTTGTAACTGGCTCTATTTTTTGTGAAATGGAACAAGAGGTTTCAGTCCCAGTCTCCAGGTGCCCACACTCCCAAAATTCCTCCTGATTTTGCACTAGTGAGCTCCCTTCTTGAAAGTTCAAGCACGCATATCACAAGAAAGGAGAGGTAAAATGCTGAAATTCTCCTTATGTGCTCTATTAACTGTGTGGGTGAAAAGAACCCTAAGCAAAATTAATTGTGATGCTAAGCACACATAATCACTAACAGACTAGGTCCATCTCACTAGCATTCTTACAAACAGCTGGAGCAGTATAAAAAAAGCTGAAGAAACAAGCAAATAGATGAATGCTATTGTTATTCCTCTAGTCCTCTGTCTCTTTTGTTAAGTTAGTTTTACAGAAGCTTTTGCAGAATTAACGTATCACAAATACTTACGTTTGATGCTGGTCAACCTACTTTTGGGTACTGAACAGTCTACTGCTGCTGAAAATAAGAAAAAAATAAAAGTGATTCAATATTTACTTAGCATTTGAGGTGGCTAGAAAAAAGTAGCAATAAAACAACATGAAGACTAATTTAATTAGAACACAGCAACTTTCCTCTATTTTAAAATATGCTAGTTGCTGTGTATTTAAAGTATTAGATTGATAGTAATACAGCCAGAGAATTTGCAAGATAAATATGTTAAAGTAAAATATGTATTTGAAGGAAGAATAATCATATCAATATTCAGTGCTTAATAATACAGATTAGTAGCATGATTTTCTCATTTGCAAACACATGGGGCAATTTGCAAAGTCTTTAAAACTACCTAGTACCATTGATGGAAATATGAACAAAAGACAATGAGCATTTTTAAATTTAAAAAAAGGAAAAAAAGAAAGACAAGACACAGTGGTCTGAGTTTAACTGAAAATGTTCTGCATTCATTCATAAAATAAATTCTGTATGCTTGCTATTGTGACTATCTCCATGATTTTCAGTTCAGCATATTATTTCATAATTCATTATTTCATCAAAAGTGGAATGAAGAGAATACAGCACAAAGTACTCTGAAATAAAAGTATTAATTTTGGTAGCACTTAATGAAAACGTTTTCAGACAAAACTTCCCATTCCAATAATACAAAAGCATTGTTAAGTAGCAGCCTTGCCAACATCAGTCCAAGTATGTAACAGAAAGAAAACCACACTTCCTACAATCATATCATTCCCTCTGATATGAGCCTATTTTGAAAGAATGAGCTAAATCTGGGGGTAGAAAGGTCATTCATATATGCATTTTTTTACCTTTGGCTGAAAGGATTTTGTTATAATGAAACATCATGTGATCTCTGATCAGGTACTGGCTAGTTAGACTTCGGGAGGAGTCAATGCAGAAAGCTGTAAGATTAAAATACATTTAAACATTATAAAGGCAGGCACAAGAATACTAAAATTTTAAACAGTTATTAACCACAATTCAAAGCCACAAATTTTAAATAACTGTGTGCTTAACTTCTTTGCTCCATGGAATTAATTTTTCTTTAGCAGCTACTATCACATGAAATCATCCTGTCTCCTTTGTGGTTTTTTTCCCCACTGAGCCATTAACTCAATAAATAGCTGCAGAAGTGGCTGAAGTTGGACTACAAAAATGTCAGCATGGCAACTTCCTGTTTCTCCATTCTACGCTCTTTTGAAAAAAGTCTCTGAGGTGGCAGTATGGCACAGAAACACATACTATGTAAATTACTGACTGTAAAGGAATACATTTCATCTCAAGGGTTCTTTAAAACAGTAACCATATCTATATTCAACTAATGTAGATGCAACACCTATATATATTTGGATATCTTGCTAACTGTTTCTAGCTAGCAGTACAGTCAAGGCAAAACTTACTCCTCAAAAGTATTTTCAGTAATGCACACTAAGTGCAACTATTAAACTTTACCAATTGAGATCAATGCAAAGGTTTTAATTATAAAAACATTTTAATCATAAAGTCAATGAATTCACATAAAAGAACCATGTCAGCTTTCTGATGAAAGCATGTGTTACTTACCATTACTCTTAGTACTCAAGTGTCCTTTAAAAGGACTTGCTGGACCACATCTGGGAATGCCAACAGCTGGGTATTCACTCACTTTGTTAAAGTATCAAACAAAACAAAATGTTAGAAAAAAGAAAATGCGTATTTTGACAGACAAGATAAAGCAGAGAATCCTTCCACAAAGAACTCACGAACAACTGTAGCGGATCTTTTTCACAGAGGAAAAAAATTGTATTTAAATGTAATTCTATTACTGAAGTACAACAGTGTAGTTAAGTAACAATCTAAACACCAACATACAATGGTAGTACTTTCACTGATTCATGGACTTAAATAGCGGAAGAAACCACTAGATCACTTCAGTCTGAACTTTACACTGGTCATTAAACTGCACGCAGATATGGCCACAGTTTTGTACCTATGCTAACCTCTCAACTATTTTGATGTTTCATTGATCAAATTTTACCATTACATCAAACTACTAACGTGAAAAATGTTCTGTGCGTAGACAATGATTGTGGTTAGTATTATACTAAAATGCAAGCTTAATGGATTGAAGGAATTATGCTTGTGTGAAAATCATTCTGTCAAAGAGAATACACTATTTCAAAAATCTGATGTTAATGTAAGAGGAATTCAGTTTGCCATTCAATCTTCTGGCAGTTCAATAGACTGGCAACTCCACAGACAAGTGTAGATACTGACAAAACACAACCAACCAGTTGTTCCAAAAAACTGAAGGATGTGAATTAAAACCTCTACATCTCCTCCTTGAAAAGAAATGCTGGACTGTCAGGCTTACAACTACTGTCTGTTACACAACCTACAATTTCAAAACCTGCACCTGAATTAATTAAGAAACTGCACCATTTTTAGAGCAAATTTTAACAGGAGATACCCTATTACTATATATACTAGTGCATACAAAGCTTTCCTTTAAGGTTTCCAGGATCCTGCTTAAAAAGTAGAGAAAAACAAACAAGATTTCTTTAACAGAGTAAATATACCACACCTACTTAACATCAATTATAAAACCATACAGTCAATTTCTACAAATTTGTTATTACTATCAAGGTCCATATGGTCTTCCCATTCCCATCCTACTTCTCATCTGTCAGTTCAAGAGTCTGCAGTTGCCATGTAAGTGTCTCCTAGCAATTGCAGCCACTACAGCTCTGGGGCAGTAACTCTACTGCTCTACGCTTACAGGGCACCTCCAGCTTTCCACCCTTCATCAGATGAAGCAGCAAGCTAGACCTACCCAAGCTGAGTGGGAATCTCTTCTCAGTGGCCTTCATCTGGGTCGACAAAGGCTTACATAACTACAGACTGATGGGGGGGGGGGGGGGCGGGTGCAAGAAGTCATGCCACACATGTTGAAAGCCCCTTAATTCTACCTCTCGTGGCTTCTTACCTCCTGCATGCCCAGCACCTGGCTTTACAGGGTTGGTTTTTTTCCCGTTTCCCACTGTTGTATAATGATTGTTACAGTACTACTGCAATTATGTATGAAAGTACTACATTCTGTAGCTCTGCTTTAAGTGCAACAGCATGTTGCACAAGATGGTTAACAAACTGACTATTAATTAGTAGAGATTGCAGCAAAACAAACTATTCCTTTAATAACATTTTAATATCCTTTCCGCAAAGGCCTTATAAAAAGACCTTAATAAATTTCAAGTGACTAGGATTAGTTTGGGAAGCAACAAAATGTACCTTGACAAAATAAATAAAATTGAAATTATTAGCATATGGAAATCTGCAGAGTACTTTCTTGAGACCCTGTTGTTGAATTACACTAACTCTGGATCAATAAACTCAATCCCCACTCTTACAAAGCCCAGAAAATATCAAGGCCTTTTTGAATTAGTATGAGGATTTCACGCTTAGAAAAGCCAGCCTTTATACAGTACAGGCTTCTCTGGCTTTACAGTATTAGAGGCGGTGTCTGCAACAATAGTGCTCCCACTACTCTGCTGTGAAGTTGCCAGACCAGCAGTAGGAAAGGGACAAGAAAAAAAAAAAGAAGAAAATGCTACTGCAGATTTTTCCAACCCTGCCCTGCAATTGTTTTATCTTTATATGGTTTTCTTTAAAGCCAAAGGACAACATTCCTGCTAATTTTAAATTCCTCTCGTGGTACAACTTTTGCTAATGGCTACTTGTGATCTAAACATAGATAAGGACAAACAATGCTAAATTACTTTAAAAATACTGCAATTCCAAACGTATGGCAAGACTTTATTAGATTTAGAATTACTGTCTCCATAATAACTGCAAGCCTTTGTCAATAATGGCATTCTTTCTTGTTTAAGTATTATATTTCCCTACCGTACACTATTACAGATGAGTGGTATTCAAAATCTAGCTGGATACCCACCCTGAAACCCAGGAGTTCCTGAAGTTACAAAGTTCACATGTTTAAAGAATGCAAGTCTTCAGAAGCATTTGAATGTTAGATTATAACATTTCAGTTGATAAAAGTTTGTCCTAATGATAAAAAAAAAGGCATATGCTACAAAATTAGATTATAGCAGACACCTGAAAATCAAAGGGTTTCATTCACAGTTGCTCAAAATAGCCTAAATATTGCAGTATTTTCTGTATTTGAGAGCTAGGTTATAATTCCAGATGGAGACACGTGGTACTGTTAGATATACACCACCACCTCTAACTAATTTTTATGTGACAGAATCATAGAAAGGTAAGCACAGGCATCTTAAAAAAGCAGAGACGTTGTCAAAACTACAGCTGATTCCCTTCAGGTAAGCTAAATGACTTTGCCCTGAGTTAAAGACGATCAGAGACGCTCAGAAACCTGTCACTTTTACTGTCTTCAGCTGGAGATGCACCTGTTCAGCACTACAGGCAAAGCGGACGATTTTGAAACGTTCACTTGCTTTGCATCACCAGCAGATGGCACACGGATAAACTCTATCGAAAAAAATACTGTCTACTGGTTTTGTCCTTTGCAATTAATCCGCATCAGGCTGGGGCGGAGGTATAATCCTTATAGCTTCAATTAAAGAGCAGAACAGTCTTTAACTTAAAAATATTTCCATAAACAGAAAGCAGAACTTGCTTGCTATGGTCCTCCCATGGTGCTCGCTCCTACACTCTCTGACTTTTGTGCCAAATAATATCACTGAGATATTTTTGTAATCTGTTCATCAATGAGGGCATTTGAGGCTCACTTTCTGTAAGTTACCTGTTTTCAGAAAACATGTAGAAAATTTATCACAGAAAAAGGGTCAAAGACACTAATTTGGCTGAAATAATGCTTAGCACTGTTGAAACCAGAAGAGGCAAAGAATAATAACAAGTAAACCTTTGTTTTACTAGGATCCCAGGCTGTTTCATGTGGATGTTCCATCAAATGTATTGTTTTTACACTGAATTAAACTTATGATACCCTCCCTATACGTGGATTGGACTAGATGAGCTTTAAAGGTCCCTTCCAGCCCAAACTATTCTATGATTCTGTATCTTCAGTCTGAAACTCAAAACCGCTTTTTATAGCATTGAATGTTTACAGTGAAGACTTACATTGCTAATGTCAGAGGAGAAATTGGAGGATTTGGTATGTGGAGGATATCTGATATATTTTACAGTTTCTACAAAACAACTGAAGTGAGGTAGAAAGTGTTAATGTTCAAATGTTTTACAACTATAATTCCAGATTACGTGACTTGAACAAGTATTTTTTTAGATTCAGTCTGTGTTTTCAAGGCTATCTGCACAATAGCAGAAACTAAACTTAAATTGAAGGCTTAGATATGTGAAGAGAATTTTAAAGGAGAAGGTGGGATTTTCAGCAAATTACATAGTAACCAAATATAAACCAGACGAAAGGATGATAACTACACAGCATAGTAATTACAGCACCTGGATAGCTACAGGAGTGATGAAGATGTGGTGGTTCAGGACTGTGAGCAGAGTGAAAGCAGTATGCATTTTGGCTCTTTCACCTCTTTTTTTCAAAACCAGGCATGCAAGTGAGAATTTTTTCAGTGAAAAATTTTCTACTGATGTTGATGATTCTTAAATAATAAATTACTTGGGAACACTTGTCTGAACTGGACTTAGCAGAACTCATCCTAGTACCTGCAGTACTATAGCAGCTTTCGCAATAGGTTTCCTGACTAAAATGCACAATGTCTACTTCTTACAATAAAAAGCTTCTGGTCACAAATTAAAGGTCTATGTAAATATATTTCCAGAACTGGACTGGAAACTCTTCAAGACAATTTCATTTTGTTTAAGAAACTATTTTCTGAGATTTAAACCTCAGAAACCGAGACATATAATGGACTCCTATCTGTGATCTAAACATACATTTCCTCATAGATGTAAGTGGACTGTCCACAATGAATAAAAAAATCAGGATTCTCACACTGTATGTTTTTCTAAAGTACAGAAAGCAAACAAATTAAATATTTCTAAAAATTCATTAGAACTTTCAGTTCCTTATTAATGCTTCTATTTGCTTCTTGTAAGCTTCCCCTACAAGTGTGTGACACTACACAACAAAGAGAGAAAAAATTTTAAAAACTCTTTCTCTATAATTCTTTCCAGCTGGTACCTAAGGTGAGTAACAACTATATTATTCCAAAGAGATTTTTAAGATATTTTGTTTAAATTATATTTTCATTTAAAATACATCCTATCTTTATTTCTAATTTTACAGTCTTAAAAATGATGGAAATTGGCGGCTTCTATTTGTTACTTTGTTTCCTAGTTGTTAGTGGATATGCAGAATTTATGGAAATTATTTTTCTATAAAGCCATTTCAGATTTGGAACGTGAATATGTGCTGGAAAGAAGCCCAGTCTTTCATTACAACTTTCTCATAGGAAGGGTTTTAAAAACAAGTATTAGACTTACTATTTTTATAACAAAACTGTACTTCAGACACAGCAAATTAAAAAATACTGGAGGGCAAATGGGGGGATCAATCAGGCTACCTTTACCCACCAAGACTTGTTACTTAAAAGATAATCCATAAAAAATACAGAGGCCTTAGGTGGGATATTGGATATAGGCATCTAAATACAGCACTACAAGCCATAAAACCTCCTGTGTCTAACTGTGGAAAATACAGTGTTCGTACATCTGTACAAAGAGCAGCAACTAGACCTTAGCTTGGGTTCACACAAGGCTCAGCCCCAGGTGGACTTAGACCTCAGGTCTCCCCAGCTGTCCCAGAGGAACACGCTCATCACTCTGCCAAAGCACCAACCCTTTTGTGCACTGTTTTTTTGGTGGCCCCAGGACTTTCGCATTCCCAGCTGCACAGTGGCCTCCTGTCATCTGGAAATGAAGGAAGCACCTCTGTCTCTAAGGGACTAGAATTGCGTCATTTGCATGAGATGTGGACACTCAACCCACATTGACAAATGTTTTGCAAGCACACTAGCCACTACGCTAATTTTTAAAGGTTTGGTGCTGTTGTCTCTTCCACTACCAGCTTCTCTTCTTCCCCAATACCTCAGTGCTCTAAACCAAAAATAATGAGACACCTTTGTCCAAGTGGGCAATTCAGGCAACTACATGCAGAAGGGGTTTTGTACTGTGAATTTAATACAAGTCAAGGATGCTCTATCACTACCACCCTTGTTCTATTGACTAGTTTAGTCATCTTTTCAGTGGGCTTCCTTCTATGGATTCACTCTTCTAACTCTGTACACACTAACAGTATTCTACAGTACTAATGCTGTACACACACTGAGGAAAGAACAGAAGTAGTTTAAATAATCTCTGTGAAATCCTGAATGACTTAGTAGTAGTGATGGAAGCTCCTTCAAGCATCTAATCTAACACATCTGAAAAGGTCATATTTAAAGCAATGAAATTAGGACCTGAAATATTGGATGTTGGTACCATGAGAATTTTTAAATCTGAGTATCCATTAAGTCTTTATGCTACAGAAATTGTTGTGCATATGAATACAACACTGAAATATACAGAGTAAACACTGCTTTCTCAAAGTGCATTAAGACATTAACCTGGTTATGAAAATCCAGACTGGATTTAAATTTGATTTATTTAAATAGGAAACTATTTTTTCTATGTTTAATTATTTTTCTTTTATATTAGCATGATGATATACTTTAAAAAAAAGAAGAATAGGAAGCCCTATTAGTAGTACTACTAATGAGCCCTGCTTTCCTACCAATGTGGCTTACATCTTCCTACCATACCCCCTAAACTCTTTTCAATTTCCCGTTTGCTGCCTTTTCCTTACCTGCGGTCATTCCCCCATCACTCTAATATCCCCTACTGTGGCTGATGAGGTGCTATAGGTGTTATAATTGGTCACCTAGTTTAAGCTTCTCCGGTTGCTTATCCTTGGCTGACTAGTTCTTATCCTCTAGTTGCATAATCTGGGAATGAACACAGAACAGAATGACTTCCTCTAGAAAAATATATATTGATTCGTTGGGTTTTCTCCTACCCAGCCACTGACCACTAAGTACCTACTTCTTACTCACAAATGGATGAAGTCGGCTAATAGATGCAGAACTGGAAGGAGGGAAAGGCCAGCAGACAGCAGTGACCCACCCTCCTCCTTTAGGAGAACAGGTTAGAACACGGCAAGTCTCCACTACTTTTCCGCAGCACCTATGCAATCACAAAGGACCTTCAAACATGGCTTTAGATTTAGCTGGTTACTGAATACAGATAGTATTCCATTTTATTTGAAACGTGCAGTGAGGCAAAACTGAGCATTTCATAATCACACCTGTATTTTTTTTCCTGTTCATGCAAGCAAGACAGAAGCCTCTTGGACCCATTTCTGCTTTCAGTGATAACAAAACTCCTATAAATTCTGAGAGTATAAAGTCTTAGATGTGAAGCCTGCTTTAACAGGATCATGTTTAAGATTTGTTAAGAAATGGCAGAATACACCAGTGGAAAAAAATAGTCATTATTTTCTAAATTTTCTGAAGCAAAACTTGATGAATAAAGCCCCAAGCAGCTACAATACCCTGATTTTGAAATAAAGTCCCAAACGTTCCATCTGAATTTTGCATGGGATCATTTGTGTCAGAGGCAAAATATGATGAAAGTGATACAATGTATCACTCCCTGACATATGCACCATATATAATCTTCTTAGCCATTAATTAGATGGATGCTATTTATACACTTACTATGCTGGATTACACAAAAGCTCTTCTTTACACCTACTCCTAATGCCCAAGAGTTAGGTCTCTCAGTCCTTTACAACTAATAATCTAACAGTATTCTGCATAAATTAAAAACATGCAATCAAAATCATATTTCAGTTTCAAGAGTCAAACCCTCCTTTGACAAATGTAAGAAATCAAATGAAATAGTAGCGTACAGTAGCCTTCAAATATGGTAACTGAATCATATTTGATGAAGTAATTCTTGAAAAATATTTGTTCCAATTTTCCTAGCTACAGGCTTCACATGATCATTAAGGGAAGTTTTGGATGCAGGTTATTGTTTCTGCTTTTGGAGTATGAATAGAGCAAACAGCTGTGTGTATCAGCGGCACATTTTGTTATACAAATTTCAGGCAGAAGCAAATGAACGTAAGTCAGTCCTATCATCATTCACTTGGGCAGCATCTCTAGAGTTAGCAGTGGTACCAGCAGTTTCCAATTCTCTAGGAGGGTATGCAAGGGATGGTGTTCCAGGAGTGACCGTACGCTACTTTTAAGTGATATGTGTACAACTATCAATACTCATATCACAGTTTAGAAAATTCTGGCTTAAAAGGTTACTAACCTGAGTTCACTGGATAGTTATGCCTGTGCAAGATGGCACAGAGTAATCCACGAGTATACACTACCATGTGCTGTAACAATTCTCCTCTGGGAACGGTGCTATTATTCAAGGGTGCTAGAACACTAGCTCATGAGCACGTCCTACATGACAAATGAATGTATCTGCTGGTTTCTACTGCTACGTGAACTCAACATTATGGCATCCCATGAACATGCATTTTGAAGGTGTTTCAATATCTACTGTCAAACCAACCAACAGATAAAATATATGTATACATCTAAATGTGTAGACACGTTATATTTAGACTCTTCTATACATACTGGAAAAAATCTCGCTAGTATAATCTGTGCCTACACGGAAGCCTCCCTTCCCCATTAGTGTTATTAACTTCCAGCCCCTCATATTTCGAACGGAAAACGCATTAGCAAAACTATGGCACAGCCAGCCTCACCCAGAATGGAGAGCAGAGAAACCTTGATCCACTGTACTTCAGAGAAAGTTGCAGGGTACAGTCTGGAGCAAAATAGCTGTTAGGGTTAATGATTTGAATCCTGTTTACTTTAGCACATATTTCACTTGAAGCATGCAAGAAATCTTCAATGAAACGGGACCAATCAGGTACTTAAGTCTTACTACAGATTTAAATTATTTGCTGAACTGAGATGAAATTAGTCACATTAAGTGGCTAAAACTCACTTAATAGACTTTTTGGCTAATGGGCAAATTAAGCATAGGTTTAAGTGATTTGCTGAGCCAAGGTTTTCATTTGGTAAAAAATTAAGGACAGTGATTAACATTTCCCAATTTCAGTTAAAATGTACTATTATGTTTCAAATATAACTTCTAAATGCCCTTCCTTCTTTGAAGATATAAATAGATTCTTTTTCAACTTCCCTGCTGGTCAAAGGCAACTTCAGCTTCTGAAAAAATTGAACTGTATTACCAAACGAATGCAGTTCAAAAGTCACAGATGTGTGTTAAAACCCTTGCAGCTTCAGTCAGATTAGTGCAAGGATTTCCTGCAATGCAAGAAAAATCTAAATAAGATGGTGTTGTCTGTAAATATGTGAAGTATTTTAATTTTGTTTTAGAGTCACTGAAGGCTGTGCAAACTGCCTAAACCTAACAGTAGCCTCCGGGCAGCAATAATGGTGACTTCCCCATTGTTGCAAGATAAAAGTGACACAAATGTGTGTCATTTATTAACAATAAGCATATGATTTCATTGCTATTCGGGTATGTGCCAATCACTGGCTGTGGGAATTAAACAGCCCAATACAGAAAACTGGATTTATACAACAAAGCTGGTTTAGAATTACAGTATTCAGATTATTTTACATCATACTATAAATCTGTGACTGTATGAACTGACTCCTGAAATTACTACAGTAAATAACTTGGAGGTTTATACCTAGAATTAGGGAAAAACATTAAGGATTAATTCTTCAATATTTTTATGGGGGGAAAAAATCTCAGCTTTATTTGAACTTTGAAAAGACCTACATGCAAATTCTATATAGACAAATATATTAAACTTTTTTTTTCCCTTTTTGAGCAATATTCTCACTAGACAAAACAGAAACCCTGATACAAAACAAGTATAAAATTTTGGTTCTTTCTTTACAACGACAAGGCCATCTCTGAACAAGAAACTTTGCATAGTGTATACCAGGACATGAAATAGGGTATCCCACTTCTTCTGTATTAATGTTCTGGATAGACAGTGCGTGGACAACTGTCTTATAGAGAAACCACAAATACGATGTGTTCCGTCTCTTTCATAAACTGCAAGCAATCCAATGGCTGTTCTGCCAAGTTTACTCAGGCACACAGACTTCTAGGTTAGATCACTGACAGGAATTAGTATCTCTGCCTGTGCTAATCCCTGTTGCCTGTAAGGATTCTTCCCGTGTGTCAGTGAAACTAGACATTGGGATGTTCATTCACGAACTACTGGCTCAATGATAACTTCTATGCAGCCAAACAATAGCTTCCCGTGTAAACACACACATTCATTCCTTCCTACTTTTGAACTAATTTTATTTTTTTAAAAAACAGGAGTCATTCATGCAAAGCTTGCTACAACCTGAATGAAATTTAGATCTTGCATGCTATTTATTCTCATTTCATAGTCAACAGACAACCAGCATGTTTTCTGATTGTCTGTAAAAATATTTTGAGAATAAAAATTAGTAATAATCAGAAAAAGGATAAATTTGTAATAAAATTGCCTTCACAACACATAAGAGAGCATAAAAATTGGGTACACAAGATACTAGTTTTTACTCTGAATTTCATATTCCCCATGTAGTATTAGAATGCATGTTCAAACTCTACTTTGATATCAGACATCTTCTAGAGTGACATCCATCACTATTTCCAAAGACTGGAACTGGCACCAAAATGCAACATGAAAGCATATCATTATCTCAGAGAATCTGACCTTATACAGGTATGTATGATTTTGACATTACAGTGCCGCACTGAATAATTCCTACCATTGTTTTATAGTATGCATATAATCCAGTTCAGATCTGAAAATATTTTAGGTATTTTCCAAGAGCCACAGTTGGCTTGTGCAAACATTTTTGCATGTCTATGCCTGTTTTCATCATGAATTACAAATGCCCCTAAGATTATTCATAGGAACAGAACACAAGAGCAGTCCACAGCAAGATTATTCATAGGAACAGAACACAAGAGCAGTCCACAGCTCGTTAAATCTGGGTAAGGAATCACTTTATAAAAGCTTCAAAGCTTTTGAGTTTTTTCTTTTTCAACTATACTTGCATTAAAATCCCACCAAACCAAAAAAACTTGGGTCTACATCCAAACACGATGTAAGTGCTGTTCTACACAGAGGGTAAAATCCATTGTAACCCATGAATACCAGTTTTGGAGAAGAAAAAAGTTGACTCCAAACAGCACAGAAATTTAGGCCTCGGAAATGAAGCGTCTGATACTGGCAGCCTGAAACATTCACCACAGCAGCATTAAACGTCGTTACAATACATAGGCACACTTGTGATGCTGGCTGGAAGCTGGACAATTTAAGGCCACGTTTCTAGGAGAATTAAAACCTTTCAGGGGTTTTCTGTGTAGCCTTTCACAGCCCCAGCTGTCCAGCCTCGCTCACTGAGGGCAAGCGCCTGCACTTGGCTGTTCCCACCGCCGCACGGGCGGCACAAGCAGCGCTGCCTCACAGCCCGGCCCCGGGCCCAGCCCCCCACGCGTGACAAACAAGGGGCACAGCTGAGAGCAGCCGAGCTGCAAGAGCCACGGCGCCTGGAGCGGGCCGCCGCAGCCCCCAGTCACACGCCAGCGGGGAAGGGGGAGGCTCCGACTGCCCCCAGCTCCCGGCTGGAGACGGGCCGCGCCCGGCACCCCCAACGCCCGGCTGGCACAGCGGAGGCCGGGCGGCAGCGCGCCCCGCCGAGCAGGCAGCCCCCGCCCCGCCGCCTCCCGCGCCCCCCGCTCGGCCGTAGAGCCGCCACCGAGCCCCTCGCACCTTGGCTCCGCCTGCTACCGCTCTCCATCCTCAGCCCCATGCTCCCGGCCGGGCCTGCTCCCGGCTGCAACGGCCGTTCGTCCGCCGCTGCGGGCGGGCGGGGCGGGGCGGGGCGCTGGGCCCGGCCCGCCGCGGCCTGGCTTGGCCGCCTCCGGCGTTGCCATGGCCACGGGAGCGCGGCGCCGAGCGGGGAGGCCTGCGCCCCGCCCCGGCCCCCGCCCGCGGCCTCTGGGCCTCGCTGTGAGGGGTGTCCGCTCTCGCAGCCCCAGCGCCGGGTTGGCGGGGTGAAGGAGGCACAGGGCGCTGCGGGTGCCCTCTCACCCCTCGAGCTCAGCCCCGACATGTCTGTTCAACCGGTGCATTGCAGCCAAGCGAAAGTTTTGCCTCGTCAGTGAAAGGTGCCCTAATTATTTAAGCCTTTTTCTTGTAACTTGACAGGAAATCGAGGGATAATGGATGCCAGGAAGTGATTTAAGGCAAATTGCTCATATTTCAAAAGAGCGAATGACAAATCGAGAATTTATAGCATTCTCAGTGCGTTAACTGAAGAAACTAATTCTCAGTATCTTTCAAATTAAACAGCACCTTAGAAATGAACCACAAAAGTAAACTTTTGAAAAGCAGCACTTGCTGAATGTATTCATGCTGATGTGTTGGATTTTAACTTTTTGAAGAAGCGATAGGCTCGTGTTTACTTTTTGTCAGGGAGGTTCCTGTTTTCCTTAATGTGTAATCTCTGAGGATTTTTGCAGGAAAACCTTTTGTGTGTACATTTTGTGTGAAGCTTTTTCTCACTGATCAGCCACGGGTACAGCAGTCACCTCCATAGCCAGGCACCTCAAAAAAGGCTACGTGTCATTCCAGCTGGAGCGACATTCCCCTTCACCATCTAGAAATTATTATTAATTATAGGATAAATACAGTTTTTCATGTGATTTGCTACTCTTCCTTACATGCTAGGAAAAATTGTTTGAATGTACTTCAAAATCGTAGCAAAATCAAGGGGATGGCGTTTTGAAAAAAATATTCTTCCTTATTTCGGCCTCATTCAAAGCTCCCAGTAAGTCACATGAACATTCATACAGATAAAACCTGTTGCTTATCTACCTCAGTACTTTGTGTAGACTCTACCAAATACTTCACAAGACCTTTCAGTAGTTGATATTGAATGTTAGCTGAAATGTCTTGCTAACCCCTAGCTGTTGGTAGTCAGCCTGTGATCTCCTTTATAATCTTAGGTATTCCCATTAGCTATATGAAGTACTCTTTGGATATGGCCTTAGTTCTTGTAGCAATGTTGTAGCAATCATTTTGGCAGTCTAATGCTGTTTTCTGTAAAATCATCTATAAATGTAGTTGGGTTAAATTTGTCTGGGAGAGGTAATATAAGCCTTGGAAACATATTCATTATCTGAATTCTGAATTTCACGTTCCCGAATTCTCAGTGTGTGGTACTGAACATGCAGTAAGTAGGCTGTTCTGTCCAACCCAAATGATGGATTTCTCATAGTCTCCTCCCTATTGTTCCCATACTTTTTTCCACCACATAGATAATTAAAACACCCAAATGTAAGTGAGCATTTTTAGAAACATATCACAACTGTTCCCCTGGTTTCTAGGCAACACTGAGGGAATGTAGTGATTTCTACTAGTTCCCTCTCAATCAGCAGCCACAGCATCTAGAGATGTCCTGGCTCTGAAATTTTTTACCTCCACTGGCAACACATACCAAAGCTTTATGTACTTCTAATTGGTCTGACTTACAGTCCTTTGGCCTTTGGCTCCCTTTGGTCTGTAAGAGTATATTTATTTTAAGTGTAATTAAGAAGTAACCCAGATGTATAGCAATGTGCTAACACATTAAGTCCTGTAACATGTACTAAATATAAATAAGCCTTAGCAGAAATTGAATTAGTCCTGGACTTTGATCCATCCAAACAATAGAGAGATAAATAACACAGATCGCTGCAGAGAGCCTACCATTGTCGAAGAAGCAATAGCATGACAAAACCTGTAAGATTTGTCCTTTCCCAATTTGAAAAGAGGAAACACAGCACTGAATGGTGTTGGCTGTCTTTTTCAGCAGGGCATTTTCATCTTTTCCTTGGAATACCTTACAACAGAACATGATTTTAAAATGTACCTACACTGGGAGGGAATGAAAGCAGCAGGAATATATTTGCAAGTGACATTTGCAAGTGTAGATGGACATCTGTTCCTACCCTGACACAGACTTACAGAACTATTGCTTTCTTGTCTACTACCTCTGCCCTGTGTATCATCCAATATAGACACCTAACTGTTGTGAAAATGTACAGTTAAAGTAGTATTCAGCAATAAAGCAGCATTTTTAAGCCCAAGGTACTGTTTATTTTTGTGGAAGAACAAAGTCATTAGAGATTAAAGTTTAAAGGTTTCAAAAAAAAGGAAATACCCCATATGATGGCCACTTACTTTTTGCATGCTTAGCCTAGAGACAGGACGAGTTTCCTCCGAAAAAGATGGTGTGTCTGGCAGAACCTCAGTTACCCGCTCACTTGGGACAGAGATCTGTTCATAATGCCGGAACTCTACGTTTGTGGGATTTGGCTTTCTTGGAAAAAATAGTTTGTATATACACTAGAAAATTCAAATCTGCAGGTTTTTGGAGAGTCTTTTCTTATTTCAAGCCATTGATTTTCTTTCAAGCTTGTTCTTCCTTACAACTATCAACGTAAACCTACATATGCAGGCAGAAAACATTCCAACAACCAGATCTGCACATCATATTCAGAATATTCTAGAAAAGCCCTAAATTCATCACACTGTGTACTTTATGATGGAAATGAATCTCCTGGGTTTACTTGAGTTTTTATTTGGCATCAGTGCCCTTTCTCAGGGAGAGTTTGTCACCCACCCGTGGCTCTGCATGTCAGTGTTCCAAGCCCCTAGTTGCTGCTTGCAGCAGGCTGCCACTGACTTGCAGCAATCCCCAGCTGGTGCATTCAGACCATTAATCTTGCAATCCGTTCCTCTACGACTATGTGGAAAGGAAAATGTTTCCCTGAAAGATCAGAGGAGGCAGTGCTTTCTAAATGCATTTAAACAGGCTGTCTGGGCAGGTTTTTTTGCTACCTATTTAGGAAATTCCTGTGTTGAACAATTGGAGTAGCTCTCATGCAGCTGGTGTGAAGGGAAAAAAGAAAAGACTTAATAATTACTGTAATAGGTTGTTGGGTTTGTTTTTATTTTAAAAAAAAGTATGCTTTTCCAGGATGAATGGTAGTTTTTTTCTGCCTCATGTTTGCTGCATGTTCTTTGGTCATATGGTTCTTCAAGTTATTTGAAATCATGTACACTCTTGAAATATCATTGCAACTTTCTAAACAATAGAAAGTTATGTGTTCTGGCAGGGTTGGAGACTCTTTCCCTTTTTTCATGGCAACACATTTAGTTGTTTTGTTATTGTCTGTATGGCAGCAGTAGTCAGAGATTTTTGTAAAACTAGGGCTCCAGTGGGAATGATGATGCAGAAACAATTCAGAGGAGATGGTCCATGTCTTAAAAACTGCAGTTTTTAAGAACCTGTAATTTAGAATGCAGTAAGGGAGCTAACTTAAAGTAAGAGGGAATGTGATAAGGTAGATGAGGACAACTATAGGAATATATAACGACGTAAGGTTTCTATGAACACAGTGTTAAACTGCCACATTATTTATCAACTTAGAAGAAAAAGTCTCCCCTGCAGTATGAATAACTACTACCAAAAGCCCTTCAGGAAGCTGCTGTTCTCTGTGCAACTATTTTTTCTCTTCAGATCTATACAGAGTCTTATAATGCATCTATCCCTGTGATACAAGAGTATTTTTAAATGTGGCAAGGAAGAAACCTCTATAAATTGTATAAGATGTTATTCTCAGCTGTAATATAAAACCTAGTAGCTGGGGTAACTCAAGATCTGCTTATATTTATTCTTACACTGTGTCATTTTCTGTTTATCTACTGTTCCTGTGAAAGTCTGCAGACAGGAGGCTTGTATGTGAAAAAATGTCCTTTATTAGGGCTGACTGCTGAGGGGCTGTTCTTTTCTCGTTGCTTTACTTGAACTATTAGGTATTAAAGAATGCAGACTACAGTAACTAATGGAGTAACTGGAATTTTAAAGGGAAAAAATTATGTAAATGTCATAACTCAGTTGTCTAGACCATAAGAAATGCTTTATTTTCTAATAAATTTACTGTTTGTGCTACATGGAAATGCTTACTTATAGCAATTAATGAGAAACAGGATGAAAACATATTTTTAATATTCCAGTCAATATCAGAAAATTAGGACTCAGATTAGACATATATAAATGATACAACTCCATTAAATCCAGTGAAGCTGTTTCTGCTTAGGCTGAGATGGATCATCTCTGTCTACCCAGCTTGTGGCAGGCAGACAGAAGAATGTCAGCGTGGCATTTTGTGTGGCCCATCCACCTTCTACTACTACAGCATGCTCAGGCTTGCCTAGCGGTATATTAATCCGTGCACATGCTTGAACAAAAGGGATCCTATGTGCTGAAGAAAGTTCCTTCAGCTTTGCCAAGGTCAGGGAGAAGAATTCTCAAGGGCAGCTTTAGAATCGCCTGCAAAAGACAATACAGATATACTATGGTTTTCCAGAGAACTTTGATACTGATTTTCAACATCTGCATGAATGTGAAATACAGTTTTACTAGAAATAGGCTGAAATTCCCAACTGGAAGAATTTTGGGGTTTTATTTCTCTTTGAAAAGGTGCTGTAATGACATTGCCTGTGTGTTTATGAATAATGGACGATGAAAAAACAGACTGAGAAAATCTCTTGCATGCTGTCTTTTATAAGCAATAGCAATTTTGGTCATGCTAGCCACTTGTAACTATGTGTGAAAGAAAGGAGTGGGCAAGAAAATGGCAGGAATCAAAATGGAATGTGTGAAGTTTAACTGTTGCAATGAAATCCTCTAAGAGTAATTTTTCTGTGGAATCATTGCATTAATACTAAAAAGAAAATCTTAGGAAGAATCACCATAAGTACTTTCTGTTACATCGTCTAGGACTTCCCTTCAGCTAAAAGCTATATTCCAAGGAAAATGCCTACTACTTACTAAATTTGTATGTTGTTACTGACATCATAAGACTTCAGGAGTATCCATGTTCAGATTTAGACAGAACCTGAATTTTACTCTTTTAAAATTTGGTATAAACCCTTTTTTTTTTTCTGTTCCCATTAACACACTAGATGCATCAGAAAAGAAAGGGACTTCAGTTTGATGGATGTTTCACAGGCCCAAGAGTCAGGATGCTCAGGGTCTGTTTATAGCTTTGTCAGTGACTTGTGTGACCTTGCGTACACCAATTTGGGTGCCTGAGTAGGTTGCAGTCTAAATCACCTTAATGTGATTTATAGTTGGTAGTAAAAATGGAGACACTTAGAGTTAATGCACTTGTCTGCATTTTTGGGATGAGTCTTTTTGCATTGTGCTTATCATCAATAAAAACAGAAATGACATCTATCCTTTGAATAAAAAATATCAAAACTGCATTACATGATATGGATGAGACATAAACATCGAATAGTATTTATCCATAATGTAAAGTCATAGAAGCGAGTAGGGCCAGTGATTTTTAATATTAAACATGAATATCTGTAATGGAGTATAGCAATTCCACACAAGGCTAGAAAGGGTTGAATTTACTCTGAATAAGCAAATCAGTTATACAATGTAGAAATGAAGGAAAACAGGACTAAGACAGGGAGAAGTCTTATGTGTTATAATAGTTTCTTTAATGACAGACACCATCATCATATAAATCACTTCCATAAGCTGTTCAATCTCTGTCTTAAAAGTTGTTAGAGTTAAAAGTTAAAGTTTTTAAAGTTAAAAGCCCTCTTTAAAAGTTTGCTCAAAAATTCAGTTCCTTAGATGGCTAAAAACCTTTAAATTAATGATCAATGTATACTCAGTTAATGTTGCACCAGTATTAGTCTCATGCTCTTCTATTCACTTTTCAGAAGTTATGATTCCCATTCCCCCAGTTCATGTTTTTCTTCATATGTTCTAGTAAGATCTGTGCTAGAAACATTTGCTTGATTCATATGAATTTTATTTTCTGAGGCCTCCCATGTTCAGTTAATATTCCCATGTCTTTTTCCTCCTGTGTCGTCTACTGTTCTTAATAATTCTTCTTTGTCCTCCAATGCATCATGCCTTTGCACTTGGTGCTACTAATACTAAATGTGTTCTAATCTGTACCACAGGAATTTGCAGTATTAATAAATACTTTCCAAATTATAATCTGTTCCTTTTCAGTATTGGCAATACCTTCCAATTCCTGTCATTCCCACATCCCATACATTATAAATATGTACAATTAGCTATTTTACAAAATGTACTGTGAAGGTATCAAAAGTCTTCCAAGGCTGGTCTTCCAGGATCATTACCAGTAACCTCTCTCCAATCCTTGTAGTTTACCTGTCAAGAAAACCTGTTTTGTCTCCCTTTTAGCTAAGTGCATCTCAAGAACCTCTCAGGTTCTATTTGGTTAATAAAACCTGTTAGGTTTTATTGCATTTACTAATTACTTCCACATGCCCTTGGTTTCTGCTTTCTTTAAAATATATCCTTGAAGAGTGTTGAGGTCAAGCTAGCAGGCCTGTTGCTACCTGGATCATTTTCCTCCTTTCTACATTAGAGACACTGTGTTTACAATTTTCCAGTTATTTGGTATCACCTTGATCTGGGTAGCTTGGTTATGGCTAGTCACACTCCTCTCCCCATGCAGTTCTCTTTTCCTTTTTTCAGTTTTCTCAGAACTACGGAAGGATTTCTAGAGAAACTTCATTTTGTTGTGAAACTTCATAAGCTTGCTCTGTCTGATAGATAAGGACCAGTGTCCTCACCTTCATCCATGAAGGGCTGAGACACCTGACAACCATAAGGCAACATACTCTTCAGTAAGTACGCAGTAAACTATACATTAATACCAGGAGGTAGAAAATATTAGCAAGTTCTTTCCACCTCAGCAGAGGTTATGGGGAAGGAATTTCTATCCACTTTATGGGAGGTGTAGTAATTTGATTCTTAATTGTGTTTGTTAATCATGTCTCTAAGTCTAGGGATTGAGGAGATAGCAATTTAAGACACAAGTCACTTGACTGATTAAAGCTTAATACAAGTTTTAAAAAGCCTCACTTGTTCTTGGCTTTAACAACATTAGCAATTCTTAGGTGTAATAAAATAGCTGAGATGGAAGATGACACATAAAACAAAGCATGCATGATCAAAGCAAAATGGAGGTGAACAAGGCTCCCTGTAAGACTGTTGCCTTTAGATTTGCAGCTATAAAGGTGTATTTTCCTTGTTGCTTTGGAAATGACTGAAGAAAATTTGGTTCTTTTACTAAAAGTCGAGACAGTAGCAAATATCTTTGATTTACAAAGTACAAATGGGGATGGGGGTAGTTCAGCCATGTCAATTCTGCTGCTTTTTCTTTGTGTGTAAGAACAAATGATTGTCATTTCATTTGCTGAAAGTAGAGCTAGACTGCCTTTTTTTGTCTACTGATAATTTTTTTTCATTTGAAGATTTCACTGACCATTTCTTTTGGATCTCAGTAGGTTTTTAGTATTACATTACTGGTAATGAGCTTATGTTTACTGTGTTGTGGCTGCTGCAGTGTTACTGATCTGAAAACTTGTTTCTCCAAAATGATGAAATGAATAGCTATATTGGTTTAGTTTTGTCAGTTCCCATGGCAGCCTCTCCAGCTCTAAAGATGCTATGGGCTTTCAGATTGTTGTGTATCCAATGTTTGCAACAACTGGATTTCCTCCTACCACTATGTGTGAATCAGAAACAACTGCTAACAAAAGAAAGTTGACGGCCTTTTATTACTAACCTCTGATTAATGAATAATGAATGTTATGGTAGAGGATAAAGTAGGCCAAAAATAGATGGTTTTTTTAATGACATAATTCCTAAATCCAAACCTGAAATATTATTAATTTTGGAAAATTTTGTGACAAACTCCCACAATCTTAGAGAATTTTCATGCACAAAGCACCTACTGACTCTGTCTCAAAACTTGTTTTGTGCTTATTGCATAAACGAAGGAAAAAACCCACTTGTTTAAGTATCCATCCCAAATTCTGTAGTTTGCCTTGAGTGTATGTCTTTACCCAGTTGAGAGAAACATAATGTATTACAATGTTGAAAAGCATGGAAGATAATGCAAAAAAAAAAAAAAAAGCTTTGTAATTAAAAAAAGTTGCAATAGATCTGTAATGAACATACCTGTGTTTCATTCAGTTTTGGCCACTGCTTCTCAAGACAGTGGAATGAAGATAGAAAAGACAAAGAGAATTATGGAAGTGAGAAGAAGGAAGTTGACATACAAGGACAAATTGACAGGTATAGATTTCTGTGATTACACAAAATGAAAAATTAAAAAGCCTTTGTGATTTTTTCTTTTTGGACTGTTACAAAATCAAGAATGAGATATTTATTATAATTAAAGCATGATGCTATATTTCCAGAAAGTAGTATGAAATGCTAACTTATAACCCAAATAGCCAGCATGTATAATTTATAGATGTTTGCAGTAATTGAGAAGGAGGGTGGTTTTATGCAAAGATTTTGTATGGAATAAACTGCTGGAATAAGGGATATATTTTTACCAAGCAAAATGATAGTAACAGCTATGTATATGTCTTGATTCTTATACTATTTAACAACAATATTTTTCAGTATACCAGTGTGGGTTCTTATGTCATAAAATTACCCTTTCTTCTGATTAAATGGTTGGGCTTTGGAAAATCTCATTTTCATTTTTCACTGTTTTCAGGATTCTCATGAAATTAGATGAGAAGCTAGACCATTCTATATACCAATAACCTCATTTGTAAATGGCCATAATAATATTTATTCTAAAAGGTTTCCATGATTCACTTTTGCTAGTAGAGTGTTTTCAGATAGTCAGCTGGAAGATGCTAAAAAAAATAAAATTAGCTGTATTATTTTTCTCCTTGAAATACCAAGTACAGGCATTGGCAAAGGCAAGTTATTGATCTATCTAGCAAGGACCTGTAATAGCAAACTTCCATGCCTGTTTATATATTTAGCAGCATCTAACATTAGTAGAGTCAAATTTCTGTCAACATTTTTATAACCATAGCTGCTTTGAGTTCCAGCTTGGCATTCAGAAATCTTGCACCATAAAAGTACACATTTGCACTACTTCTGAACTCTACAATAGAGCCCATTTTTACCACTCTTGGTGCAGATAGCTAATTATGATGGTGGCAGAGCCTTCATTCATTCCATTGCCTTCCTTTACTCAAAATGCTTGCCAATGTAGTTCTGTGCTAAATTCTTTTCTTCTTTTATTCCATTAGCATGATTACAGTACTGATGGATTTGGTGGTGTGTACTTAAAATGACATCCACAAGATATTTAGGTGCCTAACTGCTATTGACTCAATCAGAGTTGCTTGCCTAAATACCTTTGGGGACTTGTGCTATAGTCATTTATAATTATGGATCATGACTAATTGGTTTGGATCCCTGAATTCTTGAATGGTCAACTGGAGGTGTTTTAAAAGGGCATCTTTTTCCCAGACTGAATACTCAGCACTGTCTAAAGACTGTTTTTTACAAGGTGTCTTCATCTGGGGATGGAAATCACTTGTCACTTTTGAAAGTTTGGGTTGATAGCTGCTGTAATGAAACAGTCACCAATCCCCAATAGTATTTCAAAGAAGTGTTCTAAATGAGGAGGAGGTCTTTCCCTTAATAGACAGTCTTGCAAAACTATTTTTTGTGACAATAAAAAAAGAAAAATGAAAAAAACCCAGAATGCTTACCTGAGTTGTACGTGCATTTTGTAATATGAGTAATTTTGATCTAACTGTTCTAAACAACCATGTTATGTTTCTGGGAACTAGAGGTCACCTGCATCGCATTATTTTGTATAGTAAGGAAGCAGATTAGAACACCTAAATGAGATCTTTATATAGACAAATACAATGCAAAGATGTAAAAAATATATAGTGGTTTATATTGTTCCTTTTTAAACAGAAGATCTCAAGGCTTTTGTATGTATTACATACAGAAGTAACTGCAGCTGTTTTAGAGCTGTAGGGATGCATTCCTGAATTACTCCATAAAAGGCTTAAAGAATATGTGCATTCAATATGTAAATGTATAAAGGAGGCTGCCTTTATACATGCCTTTAGACAACCTGCAACCGTTAGCTTAGGAAGTTAATGTACATTGCATTTTTCTGTTCTTCAGCATAAAGGTATGTTATCTCAGTACAATTCCCAACTCACATAACCTCTTTATTGCCTTTATATTCCCAGAATACATATAGTCCAGAATTGTACTATAATTATATGCAGTGACATAATTATTTTCATGGGTAGCAGAATGAAATGCATGTCACCTGTTGGTCTGTAGGCTGTAGCAGATCTGCTAACTGTGAGAAGCCACTGCCTATGGGTTGATTCACAGTGAGCTTCTCACTTTGCTGAGAGTATGCCACATGTGAATAACACTGCAGTCTCTTGCCATGTTGCATCTAAACTGTTGTAATTCCACTACGTCTTATTCCACAAAATACTATGAAACAGTTAATGAAATGGAGAATGGTAGTTGTTGTAGAATGTAACATTGTATACTAGGATAAATCTAGTGTTTTCATTGCTTTCTTTTTTACCATATCCACTAGATTCCACTCAGGGGTTTGTATTTTTACTTTTTTTTCATGAATCTGTATGTGTGTGCATGTACAACTTGTGTAGAAACTCAAATTGGGATGCACCTACTGTTAGGCTACACATCTTCAGAAATTCAGGCATAGCTTTTTCCTTGCTAGTGTATTAAGACATTCAGTCATGAGCTGTTTTCCTGATTGTTATTATAGTGCCTGGCACACTATTACTGTAATTAATATTAATGATTTCTAATTTACACTCAGAACATAGCCCTCACTCTTCCTACAACAGAATAATCATTTATTGATTTGATTTTGCTTGAAATATCATCCTAGTTTGAAGTCATTTTCCCCTGAGAGATCCACCACTGAAGGTGCCGGTGGTGTGCAGATACAGAGACGCAGGCAATTCAGAGTGTTAGCCTTTCAAACAGTGGCTAAACTACTGGTTGCAAAAGTTCTACATCTGTGTGGCTGAAAAGATGCATGTCCTGGGCAACAAAGCTGAAGAAAGATGTGGGAGAGTGCTGGGAGTGAAACTGAATGGGAAGCCTCATCTCATTCCTTATTCCTCAGCTTCATGCTAAATACAATTGCTTTCATATTTTGGGAACAGGTTCTTACTACATGTGACAAATACGTTACCTAATTTAGAAAGTAGTAAAGCTCTTCTAAGTTCTGTAAAAGTGATGCTGATTAATGCAAGAGTTGTAGTCAGCCCTTTAAATGCTCAGTATAGCTTCTTTCTTCCTCTGCTGTTCAGAGCAGAAAAGAAATAGGCACAACTGAAAGCTATAGGAGGACTAGTCACAGTGAATGGTGTCTGTGCAGACTGTTCCTCCCTACTTTAACTATTCTATAGCTGCATTAACCTCCACATTTAATAGGCTGCTGAGATGATATACTGCATTGAAAAACATTGAAAGGAACAGGTGCAGTTAGTGGCATCCTTGATTCTGAGAAATGATGACAGTTTTCAATAAAATGGGTGGTAAGACAATGCTTCTGAGAGCAGCATTAATGGTTTTGGTGTGTATGGCCCCTGGCCCTGCCCTACTGGCTGATAAGGCTGCTGACAAGTCTGTGGGAAGTAAAGTCAGAGTACAGGATAAGTATTCTTCCAGGTAGCTGAATTAGCTCTGCTAGTCCTGCAGATTAAGGAGGACATAGCCAGGCTATGCAGCAATACAGAAAATAATCTGGAGTCTTGCCCAAGATCCCTGCGTCTAAGAACAAAGTTGGTAAGTGTATTTCTTACACATGGAGGCATTAAACAAAAAAAAACATTAGAGCAACAGGCATATACATAAAACTATGTTATTTGGCTCTATTTTCCTTCATCTATTCAAGCAGTGCAATTTTATATTACTCCTTGAACGACTTCCCTTTGTGCAGGTGTGATTTAATATATTTCTGTAGTGCATTAAACACTTCCACTCCTTTATCCCCCATTCTGCCTTCAAGCTAAAGAGTCTGTGTCCCACTCATTTATCCTTACCCTTCTCATGTCAAGGCCATCTATTCTCCAAACCTTCATTCCTTCCACAGGCTTTGGGGTTTTCCTGTTCCCTTTTTACCACGTCACTAGCATTGTTGCCCATACTTCTGCTGATGTGTTCCTGACGCTGACTATCCCTTCATCCGCCGCCCCTCATTTTCCCTCTCCAGACATTTTGTGTGCTACTCTTCCCATGTGCCTGCTGCTACATTCTTTTACAAATTCTGCCTTGACACTGCATTGCCTTGGCAGGCCAAACTCTCACATGAGGCCAGGAAGCTCGTGCCCCAGGGAAGCACCCACCCATGTTTTATTGCACGGCTTGCTTCTCCCGCCCCATCAGCCCCAGGGGGTCGCCCAGCCCCCGGGTGAGCGAGACCGGCGGGTAAGTGGGCAGCCGGGCCGTGGCGGGCAGCCCGCCAGCTCGTAACTGTCCAGGGTCCTGACAGCCAGCAGCGGGCTGGGCTGGCTTCTGCGTGTCCCCTTCCTTTCGTGACTCTGCTACGGGGGAGAATGTCAAAGAAACACGGGTATCTCCGAAAGCTAACCCCCAAATTTCCTGTTTAATATAGAGGAAAGTTATCAGCCTGCTCAGGTAAAGAATCATGTATCTATCTAGTGTGAAATATTAAAAAGAATGACGGGAGGGAAGAGAATATTACTGCTATAAGATGAATTTGATGGCTTGTTTTTATCAATCAGGCTTGCTATTTTTGTCAGATATCAGCCTTTGATCTTATGAGGATTCTTCAGGGACATAATGGAAAAACTAAGAGCCAGATTGTAATTCTCCCATGACTATGATTCAGGAGTAATTGTACTGAAGTCAAATTAAACTAATGTGAAACAGATGTAAGTGGGTTCAGAGACTCACTACTATGCAGCTTGAGTTAATACTTTTTTACATGGCAGATCTTTTACTGAAAAAAAAAAAGCTGCAATTACACTAATAACATGCATGTACTTTTTCAGATAGAATCAAAAAGAGAGGTAACTACACCACTGTAGTCCTTGCTGGCCATACAAAGGGATTGATATAACAGGCAGTTGAAAGCTGGAGTCTTAGTAATGAGGAATGGTTACCAGAAAAGAACTGAGGGTGAAGAAGATGATTACAAACTGCAAACCAGGTACCTCCTGTCCTGTTATGGCATTTAGAGGGCTGATGCTTCAAGTGGGTCTGAGGTTATGAATGATGTGTTAGGATGTGAGAGGCAGGATCCACAGTGTATTTGGTTTAGTGTCTCTGGCCAAAGAAACCTGCAGACAGGCTGTAGTAACTCAAACAGGTCAGATCTGAGAAGATAACATCATGGCAAAGGTTATTACTGAGGTGTAGTTGCCTCAGGTAGACTCACTGATTTAATTGAAACCATTTCTGCCAATAAGTAAATTTTCTGTTCTGTGGATTCATCCCTGAATGAATGTAGACACAGCACTGCATGCTGTGACTTAAAAAGTGATAAGAAGCTGCATGCAGTAGAAGAAAATAAAAATAGTAGGTTGCTTTTCCTTACACAGTACATAGTAGTCCTGATTCTTAGTTAACTTCTTGATTCCTAACTACACTAAAGCTTCTGAAAACCATCTGAAAAAAAGGTCTTCAGGTTATCTTAGAGAGAAGACTTTAAATGTCCTCCTTGACAGAAGTCTTCCTAGAGAATACAGAAGTTATAAAAGGATCCTGAACTGGATCCTATCCAAATTCATGCTAGTAAAGGATGGGTCGATAGAACATAAAGAACAGGATGCACTTCACATGGATTATTCCCCGTCTCTCTTGGTCTGAGTGTAAATAACAACACTCTTGTGGCAATAAACTGAAAGAAGTATGATCTTCACAATCAGAAATACCAGATTTCAAACAACCATATAGTTAACCATAAACTGAACAGTTATATACACAAATGAGCATATTGCAAAGTGGTGACACAAAAACTGTCTAGACTTCCATCTAACCGTATCACATCTCTTTAGTGCATCCAAGAGGTGGAACATACAAGTTACAAATGATTTCTATCTACTATTGATGCATTTTTCCTTTACTGCTCACTGGATTTAAGTAGGTATAAGAACTATTTATTCATCTGTACTGCTATGGCTTGCTTTGATTTACATCAGAACAGCTTCTAAATCACTCATGCCATATTGCTAATGAACAGTAAAAGGGCACTTAGCATTTTACTTTTCTTTCAATGACATTGCTTGTAATAGAAAGCCTCTTGTCCATTGTGTTGTGACTGTCACAGGCTCAGTCCTGTAAGGCACTGATTTTCAACTAACACCAACTCTGAGGACATGAAGTCTGAACAATGAGCCCTAAATGAAAAGGAAGAATTTAGGCAGACCAGTCTAATAAAGTCAAGTCCTGAAAATTTTTATGCAGGTACTAAAACAGATTGATCATGCTATATTTAGGGTTTTTTTCTTGGTGGTCTTTCATTTAAATATTAAACACTACTGAATACACTTGGCTTATAAAAGTTGACAGAGTAACAGCTTGAAACACTATAGCTTCAAGGCACCAGTTCTCCCTGTCATGAGAATTTGACATCACTGAGGGGTGAAAGGCCTTTTATTTGCATAAGATAATAGTTACGTTTCTATGCAACAGCTGTGCTGTCAGTGAAAGATGCGCTCATTGTGCCAAATCCATCTCTGGAGTAACCCCATTGATTTTAAATGAGTTACTTTGGGAATAAATTGGCCCACTAGAAAACCTGCAGGTCTGAGACATCAAAATAATTGAGCAAGATTTCCATGATCATAACATGGTAAAAAATTGCAAAACAATTACATGATGTCGTGCATTTATGTACCCGACAAATCACAATTGATTTGCCAGAAGATTTTTAAACCATATAGCTAGAGCAAACGTTTATGTAGAGTTTACAGACACTTTTTGGGAATATGGGAACATTAAAAGGATACAAGAAACGGGAATATGGCATTATTAGTTACTTAGTGTTGCTGTAAGTGAAACAAATATAAGATGTCTCTCTAAGGTCAGTTTAGTAATAAAGGATTCATATGGCCATTCAATAAAGAATTTTCAAAATGAAAATTCTTTTTCTTTAGGCAGTAACAATCAGGATGTGTTTCTGGTAATGAACTACCTGAAAATTTCATCTCTAGACTATAGACTTGCTGTGTATGTCAGCAGGAATTTAATGCTGTTGGCCTTTCGGTGGCCTGTTTGAGTTTGGTGATCGTAGGTGAAATCTCAGTGGACAGATGTCTGTGGCACAATACCCACCTTATCAGTTAACTGCTGATAGTTATGGCACAAAGTAGTGCTTGGGTTAGGGTGACACAATTGAGTAATATATGCCTATGTGTTAGTTTTTCTTGGTAATGTACAAGGAAGATGAACTGGAAACTGTTTTGAATGCTGAGGAAAGGTTATATACATGCATATGTATGTTATATATATGTGTGTATAAATAGATAAATAGTTCTTTATTGATACATATTTGATAAGTGATCTTATTGGGGGTCAGTAGCCTTCTTTGAAGCCTTTTTGGTTATTGTAATCATTTCCCAGCCACGATTCAAGAGATTTCACAGCACAATTAGCAAAGCCTACCCTCACTTTTGTTTCCATTCAGTTTGCAGAAGTAACATCAACAGGAATCCCGAAGCCTGTTCAGTATGCATTGTGGCTTGCTTGCAAAGGAAATACCTTGTGCTCCTGATGTCATCACTGCAATAATCTCAAATTCAAGTCTTACTGAGCAGGCTCATTATCATTCTCACCATGTCCTCCCTTAGAGCAGCCTTTCCCGCCTCCTCCTGTACGGCACAAAACAAGAGCCACAGGGGTGCTTGGATTAGGGAAAGGAGAGACACCCAGCACCTCCCCCCAAGAAAACTTGCTGCATTACTTCCATCTAGTTTCTTCACACTACATACTGCTTTACAGGACCTTGCACACCCCCACCAAATGAAGGTGTGGATTCACAAATACTGATTTCCCCTTCCTGTTTAGGATTGGACAAAGACTGGAGACAAGCATGGACGTGTGTATTTAGTTTCTGAATGTGGATGTGAAAAGAGTGTGACAACCTCCACAGTAAGAATTTCCTGAGGAGAGCCACACATTTCAGACTGCTTTTTTTTCCCTTTTTTTTCCCACCAGGGCAGATTTCTCCCTTTTGTCTTACAAGGCTAGCTCACATGTGAGCAACAGATAGGAAAGCAAGAAAGAGAGGGCAGTTGAGCAAAAAGAAGTATAGGGCAAAAAACAGGGGACAAATTGTCTCAGGCACCAGGTTTCAATCACAACCACATTTCCTGAAGATTCAGAAGGTCCTGGCGATGGACCTCAGGACTGATTCCGATGTGGGTCTCTGACCCATGACCCATGTGAATTTGTGGATCTCTCCCCTAAACCATCCCCAGTGAATGATCCCCTGCACACAAGGAGTTGATTTCCACTGTGGAAGAGAGGAGGCAGGACAGGGTTAATCTCGCACAGTCTTCCTTCAGGCCCCCAGAGGGGCTGGGGTTTTGTTTTCCTGGCTAAGGGAGGGGAGCTGGGGCACGTCTTGTAACTGGAACTGGAGACCTCTCTGGTGTTACCAGCCTGGTTTGGGTTTGAGGGAAAGCCTGGAGCAGGAGGGGGGAGGAGAGAGAATGCAGACTTGGAAAGCAGCGAGTGTCTGGTAATTGCAGAAGGTAAAGCCAAGTGTCCTCCATTTTCCCGAAGCCCCCTGAGAGCTTAGGGGGGCTCCGAGAGGCCTCCTGCCCCCTCCCTGCAGCCTGGCTACCTCTTTCAGCCCTGCCGTGCCAGCCTTTCCCTTGACACCAGGTGTTTATCCTTGTCCACAGCGCGGGGAGGAGCGGTGCGAGAAAGGGGAGCGGGACTCCCCTGGCTTTCGCGTTGCCCGATCCTGGTCGCCCAGAGCCTGCGGGGGCTCGGACGATCCCCTGCCCTTCCCTTTCCCCGGCGCCGCAGAGGCTCTGGACGCTGCCGTACTCCTGCCATGTGCCGCCGCCGCTGCTGATCGTAGCTTGGTGGAGCGTGTCTCCGGCTGCAAACTCCGCCAAACAAGCCTGCATCCTCCTCCGGGGAAGGATCCCCAGTGAGTACCAGCCGGAGCCTGCCCCCTCCCTAGGGCACCCCACCACCGCCTCTTACAAAGGGACTCGCAGCCTCTTCCCCTCGCCCCCTCTCCCACCCCCTTTTTAAGCCGGTGCAGAGAGGGGCTCCGTGAATTCCCTCCAAAGCTATAGGGTGGCTCCCTCCTCCTCCTCCTCCTCCTCCTCCTCCTCCTCCTCCTCCTCCTTCTTCTTCTTCTTCTTCTCCTCTTCCTGCTCCGGCTCCCCTCGGCGAGCCAGGCTGCCGCTGCGTTCAGCCGGGGTGGTCCCCAGCCTCGCCCCAGCCATGCCGCTGCGGCTCACCTCCCATGCCTGACTTTTGTTACCCTTGTAGTGCCCGGGGCTGAAACTGAGGTGGGCTCATTTTTGGGGGGTGGCTGAGGCTACAGAGCGTGTGCGCGTGTGGGAGGTGTCCCGGGGGCGGGGGGGCGGGGAGGGGGCTGGCTGACGCCGCGATCCTTGCAAGCCTGCGGGCCCGCCAGCCCGGCTGCCCCCTCAGGTGGACGCAGCAGAGGGGCCGGGCTGCGGCGGGGACCCCGCCACCCTGACACCTGCAGGTAGACTGGGCGAGCCAGCCGCAGGAGCCTGCCTAGGAGCCAGCAGCACCCTGGACCCGCCGCCCACCTCATCCTGCTCCGTTCCCGCCCTCCCCAAGACCCTCTCCGGTCCTCCCTCCATCCCTTCTCCCCCCAAGCCTTCCCGCTCTGCCGGGGTGCCTGCACCCCTCCTCACCTCGCCGGTACAAACCCCTCCACTCCCTGCCCCTCCCCACCTTCTTTGATTTATTTGTGTATTTCTTTCCTTGGCAACCACCAGTTCCCCTCAGTCAAACAGCGCAGGCTCCCTATAATTTGAAATTAATTTGTTTGACTGCAGCATTGAGACAGGAAGGTTGGGAATTTATTTAATTCTTTTTCCTCCCTGTGCAAAAAGGAAGCGATGAAATTTCCAATCGAGACTCCAAGAAAACAGGTGAACTGGGATCCTCAAGGTTGGTAATTCTCTATTACTATCATTACTATAATAATAGCAGATATTATTATTCCTTGTGTTTAGTGACTTGTAGGAGACTATTTGACTCCAAATGGGAGGAGACATTGGATGCTTGTCTGCTTCCCATGTGCACTGCTCAGTCTTTCTTGCTCAATCCTAGTAGTGTGTTAGAAAATGCTCCTCAGATGTGGGGTTGGTGGGTGCATGGGTAAAACCTCTTCTAGGTGTAAGTTTTATAGTTCTATATTTGATATCTCTCTTCCCTCCCCTCCCTTTTTCTTGAGTGTTTTCATGTCAAACTTGCCTGGGATGGCAGTGATCTCTGGCTCACAGCATTGTTTGTTTTATCTGTGGCTCCTTTGTTGTTTCTAGTGATCACTGTCTCTCCTAAATGGGTGGTACAGGAGTGGACACAGATGTGACTGCTTGTTCAGGGCTCCTCCATGGCAAATGTTTGTTGGCAAGCAACTGGAGCACAATGCTGCTGCAATATAACCCGTAGTGTGGATGGTGTAAAAAGACACATTAAATAATGGAGCCCAAAGGGACCTTTAGACTCTTTACTCTGTCCTGTTAACAATTGATCAGCCCAAGTGGATAGTTTGATTAACTCTCTAGTTAGCTTTGAGTCTGTCTTGGGGAGTGTGATTGTGTGATGGTGGAAGGAGATTTACGCCAGTGCAGTGGTTTTCAATATAACGATCCAAGTGGTGTTTTAAAATAAACCATAATGAAATGCTCTCCTTTCCTGGCATGGGGAGGAGGTTCATATGCAACCTACAGAAGAAGTGACTGAAAAAACTCCTACTGGTAATTTGTATACTGGTGCATCAGTATTTCTGTGCATCAGTACAGGAGCAGAGCAACTTGAAGCCATATGCTCAGGTTTGCAGCAGAACTGCTGGCAGCCGGTCACTGTACAGCAGTGCTTGCTGGAAGTATGAAGTGGTAGCACGGGCTTGGATTATTCATCTTTATTCCGCAGGTTTGGTTTTAGTGGTCAATTTGTCTGTCATCCTCCATGCCCTCACGTCTACAAAATGAAACGTTAGAAACAGTTTCTCCTGGTGTAGAAGGAATACAGCAGAACAGACATCTTTCTGCTGAGCAGATCTCACGTGCTGTTTGAATTGTATATGCAATTAAGCTTTAGTTTAAGCCTTACTACATCTTTAATTAGGTGAAGGCTGAAGTTGACACATCAGCCTCCTCCGCCCTCAGCTTCACAATGAACACATGGGTAGTAGCACTAACAGAGACTTGCTTATTTTAATAACAGTATATTCCTTATCCTAGGGTCAAAATTCTGTGTGGCAAAAACTTGCTCTTCACAGGTGCTTTTCTGAATGTGTGTTTGCTGTTGCTTCATTTTTATTTGTTTTAGGTATTGCAGGATACCTTTTAATACAAAAAGCCCTTTCCTCCCTTCCCCTGAGAAGGCACGCAGGAGGCTGTACTGATGGTGTTCTATATGCAACTCCTTTGCTTGGCAATCAGCTTTAAAGCATATGGATCCAACAGGTGGTTGGTCACAATTTACTAATGCGTCCAAAACCATAGAGTACTGCTACAGGCAAAAGACCTCAAATCCAGCAGGTTTCCTCTCTGCCAAGATGAATCCCTGCTAAGGACTGCAGAATCCTAGCAGTTATTTCCCCTCCGTGTATTGACTTCATTAACCAGTCAGCAAGGATGCTAATGTATAGCCAGGAAGGAAGCAAAAAATGTTAATTTCTAATTCCTCAAGGGACACAGGAAATAGATGAAATTTGGTGGAACGGAAAAAGGCAAATTGGTAAGGAAAAGTTGTCTAAGGCCCAATCCTTTAACCAATAGAGGAAGAGAGCAATGACATTGTACTCACATAATCCTGCTGAATAATTAGTGATGTGGGTAGAAGACAAGGTAGATCAGAGTTCTGTTCTTTTTGAAACAAAAATATATTGGTGTAGATATAAATGTTAGCAAAGATCTACACAAAATCACTTAAAGCCCTAAAATGAATTTGATTTACAGTCACATATGTTGTCTGTTCTCTGCATGTACAAGTGAAGAATGTTGTTATATTTTGCATCTTATGTGATATCCTTGGAGTTAAGAACTGAAGTAGAGAAACAGAGATCAACATGTAGAAAGCTGGTGGTGCATGGATACAGAGAGTCTTAAATATTAAAAGCAGAGCTCATGTCCAGTTAATGTTCACACTTAAATACCAGGCTCATTTCAGTGCGTATTTTATGATTGTGCCCTATTCTGGTTGTCAGACAGAGAACGTGCAGTTTCCACAGTTTTGTCTAGTCAGAATTGTGCTAACTTGTGTTAACAGTACTTGAAATATATCAACTGATGTTCCTGGCAAGCAAGCTAGCAGTCCAATGATGTAAGTGAGAGCTATGATATCTCAAAGATTGTTTAGATCTGATTATTCCAGGCAATATTTTCCAGAAACTATACACATTTCTAAAGGCCAGGGCCTTGTTGTGGAGATATGGCTGGCTTGGGACTGATGATGTTGCTGGTTTGAACCTAGGTCAGAATGATAGTCATTGAAATGAATTAATGCTCAAACTCCATGCTGACTGAACTATAAATACTTACATAGATAAATAGATTAGAGTCTGCTGGTAGCTTTCATCTGGCATAAAACTGGTATTCTCAGTTCACATCAGTAAAGATCAATATACCATAGAAAGACTTTGTGGAGAGAACAGATTTAAAAGAATAGAATTGACATGAGAGATGGTGTCTGACAGACAGCTAATGGGAGACTGATTTCTCAGCCATTAAACTGGAACGAACAGGGCATGGAGACCGAACTGTGCTTTTATCCTGTAGTGTAGAATCTTCACTTGTCTTGGGTATAGAGTATATTTGTGTGTTCCCTGTAAATGCTGTGTGTGTTTTCTAGATAGACCAAATATTTCATAAACCTGGAAATATATAGGATCCAGATTCATCCAGTGAAGTCGTCTACTATCCCAGGCAATCAAAATATATAATCCCATTAACAAACAGATCAAACTCAATCCCAAAAAGTCATTAGGATGTGTCCCTTACAGTCATATATATTGATTAAAAAACCATTCATATACAGTGAGTGAATGGGGTAAGAAATGGGTGAAAAACCCAAGCAGGCACCTCAAGAATGTTTTAGGGAGAGTTGGACACATTGCGTAGGGGTACAGGATCTCGCACTACCTGGCCTTACATTTTAAGAAACAAGCCTGCCATTTGTGCTACTGGTGGAAGCAGCCTGGATATATACAATGATAAAAGATTTGATCACCCTATCACTGATTTTTGTTTCTCCCATTTGGTGCATTCAGGTAAAGCAATAATAACTGAAACTAGTGAAAGACCAGATTTTTAGTTTCATACCTCATACAACTTCCTGTCTGTACTTTTCAGAATATACGATTGGGTTTATAGCAGCATATGAAGACATTCATTCTTGTAATTGTTGTTATTATCTCTCCTTTTTTCTGCATTCCTCCTGCTGTTTTTTTACACCCACCTGTTGTCCGTGCTTAAATTGGTTTATAATCTCTTTGCACATATATTTTTATATAGTACCTAAAACACAGTGATTCCCTCATTCACTGAGGCATCTGGATGTTACAGCAATATCAATTCTTTTTTCCTACAAATTATCTGCTTAAAATCGCTGTTTTTTTTCAGAAAAGTAGGGTAGATGAGACTTTTTCCAGTAGGCTCAGAACTTATCCCCAAGCACGACTGTCTTGCAGAGTGATGGTGAGATGTCTTTTCCAAGGGAAGGATGCCTATCTTGGTGATGCTCTTAGTAGGCAGAAAATGGAGTTCAGCCTTGTTCCATCCTTTGTGCCTGCAGTTTTTTGCTGTCATTGCAGTGATATGGATTGTCAAAGCCTTTTGAATTTCCAGGTGGATGTTTATCTCTACACCGACCTTTTAGAACTCTGAAGTTTTGATACAAGTTCCCGTGTCCTTTCACAAAGACATCATTTGTCTAGGATGGCTTTCTGCAGTTTGGAACCCTAAAATCATGCATTTATTATCATCCTTACATTTAGCGAGGGAGTTAGTGGTCTGTGGGGAATTTAAGCTGTAGTTGAGAGTCTGGAGTTCCTTTTCAGATTTTGCCACCGACTTACTGTTTAGCCTTCAGTAAGTCACTTACCCTTTCTTTTCCTCCTTTTTTCCTTGATGGCAAAACGGGAATATTAATACTTCTCTACTGCGCAAGGGTGTTGTGAAATATAATTAACTTATTTAGAGCAATCTAAGATCTGCTATTGAAAGAAGAGCATATGTATTGTAATCAAATGCTAAAACAATTAGGAGGGAACAAAACAGCCTGTCATCATACACAGATCACATCAATTAAGAAATAAGGTTATCTCTACACTTTACAACTAGAGGAAACTAGTATTACTTGCGCTTCTTTACAGACAGTGAAGACTCAATTGAGTTTCCCATTAGAGGTACCTAGAGACCTTTGATATTCCCCAACTGCTGCTCCAGAGGGACTCAAGTCTTCCATAGGTCCTGTGTCACCTGCCATGGGATTTCACACTTCACCTGAGACACCTCAAGCAGCACTGGACACTTATATGTGGGACAACTGAGCCGAGTCTCAAATGCCTTCTTGCAGGTATTGGGATTGGATCATCCCTTGATGACTGTTTGTTGGAAAAATCTTCAGCATCAGCCACTCAGTGTAAATTAAACTGACACTGCCTGCAGAGTGTTACAAACTGCTGCAATTCCTGCTTTTTCTGTCCTTTCATTCAAAGAGACCAATGCAGAAGGCAAACTTGATTATAAAGGCATATATAAGTAGAATGAGGGTCTTCATTCTGTCCTCTGTTTTCAAGAAGATATATGAAAAGAAGTGGAGTGTAACTGTGAGTTAGACTATATCCTTCTGCAATAGTAAGTCAGTTCTTAGTTAGCTGAGTGTAAGAAGACTGCTGTGGAAAGCTATAATGTGTAAAAAAGTAGCTCTGATACCAGTAAATGACCCATGGTCAGCAGGGTCAGTACCCCTGTATCACGAAATTGTATTAGCTACTGACCCGTCTGATAGACCAGGACTCTGCTGTGCCTAATAAGTATAGGTTGCATAAAAACTGTAAGGAGTTTATTTTAAAGAGAAATTTGAAGGAGAATAGAAATTGGATAAACAGGAGGACACTCCTGGCAGTGCATGGTGTAGGCCCAATAGTGCCAAATGCAGTAAGGTGGAAATTTTGAAGAGTTTGGAAAACAAATAAAAGAGTATGAAGAAATCAGAACTTTACTAAAGGCTATGTGGGGCCTGCAGGAGAGGCAGATGAATACTGCGGATCCTAGTGTGGTAAGAGATAGGAAGTTATGACTGAATTAGCAGGAGACTAATTAGAAGAAAGACAGCAGAGAGCTATTAGTTTCATCATTTTCCTCTTTAGGATGCCCTGGAAATGGAAAAACTAAGAATTCATAAAAGTAAAATTAGTAATAAGAAAGTGGCAGAGTGAAGGACTGGACAACAGCCGCCTTAGTAATAGTGAGGAAAGACTGAACTCTAGTCAAGGTAAGAAAGATGAAGGGTAGGGTATCATTAAGATGTCATCTGTACTGTGAGAAAAAGGGAATGAAAAGAATCAAAGGCAATCTGAAGCTGTAAGTCAAAGACAGGGAGAGCAGTAGAATTGTCAGCAGTGGGAGAGCTTAAGACAGAATTATTATTTCAGTGAAGAATATCAGTGCTATTTTTGCCACATAGGTACAAGAGTAATCCATTAATAGGCTTTTGGACTGAAATGTCCCTTGGGCAACTCTTGAAAACTGATGCTAACTGAAGTGATGGAGTTTTCTTCTGGGAGAAAGATATATGATATCTGTTGTAATTAGGTAGGTTTTGGTTCAGCTTTTGGCATTCATTTGGATTTATGTAGCTAGCATGTGGACTATATCAGCTTCAGACACAAGAGTGCATATATATGGTGATACAGTTTAATTCTTATGCTCTTGATTTAATCCAGAGTTAGGAATTCTACCACTCACTTCAAGAGTGAAAGAAGCAAGAAACATGAGATTCTTCATTTTAAAAGTATCAGAACTGTGTTGTCCCTGCAGGCTTTACTGAGTTAAAAGTAAAGGAGAGACTGGAATCACTGGGAGAACAGGGGCCCTAGATGTTGTGTTGTAAATAGGGTAAGTACCTGGAGTGAAATGGGGAGGGAACAATGAGGAGGCCAAGAGAAGAAAGGGGTAACAAACACACTAGTGTTCAACCAGTAGAGTATTACAGAATTCAGTGAGTTTGGGAATGCCTAACCTTTATTTTGTTATAATCTCAGTGTAATAGCAAAAGCCAAAAGCAGAGAATATAAATGCTGAACAGTTGTCTGTTTTCTATATAATTTTTATGTAAAAGAAGTGACATGCAGCAAAAGGCTAAATACTACCTTTTTTAATACATTTTTTATAGGAATACTTCTGGTTTTTGTTTTCTGTAAAAAACTGAAAACATCCTGGGACCTTTGTCAGCCAGAGGCTGCTCATATTCTAGTTTCTGCTGTTGTTTGTCTATAGAGCATGTATGTAAAAAACAGTTTAACTATAATGGAAAATGTGCTCTAAGATGAACCTGCTGACTTTCAAAAATAACGTGCTATGCAGTTTTCAGTGGTCACTCCAATGAGAGAAAACAACAAGTGAGAATGGCACATACCATATACCCTTGTACTTCAGAGTGGTAGCACCAATCCTTTTTAGTCCGTGGACCATTATTATTCTCCCAACGTACTTCTGCTCTTTTCACAGTTCAAATCAAACATTAACTCCAATTATTTAAACAAAATGGTATTTCAAAAGTGAACTATGAATCTCTAGCCATGTTAATAAACCACAGAATTTAGGGGATATTTTCTTGGTCTGGGAATGCTGAGACCAAGAATTCGTATTTAACCTTTTTCTTTAACTGCTAATACAATTCTTATGCTATTACAATTCTTATTATTGGCAAAATGTCCCAAATGCATGTATTATTATCTGTTATTCAGATGTCCCAAAATACAAGCACAGGGGATCACTGGTAAGATTTTGGGGTTAGAGTGGAAATTTCAGTGTGTTGGAAGTAGAAATGAAAGACAGTAAGCTCATAGAATCTGTTATGAAAACCCGTATAGAGGGGAAAAAGGGTGCAAGAGAATACACAAGCCTGGTTTAATTTAATTTTTCCATTTTTAAAATGGAAGAGGAACATCCTGCTGAAAGCTGGAGTTGTGAGAAGGGGCATGACATATAAAATATATGAAAGGGATTGAAACTTGTTGCACTTAGGATCTGGAGTCCTGAATAGAGGTGGTGATCAGCTGCAAAATCTGGATGTGGGTTCAGATTTTTTTAAAAGTCCAGCCATAGTTAGGTCTAGCATTTTGTTTGAGTTTGCTATTTGAAATTTTAGAGGGCATTTGAAAAGAAATAAAGACCTAACAAGGAGAGACAAAGTAAAGCTGCTTCAGGTAATGTAGATTATGAAAGAATGGACCCAAAGTGTAACAGGGTCAGATCTGCTGCCAGAGGTGCAGAAAATGCAGAATGAAAAGAGTGTACCTGTGGTAAGGCTGTAAATGCTCTGAGAAAAAAAAAAAGGTGGACATGAAGACAAGTTTGGCTGCCTCCAACTAGAATTCACTGTTTTCAAGCATGTGATGTTCTTTCTACCTTTTAGAAGTAAGCATGAAACCTAGGGCATATTTGAAAAAAGAAGTGTCTTTATGTTCTCTATTGGTTCCTTGGGCATGTATCAGGATCCTCCTCTGTGAGCAAAACTAAAGCACAGTATAAATAATCTTACAAATGTATTACAAAATATCTTCATCTCACAAAGTAAGTATCTTTAGCAGATGATGATCTGTTTATTTGGCTAGTCCTTCACTGGAGAAACATGCTTATGTTTCTTCTGTTTGTTCCTCAATTCTGCCCCTAAAGAGAAGCATTCAGTAGATCTTTAAATTGCTTCAGTTCTCTGTCTTTCTGATAATCCATAGATTATGCATGACTGTGTGACTGTTGTTTGCTGAAGACAATAGACTATTTTACTAGTAGGGGATTACAAAAGTTAACACCCTAAAAAAAATCTTCTTACAAAGCAATAGAAGTTATTTTGGTATCACTATCCTACAGGATCATCACAGTGCTTTAAGCATCAGGCTTTGAGTACCTAGATTTGTTAGAGCCATATGTTCATGTCTCAGCAGAAGTGACTCATCTTTTCTTCCCTAGAAAGAAAAAACAACATATTGCTGACTTTACTGGGTGAGGATTTTGGATTTTGGCACCTTAAACTTGTGCCACTGAGATTCTTAAGATTCAGTGATACGCTGTTAAAGGGTGCTTGGATTATTTCTCTCTTACTTGATACTGTAATGTAATAGTACTGGCATGATTTGAAAACAGCAAATACATACTGACAGCTTGTCCAGGACTTTTATCGTCTCAAATTTCAGCTTCTCATTTTAAAGAAACAAAAGGCAGTTACTAGCTACTATGTGTGAAAAACCTCAATTATGAAAGAATTATAAAAGAAATGGTACTGCAGAAACTCCCAGCTGTAATGAAGCAAGCAGCTCACACGTCTCAAAGACATTCCTCTAGGTTAACTCAGATCTATCACTGATTACTTAAATTACTGCTAAGTTTGAATTGCACAAGAAAGGGTGGTGCAGAGAGGTCTTGGGTAGCAGCAATCATGACAGCTACAGAAACAGCACCAGAGACACCTCTTCATGATGCTACAGCCACCACACTAATTTGCCTTCATGAGAAGCAGAGTTCATTACTGGCTTACAGTGTTATACTGACATGTAACCTTGTGACCTGAATTTCTCATTGCTACCAGACATTATTTGTTGATTCAGTTTTCTAAAAAGAGCCATCTGCTGTCATTGACTGTAAGGCAGCTGAGACACTTGCATAGGCCTGGTATATATGATAATGGACTTAAGGGACCTCTGCCCTCCTGGAGCAAGAGCTTAAGGCCAATTAGGATATCCTAGGACCTCTCACTTGGTACTGTATAATATGGATGGGCAACTGAATTACGCTATTTGAGTGTGACTTAGTTGGAGAATAAAACAGCTAAATACAGGTAGGTCTTAGAAATGCAGAGGCATTCTAAGTTTCTACGGACCTGCTATGATTCGGGGAGATATAGTCAAATACGGTTTGTGGAGCCTGGAGAACTTTCAGTAGATGTCTGTTTTAGGGTCAACAGAATCACTCTCCAGGGTGCACTGACCAATTTTATTGACGCTAATGGGATGTATTCCAAGTTATAGCAAAGGAAAGAGATGAGACAAGGGTTGTTCTTGCTCATATTTTGAACTTCAGCTCAAATGGCTTTGGGTAACTTCTCACTAGGAGGATTTAGGGCAGGTATATGCCACTTTTTCATGGTGGATTCATTCTTGTTTTGCTTATGCTTTGGGGTTACAAGAATTTACACCATCACGGTTAGTACAGCTCTGCTGAAAGTTATAAAATACTACTTTGAGCATGGCATTATTAGCAATGATTTCATTTGTTTTCACCAGCTCTGAGTGCAGGAGGATGAGTTCATGTCCACCTGCTATACACTTTGCAGTCATACTTTTGCTTAGGTGAAACTTAATTGTGAGCAAAACTGATTAGAGGGCCACAGCTGTCTCTTTCTTAAGTCTGATCTGTAAACGCATTTAGCTATATGTCAGTGATGCAGTATGGCAACACTGTGAAGTACTGCGAGATGTTAGAAGCCATACCATATCAGCAGATGCCATCCTTGTGTAGCTATAAAGTTTTATCATAGTTCAAATTACAACTATATTTCTACAGTATCATCTGAACAGAAGCTGAGCATGAGATAAGAAAAGTCTTGTGTATTGTAAAATTGTGGAATTTTAAAACAACAATTCACCAGACTATCATCTAATATACCCTAAATTATATACTATATAACAAGCTTAGTGCAGCCAGAATCAGCCTGGCATTGACCTGGAGCCCTGTGTGCCTAAACAGCCTCCCAGTGACACTGTTCATCTGTTCTGTTTATTATATACTGCCGTGAGCAGCATAATGGGTCTGAAGTCTCCTTAACCTACTTCCTTTTGCTTACTCGCAGTCACATTCTAATAGTTGTTTTACATGCAGACTGGACAGGTAAGTCATTCCGACTGTGGCAGCTTTACTGGCGAAACTTACACACCGAAAGCGTAAAAGAAAAATGTGTATGTTAAAAAAATTTAGAATAGGAGAAAATAAAAATGGCTATGCTGAACAAGTGCATTTCAAACAGCAACTTTCTCTTCCTTGTGAAAGATCTTTTCTGCACAGAGAAATTTTGTAATAGCTATCTTGTATGTATTCCTCATCCTGTTCCAGAATAGGTTTTCAAAGTATTGAAAAACCTTCGTTCACTTTAACTAAGACTGTTACTGTGTATAGGAACTTAAGACTACTAAATAGACTGGGTCTTCAGAATATGCAAATAGTATATCTCCAGTGAACTAAAAAATAGTCCAACTGATATGCTTCTTACAAAATTTCTGATTTTGTAAGAAGCATACAAAATTCTGATATTACCACAAGATGAAAGGTCCACTTTTACTGCTGGTGCCCAGAAAAATTAAGAAATTATCACTTAATTGAAGTGGTGGATCATTAATGAGTTTTGCTTGAATTCAAAGTATTTTTCTGTAGATTCCAATCATTAGCCAGACTGGGGAAGACACCACTAGACTGATGCAGAAATTCCTACTTCTTGTTTTTACAGAGGAGCATCAGCTCTTTAGGTATAGTCAGTAATATGCAGATACGTCCATAAGGATGCCCCAAGAAATCTTTGAAGGGGAACAATTAGTGCTGACACTATTCTTATTCTGTGGTTAGAGGTTATATTGCTTGTGTTTTTCTGGCCTTACTCATGTGTGAAAGATCTGTTCCTTAGCTATTAACCTAAGAGAGTCCCGCAGGAGATACTGTACTGCCCTAGCTGAGCAAGGTATTGGCATGTCACAGTTCCAGTCTATACTATAGTCAGTGGTGCTGCTAATGTCCCCTTCGCATGGCTGAGGTGATCAAGAGATTCCCTCACTCCACTGTTAGGCTGTACCCCTGGCAGACAGCCAGCATCAATCACGTTTCAAATGTAGATTAGATAGATTCCTGCTAGGAAGGCCAGCATGAATCTTTGCTTTGTTGTTTGTCTCCTCCACTTGCTTGTCTTACCACTAGGTTTCTGTCAACAAGAATGTTCTTTTATATGTACGCAGGCCTTCTTATGTGAAGTTGCAAGACTTCGGTTTCCTTTCTGGTTGGTCTGGCCATGAGACCATTGGCTGAATTTCTTTTATGAATGCTTGAGATAGGGTATTTGGAAGATCCCAGTCCAGCTGCTCTAGCAGAAGGACACCAGCTAAATCCCTGACCCTACATCATCCTATGAGCATTTTGAAGCCAAAGATCTTGAACTCCTGTGGTAGGAGACTCATACTTTTCCTAAATATTACTGGAACCCTGGGACACTTCCTGGTGAGGAAAAGTAATAAACTCATTTCAACCAAGGTCATGTCATGCGCAATGAAATTTTTGTTATTAGTCTTAAAAAAGTAGATTATGGATAAGCAGCAGCATCACTGCTTCAACCTGTCTGTTGTTCATTGAAGGGTGAAGTCTGCAGACAACCAGAGAACAGCTATTTATTCCTTGGTGCTTGTACTCAAGGCTTGTGACATACTGACAAGAAAGCAGTTTTTCTATATATTATCTAATGAGGAAAAAAATGGTATGCTCATCTCTTCTGACAGGAACTCTTTTTCACAAAGTCATCTCTGTTCCCTAAGAACTTGAGCCAAAAACACTTGCTTCCTATTTGGCTCTTGACAGGGCAGAGACCTGCATGAACTAGAACTCCCAATTTTAGCAAGAGCAAGAAATACTGATGTAATGCTAGGGAAACAGGTTTTAGCAGTGATCTATTGGTTTTAGTCCTATTTCAGAAAGGGAAAGGTGAGAATTTTTCTTGGGTTTCTCTGTACTCAGTTTCTCTATAAATAGCTTCATAAACCTGATGATAGCACTGCTGCCAATGAGTGTGTTGGAACAAACACAGTCACCAATCTTGAATCAGGAGGGCTCCTTATTTGGGACTTGTCAGTCACTTCTAATCTCCCCTCAACTCTTCCTGCTCCTCACTGTAATGTTCTTCTACTCTATTTTCTGTTTTCCATTACCTGAAGTTCATTGATGAGTCCTGTCACATGTGAGCATGGGCTTGGCTGCTTGCTCTGGGCTCAAGTGTCAGAGGCAACGGGGAGGGTAGCTGAGTGCCGAGAAGAGAAACTGAGCAGGGAGTTACGGGTATGCTGCCTCCCACGCTGCCAGCATGGTTGGAGAGAAGTGAGGGACAAGAGCAGATGGATGGTTTTGGAGGAGGGCAGGGTGGAAGGGAGGTCAGGAGAGAGAGAAAGCAAAGCAAGGCAAACAAAATTCGAACTGCCCTCCAGCAGTGTACAATCTCACTCCAGCAGAAGACAAATCTCCCTCAAGTATTCGTCTGGACTTGGCAGCTCTGTAAGTAGTGCTACAAATGGTGTCAGTAACAGTGCATCTTCATGTTAATGCCAATAAGCGTTAGCTAGGAACCCCCTGAGACTGCTGTCCTGAAGCCAAACCAGAAAGAAAAAAATGAAGATGCTTTCAGCTATTCCTGGAGTTCATGTCCTGCTGTAGCACATTCATTCTTTTGACCACTGAGCTGTCACGTATGCCTTAGAAAAGCGCAGTGCCTGGGAGAGGGAGGAGGGAGGGGAAAGTATCCCAGCATCCCATGACCGTGACTTTTGCAGAGACGTTTTTAATATCAGTAGATAAGTTCTGGCTGATACCTGTGCAAGCCAGCCTTGGGCTTCCTGTTGTTTCCCTGCCATTTGCATAGTCTCAGTAGGCAGGAGCTCTAAGGCTGTGTTTGCAAGAGAGTAACTCTTGGCCAGTCCATTTTAGGTTCGTGGCCGGGCTCTGACTGCGGCTCTGACGGCAGAGAGGTTGTGTCAGAATCTGGAAGTTCTTGTAAATAATCAGCAAGAACAGCTTACACATGGGTATCTTTTTTTTTGTTTGTTTCCTTTATAACCAACAAAAGAAAGGAATCTGATTTATGGCAATCTATTAATCTTGTAACAGACAGACCAGCATTTTGTCAGGTATAGTGGAAAAGGGCATGTCCCCTAAAGGAACTTGAAGATTCGCTAATACCTTGGCAAATCATTGTACCTGCTTGATGCACAATTGACAAAGACCTTGTTTTAATCAACTTTCAAAATTACTCTTGAATTTAAATAATTTGCTAGCATCTCTGTGGCAGTGTTTACATGAGACAAACTGTGAACACATACAGTATTGTTTTTCCTCAGTGTCACAGGGGTTTATCTATTATTTGTGAAACGCTTTGAATTATTTGGATAATCATGAAAGATTATTACAGACTTGGCACAACTGATGCAAAGAGGAATGTTGAGATGTGTTTGACTATCTTACACAGAATGGGAGGGAAAGGATTTCAAGAGCATTTTCCTGCTGTGAGTCTAGAATATCAAGATGAATTATTTTTAATTTTTTTTTTAATACTGTTAACATTTCACCAGTTTGTTTACAGACCCTGGATGATGAATACGAGCGTACAACACTAGGCTGTTTTTCTTTGTTACCCTTCACTGATAGCTTTTCTTCCTGGGTCCATAGACCTATGCAGAGCACAGATTGAAAACACTGACCTAAATGATTTCTGGCAGATGATTTTATGCCCTGTTCTTAGATTCTTCCAGTGAAGGAGATTTCAACATCTCGATGGCTGTTCCCATGCTTAGCAATCCTTGTAGCTAGACTTTTTCCTAATATGTAATCCCCTACTTCCTTGCTACAGATTAATCAGTTAATTCTTGCCTTATTCTTAAGGGATCCAAGTAAGAATTCATCACTGTCTTCATTTAGTCAGTGTTTTATTTTTCTTTGTGATACTACAGTTCAGATTTTTACACTTAATCCAAACATCATTTTCATTTATATTAAGATAATACTTTGGAAAGTTGCAATGAAAATTGAAGTGGGATGTTGAAAAGATGACTGCATTGATAATAATTTTGTGTCATGGACAAATGACATTTGACTATGTGGTGGAGTTTGATTTACTGTGGTTCAAAGGAAGATAAGAGATCAGTCAAAACTGATCGAAGGAAGAGACTGGTATTTCCAATATTCTTTAAATACAGATCCAGTGTTTGCCTTGTGTAGTTTGCTAACTCATTCTCTCCTTCTATATTCCTATACTCTTAATACTCAGCTACAATGAAGCATGTCAGTATTTAGTTACCATTCAATATTTTGGTGATAAGTGAAGCGGAGAAAGATGTTGAATAGAGCAGCCTTTTCTGTGCCATTCAGAATTTCCTTCCCTTTTCTATTAGCCTAAAGAAAAAAAAAGTATCTTTGTCTTCACTGGTTGCTAACTATATGCACTTGTATGAAAGGTTTGTTGTGTGACCTTCGTCAAGCAATTTCTTTTTTGTCTAGGCTATACCTACACAGTTGTATTCAGCAAGAGTTGAATGCTGCTGTCTGAGCTAGGCCAGCCCAAGGAAACTGTGAAGTTGAACCTGTCTGGTACAACACTGTTTTGAACCAAATATGTCCTGCTAAGTGGCTAGGCCTATAAACAGAAGCTCAGCACTATGCTAGCAAAACTACCCAGCTTTTTTTTGCTTGAACCTGGTTTCTGTGCAAATCTTAATGAAAGTTGGATCAGTCTGCAAGAAGGAGCCTAAAAATACTTTTGAATTCCTTATATGAAAGATTAATGAAAATTGTTGTTGTCCAGCATCAGATTTTTCCAGGGTGATTTGAAAGATGGTGATATATGGTAATTATTGCTGTTTGTAGTATATTCAAGGCAGTGACACTCCTGTTCTAAATACTGCTGATGTTAGGGCCCCTGTCTGAAGAGTTTATTCTCTATGAAATAAATAATTATAATATTATAAGGACATATATTATTAACTATTAATAAGGACATACACAAAAACTGATTTAAGGTTGGATTTGTTGGCATAGGGAGATTTTATGGTTTTTATATGGTTAAGGGCACTGAGTCCTGCAGACTTTTATTTTCCTAAGCAGCCATTGTGAGTTTTGCCTTTTGCTGCTTTCAAAGCTCCTTGTGAGATGGGTGCTTGAACTGCCATTCTTCTGTGCTTTAAAGAATTTACAATTAGAAATGGCAGCGCCTTTCAGAAATACAAGAAGTATAAAAATGGTATTCAGACCCTCCTCTCTTTCTCACTACACTTTCTTGACTAAAATTAAATTCACTTGTACATACATTTTCTATCTCTTTGGGGAAAATAGGTTCAGAATTGCTAAAGTGAAATGATAGAATATCAGAGAGTCTTCCAACAGCCTCAGAAAATCCATTGAAAACAAAGAAACGGGACATGGCATAGCTCAGGGGAATGGTAATTGCATAGACTTTTTAATCTTTTATGCACTGTTAAACTAATCATAACTAGATTAATAAGTAATCCAACCAGTCAAGTTTACCCAGCACCCAATTTCTAGCCATTTAACATCTGCATGATGTTAAAAAATCTGTGATTTTCTTCTATTTTTAAAATTGTCAGTCAGAGATACCACGTTGTATTGCTACTTTTCCTGCATTGGTTAAGAGTGTATGCACTTCCTGCCAGCATGAAATATTTAATGAATTTGACATTTAGCTTTATGTGAAAATGTATGCTGCTAACATCCATTTTCTTAAATGTGTATAGAAAATGAGTGAAATAAAAGCTTATGTGTGGGAAGGAAAAATGAGAATGAAAGATGATAAAAAGTGAAAAAATCAAATCCACTCAACAAGACAAATGAATGTTTTTGTTCCATATTGACCCAAACCCAGTAGAGAATGACAAAAAGGCATTATTGTTGGAAGGCTGCTTGTTTTCTCTGTAGCTAACTTGTGTTCCTCACTGTAGTTTAAGTTCTGATCTATACGTTGTTATTCTCAGGGCATGATTGTAATGGACTGATAACTTTTTTACCAAAATCCATATGCACTCCGTGACTGGTGAGGCTCAGAGGAAGAACAATGCTGAAGAATGCAGTCTGAGTTGTGTCCTCATCTTTATTGCCCCTGTCGGTGGTGGGTTGACCTTGGCTGGCTGCCACATGCCCACCCAGCTGCTCTCTCACTCCTCCTCCTCAACAGGACAGGGGGAGAAAATACAATGGAAAAGTTTGTGGGTTGAGATAAAGGCACGGAGATCACTTAGTAATTACTGTCACGGGCAAGCCAGACTCGAGTTGGGGAAAATTAATTTAATTTATTGCCAATTAAAATAGATTTGGATGGTGAGAAAAAAAGACAGATCTTAAAATACCTTCCTCCTCCTTAATTTTTTTCCTAGGTTCAACTTCACTCCTTCATTCCTGACTCATTTTCCTCTTCCCCACCCGACATGGTGCAGGGGGGATGGGGAAGGGGGGTTGTGGTGAGTTCATAACAGTTCCTCTAGGCTGCACATTCCTCCTCACACTTTTCCCTTGCTCCAGCATGGGTCCTTCCTATGGGCTGCAGTCCTTTAGGATAAATCTGCTCCAGCATGGTCTCTCCATGGGCAGCAGTCCTTCAGGAAATATCAGCCTCCCGGTCTGGGGTCCTCCACGTGCTGCAGTGTGGATATCTGCTCTGGTGTGGTCCTCTCCGTGGGCTGCAGGGAAATACCTGCTCCACTGTGGTCTCTTCCAAAACTTGCACAGGCTGCAAGAGGATGTCTCCTACAGTTCCTGGAGCACCTCTTTCTCCTTCACTGACCTTGGTGTATTCAGGATTGTTTCTCACACTGTTTTTCCTCATTCCTCACTGCCTGCAGAATATTTTTCCCTTTCTTAATTATGCTTTCACAGAGATGCTGCACTAATGGGCTCAGCTGTGTCCTGTGATTGGGTCTGTTGGAGTCAGCAGGAAATGGCTGTGTCCGGCATGGGGCATCCCCCGGCCTTCTCCCACAGAGACCACCACTGTAGCCACCCCATTACCAACACCTTGCCACCTAAACCCAATACACTGCCACAGAGACCAGATAGCCAGGTACTTGATTTCAGCGAGGCACTTGCTGCACAACTAAATGGAAGCAGCAATACTCTGGTAGTATGGACAGTAGAAATTGGAGAATATTCCCACAAGTTTTGTCCTTTGGAAGAAACTGATATCAAATAGGAGTGACAGTGTCCTTCACTGGAAGGCAAGATTCATTCTGATGACTTACTGCATAGCTAAGTTTCTTGTTGCCACTAAAGAAGTTCTCCAGGAACAGAGAAGAGGCTTATAGTTTTCTAACGAAGAAGAATGAAAGCTGCATTATAAAACAGTGGTATTTTTTTGTTTTCTCTTAACAACTGCGTTACAAATCAATTAAGCAGTTTGGGTATTCCAAGAGCTATTAATTAGTATGTTTCAATTACAAATGATGAAGCAGAATTATGTAGATTTTTTTTGAAACATACAGAGAATCATAATTTTGAGCACTAGCTGTGAATATATGAAAAATGGTACAAAAATTGCAGAAGCCTTTTTATACGACACTTTCCCCAAAGCTGCTGCCAGGGATGGCAAAGCAATGTCAGGCATAGTTCCCTCTGGTACATGTTACTGACATTTCTCTCCCCACCAACAGAAAGAACTCAATATACGAACTTTTACTCTGTTTCACTAGCGTTATCCTACAATAGGAATCAAACAGTGACTTTATTCCTTATGCAGTTCTGTAGCCTAACATACTCCTCCCTTCCCCCTGCCCCACTCTGGGAAAGGAACAATTGGGAGCAATCATGCTACTTTCTTTCTATCAGCACATTCAATCTTTTTGGTTTAATATATGTTGCCCTTTCTGCCTTTACCTGTCTCTCTTTCCATACTTTGTTGAATGCCTTGCCACTGATGACTACATTTGCAGCAGGCTGCTGAGATGTTGCTGAAGTCAGCAGTGCTAATACTGCATTAGAGAATCCACTTCAGGGAAAGTAATGCTAGGTTTAACCAGTGGGGTACTGCTGCAGTGAAAAGCTATATGCTCAGAGGCACTCTGTGCATTTTCCAAACAAACAATACGTCAAGCTTTGCTTTCATGAATGGTAAATGTAATGCTTCTCACTTCAATGACAGCTTGCAGCAAAATGCCATACAAACAGTAGGGTGAAATTCCCCTTGTGTGGCAGGCTCGCGATGACTGTCACTGCTCAAGTTGTGTGGTTGAACACCTTGGGGATATGCAGAGGGACCAGGGCCAAACTGGTGTAAAACATGTCAGCGCTGAGGGTGGTTTTCTTGATCCGTGGCTGTATGGATCCCATGGTCCCCAGACATCAGTGGTTATTATTGTGCCTCAATCCAGAACAACAGCCACAGGGATACTAGTGTTCTGCCCCATATATAATCGTAGCCTGCAGGCAGGATTTTGTCTCCTATTTCTTGATCACAGCTGAAATGTCACCTGTTAATTAGCCCACATGATGCAAAGATGCTGCACAAACACAAAGGCAGACACAATCATTGTCTGCTGGGATTTTTGCTCTAAAAGCCAGACTTTCTAAACCAGCATCAGATTTTTGAGTGCCCAGTGTGTAAAAATCCAGCATTCATTGTGTTGGTTAAATGGATGCTCTCTACTTTACAAAACCTGTTAAAAATACACAACAGACAGAGATGAAGAATGGGGGTGGGGTGGGGGCTGGAATAGCAAGCAAAGCAGGTGGGGGAAATGATTAGCTGTGTCCTAATAATGTAAAATTTTAATGGCTTAATGATTTTTTGGTTACACATGGACAGAAACATCCATGTTTCATTACTTCCGTCACGCATATAGCAATCACCCATTTCCTGTCGGACATAGAAATTCCCTTCATCCATAAACGCACATGCATTCTCCGTTTGTGAGATATTAATGAGAAATTCATATCGCTGATAGCTTAGTACCCTGATTGCCTCAGCTCTTCCTCTAACACACCTCTTATTCTTGCTCTGACTTCCAGGCACAGCCCTGCTATCTTAACCCAAGCAGACAGTAGCTGAAATCACTTTGGGGAGTCTGTGGGAAGGCTGTGAGATTGGAAGCAAATGCTAGATGCCCATATCCTCCAGGAACGTCATCTGGAGATGAGCCAGAGCCTTGGAGTGCAAGATCATATGTTATCCGCTGGTGGGCTGCTCATTTTCCTGCCTTTCCACACTGTTCGATCAGGAAGCCTTTTGATGTTAACTTCAGTGTGTGGCCATTTCAGAAGAGGGGTGGAGGGAAACCCGAACAACTAGAATATTCTGTCCAGTGAAAACAAAATAAATTAGGCTCCTGCTAGGACACTAAAACCATTATGGCCGGTGGAGTCCCTTCATCCCTCTAGTCCTTTACGATCCCTTTTAGAGAAAGTAGACCCACCTACTTTTAGTTGTCGATTCAGCGGCCTTGGCTAGCACCTCACAGACATTTCTGAGTCTTGGTGCTCCAGGTCTCTGTTCTGCAAATTCATACACTTGACAAAACATTGTATTTCTAAATTACTGCAGGAGGAAATGCTGGCTTGTTAAGTTAGTGCTACAGGAAGGATGTGCAAGTGCTGATAACCCAATGTAGAATCTTTTGAAAGCTGTAGGGAGGATTTTTTCCTTATATATTTTCTCAGTGAAACTGGACTGCATGGTAAGATTACTTCATGATTCAAACTAAACTTCTAATTTTAAGACAAAAATAAGGAAAAATCCATGGGAAATTTTGAGTGCTTGAGTATGTAAATGTTTGAAGAAAGCATAATTTCCTGTCTTTTAAAAAAAACTTCCATCATACTGGTACTTACCTTCAGATGCATGTCAAGGAACCTTTTTACTTGAGCTGAAAGTATTTTGTTGTTTTCCTTGGATGGACCCACTAAAATGGGAGATGAAATGTCCAGTTTCATTTTTGATCAACTCATGTGTTAAACTTAAAGCCAGCTGCTGGGCTTATGAATGCATAAGTATATATGGCCTCAATCTAATTATGTGCTGAATCCTGTAAAATTCTTGCATCAGATGTGTCAAGAATACTCTATTATACTCTTATGAAAATGTACATACATTCCTGTGTTACACAGCAACATGGAAGAAAATAAGGTACTAAATAAGACACTCTGTTAAACCTGACTTACATTTTTTCACGGATATAAAAATTGTGACAGCAATACCACAGAGGAAGGTATGTTAATTGAAAAAAAAATGTACTTGGTTTAAACCAGTTGAGAAACTCTCCTTCTAAACCCAGGTTTCTGTGGTATCTCCTATGTTCCTGGCATATTCGGTAGGATAGATGCTAGGATATAGATCAGTGTGGCAAAGCCATGTTTAACATTTTCATAGTCAAAAGCCAGTGGAACACCCCCTCAGCATTTTGGCTCTTATTTGAAGCTGTCTTTCTGAGGTGGCTGTACTTTGAACCTCTCTGTCTGGAGATTTTCCCTTTAAATAGGAACTATTTTCGCAGAGTTATAACAGGTTTTCTAGTTCACCCTGCTGCTATAAAGCAGGGCCAACTATACCTAAATGTTTGTGGCAGAAATTAGTCTAAGCTGTTCTTAGAAACATCAGTCTCTTAAAGCAAAGCATACCTGAAGTAATAAGGGACAATTTTTAATCTGAAGCAATGTCTTATGGTGCATTGTTTCAAAGCTCCAATGTTTTACAGTACAGCGTTTTGCTTTGGAATAGAATATTCCAGTTGGAAGGAACCTACAATGGTCATCTAGTCCAACTGCTAACTGCTTAAGTTGGGTTAAGCTTTGCCCCAGCCTTCTTGACAGTCAGTGAGTGAGAGTTTTGATTCCTTAATTCTCATCAATATTAGTAGAAACCTCAGGTATTTAAGCTTCTCGCATATCAACGGGAGGCCTGGCTGTACTGTTTGTCAGTACATGGAGCGCAGGTAGTGCGGTAGGTACTCTTGGAGGTGAACAGCTGTAACAGATCCTAACATTTTGATTTGACTTGTAACATCAATATCTTCAGTTGCTTTATTTTGAAGCTTATCCAAACAAACAGGAACTCACCTTTCTTTCTCACTGGCATCCTCTTACTGGGGTAAGGCCTGTGGCAAAACACTGCTGTGTTCCTTTGAGGGTACCTGTTCCTTTGAGGTTACCTGTCTACTAATTTAGTGCATGCATGTGAATGGAGATTCATTATTGCTTTCAGTGAGGCAGATTAAGTATTCTTTGATACAGTTTAACAAACACACATGGATGAGACTCTGTTCTGGGAAAGCCTGTTCTGACAGCAGCTTGTTTTGAAAAAATGTGGATAAATAAAGCAGGGATTGTTCTGCATTTATTGTAAACATATCCTTTTCTCTTTTGCTCTAAGTTTGTCCTAATCAAATTAGGACAAATTCTAATCAAATTCTTGTCAAATCTTGGATTCTTGTCAAATCCAAGAATTTATGTGGTCCTTCATTTTCTTAAACTGTTTGTATACCTCTGCACACTGTTGAATTGGCACTGTGGTCCATCCTTTGATTTTAGTAAAACTACTTGTTAAGCTTCTGGAAGTTTATATAGCTTTTATGTTCATATGTTTGTTCAAAAATTGTACAGACATGGATTCTTACAGGTCACTCATGTTAGAAAAGCAAGCACTATTTTATCTTTTTCTAGTTGGTGAAACAATGGTTTAAAGGCAAATGGTAGCACTTTTCTAGACCACAGGTTAATGGAGGCAGAGTTCCAATTAGAAATCGGGACTTCTGACTTCTTACCATGTGCTCAAGTCACTAACTCCACTCTGTTGTCATAAGGAGTAAGATAGCTGCTAGATGGAGTAGATAGATACACTGGTTTTCCAGTACCTAACTGCTGCTTAAAATCTACTCTGAAGCATCTCTGTGGTATTGACTGCAGTTGTGTCTTCTGCTTCAGCTTTGTAAGACCATCTCTGTTATACATCAGTTGCCCAACTAGCTGCTTTAGTATCTTTAGAGTTATGCTTTAGAGTCTTCTTGTGTGTTGATTTATATCATATGTAATACTTTAGGATCAACATTTCTACGTACACTTAGGGTAGTTATTACTAACAGTAGAAAATGAGAGACTTCAACACAGTTCTTCTTTTCTTAGCAAAATAGTTATCTTTTATTTTAGAGATAAGCAAGCCGAGCACAGTAATGCATTGAGCTGTTTAAGTGACACAGTATTTATAAGAACATTTTACGTTCCCTACCCTGAAATTCCCATCTTGTTCTTAAATCAGTACAACACATTTTCCTTTGAAGACAGAATCAAACAGGCCATGATTTTACTGTAAAGCTGATATTAACACTTTGCCAGAAATACGATTTGAATAAGAAAAAACATTTATACTAGCAGAGAGGAAAAGAAAACTCACAAAAGCTGCTTTAACTCTACCAGCTTTTGACTTCCTTTCTCCTGACTCACCATTTGTGGGATATCAAAGCCAGGCATCTCTCTCCTCTGAAAGGCTCACCCAGCCTACCCTGGACTATGCCAGTGATGGTAAGGTAGATAGCCGTTTCAAAGAATTGTAGCATGCTGTTTCTGTCATATGAATTCTGCTCTCTTCTTACCATGTGAGCCTTGGATCCTGAAACTATTTTGTTGAGTAATCTCAAGTGTGCAAAATCAGCCCTCAGACTTGCAGATTTTGTGTTGATTCACAATATACACAGTAGTTATGGGCTCTAACTAATGTAAATTGATTGAATGCCATGGTATCCGTGGAAGTTATGTTACACTGGTTTACATCAGCTGAGCCACTTCTGGGAATACTCAAATTTATTTAGTTCAGTAAGGAGACGTTGTGACGCAGATTTAAGATATTTTTGCCTATAGAGGAAGGGAGGTTCTAACAGCTTCTCACATCCTCTCTATTTTATGTTTCTTCTGAATACTTTTCTGATATTTCCTGCTGAAACTCACTGTATCTATTAGAATAATCCTTTCCTTTCAGGAGATTGAGAGAATGAACTAATTGATACCTTTTACAAAAAATGTGACTTCTTTCTAATACTGTCACTCTTCTCCCTATTGTCACTTGAAGTTCTTACAACTTTCATGAAATATATGTGGAGGCAAGAGAAAGCATCCTTTTAAGTTTGATGGCACTCCATCTTGGCTGATAAGTGCTGGGAACCATGATGGTCAAACTAAACAGCTGTGCCACAGGGTGTTGCAAAACTGAGATACACACAAAGGGGATCAACAGAGGCTTTTCCTCTGATCTTGTATCCTTTCTAATCTATTTAGTATCTGCATCCACCAAGTCACATATGAAAAGAAATATTAACTGTAAGTGTAAAGCAACTATAGATCTACGTATTTTATTGGTTAGCAAGTAAGCTGGAAGCTCTATCCTCAATGCAGTGCTTCAGAGATGTATCGCTTCTAGGAAAACATGACTGTAGTAAACAGATGAGTTCTTAAATTATTCAGTATCATAAAATGGTTTCTGTTGGGAAAGAGTTGTAGCTCACTTCAAACTCAAGGTGTGATCACCTTGTATGTTCAAATGGTACAGAATCAGTTTACGGTGCCACTCTGATCAGATGTTGTAAACCGTTCTGCTTTAATTTCTGAGCAAAACAGCAAAGACACTTTGGGAATAAGTCCAGAGAATGCAGCTAAAGTGACTGTATTTTAACTGTAATTTGATTTAGGTCTGATATGAAATAAATCAATCTGTTTTCAAAGAAATTACAGGCCAGTGACAGCTGCACTGTGCTAAGATTACAGCAGGGATTTAGTTTAAAATGAATCCAGCATCTTTAAAGCCTGCATGTGGTACCATTACGCCAGTGGATGCTGAGGAACCTGGCCTCATCCTGCCATTGCTAACATTGGCAACAGAGAGTGGGGAAGTGTGATGCTGAGACACCTGAATTGTTTGGAGGCAAGCCAGCTTTGATTCAGATACCTTGGTAGCTTGACAAAGTGATCTGGCTAATAAGGCTGGCTGGAAGTTAGGGCTTATTAGTTCTGAAGGACTGCTAAGGTCACGTGTCTCAGTCCCAAGCTGGGTGGTCCATTGTTGCGCTTGGTTTGACCTCAGATATCTAGTATGCTTTGGCTGAAGAACAATTTTTGCTAAAATTTGTGAAGCTTCTAGGCTTTAAGAACATTTTCAGACATGATCATTTTGTGAATCCATGTAAATAATACGGGCCTGCTTGTTGGTGAGCCAAACAGCATTGTGGTTTGCAAAGCATTTTCTGTTTCTGTCGATGCCAGGCCAGGTAGCGATCGCTGATCATTAAGAGTTCAATTTCCTAGCACTATTAATACTATTAGTATTATGATTTAAGGGCACAAATCACTACCAAGGTCCCTCACCAAACACCACCTTGTGTAATTTATGCCCTAACTAGTCAAAATTTTCATGTTCTTATTGGATAAATGGTTTCCTGCATCCTTCTGAAATTTTTGCCTATGCAAGTGGCCTGTCCAGTTCTAGAGGTAATGGGTGAAGCAAGCCCTTGAGGTGGCTTGTGTATGGATGGACAAAACAGATACAGAGCCTTCCAGATGAGAAGAATCGCATCTGTGTGAATAACATGTTTTTTGCAAGAGTCTTGAAAATGGTATTTAGGAAAGATGTATATGAAGAACAAGGTCATACCCTTAGAGATTTGATTTTGAATAAGGTTTTTTTACTTTGTGTTTCAGTGGCTGTTCCCTCACCAGTGCCCGCTTGTGAACCGAAGTCCAAAACTAACGGGCATTACCCAGCTCCACGACTCTCCGTTTCCTCCCGAGCCACTGTTGTTGCTACCATGGAAGCCCCTTCTCAAGGCCTGCAGACAGTCATGAAGTGGAAAACAGTGGTGGCCATCTTTGTTGTGGTGGTAGTTTACCTGGTGACGGGAGGACTTGTCTTCCGTGCCCTGGAGCAGCCCTTCGAAAGCAGGCAGAAGAACACAATCGCGCTAGAGAAGGCTGACTTTCTTCGGGAGCATGTTTGTGTAACTCAGCTAGAGCTGGAGACACTGATTCAGGTAGGCCACGTAAAGAAGACAGTACTTCTTGGAAGTTAGGATAAACAGCTTGGTGGTTCGTTGATCAGCTGAGTCGATATGGAACAAAATTGTTCACAGAGCCCATGCAACAGGCAGTGTGAAGAGCAGGCTCTTTCCCAGTCATTTTCAACTCTGGGAAACAGAAACTATGTCTCCAAAACATTGTAAATAGGTGCTAAATGTATTCACTAGAATAATGAAAAATGTGTGCAAAGAAAATCAGAACTTAATATCTGGAAGAAATTTTTGTGAGAGGTGGCAGATTTGCAAGACATTTGCCCATCATCTCTGTAAATTTTCAAATTATATTAAGTTCTTAATTCTTCCTCCAAGATTAAACACAGCAACCAGGAGAGCAAACAGAAAATAAGAGGTGACAATTTTGAAGTAAATATTCAGCCAGGAATTATGAACTTATTGGTACATTAATTTACAGGTTTACTATTGCAATTTTTAGGTAAATGAATGATGAGGAAGTATACAATTAGAAATAGAAAATAATTGACATTTAAGAACTACAGAACTTTGGTCTAGTATGAAAAGATTTAGAATCAATTCTGAAGAAAATAAATATCAAGTATGTAGGGATAAGTGGAAAACAGAATAACATGCAAGAAAGGTCTATCAAGGATAGTTATCTTTCATTGATTAAAACTCTAGACAAGGAAAATATTGTGGATCTTACAAGACTTCAGTAGAATATCTTCTAGGATCCCATGTAGAAACCTATAAATTAGCCTGGAGAAAATAGAGATTAGATAAGAAATGTGAGCTATCTAAGGAATATATTCAAAAGTTGAACTTCAGCCTCGTATTTCAGACCTGAATTGGTATCTAAGCCTTCCAAGAGCGTGAAGTGTTTCCCCCTGGAGTGTTGCACTAAAGCTCCATTGTGATTTCAGGCTGTTTGAAAGAACATAAAGCTATCTCCTGGATTCTTGTGTCCATCCACCCAACTGTGTTACAAAACCCTTTCTATAAGTGAATCAAATTTTATAAGCTTAGTATTTCTTTTAAGAAGCTGTTCCACTGTCTCGTTGCTGTAATGGAAAAAGCATTCTCCTACTTTTCAGCCTAAACTTGTTCAGTGTCCTTGTAGTTGGTCTTCCACAGACAACGTGCTATTGCTTAATTGATTCTTCTCCCTTGCTCACCTGTGTAGACAGCAATGCTCTTCTGCCTCTCTTAAGGAAAACAAATTCTTTCTGTTTCTTTACAGATAGATGTGGGCTCTCCCTGCTTGTGCTCTGTGTTCACAGAAGACAGGTCAGTTCTGAGTCAGAAGCTGTGTACCTGTAACTTTGGGCAGCCTGGTACTGTAGCTAAGAAGCCAAACCTGCTTCAGCAGGAAGCGGTATTGTGCTGATGTGACTATACAGCTTTTGGATCAGGGCTGGCTTGGATCACATCCTTCATCTGTCTGCAAAAGACAGGTGAACATATTTGGTTGGCAGGGTGACTTCTGCTCAGGGATATTAGTTCAGATGTATTTCTCATTGCAGTGTTGCAGAGATCTGTATTTCCCTCAACTCTTCAGGTATAATTGTTCTGATTGATTAAAGGATTTTTTAAAAATATGAAAAACATGATGGGAATGTCACTATTAAAAGATATGCAAAATGCTTTCTTTTCTAGCAGAAAGCAGAATACATAATAGGTGCAACAAGCAAAACAGCTCAACAGGATGATAGATGCCTGCATACTGACTGCAGCACAAAGGTTCCTAAATAACCCTTATTCTCTAGCCTAAGCTATGCACCAGTTTTAATTCTTTATTTTACACAATATTTTTCCTTCTTTCACCTCAAAAGTGGTGAAACTAAAATAAAAAACAGGCATGCTGTGTCATTAGAAGGCAGATAATCTGAACAAATTTTATCATCTCCTGAGATTTCAGTATGTCCTCAGGCATTACACTGGGTAACTGGAAATAATTTCGTAAATGTAAATTAAATGGGTCTAGCGGCTTAGCTTCTGAATGTCTGCAGGCCAAGTGATGTGAAATACTGAAACAGATTTGTCAATAAAGAACAAGTTCATTTGGATTCTTCTGCATCATGTCTGGAGGTGAAACTGGCTCCAGAGCTGTGGTTGGGTATGCTGAAAATTCTGATTGTAACTGACTTGCACAGAAGAACAATGAACCGCTGCTTAAAGATAATGTCAGGGGGTTAACATTCTGCTTTCATGCTTTCGTATCGATGATCTCAAAAGTGACATCTCCCTGGCTGGCACGATGCATTTCTGCATTGCACCAAATGCTGCATCTGCTGTTACAACTGTGATTTCAGACTGATGTGGCAACCTGCATGGGTCTTGGCTGCTGTGCTGTGTGCAGTCAGCACAGGGCTACCGCTGAAGGAGCTATTTACAATTAATGTTATTTGCCTACCTTTAGAAAGCCTTTAGATGAACACAGATCATACTCTCCAGAATGACTGTGTTGATTCACCTCTGTGCTTTGGAGAATATGGAAAAAATACAAAAAAAGATATCTTATAGCTGGCTTGTAACCTTTTACTATGGGGGTATCACTGGAACAACCTTCTAAGGAGAAGAGGAAGGGAGTGTCATGGTCTTTACAAGGCTAATGATGGAAAAATTTTTGCCTTTGCCTAAATGTCAATCTTTCAAAGCATTCTCCTTTGGAAAACCTATAAAGAAGATGTACGGCACTGTATGAGGAAGCTGTTAAAATTTAGTGTGGATGAGACATCCTTTCCAACTTGATCTCCAATAACGTATTGCAAATATTAGTACTGGAGCACAAATGTGAATTGCTGAGTCCAGACTGTGAAGTTTATTCATAGACTTCAGAAGTAATATACTGATGAAAGCAATGCAAATCCCTAGGAAGAGTCAAAGTATTTTAAATTTGTATTTATCACTTGGGTTTTGGTTCAGGTCTGCCTAATACTAACACAACGACTCATAATTTTTTCTTAGCAATAACAAGTATTTCACAGTGCAGTCTGTGTTGTCCAAAGTCACCTCAAGTGGACGTTCTTAGCTGTACATTTGTAAAGCCCATTTCTGCTTCTGAAGACATTTGTTGCAGTGAAGCAAATTCCTTATTTAATGCCTTATGTGATCTATAACTTGGCACAATGGTGAATACCAAAATATGAAAATCATAGAATCATAGAATAGTTTGGGTTGGAAGGGACCTTCAAAGGTCATCTAGTCCAACCCCCCTGCAATGAGCAGGGACATCTGCAACTAGATCAGAAACACTTTCAATGTGATCTTGAATGTTTCCAGGGATGAGGCATCTACCACCTATTTGGGCAACGTGTGCCAGTTGTTCACCACCCTCATTGTGAAAAATTTCTTCCTTCTATCTAGACTAAATCTGCCCTCTATTAGTTTAAAACCATTACCCCTCGTCCTATCGCTACAGGGCCTGCTAAAAAGCCTGTTTCCATCTTTCTTAGAAGCCCCCTCCAAGTACCAAAAGGCTGCAATAAGGTCTCCCCGGAGCCTTTTCTTCTCCAGGCTGAACAACCCCAACTCTCTCAGCCTGTCCTCATAGGAGAGGTGTTCCACCCCTCTGATCATTTTTGTGGCCTCCTCTCGACCTGCTACAACAGGTCCATGTCTCTCCTGTGCTGAGGGCTCCAGAGCTGGAGGCAGTACTGCAGGAGGGATCTCACCAGAGAGGAGTAGAAGGGCAGGATCCCCTCCCTCGACCTGCTGGCCACGTTGCTTTGGATATGGTTGGCCTTCTGGGCTGTGAGCACACGTTGCCAGCTCATGTACAGCTTTTCATCCAGCAGTACCCCAAGTTCTTGGCAGGGCTGCTCTCGATCCCTTCATCTCCCAGCCTGTATTGATACCGGGGGTTGCCCCAACCCAGGTAAATGACAAAGTCATGTGCTCTATCTCAACATGTTTGAGTTTTTCAGAGAAGTGAAATCTAGAGTATGGTAAAAGACAGTGAACCTTTAGGTGCTTCAAGTACATTGAGCTGTATTGTACCCATTTGAACAAATAGCCAAAGGCACAGGGCTGAAGTGACCAGACATACAGCTGAAAAGAAAAGTAGCACTGGTAGTTACACCTGCTGACATATTACAAAACTTTTTTTTTGTTCTTATACGACATAGCATAAGCTTATTAGTAAAAAAAGAAGTCTTTGTAATAATGCACACTTAGAGTGTATCATGGAGACATTATGCCTCTCAGAAAGATCAGATTAAAGGAATCTATCATTAGGAGAGGCAGGCACAAGGACCATCAATGTATTTTGGCAAAGTAATTCCTATGGGCCTCATAAAGGTATTCATACTCCATTTCTATGTATCCTGTGCACCATGTATGAGTAAAAACTTTTGTAATGAGCCCTGCTTTCATAATGAGCCCTGCACAGTGACGTAACATAGAGTGGTTTGCTAGTGTAAGACATTATGTAGGTTATTCACGGGCTGCTTTCTACTTCCTTTTCCTTCAGGGTTTAATTTAGGAGTGTCAGTGATAATAATATAAAAAAAAAATCACCCACTCGGGAACTAAGTCATATTTAATGACTACAGCAACTCATTGGAGTTAGCCGAATGTAAGCTGAAAAGAAAGCAGAGCTGGAAATAAGTTAGTCAGGCTTTACTGGCTAATTATGTTAGTAAGTGTTCACATTTTGGATAGGCACTTTTAAGTAGTGTTCTGAACTACTTTTGCCCTGAAGTTAAGCAAGAAAGGGAACATCCTGTAAAGATGTTTCATTTTTCAGCCTTTTGACAGGTTCACTAGTGTCATTAGTCAGCTTGTCTTTTCAGGGTGTTTCCTTGTAAAATGAAGAGAACTTGGTTGGCTTTCATGTGCTAGAAGAAACCTCTAGAAGATGCAGGAATAAAAAAAAGGTATTTTGAGTTAACTGTAGAGAAGACTTGCCTGTTGCAGAAGACGGGAAAAGGCTATTCAAACTGTGAAGAAAAACAATGGTAGATATCTGATTATTGAACCTTCTGCCCGTGCCTCTGGAAGTTGTCCCAACTTCCCTTCTGCCCCTGATCTTTATTTTATCTTATTCCCTCTAAAAGGATGTGAAAAAAGAATTCAGATCTCTCGGGTCCTATCGAAGTTGGTGCAAGCAGCCTAGCTCATAACTTCAGTCAAGAGATACTCCAGTTGTATAGCAGGCAGACTGACCTGAAGATGCTGCAGAAGTCTGCAGCTGTCCTGTAGTTACATTGCTTCCAGAACTTAGCTAAGAAGTTTGCAGGGAGCTAAGCCCTTTGGACTTAGATCTTTGTGCATGTCCCTTATTGAATGTTGTGGGTCTGCCCTCAGACACAATGCATGCACAACAATCAAGTCACTATAAGTGTAGGTAGATTACTATCTGGCTGATTGTCACCTGAAGGCCTTTATGGGATAGTCAGAAATATTTAAGGAATGGGCTTTCAAGGCTTATTACTTTTGATTATACCTGAACAAAAATTGCTGGCCTTGGTTCTTCAGAAATGCTCTTGTGGAAAAGTGAATAAATGGGAATTTACAATGAGGATCACTTAATCGCTGTATGAGGGGTGGTGAGAATAAGTAGAGAGGTAGGGAGCACAGAGGAAAGTTATTAAGGGATTAGTCTTTAAAAGCTGCTTGCTAATGAGAAGCATCCTAATAATCACAACAGAGAAACATCAGAGCATGAAAGGCAATTGAAACAACTTTTGTATGCTTGATAGGAATCTGCTTGGAAAAGAATTGTAGAGGGAGATAATCATTATTGGATTAGCATGTTCTGTGGAGAGGAATTAATGGAACTAGAAAAAAGATGACAAGAATTTTCTTATCAAATTCCTATCCTTGGTTACACATAGGATGCATCCTTTGAGTAGCTCAGCATTCAAGAAGGTTATTATGCTTGTCCTCGGAAAAGATTTGTCTTCCCCATGCTTGGGATCTTACTGGAGAAATTAAAAAAACATGAAAAAATGAACCAGATAAAAGCCTTTCTTCCCAGAGAAACCAGAAACAGTCTGTTTGGTTCCTGTCTCCTCATCAGCTGCACTAGCTCCCAGCTATCTTGTTGCCTATGGGCATAACTCCAGACTTTTTCTTGATGTAATCGTCTTAATCAAGGTACCTAAAACATTAGTGAAGGCTGGCATGTACCCACTCACACACCAAGGAGGATCAGATAGATGAGTATCTGCGCACAGTGAGGCCCACCTGCACCCAGGGGATGGAGCTGGCAGCTGTGGACCCCACCACTGCCAGCCAGGGAGCATGGCTGGCCAGGGGCAGCCAGGGGCATGCCCCAGCCCAGACTATCAGGCTTCTCTCTGGGGAATGGGCCAGTGAGGCTGGGCCAGGACAGCAGCCCATGGGTCAGGCACCAGCTCAGCGAAGCTTGTTGCTGGGCAGGGCAGGGCAGGGCTGCGAGGAGCTGGCACCCAACATTTGTACGGCATTGCTGGGGCAGGGACTGAGATGGTGAAACCCCAGTAGTTTCTATTTGGTATAAGGAGAATATAATTTATTTTATCCATAGAGAAGAGATACTATTTCAATCTTACCTTATGGGGGGAACTCTTGACCCCTGGTGAGACAAGTTAGTGTTTTCTATACCTTTGTTTGGACTTTGACTCCTATATGTTAACAACTAGGCAGCCCAGGGTGGGCCCATGCCTCATAGCCTTTAAATATTGCTGCTTGAATATCAACAGATGGAACTGATAAAGCCTATTCCAGACTGACATGGTGTCTGGATGTACTCTCTTTGGGAATACAGGATTCAGTCATCCCAGTATCCCCACATATGCTGGGGGTTTGTCTTCAGTCCCATGAAGATTCACCAGACCATGTCTTTTTGGTTACAGAGGGACTGTTGTGTGCTGATACCAAGGGAGCCGAGAGCAAAATACACATCTATACAATGATAGGGAACCATACTGAAAATTGTGATCAGAAATATATATTTAAAAAAAATAAAATTGAGTACTTGGATTTACTTTAGTAGTTTTGTCATTTCCTCACTCCTATCTGCCTATCAGCTTTAGGACACATCTATTATTTGAACAGCAAGAAAGACAATTTCTTGGCAAAAAAGCCCTTTGAGGTAGTCCAAGTTATTGCCTTCCCTGAATGGGTGGCATTTAAACAGATAAATAACCATAGATTAATAACTATTCATTAAAGAAGAATGCAGTTTGAATTCATAAAAAATATTGAAAAAAAATGTTGTGTACTGTGCATGTAACTCCTCTTGAGAAGGAAGAAAGGATCAGGGAAGGAGTAAGTGTGAAACAGCTGTGGGTACTTTGGTGACCTGTTACTTTTGATGATACTTCAACTATAAAAATACCTGAAACTACTAATTTAAAATGTCCTAAATGTGGAAGGTTTGTCAACAGAGCAGTTAGCACTCTGGAGATTGGTTCTTTCCCCGCTCCCAAGATAACCTGAGGATGCATCTCTTCAGGTCATGCTGCAAAGCCTATCTGAAGCTTCACAGATCAGAAACTTGCAAAATTTCATGGTCTGCGTGAACTGGGAGAGTCCTGCCAGTGATTGTGTTCTTGTTCAAGTTTTGTGTCAGTCTTCATCTAGCAGGATACTTCTGTGTAGATGGACTTGTGGTGGTGGTAGTGAGGCATCCTTTACTTGCCGCATGACCTGAAATTGCATATTTAAGTGCTGCTAACTGCAGGGCTGCTCTCCTCTTACTGCTCTCTGTCCTCCATCACAGTGTACAAAATGCTGTGTATTAACAGATAGCACTGGGATAGTTGGATATTTATAAATGAATGATGTCAGTCAAGCTTTAAAGAAAAAATGAATTTGTTCTGGATCAGAAGGGAGCCTGAGAAGCTTAAAGCTACCTAAGGCAATGGGACGCTCCTTCACTTCAGGGGTTAGTGCTGGGCCCTAATAGACTTGCTAAACTGCATAAACTGAAATGTGATTAAAGTATTGTAATTAGCTCGCTGACATTCATACACTCAAGGGGAAGGCACGCAGTATTCCTTGGCAGAAGTAACATGCCGGGGTAGCTGACAGTGTGTCATGGCCTATTTAAGCAGGCGAGCTGTCTGTTATGCTGATTTATGCTCTTCTTGGTAAACAAACAAATGATCTCTGCTTTCACACCACCTGCAGTATGCCAGCAACTGGTACAGAAGCCCTTTCAAAGGGTTTGGTCCTGAACACTTCCTTTCTCTATATCCCTGTTTCTTGAGGTATGGATAGGTGCTGAGGAACCCTGGCTTTCTGCTCACATGAAATGCAACTGGTCATGCTGTGATTTCACAATCAGCTTAGCCTGGCAGGTAGCAGCTCCACTGTTAAAAAAGGCTATCCTATACTGATCTCTTTAGATATACCTGGCCTCTGTTCTTGCCCACGCACCTCTTCTCCCACTCCTTTCCCTTTTTGTGGGGCAATGTGATGAATAACTAAAAACCGGGGAGCAGATTAGCTGAAACTAGCCCAAGGAAAAAAATGTGGTAGAGGAACACTTGTGACGATGACGTCAGTTGGAAATACAGGCAAAAAATGAGTGAGGAAAAGTGCCAAATGGAAGAGGAAGAAAAGAAAATATGTGATAAATGAGCCATCAGAGGGAACAGGTGAATGAGGAGAAAAGTGTATCATGAAAGCTAGCTATAGAATAGGTGTTAAATGGATGTATTTAAAAGTCAGTGCTAAAAGCACAAGAGACTATGAATGTATGAAGATCAGGAGAGAAATCATAGACATGAACTGATGAGAAGTGGGGCAACAGTAAAATAGAATGGTTAACCTTGCTAACATGGACTGTATAGAAAAAGGTGAAATAAAAAATGACAGTCACAGTTCATAGATCATAAGTCAGAGGGAAAAAAGAAGTGGTTAAAGAAACAGAATAAGACAAGTCAAAACAAACTTGTATTGATAGGTGAGAATTCTGTGTTGAACAAAGTCAAAGAAAGAGAAGATGTAGCAGACAGCACTTTGCCTCTCCTCTTGAGACCAGCAATAAGTTCACTGAAATAACCAAGGCTAAAGGCTGGTGGCAATATTTAGGAGGAGGAGCAAATATTAGAGTGAGAGAGAAGGGGAAGGTCTGGCAGTAGCATGAGTAGCATGATAAAAGCAACATGAAGTGAGTTTGGAACAGAATGGGAGAAAGGCAAAGAGCTGGAAATGGTAGGAGGCAGAAAGAGAGAAGCTTGGTTCCTTTGCATTGGTTTTATGGAAATTAATCTCAGTTGGGAACATTTGAGAAGGAGAGGTTTACTTTGAAAGGCAGTAATTTCAGCTGCTGTTCCAGAGTGAGGTCTGAATTTCTCTATGATGGGCAATAGGTTGCATGAGACCTACAAGCAACTAGAGAATATGTAACAAAGGGCGTCTCAAAAGTGAACTTAGAGCAATTCAGCTGAATGTCAGATGTCTATGAGAGACTTATTTTTGTGTTTTGAAGGCTGATGTATTTAGCTCTATCTTCCTTTGGATTGTGAAGCTGCAATGAAAGACAAATATGTCTGTCCCCATGATACAATATGGTGCATTTTTAGAAATTCCCAAGAAAACATTCAGCAGGCTGATATGCCCGCCTGGTTTGATTCAGTGCTGTGTGAGACATAGGACAGTGACCTGGAAGAGGTATAGCTACCTCAGCTTCTGTTCTGGATTTAGTTCATTCAAGCATCAGCTGTGAGCCTCTGTACTATGCTACATTTGTGGACATGCGATCGTGTCCAGTGTGGCAACTGGGAAGTCCTAGCTGATGACAAAGTTGTTTCATCATGTTTCCATAGCTCTCCTACCTGTTTAGTTCAAATGGCATATATGTAATCTATTTTTTCTTTAGTTAGCATAAAATATAAATAACTTAATCAATTATTAATTGTCTGGGAATTAAAATCCTCGGCTGACTAGCTTCAGTTGACTTCACAAACATAATTTGTATTTACCACCTTTCTTGTTGCTTCTAACATCAGCTGTTCCCATTGCGGAATTTTTCCTTTGGTAATTGCTACAAGAATGGTATTTGTGGATCTCTTTGGGGTGTCGGTCCTCTACTTCTAAATTGCTTTGTATCTTTTGTCATTTGTCTATGCATTGTACCTTTCTTTCACCTTAATCGCTATGTAATGCAGTCATATATTCAGCTCTTGTGTACAGAGGATGCGACTATACTTTGAGCAGGTATTCTACAAATTTCCCTTTGGAGCCTATACTGACTTGCATAGGATATGGTAAGCCATGCATAAGGCTGATTTGTTGTCTCTTTCTTTGCAGCATGCTATTGATGCTGATAATGCAGGAGTCAGCCCCATAGGAAATTCCTCTAACAACAGCAGTCATTGGGACCTTGGAAGTGCCTTTTTCTTTGCTGGAACAGTCATCACAACAATAGGTATGTTTATTGTTTATCTTTTAAAATACATAGTCACACTGAGACAATAAATTTGAGGAAGGTAGATCACAAAGAAATAAAGTGGCTGAACAGTATTTCTCTCAATTCTCAGAAGGCATGCCTCTGGTCTGCGTCAAGGGCATTGAGCCACTGGGTAAACATCAGAAGGTGTTTACACAATTAGGGTAGAATAGCAATGGTGAACGGAAAACAAGTAGCACTGATGTAGCTAAGGCTTTATAACCCTGTTCTTGATGTACATGCAGGTGGTCTTAATTTTCACTAAAAAGATCAAGAACCAGTACCCAAGGAAATAACTATTCTATGGTTGTTGGGAATTTGCATTTTAATATTATAGATTAATTTACCCATAAGGGTAACTTTCTTCCGAGCTACATCAATTAATTTTGGCTTATGCTCTGAAGTTTGGTATAAGTAATTCTTCTCATACACTACTCCTTGGAACTGGAAATGTACTCACATAAGTATCACATCTTTTTTAAAATCCTTCCTTGCTTTCATACTAATAATTGGGAGGAATTCCATGAATTGTACATCATGTAAAAAAAGAAAATTTTTTTTTCCATTCTAGAATTCGTGGCCTTGAAATATTGACACATTTCTCTGTACTAGCTGAAGGATATCCTGAACTGCTCCATTTACTTTTATTGAAACACTAATTTTAGTAAGTTCGTTATTCAGGCCCTTATCATCTGTCCCCCCTATACATGTGTCCAATGTATTTAGTCTCTTGATCTCTGAATGCTGGCCTTAGATATGCTAAGGTTTTTATCCTCTTCTCTGTGAGCCAGTTCCTTTCTTGGAAGATTGTTCAAGCAGCTGGGATTTCAGAAGACCTGTCTGAAGGAAAAAAATTATAAGCTGATAACATTAATGATAAAGTTAACCTGCTGATAATTATACAGTGGTTTTATAATCTTAAGCTTGATTTCAGTGGTGTCATAGTTAGAGGTCAAGAGATCTGATTATTTGGAAATCACTGGCAAATTGTTGCTTTTTATTTGCATTGCCTTTGAGTATTCTTCTGATTTAAATATTGGATAAAGTGATTCTCCGTATTACAACTGTGATGCACACACACTGGTGACTGTATAGACAAATAATCTGACAATCACATAACCCTTCATTAAAGTCTGAGAATCTGACTGAATTCTGCAAGTTCTCGATGCAGGTAATACAACAAAAAAAATCCTGTGGCAGTTACAAGACTTACTGTTGTGATCATCTCAAACAGTGGAGTCTGTGCCTTTGGCTCTGCCTTTTCTTTGTTGTCAGAGAGAGGGCGAAAGAGCGTTCTCCTCCCTGTGTTCCTCTGTATACTCAGCTACATTACCACGTATTTTTAACGGTAGCATAAACCCAGCGGATGGCAAGAAAGAAAACATTTCTGAATCAAATGTCAGAAAACTTTCCCTTAATATTTGTTTACTCAGTAGACCCAAGTGACAAGCTTTTAAATTACTCATTAAAATAAATGCCACTATGTAGGCATAGTTTATGTAGGCATATTCATTGACATCTGCTAGTTTAACTTATTGAAAAGATCCTGGATTTTTGCCCGTATTTGCTTTAAATTGTCCATGAATGAAATTTTTATAGGCTGCATAAAGTCTACGTATTGTTTCTGGGCATGAAAATGATTATATTTTATCCACCTGATCCCTACTAGGGCTCCTTTTAGGCACACACTCAGCAGACTATGTGGTCAACTTCAGTCCACTAGGCTGTGGATTTTCTTGGACTTTTAGGAAAAATCTAGCATCATGAATGCAGACATGAGAAGGACTGTGGGGTGGGGTGAGGTAGTGTTGTGTGTCAGCATAGTCCTTTCATCATCCCATATATCCAGTGCCAGTGTCACAAACACTGGAACAGGATTAGGACCTGGGACCCCAGGCTTAATTCCCAAGGACCAGAAGGAATTGCTGTAGATGAAGCAGACACTCTCTTAGATCTCCATCTCTCTGGATGTTCTGTGCTTCCACTTTATTTCATCAGTGATTTGTGATTGCATGATCATTTTTTATCTTCAAATAATTATGTATAGTCAGAATACAAATTTCTATAACATTTCAGTAAGGATACCTGATCTTATATAAAAAGGTGCAAATATTAATGCCACAATTCTTGTTTTTTCTCTTTAACGTTAATGTTTTAACAGAAGTACTGTGGCTACTGGTGTCATAATGCTCTACGTAGATTCCTAAGGTTAAAGTCACATGGGTGGTGCGGGGAACGGAAGAGTTGCCTGAACAAACTGTGGTGACTACGTGTAGTTTACTGCATAGGACAGGTAGAAAGCTGCCTTTCTGCCAGCATCAGATGTTCCCAATATTTTATCTGGAGTTACAAGGCTGGGACTTACAAATGTGCCCAAACATGCTTGGGCCAAAATGAGAGTTTTCACTCAGGATAAGCAGTTGGAGAATTATGTCTTGGTCAGAATCTGTCATCTTTCCAACAGCCCCACGATTCCCTAACAGGATGGAAGGAAGACATGTATGCACCTTTATTACAACATCAATAATGATTTTTAAAGATAAATGGAGTAGGATCTTCAGAGGGAAGGCTTTAACAACTTCCTTGTTAAAAGCTATTAAAAAACCTCATGAAATACCAACGTGAGGGTCTTTATTGTCAAATAGAAAAGGGAACTGAATAAAGAGTTCAAGAGCAGATTTGCACAGTGTGGGTACAGTTTGGAGGCCGCAGTGTAACTAATCAGTGTGATGAGGAGCTGAGGAAGTTATGAGCTAACCACTGAAAATGAGCCTTGTCAGGTGAATCACACTCCTGTCAGGAGGTCATTGGCACAGTCCAAGAGGACCAGCAGCATGCTAGCATCAGACCAGAACAGAGGGATTTTTGTGCCATGATAAGTCAAGCTAGGTTAATTAATCAAACAATAACTTTAGAGAGGTCCTGATTCTATAGAAAAGATGGGTAACTGAGGCTATACAAGACGTACTAAATCACAGGGGGTAGCTCACCTGGGAAATGATGTCATTCCATAGAATGTCTGTAAATAGGAATTACATGTGGAGCAAAGGTATGCCTGCAGGACCAGCAGTTTTTCTAAACCCATTAGTTTTTCTAAAAAGCCATGTATAATTTCTGAGAGTCTGACAGTTGTTTTTCTCCTCAGGGTATGGGAATATTGCCCCAAGCACTGTTGGAGGCAAGGTTTTCTGCATCTTGTATGCCATCTTTGGGATTCCACTGTTTGGCTTCTTGCTGGCTGGGATTGGAGACCAACTTGGAACCATCTTTGGGAAGGGTATTGCAAGGGTGGAAAAAGTTTTCAGAGTAAGTTCACTGTCAGTTTTTTGCTTGTGTTGGTTTTAATTCTGTTGCTATTACCTGGAGTCCTTTTCATATGTTGAGCACCATGTAATATTTACATATCTAGTTGAGATGATGCTTAACCTCCTCAGGGGCCTCTATAGTCAACGGAGGGAAACAGACTTCTCTAGATGGTGATGCAGGGGTTGTAAATTAGGCTCTGAATTTCCTTCTTGAGGCCATCTCTTGGGAATGTATCTCCTAAGCTAGGTTCCTTACCAGGACTGGTTGTAAAACAGCCTTCAAAACACCCCAGGTTACTTTGGATGTGTATGTCCATTCACTGAAAACAAGGAGAATGTAGTGTAACTTCTGGAGGAACAAGGGTGCAGAGTAGGTCCTGACTGTATTACTAATAAAGCTTAAAAGACTTGGAAAGCAGGGTGACTGGAGTGAATGTGAACTTGGGAAGAGAGATGGCTGAGTGATATGCTTTCACTGCAAGAGGACAGATGTGTTTGAGTAGATCTGCAGCTGCAAAAACTGGCATAATGCCACTGACTGGAATTGACTTCATGGTATTTTCCTGCCCTGCCTACCATGGATACATCCTACACTAGTTTTCCATATAGACCTTCTCATATGTAATTTTCCTTCATGTTGCCAGTAGCCTCTATTTTTGAGTCTGTATCACTGTAAGCAATTCTTTCACAAGCAGTGCTGCAGACCTGGCAAATGCTGTTTTGCTAATTTGCCAATGGTTCACTTCAGGGATTCTTTCTTTGAAACAGAACTTCTAGAAGTGACCTGAGGTAAGTCTTTCCAGGGATGGAGTGGATGAGAAGCTGTCCAAGCTGGTTAATTTAACAGGCATCTGTTTCTAAAACATTCCCACAGATGAGAGCAAATTACTTATAACTGTTTTTGAAAGGAAGTAATTGGGTATTAGACTGGAGTATGAACAATTTCCCTTCTGATTAAATTACTGTGAAGTGTCCCAGACTGGCCAAAAGGAGTATCTCTCAGGCTAAATGTGGAAAAAAGTGACTAGTGATTATGGGTGGGCAATCATGCCTGACTGGAGATTACTTGAAAATGGCCTACATTTTCATGAAATGAAAATAAGGTTATTGAAAGGTGGCTCAGGTTGGGCCTGCAAAAACAGAAGTAGCCAAGATCCTTAATTTCTTTTTTACCTAGCCTCTTATTTTACCTGCTTCTCAGGAATCTCTGAACCTTCCAACCTGCTTCTGCCCAAGAAAAACTACAGTCTCAAAGTCATGCTATGAATTGAGAGTCAGAAAATCTTGGAATAATTGTCAGCTGTAGTATTGGCTTTCTGGGTGATGTGGACAAGACCTTTAAACTGTCAGCATGATAGTTTATGAATAAAATAATACATGCTCTACTTGAAGTATTTTAAGATTCACTGATGAATGCTGATACTAATGTTTCATATAGAATGTAGTCCTTTCTTTTGGCACATAATGTGAGTTCTTTTAGTATTCAAAGTACTCTTTCCTTTTCTTGAGTTAATGCAGCTCCTTGTTGTTTATAACCATGTAAACTACTTCTTTTCCTCCTTGGTATTTTGCCAGCTTCCAAAGTAATTTAGAGATCTGTGGTCCCCTTGTTTAGCCAAGATGTATATTTATTCCTGTTATTTTGATTCCCGTAAATCCATTATATCTGTTCTTTTGTGATTTGGTGGATGGGGTTATACATAATTTCCTTCAATATTCCTAGTAATGAGGTTCAGCTATCTGATATATTCCTGATGTAGTTTACAATTTACATACATCTTAGTAACTAGTCTTAATATCAGTGTTTTCACTTTATATGATTATTTACATACAATTTGACATATTATATATGATCATTAACATATTATACATGATATACTTTATATTGTTAGCTAATGCAGAATATAATAGTCATTATTATTTTAGTAATTATGTAATTTATTATCACATTGTATTTACATTGTTAGACTCCATAAATGTTTGGACCTAATCAGATGAATCCACAAGTGGAGTCACAGTTCTTGATTTAATCCTGAGCAGAGAACAAAATTTAATTCAATGTCTGACTCGTTTCTTACTTTGTAACCGTCTCCATAATGAACTCAAATTCAGCATGTTTGTGGGCATAAAACAACCTGCTACCACCTTTAAAGGGAAGACATAAAAATTAGGAGAATATTTAGGAGGAAACTAAAAGGAACAAACATAGGCTAAAAATACACTGAGAAGTGTAAAAAAATGTTGGGTGGTGTGCCTCACAAATCTTTTGGAGCTAGCTGAGGGATCACTAAGTGTGTATCAATGACCTAGTGATATAACAAACTGAATTTCCAGAAAGCTTTTGTCAAGTTTTCTCAGCAAAAGCTATAAGGAAATGAAGCTGCAATGAGGTAAGAGAGAAGGTCTTACATGTCAGTACGTGTTTAAAGGGTAAATGGAGATTAGGAATGAATGGTAGCATTATTGGTGTGATTTTAAAGGAGTTCTTGCTGGGATCTTACTGTTTTAACAGAGATAGCCTGGGATGGTTCACACAAGGAGATGAATATGCAGGTGACTGTGTCTGTAAATTATGTCTCTAGATGTTTCAGAATAGCAAAAATGGAAACTGCAAAAGGGTGATAAGATGATAAATGGAATCCAGTGTTGGTGATACAACATAATGCACATTTCTTAACTTTGAGGAAAGAAAGCCTAATATATTCATACATGGATAGCATAAAATTTCACTACTCCAAAAGCGACCTGGGATTACTATGGATAGTTGTCTGAAAATAACACTGTGAAACTTAGTGGCAGTGAAAAAGGGAATGAGTTTAAGAACAAAAGACCATTTTACCGCTGGACAAATCCATGATGCACTTGCACCATGAATATCACATGCAGTTCTAATCATCCCATTTTGAAAAGCAATTAACAGTAATGAAAATGAGTGCTAGGTCTGCCCCCACAGGGCTTGTAGCTGAGTGATGGTATTCACTAGCTACCTGTATTATCTGCCTTCTAGTGGGCCCTTAAGGGCAATTTGGGATAGTCCAGCTTGTATCCTTGAGGAAGGGAATGGGAAGAAACTTTGCATGTGTCCTGGACATCATTATAATATATCAAGTTTCCTTGTGCATATGCCTCAACACTGTGCTTCTGTCTGTCTCCAGTTGCCTCTGTTTATTCAGTTCACCCTTAGGGATGTTGCGTGGCTGGTGTCAGAGCAGCCAAGAGTTCCTGAAATCCTTGCAACTTTGTCATCATCTGTACGGGTGGATGGGATTTGAAGGCAACTTGATCTCACGTTGTGGTTAAGGATCATTTTTGAAGCTAGGTAAGAGGCAGTATGCATACACTGGAAGGTGGGAAGGAGAAGAAAGTTTCTCTGTCAGCACAGCAGCCTTTTCACTCAACGCACGTCTCTTGCTCCATCCAACAGTGTGTCTGTGAGCATGGAGCCCCTGCCATGCAAGGGAGAGCTTGCCCCTGGTACCCCTCAGCATAGCTGGAAAGATGAAAGGAGGACTCCTCCCAGAGGACTTGTGCTACTGCACTTGTGCTGAGGCTGATGTGACCTGTGCGGAGCCCCACCAAACGTACATTAATTAGCAGCACAAATTACAACCTAAGAATGCCACATTTGGCTATTGCAGTGATCAGCCCACGCGCTCTGTAGGAATTTTAAGAACAATTCAAACTCCATAAAGGGGGAAAGAGATCTGCTCTTATCAAATACACACTACCCCCACACTATTGACAGAATATTTCGGCAGAGGAGCTGAAAACAGGCCACTGCTCATCTTGTAATCCAAAAATGTTGCTACTGCTTTGATGTGTAGATAACCAGGAAAACAACTATTCATTTGTGGCTAGGTAGGGCTGGAAGTATTTCATTGCAAAATAATGCTTTGTAAAAACAGGAAGTTTTCATGTACCATTTTAGAACTCGGACGCACTGGCAGAGTGATGCAGCCTGGGATATGAGGAGGTATCCCAAAGACCACGCATTTGCTAGTCTATGCCATCTGTCCTACTGGAGTCTTTGTGTTTAGTACAAGTAAATAAACATCAACCAGATCAGAGATGTAAACCAAAGCATCCCCCACACAAGCCTTACCTACTCGGCTACTGATTAATCCTATATGCCCCATCTTCAATAATCTGGCTACTAGTCTGTTCTCACATGCATATAAGTGTGATCCCCCAGAAAATGGATAGGTACAGGGTCACCAGATTCACTGTATGCACTGATCATAAGCATTCAATATCTGGGTTCAGTCATGAATCAGAGAACCATGTAAACACTCAAATTCTAATTAAGCTGTTGATAATTCTTGTAAATAATTTTCACATGGCAAAGCTTTCCAGACACTACAGAAATGAAATATTAATTCCAAGGTGGCATAAAAACATAAAAGTAGTATCATTATCTTACATATGTGAGGGATCTTATGAACGACCCGAGACTTTCTATAATAAACACGAGAACAAACCCCATTCCTTTGGCTTGCTCTGTGCACACAGAGGCTTCAAGCATCTAAAGATAGAAAGGAAAGCACTCCATAGGCAGAGTGCACAGTTACAGAACACAGCAGCTGTCATTATCATGAGTCAAATATAGGCTAAATTCAGATAGTCTTTATTCAAACCTTGTAACGAGTGTTTAGATTCCCACTGGAAGTAGATGGGATGAGCATAACCTGACAGATCTCTCATCTTGCAGTTCAGTACAGATGCAGGCATTCAGCCCGGGCACAACATGCTTCTGAGAGCACTCCAGGATCTTCTGACTTCTGAGGTGAAGCCACTTTGTGCAGTTCCTGGACTTGGTTACTGCTTTCACTCCTCTGGCTTACAGCATGATGCTGAGGACAGGTCTGGCAACACAGCTGGTAGGGTGGGAAATGCAATAGAGGGATGTGAACGAGCAGCCAGAGACATGGATGGTGGCAAGGCTGCTCCCCTGAAGCTCACATCTCAAGAAAATACATTACTTTGTGCTGAAACTCAATGCCCCTGTAAACAGCTCATAGTTTCACTGAGCCAGGGACTTGTCAGAACAGACACATCTGCTAGCTGTCTTCCAGGTTTTCAGCTTAGACCTGTTTGTCCATTGATCTCTTGAGAAATGGTTTGCTCTAGATTTAAGAGACATGTAAGTGTTATGAAAATTATATACACCTGTTTTTTCTTTTCCTGAAAGACAGCATTAGGCATTACTTTAACCTTGAAACAGTCCTAGGAAAAGTAATTCTTAGTTGGAAGATGGGGCTGGGGCAGGAGTAAGGGAAGTCCCACTGAGCTCGTGAAAAGCTTTCTTTTAGCAACTGCCAAAGCTCTACCTTTCCTAAACCTTGTTGTCTTTCTGAATACATCAGATCTAACCTACTACTCTTTCTTTTAGAGATACAACTTCCTTTTAGAGATTTTTGGCTTCTCTGATCTCTTTTGTTACTGTACAAGTGACAGGAATTGTCTTTGCAAATTCCTTATCTGAAAATGAATGGAAAACAGATCCTGAGAAAGAAACTTTGTACAACAGAGTAACTGTGCAGAGGAGGAACACTTAAAAATACAGTCTTTTTTCTTTGTCTCCCTTCTGTCTGTTCATTTGCTCTACTATCTCTTCCCTTGCTCACTTTCCTTCTCTTCTTTCCCTTGGCTCACATCAAACCCATAGCATTATACCTGACACCAGTGCAGGACTGGTGAGTTCTCACCGAACTCTGCTGTTCAAATAAGTTGTTCCTTGAAGTACTACCTTCACCTCCTCTTCCCTAGGTTAATGCCATAGCCCAGGGACCCCATCTGCTTCCTGCCAGGCAGCCCCACCCTGCACTTTCTCTTCCAGCCCCATATCAGCATCAATTCTTCCAATTTTTGGCAGCTGAATCAAACTTTCAGATGAGATTGTTCCCAAAGCCATAAATTCAAATCCAGTTCCTGCTTAGTGAAATCATTCTGGATTTGCACTCCTGTTACTGAATTAAAAATTTGGGACGTTGTTAATAGATAAATGTATTATAACCTAAGTGATACTTTAGCTAGTAAGATCCTATTTCTGAATATATGACCTGGTACCTGCATTTCTGAGCAGACTGAGTTATGGAAGACTGATGGAAAAATTTCCTCTCCGCTCCCTGGTATTTAATCAAAATATACCAAAAATCAACACAATCTCTTTTATTTTGTTTTATTGCATTTCATTACTAGCCAGCATCAGCGTGTTATTATATGAGCTGCTAAAAATGCACTGAGGATATTAACACCCTATCTTTTCTTTTTTAATAAAGTGTTACTCATTTTGATTTTCTATGAGGAAATAAGCTACTTTTTTTTTTTTAAATTCACTCAAGAACTTCCACAGGGGAACAGTCCAGTGTAATGATCAATCTGCCATCTGCTGGCATCCTGTCTCTGGACAGAGCTGTCAGGATGGAGTGTGAAATTCAACACACTGATGCACGTACACAGTATTATTCCAAAACGATACAAAATTTATGAGCTGAAATTTCAGTGTTCAGAGCTTAGCCTAGCAAATTTCTGGGCCATTTCCACCAAGACAAAATAGCTAATAAAATAAAACATAAATACATTAGCAACAAAAGGAGGGCTAAAGAGAATCTCCATCCTTTAGTGGATACGGGTGGAAATGTAGTGACAAAGGGTGAGGAAAAGGCTGAGATACTTAGTGCCGCCTTTGCCTCAGTCTTTAATAGTCAGACCAGTTATCCTCTGGGTACCCAGCCTCCTGAGCTGGAAGACAGGGATGGGAAGCAGAATGAAGCCCCCATAATCCAAGGGGAAATGGTTAGTGACCTGCTACACCACTTAGACACACACAAGTCTATGGGGCCAGATGGGATCCACCCAGGGGTACTGAGGAAGCTGTCAGAAGTGCTCACTGAGGCACTTTCAATCATCTCTCAGCAGCCCTGGCTAACCGGGGAGGTCCCAGTTGACTGGAAGGTAGCAAATGTGATGCCCCTCTACAAGAAGGGCCGGAAGGAAGATCTGGGCAACTACGGCCTGTCAGTCTGACCTTGGTGCCAGGGAAGGTTATGGAGCAGATCATCCTGAGTGCCATCAAGTGGCACGCACAGGACAAGCAGGTGATCAGGCCCTGTCAGCGTGGGTTTATGAAAGGCAGGTCCTGCTTGACTAACCTGATCTCCTTCTCTGACAAGGTGACCTGCTTAGTGGATGAGGGAAAGGCTGTGGATATTGTCTACCTAGACTTCAGCAAAGGCTTTGACACCATTTCCCACAGAGCTCTCCTGGAGAAACTGGCTACTCATGGCTTGGATGGGTGTACTCTTCACTGGGTAAAAAACTGGCTGGATGGCCAAGCCCAAAGAATTGTTGTGAATGAAGTTAAATCCAGTTTGTGGACAGTCAAAAGTGGTGTTCCCCAGCACTCAGTACTGGGGACAGTTCTGTTTAATATCTTTATCAACGATCTGGACGAGGGGATCGAGTCCATCCTCAGTAAGTTTGCAGACCACGCCAAGTTGGGTGGGAGTGTTGGTTGATCTGTTTGAGGGTAGAAAGGCTCTACAGAGGATCTGGACAGGCTGGATTGATGGGCCAAAGCCAACTGTAAGAGAGCCAAGTGCTGTGTCCTGCACTTCAGGTCACAACGACCCCATGCAACACTATAAGCTTGGGGAAGAGTGGCTGGAAAGCTGCCTGGCAGAAAAGGACCTGGGGGTGTTGGTTGACAGCTGGCTGATCATGAGCCAGCAGTGTGTCCAAGTGGCCAAGAAGGCCAATAGCATCCTGGTTTGTATCGGAAATAGTGTGGCCAGCAGGACTAGAGAAGTGATCATGCCGCTGTACTCGTCACTGGTGAGGCTGCACCTCAAATACTGTGTTCAGTTTTGGGTCCCTCATTACAAGAACATTGAGTTGCTGGAGCGTGTCCAGAGAAGGGCAACAAAGCTGGTGAAGAGCCTAGAGCACAAGTCTTATGAGGGAACGGCGGTTGTTTAGCCTGGAGAAAAGGAGGCTGAAGGGAGACCTTATTTCTCACTGCAATTACCTTGAAAGGAGGTTGTAGTGAGGTGGGTGTTGGTCTGTTCTTCCGAGTAACAAGCGACAGGACAAGAAGAAATGACCTCAAGTTGCGCCAGGGAGGTTTCAATTGGATATTAGGAAAAATTTCTTCACTGAAAGTGCTGTCAAGCATTGGAACAGGCTGCCCAAGGAAGTAGTGGAGTCGCCATCCCTGGAGATATTTAAAAGACTTGTAGATGTTGCAGTTAGGGACATGGTTTAGTTGAGGACTTGGCAAGTTCTAGGTTAATGGTTGGACTTAATGATCTAAAAGGTCTTTCCAACCTAAATGATTCTATAATTCTGTGACAGAGAAAATTTTCCCTCGTAATTCCCAGAATTCCCTTTCACCAGCAAAAGTAATGTTTCATAGAACTTGCTAAGTTACCTGTAGGAAAACTTCGAGGAAGAAAAGCAAATCCTTTCCTCATGCACAAGATCATCTTATTATGGAAAGACCAAAGGTGATGTAGGCTTGGAGTGAAGCATTATGCAGAGCATAGAGTATGCTGACTTGAAACATTTTTC